>NC_086322.1:69838078-71192078 GCF_036172605.1 Pelobates fuscus | reverse complement strand
CAATCATGGTGCTGGCAATGTCATCTACTGGGGCCTTTTCTCTGTAGCAGCAACAGAAGATGTGGCTATTACAGAGGAAAATTAATATCTATATCTAAATATCTAGTTATTTTAGTCCTCAATCTGTTGCCTTGTGATTTTCATCTTTTTAGCATAAAAGCATTATAAAGCACATTTCAAGTCAAGCAATACTTGGCTTTAGTAAATAAGGATAGTTGTTCTGTAAAAGGGTTGTGCTAAGAAGAGTGGGGTAAAATGCGAATGTTACTGTTCACAAACTACATTTAATACTGTTGACAATATAACTCCATATGATAACATTAGGTGTTTAGCAATATTTTCAACAGTAATATGTCAGTTTTTACAACTTTTATTTGGATGTTTGGGCAATCTTTGGAGAACCACATTGGTAATCTCAGCACTCTACCAAATGTTTGTCAAATGCACACACCTTTAAAAATCGAAATTAGGAAAATAGAAAATAGATTCTTGGACTATCAGAAATGAAAGACCAGACTATTTGCTCTAGTTCATCAGAGGTCCCTTTGCTCCAGATGCCATTAGAATTATGTTATCACACTGCCGAAATGCTACAGAGGTTCTCCTCAGAGAGTACAGAGACTTGGAGATTCAATGAAAAAGTAAGATCAATGCTACACTCCACTCTTTGAAAATGAATTCACAAAATCATGACTGAATTTATAGTCTCAGGCTTTTTCCAGTGGAAATACTTGCCCATTTTACATGTTCTGGTATAAAAATACAAAAGTATCTGCAAAATGTACAGCAGTTTATGCACAAATATATATTCTGGTTCTAATTCACTTTGTAAAGTTGGTGGGAGCAGGGATGTATTTACCACAAGGCAAACAAGGCATTCACCTAGGGTGGCACTTTCCAAGCTCCCATACAAATGCTTAGTTTGCCTTGTGTTCTGGGGCTGTCCACCTTATTGTGAGTGAGTGAGTGTAGTTGTCAATGTGTGTCTGTGAGTGAGGGAAAGTGTGTGTGTCTTTCAGTGAGAATGAGTGTGTCTGTGAGTGTGTGTCAGTGTGTGTATGTCATTTTATGTGTATCGGAGAGTGTGTGCCTGTCACTGAGTGGGTGTGTCAGTGTGTGTCTGTCAGTGAAAGTGTGTGTTGGTTAAACAGTGTGTGCCAATGACTATATGTGTGTTCCAATGACTGTGTATCTGTCAGTGAGTGTATATCAGTGCACGTATCAATGAGGGCATGTATCTGTCAGTCAAAAAAGTGGCCTTGACACAAATTGGGGGAGGGGGGGTTGGGGCCAAATTTAGATTTTGGGCGTGCCTGAATTTAGTTGTGCCTAGGGCAGTACAAATCCAAAATACACCACTGGGTGGGAGGGTAATGTGTTCATGGCCTGGTGCATTCTTTTCAAGGTTTTTTGACTTTGTCAACATTGGTACATTTTCTTGTTTGACATCTTGAAGGCAATGTATCATTCTTATCATAATATAATGGGAGGAGACACCGGTGGGCAAAACTATTACGAGACCAACAGTAAGGACTAAAGTTGCTCTAATTGGTAACAGAGAGCTAGGTCTGACCAATGTTTCACAGGTTGCTCTGGGGAAATCCATTTGCTCTTATAGATGTGATCCATAGCGCTCCAAACTACCAAGTAATTTGTGTAAAAAAAAATGAGCTACCCTTTAATGACATCTTTTAGACCCAAAGATCTATTTTGCTGGTCTGTGATAGCAGAGTGAAGTCTCAATGGCATATAAGTACAGAGAAGAGATAAGGCAGTGAACATCTAAAATGTAAATTTTAAGGCCATTATATACATCATCGGTATACCTGAAGTTCAGACCATTAAGTCATGTCAATAAGTACTGTTTCTAGGATAAGGCAATAGTTGGAAATGTATGTATAGAGCACGGAGAGGGGGATGTTTATCACACAGATTTGTCTTTGGGAGGGGGCTAAGGAGTGAATTTCAGTTTAAGCTTGACAGAACTACAATCAGCTGTTTGTGAAGTCTATTTGTATATGGGAGTAGAGAACTAAAGTGAATTATGTTTGTTTATTTGGAAAAGCTAGGACATTCTAGCAACAATAATTGAATTTAAATAGGTCACATACTTATTAATTGCAGTGAAAAATAAATGTTGAGTTTTGCTGCAATAGACACACGGTAAGTACTTATTTGAAATATAATGTCTTCTATAGATGTCTCCCACAAGATGGCAATATAGCTTCTTGCACATGAAAATCAACAATTTTCTGATTGTAATGAAGACAAGAACCCACTCTTTGGCAACTCCAAGGAATCATTGTTGTGATTACAGTAATGCCAAATATGTATCTTGCAATAATCTTCTATAGATGCCTAGATCTGTATATCATATGTGGCTGGTCTTCCATATATTTATATGTAAAACAAGCAGGTATTTTTAACTCAAGGCTTCAAAAAGATGTGTCTTCTGGGTACATACCATAACAATAGGCATTGGCATGCATGAAAATTACAAACGTTTGCAGGAATGCAGCAATCAATAAAGTAAAAATGCAGTTAATTTGTTTAAAATGTAACTTTTATTCCTCCATCAATTAAACCCATATTGTAGAATGGCAATCTGTAAGCAAATAGCTCAATGTGGGAAAAAGGACCACAAGGTGTGCTACATTGCCTATGTTTTTGTTACGTACAAAAATATGAATACCGCACTCAATAAATGATATTAAGTAATAATTAAACCTATGTTCAAATTCATAGTATTTATTGAAAAACTTGTAAATTCATAAAGTTAATGGTATTTCAACCAAGTACCACATAATTCATCTTATATACACCAACTATGTACAAATGTCTATCTAGACACAGTGTCCTCCTATGTATAATGAATAGTACAATAAGCTTAAAAAATGAAAATAATGTTACGGAATGAAAAAAAGAGAAAAAATGAAAAAATATATTTGAAAAAAATATATAGAGAATCTATATTGAAAAAATGAAAAAAAAAAAAGAAAAAAAGGGAAAAAAGAAAAAAGAAAAAAAGAAAAAAGAAAAAATGAAAAAACATGAAAAAATTCAAAAAATTAGAGAAATGGAAAAAAATGAAAACTATACAGAATGTTAAAGTCCTGATAAATACAAGTCCAGTATATAGTGCACTATATGTTTGCCCACTATCTGTGGGTTGGTCTCACCAGTGTCGTCCACTTCTTTATGTATTATACAGTAGGAAGATGCTGAAGTCTGTGAGAGATGGTCTGGATGGAAGGGATGGAACGAATTCCTAATAGTAGGAAGAGTGATCGCCACCTAGTATCCGCTGGTGGCTGGTCAAAACCTGTTTCGGAGAATGAAGTTAATCAGCTGTATCGGGCTCCGTTAGAAGCGAAATAGAAGTCACTCATCAGGCTTTCCTTGTGAATAGGCATGGGCTGCATGGGCTGCGCGCTCGGGACATATACGTCCCTTCGATGGCCCCAGTGTCCGTGCTGCACGGACACAGCACGGACACTGGGGCCATCGAAGGGACGTATATGTCCCGAGCGCGCAGCCCATGCAGCCCATGCCTATTCACAAGGAAAGCCTGATGAGTGACTTCTATTTCGCTTCTAACGGAGCCCGATACAGCTGATTAACTTCATTCTCCGAAACAGGTTTTGACCAGCCACCAGCGGATACTAGGTGGCGATCACTCTTCCTACTATTAGGAATTCGTTCCATCCCTTCCATCCAGACCATCTCTCACAGACTTCAGCATCTTCCTACTGTATAATACATAAAGAAGTGGACGACACTGGTGAGACCAACCCACAGATAGTGGGCAAACATATAGTGCACTATATACTGGACTTGTATTTATCAGGACTTTAACATTCTGTATAGTTTTCATTTTTTTCCATTTCTCTCATTTTTTGAATTTTTTCATGTTTTTTCATTTTTTCTTTTTTCTTTTTTTCTTTTTTCTTTTTTCCCTTTTTTTCTTTTTTTTTCATTTTTTCAATATAGATTCTCTATATATTTTTTTCAAATATATTTTTTCATTTTTTCTCTTTTTTTCATTCCGTAACATTATTTTCATTTTTTAAGCTTATTGTACTATTCATTATACATAGGAGGACACTGTGTCTAGATAGACATTTGTACATAGTTGGTGTATATAAGATGAATTATGTGGTACTTGGTTGAAATACCATTAACTTTATGAATTTACAAGTTTTTCAATAAATACTATGAATTTGAACATAGGTTTAATTATTACTTAATATCATTTATTGAGTGCGGTATTCATATTTTTGTATGATATTTATTGGAGGTTATTTGTGGGGTTATACCTCGAATACCGGCACCTAACACGTAATTGAGTGCCAGCACACATTGTTTTTTTTATGTTTTTGTTACGCCCTAAAGTTATGGACTTTATAGATTTTATGATGGAGGAACCAATGGTTATTTATGCTGAAGCAATTACTAACAGACACAGCACCCCTTTTTCCCCATAATACAAGGCAACCTCAATGTAAACATCATATTTAACTTACCATTTACCCACATCAAACATAAAAAAAGATCACCTACAGTACTCAAACACTCCCCCACGTCAATGACATCACTTATCTTTTAACACCATGGTACCCATAGAAGATATAAACATCACTCACATGGAACCCATATCACTTGCAACACCCATTACATATATCAGTGACATGGAGTGGCATTTAAATTGTTCTATTTTTTTTTTTTTACTCTACACTTCTGATGACGTGCTGCCTGGTGGATGGGGGTTGAGGAAGTAAAGGAACTGGGAGCAATCTATTCATCCCACTTATATCACTGTGTATCTGAATGTATTATAAGATCCACTGACAATAGTACCAGTTATAAAATAATGCAGTTCAATATCGAGGAGCCAGTCAATCATTTCTAGCTGCCACAGTGACATGGTGTCCAGGATATGTCACACCCTGTATTAAACTTCTTCACTACCAAGTTCTTTGCCATCAGAATAAAAAGAGGAACATATAGAACGCCATATATATGGGAGAGGTTGTTTTTTTTTGTTTTTGTTTTTAAACAGTATCTGAAGTAATGTACAATGCTGCAAATTCTAACCTATGATCCAAAAATAACACTTACTATTAAATGCGCACAACCACCATTTTGTTTCTGATTCTCATTCTGCCTACAGCACAGAGTGTCAGTGCGTGTGAATGTAGGGTTATAGTTCTTTGTACAGCCAATGTATATATGTGTGGATTTAGTGCATATTATGAAAGGGTGTATCTGTAACCTTTCCCCTTCCTCTGTATGCCACTGGCCACTAGTGACACGTGGAGAAATGTAATCAGCCCCCATTATCCATATGCCTCTGCTCTTTCTAATCTCTTAATATAAGCCCCCCATGCCCCTCCCCCCCAAAAAAAACCCCCAATAGTGCAGCATCCAGAGGCCACACACACAGTTGGCCAAAATGGGCTCTCCTCTTCTGTGGGAGGGGATTTTAAAGCTGCATAGAGTTAGAAAAATTGCTATTTAATCTAAAATGAGTGGGATAAGGGAACTCTCTGGGGAAAAAAAAACCCAAAACTACTTTTGCAATCATGTAAAGCTGTTATGGTGCTTAGAGTGACCATTCATATTATTGCAGCAGTGACATTTAAAAAAGAAAATGTGCAAAATGTAGATGTTAGGCACATTAACATGTGTATATTTTAAAGTCATCTTCTCTGCAATATTCTGAAACAGTGCTCAAAAGAGCATGGAAATAAAGTCCTGTCGAAGAAGTTTAAACTGACCTGTGGACGGGGCTGCTATCCGAAATCTTAGGGCCATGGGCAAAGTCAACAACATACACAGACACACATACATACACTGTCAGAGACACACAAAGAGACACACACTTTCAAGCAGACAGATAGACAGATATTTATGTTTTATAGGGTAAATGATTTTCACAATTACCCCTTTTTAACCTCTGGTGTTTTATATTGTGTAAGGGTTTTTACGTATTTTGTATGGACAGATATGATAACTACACACCACTGATGTGTGACAACTTGCAGACAAATTAAACAGTGCGAAAAAGGATCATTTCTATAAACTGATATCAACTTAACGTAAAAAAACATTATACCACAGTGCCAATTTTTCCATGTTGAATAGGAAGTATATTGATTTTGCTGAACACATCTCATGCAAAGTTCATGATCTAATTGTTTATAATTGAGGTCCATAGCCCATATATCAGTCTTCCTCTACTTTATCATTGCAATAGACATCTCCTTTTAATGCATGAAGTTATCCAAGATGACAGCTTTTAGCGTTTGTGAAAAAAAAAAACGCATATTGCAAACAAATTATCCGTATTATTGGATATCAGCATAAAGGTAATCTCAACTGAGAAATAGCAGAGGATGTTTACATTAAAAAAAAAAAAAAAAGGAAAACATATTTTTAGTCCAAATTAAATTTAAATATGTGCTCTATTCAGAATGTGAATAAATATGGAATAAACATCTCTTAAAAAAAGGTTTTTCATTTTTTTCTTCTATACCATTTTCTTCAACAGACAAAGTGGGCAGCATCTATGCACCTAAGCCACTACATTAAAAGATCACTGTAGGCACTGTAACTGCTTCATCTCATTGAAGTGGTTATAGTGTATTTAGTTTATAATGCAGTCTTGCCATTCAGAGTCCATCCTTTTTGGCTGCTCTGGCTGATAAGGAAGCATTAACCTGAACAAGAGTGGGAGGTGTTGATTGGTTCCCACAGTCGATCATTGCTGGTATGAATTGGTATGACTAAGGAAGTGTTATATATCTGCCTTAGCCATACCTTCAGTGGGGGCTGGGCTGTGGGTGGTCAGGGACCCTCATCCTATGTAAAACTGCTTGCAAATGGTTTAACATTGAATTCAGTGACCATACCAGAGAGCTCCAGGTATTATAACCTCTTATAACCTAATGAGCTTAAATCATTTCTCTATAAGATGTAGTGGGTTAATTTTTTTATGGCATAGTGGGTTTACACATTCTTCCTCTGTGGAAAGTATCTACATTACCAACTCCTTTTGAGTTTTGTAGTGACTTTTTTTATTCTACCAAAATGTGCTTACATAGCGCAGATACTGAATCGATGTTTGTTGTAAATGGAAATCACAATTTATTTCCTCAAATCCTATGAAGAAGTGCCCTACAGCACAAAAAGGCACAAGTCGGCTTCAACTATTTTGTGTCTTGTGTCTTCCCCCTGTAAGTGCTTCAGCCTGTGATTTATGAAATATATTGTGATTTTTTTCATTTACAACAAACATAGATTGAGTCTATACTTGTTCCCCAGTGAGGAATCTGATGATTTTACACTTGCCAAGTCTTTTCAGAAGGAAAAACCTGACCTGCGGCTCTTAGTACGTACACACGGCTGAACAAAGAGCAAGATACAAGCTTTATAGTGCTCAGTTATCCATGCTTTATTATTATCTATTAACATTAATATATGCGGTAGTTATGCTGTACCCCATGCATGTTTGTTAAATTGATCGGTGTGTGTAATCTAGAAATGAAACATTATCCCAAAAAGTGGTAAATGAAAGCAGAGTTACAATAACATGGTTTCTATGAGGGTATTGAGAATTTAGAATGGATTTTGTAAAATAGAAATTTCTTCTGTTATAGGGAACGTATGTTTTTCTTTTATCATGAGTGATGGCATGCTGTATATCTGCTGTTATTTCCCATTTCTTTGCATAAAATGCTTATATTATTTTCCTATGCTGCTTATAGACTCTGTCTATGGAGTTTGGTTTTTTACTTCCGTGCAGGATGCTTATACTTCGATTTCTCTGGCAGCTTATCTTTACCTTCAGTAGTGCCTGATTCTAATGTTCTATCTCGATGTGAGGTGGTTACATTCTCTACACAAAAACTAGGCTACAATAACCGATTTGGAAAATGAGCTAAAATACAGAATATCTCCACCACACAGTTTTGGCCTCCAACACAACTGAATGTTTAGTGGATAAATCCCTGGGTGTTTATGTTCGGTTTCTGTGAAAGCTTCTTCTTGTACAAAATATAACTTAATGAAATGATACAATTAGACCCAAATACCTTAGTTCGCAATTTTATTTTGATGTACATATTATAATTCATTTGCTATATTTCTAATATTAACCTCCTCCACTTTCTGTCTCCTGTTAACCACATCAGACATTTTTTGATCTCTCTCCCTGCTGTTGCAAGCAGGGCACTCTCCACGGCCGCCTTTACCCTCATAGCGCTGTGTGCATTGCACCCCTGATACAGTAGGACTTAATGAGGCTATTCATGATCCTCTGCTCACTGCAAGTGGAGAGAAAAGGACCTTTGCATCTTATCCTGCCCTCACTCCAGTCATCATGAGTGGTGTCCAGGGCAGACTGAGCCATGCTCCAATCCAAACAAGTTATAGAAATAGGAATTTACAGGGTCAGGGTAGGACAGACAAAAACAGTCAGGAGGGGCATACAATGAGTGGGAGATATTGGATTCACAAAAGTAGGTGAGGGCATAAGGAGAGATGCATTGTATTGGATGTGGGCGCAAGGAGAGCCCATTAAAAGGAGTGTGAGGAGGGTCTTGGGAAACATACAAGTTGGTGGAAAGTCATCATAGAGATGCTCAGGGCATGTGAGGGGCATCATGAGAGACCAACATGGGTACAAGGGTTTAAGAAGAAAATAAGTTTGGGAGTAAGAGGAGACATGGGGTGGTTGTCAACATACAATTCTGCCCCAGATACCAATTATTCTAGTTATGTATCTGAACCATAACAATAATTAAAGCGCTTACTCCCATTTATAGCATTATCTTAAGTTTGGTGTTTAGTGCTTCTTTCAATTCACATGAAAAATAGGAACTTCTGCCTCAATATACTACTAGGTAAAAATGACACTAGAGAAGTTCATATAGTGTGAGCCAGAAGTAGGTGCTAAAACGGTGACCATTAAATGCCAAGACATTGGTGTGGGTATAATTATTATTCTTTATAAAATGGCATCAAATTCCACAGTGCTGTACAATATACCAGGGGGTAAATCAGTCAGGCTCAGGGGCCACATCATACCATGCCTAATGACATCATACCATGCCTAAAACCATGTAATGTAAGATCATTATGATGTCATTACAAGCGGCCTATAAACCACTCATTTGTGTGATTTCGGGAACTAATTTATTGGGGTTGCTTATAGCAGAAATAAATTGAGTTATCGTCGCCGTAGAATACATACACTATAACTATCCCTAATGACAGAGCAGTATGGCCACACTGCCTGTTTGTTCCTTGTTCGCTCTCTGATGACTAACTGCAAATCCAATTCTTAAAGTTCACTACCGCAGCTCAGTAGGGCATTCATTAAAGGTAATGCAGGCAGATAAATTAGCTTTTTACTGTCACCAAAGTCTAATTTGACTGAAATTCAATTTTTATTCTGAATTGGTCTGTAGAATGTGTAAGGCCGTTGTGAATAATAGTACTGAATCAATCTAATAAATTTGTCTTAAGGATGCATATAAAGTGCTTTATTAGCCTAAATCATCTTGATATACACAAAAAAAAGAAAACATAAAAAGGAGACGTGTTTTCGATTATGTCTGTTAACAGTCCTTTGAATACTCTGTTTTGATACAATAAAGGAGTATAATGATTATCAACGTGTAATAATTTCTTACATGGAAGCAAATCTAAAAAAAAAAAAAAGCACCAAAACAAAATCAGAAGTAATTCAAAATTATACTTTGTCTTATTTTTATTCTAACTTTTTTTTTTTGTTTTAGAAAGCTCTAACGTATTCTCCAACACTGTAAAACGGTCAGATTAATGATAGGGTAACAGAAAGTACAACGCATAATTGGACATAACAGCTTAACCCATGAAAGCTTAACTCTTTATATCAAACTCCTCTTCAGTGCGGTGTGAAAGAATGGAATGAATGAAGATAATGTTTGTTTGTTATCGTAGGAAGATATCAGGGTATTAATCTTTTTGAACTACATAAAAGAAAATATAAACAAAAATCTTTGTTTAAGATTCCCTTGTATACATATATATGTATGCCTACGTATATAGATGCTTTAATGTATATCATTACAACCGAGAGAGAAACTGTATATTGTATACCTTTGTTGTAAAAAAAAAAAAAAAAAAAAAAGAGAAAAGTTTGATAAATAAAGAATAATAATTAAAAAAAAAAAAATCTTTAATTGCCAGGTGTTTAGAAATGCATAAAAAATCCGGGCACTGAGTAAATCCTTTGGCAGGTTTATTATGACGAAAAACAGTAACAAAATAGAGCCTTTATGATTGGCGATCTGGACTGAGTGGCACAAAGGTAACCCACCGTTCATCATGTGTCTTCTCATTTAGAAGTAATATCTGTGGTGGTTTAACGATGTACTGACACGCTAAGCTGCAAAAACTGCTTGTTAAAGGTACACTATAGGGTCAGGAACACAAACATGTATTTCCATTTAGGTGGTTTGCCCCCCCTTCCCATTAGAAAGGGTAAAAACTTACCTTATTTTCAGCTCCCCACGAGTCTGCTGGTGCTGGCCCCACCCTGATCCACCTCTTTGGCTGACATAATCAGAATGGATGATCTCAGCCAATCCAATGCTTTTCTACAGGGAAAGCATTGGATTACCTGAGATCGTAAAGGAGGCGGGATGGGGATGGGGCCAAATGTCGCACTGGCCAATCAGCATCTCATCATAAAGATGCATTATTATTATTATTATTATTATTTTATTATTTATATAGCACCATCAGATTCCGTAGCGCTGTACAAAGGGATTGACTCAATGCATGTGGAAAGTTCAGTGTCTCCATGCAGAGGGTGGAGATACTGAATATCAGTGCTGCACACTGCCTTTTCTCTGAAAATACAGTGTTTACTGCAAAATGCCCGCAGGGACTGACTATACATTAAGCGGTAATTGTTTTTGTGACTATAGTGTCCCTTTAATTTAAAGCACAGCAAAGCTGAAATGAAAATCTACATTACATGTTTGATTTACAAAGCTGGACAAAGTTGACAGATACCAATACTGTGGGCTACCATAACTACTGTTGGCGAAACAAAGTAATGATCTGCAGACGTGGACTGGGAAGGGAGTCATATTAGCCAATCAGTTGTGAGCAAGCACACAGCTTCATTAGAATGCTCACACATGAAAAAACACTGCAGCACTACTGACACACGTTCACATTCTACGATACAACAACCAATAGGTTTTTGATGCTTTTAAACAACCTGATGTGGAAGCACTTGGGTCCTAAACTGGCATGGTCCTACTAGTTTAGGTAGTGCAGGACATTATGTCAGTGTATTTAGCCATATAAACCAGCGTATGGTGTTAATGAAGCTAAGGCGCAAAAGTAAAATGTGATCTCAGACCTACCAGACTGAGATGTATTTGATCATTTTAATCTAGACACTGTTGCATAAACTTTGAAACCCTTTCGATAATTGTTTTAGTGATCCTAGAAGGATGGAAAGAATATTAAACAGTTGGCCGCAGTATGATCTTGCTCATTGATTATCTGTAAGCTATAATTAATTATATCAATATAATAGATCTTAATATAAGTTCTACAAAAGAACGCCATGATATAGGGATATTTGGGCAGAATGTTACATTTAGCACAATTGTATAATAATTATAAAAAAAAAAAAAAAAACTATTATAAAAGGTGTTTTTGCTTTTTGACCCTTTTCACCCAAACCATCCAACTCAATACATGTACCGGGATCAGTAGAAACATTTTTAATGTTGGCATAGTTATTAATAAGTCAACTGTACAAATTGAGCATCTGTTCAACAATATTTACTCATATTATTTTATTAAAATCTTTAAAAAAATACGTTTTATTAGATAGATATTAGTTGGATTTGTCTGTTGGAAAGTATAATAGAAACAAAGTTGGCAATAAAAATGTTAGATCATGGTCTCATAAAAATGATGTATGGCACCTTATTCTTTCTTATAAGGAGATCTATTTCAGTGTCCCTGACATAAATATAAAGGATTCGCGATCAGCATATTTAAAAGACAGTTTATTTCTACAGTTTGCTTTGCCATAAATATCATTCGGCTTAGAACACGAACATCATGGATTCTATTTGTTATATGCTTGAATTTGGGTTATAACGGTAGCTAGTCAAAAGGCTATTTCCCAAGTTATTAAATTGGGCACAATTTGCATGAATAAAATTTGTCTGTAGCATAGATTTATTGAATTTTAAAAACTTCCCTCTACCACAATTCAAATTCTATAAACAATCAAAATAGTGATGGTCTCTCCTTAATAATGATATTCTTATATTCATGTAAATCGTGAAAGCTATCATATATAATTATGAAGTTCCCTTTAAAATTGGTTCTTTCATAACATGACACTTTATATTTACTATTTGTTTGTTTTAGTGTTTGTGTCAAGCCAATATTTGAATAAAGCCAAGAGAATCTTGAGAACTGACCTGGGAAAGTACCATAATGATATGCGAAAAATATGCAGTAATAAACTTTACAATTTTTTTAATTTGTACGTTAACTGTCCAATACCAATATTGTGAACATAATTGCGCTACTGTGATGATTAGTAAAAAATAAATGTGCAAGGTAGATATCACTTGCACAAAATATGTGCGCACAGTGTAAATTATTGTTTGATTTTAGCATGCAGCCAGTTAACATGTTAAAATAGTTATAATTTGTTTTCTAACAATTTTTTTGGATTACTAAACTAGTAGTGCTAACTGCAAAAAAAATAAAAAATAAAATATTTGCTTTAAAAAAAAAAAGCAAAAAAAAAAAAAAGCTATTTTTTTTGGTTCATCAAGATACAGCAAAATTAAGGCCACCATTAATAGTATACAAGAGTAGCATTTTGTCAAGAAAATAAGCGAATAGAGAAGCCCTTCAATGTAGAAATCAAGTGGATATTAATCCTGAACCTTTTATATGATTGTTTTCCTGTCAAATATAAATGCAGGTCTAGCAACTGACAGGTCCCAGGGAGAGATCTACTCAGCAGGAAATAAACTAGAATTTTAAGGTAAAACTAGACTACAGCAAAGCGGTCCTAAAGTTATATATGTTCTATGAGTGCAAAGTGTTAACCTCTTCAGAACAATCTGTCTAAGAGGAGGTAGAGTGAAGGAAACATGTACTAAATCCAAGATCACTTAGTAGACAAGAAGGTCTGCCTTATGAAGGTCCAGGAAGTGTGGATGTATGATTAAAATTCAACGATATAAAAGTAAAGGACCCTTGTGGATCATACTAAGGACTAGGAATTTGATTAGGAAGAGAGGCAATGACGGTGGTTTGGTGTGCTTCCATTGGTGTAGGATGCATTTGCACTCCAATGTTTTGAGCAAATATATCCGTTTGGATCCGTTCAAGGTCTTATATCCCCAAATAGAGTAAAACGTGCAATTTCTTCAGGGAGAGTTTATTGTTTGAATAAGTGAATATTTTTTTCCAAAAGTTGCAGAGAGCTGTGCATGACCATGTCAACCTCCCTGGCCATGTTTTCGACATTGCAAGGGCATTTCAGTTTGTCATTGCCGTTGTGTAGAGAGATAGGCACAGTGTGCCAAGAAAAGGTGTTAAAAGAATCTTTATTCATGGGAGAAGGAAGAAGAGACCGTAATTTTCTTGTGGTCCTAATAAGGGTCTAAATTGTCATGGATGCAAGCCACCCACTTGCTCCATCGCTCTGTGAGCTGAATTGGATGTCCTATCGTATGTTAGAGTAAATTTTGCTAATTTATTACTGTGTCCCTCGTCCTTGAGTTACCAAAAATTCTACTTTGTTGTGGCAATCTGCCCATGTACTGTAGGTTGAATGTCTTTTAATTCTACATTATTAAATATATGTTTATGAGGGCTATTTAAACATTGGACAATATATTGCATTGTGGAGTACTTTTTTTCATTCAATATACTTTTTTTCCTTTTGACTTTTGTTGCAATGGGAGAAGCAATCATTAAGTTTAATTAAAGATATTTTATCTGGTAGAAGATACTACGTTTCCCTCACAAAAGCCAACTTTAAACATATTCATCTGCTACCAAGCATATCCTCCAACATATTACCTAATTAGATATTACGCAAAGCAGCGTTCCTTATTTTACATGTAACTTGAAATATATTTCAACAAGCAATCATTATCGGTACATGAATGTCTGCCTGTGACAGGCATTAAAGAATTAATGAAAACGATGGCTGTAAATGGACTAACGTAATTGACGGTTACAACTGAATGGTAAAAATGTCCATTGGTTTTATTGATTGTGATATATCACACCCCAGCAAGTGATTATTTAACTTTTATGTCTGAGATAGAGGGCTACATTCATAGACGTTTCCTAATGCAAGTATGCTAATTAGAATGTTTTTAAGAGCTTATCATGAATGCATAATTTAAAAGGCTCACGGCGATAACATTTAAAAAAAAATAAATTAATGTTTTAGACTTTATTTTATATACCAGTAAGTCTATTTAGTTTTCCATATATTTTTTTTTAATTTCAGACATCTTGCAGATATAACAACAAAATAACAAGTCAAAATAAAGTATTCCTATGACTTTAAATATATGACCGTGTCATATTTCCCGGTGCTCTAATCTGCATAATTAGCCAGTCTATTACAGTATTGGTAGAGTTATATAGGGACTACACTGCTTCTTCAGCATCTGTCCCTGTCTCTGCCCACATAACGTCACTAGAGAGTTGACACATCCATGAGCCATGCTATATCCTATAAGCAAAGAGACTTGAACATTTTGTGTCTTCAAAACTGGGATTTACCGAGTTTGGGCTGATTGGTTATCCAGCTGAAGAAAACAATTCCAAGTAGGCTTTTGCCCGAATACTGAAACATCTGAAAACTCCGGTGGCCAAGCATTAGCACTAGCAGCCAATGGGCAAATAATTACAAAAAAAAGGAAGCACAAATCTTTATCTTGTGGTGGCTGCAAAAAAAAAAAAACTTGTTTATAGTCCACCCCCTTTGTTTTAAGGGAGGTGGACAACAGCATGACCATCCCCCTTATTAATGTCACGATAGCCCCCAAACCGCCGCCTGTGGGAGGGTATGATGGGATATTAATTTTGTACACACGTTGCTTTTTTTTTATTGAACTTGGTTTGTCTACCAGGTACTTTTCTTCACCAAACATTCCTTTAACGCACATTAAGAAATAGCAAAGCACAGGCCAAAAAAGCATTTTATATAAAATGATTGGTCTAAATGAAAATGGCCAAGGGATCTGTCTGCAAACAGATTAAACGATGACTGGCAGTTATAGCCGAAATATACCCAGCAATGTAACAAAGCAGCTGACTTATTTAGCATAGGCAGAATTTCCATCTACCTAATGCCCAGATCTTAATCAAATATCATGTCTCCAGAAAGAAAATGAAATGAGCTACTAACAATATTTTAAGGCCTTCTGCGGATTGTAGTGAAGCAGTAAATTTTATTGTGTGGATTCGTATAAATGTTTATATTCAGTTATACTTTCTGTAACTTCAGTTCTTAAAGGGAATTATCAGTCCATAAACAAAATTAATCATTTCCAGAATTAGATTTGCTGCAGCACTATCATAAGTCAGTTAGCTGTGCATAATCTCAGACTGAAGAAACCAGCAGGACATTAGTGACAGGAGTTCTCAAGATTCCATAAAACCCTAAAAAATATAACTGTTACAATTCCTGTGCACACGGCTGGATTTACATGTCAGGTGTCTGTAGCCACAAAACTTAAAGGCACCCCCTGCTCCACAACCCCAAAATAAGGCAGGTAAAGTAAGTATACACTGTAGACCTAAATCAACTAAAAGCATTTCTATTTGACAACCACATATGTATAAATGTATGTATAAAAGATGAGTTAAACACAGGATTAAGGTAAAGGGTTTATTTTCAGGATTAGGCTTTGAGTGCTGGTGTTTGAAGGGTTATTTGCAGAGTACTCACCCTGATGTGTCTTCTGTAGAGCAGTCCGATTGATGAAATAAGAGCTGCAGGATTGGTTATACAGTGTTCATCACTCAGTGCTGTCCTTGTTCGTAGAACCCACATGTAAGTAAATCAGCAGTATGTGGAAGCTTTGCCTGAACATTGTTTCGAACTGGCTTGTACCCAAGATTGTGCAGGACCCAATAAATATTCTTCCAAGTTGGTAAAGTTGGTCTCGGTTCTACCTCTTTGAATGTACTGAGATGGGAACATAAAATTATTTTCACTGGCCAGATATGATCTTTATAAATAACATAGGAAGTGTCCAACACTGACAGGATTTTTTACTAAAGTGAGAATTGTAGAATTTAATGCCACATTTTTTCCTAGTTTGTTCATCGCCATATGGGCGGGCGGAATAAAACCCCCCAAATACCTAATTAAATAACACACGGACAAAGGTATATGGGTCAAATTTGTCCCCAGATTTTATTAATATATTTATAATAGTAATACATTATTATTGAATAAAGTCATTGCCCCCAACCCCACCATACCACATCCATATCACCCACAGTTATAAAAAGGCAATGACCCCTGTTACGACACTCACCGCCTGGAGAGTGAAGCCGCCGTTTAGCCGATATTCCCCTTTCTCCAGAAATGCAATTCCAGCATAACCGATCATAAAACTCCCGACCGGAGCATACGAACACGGTCTCTCCCGATCAGCAATCCATTCGAAATCCTTCCACAGCTATAAATAAACGAAAACGCTGTCCCAATAGTCAATCCCTCCACAAACGAGACAAAGCTCCGTTTTGAAGGTCAAGCAGAATGTGTTTAATGGGGGCTACCTGCCCAGTATTTATGCAGGTCTCCACCAGGTAGACACTCCCCTAGGGGACCTGGTGGAAGACTGTAAAATATATTAAACAGTAGCCAATCGCAGTGGCTATAACACAAGCCCTCCCCATTTTACCCATAATACATCTCTTCCTATCCCGGAGATAATTAGGGAGAAACCTAATTAACTCCGAGGATAGGAACCATCGCCATTTTAAACACAACGCACAAAATGCAATAAAATACATAAAATCCGAAGTACCGAAGATATAGTGTTCGTGCAACGTATCTCCAGATAGCCTAAATCTGAGGGCATATTCCTGCCGAATAGCGCTCAGATCCGAAGTACACAGTCCAATCGCCATGGAGTCAAAGTCTCTCAGAAGTCTTTCGGTGTACGAAGGACTCCATGGGACGGCTATCTGGGTAAGTTCATACGGATGAAGAAACCCCCGAACGGAACAGTGTTCGTATGCCTCCAAGGGAATAAAAGGGGAGACGGCCGTCGCCAGCGGTGTTCGGTAGATAAAGAGTCCGTTTTTAGATCCATGGGTTTTGCACCGAACACCGCTGATTCGCCTCGTGTCCAAAATGGCCGCCGCCTCGTGGTCGGCATACGAACGACGACCACCCGTACGAAATGGAATGGAGAGGTGTTTGCGGTTAACCACAGCGTTCTAATTTGTGGTCAAGGTGTTAATGAGCCACACACTCCTCTCCTGGGTGGCCGATGTTCGGTAGTTTTACTCGGTACTTTAGGAAACGAAAAATCAACAGCGTACGGACAGGAAATCCACGAATCCAAGGGAAACAGATGAACCCGCAATACAGGTCTATGCAGCAGGGTTCGTCACACGGCTCCCCCCTTGTGGAACACTCCGGCAGACCCGGCTTGGCCCTTTAGCGGGTCAACGTGGGGATGACCGGACTAGGAAGTAGCAAGGACGTCGGTTTGCCGGGATAACCCATCTGCATTCCCATTCTGCTTACCGGGTCGGTAGCTGATGGTGAAGTTATATGGTTGTAAAGCTAAACTCCACCGCAGCAGTCTACCATTGTCTCCGGAGACCCGGTTAAGCCAAACAAGGGGATTGTGGTCCGTGATAAGGGAAAATTCCTGTCCATACAAATAGGGGCTCAATTTCTTCAATGCCCAGACCAGGGCCAAACATTCTTTCTCCACTGCCGCATAACTCACTTCCCGGGGTAACAGCTTTCGACTGAGGTATGCGACAGGGTGCTCTCCTCCATCTTCCCCGACCTGGCTTAGCACAGCCCCCAGTCCATACATGGAAGCATCTGTATGGACGAGAAAACGTTTGTTAGGAAGGGGGGCAGCCAGGACAGGGGCATTCACGAGGGCCTGCTTAAGTGCTTGAAACGCAGCTTCACAAGCTGGAGACCACAGGACCTGCTTAGGGAGGTTCTTCTTAGTCAGGTCTGTCAGGGGTTTAGCTATCGAGCTATAGTCGGGGACAAAGCGTCTGTAATACCCTGCAGTCCCTAGGAAGGCCAATACTTGGGTCTTGGTTATAGGTGTGGGCCAGTTCGCTACTGCCTCTATCTTGGCCGGCTCTGGTCTCTGGCTCCCACACCCCACCCTGTGACCCAAGTATTGTACCTCAGCCATGCCTAGATGACACTTCTCTGGCTTCAACGTCAGGCCAGCGGCCCGAATTTTATCCAGTACTACCCCTACGTGTACCAGGTGTTCCTCCCAGGACTCACTGTAGATCGCAATATCATCCAGGTATGCACAAGCAAATTCCTGGAAGCCATCAAGGAGCCTATCCACCATCCGTTGGAAGGTAGCTGGGGCGTTCTTCATCCCAAATGGCATAACCTTAAATTGGTATAAGCCAAAGGGGGTGACGAAGGCCGACTTGGGGATGGCGTCCTTGGCCAGGGGAATCTGCCAGTAGCCCTTACACAGGTCTATGGTGGTCAGGTAGCGTCCCCTGGCAATGCGGTCTAATAACTCGTCTACCCGTGGCATCGGGTAGGCGTCAGTGGTGGTCCGCTCGTTGAGCCTCCTGTAGTCCACACAGAACCGGGTGGTCCCATCTTTCTTAGGCACCAGGACTACAGGGGAGGCCCAAGGGCTATCGGAGTGCTCGATGACCCCCAGCTGGGTCATCTCCTCTATCTCCTTCCGCATTCCTTCTCGGACTGCTTCAGGGATACGGTAAGGAGGCTGTCGTAAGGGGTTCTGTCCAGGGGTCTCTACCTTATGTACAGCTAGGGTAGTGTAGCCGGGTTCTTGGGAGAACGTCGCCTGCTTCTCCCACAGAAGCTGTTTCGCCTGTTCCTTCTCCGCGGGGCTTAACCTGTCCCCTAGCTGTACGAGCTCAGTCAGATCCGTCTGGGCACCTCTGGCTAATAGGTCGGGTAAGGGTAAGCTTTCAGTATCGTCTGCAGCGGGGGCACACACTGCGGCTACATCCTCAGGTCGTTCCTGATACTCCTTTAGCATGTTCACATGAAAGGATCGCTGGATCCTGTCATCTGAACAGCTGGCTATAAGGTACGTAGTATCGCACACCTGGGCTAATACTTTATACGGGCCCTGCCAAGATGCCTGCATCTTGTTCGCCTTCACAGGTTTGAGCACTAGTACCTTCTGCCCAACCTGGAATACTCGCTGTCGGGCACCCCGATCGTACCATTCCTTCTGTCTCCCCTGGGCCACCTGGAGATTCTCTCTTACCATCAGAGACAGTTTCTCCATGCGGTCCCGAAGTTCCAGAACATACGGTACTATGGGGGTACCTTCCTGCTCTGTCTCCCCCTCCCAGTGGCCTCTAATGAGATCTAGAGGTCCGCGGACCCTTCTCCCATAAAGCAGCTCAAAGGGGGAGAACCCAGTAGATTCCTGGGGCACCTCTCTGTAGGCAAACAGCAGATGAGGCAGGAATCGCTCCCAGTCTCGGCAAGTGTCAGAAAAGGTCCTCAGCATCTGTTTGAGGGTGCCATTAAATCGCTCGCAGAGACCGTTAGTCTGTGGATGGTATGGGGAACTAAGTATCGGTTTAATGCCGCATACCCTCCACAGCTGCTGGGTGAGCACAGCGGTAAATTGGGTTCCCTGATCGGAGAGAATCTCCTGAGGGAACCCGACCCTGGTAAAAATCCTAACCAGGGCATCAGCAACTGTCTCTGCCTCTATGTTAGACAGCGCTACTGCCTCTGGATAGCGAGTGGCATAGTCCACCACGGTGAGAATGTATTTCTTACCAGATGGACTAGCCCTGGCCAGTGGACCCACAATATCAACGGCTATGCGGGCAAAGGGCTCCCCAATAATAGGCATTGACATAAGCCTACCTTTTGGGTGGTCCCCCCGCTTCCCTACCCGTTGACAAGTGTCACACGTGCTACAATATATCCGCACAGCCTGGTTAATTCCTGGCCAAAAAAAGTTCTGCATAATCCTATGGCCTGTGCGGCGGGACCCTAGATGTCCGGCTAGCGGGACATCATGCCCTATCCGCAGAATCTCCCGCCGGTATTTCGCGGGTACTACCAGCTGTCGATTCGGCGGAGGGGCAACACTTTTCTGGGACGGCTTAGGGATCCGATATAACCTGTCCCCCACCCACTCATACCGCTCCCCCTCTGCTCCTTCCTCTCCAGTGTCTGCTCTGCCTCTATACCTCTGGAGAGATGGGTCTGTCTGGGTTTCCCTCCCGAACTCCTCCGGGGAATCCCAACTAGCTAACGTCGGCCCTGGGGTGTCAGTCGGGGAATCGGTTCTTACCTGGGTCTCAGCAGCAGGTGGGCCGGTTCCAGCAGCACGGGTCTGAGCACGGGTAGTCACTGGGTTGGCTTCGCCAGGTCCCATAGTAGCATAGGCGGAAATCAAAGGGGCCAAATCATTTCCCAGCAAAACATCGGCAGGCAAGTCCTTCATAACCCCCACATTCACATGTCCAGCTCCCGCTCCCCAGTCCAAATGAACTCGGGCAACAGGCAGACGGAACACGGCGCCTCCTGCCACCCTTACTGCCACAGTGTTCCCGGTGTGTTGGTGTTCTGAAACCAGGTTCTTTTGGAGCAAGGTCATCGTAGCCCCGGTGTCTCTTAGACCAGTGACCTCTTTCCCGTTCAACTTAACGGTCTGTCTGTGGTGTTGGCGGTTGTCCTGCTGAGCTGCGTGAACTGGGTCTGCTTCGTGCAGGAAACCCCAAAATTCCTCCTGCTCCAGGCAGTGAGCAGAAGGCTGAGGTGGTTGCTGGGCTCCGCCGGCTGGGTTTCTCCAGGATGGCGCTTGGTTGGCGTGGTTTAAAGGGCATTCCTGTTTTTTATGTCCCATCTGTTTGCACCCGAAGCACTGGATCTGGTTGGAGTAACCCCGTTTGTTGAATCGGGCTGACTGCCCATGGTTGGTTGCTGGCGGTATAGCGGGGGTACGTTGTGCTGGGGGGTGGTATAGGTTGGTGGTTGGAGGTGCTGCCGGTTTGTATTCCACTCGGGCAGGGACCTTGGCTGCTGTCTGATCGAGCTTACGGGCATCAGTGTATTCGTCAGCCAGACGAGCAGCTTCGTGGAATGTAGCGGGTTTGCGGTCCCTGACCCACTCTCGAACTCCTGCAGGTAATTTGTCAAAGCAGTGTTCTAGCAGGAACACTTGCAGCACCTCTTCCCCAGTTACCGCTCGACATCCTGTCATCCAGTGGGCTGCCGTGCGGTGTACCCGGCATGCCCATTCCACATAGGAATCACCAGCCTGTTTATTATTGTCCCGGAATCGCCTCCGGTACGCCTCAGGGGTAACAGCGTACCGGGTCAAAAGAGCATCTTTTACTGTCCGGTAGCTAGTGAGTTCCTCCTCTGGGATGGCCCGAAAAGCTTCACTAGCCCGGCCGGATAGTTTCCCAGAGAGGATAGGAACCCATTCTTCTGCGGGTACCTGGTGTAAAGCACACTGTCGTTCAAAGTCCGCCAGGAACCCGTCTATCTCTCCTTCCGTCTCAATAAAGTTTTTAAAAGCAGCAAATGGTACCTTTTTCTTCCCATTGTTATTATGGGGTACCTCTGCTGCTGCAGCTCCGCTTCTCTGGAGCGCCTGTTGTGCTGTTACTGCGGCTTGTACTTGAACCACAATATCCGCTGTAGGGTTGGGGCCAAAGTGTGCCAGCCTGATCTGAACTGCCCGGTTAAACGCTATTTCCTCGGGTGTTAGATCCAGTAGGCCAGGCACATTAGCTATCTCCCTTCCCTGTGCTGTATCCATCTCCACCAATATAGCAATAATCTCTCTTTTCTTGAGATTGCTCGCTGATCGTCCTCTGCGCTCCAAAATGTCCTTAAGGGTAGCACGCCTTAACTCCTCATATTGCATTTCCAATCCGGGGTGTGTAGCTGGCCTTCAGGGCGGTGGGATTCATCCCGTCGCTTGCCACCAGTTGTTACGACACTCACCGCCTGGAGAGTGAAGCCGCCGTTTAGCCGATATTCCCCTTTCTCCAGAAATGCAATTCCAGCATAACCGATCATAAAACTCCCGACCGGAGCATACGAACACGGTCTCTCCCGATCAGCAATCCATTCGAAATCCTTCCACAGCTATAAATAAACGAAAACGCTGTCCCAATAGTCAATCCCTCCACAAACGAGACAAAGCTCCGTTTTGAAGGTCAAGCAGAATGTGTTTAATGGGGGCTACCTGCCCAGTATTTATGCAGGTCTCCACCAGGTAGACACTCCCCTAGGGGACCTGGTGGAAGACTGTAAAATATATTAAACAGTAGCCAATCGCAGTGGCTATAACACAAGCCCTCCCCATTTTACCCATAATACATCTCTTCCTATCCCGGAGATAATTAGGGAGAAACCTAATTAACTCCGAGGATAGGAACCATCGCCATTTTAAACACAACGCACAAAATGCAATAAAATACATAAAATCCGAAGTACCGAAGATATAGTGTTCGTGCAACGTATCTCCAGATAGCCTAAATCTGAGGGCATATTCCTGCCGAATAGCGCTCAGATCCGAAGTACACAGTCCAATCGCCATGGAGTCAAAGTCTCTCAGAAGTCTTTCGGTGTACGAAGGACTCCATGGGACGGCTATCTGGGTAAGTTCATACGGATGAAGAAACCCCCGAACGGAACAGTGTTCGTATGCCTCCAAGGGAATAAAAGGGGAGACGGCCGTCGCCAGCGGTGTTCGGTAGATAAAGAGTCCGTTTTTAGATCCATGGGTTTTGCACCGAACACCGCTGATTCGCCTCGTGTCCAAAATGGCCGCCGCCTCGTGGTCGGCATACGAACGACGACCACCCGTACGAAATGGAATGGAGAGGTGTTTGCGGTTAACCACAGCGTTCTAATTTGTGGTCAAGGTGTTAATGAGCCACACACTCCTCTCCTGGGTGGCCGATGTTCGGTAGTTTTACTCGGTACTTTAGGAAACGAAAAATCAACAGCGTACGGACAGGAAATCCACGAATCCAAGGGAAACAGATGAACCCGCAATACAGGTCTATGCAGCAGGGTTCGTCACAACCCCTATCTGAAAAATATAAACATTTAACACTATTTTACCAACATGAACATACAATTAAAGTGCCAATGTTTTAAATAACCATGGTAGGGTTATACCCAGATAGCCCTACACCCACCAGGTTCTGAGACACCGACAAGCTCAAAACCTACCAAACTTACCAAGAACCATATTAACAGTTTCTAAACCAGCATAACGAACAGCCTATTTTCCAAGCCTTCCGCTTACTATCCCGCCGCTGTGACAGAATGGGAAAACCCAGCAAATTAACACCAGGGCGAGAGGGAGAGACAAACTCAGCCAGGTAGGCAAGTGAATTTTTCCAAGATGGCTGCCTATTTATATAGCTCAGCCCCTAACTTCCTATCACACTAATCCCTACATACCTTCTGCCTGGGGCCGCCTCCTAGCCCTGTCATGGCCCCTCTCCACTAGGCTGTGCTTTTGTTATATGTGGCTACATTAAACTGGGTGTTTGGGTCAACAGCAGTAGCAGATGTTTTTTAATTCAGCTTTTCATAATAAAGGGAATTTCAACTGAACAAAACGTACCAAACTATGCATTTATTTTTCTTTGTATGAATTTGAAATTGGAACACGCACTCTTTCCATCCATTAGTAAATAGTTTGGCCTTTTATTTTGTTAGGATTCATAGCATAGCTCGTTGTAAAACCTATTTCTTTTATTCACTTACATTAGTTGGGTTTTACATTGTGTAAATGAAATCTGAATGATGGATCATTTCAATGAATACTTGTCCAATAAGCAATTAATTTACAAGCAAAGTTAATGAATATGTACCATCCGCTTTTGAAAAATACTGCATTCATATATTTATGGTATATTATTAAAAGTGTTGATAAATGCTAATGAATTATGTTGATGTGTTTTTCTAAAGGTAGGAGGGAGCGTTAAATTATTACTGTTCTCCAGTATAGCAGTTAAAAATACAATGCAATTACCAATAACAGAAGACATCAAATCTGCAAAATAAAACAAATCTAGGCAATTTTTTGCTTTTTACCGTTTTATTACTTTTGCTTTGCAATAGTTTTTCTCTGATCTTCAAACACTCTCTGAAAATTCCTCTCTTTAAAGAGGCTTACAAATCACACCACTGATTCAACACGTCTAGAATAGGTAGAATAGCTAATATTTTTAATTTGTTTGTCTGCTATATATTTTACATTTGCCTTATGTCTCATTTGTTCATATTCTAGGCAGTGTTCTCCAAAACTGCTGTGGATCCCTACAATTTGTTCCAAATCCAGTGCCGATATAGGCCTCTGTTCTGGTTTCCCAGGTTTTTTCTTATACCCAGACAAAGAGCATCACAAAAAATACAAGACATACAAGAATGGTTCATGAGTAGTGATGTCCCGAACTATTCGCTGGCGAATAGTTCCCGGCGAACATAGCATGTTCGCGTTCGCTGCCGCGGGCGAACACATGCGATGCTCGGTCCGCCCCCTATTCATCATCATTGAGTAAACTTTGACCCTGTACCTCACAGTCAGCAGACACATTACAGCCAATCAGCAGACCCTCCCTAGCAAACCCTCCCACCTACTGGACAGCATTCATTTTAGATTCATTCGGAAGCTGCAATCATTTTATATTTATGTTTTTATTATTATTATTATTTTTTTTATTCTAAATGCAAAACATTAGTATATAGGGGAATATTCACTAAATGCCAAACATTGTTATACAGGGGAATATTCACTAAATGCAAAACATTGTTATATAGGGGAATATTCATTAAATGCCAAACATTGTTATACAGGGGAATATTCACTAAATGCCACACATTGTTATATAGGGGAATATTCACTAAATTCCAAACATTGTTATATTCCCCTATATAACAATGTTTGCATTTAGTGAATATTCCCCTATGTTCACTAAATGCAAAACATTGTTATATAGGGGAATATTCACTAAATGCAAAACATTGTTATACAGGGGAATATTCACTAAATACCAAACATTGTTATATAGGGGAATATGGGCCCCACCCCACCCTGAGCGGTGGGTGGCGCCCTAAAAAAACAATAAGGGGGGACCTACTGTCCTCCGCCCCAGCCCCCACCTCTGCGCGGTGGGTGGGAGCCATAAATCACAATGGGAGGGACTTACTGTCCTCCCCCCGCCCTCACCCATGAGCATTGGGTGGGGGCCAGAAAAATAATGAGGGGGGGCCTACTGTCCTCCCACCCAGGCCCCACCCCTGCGCAGTGGGTGGGGGCCATAAATCACAATGGGGGGGACCTACTGTCCCCCCCGGCCCCCACCCCTGAGCAATGGGTGAGGGCCCTAAAAAAAAAAAAAAGGGGGGACCTACTGTCCCCCCCCGGACTCCCCCTGAGCGTTGGGTGGGGGCCATAAAAATAATGAGGGGGGACCTACTGTCCTCCCCCCGGCCCCCACCCCTGAGCGGTGGGTGGGGGCTCTAAAAAAAACAATAAAGGGGGACCTACTGTCTCCCCACCCCCCACCCCTGAGCAGTGGGTGGGGGCCCTAAAAAACAATAAGGGGGGGACCTACTGTCCCCCCCCAGCCCCCACCCTTGAGCGGTGGGTGGGGGCCCTAAAAAATACAATAAGGGGGGACCTACTGTCCTCCCCCGGCCCCCACCCCTGAGCGTTGGGTGGGGGCCATAAAAATAATGAGGGGGGACCTACTGTCCCCCCCACCCCTGAGCAGTGGGTGGGGGCCATAAAAATAATGAGGGGGGGAACCTACTGTCCTCCCCCCCGGCCCCCTCCCCTGAGCGTTGGATGGGGGCCCTAAATACTAATAAGGGGGGGACCTAATGTCCTCCCCCCTGACCCCCACCCCTGAGCAGCAGGTGGGGGCCCTAAATACAAATGGGGGGGGACCCTAGTCACCCCCCCAAAAAAAATTATCCCCCTACTTACCGCCCTCACCCTAAAAATAATGAGGGGGGGACCTTTAGCTAAGAACCTGTAAAAAAAAATTAGAAAAAACACAACTTACCATTCGATGTTTTCTTTCTTCTAAAATCTTCTTTTTTCAGCCCCAAAAAAGGCCAAATAAAAAACCATAATAACCGACGCAATAAAAAAAAAAAAAAAAAAAAACGAGCGCAAAAAAAAAAAATCCATCTTCACCCATGGAGGGCTCCGCACAGACTGAGCTCTGCAGGGTGGGGGAAGGCTTATAAAGCCTTGCCACGCCCTGCAATTAGGCTAAGAACATCCAATCACAGTGCTCTGTGTCATTTTACACAGCGTGGGAAAGTTCTTTGGAATTTTCCCACGCTGTGTAAAATGACAAAGAGCACTCTGATTGGTGGGCTTGAAATCCATCCAATCACAGTGCTCTGTTTCATTTTACACAGCGTGGGAAAATTCCAAAGAACTTTCCCACGCTGTGTAAAATGACACAGAGCACTGTGATTGGATGGATTTCAAGCCATCCAATCACAGTGCTCTGTGTCTTTTTACATAGCGTGGGAAAGTCTTTGGAATTTTCCCACGCTGTGTAAAATGACAAAGAGCACTCTGATTGGCTTAAACCAGCCCGGTTCGCGTACCAAAAACTTTATGTTCGCGACATCACTATTCATGAGCAATCTGTGCATGGACGGCTGGTTTGCTAGGTTTGCTTTTCATCTGGTGCGCATGCATACAATTCACATAGACGTGACCTAGATCTGATAAAAAATAGCAAGGTTAGATTAAAGGGACACTATATTTAACAGATCTGCAGCTTATTGTATGTGATCTGGTGAGTAGAATCATTCCCTTCAGGCTTTTTGCAGTAAACATTGTCTTTTCAGAGAAGATGCAGTGTTAACATTACAACCTAGTGATAACTCCACTGGCCACTCCTCAGATGACTGCTAGAGGTGCTTCCTGGGGCAGTGCTGCACAGTGTCAGTGTGACTTGTCAAAATCACACAGATCCTGTGCTGACCCAAGAAGTAGCTCTATTGGCTGTCTGAGTGACTACCACTAGAGGTGTTTAAAATGGCAGTGCTTACATTAAAAAGGGATATACTATACACACCAGAATAACTACATTAAGCTGTAGTGGTTCTGGTGACCATAGTGACCCTTTAAGGAATTAAAGAAACACTCCAAGCAACAAAAATACTTTAGTCCTATAAAAATAAATCAAATAATTTGAATTGAATGGAAAGGGATTTCCATTGTCTGAGAGGGATATGTAAAATGCTCTTTAAATTTAAGTATTGAGACAGAATTTTGTTAATCTCCATTTATAAGGGCAGGAAACAAAATGTATATATTATGTATATATATAAGTGTTAACTCTGGGTGATCATACTGTGATGGGCTCATAGTCCTATTGTTGTCAGCCAACGTGGCAATACAGGCTCTGTTTATGACCACAAGATTTTGCTTAACAATTTAATGTCTACTGAAATATAGAGTTTGTATAGACATATTCGAATTGGCAAGAAAATTAAACTTTACTAGTAATGTACATGATTCATATTTAATTCTAATTTACTAGAATACTCTAGACTCTTAGCTCAAAATGACGACTGATAAATCTTTACTTTAATTGTTGACTTTACTATATGTTTTTGATGTTTTGATGTTTTTCTTGCTCTGTTCTCTGTCTATTACATTGTATTTTTATTAGGACATTATGTTCTGTATTTTATAATAATAAGAAAATAACATTTTTTTGTAAAAAAATCCAATTTCTTTTTTAATTAAAGATATAAAAGTATATAGACTCAAATAAAATCTCTAACAGCAATGGATTTCATCAAACAGCTCAACCTTTTTTATGTTGTCAAATGTAATAATTTGTATATATAAAAAAAAATAATGAAAGGAAAAAAGAATTGGTTTTGTTCTCAAGTACAGACCTATTCCAAGTGTCAAAAGATTATAAATTAGATGGATGCGCTATTGATATTATCATCCAATAAAATAGCTCATATCTTACGTGACTGCAATATATTCATTTTCTATAGCTGTGAATGAAGACCTTTGACCCTATCAAACCAAAACTATTTCCATCGTTTTTATAATTACTATTTTAATTTTTCCCCTGTTCCTTCCTCCAAGAAAAATCGTTGGTAAAATCCAAGTAGGTCAAAGAATATTGGGTTTATTGATAAAGTAGCAGAACTTAGTTTAAAGTGTATATGTTGGGTATTTTTTTGATGAACTGTCCACTGCACCTGCATGGCTATTTTTCTTTTCATTGCAATTTTTGGTTTTGGGTTCAGAATTTTGGGGTGTAAAAGGACTATATAATGAACGTAACTAACGGAGCTGAGTGTAGTGGTTCTGTTGCTAATGGCCCATGGATGTCTGGTTCTTTGTAAAACAATATCTAGTGGTTTGATTATAAGTAGGCCTATCCCTGGCATTCAGAGACTATCCCATCCTCAGCGACATTGATTATGTAGAACAGTGTCAGTTCTATGAATCCTGGATGGCAGTGATGAGCCAACAGCACTGGGGTCCAGTTAGCATTATAACCAATACAGTAAGCTGCAGTGGTCATTTGGCTTAGAATGCCCCTTTAATTCTGTAATTGAAAAGTCCAACATTAAGATTTTTTCACAACATGGTTAAAAATATACATTTCATGTTTGGATTTCAGTTCAGGAAATATGCAAAGTACAAAATGTGTAAACGTACATCATTTTTTGATTATTTTTTCATTGTGTGCAGAAAAAAAAAAAATATATATATATAATTTTATTTTTTGGGGGGGGGGGGCGGAGGGGTAGAAGGGGAATAAAAATAAAGTATTACAAAGAGAAGTGGGACTGACTAAAGCTTTGGGGAGAAGGAATGCATTTTTCCCATTGGATGAGGGATAGGTAAGTGTGACCCACTACAAAAAAACGTTTAACTTTGCAAAAACAAAGTAACTCCATTTATACATGAGGATTAAAGGGTTAATATTTATTAAAATTATTCAAAACGCTGACCTTCCAGCAGTTAATGAACTACATTACCCATGAACCTTTGCGGGCAGCTTGCTGTGTTTGTGGCTACCAGACTGTCATGGTATCTCTATTTCACTTATAGAAGAAAGTCTGGTTTTCGAATTAGCCATTAAACGTGTTTTTTTTTTAATTTTTTTTCAACAAATACCTTTTATGCTTTTATCAAAGTTCTAACCCTGCTTTTTGTTTTCTGTATGGGTTCCTGTTTGAACTGTTTCTTCTGATAGCCGCTAATCTATGTTCTGAGTATGTTAAATGTATACCTTTGTTTTAAGATGAAATTTGAGCGTTCTGGGACAGACTTGAAAATGAGAAAAATCTCAAACTATCCTTCCAGGTACAACTTCTTAAGTACAAAAAAATAAAAATTAATGAATGTCAGCTGTGTGTTTTTACTTTAAAATTCGACAACTTCCCTGAGACATAATGTTTTGTTTGTTTTTCTCACCTGTCTGAAACGCGGGTCTGTTGATTTCAAACTGAATAGATTTTCCTCCTGTTCTTGCACCTAAATCCCTCCAGCCTGTCCAAGAAACCCCCAGGCACGTTCCCATCTTTACAAAATCAGCAGTGTTATAGTCAAGGACATAAAGATCTCTGTATGTGTACTCTGAACATATATTTACAATACAATACGCAGGGGCACATTCAAGCAAATCAGATTTTACACAGACTGCATAGATTTTAATAATATTAAAAAAAATAAAATAAAATAAATAAATAATGGAAGATATAAAAAATACCTCTACCCCTACTTTCTAAAACTTATTTTCAATATTAAATTGTTTTTGACCTTAATTATTAAGGCTTACTACAGGGCCATATTATGATTGTTGATAAGCTTGATAAGGGGAATGTGAGAACCTTATAAGAAGCTTCCTTAAAGGGGAAATCTTATTACATTACTGCTGTTGTATTTTGATCTGGATTAAAAAAAAATGTTTTAGCTATCCTATATGACAAAATAGGATGATTTTCAGTGGCTATGGTTGTAGTGGTGATTAGGTGATGATGTTTGAATAAGGTTAATTTATCTTTAAATTGCTCCCACTCTACAGCCATCAATTTTTAATTATCCAGTCTAACATTTATCCCATCACTTATTATTTGCACTAGATCATGAAGATTTCATGCCTCCTATCTAGCTAAACAATTTGTGTATAAATGCAGTAAATGCTAGATTTTAGGATAATCGCCACATCCTCAATTATTTTTTGCATCAGCCTGTCTAGATAAGTATTTCATACTGTGTTACGGTACTTCAACAATAATGAAAACGCCTGTAAAATTCGTAGTGCTTAAAGGGACACTATAGTCACCTGAACAACTTCAGCTTAATGAGGTTGTTCAGGTGAGAACTATAGCTCCCTGCAGACTTTCTCATGTAAACACTGTATTTTCTCCTCCCTCTGCATGCAGACACTGAACTTTCCTCATAGAGATTCATTGATTCAATTCATCTCTATGAAAAGATGCTGATTGGCTGTGTTTGAATCATGCTGGCTCTGCCCCTGATCTGCCTCTTTGTCAGTCTCAGCCAATCCTATGGGGAAGCACTGTGATTGGATCAGGCTACCACATGTCAGCAGACTGCTTGTTTTTCTGAGTCTAACAGCATGCAGATTTACAGCTTCAGGCTTGAATTCAGTAAGATTTTTACAATATTTAGGGAGGCATGAGGGGCCCACGGGGTCTAGATGGTGGTGTTAACACTATAGGGTCAGGAATACATGTTTGTGTTCCTGACCCTATAGTGATCCTTTAACTCCTTAATGACACATGACATGTGTGACATGTCATGATTCCCTTTTATTCCAGAAGCTTGGTCCTTAAGGGGTTAAAGGGACACTGAAACATTAAAACATAAAATACCAGGTGGTTACTTAAATTTCATTACAGTTTAAATAAAAATTTTCATTGAAAAGCCTTTAAACGTATCTGGACAGTAGATCCACCCATGATAAGGTCATCAGGATTGATGTTCTCTGGTCCAATCCAATGCTTCACATTAAAGAATTGCGTTAGCTGCATTCTGTGTCATCACGTTGGGCATGTTGATGCCAAACGTGGCGACCATTGAATGTTTTTAAGCAGTCCTGTCATGTTTTTTTCTTTTTCTTTCAGTTTTCCTTTTCTTATGCACTTTGTATCTTAATGGTTAATCTCACTCACCTGCCACTTGTCTATACTTATATTTATCTTACACTTGTTACACCAGATCTCAATATCTGTGCGCAACCATTTTGTCCTGTTTTGTGCATGATGTATGCTGTTTGCCTTTCTGTGATCATGGATTGTGGGTAAATGTGATTGGCAAGTAAAACAGAACAGAAACTCCACCCATTGTTAAGTTCTGTCAACTTGACTGGTGTGCATAAGGAAAAGTAGTTGCTTTTTATATATTTTATGAAAACTAGAGCACCTATATAGAAGCAGATTAGATCAAGTTTACTTTTGTTGAGGCCACTTTAAAGGGAAACTCCGATCACATAACAGCTTTATCTAAACAATGTTATTATGGTGCCAGGAGGCCCCTGGTGCACACTTACCCTACCGTTTTGAAATGGTTTAACTCTCAAAGGTTGCCTCCAACACTGACCTCAAGGCTTTCAAGGCAGCATCCGCTATTGAATCTGAGTTAAAAAAGGTACAAACTTTTTCTATTAATGGGGAGCTACTGAATGTTAGAGCATCAGCTGACCACTCTAGTCAATCAGTGGTGCCTCTGCCCGGCAGCACTCAGTGCTTCCTGTAACTCAGATTTAAAAGTTGGATACTAACTAGGGGACCTTGAGATTGGTCCTGGAGGCAACCATTGGGGTAAAGCATTCAAAAACGTAACCCCTTGAGGTGAATCCAGGAGCCTCCTGGTACAGTAGCAACTTCATTTAGATTAAGTTGTTATGGTGATGCGAGTGTTCCTTTAAGGAGGAAGCACCTCTAGTGGTTAACAATTTGACAACCACTAGAAACATGTCCTTGAACAAATGCATACATTGCAGTTTCTCAGAATTGGCAATGTAAAAAAGGAACAGAGTTCTTGCATCAAAAGAACAGAACAGCAGTATACAGTTTGTGAAACACAAAACGACCTGTTTGTCTTAAAGAGACTTGCCTGACATTTGCTGATATTATTACTAATGGCAGACTAGCTAAAACAGCCTTTAAAGATACAATATCAAAGTGGAAAATTACATTTATTTCACTGTGGCAGGAATATACAGAGCTGCAAAAATGGGGAAAAAAATAAAGATTTCTTGCTGGCATTGGGTTCTTTAGGGACCAAAATGTCATGACAGCATGAAATATCTATGGTCCTTAAGGGGTTGGTAAAATATTGTGTTCCTTGTGAAACAAGATTGGGAAATACTTCACAAGCGCTATATTCTATCTGTATGACACTGATCAATAAAAAAATATAAATACAGAGAAGCATTAATCAAGAGGTCATGTCCAATAAAAATAAACGTACTGTTCAAAATATGTTTGGATTTCTGTTGTAGAAAGCAATGTTGGGTTCACCATGGATCAAAAAATGGTCAGTCCAGAGAGGATTCAGGCTAGACCTATGTGAAGTAAATTGTGATTCAGCATCGGGGACTAGTAATCTGTGATCCTTCAGGATGGTTGGGGTGATTGACATTCCTGAATTGGAAGAAGATGGATTTGGTCAATTAAATACGTGTTTAAGAGAGAAAAAGGATTTGATGCCAGTAGACAACCTGAAATTGGGCCAGAGAATAGGCAGATTTAGACCTGCTCTATATATGACTATATAATAACTATATATGACTGTGTAATAAACGGTAGTGCATGGAGACTTCAGGACAAATGTCGTACCAGAGTGATAATCAGAGATATGGAACAGCTGGGAGAGCACCAGATGCTTAACACGGTAAAATGTGGTCCTTTTGAAAATAATTTTTGTATATTTTTTATAACTAGAATAAATGCAGACTAACTAAGATTTAATATTGGTTTTCCCTCATTTAACCACCAGTACAGAAATGGAATGCCGTAATACTTGTACTTTGGAATGATAGATAGCAACGCGCTTCAAATAAATCATGTTCGGAACCATTTCAGTTTATAGGGATTTGAATATTCTGTTCTGCTCTATGTGGTGCAATACTCCTGAACATATTGGGAGATGGCTTCTATGGAGATGGCTTCCATGGAGAAGGCTAAGTGATAAATGTATCTTTTAACTATGAAAGAAAATGGGATTGGGGAGCAATTGAAAGAGAAGGAAGAGAGAGCAGATGGGAAGAAGAGAATAAAAAAAGAGAGAAATAAAGGTTCTGAAGGAGCAGGGTGTACTTGGCTAAAGGCATTACAAACCTCCAGGTTGACTACAGTGAGGATGTAGATTGGGTCCTTCACAAGACTGTTTGGGCTATAGGGTTTGCAAATGTGTGCAGGCAAGGATACTTTTCAGAAGACTCATGTACGATTGATTCATGTAAGATTGTTGCCGATATTAAATAAGTTATACATGGCTTTAAATTGTTGGAGATAGAATACACACATGCAATACTCCACAAATCACATATGATTTGCCGAGAAACTATGTATTGTGGCCATCAGTCCACAGAATTATTTTAAATGATCAATGAAAATCCAATAGTGTCAAAAGATACAAGTAGGTCAAGGAGGCTTAGCTCTTGAACATTTATGGACCTAAGCCACTGTTATGCTGTCAAATCTTCAATGATCTCAAAATAGAAATCAAATTAAAAATGGCACTTAGTTTGTCAACCTTGAAAGGATGGGACACTTTTTTAACGGGTCTTTAAATAATTATTACATTTGGTGCAGCTGGAGTACTACCCATTGTGGCAGAGACTTTGCTAGATGGGCTGACTGAGCATGGGGTCCTGAAAAACCCAGGGTCTTATTTTATCACCCTTTGATTGTTGGCCCTGAGTGTAATACTTGACAGAGAAATAACACTTACCAGTGCATAATTTGTGCTGTTCTGGATCAAACCAAGTGTTTGTTTATTTGAATATCTGCCCCTGTCCAAATTGTGTCAAATAAGGTGCGTGTAGGCGGAAGTAAATCACACTGAGACACAAGTTTCAGGTTTAATGAAAAACTTTGGAATGTTTACTTAGCGGGGCAGCAAGCCCCTTATAAAGCAGAAAGTACATCATATGCAAAACATGAGATAACAGAAATAATACATCTTTAATTGGTCAAGTGTTAAGTGTCTTATCTAATGAAATACATTCTAAATTGTATTAAAACACATTGAATCCACATACTGTAGTGCAGACAATTTGGATTATAATTTGGATTATATGCTCTATATATGCTCTAAACTGGGGTGAGATGCCCTTTTTCCATTCGGCTTTTTTGGGTCTACGTTTTGCAAGCAGTTGTTATTTCAGCGCCAGTTTATATTCCTCATGAATGAACCCAAATGTGAGCTCTTAGACACTTAGAACTCATTTACATCCTTGTTTGTAAATTGCTGATCAAAGCTGTCGCTATTAACAACAGCCAATAGATTGTAGCAGCTATAAAATACCACCAGGTTTCAAAAAATGTTACTACATTTGTGTAGCCTACCACTAGCAATGGCTCCTGCTACAGATACCAACCACTCGAATATTAGCGGTTTGCAAGTATGACTTTTGGTTAAATGTATTGGGATTTAGCTGTCTGTAGCCTCTTTTTACTGGGCAGAGGCTAAAATATTGTGGGGTAATGAGCAGAATCAGCATAAAAAACAGTTGAAATGCAGTCACTAATAAGCAGTTCCCCTAGAAAAATAGTAGAAACCATTAGCTGCTATTTAACAGTACTTTACTGTTAATATTTTGCAGTCAGCAATACATATGGTGCTAATTAACAGTAGTGACAGGCATTTTAGAGAGTAGCTGCCGGCTGCTAAAATGGAGTGTATGTAGGGGTAGGAAAGTACATTGAGTGTTGATACAAAGTTTGTGAGCCTCCTGTCTGTATACTTGAATTACTTTTATAGCGATGTAACCTGGCAGCCATGGAGAATGGACTGGAATGCGCATGCGTTAACAATGACGTATTTATTGTACTAGTCAGTAGGGCTGCTAGACACTGTTGAGTTAGCATGTGTACTGTGTGGCCATTTCATTCAAAATGACTGAGCGAGTAGAGCAACAAATCTGTAAGAAATTCAGCGTTAAGTTTGAACATTCCTCCGTGGGAACTATTCAGATCATTGCAAAGGCTTTCGTAGATGATGCAATGAGTGCGCAGAAAAAAGAGTGTGGCACAATCACTTCAAAGAAGGTTGACGAGAACCTATTGAAAGATTTGGCGTCCTGCAACTTCTGGCTTTTCACAAAACTTAAACCACCTTTGAAAGGAAAGAGATTTTAGATCGTCAATGAGATTCAGGTAAATATGACGAGGCAACTGATGGCGATTACAAAAAAGGATTTTGCAGAGTGTTTTGAACAGTGGAAGAGATGCTAGGAGAACTGTGTGAGGTCCCAAGGTGCCTACTTTGAAGTGGACTGAGACATCATTGTCCTACGTACAACGGTTCTTGTATCTTGTTCAATAAATGTCTCTATTTTTCATATTACATGGCTGGATACTTTCCTTACGACCTCATATATCATAGGTCTGACAAACTTGAGACAGACCACAACATTTCCTTTAAATTGCAGGTTTTTTTATTCTTTTTAGTATCCTTTTGTCAATATTGTTCTTGATTTGTTTTTATCGTGGTGAATGTATGTTATGCAAAATTGACAATATGTAAAATAAACCAGCAGCCTATTAAAACTTGAATGTAGAAAGCTATCTTAAAAATATCCTTTTTTTAGAGTCTGCACCTGCAGTAGGTTGCAGATTTTGCATTAGTTCCCTAGCTGTGTCCTGGAGCTCACAGTTGGCAGGACATAATAGTCAGCACAAAGAGTAGAGTAAATGCTCAAGAATCTAGAGATACAAATCTTTGCAATGAATCATTATGAGAATTAGGAAACTAAAAAAATTTTTTACAGAATATACAGCAACGGCAACCGAACAGCTTAATGTTTTTCATAAAGGATGCACGTAATCATAGCAATCAGCACTAAATTCATCTGCAGGTTCATAGATTTTGGTGCATGTCTGTTGTGGTCCCATGGAGTAATTTAACATTTTACTTTATCAATATATTTCCGCTGGATGATCCACCTTGTTAGTGTAAAAACATTTTTGAATTTCTTCAATTTTTCCATCATCTGTCTGACCAAAGATTATGGAGACCCACATTTTAAGCCATGGTTTTAAAATCATAAAAAAACTATTCTGACTAAGGAAATCACACATTTGTGGTATAAAGAGGACACAATGTTGACCGCTGTATAAAAATAAATCACTTCTTTACTTTAACAGTTTCAGTGCCGCAGCTTCATGCCTTGTGTCACTCTCGCTTTACTGTGTGCTATTGGCTGGAGACCAGCTGTCACAAGAAAAGAATAGATGGCAATGAAATGAATGATGTCCAAGAGACCTTTTGTATCAAGAAGTACACAATCCTCAGTTCGAATCAATGCGTTAATTGATAAATGGTAATGTAATTACATGTGCAATGATGAGGAATTCAGGTTCAGAATATATACACCGGTCATAGCACAGGAGCAATCTTCAGAGGTTCTATAATAGATTGTGCTTTTTATTAAGTGGTCCCACTGTAGTTACAAAATACTCATCACTTCTAAAGTGAATAAAACAGCCGTGTAAGTGATTCTACCTAGTGTCAACAGCTCTAGTCTTTGAGTGCTTATTGATCCAGATTCAAACAGTTCATTAATCTAAGCACACATTATATAGATTTTTCAGTGTAATTTTGAAGAGGTTGGAAAATTATCGAATGATGAGGAATGATACTCAGATTATGTTTTTTTTATAGCTTATCTCGCTTGCGTTTGTGACAATCTATACTAGAGCTATAATATTCAATATTGCAAAAAAACAAAACAAAAAAAAACATACTTTTTTAGTGTTAAATCTAAAAAGGTTACATTTAAAAAAAATCGATTTAGTATTTAGATTTAGTATTATTATATCTTACAATAATAAAACCATAAAATAACTCTTAAAACAATTAAAAGAGCACAAAAGCTAGTGGATACAATTACAAAGTGTTGAAAATGAGCGAGGTTAAAGGACCACTCTAGTGCCAGGAAAGCATACTCGTTTTCCTGGCACTAGAGTGCCCTGAGGGTGCCCCCACCCTCAGGGACCCCCTCCCGCCCGGCTCTGGAAAGGGGAAAGGGGTAAAAACTTACCTTTTTCCAGCGCTGGGCGGAGAGATCTCCTCCTGCTCTCCTCCTCCGATCCTCCTCTTCTCCTCCCCGTCGGCTGAATGCGCACGCGCGGCAAGAGCTGCGCGCGCATTCAGCCGGTCACATAGGAAAGCATTCACAATGCTTTCCTATGGACGCTGGCGTGCTCTCACTGTGATTTTCACAGTGAGAATCACGCAAGCGCCTCTAGCGGCTGTCAATGAGACAGCCACTAGAGGACATAGGGGGAAGGCTTAACCCATTCATAAACATAGCAGTTTCTCTGAAACTGCTATGTTTATGAAAAAATGGGTTAACCCTAGAAGGACCTGGCACCCAGACCACTTCATTAAGCTGAAGTGGTCTGGGTGCCTAGAGTGGTCCTTTAAGCTGGAAAGTGAACAGTCATTATACTTAGCCTGAAGTTGACTTTAGAACACTGATCATCATCATCAACTCTCCATTACTGCAATGGGTACCAACCATTTGAAATATGAAGCCCCATCTTAACCATCTCTCAACTCACCTTTCTTCCCACCTCTCTTCAACTAATTTACTTGGCCCTCTCTAGCTCTTCTTTGTGTTCTATCCATGTTCCTCAAAGCTCTTTCTAGCCTTTTCCTCTTCCCACCTCAAATGCTCTTTCTCCTTCTGACAGCTTTTCCTCCCTTGTTGCCTTTTCTATCGTATTGGTCTTTCCCTCTTTTGTTGATTTCCATCCCCTTTATTATTACTCCCCAGCTTAGCTGCTATCTCTTTCATTGTTTCTCCTGTTATCCCACTGTTCTCCCTTCCCTCTCATTATTTTTTTTCTTCTCCAGTCTTCTTTCTTACTGGCATTGTTTGCCCTGGTATTGCATTCGTATTTCTCTTTACCATTGCTCCCTGTGCTATCCTATTCTTTCTTCCTTTCACTACGTCTTCCTGTTATCCCACTGATTGTTTCACTATCTATCTATCTATCTATCTATCTATCTATCTATCTATCTATCTATCTATCATCTATTTATCTATCTATCTATTTCTCCACCCATTGTGTTTTACCGCTGTTAGTTCCTGCCTATTACTTGTTACTTTTTTGAACTTTTCCATCTCTTGCACACCAATCAATACTTCTGTCTCATTTGGCCATTTAAAAAAAAAAAAAAAAAAGATACAACAACTATCTTCTCAAGTGCTTACCTTTTTGGTGATATGATGGAATTATCCCTGGTTACTAGCAGTAGGAAGAATGGAAAGAACAGTTCTTTGTTTAATACCCTGGTGTGCAGATTGCTGTCTTGTGCCCCTGCTATTTCCCTGTCTGTATTTAGTCAACACAATTGTTGGAAGTGACGTCATATAATTTCCTTCGATTGCGATGACTCACTATACCTCAAAGAAAGGGAGCGACAGAGCTTTTCTTGCACCAGAACCTACAGAAACAGCTTGCTTTCTTTGAATTATTTCTGTGGACTAGATATTTTATCACTACAATCAGACAATGCCATGATATAGGGATCCAAGAGGTCACTGCTTCATGGATGCTTACTGCTGGTACACTGATGATATAATAAATCAGGAAAAAATATTCTATGAAGGTTCCAAAGACCACAGCATTGGAAGGAAGACTAATAAGTATAGAGAAATTTTGTGTTGCCACTACCTGTAGAGGCACGTTAGGTCATCTATAGCATAACTAGCATTCCACAGGTAAATGGAGTACTGTGTACATCCATTAGATCAAACACAGAAGCCCATAATATGAAAAAAACAGAAATCTTTTGTTTGCTTGGGTAAGTGGGCAATTTACAGGCTTCACATTTATGTCTGAAAATTCAGCTGCCCCATGTGGGGCAAGTAAGGACAATTTTATTTGTTCAATTTCAAATTGACCACATTTACTAACAATGTGAATGTGTCCACATGAAGAGTTGTTCAGGATTATTATTATTTTTTTGGTCAATCTTTATTTTACTGTTCATAACGTTAGTAACAATCTTACTCACAATGCCACAACAGCATGGTCGAGTAGCTCAATGTCATACATGGTAAGACACGGTTATGGATGGAATACAATATGCACTTTTTTGTTTTTAAGAAAAGTAATAAGACATATGAAACATCTTTGTCTAGCGGAGTGGCTGAATATACATATGTCATCAGCATGCTATACAGTGTTAAACCTTTGTGAAACCTTGCGGATATATATTCCAATTGCACTCAGCTTTATGTTAAAGGACCACTCTAGGCACCCAGACCACTTCAGCTTAATGAAGTGGTCTGGGTGCCAGGTCCAGCTAGCTTTTACCCTTTTTTTTATAAACATAGCAGTTTCAGAGAAACTGCTATGTTTATTCTGAGGGTTAAGCCAGCCTCCAGAGCCTCTAGTGGCTGTCTCACTGACAGCCGCTAGAGGCGCTTGCGTGCTTCTCACTGTGAAAATCACAGTGAGAGCACGCAAGCGTCCATAGGAAAGCATTATGAATGCTTTCCTATGCGACCGGCTGAATGCGAGCGCGGCTCCTGCCGCGCATGCGCATTCAGCCGATGACGTCGGGAGGAAGAAGAGGAGGAGGAGGAAAGCTCCCCGCCCGGCGCTGGAGAAAGAGGTAAGTTTAACCCCTTCATCCCCCCAGAGCCCGGCGGGAGTGGGTCCCTGAGGGTGGGGGCACCCTCAGGGCACTCTAGTGCCAGGAAAACGAGTATGTTTTCCTGGCACTAGAGTGGTCCTTTAAGTCAAAACGAGTATTGTTTAAAGCAGGCTAGGCACTTGTGTGTCATAGACTAGACTAGAAGCAGCTTGCGTGCAACAGGTAGGAAAGTGCTAGCAGGAGGCAAGTCTAGCTGTTAAAGTTATAGACCGTTTTTTCCCATCTTGATAGGGAGAGCCCGTGCAACACTGCAATTAGTGAACACTGCCATAGCATACATAACTGTTAGGGCAAGGCTAGACTTGTTGACAGGCATTAGAAAAAAGTGGTGAATCCGGCTGAGAGTCAAGCTAAAAAAGACACCGCTCCGGCACATCAAATCAAAAGTAGAGCAGGCTAAAGAGAAACGCATAGGTAAATTGGAGGCATCAACTTGGACAGTTCAGATAGCGTCCCATGTTAGAAAGGGAGCTCTCATTTAGGAGCGTTAACATACAAGTTCTGCAGACTAGATAGTCTACGTTCAGCCATTAACCATACTGGGTAGGTAGGCACCATGGCCTTGGAGGTTGCACATGGGGATGGCAGGCTGCGGGTGTAGGTAGGCCGCTCTCCAGCCCCGGGCCACTTGAAAGGCCAGCACTCGGAAGCTCTTTGAGGCTGGATCTTCCCCTTCTAGGGTGCCAAGGGAGGACCAGGTGTTCTGGCCTTCCAGCGATGTGGTCAATGCTGTGGAGGCTTCCTCCGCTTGGTACTTGGCCCAGGTCGGCATTTGGCACAACTGGCTGTGGTAGCAATGCAGGATGCCCCCAAGAGAGGCCCATTTCGTCTCCACCCTTCAACTCTCTGCATCTCCCTCTCAGGGATTATTATTATTATTATTATGATATTTATATAGCGCCGTCAAATTTCGCAGCGCTTTACAATGGTGGACGAACAGACATGTAGTTGTAACCAGACAAGTTGGACACACAGGAACAGAGGGGTTGAGGGTCCTGCTCAATGAGCTTACATGCTAGAGGGAGTGGGGTAAAATGACACAAAAAGGTAAGGATAGTATTAGACTAGTGACAGTTGCAGAAGAGGAATCAGTCGGGAGCTATTAACAGTTTAATTGATACGCTTTATGAAGAAGTTAGTTTTCAACGATTTTCTGAAGGAGTGGAGACTGGGTGAGCATCTAACGGAGGAGGGAAGCGAGTTCCACAGGAACGGTGCAGCCCTCGAGAAATCTTGAAGGCGAGCATCAGAGGTGGAAGTACGGACAGAAGATAGACGTAAGTCTAAAGCAGATCGTAAGGGCCTAGACGGGACATACAGGATAGGTGGTGCCTGTGTGCTGCATTGCTCCAGATGTTCCCAAAATCGTTGGCATATCTTGTCCAGTTGCACGAGTAAGTGCTCCACCAGATTGTGGTGATAGCAACCAGGCTTTGGTAGAGTAGGCTCTGACAGTGGGGGCGCGTCCACCATCTTGCGGGGCCCGCTGTCTTTGTCGCTTTGGCTCGAGAGTTCAGCCGTGGCTGGTGTTGCTGTATGTCTCGGGTCGGTTGGGACCAGGATTACCCCGGCCAGTCCATAGGGGGGACGGGGACCCAGGTTGACGTGTGCAGCGTATTGTGGCTGCGGGAGAGCGGCTGCCTCTCCCTCGCCGCCATGCGTTTACGCCGCAAGATCCATTGTGGCGTTGCTGACCAGTTGGTCCACATATGTGGTATTTTCAGGTAGGTCTCAGGTTTGACTGTCAATTATGCGTCAAAATATGTCGGGTCACTGCTTCCACCCTCTGTTAGGCAGCTTAATTTGCTGTGCGGAGTAGGAGTTGCAGAGACATGCGTCCACTCGGCTCTACGGTCAGGCACCGCCCCCAAGTTGTTCAGGATTATATTCTGTTCAATTTTTAATTCGTTAAACTTTTTAATACTATTGAATAATAATACAAAAAAACACAAGTCCTGCGCTCACTCCCATCACTCCTGGGCTGCGGGAACGACCACAGTACACATCAGCCCCAATATATACAGTAAAAAACAAAGAAAAAGTTACCTGCACGCTCTCATTAATCCCTATGTATATTTAAACAAATAGAGGTCATTTAGTTACCCCAATGGCCATTGGAAGGAATGCCCGCCTGCCAACGTCAAGGCAGACCCCCTTAGACGGGTCCTACTCTGACCTGTCACCTTGCTTCCTTGAGCTTCTGGCAAAGATATCTCTAATGAGACAGAGAGGGGTATTATTTATATACACCCCTATATACTTATTAACCCTTAATAGGGAACACATGGGAGGGGCGGCAGCATTGCAACAAAGCTGTGTGATACAAAAAGTGAATACAAATACAAAAAAAGTCCTGCGCTCAAACTCCCATCACTCATATTGGGGCTGATGTGTACTGTGGTCGTTGCTGCCGCCCAGGCTATAAGTGAGTCATAGGTTTTGCACTAGCAATGGACTCTTGTTAAGGTACAAAATATGTAGTCCGCTACCCTGTATGCTGCCCGTTTTTGCACAGATTTTTCAAAAATATTTATATATTTTTTTATTGAATCTTCGTTTTGCACACTGGTTATTTTTATTCACCAGTTTTAGTGGTTGGACCACCACTCTTCAACGAACAAAGATATGCGCACAATTGCAGATGATGGTATAAGTTTCACCCTGAGCATAAGAAAAATATCCAGAAGCAATTGAAACACAGTCAATTTCTGTTTGTTCATTACATTATCCTGCCCCAACACAGCAGGCTGCTTCCAGGTAGGTATCGTCCTCTCTGCCTATTCCTCTGCAGCTTTCCTTCCAGGCAGGTATGCACCTCTTGCAGCTCTCATGCCTAGCTCTCTTTGATTTGTCCCAAGGCTAGAGGGATTGTGCAGCAAGCCAACAGGTACGACAACTCTGAAATCCTTAAAAATCCACACAGGACACACAGTTCCAAAAGAAACTAACATAACTGATCTCTCCTGCTTGCAGAAACCATAACATGTAAATCTACCTGAATATGCAAAATAACAAACCTGGCTATACAGGTTGTGCATATTGCTGTTGCTACCAAGAGGTGGTGCTGTACAGGTTCCACAGCCAAATCCACCTAGTTGGTAGCAAGCACCAGCGGGACATGAGAGCACACAAAACAATTAACAATAAAACAACAATACACACCCTGCACCTATAATTGGCACAGTGTGACTTAGACACATGAGTAGTCTATGGTCCTATATAAAGTGTCCATATGAAGCTCCAGGTGATGGTGACTTTCGTCACAACTTTATCTATGCACTAACCTCCCTATTCTCCCCTAGGCATTTCTACATTAGCGCATGACACAGGTAATATCTCTGAAAATACTACATTTGAGGTCCTTTTCTTCAGTTTACTCCCTAATCCCATGAACGCATTCTTTAGGACCATACATTTTCCTCTGACTGCATGAATGATACCATAAGGACCATGAGAGCTCCTCTCAATAATCCACCCACTCTGTCAGCAACATGCCAGACCCGAGCACCTTGCCTTGGAGACAGCAAACTGCCCGGACGAGATGATCAGAGTGGCTGATTACCTTATCTACTCCTTAAAGTCCATAAATTTAAAATTCACTCTGAATTCTCACTTTAGTAAATAATCCTGTTATTTTACTGAGCAAATATACATTATTATATCAGAGGGCCTTTTTACTGTTATCCAATGTTCTTAATATACTGTGAATATATCCTAGTGTGTATAAAGGTCACCCTTCATCCCCATGGTTGTCACCATGACAGGCTTTAATGAAGAGATCATTAGCAGACATAAGAGATTAATGTGTTTCCTTTAATTTTTCATGCCAACCAGTCTGAGTTATGCTACTCCGGTAGCCCTTAACATCAGAGGATTAAATACCACAGGCTGAGAATTCATCAAGGAGATTAACAGAAGTTTTATTAATGTTTATGAAGAAATCAATAAAATGGTACATTATTTTACATTTCATTAACACTTGAAAGTTTCCTGGCCACCTGTGTATTGATTCTGCTGATGAAAATCAAAGAATAGTGTGATTATTATGACTACAACTCCCATTAGCTGTAACTAGTCAGATATTTTAAACTCTGTAAGGTTTTATACACTAAACAGTGAATTTAGTAGTGAATTGAAAAGCTAATTGTAAAATACTGAAATAACGTTTTTTTCTCTCAACTCTTTAATTTTTTTTATAAAGCAGCTCTGTCACTTTGCAGGTTTTGCTTTTTTAAGTTAATTCTTTTTTTTGTCCCTGTATTTTTTCTTGTTTTTATTTTTTGAAATTTACCTTAGTTTAGTTACTTTTTCTCTTAAGGAGCATGATCAAAGTTTGGCGATGGGACGAACTGTAGTAAATTTACATTTCATTTGCTGAGCTAATTTACCCACAATCCACCAATCAAAAGAATCCTGCAGAATGGCAAACTGCAGACATCATGGACAGAGGAGAACAATATGGAGGTGCAGAGGTATTGTGATCTTGAACAAGTTAGAAAATTTAAATAAAGGCAAGTGACAAAGAGGGGAGTATACAAGAAGCATAAGACTTCACGGGGTACAGACAGTACAGCTGTATGGGGCTCTGGCCGCCATGCGTGTCTGGGTCCTATACCCCAATGTGTATATATCTCCAGCTGCCGTTGTCAGAGTGTTGCAATGGCAACGCTTCACTTGGCACAAAATGCACGTTGTGCCCGTTAGACAAGGAGAGGACCTACCACCTTGCTGGACACTGAAGATGGAGACTGCTGTGTCGCCTAGCTACCAGGGAGTCTAGTGCACCCCTCTCCACTGCTTCCCCCCGCCCCCGCATACAGGTAAGATGCTGTAGGGGAAATTAATGTAAGTGAACACTGCATCCACTTTACTCATCCTTGTTAGGACAAACTCGGAGGAGGTGGACCCAGTGAATGGACTTCAGGTAGACCCTGTGGGAGGACTCACGCTGATGTCAGCCTAAGAAAAGGAAAACTGAAAAAAAAGATATGCTTCAAATTTTGCAGTTTGTGGGTGATGATTGCAAAAGCAGATAATTGCCAAATGCTATAGGGGCTTGTTCATTTAATTCCAAATAGGAGTAAAAAACAGGCAGTTTTTAATGGGTTGGTTGATAGGAACTGCCACCCAATAGCAACTTGAAAAATGCAAGTTGTTGAACCCTAATTATACAGCATTCCTCAAACTCCACTAACGAGACCAGTTTTGCAGAACGAGTGCCACTAATGAGCCCAGTTTTACGGAACAAAATACTGTTTTGTATTTAGGATTCTTCTTACTGCTAATCACTGCTTCAGAAGAACAGCAAAGACTAAATATTTTGGGTCTCATAGGCACCATTCTGTACAGAAATATCTATTTTTCAAGCAGTTTCTGAAGTTTACTTTTTTTTTTAAATAAAGGGAAATAAAAGCTTCATGGTTGAAACCAGAAAGTATGCTGAAAGCTACACTCTAAGCACCAAAACAACTTTGATGAATGGGAATTGAGCGAACCTGGCAAACCCAAGCGTAAGAAGTCAGACTGTAATAAGAATGAGGGGGCTCCAGGTTACCCCTGGAACCATAACCACTACAGTGCACCGAAGTAGATATTGTGCTTGGAGTCTTCCTGTAATTTAGAATTTCTTATCTCTTGCTCTGTTGCCTGCTAATAGTAGTATAGTAATTAACAGAGCCGAAGATAGAAACATTTAAAGTAAACAAACTGTGCTGTATATGGCACATATATGATGTGACGAGACCAATCTCGCCACATTGCATTGGAGGAGCCTGGTTACCCACCTGCTCCCTTTAGACTATGGCCCGGACTTTTAAAAGACTTTATTCTCCCTGCAGAGAGGCTTGTTCGTGCCTTTCTGCCAGGGCATTCGGTAGATTTTATCTACCGAACAAAATACTGAAGGCGCGACCACCGGGAAGCTGGCGTGTGCCTTCAATTCACCTCCCTGAAGCTAGCGTGTGCCGTCAATTGACCACCCAGTAGCTGCGGTTAACCGCAACTTAATTGACTGTTACTGGGTGGTCGCGGTTACACATAGCCGCAGCTAGGTGCTGGTGTTATGGAGCTCCCTGGAATCAGTGCACTAAAAGCGGACACTTTTACGTGCAGGCACCGCTGAGCCTCCAGCCTTCCCTGCTTCTATTTGTGGCTGTTTAGCTGAACTCTGGATTAATCGGGACTTTTTCAATGTGAATGTTTTAACCCAGATAGCTTTGCCATGGAGCCTATTCGTGCAATTAAAGACTTTGGCTCCATGGCAATTGAACAGTGTGTATAGGATCTGAGCGCTATTCGGTAGTTATGTGCGCTCAGATCCCAGCTATCTGGGGATATGTGACATGTATGTATTTTATGTATTAAATGTAACACTGTAGGTTTTAATGTATTTTACTGTCTTTGTGTCCCCACGTGTATAATGGAGTTTTGCCTCTGTACTGGGAGATAATTGGATTACTTCCCAATTATCTCCAGGATAGAGGGAGGGAAATTAGGATGCATTGTGGGGATGTTTTACTTCTGTGTGTCTGAATGTGATACATGTCTGTCTGTGTTACAGTCTTCCATCTGGTCCCCTTGGGGAGTGTCCACCAGGTGGGAGACCAGCATAAATACCGGGCAGGTATCCCTCAAATTACCAGACCATTGCTTGACCCTCAACACGAAGGTCTGTCTTGTCTTTGGGAGGATTTACTGTATGCTGTTAGAGACTGATTGCCAGGAGTGTAAGCTGTTTGGTTTTTTTCCTGTTCGTCTGCTAGCAGCTATTCGCGAGGTTCCAGTTTGGGAGTTTGAAGTGCTACTTTGTATGCAGTTCGGGAGTTTGGAGCATCCCCTTGTATTCAGTTCGGGAATTTGGTGTTATTTCAAAGACAAGCTTTCGAGAGTATTCCTCTCTTCCTCAGGTGCTTCAGACCTTGTCTACTGGACTAATATGGCTGATCCAATCTACTCTCTCTCTCTCTCTCTATAGAGAAAGGATAGTGACATATCCCTTCAGCGGGGATCATACCGCTACACGCCCTTGACCCCAGAGCTGGCTAGAGCGCTCTAAAATGTGAGTGTATTACCTTCATTTTATTTATTTATTACTGGATCCTGGCTATATCAGCTATTTAGTTGTTTTCCCTTTGTCTCTTCACATATATGGATATTTTAACCACCCAGATGGATCAACTCCTAAGGATTGCACCCCCCCTTATCTTGATATATAAGTGAGACTTTTTATGAATATTTTATTATCCGGAAGGACTAACTCTTGAGGATTACCCCCTTTTATTTCCATTTATTTTATTCTGTTTTTTTATTGGGACTTTTTATTCTCCATTGTTCTTTTATTATCAACATAGGTTTATTTGTTTGTTGTATATCCATTTAGACCATTTGGTCTGGTTCTTATTGTTATAGACTATTGTTATTAGCCCTAGGCGCAGCCCTCACCTCTTTTTACATCGTTCCAAAAGGGTCTTGAGGGATTCCCTTTTTTGGGTTGCTGCCCTTCAGTTTGTTATCTAGCGCTGACTCTTCCCCCCTGTTCTTACAGATTTTATTAATACCCAATTCATATGTTACATTTTCTTATTTATGGACTTGGAGAATTGACTTTGTGAAGAGACTTTCAGGTGGATTCGAACTTACATGAAGATGGAACGCATATGCTTTCCACTGCAGAATAGAAAGACCTCTTCCACCTTGGACGTGTTGATTTGATGGATGTTTTTAAACCAGAAGGATTCACAATGAGGCATGACCTGCAAATAAGGATTATCGACATCAGGTTGACCAGCAAAGTCCCGGTTGGCTGTGAGGCAATTTGGGAGGAGCAAAACAGGGTTTTTAAACCCAGGACTTGGTAGAATTGTCAGACACACGCTGAATACCCCAGAGGAAGTCTATTTATAGACGAAACGCGTAGGGTGAAAGAACACAGTTTTTCATATGTTTTAATGATTGCCTTCACAACAGATTTCTGGGTCCTGGAGGTTGTATACAGAATTTCTCCTGAGAGTAAAGAGACTGTGATGAGCTTTTACTTTTTAATTATCTTAAGTTGGGAAGTAGAGAAGAAAGAAGTTCTATTGATATTTTCATATTCTGCCTGCTTTAATTTATGCTTGTGAGTGCATTTTTACACTTGCTATTATCTGGTGTTTTTTTGGTCTGCACCATTTCTGGTCCTTTCTGATTTTATTTTGTAAAATATGTATATGTATATTCAGAAGATCAGAGGAATCTTCTAAACTTCTACTATTTTATAGGGTAACTTATTTTCATAATTACCACTTTTTAAAGCACTGGTGTTTTCTATTGCATAATTGGCTTTTACGTTTTTTGCATATATATATATATATATATATATATATATATGTGTGTGTGTGTGTTAATATAGATGCAGAAAGCTCTCTCAAGATCAAATTACAAAGCAGTCCTTACGTAATGTAAGATTTTCCATGTGATTGTTGTGCGAGCAATGAAGACTGTCAGACATTCATTCATTGATGTTATTTGTTACTTGTAATACAGGAGTCAAAGTGTTTCCAAGGCAGGCTGTATACAGCAAGGAAGCATGCATAATAATTTCACCGTGGGTCCCCAGAAGTGTAGAATGTGAAAGCTTAATGTTTACTGTTCGGCTCCTCTATTGCATTCCTCTGCACAATTGTGTGAATGGTTGCAAATTGTTTGTAAATGTAAACAATTAGCTCATCAATTATATATGCAAACTCAACTGCTTCTGTTTTCCTCTTAATTAGTGTACTCATTATATAAAGAGAAATACACAAAGATGATAAGCAAAGTTTGCGTGTAAATGAAATGCCTTAAAGAGTACTGAAAAGGCTTATTTGGCAGTCATTTTTTTGGATAGAATTGTCGCATTTGCATAATTTTCATTCACATGTGAATTTATTTCATTGATGTTGGCATTTGTAAGAAACCAACATTTTTAAGACTTTCGAGGGCCTCCTGTACTTACCGTATCTCGTCTTCAAAAGACAGGCATTTCAGTCTATTTTTCATTGCTGGGTGCTTTTTTTGTGTATTGTATATAACATGTTTTTATGAAATATTGCAATACACAAAATGCAGCATTCTAAAAAATATATATAGCATCAACAAAGACCAAATATTGATGGATGATTTTATGTTTGAGTTTATGGAGTTGTGTCCTGGAGCGCAGATTATTTTAATACTTTGAGTGTTTTTAGAGCTGCTACACTTCATGCGAGTGATCTCGAAACTATCTGGAATGTTTCCATCAGTACATTTCTGATGTATAAATGGCAAAGGCTAATTAAATCTATCATCAACATTTCCCATAATCATATTTACTTTTTAAACACAGCCTTAAGTAGTGTAATCTCATTTTCAGTTTCACTTAAATGCCAATTGACATCAAATGTAATGTTTATTACTGTAACACTATCGCAATTTGTGTACGCAGTGCCTGAATGTGCAATTCCTTTCTCCGATACCCTACTCAACACTTTTCTACAACACAATGCCACTTCATTTTGTTTTATGAGACCTGAAACTGATTAAAATCAGGTGCGATTTAGGGTCATTTGAGAACCCCCAAAGACTATTGCAACACTTCCCTAATATATATTAGATTGTGCAAGTTAATAAATACTTGTTTCTGTTATTATTATTATTATTAAAAAAAAAGCAAGGTTCTGTGAATGCCTGCATAGAGATTAAAGGCTGAATTTATGTAATCACAGTAGTCCCTAGTGTCAAATACACTTGTTCACCCAGAACTTACCTGCTTACCACAATACACAGAACACTACATAGCAATAGACTACTAAAGCAACCAGATATTTATGGGGTTGGTTAGCCCAACACTCCTAGCAGGGGCGGACTGAGAACCCTCAGGGCCCCCGGGCAAAATAAATCAAGGGCCCCCTTACAGGCCCCACCCATACTCCGCACACTCCATGCACCGCCTCCAGCCACACCCTACACAATCTTTAGACACAAGGAACAAAAGTGCAATAATCCCTTCGAGGCCCCAGTAGAGACTACAATTGAGGGCTAATGGGCCATAGAGGGGTCTTTCTAGCAGAGGCTATCTCAGTGTCCTTTAGAGAGTGTGTTAGAACGAATCCCCTCCAGGCCCTATTAGAGACTACAATGGAGTCTTATAGGCTTGGAAGGGGGTCTTTCTAACAGAGGCCATCTCAGTGTCCCTGCTGGAAACAGTCGCCTCCAGGCAGGGCCGGCGCGTCCATAAGGCGGCACAGGCGGCCGCCTTAGGGCGCACGGGCTCTGGGGGCGCAAGATTTCAGTGACCGGCAGGAAGGGAAGCTCTCCCTCCTGCCGGGCCACCATCTCGGCCCCCGGTGCTGTGTGCGGCTGTGCTGAGATCAGACACGGCGAGGGAGCTCTAACCTCTCTGCTCTGCTCCCTTGCGCGCTGCCTGTCTGCTGATACCGCGGGAGCCGGAATATGACGTCATATTCCGACTTCCGCGGTATCAGCAGACAGGCAGCGCGCGAGGGAGCAGAGCAGAGAGGTTAGAGCTCCCTCGCCGCGTCTGATCTCAGCACAGCTGCACGCCGCCCAGCAGCCCCACTGGACCCCAGGGAAGGATTCATCATCCACACCAGCTCTCCAGGTAGGGAGGCTGGGTGGAAAATATTTATTTATAAAATAATTAGTGAGTGTATGTGTGTGAGTGTGTGTGAGTGTGTGTGTGTGAGTGTGTGTGTGTGTGAGTGTGTGTGAGTGTGTGTGAGTGTGAGTGTGAGTGTGAGTGTGTGTGAGTGTGTGTGTGTGTGAGTGTGTGTGAGTGTGTGTGAGTGTGAGTGTGTGTGAGTGTGAGTGTGAGTGTGTGTGAGTGTGAGTGTGTGTGAGTGTGTGTGAGTGTGTGTGAGTGACAGCGCGTGCGTCTGAGAGTGACAGCGCGTGCGTCTGAGAGTGACAGCGCGTGCGTCTGAGAGTGACAGCGCGTGCGTCTGAGAGTGACAGCGCGTGCGTCTGTGAGTGACAGCGCGTGCGTCTGTGAGTGACAGCGCGTGCGTCTGTGAGTGACAGCGTGTGTGTGCGCGCATGTGAGTGTATGAGTGTGTCTGTCAGTGTATGATGAGTGTGTTTGTCAGTGTATGAGTGTGTGTCTGTCAAATCAGTGAGAGTATGTTTGTCATTGAGTCTGTGTGTGACTATTAGTGTGTCTGTCAATGAGTGTCAATCAGTGTGGGTCTGTTAGTGTCAATGAATGAGTGTGTGTCAGATCAATGAGTCTGTGTCTGTCAGTGACGTCTGTGTGTTTGTCATTGAGTGTGTGACTGTCAGTGTGTACAGAGTGTAGCGGAGCGCGGTACAGGAGCTTCTGTTTCCTGTACCTGGCCAGACTGACAGGAGGTGCTCACAGAGAGAGCACTCCCTGTCAGTTCGGCCGGGTACAGAAAACTGAAGCTCCTGTACCGCGCTCCGCTCCGCTACACTCTGTACACACTGACACACCAGGAAGGGGAGTGTGACCACTAAAGGGGTGTGGGGTGCACCAAGGGACAGGGAGGGAATGGGAGAGAAACACCAAGAGACAGGGAAAAGAGGGGGTAGGGGAGAAGAACACTAAGGGACAGGGAAGGGTCCATTAATGGTCAGGGAGGGGAGAGGGGCTGGTTAAGAGGCACATAGGTGAAGATGTTTTTTTTTGGGGGGGAGGGGGGGGGCGGAAAAATGCATCTTCGCCTATGTACCTAAAAATCCAAGCACCGGCCCTGCCTCCAGGCCCCAGTAGAGACTACAATTGAGGGCTAATGGGCCATGGAGGGGGGAGCATTCTAGCAGAGGCTATCTCGGTGTCCTTTAGAGAGTGTGTTAGAAATAATTTCCTCCAGGTCCCATTAGAGACTACCATGGAGTCTAATGGGGCCTGGAGGGGGGTCTCTCCAACACTCTGGTTCCTATTCACAATATAGCAACACAACATAGCTCGCTGATACCTAGGCCAAGTTGGCTCCTCTTACCTTAATTACTGTTGCTGGCTGGCAGTCAGTGGGCTTGCTGGAAGGCTGTGGGCTTACTGGCTGCGGCTGGCAGGCTGTGGGCTTGCTGGCAGGCTGTGGGCTTGCTGGCTACTGCCGGCAGGCTGTGGGCTTGCTGGCTGCGGCTGGCAGGCTGTTGGCTTGCTGGCTGTGGCTGGCAGGCTGTGGCTTGCTGGCTGTGGCTTGCTGGCTGGCAGGCTGTGGCTTGCTGGCTGCGGTTGGCAGGCTGTGGGCTTGCTGGCTGTAAGCCTAACTGGTGGCCTGTGGGCTGGCTGGCTGGCTACTGGCCAGCCTGTGGGCTGGCTGGCCGGCCTGCGGGCTGGCTGGCTGGCTGGCCTGTGGGCTGGCTGGCTTGCTGGCTACTGGGGCACTTGTAGATTATTTAAAGAAATAATCCATGCACAATAACCACTAATGCTCTGTGTAGTCGTTATGGTGCCAGGAGGGCCGGGCCCCCCTTTCAGAGTAAGTAGTCAAACCGTTTAAGAACAGTTTGACAACTTACTTGGGGTCTGCTGGGATATGAGGCTGCAGTACGGTATAGGAGAAGTGGTGCAATGTGTAAGGTGTGCAGTGTGTGTGAAAGGTTCAGTGTGTGTGAGGGGGTGTAGTGTGTGAATGTGTAGGGTGTGTGGGGCAATGTGTGTATGAGGGGGCTGTATATGTGTGTGGCAATGTTAGTATGGGGGGCTGTGTGTGTATGGGTGGGCAGTGTATGTGTGTGTGTGTGAGGCAATGTGTGTAAATGTGTATGGTGTGTTGGGTGTATGGGGGGCAGTGTGTGAATGTGTATGGTGTGTGTGGGTGTATGGGGGGCAGTGTGTGAATGGTGTGTGGGGGCAGAGCTAGAGTTTACTCTCGCAAGAGCCGTAACGTTGCCGCGGCAACGACCTGTGCTCGCGCAAGAAGGACCCAGAGGAGCTGAAGGCTGAGCTCCTGGGTCCTCTCTTCCTCCCTCCCCTGCCGGCTGCCCGCACGGTGCCTGCGGACAGGGGAGGGGGCAATTGCCCTCCTCTTACTCCCCCCTCCCCCTCTTCTTACCCCCCTTCTTACTCCCCCCTCTTCTTAATCCCCCCTCACTCTCTTCTTACCCCCTTCTTACTCTCCCCCTCTTCTTACTCCCCCTCTTCTTACTCCCCTTCTTACTCTTCCCTCTTCTTACCCCCCTCTTCTTACTCCCCTCCCCCCTCTTCTTACCCCCTCCCCTCTCTTCTTACTCCCCTCCCCCTCTTCTTACCTCCCTCCCCCCTCTTCCTACTTCCCCCTTCCTCTTTTTACTCCCCCCTTCCCCTCTTCTTACTCCCCCTCCCCCTCTTCTTACCCCCTTCTTACTCCCCCCTCTTCTTACCCCCCTCCCCCCTCTTCTTACCCCTCTTCCCCCTTTTCTTACTCCCACCTCTTCTTACCCTCTCCCCCCTCTTCTTACTCTTCCCTCCCCCTCTTCTTACTCCCCCCTCCCCCTCTTCTTACCCCCTTCTTACTCCCCCTCCCTTCTTACTCCCCCCTTCCCCTCTTCTTACGCCCTTCTTACTCCCCCCTCTCTTCTTACTCCCCCTCCTCTCTTCTTACCCCCTCTCTCTCTTCTTACTCCCCCTCCCTCTCTTCTTACCCCCACTCCCTCTCTTCTTACCCCCCTTCCTCTCTCTTCTTACCCCCCTCCCTCTCTCTTCTTACCCCCCTCCCTCTCTTCTTACCCCCCCTCCCTCTCTCTTCTTACCCCCCTCCCTTTCTCTTCTTACCCCCCTCCCTTTCTCTTCTTACCCCACCTCCCTTTCTCTTCTTACCCCCCTCCCTCTCTCTTCTTACCCTCCCTTTCTCTTCTTACCCCCCTTTCTCTTCTTACCCCCTCCCTTTCTCTTCTTACCCCCTCCCTTTCTCTTCTTACCCCCCTCCCTCTTTCTTCTTACCCCCTCCCTCTTTCTTCTTACCCCCCACCCTCCATCTTTCTTCTTACCCCCCCTCCCTCTTTCTTCTTACCCCACCTCCCTCTTTCTTCTTACTCCCCCCTCCCCCTCTTCTTACCCCCTTCTTACTCCCCCTCCCTTCTTACTCCCCCCTTCCCCTCTTCTTACCCCCTTCTTACTCCCCCCTCTCTTCTTACTCCCCCTCCTCTCTTCTTACCCCCCTCTCTCTCTTCTTACTCCCCCTCCCTCTCTTCTTACCCCCACTCCCTCTCTTCTTACCCCCCTTCCTCTCTCTTCTTACCCTCCTCCCTCTCTCTTCTTACCCCCCTCCCTCTCTTCTTACCCCCCCTCCCTCTCTCTTCTTACCCCCCTCCCTTTCTCTTCTTACCCCCTCCCTTTCTCTTCTTACCCCACCTCCCTTTCTCTTCTTACCCCCCTCCCTCTCTCTTCTTACCCTCCCTTTCTCTTCTTACCCCCCTTTCTCTTCTTACCCCCTCCCTTTCTCTTCTTACCCCCTCCCTTTCTCTTCTTATCCCCCTCCCTCTTTCTTCTTACCCCCTCCCTCTTTCTTCTTACCCCCCACCCTCCCTCTTTCTTCTTATCCCCCTCCCTCTTTCTTCTTACCCCCCCTCTGTTCTTACCCCCTCCGCTGTAGCGTGGCCGAGCTGCTCTCCGCACGGAACAGGAGTTTCTGTTTCCTGTACCCGGCCGGACTGACAGGAAGATGCACACCCAGTGTGCACCTTCCTATCACTCCGGCCGGGCACCGCGGACCGGAGAGCAGCTCGGCCACGCTACAGGGGAGGGGAGGTGAGAAGCTGCAGCCGCCTGAGGCTCTTAAGAGAGCGCTCAGGCGGCTGCAGCATTTAAAGGGGCGGCCGGCCCCCTCAAAGTGTACCGCCGGGCCCCCTGATGGCGGGCCCCCCTCCCGGCCGGGCCCTCGGACCATGTCCGAAGTGCCCGACCGGTCAGTCCGCCCCTGACTCCTAGTGAATTAATGTCATCCAGTTTGAATGGATTGACACTGACAATGTAGAAGTGACCATTCCACATTCTCTATGAGTTTTAGGTGGGGTGTCTTGAAAGTGTGGAGGATGGGTTTCTCAGTTTGCCCCTGTAAGTTCAATAATAAATGCATTTTGGATTAACTTTCTGAAGCTTTGACCATGAAAGGGTGATTCATAATAGTAATGTTGGTTTGACCATCTGGATTTTAATAATCTGTTTCAATGGTGTTGGGTGCTCTCTCTAGTTGACTACATCACTGACGATGGTGTGTAGCAAGTGGATAATTGCAAGTGCAAGTGCCCAAATTAGAGAAACCAGACAAGGAACATGTATACATGATGTAGGCCTTACATTAGTGACCATGTGGAAGGTCTTCTGGTGATGGAAAGATGAATGTTTCCAGAAGTTATTATATAGATGATTATGGAAGACTGGTTTCACAAGTTTAATGAATCCTTGATCTTTTGTTTGTAAAGTGTTCTTAGATAATCTTTTATATATATTCTATTGTTGTGATGGCTTTGCTCATTCACTAAATCCTGAAGAGAAGCCTAATGTTCGATTGTCCTAATTTCGATTTTTCAACAAAAGTTAGCTGGTTCAAACAAATTCAACTATACACAAAAGTCATATTTAGTTACTTTAGCCATATTTGCATTTATATTCAACTGTAACTGTAAAGTAGAAAAACTACCACAACAAGAGGACATAGTCTTAAATTAGAGGGACACAGGTTTAAAAATAATATCAGGAAGTATTACTTTACTGAGAGGGTAGTGGATGCATGGAATAACCTTCCAGCTGAAGTGGTAGAGGTTAACACAGTAAAGGAGTTTAAGCATGCGTGGGATAGGCATAAGGCTATCCTAACTTTAAGTTAAGGTTAGAGACTTATGAAATTATTTAGAAAATTGGGCAGACTAGATGGGCCGAATGGTTCTTATCTGCCGTCACATTCTATGTTTCTATGTAAGCTGTTACATAAGCTGAATATTTATATAAGTCTGCAATTTTACCTGTTCCTAACTTTAATTACTGGATCCCCTTCATTCATTTGATACAGTTCTCTTGATACAGATGAGTGGAATTGAATTTAAAATCTTAAGTATCCCTATCCATAAGTTACCCATCACAACTCCTTAACTCTCCAATGATACCTCAACTCTAACTCACCTCTCCCAAACCCTATTAGTTCCTTTAACAACATCTTTTTGTTTCTCATAGGGACATTTCTTGTCATACAGTTACAATTCAGTTGCAATTTGCAATTGTTAAAATAATGTCACTGGAGCAATGTCATTCATTTGTGCATAGCAGGGACTCATTTGGCCCAATAAAGTTTCAATTCATTGAAATGGAATATAGTGAACCGAAGAAGAATTTCATCAGTCAGTTTGAATAGAATTGAACTGAATGAACCCTGTTACTTTTAGTATCATTAGGTATTATTTTCACCATGGGACCAGAAACTCATATCATCTCAAGCCAACTGTGGAATATTTTCTATATATCCTATGTGATGTCTGAGTTTTCGAGTGTAAGCAACAGAGTGCAAGAATGGAATGTACCATGTATGTAAACCCGCTGGAACTCTATGTACCTACCTGCTTAGTATGCATATCTGGTTAATATGCTGGGTAGGATGTTGATATCATAACAAGTGTCTCTATAGAGTTTTTTTTCTCATCTTGCCTACATCTTTATCTGATGATCTCCCCTTTTCTGAGTATTGAAATGTTTGTATATATTAAAGGGACACTATAGTCACCAGAACAACTACAGCTTATTGAATTTGTTCTGGTGTGTAGAAGCATTCCCTGCAGGCGTTTTGCTGTAAACCCTGTCTTTTCAGAGAAAATGCAGTGTTTACATTACAGCCTAGTGATAACTTCACTGTCCACTCCTCAGATTGCTGTTAGAGATCCTTCCTGGGTCATGGCTGCCTAAAATGCATCCAAACATTCAGTGTCTCCTCCCTCTGCATGCAGACACTGAACTTTCCTCATAGAGATTCATTGACTCAATTTGTCTCTATGAGGATATGCTGATTGGCCAGGGCTGTGTTTGAATCATGCTGGCTCTGCCCCTGATCTGCCTCTTTGTCAGTCTCAGCCAATCCTATGGGGAAGGATTGTGATTGGATCAGGCCACCACTTCTGATGATGTCAGCAGACAGGTTTTGCCTATTGACTATTCTGTGTCAAACAGCATGCAGAGCTACAGCTTCAGGCTTGAATAAAAGTAAGATTTTAATATTTTTAGGGAGGCATGAGGGGCCCAGGGGAGCTAGATGATGGTTTTAACACTATAGGGTCAGGAATACATGTTTGTGTTCCTGACCCTTTTGTGATCCTTTAAGAATTGGTTCATTATAAATAATTGATTGTCTGTTGGGTAATTTTTAAAACAATAGTAGGTTATACAGTTGCATCTAATATTAATAAATGTCCATTGATAAATGTTTTACATATTTAGACTGATCAGAATTTTCAAAGAAAGGGAAGTTCTGCTGTTGAACATCTATCGTATAACAGGGACAGGAGGGGGTAGGACTAGCATGGAGATATGTCAGGGACACAAATGTTGTCCTTGTACATGCTTGTAACTATAAAATGATTTTGTCATCCAGGGATGCATGCATTATCCTGCAAGGCACCCTACTGGGCATGCACATAAATCTGAAAAACAAAAAAATGTAAGCGCTTGAGAATGAGAAAATATACGCAGTACAGCTGCACTACCCCAAAATGTCACAGCGTGACACACAATAGAAAATAATACCAAACAACGTAGCGCGCTACAAACGGCAATAAATACAGTATCTTCAAGCAATAAATCTGGAATAAGTGATAACAAAATATATAGTGCAGACTATCTGATAACACTGGGATAGAGATGCAATGGTGTGTCTGGGAGAAAACTCACATGTACCAGAGCTCTATCACCCCTGGCTCTGGGTTAGAATAGTTCTACTTAAGAGGGATATTTGCCACAGGTTTATATCATGAAAGATGTCTCCATTCAATCAGATGTATATCTGGTGCTTCTGTAGTCACTTATGGGTTTCAGCACTTCTCCGATCACGTGACAATCTGGGTACACCTCTCAATGACATCCTACGTGACACGTTTCGCCCGCCATTGAGTAGCCAAGAACAAACTTAAACATGTACAGGCTGCACTTTAAGGTGTCTTTTATCTGGTGTCCCAAGAAGTGATGGCAGGATAGAGGCTGGGACTGTATCACTAGAACCTTGACAGTTGATACACACACCAATTAACGTGGACCTTGTAGCAATGTAGAACATTGATTATGTCCGTAGTATGAGAATATCCTGCCAACATTTTCAATGCATTTGAAAAAAACAAACTTTTCTGGAACTGAACATTCTAAATGAAATGAAAACATATTGCTCAGTTGGAGAGTAGTTGCTATTAGTCCTCTATTAGCCCTCAAGTCACTGCCTTAGACTGTCTGTGAAAAATGATGGACTAAAGAAGTGGTGTGGGGGGGGGGTGGGGGGGGGGGGGGGGATCGTTATTAGAAATGCTACTTTATGCTTTTTTTTCCCTGTGTGCATTTGCCTCATTACATCTAGCCATTTGTAGAAATAATATTTTCCTAGCTGTAGGGAAAACATTATGTTTAAGCTATATTTTATAGTTTGTTTCAAGCCAAGTTGTTCTCATAGTCCACAGTTTAGAGTGGTTAGTATGCATTTATAAACTCTGATCGAAACCTGTTAACCCTATGAGTACTATACAATATGCGAACATGCAATATGCTACAGCTACCCAGGTTCATCTCTATCCTTGTTCTTATAACAGATTCATTTTCGTATCTGTGTCAATAAGACACATGCTAATTATGACGTAATCAATGTGCACATTTAGCTGATCTTACCAACCAACCACTGCAGTCCAAGAAAATTCAAATTGCTAATATGGAAGTGGAAACCTAAGGGCATTTGAAAATACCCTGTTTCTAGTCATACTGCTTGAAAATAGTTTGACAGAGACCCATGAGGTGGCACCGGCAATCTACTAGGACCATAAGCATCACAACAAGCTTTTATAAACAGATATGCATATCGATACATGATAAGTACACCCTATTACAATAATAGGACCTGTATTCTGCCTACAGAAAGAGTTTTTCTATAGATCTCACTCCTTCCATCTTTTTTTTAGATTTAATTGCTGTTTCCAAACCAGGGGTACTAATTACTTGGCCACATTCATTTTTAAAATATTGACTTTTTGTAGGAAGAACTAGATGACATTATATGATGAAGCAACATTAGTACTAGGGAGCAGAGGTGGACTGTCTGAAAACTTACCTATAATGTGTGGATTAAGTGACAATCCAACTACATGTGTAAGAGTGTGCCTGGGGTCCAAGCAGGGCCAACAGATACTCACAGCTTGCAGATTAATGTCTTTCACAATTTGTGTGGTGCTGGGGAGAATTCCATGTGCTGTTTCTTGAACTTGACACACTACAGGGAAGTGATATATGAAATCAGATTTTTGCCACTGGTATGCTGTGAAAGCAGCCCCCAAGCACATCTCATGTGTTTCAGGAAATAAGGGGGTCAGGAGGCCACATGAAGCATAGCGCAAATCTCCAAAGTACCATGTTCCAGTGAATATGAATTGGAGTAAGCGATTTTTAATGTGGCAAGATCCGTGGAAAAAGATGGTATTGGTGTTGAATCTAAGACATAGAAATGCAATGTATTGCAATTGCTGGTATCTGAATTCTTGTAGGAAGGAGATCTTGCCTGTTCCTAGTAGAGTTTATTATTATTATTATTATTATTATTATTGCCATTTATATAGCGCCAACAGATTCCGTAGCGCTTTACAATATTTTGAGAGGGGGGGATGTAACAATAAATAAGACAATTACAAGAAAACTTACAGGAATAATAGGTTGAAGAGGACCCTGCTCAAATGAGCTTACAGTCTATAGGAGGTGGGGTATTAGAAACATTAGGATAGGAAATATCAAGTAGGAGTGAAGCAGAGCTGGAGGAGAGAGCAAAGCACTATCCCATAGGGACAGGTATGTAAGGGAGAGATTACTCTGGGAGGCCATACGCTTTCCTGAAGAGATGGGATTTAAGGCCCTTCTTAAATGATTGAAGACTAGGGGAGAGTCTGATGGCAGTAGGCAAGTTATTCCATAGGAGAGGAGCCGCCCGTGAGAAGTCCTGCAAGCGTGAGTTGGCCGTACGGGTGCGAGCAGCGGTCAGGAGGTGGTCGCGGGCAGAGCGGAGGGTCCGAGGAGGGGCATACCTCTGGATCAGTGAAGAGATATAAGAGGGGCTGGAATTGTTCAGTGCTTTAAATGTATGGGTTAGCACTTTGAATTGACTCCTATAGGATACAGGGAGCCAATGTAAGGACTGGCAGAGGGGCGAGGTGTGAGAGGACCGACTGGATAGGAAAATCAGTCTAGCTGCAGCATTCATTACAGACTGTAGCGGGGCAGTATGGCTTTTGGGGAGACCAATCTGGAGAGGGTTACAGTAATCCATGCGGGAAATTACTAGAGCATGGACAAGCTCCTTGGTAGCATCTTGCGTAAGAAAGGGGCGGATGCGGGCTATGTTTTTGAGTTGGAACCTACAGGACTTCATCTCGATGTTAGAATATATCTAACACAGTATCATTAATATTGTCAATAATAAGAATGTAAAATTATGTTATTACCAATAACTAACATTACTACCACCTTGCAGTGTTTTTGTTGAGTGTATTATTTTAAATTTCTTAAATTAACATTAAAAACACTTAATTTTTTATTAAAAATAACCTCACCTCTAATTTCTGCTTTATTCTTATTATTTCAAATAGTAAGTATTTATTGAATAAGCTCTAAATTTATGGTAAGTGGACAGTTTTCATTAAAGTACGTGATATAAATTCCTCTACAGAGACAATTATGCTACATACTGATTGTAGCCCCCACCCAAACGTAGCCTGCAACACTTACCTATTGGCATGCACAAAACATGCTCAATTTTTGCACATTGCTGGTAAAATGAAATATCATTGCGTTTGCCATGCTCTCCATAGATTCAGTATTTTATAGGCCAAGCAAATAGCTGTGAAGAATTTAGAATACGAATAAAAAAATGCTGTATTTTTTCTATTCAGTCCCACGAGCTGTAGTGTTATGTGTAAATTTTACATAACATTAACAACGGTGATCGTCTCAGGAGCTTTAATTGTCAAATCCATCACTTAGACAGAGACAATTTGAAGCTAGAGTGACGAAGGAGAGGATTACTAAACTTGTGGAGCATATTATGGATTACTGAAAATATAGCGCATTCAGATTTACTGTGCTGTAATTATACTCTGTGCTTGTTTAGATATTTTTTTTCCCTTTTAGTAAATATTATTGTTATCACCTTAGCTCTGCCAATAGTTAAAACGAAGCAATTAAGTTAAAAAAAAAAAAAATATCATCAAAGCCATGAAATGCATTTGAGTGTGCCACACAGCTGCTTCATTCACAGAACAATTTCATTTTTTTAGATATGTAGGGGGACATTTATCAAAGCAAAATCAGGTGCTATTCTGGTGCAAAATGTTTAATAAGCAGCAATTGTAATGGAAACCTATGGAATCTCTGGAAGCATTTGGCACTTAAAAAACCCCCATAAAGTTTCTTTACTTGCGCTGTCAAGGGCTGATGTAACTACCTAGCTTGCCGGACATTTTAGGAGCTAGCTCTAAAGGGACACTTTAAGCCCAAACATAAAAAAAAATAATAATAATTAAAATTGCTATTTAATTTTGCCTTTTCTAATTGTAGAGATATGTAAAAACATTTTGCAAAAGCTGGAGATCTCTTGCCTGCTGCCTTTGCAAGAGTTGCTGAGTCCAACATGAATTCCACTTTGAGGTCTTTAAGAAGGACAATAAGAGTGTGTGCGCAGCCCTTCATATGCTGCGTTAGGGATAGAGAAAACTAGATTCTCAAAGTCAGTGTCTTGACTAAATAATGGATCTCCATATTGCAGTGTGAGGTCTGCATATTACGGAGCAGCACTTTTTGTGTCCAACCCATCAACACGAAGGAATGATAAACATTCTGGAAAAAGGGAGGATTCAGATATTAGTTCCGTGGATTTTGGTAGTAGGGTCTAGATTTCATCAGGATACAAATTCCAAATACAGGGATATATAACGTAACAAATTAAAATACAGTACAGAAAGTAGCACAAGCTCTGCAGTAGAAAGGGTGAATAGGCATAACATAATATGCATTGGGGCCTGAAGCTTGCTTTTAGATGTGCTGTTTGAATTTGCAGCATGATATGCAATACGTGTGAATATACACAAGGTTGTATCCTCTCCAGACACAACCAAAAGCTTATTAATCATAGCCGTACGAGTGAAATCCAGGATGGAAAACTGGAAATATCAAAACAAACAAATGAAATCTTGTTGTCCTGAATTTGTTGTTAGTCAAGTGCAAATTACTATCAATAATGATTGATAGAAAAACATCTGTAGTATGTACTGTTTTGATAAAAATGCGTTGGGAGAAAAAGATAGCCATAGCTGTGCACAAGGCGCATGCCAGAGGAACGGAGACACACCCTAATGTAGGGTTCAATTGTACTCCCTGTCCTTGCTAGTCAGTTTCATTTGTCCTATGTTTCTATCCTCATTTTACATCTGCTGCCATTATATCTGTAGACTAGAGAAAACACACACAGAACCCATCCTAACTCCTATTACCCTCAGTTAATGCAACTGCAAGACAGACTGCTTGCTTACACTAAAACGATATGTGACCAGGGTCCGGTTGTTAGGTGTAGAGGAGATTAAACATGACCTAGAGTCCTAGACTAACCAAGGTAGGGATTCTGTTAAGAGATAATCATATATTTTGTAACTGACACATTTTCCTATAGATGCTAAAGGGTAAACTGCTATTCAGCTAATATAGTTAGGTGTAAAGCTTGCAATAGGCTACAGCACAAAAAAAAAACCTTGTTAAATATGATTCACCAATGTACTTTGTGGAAGGTCATGCATGTATATTACTTATATTATTATATTATATTATATTATATTATCCTTATGCTTGCGGAAGCGACATCTAACACTAGTGCACATTACAATGCTTATTCATTAAATATGGAATTCTAGTAAATTTTAATCAAATTGCAAAATTAGAGCAAAATAAAATTGCTGATTTGGAAAATGTATCCCACATAGCTCTAATCATGATCAGAGGGTAGAATTTACATAGGCTATTAGATTGCTTTATCATCTTAGGTATAATCACAGCTTGGCTATTTCTGCCTAAATTATTCAGTTTGAATTTTACTACAATTCTGTGTTTAGTGAATAAACCCCCTATATATTAAAATGATATGCATATAACCTGGTTGACAAACACTTGCAGTACCAATATAAGAAATTACTGTCTTACGTGTTAATCAATTCCTCCTCGGCTCATCTTGGCTCAGATACTAGCAGGATGGCCAAGGAGAGGTCACTGCTACGGATTTTAGAATTAGAAAAGGGTCACGTTAATTCTTTCTGTTGAGTAACATTCCAGTGACTTTAGTAATACCTCTTTCCAGGAAATGCATGTTTTCATCAAAAAGGATTTGCTTTATTTATCCTTGTTATATTTCAACTTGTGAGCAATCCTTCTGTAGTTTCTCACATACGTTTGTAATAAGATATTAGATTTTCTCTGACAAAGCTGTGATTATTTTGAAGCAGAGGAATCCTTTGGAGAACATTGATAGATTATCCTCCAACCCCCCCAGAGGGGTCATTAAAATCGCTCAGATATATATCATAATGATGTGTATGTCAAGTGACTTCATGAATGTAGTTCATCCAACAAAAACCAAGTGACAACATTCCGTGGTTAGATATGACATATAAAAAAAGACAAAATGCTTTTATGCAAATGTTACTTTCTTGGGATAATCTGGAGTAATTCTACGAGAAGGCACTATCCCTTCAGGCTGGCAGCCGTAGCAAACAGAGAATTAAAAATGGTTTTATATATGGGAAAAACTGTTGTATAATCAGTGCTTTCTATGGTACAGCCATCAATCTGGTACATCTCCTACGATGCCTTGAAATGCAATAAATGGCATGCCACTATGATGTAGAAGATATTATTACATCACATATACATTTATTTTGCCTTCCTTGTGAAATGGGCTGTACTCTATCAATACAAACATATTTTCCTGTCTTCCCTGATGTCAGGTATTTCAGTTTTTCCTATGGAGAGAAAATCCAATCTGTCTGAGGTGATAATGATGATAATGAATTGTACGTATTTCAACATCATCGATGGGATTTCAAATAGTCTGCTCACATTTACAATATTTCAAGACAGTTCAATAGATTACTTTATAGACTCAAAATATTTTGCTGTTATACAGGTAAATAACTTATTTGTTAGGAGTTTATTTATTTTTTGATGCAGGTACATGTTATAACTGAGTCTTGGGAGATTCATCAATGGGTAATTTTATGAAGGAATAATGAATAAAAATAGTGGAATTTTATTTTAAAAATGGCAGGTCCATTATTTGGACGCAAAGAGCTTACTGCAGCCACTTCAATCTAAGAATTGTGGTGCCAACAGGATGGGGCTAAAGCCCACACAGCCAGGACCACAATGGACCTCCTGAGACAACTGTTTGGCGAGAGGATAATTTCAAGAAATGACCAAATTGATTGGTTGCCATGTTTGCCAGACCTTTCATGTCCCGATTACATCCTGTGGGGATATCTAACAGAGTGGGTGCACATGAAGAAACCATGTACACTTGAGCAATTTGAGGAGAATATCCCCACAAATTTAAATGCTAGAGCCTCAAGTTTTAGCTAATTCTATGAACAATGCAATCGAAAGAGAACAAATTTGTGAGGCGGAAAATGGGGCCCATTTAAAAGATGCCATCTAGTCAAACATATCTCCATATGTTAAAGGGATACTATAGTGCCAGGAATACAAAGCAGCCAAGCCTGTTCCAGACTGCCTAATGTCAATTCTGTGCATATATTGTGTCTGTCTTGAAAATGCAGAGCGCGCTGGCGCCAGATATGATCTTTTCTCTTGCAGGCAGAGCACGTGCAAGGATAAGATAGCTTTTTCCCTCCATCCCACTGTGTATTCCCTCCCTCCATTGCCGACAGACTTTTATTTTTATTTTAAAACCCTCTCTCTGCCTCCCCTCACTGGCCCAATCACAGGGTTCTCTATGGGAAGTCTGTGATTGGACCGTGCAAGGTCTATGTAATGTCAGGTGCAGGCCTGGAAACTAGCACCAGGAGCTTCGCTGGGGCGCTAGATTCCAGGTGAGTGAAAATTCATCTTTAGCCACTTCTGCAAATGGAGGTGGGGACTTTACTTATAGTATCCAATACGGCATTTTACACCAAAAAGGTTTGGGGCAACCCTATAAATGTTATTTTATCCTTCTCTTCCTGTAATGTGAATTAATATATCATATTCAAAATATTGAACCTACAACCTGTAAACATGTTTTAGTAAAAGGACACTCTATGCACCAAAGCAACTTTAACTTATTAAAGTGGTTTTGGTGGACAGCTCATGCCCCTGCAGTCTCAGTTTTTAATTATTTGCAATTAAGGAGATAAATCACTTTGTTTATGCAGCTCTAGCCACATCCAGGGCTGGTGCAAGACTATTTTGCGCCCTAGTTTAAGACCAGCTACTTGCCCCCCCTCACCCTCATCCAAAACAAAAAAACTGTCAACTTTGTGTGTCTCCGTTTACCCGGCCTCACTCTTTGTCCCCCCAGCCCCTCTGTATGTTGCTGGGGGGACAAAGATTATGCAAATGAGCTGCTGCAGGTGATGTAGTGTGCATAGGCGTGCGCACGGGGTGTGCTGGGGCACACCCTAATCCCCGCGACACGCTTATGGATTGAGTCCTGCAGGAACAGCGTCCCCAAATGCCCCCCTTCCTCCCCCTGTGTTCCTCCTGTCATGATGGATCCCCCCCCTCTCTCCATCACAGCCGCGGTGAGGGAGCTGTGTCCTCTCTGCTCCCTCTCGCCGCGTGGGCTGTCTGCTTTAGCTGGGAGCCGGAATATGACGCCATATTCCGGCTCCCAGCTAAAGCAGACAGCCCGTGCGGCGAGAGGGAGCAGAGAGGACACAGCTCCCTCGCCGCAGCTGAGATAGAGACAGGCTCCAGACCCACTGGACCCCAGGGACAAGTCCACGCCAGCACTCCAGGTAGGGAGACTGGGTGGACATTTTTTAATTTAAAAAAAATATTTCTGAGTGTATGTGTGTCTGAGTATGTGTGTGTGTGTGTGTCTGTGAATGTATGTCTGTGAATGTGTGTGTGTGTGTGAATGTGTGTCTGTGAATGTGTGTGTGTCTGTGAATGTGAATGTGTGTGTGTGTGTGTGTGTCTGTGAATGTGCGTGTCTGTGAGTGTATGTGTGTCAGTGTATGTGTGTCTGTGAATGTATGAGTGTGTGTGTGTGAGTGTATGTGTGTCTGTGAATGTATGAGTGTGTGTCTGTGAGTGTATGTGTGTCTGTGAATGTATGAGTCTGTGTCTGTGAGTGTATGTGTGTCTGTGAGTGTAAGTGTGTCTGTGAGTGTATGTGTGTCTGTGAGTGTATGTGTGAATGTATGTGTGTGTGTCTGTGAGTGTATGTGTGTTTCTGTGAGTGTATGTGTGTCTGTGAATGTATGAGTGTTTGTGTGTGTGTATGTATATATATATATATATATATATATATATATATATATATATATATATATAGATAGATAGATAGATATACACACACATACACGAGTGTGTATTATTTTTTTTGGGGGGTGGGAATCATGGGAGAGTTCCCACACATTATTCCACAGGACTTGTACCCTGCCGGCACTGGAGATCTCCCCTGTCGGCTCACTCAATGCCGGCGCTATCTGAGTGCCGGCTCTGCTCTAAGTCTCCATGGGCCGGCGGGGAGATCAAAGATCTACCTCACCGGCCCACAGCAGCATGAAGGGAGGCAGGAGAGGACCCAGGGAGCTCTAGACAGCAGCTCCGCCAGGTTCCTCTCGTGAGATCTGAGCGTTGCCGCTGCAGGCTAGAGTTCACTCTCCACTGGACCACCAGGGATGGCACATGGCAGCAAGAATCTAGGGAGGGGTCCCTACAAAAGGTCAGAAGGGAGGGGGGATATTTACTAATCTGCCCGCCACCACCACAATCCCTCCAAACATACAGCACACACACACATACAGCACCCACACACACACAGCACCTACCCACATACAGCACCCTCACACACAGCACACATACAGCACCCTCACACATACAGTACACATACAGCACCCTCACACACACAGCACGCTCACACACACAGCACACTAACTGCACCCTCACAAACACACACAGCACCTTTACAAACACACACCACCCTCACACACAGCACACTAACAGCACCCTCACAAATACACACACACAAACAGCACCCTCACAAATACACAACACACACACAAACACCCTCACACACCGCACACTACCAGCATCCTCACACACAAACAGCACCCTCACAAACACACACAAACACCCTCACACACACATCACACTAACAGCACCCTCACACACACATCACACTAACAGCACACACACACATCACTCTCACACAGCACACTAACAGCACACACACAGCAGTATATACACACACACACACACATATACATGTGGCGTGTGTTTGTGCTTTAGGGTGTACACCCTAATGCAATAGGCTGCGCACGCCTATGGTAGTGTGCGTGTGAGTTTGTGGGCTGAGATAAGGGCTGTGTTGTGGGGCAATGAGAGAAGTAGTTATAAATCTCTAAACTAGGTGCCCAATTTCACTTCCATTATTTCATGGCAGTAACAGTCAGAGGGTTATTATCCTCTCCTGCTGGTTTAGGAAGCAGCTCTCACTACCCTCAGCCACCTACACCAAACTGAGTGTGATGGGAGTTGCACTGATTGGAAAATCTGTAAAGAACAAACCATTGTGATTCTCGTTTTCTGAACACATGGCTTCTCTGTCTGTTGTGCCAATGGGGACACTTTATCTACATTGCCCAGTACCCAGCAACCATCAGCTGACTGTTTTTATGGCCGGTGTGGCATAGGCGGCTGCCTAGTTCGCTAGCAGTCGCGATGGCCCTGGCCACATCTACCTAGGTGAGACTCACACAACCAATATGCACACATCCGGGAAATTAGTCAATGTTTTTTAGCTTCTCTTACCGCACAGTGTGTTTAATTTAGAATTTATTTTCTTCTGCACTGGTAATAGCCTTCTAGAAACATAGAAACATAGAATGTGACGGCAGATAAGAACCATTTGGCCCATCTAGTCGCCACAATTTTCTAAATACTTTCATTAGTCCCTGGCCTTATCTTATCTGCATTAGCCTCCTAGGTGTGACTAAAGTTTAACAGAGCAGATGTTAAGAACTCTCAATGTGCTGTTAGAGCTGATTGAAAATCAAAACTTTTATTCATGGAAGCTGTGTGAGCTACAGTCAGGAGAGGTATGGTCAGGGTTGCAACCACAAAACAAAAGTTGTTGAAAGAGGCACTGTCATACCATTTTCTCAATCACTTCTCATTTTCTCAATCACTTCCACTTCCTCGTCTTTCTTTTTTTAGTATTTTATTTATTTCTAACTAAAAAAATAAGACAAAGTAGGGAGCTGTCATCGGTGATAGTTGTAGGGAATTGGCTCTGTCTATGGAAGATCCTGCGGTCCTGTGGAATCCTCCATAGACCTTAATGCTGCGTGAGAGTACAGCAGTGTTGTCAGCTCCTAATGCTTCAGCCAGAAAAGCATCAAAGGGGCACTATAGTAACCAAAGCAACTTTAGCTTAATGAAGAAGTTTTGGTGTATAGATCATGCCCCTGTTCAATTATCTGCCATTTAGGAGATAAAGCGGTGCTGTTGCCATCTGGAGACTTTGCAGAATATGCAAAGACCCCCATTGGTGACATTGCCCATGGGGGTCCAGTGGTTGTGTGCAGGGAAAGGTGAGTTAAATCAATTTAAATATGCAGCTATAGGCACACCTCCCTGCATGTGATTTACACAGCCTTCCTAAACACTTCCAGTAAACTGTCATCTAATCACTTTTTTGCAAATTCTGTTTAATTTATAATTTCTTATCTCCTGCTTTGTTAATGGATGCTACATCCTGCAGCAGCCTCCTGTATGTAATTAAAGCTCATTTTATAAAGCAGGAGACAAAAATGTTTAAAGTAAGTAAAATCTGATTGAAAATTAAACCTTTTTGTTTCCATGCAGGCTGTGTCAGTCACAGCCAGGGAAGGTGTGGCTAGAGCTGCATAAACAGAAACAAAAGTGATTTAACTCCTAAATAGCAGATAATTGAGCCTTGAAACTTCAGAGGCACGATCTATACACTAAAGAGGCTTCATTAAGCTAAAGTTGTTTTGGTTACTATACCGTCCCTTTAAGTTTGCCATACACAAGATAGAGATGACCCATTCTTATTTTATTGCATTATATTCATAATGCATTAAAATATATATGCAAAAAGTAACACGTTAAAAACAATATGCTAAACATTAAGATATATTAATCTGTCGTTCCAGCATTGGGTGCAAATCTCCAGCATTTTGCTGCAGATAGGTCATAAGATTATGTGAAACAGTATTTTTGGAGCAAAAATGGAAACATTGCAGGTTTTGAAGGTGGGTCCATCAAGGTGGATCTATGAAGCTAAGATGAATTAAATACAAAGATTAACCTAATCACTAATTAGATTTTTCCTTTTACCTGCCCATTTTCTTTCATTTGCTCCTGGCTCAGGACAGCAACGTGTCTATCTCAAACTTGCTTGGATTCTTCTACCACACTAGTCTCTATCACCTTAGAAAAATTAATATATAAAAACGGATAAAATAAAAGATTCAGCAGGTCTTCTACTTTTAGGTCACATTGGCTAAAAATCTACTAAAGGTTGATAGAGGCAAAGTGTTTGTCCCTTGGAAACCGCTTCATCAGCAGATTGCATATGTCTGGTCGACGTCTTCTTTACCATTGGCTACAAATGACAAACGGCCCTTTCCCAAGACATCAGCGCTTCTATTTTTATTTCCACTGAACAGGAGCAGAGCCTACAAATGCATAGCAAAGTTCAGAAACATCAGCAAGTCTAAGAGCTTCAGCTGTTACTAAATCTATCCCATTGTTCCTGTCAGTATAAACAGCAATGTGAAATCGGAAAGCATTACATTCGAAAGAGCAAAATCATCATTTCTGTACAGCCAATAACTGGTTCATAACGTTATATGCAAGCAGTAAAATCTCAATAATTGTGCGACAATCTGGTCTGCCAAAATGTATTACCTTGGAATATCTATCCCTCTCCTCTTAAAGCTTTCTCTCCAAATGTAAACTAAACTCTAACCAGGAATTAATTGGATGATTAATGACAGCATGTATGTAACAGGCAGCTACTATATGTATATAATTCTCTCTCTCGTTGTTCGAAACCGGTTTTGAGAATATATTTGATGCACATACATAATATTAATGGAGATTCGTGGTAACCTTTCAGTCCCGCATTAAGGAATTGCTAACACAGCAATATTAATGTTGTCAGATGTGGAAAGAGCATGTTATCGTACAGTAGGAGGCTACAATTTCTTTTCTGATGTATGTTTTTAAGAGTCGTCTTTTCTAGATGTTGAAGACATTAATCTAATGGAAACCTGTAAATGTTATTCATTAAAAAGGACACGGGTACACAACAAATGGGACAAAAAGCAGTAAAACTTAATACATAAATATGTTGATGGTTTTTTTTTGCTTAGTAGATAAGTCGCTAATTTGGTACCCTTGATTATGGCAATTGGACGTAAGGACACCATATTAGGGAACTATCTACTAAAAAGCTAAAAGAGTAAATTTAAGAAAAGCCATTTTCTTAATTTTGCTCTTTCAGTTGCAATGCTTAAAAGAGAAGTCTCTAATTTGGGACTGTTAATTATGGCAATCCCAAGGTTACCAAAGATACCAAATTATGCAGCCTACTACTAATTGAAAGCCACTTTCTTAGTTTTGTTCTCGGAGTTGCTTAGTAAAAGGCTAATGACTTAAGTCCTTAATTTGCTACCCTTAATTATGGCAATCCCACATAAGGATACCAAATTAGGTAACTATCTAATAAAGAACAGAAAGAGCAAATTGAAGAAAGAAAAAAGCCCTCTTCTAATTTGCGAATTTTGGAAATTAACAACATTTTCCAACACAATCTTTATTTCACAATACCGATTTCACAAACCAAAATGTAAAAATTAAGGAATTGAAACAAGGTTTTCATCTGTGCACATCCCTACTATTTGGAGTGCTATCAGCGATACTGTCTACAACAAACCTCTATAGTGGGTCTTCCAAAAATAATATTGCATAATCCTTTTAGCAAGTAAAATGAGTAGCGTCTCTTTAAAGGGGCACTATAGTGTCAGGAACACAAACGTGTATACCTCACACTGTGGTTCCCAAACCACTGTTTAGTTTGTCAGCCCCCCTTACCTCTGTTAGAAAGGTCAGTTACTCCCCTTTTTTCAGGTCCGTGTGAGGCTCCTTGCGTCTGGCCCCACCCATGATCCACCTTCTTCGGAAAACATTGGATTGGCTGAGATTGGTAATTCTGATGATTTTAGCCAAGGAGGTGCGGTGGGGGATGAAGCCAAATGCCGCCCTGGCAATTAGTATTCCCTTATAGAGATGCATTGAATCAAAGTTCAGTGTCTCCATGCAGAGAGTCAGTAAATGTCAGTCCGAGGAGTGGCCACTAGAGGTGTTCCTAGGCTGTAATGTAAAATCTGCCTTTTCTCTGAAAAAGCAGTGTTTATATTAAAAACCTACAGGGACAAGGTATTGACACCAGAACAACTACAATAAGCTGTAGTTGTTCTGGTAATTATAGGGTCTCTTTAAATAAAGAAGACAGCACTATGTTCAATTTACAAAGTTTATTTTAACAATGCAAGTGCAAGTATGCATGTCTGGAGACTAGCTCACAGCAAACCTGTTGGCCTATTGCCTCCTCAGATAATCCTCAGGAATACATGGTCTGATCCATTCAAGTATTGGAGTTATGGAACAAGGCTCATACAAACAGAAATCCTGCCCTACGCATTTCACGACTGACTGCCACTTCATCAGCCCCTTTAGTTGATGTAGTTGTGTCTAAATTATCATAGTGAAAACTATGATTTAAAAAAATAAATAAAAAAATTTCAGTCATACTAAGAAAACTAACATGTAAAAAGTCTGAGCTACAGTATTTTTTTTACCTTCTTTTCGCACCAAATATATACTGGACTTGTGCATTAAATTTTGGCTGAATTGTAATTTGTGTGAATTTAGGCTGATCAGCTGTTCACTTGAATTCTGTAATACGCCATATGGACATATGGCCAGACAAATGACTATTGCGATAACTCAAGTTTGTCTGACTTGACATTCAGATTTCCGCCTGTGATACCAAAAGAAGAGATTATTGATGGGAAATAGAAGATTATTGATGGTTAGGGGACAACCACTAAATGTTGATTTTATTCAGAGATCATGTGAGAAGTGACTAACAGAGTAAAAAAAAAAAAGAAACAACAAAAACAAATCTATAGTTATATATTTTTAAAATATATATAACTATAAATTGTTTTTTTACTGCACCTCCTCTCTTTCCATCTATTGGTTACTTTTTCTCAATTAACCTGTGAACCAAATGGTGGGAAAATATGCCCGTCATTACCACTGCAATATGTAGGCATAGTATTTATTATGTATATATTTTGCAGGACACTGATTGGCCCATTTTCGCTCCCTTTTTTTGTGTGTCTGAATTATTTTCTTAAATGTTTATCATGGATACAATTTGGAGAAGCCAAGTCTTCACATAACAAGTGTTGGAGGTCCTAAACTAAATGCAATTTAAAAAAAAAAAATGGTTTGACTGAACCACATTTTTTTGCCGTGCACAAGTCTAGTACATATGTGGTGGTGGAATCATATATGTGTTAGTGCATGTGATAAGGAGCAAAAAATTGGCAACGTCTGCTCCTATGATTTAATAAAACATGAAACACAAAGCCCTCTATTACATTGGACGTTTTATATGACCATGCAGCTCTTGTAAGCATTAAACCAGGTTGCTTAAAATATATATGTTCTACCATTAAATACCAACACATCTAATTACAAGAAAGTATAATAAGGAAACAAAGCAAAACACAATCTCTGAAAAGACTAATGGTGCTATTTATCAAAATAAACACTGCTGTGTAAAGCAATCCATCTCTAGCTAAGTGTTTATACTAAAGGCTAATTATTAAAGCAGCTACAGCTACTTAGTAAATAGACACAGGCTGTAGGATCTCAACAGTGCAACATGTTTTAGTTCTAAAATGAATACTCTGTCTGTGTCGATCATGCTTCCCCAAACTCCGGCCCTCCAGATGTTGCTGAACTACAACTCCCATGATTCTATGAATGCAATAGATAGGCTGTGCATCATGGCAGTTGTAGTACAGCAACATCTGGAGGGCCGGAGTTTGGGGAAGCCTGGTATAGATTGTCTGCAGCAGGGCTAGGCAACCTTCGGCTCTTCAGATGTTGTGGACTACATCTCCCATAATGCTCTCACAGCCATAATGCGGACAAAGCATCAGGGAGTGATGTAGTCCACAACATCTGGAGTGCCGAAGGTTGCCTAGCGCTGGTCCATATAAAGAATATTAGGTGCAGAGTAACCCAGTTATCCTTGAAAACACACGCAGTACACTTATTATTATCATATATTTTTTTTTATAAAGAAATGAAAAATGTTGCTCTGTAAATGGTGAAATGAGCTTGCAATCGAGAGACACTGCACATGTGGTGTAAAAAACAAACCTGTAGTCAAATGTCAGCCAACAACTTTTCACATTTTCACCTTTCCACATTTTCACATCAAACAACTGATGATGTTCTGGTATCATCCCCTCATAATCAGAGTGTATCACGCTCTAATGAAGGGTTGCGTTTTCTGAGTGCCCTGAATGATATATTTTATATCTCGTTTGAGCAGGGCCCTCAACACCCCCTTGTTCCTGTGCATCCAACGTGTCTTGTTGCAAATACTTATCTGTTAGTCCACCTTCTGTATAGCGTTGTGGAATTTCTGGGTGTTCATAAATAATAATAATATCTGCATATCTTGTTTGAACACACTAACTCTTACACCTACTGGTAATGGGAATAGGTTATTTTCTACAAACAAGGGTGTCCAAAACACCCCCAATGGTTTTTTTATTGGAATCTGTGAATGTTTTAGTTTGAATTATTTGCTCGTAATTCTTTGTGGATTCCCAGGTGGTGCTGTCAGTCTTTCCTTCTGCCGCTAGAGCAAAAAAGAACCTGAAAAAAGCCCCAACTGAAATATCCATATTTCTTTTCCAGGAGGAACCTTGTTAAATAATGAACTTGAATCTTCATTATCAGACTTTGGACATATATGGCAAAAAAATGATATGGAAAATCCCTGACACCAAAAAAAAAAGACAAAGACAAAGGAATTTTTTCCTAGTTTGTTGCAAAATTGGAAGCGCTTCAGACTGGGTTTTTTTGCCTTCTTTTGGATCAACAGCAAAAGCATATGTGAGGAAGGCTGAACTTGATGGACGCAAGTCTCTTTTCAGCTATGTAACTATGTAACTATGTAACTATGTAAGTGAGAGCAGAAATTCGGGAGAAGAGGGGACACAAAATTGAACTGGTAAGAGCAAAACAGCCCATTACACAGACAGTTCATACTCCCCCTCCAACTAACGCAGCAAAGAAAATACCCTTTACTGCATTTAAAGCATTTGTGGAGAACGAAGAAGAAATTGATGGATATTTGGCAGATTTTGAGAGACAGTGCTCGCTACATCAGGTACCTCCAGAGCAATGGGTCACTATTTTGTCCGGGAAATTATATGGCAAAGCAAACAAGGCTTTTCGGGCTCTCACTCCAGAGGATATTTTGCAATATCAGCGGGTCAAAGAGACGCTGCTAACCAGATATGCAGTAACCCAAGAAACCTACCGCTGCCGCTTCCAGGAGTCCAAGAAAAAGGCTGTGGATTCCCACATGGAATGGGCTAACAGGATACAAAGAGTGGCATCACACTGGGTGAGAGGGTGTAACGCAAACACCGGGGAAGAAGTGCTGCTGTTATTTCTACTAGAACATTTTTTCAAAGATTTATCTGCCGACTTACAGGACTGGGTAAGAGACCGGCGCCCCAACAACCTCAACGAGGCGGCTCGGCTGGCAGATGAATATGCCGAAACCAGGAAGGTGAGCCAGGGTACCACATGACCAGCTAACAAAGTGGAACCTCGTACCCCAACCATCACCCCTCGCCCGGAGTTCTGCGCTCCCGTACCCCCAGGGCCACCTCGCCCTCAGGGGTCTAACAACTACCCCCGGGACTAGAACAACTTGCCATCGGTGCAGCAACACTGGACATATTGCCCGTTACTGCACTTTGGGATCAGTAGCTAACAATTGGAGACGCACTTCCTCTAACTCAGAGAACCACACACCTCGTACCTCTGCTGCCCACTGCCTGGAGACTGAGATGGGCCCAGAGGAATGCCTGGGAATCTTATATGAGGCGGACCCGATACAAGCTGCATCCCCAGATAACCGTCAGCATCATCGTCAGGAGGTACGCGTAAATGGACAGGTAGCTCAAGGCTTGAGAGACACTGGGGCTACCATCACACTGATGCAAAGGCATTTGGTGAAACCGGAGCATCTGTCAAATCGCACAGTGGCTGTACGTGTAGCGGGGGGGCTGTGTTTCGTTTACCTACGCCCCGGGTACACCTGGACTGGGGGGTCGGGTCAGGGAAAACTACTGTGGGCATCATGGACAACCTGCCTGCTGAAGTGGTGTTGGGCAACAATATTGTCCCCCTGGCTTCAGCCTACCTACCCACAACTGCTGCTGCTTGCCCCGTGACCACCCGTTCACAGACCCGTATCGCAGACGATCATACAACAGGATGGGAGACCCAGGTAAGCAAAGAACCGCCCCTTAGACCCACTACAGTAGAACGACCTCTAGCTTGGGATACCCCAGAGGAGTTTGGGAGGGAAACCAGAGAGGACCCAACCCTCCAAAAGTACCGTGAACTAGCTGACAGTGGGGGGGATGAGCGTGAACGTTTTGTATGGGATAACGACAGGTTGTACAGATTGACCAAAGGTAGGAAGAGAGGCTGTGTCCCTTCGCAGAAGCGCCAATTAGTGGTACCCAGAAAGTACCGATTGGAACTCCTCCGAATTGGCCATGATATTCCCTTAGCAGGGCATTTAGGGGGTAACCGCACCGCCTACAGGATCACCCAGACCTTCTTTTGGCCGGGGATCTCGAAGGATGTGCGGCACTACTGCAGTACGTGTGACGTCTGCCAATAAGTAGGGAAGAGAGGGGATCATCCTAAGGCTCAACTGTCACCTATTCCCTTCATCGAGGAACCGTTTAGCAGGGTGGCAGTCAACTTGGTAGGACCCTTACCTAACCCCAGTCCCTCCGGTAAGAAATATATTCTTACCGTGGTGGACTACGCTACCCGCTACCCGGAAGCCGTCGCTCTGATGAATATCCAGGCGGACACTGTCGCCAGTGCTCTAGTCGGGATATTCACCAGAGTGGGGTTCCCTCAAGAAATACTGTCTGACAGAGGGACCCAATTTACCGCTGACCTAACCCAACAGTTATGGAAGGTCTGCGGTATTAAGACCCTCCTCAGCTCACCATACCACCCCCAGACTAACGGTCTCTATGAATGCTGTAATGGTACCCTGAAGCAGTTACTGCGGACCTTTACAGCGGAATACAGAGACTGAGAGCGATTCTTGCCACACCTCTTGTTTGCATATCGAGAGGTGCCACAGGAATCCACTGGGTTCTCTCCGTTCGAACTGCTCTATGGAAGGAGAGTCCGAGGCCCTCTCGACCTCATCCGGGAGCACTGGGAAGGAGAGATGGAACACGAGGGGGTCCCCATTGTGCCATATGTTCATGGAGCATTTAGCTCGGATGGCACGGGAACATTTCCATGCGGCCCAGGGTCGACAGAAACGCTGGTACGATCGGGGCGCCCAGCAAAGAACTTTCCAGGTGGGACAGAAGGTTCTGGTACTTAGACCCGTTAAAGGGAATAAACTCCAGACCTCCTGGCAGGGCCCTTACAAAGTAGTAGCGTAAGTCTGCGACACTACTTATGTGATTGCCAGCAGCAAGGATGAAAGGATTCAGAAATCTTTTCATGTTAATCTGTTGAAAGAATACCAAGAGAGACCAGAGGATATTGCAGCCATATGTATTCCTGCTAATGAGGACCCAGATAGCCTACCTATCCCAGATCTGTAAACACGTACAAAACCCAATAGCTTGCTTAGTACGGTGCAACTAGGGGAGCGCTTAAACCCAGCAGAAAAAGGGCAGCTTAGACAGTTATTAACTGAAAAGGGATTAATGTTTTCCCAAGAACCAGGATACACCCCGCTAGTGACCCACTACGTAGAAACCCCAGGACAAACCCCTCTTAGACAGACCCCTAACAGAATCCCTGAGGCAGTGAAAGAGGAAATGAAAAAGGAAATCCAGGAGATATTGAGACTTTTAGTCATAGAGCCCTCCGACAGCCCCTGGGCCTCGCCCGTGGTACTAGTGCCCAAAAAGGACGGAACTACCAGGTTCTGTGTGGACTATAGACGCCTCCACGACCGTACAGTGACGGATGCCTACCCAATGCCCAGAGTAGACAAACTATTAGATCGCATTGCCAGGGGGCGATATCTGACCACCATTGATCTGTGCAAGGGATACTGGCAGATTCCCCTGGCCAAGGAAGCTATCCCCAAGTAGGCGTTTGTCACCCCATTTGGCCTGTACCAATTTTAGGTCATGCCATTCGGGATGAAGAACGCCCCAGCTACATTTCAGCGCTTGGTGGATAGACTCCTTAAAGGCTTCACTGGACTTTGCTTGCGCGTACCTGGATGACATTGCGATCTACTTGAGACATGTAGAGACCGTACTGGATCAGATTCAGGTCGCAGGCCTAACGCTGAAGCCATAAAAATGTCACTAAGTTATGGCCGAAGTACAGTACTTGGGACACAGGGTAGGGTGTGGGAAACAGCGACCAGAACCAGCTAAAGTTGAGGCTGTGGCCAACTGGCCCACACCCCACACCAAGACCCAAGTATTGGCGTTCTTAAGGACAGCAGGGTAATACAGGAAATTTGTCCCTGACTACAGCGCCATCGCTAAACTCGTGACAGACCTGACTAACAAAAACCTGCCTAGAATAGTCCTGTGGTCTCCCGCTTGTGAAACAGCCTTTCAAGCCTTAAAGAAAGCTCTGATCAACACACCAGTTTTATCTGCCCCCGTCCCTAACAAAAGATTTGTCGTCCATACAGATGCGTCCATGTACGGACTGGGGGCAGTTCTAAGCCAGATCGGGGAAGATGGAGGGGAACACCCTGTCGCGTATCTGAGTAGAAAATTGTTACCCAGGTGTTTGGCTCTGGTCTGGGATTTAAAGAAACTGACATCATATCTGTATGGCCAGGAATTTACCCATATTACAGATCATAATCCCCTGGTATGGTTAAACAGGGTGGCTGGAGATAATGGATGCTTGCTGAGGTGGAGCTTAGCGCTACAGCCATACAATTTTTCCATACAATTCCACCCTGGCAAGTTTAATGGGAACGCGGATGGACTGTCCAGGCAAACAGAACTTCTACCCTGACAGCCGGCCGGACAGCCCCAAGTTGACCCGAAAAGGATCAATCCGGGTCTGCCGGACTGTTCCACAAAAGGGGAGCAGTGTAACAGAACCTTACCTTTGCCTGGGAACATTTATTGCTAAACCAGCCCTTTAACCACTAACCAGGTACATGCCCATTAACAGAGACTATAACCACAATGGAATGGATTACTTTTAACCCAGTTCGGGACATTTAAACACTTTCGTCTATTTTGTGCAATCCATACGGTAGAGATTCAGCATGTATGAGAATGAACACAAACTACCGAACACCGGACCACCCTGCTAGTTAATTATGTGGTATTTTACCTCCCAGGTCGGCACTTACCATTCGTGTGAAACACACAAACTCTTTGTTCCAGTTACTAGGTGGCCGCCATTTCGGGACTTTTACACATGTTCGTAGCCATCTTAGTTCACGAACAGCGGTGATTTGCCATCGAGTGTCTGGAACCGAAATCGGACACTCGAGTAGGCGAACACCGCTGAGACCTCCAGAACACCATAAATTCGTGCTGGAACTACCGACCGTGCTGCCGTTCGGTAGAAAGACTATACCACATACAAGGATTGTAGCAACCATCAGGAAACTCACGGATGGCAGGATTGTCGTGCCTTTTCACCACACGAACTAGGACCGACCGCAAGGCCAAAACTTATGGAACTATTTTCGGCTAGTGTGCCTGTGCTGTCGGTCAGAACTTTAAAGTACCATAACTCCCGAACCCTTTATCCGAATGGGCTGATTTTTAAATATGTGGTTTCCCCAGATTAGGGCTATCTGGGGATACTGAATTTATGGATGTACCCCAAGTATTTGGGGTACATCCAAAACTCGGGTAAAAATGTGTGTATACTAATTGTGTTAACTGTTTATCTGAGGGGAGGGAATGTGTGGGTTGTACTGTTATTTGATTGGTTACTTTATACCTCCCCGTGGGTGTGTTCTGTATGTGCAAGACCGTAATAAAAACCAGGCTGGGTGTGCCAGCACTCAGTTCTTCTTGACCCCTCAAAACGTAGCCTCGTCTCGTTCTTGAAAGGGGATTCTTTTTACTGCATTATTACTTTACTTTTTAACAGCTGCACCTGACTCTCCTCTTGGATCTTGTTGATGGGAAAAACCAGCTTCATTACTATACAGCAACTTGCCAGGAAAAAGGACGTCTCCAACGGCTGATACCTTCTCAATACCTGGGTAGCCGTTACAACTTATCTAACCTGTGTGTAGTCTTAACACTTTTTTTTTATCTGCACGTGAGATCAACCATTGGGTAGTGTGCAGCATTCATATTGTACACCATATGTGTATCAACTAATTAATAATTAAGTTCTCATTGGATCTTAACTTTGATTAACTAATTGATTTCCCTTTGTGGTGCCAGGTGGCATTTTATATGCAAAAATTCTTTATCCCACTGGCAGCATGTGGTATTTATGTGTCTTGGTATGTGGCCAAAGTGGCAACTAGGGATTCTCCCAGCAGCATTTTTAGCATATTTACTGCCTATAATTCAATAATCTTGCAAAACGTTTGTTAGCAAATATCATCCCAATGAATTGGTGCTTACACTACCCAAATAATTAATTTAAAAACAAAACAAAAAACATTACACTGATCAGTCAAAACATTAAAACCACTGGCCAGGGCCCTGCAAGAATTCCTGCCGTCTTAGACAACAATCCATGTTGCCGCCCCCTCATGAAAGCAACTACATACTCTCACAGGTTTATTCACTAAATTCTGAATTGCAATTAGGAGACATTTAGGGAAGAAAACACACTGCGTAGAAACACTCATCCAGTATTTACATCCATATACATACACTGCCTAATACATCCATCCATACAGACTGCCTATTACATACAATCAACCATACACACACAGCCCAATACATAAATACACACACACACACACACACACACCGCCTAATACATACATTCATACACTCATACTGCCTAATGCATACATCAATAGACACATACTGCCTAATACATATATCCACACACTCTTTTTCAATGCATTTGGGGGTATTTACTTTATAATAATGTTGGGATTTAATTTATGTTACAGTGAACGTTAAGTAAACTTCGGTTTAATATAGAATTCTATTAACATATAATGCAATATATAAGTATCTGTTTACATGGACACACACACACACACACACACTAGCACACACACTCTCACTTACACACTCTCACTGGCATACGTACAAAGTGTCACTTACACCAGGGACATATTAGCTGCGAGGCAAACAAGGCATTTGCCTTGGGCGGCACTTTCCAGGGGGCGGCAAAAAAAGCCACCCCCAAATGCCCAGGGCAAATGTCTTGTTAGCCTTGTGGCTAACTGACAAGATAGGCGGGCGTTGCTGGCGAGGGAACACTTTCCCCTGAGCTCTCTGCTCAGCTCCCTCGCGCACCGCAGAGTGATGCCGGGAGCCGGAATATGACGTCATATTCCGGCTCCCGGCATTACTCTGCGGCGCGAGGGAGCTGAGCAGAGAACTCACTAATCAGTGCTCCCTTGTGTCTGTTAGTGTGTGTGTGTGTCTGTTAGTGAGTGTGTGTTTGTTAGTGTGTGTGTGTTAGAGTGTGTGTTTGTAAGTGTGTGTTAGTGTGTGTGTGTGTGTGTGTGTGTGTGTGTGTTAGTGTGTGTGTTAGTGAGTGAGTGTGTTTGTCTGTTAGTGTGTGTGTTTGTATTTTAGTGTGTGTGTGTGTGTGTTAGTGAGTGTGTCTATTTTCAAATCTAAAAGTTTCAGTGATCAATTAGTCTTTATTAAACCAGGTTTCACACAATCCCTTTTAACATTCACCCACAGCACCCTCACACACAGCACCCTCACACACGGCACCCTCACACACGGCACCCTCACACACGACACCCTCACACACGGCACCCTCACACACGGCACCCTCACACACGGCACCCTCACACACGGCACCCTCACACACAGCACCCTCACACACAGCACCCTCACACACAGCACCACTCATCCCTCAAACACAGCATCCATCACACACACATACTGCATCCCTCACAGACACCCACTGCACCCCTCACAGACACCCACTGCACCCCTCACAGACACCCACTGCACCCCTCACACATACACACAGAACCCCAACACACTGCACCAAACACACACATGCTCACACACAATACTTCCAAACATATTTATATTATATACACACTACAGCACCCCTCACACATACTGCAACCCTAAACACATTACATCCCAGACACACACTAGATCCCTTACCCAACTCTGGATCATATACACACACTAGATCCCTATATACACTCTGAATACGTTATATACACTCACTCACTAGATCTCCTACACATTCTGGGTCCTTCAAACACACACTAGACTCCTGTATACACACACACATACACAAACTGCACCAACTACACACACACTATATTCCTAACATACACACTCTGGATCCCTTATACACACACTAAATTCCTTGTAAACAAACACATACTACACCGCTAAACACACACTCTCTACAACCCCTACAAACACTACATCACCTATACACACACACACACACACACTATAGCCTGTATGCACACACTTACTACATCCCCTATACACACATTATCTACAGCCCCTAGCCACATATGCATTACATTACACCAAAAACACAACACAACCTTATTACACAATACCACACCACAATCAGCTCACTCTACACACGCAATCCCACAAGCAGGCTCCAAACACATGCACAATACTCTTTCCTGGCTCTTTTGTCTCCTGGTATCCATTTATAGAGATACCAGAGACAAGTTGCAAGGAAACACAGTGCAAGCATGTTATTAAATTTGGTGGCAAACAAATACAGGGCTTTTTTTCTCATGCCTAGGACAGCACAAAACCAGGATACACCACTGACTTACACATTTTCACTAACACACTTTCACTGACATGCAGTGTCACTTACATATTCTTACTAACACACACTCTCCCTGACATACACAGTGTCACTAATTCACCTAATGGTAGCACTGGTGAATTAAATAACATGGAATATATATTGTTACAATAGCACCTGTCATTTGGTGGGATATATTAGGCAAAAAGTGAACAGTTAGTTCTTGAATTTCATGTGTTGGAATCAGGAAAAATGGACAAGCAAAATATCTGAGTGACTTTGACAAGGGCCTAAAACTGAAGGCTAGGTGACTGAGCCAGATAATCTCCCAAATGACAAGTCTTGTGGGGTGTTCCTGGTATGCAAAAGTAGTGCAAGAAAGGACAACTGGTGGACCGGTGTCAGGGTCATGTGCTTCCAAGGCTCATTGATGCACGTGGGGAGCAAATGCTACCCCGTCTGGACTCACACAGATGAGCTACAGTAGCTCAAATTGCTGAAAAACGTAAAGCTTACCATTAAAGAAAGGTGTCAGAACATGCAGTGCATCACAGTTTGCTGGGTATGGGGCTGCATAGCTGCAGATCGGTCAGGGTGCCCTGGATGACCCCTATCCTTTGCCAAAAGTGCCTTCATTGGGGACGTGAGCATCAGAACGTGGCAACTAGTGCAATGGAAGAAGACTGACTTGTCTGATGAATCATGTTTTCTTTTAGATCAGGTAGATGGCAGGTGCATGTGCATCATTTACCTGGGAAAGTTATGGCAGCAGGATGCACTATGGGAAGAAGGCAGGCTAGCTGAGGCAGTGTTATCCTTTAGGCAATATTCTGCTGGGAAACCTTGGATCCTGGCATTTTACCCTGACGCGTACCACCTACCTAGAGATTGTTGAACACCACGTATACCACTTTATGGCAATGATGTTCCTTGATGGTAGTGGCCTCTTTCAGCAGGACTATGCACCCTGCCACACTGCAAACATTGTTCAGGTATGGTTTGAGGAACATGAAAAAGAGTTCAAGGTTTTGCCTTGGCCTCCAAATTCCCCATCCGATTGAGCATCTGTGGGATGTGATGAAATAACAAATCCGATCCATGGAGACCCCAGCTTGCAACTGGCAGGACTTACAGGATGTCTTGGTGCCAGATACCACAGGACACGTTCAAATGTCTTGTGAAGTCTATGCCTCAACGCATCAGAACTATTTTGGCTGCATGAGGGGTGACTTACATGATATTAGGTTTTAATGTTGTGGCTTATCAGTGTATTGCATACCTGGCAATCAAAATACAGGAAGTTGAAACAAAACAAAACCCAAAGTAAAGTGTACATTTTGTTCTACTTCCTTTTCATTTTCCACATGGATGAAATAATAGGACAGGAGCCCTGGTAACTTAAATACTACTTTGACTGTGAGGGTCTGCCAGGACAGACTGGTCTAAGTGTAGGACAGTGGGACATAACAGGTGATATAAGATATTTCAATTAATTTTTCTAGGAATTTTTAAGCCTTTTGGTTTGTGTTCACTATAGACATTGTTTTATAATATAAGTGATATGTAAATTGATTTAAAAAAAAATGAAAGGAACATTAGAGACTGAACATAATGTTTTTTTAATGTGCTATGCAGACAATGCCTTAAAAGTATGCAAAAAAAAAAAAACACAACATATCAAAACAGAAAAAAAATAAAAATTGAAAAAGCTATTCAAATTTGAAGTTTCTGCATTTGCTGTAAATACACACACTTAGGATGTAAAACATGATGCAGTAAAACAGTTAATAAAAAAAAAACATGAATAATAGTAATAAAACAGGTAGTATACTGGGAGGAAAAAATATGCACACTAAAATATGATGTGGACACATGACTTGATTTTCACCTTTTTACCTTTCTAAAAATTATTATGCTTAAATCTTGGCTCCATAAAATCATTGCATTCTGTACTGTCATTCTGTTTCGGACTCTAATGCCTCGTGATGACAATGAATAACCCTTTATAACCCTTTAGAGACCAAGGTTTTTGTAAGATTCTGTAAGATCATGTGTTCATCTTACTGTAGTTCAATGCTTTATATTTAAACCCTTAAGGACGGAGGCAATTGTACAAGTTCTAATGAAAACAAAACTTATGCTTTGAGCTGTTTGTTCAACCATAATTTACCTCGTTCATATTCAGTGCACCCACACTTATTATATATAATTTTATTCAGGATAAATAAGGCTTTCATTTCACATCAGATATTTATATATGAACACAATTTAATATGAATGAAATCTAAACAAATGTGTGAAATGAAGACATTTTGTTCATTTCCAAGTTCCACATACCATTTTAATTGTGAATGTAATAATACTGTTAGATTTTACTGCAATAAATCACACATATTTGTATGCTGTGATGCCCCACAAGTACAATGATGCCCCCCATGTAGAGAGAGAACCCGGGTCAAAAAAGAGTTTGCCAATGTCATCTTTTACACATTGAAATTTGACAGATTGGTTTGCTGGGCCTCGGTTGCCTTTGAAACTGTATGGAACCCCAGAAATGAGAATTACCCCCAAGATGGCATACCATTTGCAAAAGTAGATAACCCAGGGTATTTAAAATGGGGTTTGTCCAGTCTTTTTTAGTAGCCACTTAGTCACAAACCCTGGCCAACATTAGTGTTCATATTTGTTTTTCCACACATACTGCACTTTCACTGATGATATATCATCATTTTGATGATGATCATCATTTTACATCATTTTACATTTTATTTGTGTCCAGCGATGGCTCACGAGTACAACAATACCTCCATGTCCAAGTTTTACGGGGGTTTTAGAAAGTTTTCAGTTTACTTATTTTGGCCAAACATTTGAAATTTACTTTGGATTCCTGACAATACACAATTTAATGAATAAACATATGCTTCTACTTAGGTGAGAGGTCTCTTAAAATTAACATGTTTTATGCTGCGTATTACTATAAGATCAAATGTACTTCAGAGACTTTTGGCCCAATTCTAAATTCTGATCAGAAATCAAGTGTGTGACGTGTTTCTGTTCTCAAAACCTATTTTTTTTTACTACTTGCACCCTAGAAGGCAAATCAGGAAATTGCCCTAATTTGTACATATTTAATTGAAATTCTCACATTGTACAGTTTGGTATAAGAGAAGCATTTAAACTTCACTGACCCTAAAACTTGCTTTAATATCTTTATTTATTGTCTCTGGGAAGCGAAAACAAAAAAAACGTTATGGTGGGGAAAAAATGTTTTTTTATTTATTATCTCTAAAATATGAAATCCAAGGTCCAGAATATTTCACTACAGACATCCATTATCAATGTTTTTTTATTATACAGAACTGTTTAAATGGTCAATGTTTCTGTAAACAGTTTTGTTATAGTATAACACAATACATTTTGTCTGATTAATTGTTGCCTCTTGGCCTGTTTGCTATACATGGTTTGAGTGATTATTTTTTTTTTGTCTGGCGTTGGGGATTATACGTTAATCTATGTTTACCAGCAAACCAACTTTTTTTGCATGTTGTTTGCTCAGTAAAGCTGTGGTCTTTCTTTAATCCATAATCTAAATTTTGCATTTGGTTTGGGTCTTTGGAGGGTGACTTTAACACTCTAGGGAAGTCTGGACCCGAATAATCTACAGAAAGAACTTTTTGTTCTTATGTTGATATATACATTCTGCATGTACTGTTGGTTTCTCTACTTTGTAGCCAAGGACCATTTGACTTTGAATTAAGGATTTAATTTTTATGTGAGGGAATTTAAAAATGGTGAAAAAAATAAATGTGCTAGAGATATACAGAATCAGTCAAAAACAAAGTATAAGAAGCAAACTGAAAATCAGAAAATCAGTATGGAAGCAGTTCCAGATCTAAAAAAGTAGGCATATCCCTTCTGTAGGAGAGATACAGTGACTCATGTCGAAGATGTGGGGGAGCATTTAACCAAGAACCCCCTAATAACCTCATGTGTTCTTTATTTCATTCTCCTTACCATGTTCAGAAACATCTGGTGATCATTAAACGAGTGGCAGGGACTGTCAGCGTAGAGACGTTAACAGTCATAATTAAGGCAGCCGTAGACTGGCCCAGAACCCCAACAGTTCCCCAAACTACTCTATATCTATTCTATGCATTTGTGCTTTGCATCCCAAAGTGGTTCAAATGGTTGCGGAAGATTCAATCATTGGGAATGTATTGTTGCTGTATCCACATTTCTAGAATGAATTGCTCTGTCCTCTTAATGAGTAATGTAGAGATGGGACAATGATTCCTAATGTGACTGAGTGAAATGTAGTTTAGCTCCAGCAAAAGAAAGAAAAGTATGTGTTTAGGCTTTTCAAGTACATCACAGGTTGAAGGTTTTATATTGCCTAGCTCAGGGGTAGGCAACTGGCGGCATCCTAGATGTTGTGGACTACACCTCCCTTGATCCTTTGCTAGCATTATAGCTAAAAGTACATCATGGGAGATGTTGTCCAAAACACCTGGAGTGCCAAAGGTTGCTTGCCCCTGGCCTAGCTGTTCTACTGACATTGAAGGGTCTGTGTGGTACTTTAAAAGGATTCTCTGAGCACCATAACCACTACTTCACACTGTATGTTATATTATAGTTACAGTGCTCCATTGCTATTTAACTAGCCTAATTAATTAACTAGGGATTAATTATTTAACATTGCTTGCACACATCATCAAGTTTGGGGAGGTGCATGTCCTGCTCTTGCACATATTTGCGCATATATTTTGGGGTATTGGTTAATTGTTAGTAAAGTGTTTTCAATGACTTTACAATACATTTTTAGATGTTACGTTTACAAGGCATTGCGGCATATGCACAGGCGGGGATCATACCGCCCAGGTGCATATATCTGGAGCTGAGCATTAGCTCCAGAAAATTGTAAGTGGCATTTTTCTTATTTTATCTCACCACCTATAGAATACACTACACTATATTCTTTCCTTTCCTGTCCTCATATTTTCCATACTGACTCACCACTATACAAGTTTGAGGACACCCAGAAGGAGCTGCTTCCCTGTACCCTTTCCTGACCCATACCTAGTTACTGCCAGATAGAAGAGACTCTGGCTTGGGAAGGACCAGCTGCCATACCCAGATCTAACAAGCACTAGGAACCTCACCATCACATGTATTCAAATGTTCAGCTTAAGTGTTTAGAACTGCACTTTGTAAGGATAGTGATTGCTAAAATGTGAGTGTTTAATTTAAGGCATACGGTCCTCTTTACTGATCTGATAATAGTTACAGTGTTGTTAAAAAATACTGGAACAGTGGGATAGTGATCATTTACAATTATTTAGGTTCTTGACATTTTTACAGATGTCGTTCCATTAATTGAGGTGGTCACACCTTAAAAGTATAATTACATTCATGGTGAGTATCTGATAAACCGCTATACAGCATTTTATTTTCTATACACATACATGTACACACTAAAACGGGTTACATTATTGTATACTGGCACATTCTGATGATAAACAAGGTTGCTCTGACCTTATTTAATATATATATAAAAACACATTTTATGGTGCGTAACACTAGATGGCCTCTGCTTGCACCAGTGTCGTTTCGGAAAATAAATAACTGTTATTTGTCTCCTTATGGCTACATCTGCAGAAAAGGCTTAAATGTCCAAAACAGAAACAAAAAAGTGCTTTAGTGAAATGCCCAGATGCAGCTGTAGCCTTTATTTAATACAAAAAAAGGAGAAGAAATATCCAGAAATAATAAAACGCCAGCACCAGCTGTTACTATCTCATTTCCTCATTGTTTCCTTGTTTCTTGTTAAAAATCCAAATCATTGATTATGCATCTCTCCTGTGACAAGAGGACCAATGCATCTATGAAATGGAATTGTGCGTAATATGAAAGTGTAGTATAGTAGATAAATTAAATAATATGAACTAGAGTAGAATATAAATGGAAAAAAATGGAGACACTTCTGTTATCAGATTTCCATACACTTGTCTTTATTTTGTTCATTAAATGGATAATCTATGCACAGTGTGGCATAACCTAGAACTCAGAGCCTATCATTACTATCCGGATTGGATAGATGATGAGGATTTTAAATATCTGATTATATGGTGAAGTGTTTGGCTGCCAGGAGAGCATCAGTATTTGAGTACCATATGGACTGCACCCAACACCCATAACTACTATTTTAATGCTTAGAGTGTTCCTTTACTTGTTTATAATCCCACATCTGCATGATTTTTCAAGTGCTGCGCATTCCTTTAGAATTCCGCAATCAAAGCCATCAGACTCTCCCCTGCCTCCAACCCATTAACGGTATACTATAGTGCCAGGATGCAAAACTGTATTGCTGGCAGTATCGCTCCCCCTGCTTCCCCCTCCCCATTAAATAAAGAGTTATTTACTTACCTGATCCCAGCACCGATGTCCCTTAGTGCTGGTTCGAAGCTCCACCTCCTCCTCCTCCGTCTCGCCGAATCAATGCTTTCCTACGGGGAAAAGTGAGACCCTGGAGGTCATCATGCAGAGCGTCTGACACCGGATCAAAGGTCCATTTCAAACCAGGAAGCCCTCTAGTCACTAGAGTGCTTCCTGGTTTGAAATGAGTCTAGTGGCTGTCTAGTAGACAGCCACTAGAGGCAGACTTAGTGCTGCAGTGTAAACATTGCAGTTTCTCTGGAACTGCAATGTTTAACATTGCAGCACTAAGGGCAATAGGGACACTGTACCCAGACCACTTCAATGAGCTGCAGTGGTCTGGGTGCATACAGTGTCCCTTTAAGTAGTCACTATAAAGAACACACATTTTTTGAACAGCTTACCATCTTCCTGGGTGACACTTCCCTTATTACAATTGCCTTCCTCAGTTACCTCGCCTCCATAGTCCAGCACACTCTCTCTCCTTTCACTGTTTAGTTCTTCCACACACCACTTTTACCAGCTTATTGGCATAGACATCTTATCCATCAGTCCCTCCTCCCCTTTGACACGCTCTTCCTCTTCTTTTTCTTTGCCCCTTTCTCAAAGCCTGTTTGAGCAGGGTTCTCCTTACAACCTGCCTCTGTTAATATTTTGTTTAATATCTCTATTCTATACTTGCAAAGAGATGTAGAATATGTTAAAACTATATAAATGTTAATAATAATAATACAAATTTATTTTAGGCAGTATATGAACATAGCAGAGACCGAGGGTGGGGCAGAGGACTTACACTTTCCTCACTAACTACCATGTAGTGGAAGATGGTGAAGTTTTTAAATGATGAATTTTGTTTTTGGCACTACCCCTGTAAACTCCACCTTCTGATATTCTGGACTCTATAAAACCATGTCTGGAAGTAAGGAGAGAATGACAAACTATGGAAGCATTCTCAAATGTATGCACAGACTGGGGAAGTACAAAGGAGTGATAAGACAGATCTGGGACCCACATACAAAGTACAACAGCAAAAAAACTAATTTGAGGAAGGCTGAACTTGATGGACACATGTCTTTTTTCAGCCTATGTAACTAACTATGTAAAAGGAATGGGTGACTGGTGAAACATGTAGAGAAAAGAAAAAACAATGAGACATTTAGGGAAAAGAGAGAATAATAATTAAATACATTTAAAAATTAATCAACTGACAGCAGACAGCAGACAGCCAATAGGCACGTTGGACTGCACAGGCTAAGCAAAATATTTGATTGCTATGTTGTTTCATGGAGAGAATTTTAACATACAGGTGCCAGAAAAGCCAAGTACATACCTACCAATTGTCCACTGTCAAATCAACAGGTAAAATCCCACGAACAGGGACCGTCCATACTGAAACCATGAAGCAGGCTATCGTATCATCCAAGAGAGTAATATCACATCACCTCTATAAAATCTAATTATTTTAAAAAATAAAGTTAATATTGCTTCACAGGAAAAGGTATTCCTAGCACCGAGTGCCCATATGGAGGAGTACCCACTTGTGTCTAGTCATAGGCATGGGGAAGATATGCAACAAATTCATTCCAATGGTATATTTCTGCTCGGTATTTTAAAGTTTATTTGTCTCTCCTGAGAAAGTCACGAGGAGCATGTTATTTGTTGTTATTTGCTATGTTTTAATAAAATGTGTTGTAATAAAAAAAAGTTTTAACTTGCCTTGGGTTTGTAAATGCATTTATTTTCTGGTTTTATGTTTTCATTTGATAAAATTTATGTGTGTATGCATATATACATTATTAATAATTTATTTATATACGGTACATTTTTTACTACCTTTTATTTGTCTGCATTTCGCTGTTTATTTATTTTTTCTTTAATTAGTTTTTGAAAGTTGCCATGTGTTCGTTCTTTTTCTCCAGATCGTGGTTCTGCTGTGCAATAAGCAGAAACTTTAAGGGGAATTGAATGGAGAAAACTAATATCCACCAATAGCCCCTATTGATGACCAGTTCCCTCTTTTCTTCTCAAATGAAACATATGCAATTGCTTATATACACTTATCAGCCACATTAAAACCACCTGGCTAATATCTTGTAGGTCCTGCTTGTGCTGCCAAAACAGCTCTGATGCACAGAGGCACGGACTCCACAAGACCTCTGAACGAGTCATGTGGTCTGAAAATGTATGGTCAGTTCAGTTCACACAGCCTCCCTACAACTATCTGAAAGGATAATGTATACACTGATCAGCAAGAACATTCAGACCACCTGCCTAACATCATGTAGGTTCCCCTCCTGCTGCCAAAAGCAGCTCTGCTGCATCGAGGCATGGACTCCACATGACCTCTGAACATGTTCTGGGGTATCTGACACCAAGACATTTACAGCAGATTATTTATGTCCTGTAAGTTTTGAGGTGGGGCCTTCATGGTTTGGATTTACTGGATTTACTGTTCAGAAGACTCCACAGATGCTCAATTCGCAAAACATTGAACTTTTTATCATGTTCCTCAAGCCATTCCTAAAACTGTTTTGCAATTTGGCAGGATGCATTATCCTGCTGAAAAGGGCCACTGACATCAGGGAACATCCCTGCCATGAAGGGGTGTACATGGTCAGCAACAATCTCTAGGTACGTGTTACATGTCAAAGTAATATAAACATAAATGCCAGGAACCAAGGTTTCTGAGCAGAACGTTCTCCAGAGCATAACACGGCCTCCACCAGTCTGCTTTCTTCCCATAGTGCATCTTGCTGCCATTTCTTCCCCAGATAAACAAAGCGCACAATTCTGATCATCCATCTGATTTAAAAGAAAACGTGATTCATTAGACCAGGCAACCTTCTTCCTTTGCTGCATGGTCCAGTTCTGATATTCACGTCCCAATTGAAGGCGGTTTCGGTGATGGACAGGGGTCATCATGGGCACTCTGACTGGTCTGCATCTATACGCAGCAAACTGTTATGCACTGTGTGCTCTGGCACTTTTCTGTTATAGCCAGCAGTATGTTTTTCAGCATTTTGTTTAATGATCTTTTTGTTATAAATACAAGAAAAAAAAGACAATACATATCCACATTATATCAAAATGATGTGCATGAATACATAATTAATATTAAAAGTTAAGCAGTGTATCTCATACATTATACACATTTAATACTATTAGCGCCAAAAACAACTCCTCCTCCTGTCCCCCTTTTTTTCTGCAATTTGAGTTACAGTAGCTCTTCTGTGTGATCAGGATCAGACGGGTTAGCCTTTGCTCCCTATTTGTAATCAATTGGGTGCCCATGACCATGACGCCGGTTCACCGATTGTCCTTCCTTGCAGCACTTTTGATAGGTACTAACTACTGGAACCTCACAAGACTTGCCATTTTGGAGATGCTCTAACCCAGTCATCTGGCCATCACTATTTGGCTCTTGTCAAAGTCACTCAGATCTTTTTGCCTGCCCATTTTTCCTGCTTACAGATCAGACTGTTTACTTGCTGCTTAATATGTTATTCTCATCCCCTGTCAATGGTTATAATGTTGCGGCTGATCAGTGTATGCGTAACTCCATAATAACTAGAAAGGACCTGTGATTGCAAGATACAGCTAAGTGGAAGAACAACGGAGTTGCAAACATTTATTAGCCTAAATGTTGAAATTTAGTTGTCAATTCACCACAGTAAACCTCCTGGGAAATAAAACTGGCATATGCCTGTATATTATGCATGTCCCTGTTTGTATGATGTGTTTCTTGCTCGACTACACCTGAGCACCCACAGCACAGAATAACATTAGCGTACATTATAGAAAATAGAAAAATATATGGTAAATGGTGTGAGACCCCTTCCTGACAGCCTCTCTTGTTCTTTCAAGGTTTATATCCATTCTAGGGCAATCAGCACAATAGTTTAATTTTACTCAAGGTAAGACATTAACTTGACAAATGATTGGGTTAGGGATTTGGAAACTTTATTTCTTAGATCATTTTTTTATTTATTTCTTTTTATTCAAAACAAAATTGTTTTTACAACCGCACAACTGATAGTTTGTGCTCACGCTACTGATTTTGTGGCAGTAATTTCGTGTAATAAATCCAGATAGAGAGAATGTGGCTGCGGAACTCTGAGTCGCCACGTTTGCAATTCTCCCATTATAGTGATTCCGGAACGAAATGACATTATGATTTATTTTATCAGTTTTGCATATAAAACTAATTTCTGCTCGCATTCATCTTACTCTATCCTCTGAAAATGATCATTTGGTCTGGTGATATTTTGAAGAATTTAACGCTCTTCTGTTGTGAAATCTAATGAAAATAATTTACAATTTGCAGATATGGCTATTGCAGGGGCAGTTGGCTTATGCAGGAACATAATTAGTCTTTGAAGGAATTTTCAACAATCATGAAGATGTAACAAGAAAAAAAAAGTTGAATATGAGTAGAATTTACAGCTTCGGAGTACAGGGCAGCTGTTTGATGCCTTTTGACTCTATATGAAAAAGTCCTTAAATGCCAAGATTTATAGAATTATTTTAATTTTGATGCGTTCTTAATGCTGCATGCATTTTAAATACAACGTTTAATAGTGCTGGAGATTGAAGAATTAAATTTTATTTTATCCTGAAGAAATAATGTTTTCCCATGAGACTGCGGTTATCACAATATATTTTTTTTATTCAGCAGCCATAAAATCTGGGTATGATTAGGTTATGGCAAATTGTAGTATGAGGATAAGATAAAAGTAGTTTAACATGCTTTGAAATGACTGTACCTGTTTCTCTTATCTTAAAGGATTACTATAGTGCCAGGAACACAAACATGTATTCCTGACCTTATAGTGTTAACCCCTTAAGGACCAAACCTCTGGAATAAAAGGGAATCATGGCATGTCACACATGTCATGTGTCCTTAAGGGGTTAAAGACACCATCTAGCCCCCCTGGCCCTGTAAATATAGTAAACTCTTACTTGTATTTAAGTCTGCAGCTGCTGCCTCTGCCCCTTATCTGCCTGTTTGGCTGACATAATTACAATTGATTATGTGAACCAACACAATGCTTTCCCATGGGATTGGCTGAGACAGTCAAGAAGGCAGATCAGAGGGAGAGCAAGCACAAGTCAAAAACACCCCTGGCCAATCAGCATCTCCTCATAGAGATGCATTGAATCAATGTATCTCTATGAGGAAAGTTTAGTGTCTCCACCCACTGCTACATTGTGCAGCACTGCCCCAGGAAGCACCTATAGTAGCCATCTGAAGAGTGGCCAGTAGAGTTATCACTAGGCTGTAATGTAAACACTGCATTCTCTGAAAAGACAGTGCTTACTGCAAAAATCCTGAAGAGAATGATTCTTCTCACCAGAACAAATACAATAAGCTGTAGTTGTTTTGGTGACTATAGTGCCTCTTTAATATATTGCATTTTGTTGGTGATGAGTCCTTAACATGATATTATCATCTGAATTCTGTAAAAGAAAGATCTGTAGAATTTAGGGTGCAAATGATTAGAAGATAGACTGAAAGGATAACATTTTTTTTGTGTGGGTAGAACAGATCCAGGGGATTCCTTATTGTTCTAATCAAATGCAAATTCCTTCCAGCTTCCCTTTCTGGAAATAGGACAAGGGATGCCCTGTCTCCTGGAGTTAAAGAATTAAACTTAATACCAACCCCAACCCCTAGAAACATTAATCCTATCTAATCGTCTGCCTATAATAAGTAGTATGGGCAGTAAATTATATAACATTATAAACCTGTTAAAGTAAGAATACTTCACACTTATCTATTAAAGTTTTATTTGAAGAGTCCTCTGTGTTTTATTTATTGTGTTATAAAAATATGCCCAAAACAAAATGCAACCTGTGCAACTGTGAAGTAAAAAATAAAACCTGATTGCATAATCTGCTGGAAAAAAAAAATATTACTGGGCAAGTCTCATGGGACAGGAAATGCTCAGTGATTGGCTAGTTTTATATTATAATAGAATATTTGAGAGAGCCGTTGGTTCTCTTACAGGATGAAAGGACAATGCATCTCTCGCTTGGTACACGCTAGAGCAGTGGTAGTCAACCTTTTTCTACCTACCGCCCACTAATGCATCTTTTTGGTTTAAAACATTTCCTTACCGCCCACCAGTTTTCGCGCAAATGCGGAATATTTTTTAGAAAGGAGGGTGTTTAAAATAAATAAATAAATAAATGTACGTACATTTATCTTTTTATTTCTACTTAATGTAGGTTTATAAGGTTTTTAACTTTATAAAGTTTAATGAGAAACAATAAAGTAAATTGAAATTACCTTTACTAGTGATTAATGAGATCCTTGAGGTTGATGCTGTGAGACTAAATATTTGATATCTGGTTTGATTTTCGTAAGGAACAAACGAAGGTCTCTTTCAGTGATATTCAGACGACTTCTCTGTTTGCGCATAATATGATTTCTCATTTGTGCGTCAGCTCATCTCCTCTCCCTCCTCAATTCCCCTCCCCACCTTTTTTTCCCTTTTTTCTATTTTTTAACCTTCCTTGTAGCAATGCCCAGTAGGAAGGCTGAGGTAGGTAGCCCACTTACTATAGTCCACTATAACAGACAGGCACACATACAGACACACACGACACACATACAAGACACACACACATACAAGACACACACACAGACACACATACACAAATACAGACACATACATACACACACGACACACACATACAGGCACACACACACACACACAAGACACACATACAAAGACACATACAGACACACATACATACACACACACACACACATACACATACACACACACACACAGACACACACGACACATACGACACATACACACACACACGACACACATACAGGAACACAGACAGACACACAAAGACACATACAGGAACACAGACAGACACACATACACACAAGACACATACATACAGACACACACACACACAAGACACACATACCAACAGACAGTCACACATACATACAGACACACACACACAGACATGCACACACACATACAGACACACATAAGACATACATAGACACACACATGCAGACACACAAGACACACATATATACAGACACACACACACACACACACACACACACACACACACACACACACACACACACACAAGACATACACACAGACACACACACACAAGACATACATACAAAGACACACACACATTATATTTAAGTCACCCTCCTGTTTCCTACCTTTTAGATGCAGGAGGGTGACTTTCCCTGGAAATCCCTACCGCCCACCTGGAATCCTAAAACGCCCACTAGTGGGCGGTAGGGACCAGGTTGACGACCCATGCGCTAGAGTCTCACTCAGATATATTCCTTTTTTGACATGGTTTGGGCATTATGGCTTCAGACAATGAATATGTATCACTCCAGCTGGAATGTTCCAAAAATATACCCCAAGCAAGATAAATATTGAGTTATGCTTGTATGTTGTCCAAGTGAGTGGGGCTACTGAATAGCCTGCATGTTGCACCAAATATAAAGATATCGCGCAGAAAATTACATGTGCTGGTCTGTAAACAGATTTCCTCCTCAGAACTCATCTCCCTCCAGGAGAGTGGATGACGTACAGGTTTGCTTTCTGAAGAATAGTTTACAGATGGAGCCATCTGCATGTGATGGCATTGGCTTTCAACCATAAGGTAAAGAGATTTTTTTTTCACACAAAGGGAAAATGGACACACTGATCAGCCACAACAATAAAACCACTGGCAGGCTTAGTGTATAATATAGTTTATGTCATTGCAATGGCACCTATCAAGGGGTGGGATATATAAAGAAGCAGGTCAGGTCCGATCCTGGTAGGGTGCACGGGTTGCACTGTGCCTAGGCGCCAGGAGGTGATGACCTGTCACAGTGAGCCCAGCTGGCCACCTAAGGATGCACCTGGAGCAGCATTTATTTAACAATGCAGAGTAGGCACCTGCTTATCCTGCTAAATAGTGATGGCTAGATGACTGGGTCAGGGCATCTCCAAAATGGCACGTCTTGTGGGGTGTTCCAGGTAATGCAGTGGTTAGTACCCACCACAAGTGGTGCAAGGAAGGACAACTGGTGAACTGGTGTTATGCTCATTGATGCACGTGGGGCGCAAAAGCTAGCCCATCTGATCCAATCACAAAGAAGCGCTACTGTAGCTAAAATTGCTGAAAAACTTTGAAGTTTACTGTGTATGGGGCTGCGTAGCATCAGACTGGTCTAAGTGCCCAGGATGACACCAGTCAACCACCGAAAGTGCCTTCAATGGGGCTGTGAGTGTCAGAACTGGACCATGGAACCAGTGGTGTCTCTAGGATTCATTTTTAGGGGGGGGCATGGTGGGCCAGGTAAAAAAGTAGGGGGGCACATTTAACCAGGCCCTCACTGCAGTTTGAACCCGCCCCTGCCGCATGTTAAGCCCCGCCCCCGACAAAATGTGTTGTTTTTTGTTGTTGTTTTATTTAATAATCCCTGGTGGAGAATTCATTATTTTCCACCAAGGATTATTAAAAAACAAACACATTTCCCTTGATACAGTCCATACACACACACACAGACTGCTGAGTCCTTACACACACAGAGACACAGACTGCTGACCATACACACACACACACAGACACACAGACTGCTGAGTCCATACACACATACAGACTGCTGAGTCCATACACACACACACACAGACTGCTGAGTCCATACACACACACAGACTGCTGAGTCCATATATACACACACACACACAGACTGCTGAGTCCATACACACAGACAGACTGCTGAGTCCATATATACACACACACACACACACAAACACAGACTGCTGAGTCCATACACACATACCGATTGCTGAATTCATACACACACACTGCTGAGTCCATACACACATACAGACTGCTGAGTCCATACATACACACACACAGACTGCTGGGTCCATACACACACACAGACTGCTGGGTCCATACACACACACAGACTGCCGAGTCCATACACACATACAGACTGCTGAGTCCAAACACACACTGCTGAGTCCATACACACACTGCTGAGTCCATTTATACATACAGACTGCTGAGTCCATACCTACACACACACACTGCTGAGTCCATACACACACACACAGACTGCCGAGTTCATACACACATACAGACTGCTGAGTCCATACACACACACTGCTGAGTCCATACACACATACAGACTGCTGAGTTCATACACACATACAGACTGCTGAATCCATACACACATGCAGACTGCTGAGTCCATACACACACAATGCTGAGTCCATACACACATACAGGCTGCTGAATCCATACACACACACTGCTGAGTCCATACACACATACAGACTGCTGAATCCATACACACATACAGACTGCTGAATCCATACACACACACTGCTGAGTCCATACACACATACAGACTGCTGAGTCCATACACACATACAGACTGCTGAATCCATACATACACACTGCTGAGTCCATACACACATACACACTGCTGAGTCCATACATACACACTGCTGAGTCCATACACACACACTGCTGAGTCCATACACACATACAGACTGCTGAATCCATACACACACACTGCTGAGTCCATACACAGATACAGACTGCTGAGTCCATACACACATACAGACTGCTGAATCCATACATACACACTGCTGAGTCCATACACACATACACACTGCTGAGTCCATACACACACACTGCTGAGTCCATACACACACACTGCTGAATCCATACACACATACAGACTGCTGAATCCATACATACACACTGCCAAGTCCATACACACATACACACTGCTGAGTCCATACACATACACTGCTGAGTCCATACACACTGCTGAATCCATACACACATACACACTGCTGAGTCCATACACACACTGCTGAGTCCATACACACATACAGACTGCTAAGTCCATACACACACATAGCCTGCTGAGTCCATACACACATACAGACTGCTGAGTCCATACACACACACACAGACTGCTGAGTCCATACACACATACAGACTGCTGAGTCCACACACACACACACACACATACAGAGTGCTGAGTCCATACACACACACTGCTGAGTCCATACACACATGCACTGCTGAGTCCATACACACATACAGACTGCTGAATCCATACATACACACTGCCGAGTCCATACACACATACACACTGCTGAGTCCATACACATACACTGCTGAGTCCATACACACTGTTGAATCCATACACACATACACACTGCTGAGTCCATACACACACACTGCTGAGTCCATACTCACATACAGACTGCTGAGTCCATACACACACACACACACAGACTGCTGAGTCCATACACACACACAGACTGCTGAGTCCACACACACACACACATACAGACTGCTGAGTCCATACACACACTGCTGAGTCCATACACACACACTGCTGAGTCCATACACACACACACACACACTGCTGAGTCCATACACACATACAGACTGCTGAGTCCATACACACATACAGACTGCTGATTCCATACACACACAGACTGCTGAGTCCATACACACATACAAACTGCTGAGTCCATTCCCACACAGACTGCTGAGTCCATACACACACACAGACTGCTGAGTCCATACACACACACACACATACAGACTGCTGAGTCCATACACACAAACAAACTGCTGAGTCCATACACACACACACAAACACACACACACACACACACAGACTGCTGAGTCCATACACACACACACGCACACACACACAGACTGTTGAGTCCATACACACATACAGACTGCTGAGTCCACACACACACACTGCTGAGTCCATACGCACAGACTGCTGAGTCCATACACACATAGAGACTGCTGAGTCCATACACACATACAGACTGCCGAGTCCATACACACACACAGAGACTGCTGAGTCCACACACACAGACTGCTGAGTCCACACACACACACACACACACAGGCTGCTGAGTCCATATACACATACAGACTGCTGAGTCCACACACACTCACATACAGACTGCTGAGTCCATACACACACACTGCTGAGTCCATACACACACTGCTGAGTCTATACACACACAGACTGCTGAGTCCATACACACACACACACAGACTGCTGAGTCCATACACACACACAGACTGCTGAGTCCATACACACACACAAACACACACACACATACAGACTGCTGAGTCCATACACACACCGACTGCTGAGTCCATACACACACAGACTGCTGAGTCCATACACACACACACACATACAGACTGCTGAGTCCATACACACACACACAAACACACACACAGACTGCTAAATCCATACACACACAAGCTTCCTCACTAGCAGACAAACAGACAGACAGAGAGACACACACCTGAGCACACGTACCTGTCACTGGAGCCTGTTGCTGGGGGTCAGACAGCCATCTTTCATCCTTTCCAGCAGCAGCATGGGCTACTGCTTAACAGAGGGGGCGGGGCTTATGTGCGGGAAGCAGGGCTTCATTTGGGGGTGGGGCCTATGCCGGGGAAGCTGCTGGGTGCTGAAAACACCCAGCCCTGTTCCAGCTGCTCTGCCCTGCATTCCCTCAGGCTGTGACACCCTGTTACAGCCTGAGGGAATAGAATTTAAACACATGGCCAGCTGGCATTTGGGGGGGGGGGGGCAAAGGGGGACACAGCATGATGTGACGCCACTGCATGGAACAATGGAAGATGGTTGCCTGGTCTGATGAATAATATTGTCTTTTAGATCAGGGGCTGTGTGTGTTGTTTACCTGGAGAAGAGATGACAGCAGAATTCACTATGGTAAGACGGCAGATCGAAGGATGCAGTGTTATGCTCTGGAGAATGTTTTGATGGCAAATCTTTGTTTCCTGATGGCAGTGGCCTCTCTATTAGTACAAAATATTGTGTCAATTTGAGAGAAACTTATTGGCAAATTCAAGCATTCTTCATGCTATATATGCAAAAAGTATGTAATAGGCTTGGAATTTCTGAATTTCACAATTGTAAATGTTTCTTGCGTCATAGCCCAAGATACTTACCAAATACATACCAAAATAATCTAAAAGGTCAGGAAAATGAGGAAGAAAGGCAGAAAATATGACTGGAAATAGATAGCCTTTTATACTATGCATATATATTTACTGAAATCGTTTAATAAATATTTTATTTCTCCTAGTGTATATTTTATGTTACAAGACTTCTAAGACATTTGAAGTATCTTGAATGATGAAGTTAGCCAACACTTTTCAATGTAGGAGTTATATTTTAAGAACAATATCTTGCAACTACCACAGGCACAGGTACCAAAGTAGAAACTAAATGTTATATTTTTCAGCTACTAAACAGGTCAAAAGAAGCATATTAAAATGGTGTTCTTTACAATACAGCTCATGTTATACATTAAATCTCCCTTTCTGTGTTTTTATAGTCAATAAATATGTCAGGCTAGAAATCTACACATAGTGAATCATCTAAGTCGAATAGCACTGTGCATAAAAATGAATGTGTATGATAGTTTCATGACTCTGTGTCTTTTCTTCAATGGTTTAGCTATTTTGTTTTATTTTTGACAATATTGCAGTTGTTGTAATTTGCTGATTTGAGAATGTCCAACCACATGCTAAGCTATAGAGGGTAAGTAACTTAGTATTGTTGATCATTGTTGCTCAGTGTGTCTAATAGATTTTAATGATGATCATCGATAAAACACATATACAAGTATTAGAAATCTACTTTATTTGGATGCCAGTGAGCAATTAATGCTGAAATGCACTCGGGGTGTATATTTCTAAATTCCATATGTTGAATGTGGAAGAGAAGATTGATCGTTAACTGATAGTCACTAAATGTTGATTTTATTAACAGATCAAGTGAGAAGTTAGTGAAAAACATATCTAATATATAATCCTGTTTTCCACTTTTGTGGTCACTTTTTCTCACTTAATCTGTGAACCCAATAGAGTGAAAATGCTCCTATCAGTGTACTGCAAAATAAATTTATAATATAATATAATATATGATATATTATATTATGTGTGTGTATATATTATATATACAATATTATGTATATATTTTGCAGTACACTGATTGGCTCAATTTTCCCACCATTTTTGTTTCTCGAATCGACATTCGGTTTAAATGAACCGACATCCAACCAAATTTTAGGTGTACTAAAAATGTTCTATCCTTGGAAAAATCGATTTGACAGAACGTGAAATTTGCCTGGTGTAAATTATGTAGATGTAGAGATTTTTATTCCTTTGGTTTAGAAGAGTGTTAATAACAATTAAAGAGGTAACAATGAAGCAGATAAGGAGCAATTAAAAAATGCCAAATTATCAGAAAGAAAGCCAAAAAATACTTATTGAAAATATATATTAAGAGTAAGGTATATGCTGGTGTGGTCACTCTCCCCCTCCCTAGCAGACGACCACTATTTATTATACTATACTGTTCTTCATCGCTTTGTCTCACTATTATACCTTTTACTGGTACTTTCTGTCCCTGGCTTATACTTATAGTATTGTACGTATGTATTACTAAGTATCTACTCAAGGATGGATTAAGTGCCTATTATCTGGGTTGGGTGCATTTAAGGCATTCCCCAGAGTACTGGATTCCCTTTTATCAGAGCCAAGGGACTCTTCAAATTTGTATTTGTTAAGTGCACATTTAACAGAGTGCATGAAACAGCTCACATCAATGATTAATGGATACTACTAAGTTGCTTATTTTGGATGAGATGCTGCAAATGATGTCCTGTACCATTACATTCTCATTATTGACCCACCTGAATAGTGAAATTATGTATTCTGTATCTGAGAGGGTAGTGAATGCATGGAATAGCCTTCCAGCTGAAGTGGTAGATGTTAATACAGTGAGGGATTTTAAGCATGCGTGGGATAGGCATAATGCTATCCTAGACTTAAGATAAGCCAGGGACTAATTAAAAGTATTTTGAAATATTGGGCAGACTAGATGGGCCGAATGGTTCTTATCTGCCGTCACATTCTATGTTTCTATGTTTCTATGTATCGCTTTGTTTTGCTATTTCTTGACCAAAAATAAAGAATTGAAAAAAAGAGTAAGGTATATGCAAGAAAAAACAAAACATACAGTAAAATAACGTAAAGAACCATTATGAACCCATGCTGAAATCACTAATTTGCACTCTCCTCCCCAAAACATTTTTGTTATGTAAGTTTTACTTCCATAACTCAGGGTCAATAGTGGGATCCTGCCTTATACTTTATGGGCAGTGATAAAGTCCACAATAGCATCGAACAACAAACTCATCTAAGGAAGGGACCCAACCACTAAGATCAATCACGAAAGGTGAATATGAAAATCAGGGATTCCAACAATGGGGCAAATGAAAGCCTTGCAATGTCAAGACATCATCCCCAATCTCCTTCCTCTGCAGAATACATGTGAGTGTAACATATTCGTCAGGAGAGCCTGAGTGAGCAGCTTTATAGACTGATACAAGGAAAGTTTGAGAGGGACAAAGAAGGGCGAGCTTCTTGATGTCAACCCAACAATGCCTTCCAGCAAGATTTTTAGGAGGGTGCTGGTGAAATGTATACGCCTGTTGCTACCCCAGACCATCCATTAAGACCAACTTATCTTTATTGATAACTGGGAGGCTCCTAAGGCATTTAAGGGAGTGATTCGTTTTAATGACCTTCCCACATAAAGAGAACTTTGATGATGCTTCTTGACCTTAATGCTAAAAAATATTTTTATTGGATAGCTTGGTCCTTTCTTTGGGAGGTGATGCTCCATATTGGGATATCTCCTGGGATATCTCCTGGGTTTGTTGCTGCTGCTGCAGAACCTATAATTTGGACCCATGACTGTTTTACCAAGCTTTAAGATCCTCAAATTGACCATGCAGGGTTGTCCCCTCTCTCATCACCTTTTCTATCTGTATACTAGACCCTTGGCTCAGGCTATATAAGAGAACATAAATAAATTACAAAAAAAAAGCATCTTTGCTGGTGATGTTCTTTTGACACTTTCTAGGCTCAGGCTCTCACTATCATATACCATAATACTGTGTGGTTTTTCAGACTATTGGGCTATAATTAAATCTGACAAAATGTGAAGACTTGAAATATATCCATGGTAAACTCATATAATTTCCATGGAAACCTTTTGCAACGTACGTATTTATGGGCGCAGCTTGCAACTATACGCGAGGATCACTATGAACTAAATTATCTTCATTTGTATATACTTTATGATGTCACCTCAGTCAGTGGATGCATTTTGGGATTTCACTATTAGGCTAAGTTCACTTACTCAAAATATTAATTCTATGGATATTTTATTTTTTAATACCTCCAGATTTATTAATGGTGAATTATAACATTTTCTCTTCCAATTGCAGTATATTTTTTATCTGATAAAAACACATGTATGTGCTAATTATTTTTGAATTTAATGTGCAGGCCCATGCATTATTCCCTATTTATTATATGTAATAATTACGTTGATGACATCACCATCCACGCACTGCAGAGATAGAAAATACACTAAACACACATACTGCAGATGCCAACCTTTTTTACGATATAGATTGCTTGACGGATGGACTCTGAAAAGATTGTAATGTTGATGTACTGTTTCTTGAAGTCAACTTAAATATGTCAGATGTATAGAAAAGTGTTATACTACTTCACAGTAGAAATCAATCACGATTGCAAGAGTCACTGGCAACTACAATTGTCCTTGCTTCCTATCACAAATTCATACAGCCTGTTCTAAAGGAATATGCTTCTCCGTGGGGAATGAAATGGATTGCTGATAGCAAAAGACAAGTCTGTCACATTTCTCCCAATAGAGGTGTTTCATGCTTGTGGTTTCTTTTGAACAATGCAGTTCTGTACCACAGTTGCAAAATGTAACTCCTTCAACACTGATGTTAGTTGGAACTGCTTTTATTCGTCTCTGATAGACCATTTTTCAGCTCAGACATTGTTCTACGTGCAAGTGCCGATGATTTTGGGAAAGATAATTCTAACACTTGCAGTGTGCATTCCTACTCCATTGCAATGTTTCCTCAATAAATATAGTGAATGTTTGTTAAATGATGGAATATCAAAAATAAATGAGAATATTGCGTCTTACCAATTCCAATATTGTCAAATGATGCCCATCTATTAAAATAGGCATCGTCAATTATGCCAGCTTACAGATATAATTTAAACATTTTGGTATTTTTTGCAAAGTGGCATGGGTTAAGAATTTAGGATAAGGATGTTTTTTTGTGCTAAGGTGAAAAGGGGACTTTTAAAAGGGAATTTTACTAAGTCCAGCTTGTTCTTACATGTACAAATTTAACAAATTCTCCTGATATAAAATCTAGTCCAGTGCAAGTATGACAATATTTGATAAAGTATCCTCCAAGCAAGATTTATAATATGTTTTGATCTCTCTCTTACTGGACTTTCCGTACGCAACACATTTTGACAGGTGAAGCTGTCTTTTCCAAGGTATCTAATATAAATCTGTGAGATTGCCTTTTATATGTCTATCCGAAATATTGCAAGATAAGAAATGCCATATCGTCTCTGCAAAGTTTATCCCTCTAATGTTTCTGTAAATGATGAAGAAATAAATAAATTAAATATGTTTAAATGTGCATTATTTTATGTTTTAAGTTTTCCTGAACGCAATCTACACCCAAAATAGTTTTTTTTTATTTTACAAATACGAGTTAGCTATGCATCAAATAAGTGTCATTTGTTTTAGCAAGCTTAATAGGGAAAGCGTTAAATTCCAAATCATTTGCAGGGTTGTTATATCAACATTCTAAAATTACTTACTATTTTTTTTTTCAAATTATTAATTTTTTTTACATTTCAGAGCATAGGGAGTTCCATCAAAATGAATGGAACTAGATAAACAATAACAATTTATTTTAGTGGGAACAGCAATAAAAAAGGACTGCTTAAAACATATGGGAAACATTAAACTTATAGGAGAAGAGGAAAATTCAGCTGGGAAAATACATTCTCAAACATGGATGGTGGGTGGAAGCATTGAAAAATTTGAGAAACGAAAGTTCATTTTTTTTCACCAAACACCAAACACCAGTGAATAAAAAAACAAATTGCAACATTTAGGCAATTTAAAAAATAATCAAGCTGTGATATTAACTGGGTTTTTAAAAATTTTGTCCACACTTTTTGTTACATTTTTGCAATTTGAAAATGGAAGAAGGTGAAGCATTGGACAAATAGTAGAATAAGTATCTATACCTCAAAGTGACTGGTATATTTGACACTCCATACATGAGTATATATATATATATATATAAAATAAACAGAAAACATGTGGTAAAATAAGTGCAAATTGCCAAAATCCTGGCTCTAGAGAAAGGAGCAGGCTGTGTCTTTTTAGGTTCCAACACACCTTAAAGTAGACCCTAAGCAGACTGGTCTATATCATCAGAGATAGAAGAAAATAAAAAAAAAGCAGCAAATAGTGCAACATATCCCAAGTATATTAGCATATATGGTACAGTAAAGCAATTGCACTTAGTTTTCCCGGAACATTTTTTAAAAATAATTTTTAAGTGCATTTTATTACTTCATTTTTGCTGAATAAATGAACAATTAAACATGGGTGTGGTCACATTTATTTATAGCTTATGGTGAACTACAACAATTCATTATTCTCTATTTTTTCAATTTGTTTAGTGAATAGAAGGTTTGTCATTATTAAACACTAAATTGTGGTGAACTTAATCTGTAGTTTGCAATTAAAGAGTTACTCTAAAGCAACAACACAATTGTAGCCAGGGCTGGCGCTACCATTAGGCGAATAAGGTATTCGCCTGAGGAGCTGGCCTCTGAGGGGCGCCAACCGGGAAGTTTCCTTCTGCTGCTGTCTGGGGATGCTGTGCTGGGTGAGTGGCTCCTTAGCCACCCACCAGCGCAGCCATTCACCTGCTGGGCTCCTCTCTGCCACTTGCCTGCTCAGGGAGAGCACCTGAGCAGAGCACACTTCTTCCTGTAGGCAGGGGAAGGCAGGATGTGACCTGGTATTCCGGCTGCCCCCTGCCTGTAAACACCGTAAGCTCTCTAAGGGGAACAGGAAGCAGCCTGTGCTCACAGTTCACGGCCCTCCTGCTTCCCCCTACCAGGAACAGAGCAGCTACCTGCTGCAGGCTGGACTTCTTCTCTTCATAGCACCCAGGTATGGCAGGCTAAGGTTAATTGTGTGCATGGTTTAAATTGGTGTGTGCGTGTGTTTTAAATTGCTGTATTTGTGTGTGTTAATAATGTGTGACTTTATGTAAAGTGATGTGAGTTTGTGTTTGAGTGACAGTGTGTGTGTGTGTTAAAGTCAAAGTGGGTAAGTGACCATACTCTAGTCTGTTTATCCCCTTAGCCTTAGGGCGATAATTAGGCCTTTTTCTTGTTTAATAGTTATTTAGCTTTCTTTTGGCTACCCTGTCCTTTGAGAGCACAGTTGAAGCGACCACCCTCTGGAGAGACGTGGCAACCACCTTGTCTGTTGACAGTGGGTTGCTAGGCCACTCTTTTTGTTTCAAATTGTCACATTCATTCAACGAATCATAGATTTCCTAAGCTATTAGCAATCTCTGTCTTTCTAAGTCTTTCACAACATTTAATATATTTCAATAACTAGAATTCTAAATTTTATTTTTTTTTAAGAAGAGGAAAAATGTTATTTAACAAATTAAAAAAGTCTGGTCAAATTTTTCAGCAGTGCACTCAAAAATCCATTGTAAAAGGTCAAATAATCTTTATCATAGATTTCAAAGTTTTGAAAGTAAAAGTAAACCAGCTTTCTGTGAATTCTAATTTTAAAAGTTTAGTAACTGTCAGTATTTTGAAAAAAACATATTTTCAGGTTACAGATTTCCTTGTTGTCTGACTTACAGTTCTTGGTCCTGCCTGAAGAGCCAGATATGTTGTTGTGTAAACCTATAGTTCCCAAATGACTCTTTAGGTACGTATTCCATGTGGATTTAAGCATTTCTCGCTAGTATCCCAGGATTTAAAGGTACACTATAGAAGCAATAACAACTTTATCTAATTTAAGTTGTTATAGTTCCTACATTTGTTACCCCATGTCCTAGCCTCCACATTAAAATATATTACTAATAAGAGGACATGGAAGTACAGCTTCAAGCATTGCCTCCAAGCCCTCTGTTACTTCATGTTACTTCAGACATGTACGTGCATTGCTGTCACAGCTTGTCGAATTATACATTCAATGATCCTAAATAGAGATGTCCCGAATAGTTCGCTGGCGAATAGTTCCTGGCGAACATAGCTTGTTCGCGTTCGCCACGGCGGGCGAACAGATGTGATGTTCGGTCCGCCCCTATTCGTCATCATTGAGTAAACTTTGACTCTGTACCTCACAGTCAGCAGACACATTCCAGCCAATCAGCAGCAGACCCTCCCTCCCAGACCCTCCCACCTCCTGGACAGCATCCATTTTAGATTCATTCGGAAGCTGCATTCTTTTTTTTTTATGCAGAAGTGTGTTATATTTGAGCATGCTAGGCTGAACGTGCGTATATCTTGGCTAGTTGCACTGAGGGTATGAGTATATAGCAGTACGTTGTTGTGAAAGATGGCTGTAATGTTTAGGGTGTAGCTTGCACGTTATCAACTGTGTATTTATATCAGCAGCTCCACCACTAGTTATAAATCAAGTGTGAGTCGCCCCATGAGATGAGACTAATGAATAACATAATACATGAACGGTTAAGGTAAAGGCATGTAAGGAACTACGACAATAAACTCTTTAGGAGGTGAAATAATGACATGTTTAAACGCTTGCTACTTTACGATTAGTTAATGTGCAGAGAACAGTTCATGTGATCAAAGGCATGGTGTGGAGGATCGGCTATAGTGGGACATGCTTGGCAGGCTGCTGTTTACTGCTTGTGCTCATCCGATCCCTTCTGGGCACCAGGTGCAGACCCTGGGAGTCCCTGATACCTGGAACAACAAAGTTAAGTCTCTGGCTGAGTGCCGGGTTCGCGGCTTGAGGTGGTGGAAGCTTGTTTTGTCGGGTGGTCGGATCTGTCCCGGTGGTGCTTTACGTCCGGTGCGGGATTGTGGTGGCTTAAGGTGGAGGCGAGTGCTTGACGTGGGGCAGGCTCTGCATTTCTGTTTGTGCCTCCGGTCCTGTCTTCGACGCCTTTTGCGTTGGTGGATTTTAATGGGGGCTGCTTTGCTTAGCTGTGGTGGAGCTTGTTGGGGCTGTGGTGGAGCTTGTTGGGGCTTCCTGCTTGTTATTTGCTTCCGAAATTGATTAAAGAGTCTGTCCAGCTTAGACTCAATATCCTGCCATGCTTTGCTGGTACCAGGAGGACACGCAGCTGCCGCCATATTGGGAGAGTCGCAGATGAGTATGTCAGCCTGGGCGGCTGTGCTCTGTGCGTCCATTAGCTCCAGACAGTCTCTCAGGGGTGGACCAGGATATCCCCCACCGGTCCGGGGGGGGGGGTAACGGAGCTCCTGATGGGAAGTAGCTGCTCCTGGGCATCCCAGGATTGGGAGATCGACCGGCCACACTTGCCACGCGGAGGTAAGTAAGACTCTGTCGAGTTGCTGACTGCTCTTAAGCATGTCAGGTCGGTCAGGTAGGAGCAACATTGCTGGGTCATCCCCTTCTGGGGTGAAATTCGCTTCTTGATAGCTGCTTAAAGTGAGATATTGAGGGAGCTCACACGAAGTGCGTCTTTCCTCCATGACAGCTAGGCCCCGCCCCCCGGAAGCTGCATTCTTAGTGAGAGGAGGGACAGTGTAGCTGCTGCTGATTTAATAGGGAAATCGATAGCTAGGCTAGTGTATTCAGTGTCCACTACAGTCCTGAAGGGCTCATCTGATCTCTGCTGTAAGGACAGCACCCCAAAAAGCCCTTTTTAGGGCTAGAACATCAGTCTGCTATTTTTTTTTTCTGTGTAATCTAATTGCAGTTGCCTGCCTGCCGGAGTGTGTGTCAGGCTCACAACGTATACTGTGCCCACTTGCCCAGTGCCACCACTCATATCTGGTGTCACAATAACTTGCATTTAAAAAAAAAACTAAAAACTTTTTTGACTGTAATATAATAGCAGTCAGTTTCCTTCACACGTGTGCATTTCAGGGCCTGCCAGGGCACAGTGTCACACCAGTGCAACTCATATCTGGTTACATAGTTACATAGTTAGATAGCTGAAAAGAGACTTGCGTCCATCAAGTTCAGCCTTCCTCACATTTGTTTTTTGCTGTTGATCCAAAAGGCAAAAAAAAAAAAAAAACCCCAGTTTGAAGCACAATTTTGCAACAAGCTAGGACAAAAAATTCCTTCTTGACCCCAGAATGGCAGTCAGATTTATCCTTGAATCAAGCAGTTATTACCCTACATTGAAAGATTATATCCTTGAATATTCTGTCTTTGCAAGTATGCATCTAGTAGCTGTTTGACCATCTGTATGGACTCTGATAAAACCACTTCTTCAGGCAGAGAATTCCACATCCTGATTGTTCTTACAGTAAAAAAACCTTTCCTTTGCCTTAGACGAAATCTTCTTTCTTCCAGTCTAAACGCATGGCCTCGTGTCCTATGTAAAGTCCGGTTTGTGAATAGATTTCCACACAATGGTTTGTATTGGCCCCGAATATATTTGTATAATGTTATCATATCCCCTCTCAGGCGACGTTTTTCTAAACTAAATAGGTTTATATTTGTTAACCTTTCTTCATAGCTGATATGTTCCATTCCTTTTATTAATTTTGTAGCCCGCCTCTGCACTTTTTCTAGTGCCATGATATCCTTCTTTAGAACAGGTGCCCAAAATTGCACAGCATATTCAGCATATATCACTGTGGTCTTACCAGTGATTTATAGAGAGGCAAAATGATATTCTCGTCCCGAGAATGAATGCCCTTTTTCATGCATGACAATACCTTACTGGCCTTGGCCACTGCTGATTGACATTGCACATTGTTGCATAGTTTGTTGTCTATAACAATTCCCAAGTCCTTTTCGTCTGTTGTTATCCCTAATTCACTTCCATTAAGGGTATACGTTGCTTGTGTATTCTTTACGCCGAAGTGCATAACTTTGCATTTTTCAACATTAAATTTCATCTGCCATTTCATTGCCCAGTCCTCCAGTCTATCTAAATCCTTCTGCAGCAAAGTAATATCTTGCTCACATTGTATTATTTTACAAAGTTTTGTGTCATCTGCAAACACTCGTGTAACAGTAGTGTCCATAAAAAAAAAATAATAGAAATTTGACTGTGAAATAATAGCAGTCAGTTTCCTTCACACGTGTGCGTTTCAGGGAATGCCAGGGCACAGTGTCACACCAGTGCAACTCATATCTGGTGTAACAGTAGTGTACATTAAAAAAAAAATAATACAATTTTGACTGTAATAGATTGAATAGCAGTTAGTTGTCTGCAAGCGTGTGTGTCAGGCCTACAGCGTCTACTCTGCCAACTTCTGCCAGTGCACAGTGCCACTCATATCTGTTGTCACAGTAGCTTGCACGCATAGTACCACTAATCGAAAAAAAAAATGACAGGCAGAGGCAGGCCACCCTGCAGGGGCCGTCGTGGTCATGGTGCTGTGATTCCCTTACGCTGAACTCGAAAAGTTCTGAGGACATAGTTGACTGGCTAACACAGGACACCCAATCTTCTACAGCTTCCGCTCTGAACCTTGACGCACCATCCTCCTCCAGCTTAGCTTCGGGCACCTCTCAAGTTACCACTCGCCCGCCTGCCGCCACCACCAACACTAGCACCACAGCCGCTTCACTTGGTCTGTCAGAGGAGTTATTTACACATCAGTTGGAAGAAATGAGTGATGCACAACCATTATTGCCAGAGGATGTAGATAACAGGGATATGTCTCAGTCAGGCAGCATTACACACATGGACGTACGGTGTGATGATGATGATGTTGTACCCGCTGCTGCTTTATTTACTGAGTTGTCAGATACAAGTGAAGCGGTTGATGATGACGATGCGTCCGTGGATGTCACGTGGGTGCCCGCTAGAAGAGAAGAAGAACAGTGGAAAGTTCAGATGGGGAGACAGAGAGGAGGAGGAGACGAGTTGGAAGCAGGGGGAGGTTGTCGCAAGGAGCTAGTGGCACAGTCAGACAGCATGCAGCATGCAGTCAGACAGCACCCCAATCAACGCATGCTGTTGCCACTACCAGAATGCCTTCATTGCAGAGCTCAGCAGTGTGGCATTTTTTTTGTGTGTCTGCCTCTGACAACAGCGATGCCATTTGCAACCTGTGCCAAAAGAAACTGAGTCGTGGGAAGTCCAACACCCACCTAGGTACAACTGCTTTGCGAAGGCACATGATCGCACATCACAAACACCTATGGGATCAACACATGAGTACAAGCAGCACACAAACTCAAAGCCGCCATCCTCCTCCTGGTCCAGCATCTTCAGCCATGTCAACCACTGCTGTCCTCCTTGCCCACTCTCAACCATCCGCCACTCTGTCTCTCACCTTGAGCAGTTCCTGCTCATCTGCCCACAGTCAGGTGTCTGTCAAGGACATGTTTGAGTGTAAGAAGCCAATATAACAAAGTCACCCCCTTGCCCTGCATCTGACAGCTGGCTTGTCTGAACTCTTAGCCCGCCAGCTTTTACCATACAAGCTGGTGGAGTCTGAGGGGTTCCAAAAATTTGTAGCTATTGGGACACCACAGTGGAAGATACCCGGCCGAAATTTCTTTGCACAAAAGGCAATCCCCAACCTGTACTCGATTGTGCAAAATGAAGTAATGGCATGTCTGGCACACAGTGTTGGGGCAAGGGTCCATCTGACCACTGATACCTGGTCTGCAAAGCATGGTCAGGGCAGGTATATCACCTACACTGCACATTGGGTAAACCTGCTGACGGCTGCCAAGCATGGAATGCGTGGCTCTGCAGAGGAGTTGGTGACACCGCCACGACTTGTAGGCAGGACTGCTGCCACCTCCTCTACTCCTCCTACTCCATCCTCTTCCATAACCTCCTCGGCTGAGTCCTCTTCTGCTGCTGCGTCTTGCTCCACATCAACGGCACCCCCCCCAGCTCCCCAGGTACTATTCCACATCCCGGATACGGCAGTGTCACACCGTCTTGGGGTTGACTTGCCTGAAAGCAGAGAGTCACACCGGACCAGCACTCCTGTCCGCCCTGAACGCACAGGTGGATCAGTGGCTGACTCCGCACCAACTGGAGATCGGCAAAGTGGTTTGTGACTGTAACGGACCGTTTCAGCATGAAAGGGGAAAAATCCGTTTAGGCGATAATCCCCTTTTTGAGAGACAGGCACAGCTACTGCAGAACACCAAACTCCCGAACTGGATACAAGATAACACTCCGAACTGGAACAGCTGAACAAGAAAAGCATACAATCCGCTTACACTCCTGGCAGTCAGCTTACAATCCAATTCCCCCCAAGAACGAGACGACACTTCATTTTGAGGGTTAAACAGGAACTCTGGACTGGCTCATCCAGCCTGGCTTTTATTTCCAACTCACACATACAGGCCACACCCAGGGGGAGGCATAAAAGAACCAATGACATAGATGTTACCTCCCACACATCCCCTCCCCTTAGTGTGACACATAATCCCATTATGCATACAGTGTAAAATATACTTTTACACAACTTTCATAACTTTAAAACCATACATCACATTCACATAAAAATACATATCCACAATCAATCCATTCAGGGGAACAACATATTAAAAAATGGCATGAATCCGACCAGGGGTTCAAAAGTTACTAAAAGGGGGGCGGGGCCTGGCAGCAAACATGACCGGTCGCACGCTTTAGGAGCTCCAGCTAAGACAGGCACAAGAAAGCCACGATCGAGTGACCCAAAAGTACCAACGGCAAACAGTGACCAGAAACGTACACAGCACGACGAGAGCAACTGAATGGTACCGAACCGGCACCGGTGCGCCGCAGACAAACCCAATCCGGCTATGCGGCCTAAACCTGAGCGAAGTCTGGGACCCGGGGGAGATGGCCGTCCTCCTGCCACTGGACGGGCTCCCAGGAATGGGCACACTGCAGCCCTGCTGCCCCCCCCCCCCCTCTGGACCGGCGGGGGATATCCCGGTCCTCGCAGGGGGTCGAATAGCCCCATGAAGCAAACAACCCAAGCGACACAAGCCCTGTCCACGAGGGACCACCAGGGCCAAGCTAAAATGGCGGCGCAGAAGCAGCGCAGAACGAGGCACAAGATGCACAAACCACCCGAACACATAACAGCGTTCTTTGAAAAGCTTCGCACGTACCTTTGGGAGAAGTGTAGGGCCAAGAGACAGCCCTTCCAACAAGCGGTGAAAGCGGCGGCGAAGTGGATCCGCCCGGCGGTTCGGCGCTGCCTGAGGGGAAATCCCCCACGCGGCCCCAGTACAGCCTCCCAAGGCGACACAGGTACCCGCAGGCGACCACACACAAGTGAGCCCTCCATGAAAGCAACGTCTACTAAGGCATCACCAAGCCTCCTTCCCAGCACCCGGCACAGCACGACCTGGATCCCTGCGGACACATCCACAAAGAAAGTATCAGAGCGGCTGCATACACTTCTGAGCGGGAAAAACGGCGGGTCTTTCCCTCCATGGGAGCCGGCTGAACGGCCTAAGACATTCTACCATAGTGGAACTGTGGGTCATCTCTTCCTTGGGCTGGACTGTGCTCTGCCCCTCGAGGGCATCGGATGAACTGAGCCGGCAAGTGGGACTCTCTGGGACTGACAACCAAAGAGCGTTCCTTATGATCGCTTATTATTTTTTCCGTTCACATTATTATTTTCTTTTCCTTACATAAGATGCTCCCAGCAGCCCTGATAGCCGATGTACCAATATTCGGCCCTTGATTACTAATGCCTTTCATTATCACTCCAAAGGGGCCTCCTAGGGGGTTAATGCTGACAGGCCAACAACAAGTTCGGTGTTTAACTGTTACCCTCATACAATGTTTTAATGCTCCGGCACCGCTGGCCTCCCTGCTCGGCCTTTACTTAAATGTTTAGTTAATACCCATGCCTAGAATGCGTAGGACGGCTATTTTGACTAACAAGCTGGACATAGTAAAGTTTTTCAGGGCAGGCACCTAGGGAGGATAGCGATGTTTAGGCATGCTATATATTATAGGCGAGTTATAGATTGTGTTTATATTTTGATTCTACTGAGAACTTCTGCCAGGCTATGTGCTACCCTGCTTTAAGCTTTTCACGTCATGGCCTACATATGTATACTGTAACCGTACTATGTTACTAGCTATCCCTATCTAAACCTAAGCCCAGCTAGCAATGTTTTATACACGTAAGGCCTGGCATGATATACTCTAAAAATCGATGTCAAGCATATCCTAACGCAAACAATAAGCTCTGTTCAGCTTGTTAATATTGACAGTGTTGATGTCAAAATTGTGCATACATCCTTCCTAACATACCTGTTCCTGCACCTCAAGCACTGCACACCCAGCAGGTTTAATTAGCACCATTAACCCACGTTTGTAACTCGCTTTAAATAGTCAAGCTACCTGTATATTTTTCTGCCTCATAGGTGAGACAGCGTACGTCCACATATTTTGTAGGGGCACATATGTCTACCGAAGCAAGCCTGTAACCCTATCATGTCTTACTGCCTTAGACATAATAATTCAGAGTGTTTCACAATTCAAATCGCATGTTTTACCACGCTTTGTATTTCTATGCAACTGCCTACATCTTGTTATTTTCATGTTCTAAAACATAAAAAATTGTGCTGTATAACAAGCCACATGTTGAATTGATGACAAACCGCTTGCAGCAGCTGTTGTGGCGCTGTACGCTTTACTGTTACTCCATGCACGAATAAAAATAAAGAATTAAAAAAAAAAAAAAAAAAAAAAAAAAGTTACTAAAAGTATCTTTTGTTCCTTTCTGGCTGGCAGAAAAACATCCCCACAATGCACCCTGGTTTCCTCCCTTCTGCCCTGGAGTTAATTGGAGAAGTAATCCAATTACCCAGGACTAAAGGCAGACTCCATTAACCACATGGTTGCAAAACAACATAAAACACTTTAAAATACATAAAGTCACATTTACACATAACACACAGACATTTCACCCATCCCCAGATAGCTGGGATCTGCACGCACAAAACTACCGAATAGCGCGCAGATCCTACTCACACAGTACAATTGCCATGGAGCTAAAGTCTTTCCCATAGTCTTTCATTATATGAATAGGCTCCATGGTATAGCTATCTGGGGTATCACATTCCCATAAAGTCTGGTCCATAGTCCAAAGGCAAGAGGCAGGCAAGCAGCCCCCTCCAAGGACACGTGGCGAGGTCGGTTTCGCCACAGTGACAACAGAAGAAATTTGTTGGCGGCATTGAATTTGGGCAAGTTGACACATGTGCCGTGCATGGCACATATGTGTAATCTGATCGTACAAAGCTTTGTGCGTAAGTACCCAGGCTTACAGGATGTCCTGATGCAGGCCAGGAAGGTGTGTGGCCATTTCAGGCATTCCTACACGGCCATGGCGCACTTTTCAGATATCCAGCGGCGAAACAACATGCCAGTGAGGCGCTTGATTTGCGAAAGCCCGACACGTTGGATTTCAACACTCCTAATGTTCGACCGCCTGCTCCAACAAGAAAAAGCCGTTAACGACTATTTGTATGACCGGGGTGCTAGGACAGCCTCTGCGGAGCTGGGAATTTTGTTGCCACGTTACTGGACGCTCATGCACAATGCCTGTAGGCTCATGCGTCCTTTTGAGAAGGTGACAAACCTAGTCAGTCGCACCGAAGGCACCATCAGCGACATCATACCATTTGTTTTCTTCCTGGAGCGTGCCCTGCGAAGAGTGCTGGATCAGGCCGTAGATGAGCGTGAAGAGGAAGAGTTGTGGTCACCATCACCACCAGAAACAGCCTTATCAGCATCAGTCAGCATCGGTCCAGCTGGATCTGCGTCAATGCTGGAAGAGGATTGTGAGGAAGAGGAGTCAGAGGAGGAATGTGGCTTTGAGGAGGAGGAAGACCAACCACAACAGGCATCCCAGGGTGCTCGTTGTCACCTATCTGGTAACTGTGGTGTTGTACGTGGCTGGGGGGAAGAACATACCTTCATTGAGATCACTGAGGAGGAGGAACGGTACATGAGTAGCTCGGCATCCAACCTTGTGCAAATGGGGTCTTTCATGCTGTCGTGCCTGTTGAGGGACCCTCGTATAAAAAGGCTGAAGGAGAACGACCTGTACTGGGTGTCCACGCTACTAGACCCCCGGTATAAGCAGAAAGTGGCTGAAATGTTACCGAATTACCGCAAGTCAGGAAGGATGCAGCAGTTCCAAAATAAATTAAAAAGTATGCTTTACACAGCGTATAAGGGTGATGTCACAGCACAACGGGAATCTAACAGGGGAAGAGGTGAAAGTAATCCTCCTCCTCCCACGACCACGCTGGCAAGGACAGGGCGCTTTACAGACATGTTGTTGATGGAGTACATGCGGAGCTTTTTAAGTCCTACACATCGCCACAGCCCTTCGAGGTCCACCCTCAGAGAACGACTCGACCGACAGGTAGCAGACTACCTCGCCTTAACTGCAGATATTGACACTCTGAGGAGCGATGAACCCCTTTACTACTGGGTGTGCAGGCTTGACCTGTGGCCTGAGCTATCCCAATTTGCGATAGAACTTCTGGCCTGCCCCGCTTCAAGTGTCCTGTCAGAAAGGAAGAGAAGAGAAGTCGCCTAGGTCAAAAAAGTCTAGATTACCTCACCTTTATTAAGATGAATGAGGGATGGATCCCGAAGGGACTGACAGTGGGCGATACATTTGAAGAATAGTACTACTTAACACACCACTCCTATCTAGTGGCACATTAGATTACACGCGCAGTGCCCCAAATTTGAAGTAGGAGGACCGACCAAGCATCTTTTTCCATCTCCCGGTTCCTAAAATCTATGCCATATACACGTCCCCTGATAGGGGACGTAACAGGGATTAAACTGATAAGAATAGTACTACTTAACACACCACTCCTGTCTGGTGGCACTTAGATTACACGCGCAGTGCCCCAAATTTGAAGTAGGAGGACCGACCAAGCATCTTTTTCCATCTCCCGGTTCCTGAAATCGATGCCATATACACGTCCCCTGATCGGGGACGTAATATGGATTAAACTGATAGGAATAGTACTACTTAACACACCTTATAATAATGCAGAGAGAGGCAACGCAGAGAGAGGTGTCTGAAGAAGAGGAGTCAGAGGAGGAAGGTGGCTTTGAGGAGGTGGAAGACCAAACACAGCAGGCGTCCCCAGGGGGCTTGTTGTTACCTTTCGGGGACCCTTGGTGTTGTACATGGCTGGGTGGAGGAAGAGACCTTCAATGACATCAGTGAGGACAAGGAATGGGACATGGCTAGCTTGGTATCCAACCTTGTGCAAATGGGGAGTTTGCGGTTGTGCAAATGGACTGTTTGCGGTTGTTTGCGGTGCGTTAAACGGGGAGTTTGGTCTGTCACTGTGAAGCGGGCGTAACCCTTACACTACCTGACCGATACAACATCATACCTGATGTTTTAAAGAACGTAATTCCAAACAATTTAGGAATGTTAGGTGATTTATGCCCTTTATGGATTAAAACCAGACTCTGCATTAACTATGTAATTTTCCATGGGAGTTTTGCCATGGATCCCCCTCCGGCATGCCACAGTCCAGGTGTTAGTCCCCTTGAAACAACTTTTCCATCACTATTGTGGCCAGAAAGAGTCTCTGTGGGTTTTAAAATTCGCCTGCCTATTGAAGTCTATGGCGGTTCGCCCAGTTCGCCCATTCGCGAACATTTGCGTAAATTCGCGTTCGCTGTTCGCGAACGGAAAATGTTATGTTTGCGACATCTCTAATCCTAAATAACAAGAGAATAACTGGCAAATCTAGACGAGCACCTTAATTCCTTAAGTCCCCCATGTATAGCAAGATAGTTAGTTCTTGTTATTCCTTTTCATGTACCTATTCTAGGTGCAAGATAAGTTCAATGTAAATATTCCATCTATTAGGAAATGTTCTCCCCCCCCCCCTACAGAATCATTCAATAAACCTGAATAGTTGGGAATTGCAAATCTAAGGACAAACTATTCAAGCTAGATAGAGAGCTACACTGGAGAATTTTGCTATTTTAGATTTACATTTTCAATTTCTGTGTCAATTGCCTGCAATTCCTTATTTGTTATGGAGGCAATTCTCAAACTAATGCTCTCATGAATTTATTTGCAAATTCACACATTTTTGAATTAGTGCACATTTTCCTCTATGATGGAAAATTGCACTAACCTCTAATCACAAGTGAAAATCTGTGAAGGAAAAACCACATATACTTAATGCTTATATAATTAATAGCTACGTTCAAACATATAAACCTAGCAGCTCTTGCCTCTTGTATTAAGGTATATGTTGCCATGCTTATTTTGTCAGAAAGTGTTTTAATAGAGGACAACTATGTATTATACAAGGCACGAGCCCCTCATTTTAAGCCCTGAGAACAATCTTTAGATATACCGTACCACTGCAAATGGCAAAGGTCATCAGTGGGAAATTCATTCACAAATCAATCACAAATAGGTTGTGGCCAGAGGTGAAGATCAGGTAGAATATTAGCACTCTCATGGTGTAATAAAAGAGAGGTTTTGAAAGCTGAAATATAAGCCCAAGACTGCCATCATTTCCATTGGCCATTGCTGTCTGAGCATGGAAACTCTGTACATGTCGGAACCAGCCTAATATTGCCATTGTGATCAGTTTTTAGTACTTGGGTCAGTTTGAAAGTTTGTTATTCGTTGATTTCTTCACTTGAGACTTTTGGTTGACAAAGACAATCTTGAATCTCTGTATCTATGAACATTTTATTTTGTTCTCTCTTGTACGGATACTTGTATGTTTCATTGTGTTTGATATCATTGGATCAGTAACACTGTTGCTGTTTGCGTGGATATGAGTCCTTACAGGAGAAGTAGCAACAGTGTATTGAAATTAAAATTTTAACATTATCTATTTGTTACGTGGTGGTTATAAACAGTTACCATCCTGAACTATTCTCCTGTGTGAAAATCTAAAGCCAAGAGTAGCTCTTTTTACTCTCTCGAAGAGCTGTTATTTATAACTACCATAAGGCAACAATGATATAGTCTGGTGTTCCTGCTCAGAAAGAGAAGATCCAGCAGTGATCAGCAACTAGAAAGGGTAGTCAAACAGTCTGTTACCTAATAACCAATATAGAGTGAGCAGAGTTTAGTTACAATAACTAACCAAAGGCTTTCCAGTTTGGCAGTATTTTATAGAAGCCTCCCAAAAGGGGTGCGTTCAAAAACAAAGTTTTAATTGGTTGTGATCATGTAGCTGTTCACTGACATGGGGTTAATGGTTAGTAGTAGGGTAAGGTGTAGGAGTAAGGGGTAGGAGTAGGGATGGGGTTAAGGGTAGGATTAAGGGTTAGGGGCTAGTGTTAGATTCATGTCATCCATGTCGTAATTTTCCCTCCCTCTCTTGTTTTGCACTTTTCAGAAATCCAAAGCATTTCCGAAATGTGGCACTTCGGCAATTCAGTTCGGTTCGGCACTTCAGAAATTCGGAAGCATCTGAATGTCCGAATTGACGAAATTTGTCTGAATTTACATCTGGAACGAAACAAATTGCACATGTCTACCAAATCTAGCTGTAGAGACGTAATATCATGTTCAGACTGTATATCCTTGCCTAATTTTGTGTCATCTGCAAACACAGACAAATTACTCCATTTCAAGACCATTCATAAACAGATTAAAGAGAATTGGACCCAGAACAGAACCTGAGTCACTCCACTTTTGTCTTATTTGAAAGTTTTCCATTTACAACGACTCTCTGCACTCTGTCTTTAAGCCAGTGTTATATCCAAAAACACATTTTTTTTTGTATAAACTGTCAATTGTTTTTGTCAACTGATTTGACTTTTGTGTGGAACTGTATTAAATACATTAGCAAAATATATATATACAGTATATACAATTGCATTTATGCAGATGAAGCACACAGTAGACTTTTCTTCAATTAATTAAAATAATTTGTATTTACATACCATGTTTTGTCAACATTTCAGTCCTCAAATGGACTTTCATCAGCACATTATAAAATTATATATAATGTTTATTTATTTATTCTCAGCTAGCATAATTGCTTTTTTATAGACCGTAGTAAAATGAGCTAAGCTAAATAACAATAAAAGAAGGCTTGGTTATTGGCAAAGTACGACCATCTAATGATATATATCTTAATGGAAAGTAACCATGATGTTACCCCCTACTGGGCACACTTGGATATTATCATTGTAATCACTGAAATTATAGAGAAAGAAATGGCTGCATTACTGCTCGTAAAAATAAGTTATTTTCCGTTAGAAATAGGACCAGACTAAAAGATATTTTGATAATCTTAGTGTCTGAAAAAATCATTAGCCTACTCATACTTGTTACTAAAGAAGAAAGCGCTTTTCACAGAGGTTAATTAAAATTGATTGAAATGTAACCCAGTGAAATTCTTTCTAACCTTTACCCACTGTTTAAAAATTCTTTTAAATTCAGTTTTCTTTATCTAGTCTTTTTAGCACTTAATGGTAAATGTCATTCATAAGAATCAATTAATTGAGAATCTAAAGGAGATTTCATCAGCATAAAATTCTAAACGTTTAAAATTTCTTTCAAGTAAGATGTTTGGTAATTTGGGATTGTATTTGAATATTTAAGTAAAATTGAATAGGTTTTTGCTAGAGCAGATAATGTTCTTCTAAGAGCGGAGTACTTCATAGTGACTGGAAGAGACAGCTGATTATCTGTGATGTTAATTAGTGTGCCTAATGTAAACAATACAAAAAATAAAATATGAAGAACAGTTTTGTGCACAATTAAAAAAAAAATAAGGATATAATGAAACTCAACAAAAAAAAAATACCTAAAAATGTTAATAAACATCCAACAAAATTAATTGCACAGTTCATTTAAAAGATATGACAATTATTTTAGTTAACTACAGTTTTATTACTAAAGTGTTCCTCATTTAAGTGAGGAATTCTTGAGAAACAGTTTGTCACTTTAGCTCTGCACATGACTCAAGACCATTCATCAGAGTGACTCAATCACCTTATCTTTCAAAGTCTCCAAATGGTAGCCAGAGCAAAAGTGAGTTATACCTACCTGATGCTGTCCACCATTGGACCATTGGTGCATCTGTCTTTGGTGTCCAGCTCCTGGTGGTTCATCTCGCAATGATTGATATAATAGCTGATTGGCTGTCCGAACGAACAAAAATTGACAACGGTAAGCTCTGAATGTCAAGTTATTGTCAAGTCATTAATTTACCATAAGTCAAAAATAATAAAAAAATATTTTTGAGCATTTAATAAAGAGATGTTCTATGTGAAATGATCAAAAAAATGCTGGTAACAGATTAAAGTACTGGTTACTGATTGAAAGCAAAATTAATTAGCAACTTAATAACAATTATACCGGCTTAAAAATAATAATTAATAATAACCAGCAACGTTATAGTATCCTTTTCCCCAAGAAATATTAAGTGAGTCATCAACTGATTATTATTTTTTAATATTAGGCTAATAGATTGTGTTGTAAATATAAGTTTGACATTAAAACTCACCACGGTGAAAATAGAGAAATAACTGTTGTGTATCGCCAGCATATCTCAAGCTGGACCTTGGGCGCAGAAACTCACATTTTCACAACTATCTCAGAATTCCCAGATTTAAATGCAAATGAGTAGAGACAGACAGATTTCACTCTGCATATGTGCAGGTACCCTTAGCAATGATGATTCTGTGCCCACAGAAGACTTTCTAAAGTCCAACTGAAGATATACAGATGATGCAGAACAGTGATTTGTGGGATATTGCATCATGTTTGGTCTCACCACAATGTTTCTGCCATATAGCTATACACTCTCAAAGAGATTTCTGATGAGAACACAAAGGTGGAAACTGTGCAGTCCATGAAAAATATTTTTAAAACAGCGCCTGTTACTAAGGAGCGGCAGAGTAAAGTCTGAAAAATATTGCCTGTATGTGCTCGTTTGCATGTCCAGCTGGGAACTCTGGGTGAGTGGTGAAAACATAATTTCTTGGGTTTTTGTGCCCAAGAACGACTTTCCAAAGTCCACCATGAGATATTCAGGTGATGCAAAGTTATTTGTCTATTTGCACTATGGGGAGTTATATTGTGTTTGGTCTCATCAAAATCTTTTGGGCATAGAGCTAATGCATATGTGTAAGCAAGGACATCTTTTCACAATATTTCCTTGCTTAATCCTGCTTTGTTGGGGCAGTCATCTTTAAGTCCTCTTAAAGTTGTAAACATTGTTTATCTCAACAAAAACTACAGAAGCATTGGAGAGCTAATACGTGCTCTTGAATTCTGATATCATAAAAGGGCTGATAACCTCAAACCGTGATTTGGCCCAGTTTCATATCTAAATTGTACTTGGGCTTCGGTTGGATAAGCAATGCTTTGGATAAAAAAAAAAAATAATTTAAACACGGCTAGTCACAATGAGCAAGGGTAAGCTAGGAGATGCACTAAAAAAGGCATTTATATCTGTATTGAAAAAGGCTATAATTATTTGTAATCATTTATATGCAATAATAAAAAAATGATAACATTTAGATTTAGATTACATAAGTGTCATATTTCACCCCAGCAAACACTGCAATCATTTTTACGGGGGGCAAATAAAAAAAAAAGGATAGGTCACAAATAAAACTATGACAATTCTTCATTCATTTACATAAAGATGATATTTGCAGTCACTTACTTCATCTCCTTAAGCATTACTGTTAATATTACATGATGTTTTGAAACTGTTTTCTATGCCCAGATGACCAGCATGCTAGCTTTACATATAATGTTACAAAAAAACTCAATATATTATGGAGAAAAAAGTAAAACTGTCAGTATACTAAGAAGGTGCAAAAAAAAAAAAAGAAAAAAAAAAAAAGAGAATTACTTTCTGATGAAATAATATAGCTTGGAGATATTGCAATATGTAATTTCTCTTAAAATGTGTCTCTCTGCAGTTATTTTTTCACACACAGCGCAGTACATGATTTGGTAGTTTCTATGCTAAATTTTGTACTCATTTTTTATTGAATAGAGGAATAAATCTGTTCAATCTCCCTATAATTTCTTACCGTGAAAGATATTGATACCCCCAGGCTGTAGTTTATGTATGTTCTTGCTTCACGCATATACTTTAAAGGGTCTTTTTAATGAGGATTGAAGCCTTCTGTCTCACATGGCTTCAGTTATGATTTTTAAAGTGACTGAATGCCTATTTGGGGGCATTTGCGTCTATGCAACAGAATGGGAGGTGGAAAGACCAGTTCATAAAATGCACTGCCACAGGCTTGAATTTATTCTACGATCCAAAGATAAATTAACACAGCTTGGAGGTAACTCAAATGCATTCTCCAGATAGGAAAAGGGTTAAGATCACAGCTGCAGTGACAGAAGAGCTGCATTAATAGCTACAATTAAAATTTAGCAGCTCCCCGCAACCTTGACGTTCCAGCTGTTTATGCACTACACATCCCACAATTCTCTTCTGGACAAACACTACGCTTTCCTGGCAGAGAATTATGGTAAGTATAACCTAACAACTGGATGGCTTATCGTATACCACAAAGCTCTACAGGGTCCCAGGCAGAGAAGCTCATGATGGCCTACAGAATCATCGTTCTTTAGTTGTGGGTGGACATGTAACTATAAAGGTCAACTAGGCCTGAGTGTACCTATCAGTATTCGAGCAGAGAAAACTGCTATGTCTCACACACACCACAGACAGAACCAATAAAATGAGATTGACATTCGTCTCTATTTACTAGTTTTGGAGATTTGTTTTGGTCCAAGTTGCAATTCTTCTGAATTTGGTTGATCGGTCAAAATTCCAAGTCGGATTGTATAGAAATCACTAACCAAACGAACTGCACAGTGGTCAAACATTATGATTATTCTTAGCATTACAATTTACAATTATAGAAATGGGATAATTGAAGAAGACCCTGCTCAGATGAGTTTACAATCTATGAGTATTTTACGTAGGCAGATATTTGAAGTTGCGTGTCTTGCTCAGGGAAACATATTGGTGAGGTGGTTGGCTTGCTTTTCCTGGTTCTAAGCAGTGACGCTACCATTGCTCTAACCAGCTGATATATACATGTTTGTTTGGATTTGTGATTCTGAATTTCAAACGTGCCGCCAAATAAAGGAGATAATTGATGGGAAAAAAGATGATTAATGGCCAGGTGACAGTGACTAAATGTTTATTTTATTCACAGATCAAGTGAGAAGTAACGAATAAAGGGTAAATGATTATCAGTAAAAAAAAATCTATAATTTTATATTGTAAATTTAATAAATATATAATATATGAATATATAAATATACATTTTTCTACTGCCCCCAACTCGTTTTACCCTCTGTTGGTTACATGGTTTTTCACATTATTTGTGAACCAAATGGCAGGATGCTTCTACCAGCTCACTGTCAAATATATACATATGTATATATATTGCAGTACACTGAATGGCCCATTGTCGGATCCTTTTGGTTCATCTGGTTTGTTTCTCAATTAGATATACGTTATTGACATTTTTCTGAGCCAAAAAAAGAACATAAGGCTGAAATTTGGCATGATCAAAAATGGTTTCACCAAGCTGAATTTTCTTTCCATAAACAAGTCTACTTTTTCTGTCTTTCTTCAAGTGCGAGCCTAAAGGTCAGTTATGAGGAAACAAATATGGTTGCCAACTAAATTTGGAATTATTGTGAATTCAAAGTAAATTTAAAATTTAAAGGGACGCAATAGGAACCCAAACCCCTTCTTGAAGAGGTCTGGGTGCCATTTCCCCCCCAATTTTAATTCTGCAGCGGAAAACGTTGCTGTTCTGCAGCTTTGAATTTTCCAGCGCACTGAACTCCCAATGCTTTCCTGCAGGAAAGTATTGGATTGGCTGAGATCATTGATTGACCAAGAAGGTAGGACCAGCTGAGGAACGTGGTGCTGCAAGAGAGAAGAGGTAAGTAAAGCAACCTTTTTTTCTTCCTGCAGGTGGGGGGGCCAGTCACCTGAACAGCTGTGACGGAACTATAGCGCGAGGTATACACATTTGTATTCGTAACGCTATAGTGTTCTTCCACAGGCAAAATAACTAAACTAAGAGTATTCTTCAAGTCTTCCAGTTCGCCTACTGTGGTCTTAAATTTGAAATTGGAATTCACTTTGAATTCCTGACAATTTTCACTTTAGTGAACAACCCTTTTAGCGTTCTAAAACACGGCTTTAGGCAAAGGCACTGTTGCTGGGTATCATGTTATAATGATCGTTTCCAGTAAACTCAGAAACAGTCGGGGAGGATTTCCCCTTGACATGTATATGATTATTTTCATTCTCCTATTAGCAATTCAAATAGTATATGTAGCAATTCTGGTGTTCATTGCTACCTAAACTGGGAATGCATCACCCCAAAATTTGACATTCTAAACAAAATAAGGATAATTTGGGGATTACAGTTCAAGACACTCCTTCCTCTTTAATCACGAATGCTTAACGGGTGAGGGATTATATAACCCCAACGGGTGTTGCCCCAGTTCACCTATTAATCTGCCATGATTTCTGGTAGATTACGGTGTAACATAGAGACGGTTTGTTGTCACAATTCTGCACACACAGACTCTCTATCTTTCCATGACACACATGACCTATATACAGCTTTAGATTCAATTCCTACTGCCTGTAAATGGGCTCAGAGAAGCAGCTGTGATTGGGTACTTTTGAAGAATACAGAGCAATACAAAGTCTATCAGCATTATTTACTAACGCGAGAATTCAAAGCAAATTTCAATTTTCAAGGCTAAAATAGCTGAAACATTCTCTAATTCAGCTACGCTTCCAATGCAGCTACTTCGCCTTAAATCAGAAATTTGCTTTGAATTCTCACTTTAGTAAGTAACCCTGCATTAAATGTTACCTTATTTGTTCCTTGCTTAAAATCAATATAATTGGGTCTATTCACCAAACACCAGATGTTTGGACGGATGATAAAATCTTGTATAAATTACGGAATTCCAATGGCAATTTCAATTCTCATATTTACTAAAGTCAAATATGGGTGGAATCTGGTTTCCATGAGCAAATCTGCAGTAATCGCCCAGATGCATTCGGTATCTAGATTTAAAGTCGGTGCTTTCACATCCGATTCCTATACAAAGTATGGGATTCGGAGAATTCACAAATCACATGTTTTTATCCGTGTAGTGGCCGAGTGCATCCAGCATTTGCAAATTTTGCTAGAAGACAGTAGTCAAATAGTTAAGTAACCTTAAATGTTGTAAGTGTTAAATTAGGTCAGTTTGAGATCTGAATTACAAAATCTGGACATTGTTAAATAGAATTATTATTATTATTATTATTATGTTATTTATATAGCGCCATCAAATTCCGCAGTGCTTTACAATGGGTGGACGAACAGACATGTAGTTGTAACCAGACAAGTTGGACACACAGGAACAGAGGGGCTGAGGGCCCTGCTCAATGAGCTTACATGCTAGAGGGAGTGGGGTAAAATGACACAAAAAGGTAAGGATAGTATTAGACTAATGACAATGAACAATGTCCTGAATTTGCAATACAAATGGCTCCCATACGCAGCCTGAGTAGCAACCATACAAAATATTGCTATTATCCAACTCAATTCTACTAATTAATCAGCCTGATAACAATGATAAGATAAATAAAGTTGGTCTGGAATAAAATCTGGAACTTTACATTTTGACCAAGTGTGACCATTAGTGCATTAACCAACTGACGTATCTAACAAGCACTCCATGAGGCTAGCAATTGAATTGATCATCACGTTCTACCCATATCTACATTGTCTAGGTACTATTTTAGTATCTCCTATACTACACGTTTACATAATACAACAAAAGTTTACAGAAATTAAATCATTTAAGATTCCAGTGATTTATTTTCAAGCAACATATTACAAAGGATTTTATTTTTTTGTATTAAAAATCCAAGGGCTAGAGGCCTCTTAAAATGTGGTGTCTACACATGTCATCAATTTCTAATTTCTATTTGGCTAGTTTCAGGCAGAATGGGTAGCAGCGCAAGTTTGGGCTATTACAATATATATTATTGCTTATGCCACATTAGTGTTTCTCCTCTGTAATGGGCTATATATTAACAATATCTATTACATCACATAGTCAATGCTGCGTAGCTAGTTTATTTCTTAGCGCTCTGTCGCCAGCACAGAAGAGCTTGAAAATAGTGCTCAAAATTTGCATCAATTTTCCTTTTTTCACCCCTCTCTTTATTTTCAAACTGCCTGATATTACTGCTACATTTTGCAAATGAATACATTGACAAAATAAAATTAGCTTGCAATACTGTCATCGTTTTACTGTTATTGACCATTTGTGTTTGTAGGGATATGGTATGCAGTGCATGATTTAGTTCTATTGACAACCTCGAAATCAGTCATAACAGCATCATAAGCAGAAGTTGATTCTTTAGTTCCCTTTCCAACGAACGGTATTAAATTTCAGCTACATTCTGCCTGCGGAATAAATGTCATCTTTAACGGTCATTAGATACAAATATGTTACGTGATAATCCGCAGTGCATTTACATGCATTTGAATAGCTGCCTTTCAGCTCTCTCCATGAGTTCTGTATTTTGTCAGCAAAGACTGATCGCCATTTCTGTGCTAGGGAGAGAAATCTTTTTTTTTTATTGATTTAACTAAAGAAAGGCTCGGAATCAATTACAGCGTATTTACATTCCCAACTTGCAACTTTACGCTTTTTATATGTTAATTGCATAAACGATATTCTTAAATCATAAGAAATATGGCCTTAAAGAAACGCTGTAAACAATCACGGTTGAGCTCTCTAAGAATACATTTCCTATTAGCCAAACAAGTCCTTATACCTGAGGAAGTTATAAAGTAGGCAATGCTGGGGCGGAGTAAGTCATACTTTATACAATCATACTGTCATACAGTCACAGATTTTGTGTGTCAGTCCTCATCCCATTGTCTGAGGTTTGTTCTTTGGTGTCCCACTTCTTGGAAATCAAGAAACAAGTCCTCAATAGGCAGGGGCATTGTTAGGGGGGTTCTTACAGGAGGTGGAATCCTGATTAGAGTGATAAGAAGCACTGGGTCTAATTCTGCCACCATTTCAAATCTGGGACTGAGTCTACTCTAAATCTGAGAATAATAAGACAATCTGTGATAGCACCATGTTAATACAACAGATTTGTAGTTAATTTAAAGCACACTGAGGGGGTATTGCTGTGGGTGTAATTTTGGCAGCAAATTTTAATTTAGTTTTAGTCATAGTCTTTTGACTAAAATGTCATTTTAGTTTTAGTCACATTTTAGTCATCTGAATTGTTTTAGTTTTAGCCTCGTTTTAGTCAACTAAATCTTCAGTAGATTTTAGTCAACACGACTAACAATGGGTTTAGTTAAAGTCTCTGTCTGCCTACTTTGCTTCTTCTCCTGCCCCTCTAGGTGTCTCTTTGTGTCCTCCCAGCCCCTCTAGGTGTCTCTCTCCCAAGCCCTGGTCTGTCTCTTTTGCCCCTTCAACAGCCTCTCTGTGCAGTGTTAATTTTGGCATCAAATTTCAAATAGGTTTTAGTCAAAGTCTTTTGACTAAAAAGCCAATATAGTTTTAGTCGTATTTTAGTAATCTGAATTGTTTTAGTTTTAGTCTAGTTTTAGTCTAGTTTTAGTCAACTGAATCTCAAAAATGTAGTTGACTAAAATTTGACTAAAATTGTTAGTTGATAAAATTAACACTAGTTTTCATGCAGTGTATTGAAAGGTTAATAGAGTATGGCCTGGGGTGTTGCTTGGTGGGGGGTTAACAGTGGCTTAAGCATTCAATAGATTGCTTAAAAACCTTGTGTCTAATTTTGTCACCATTTTATTGTTAGCCCCAAGTTTCCAGTAATACTGAAATGAATAACACATCTAATTACACAATATGTGACAGTGCCACTTTAATGTGCCATATTTTAGAGGTAATTATAAAGCACAATGTTGGGGTATTGCGGTGGGTGCAGGATTTTAATGCAGGGGATTGAAGGGTTAATACAGCAGGTGTGGAGTGGATAAGTATATGTTCATGTAATATTCTGAAGTTTGTCTCAGTATGTTTTATCGAACACATTAGGTTTTAGGGTTGAACCAATCTGTGTCCTATCCCCAGGGATGCTTGAAAAGTGCATTGGGCATGCCTGACAGATTAACACATGTTCAGTTCGGGGATCTCTTCTCCTAACAGTGGGAGAAGAGAGGGAGGCTGATAGATATAGAATCTGAAGTTTTTTTCCAACAGTATTGAATCATTTAGAAGCTTATTAAATTAAGTCCATTGTAATGCATTCACAAATTATTTATATTGGTACACAGTTATCAAGTGATAATGGTAATAACCATGGATCCAATGGGCTGCTTTTTAATTAGTTTATTATTTTACTCTGTACTTACTTTAACCACTTGGTCCCATAAACGATAAATGTTTTTCCAAACCTACTTTTGAGACAAAACAAGCATTAAAAGATTTCACGTAAATTGTTAACATAGTAAACAAATACATATTTCACCATGGTTATTCTTTAAAACAATAAATAACAAAGAGTAAAAAGATGATACACAGTCTCCAACAGATGTTTCATGGATTGTAGAACAGATAAGAGACCAAGATCTTTTTAGAGATCAGAGAACGTTCCTGGTGCATTAACCTGAGCATGAAATTCTTATCACATGTGGAATTATCCAACTTTGATGTAAGCATTGGAGTTAACCAATTTTCTTCTGTATATACTATATAATATTCTGTATATACTATATAATATTCTGTATATACTATATAATATTATGTGTATACTGTATGATATTCTATACATACTATATAGTATTCTGTGTATACTATATAATATTACATACAAACTCTATAATATTTTGTATACTTTATAGTATACGGCATATACTTGAATATTCTGTACACTTTATAATATTCTGTATACACGATATAACGGGGCTCAAATTTCCGATTGCCTCTAGTCATTGACAGCTGAAAAAGTAGCCCTGGCAAATAGAAATTCAGCCCTGGAGGGTATACAATCGCTAGCAGATGTGAGTAACTTTTAAAGGCTGGTTAGTGGCATATATGTCTGGTAGGCAATAATTCGCATAAATAACTTAGACCCCACAATAAACACAGACACAGTTTATTTTATTTCAGTGGGCTTGGCCGTCCTTCCAGAGGTAGACTTTGCCCCAAGCTTCCAACACCATGACATTACTTATAAACACATTTAACAATTAGTAGGGGGGGAGGGGGGAGTGTCCATTGGTGCTTCTCCTGTTTTGTTTTGCTCAATAGTCCTATCTCTGGGTAGATCTCATGCACAGCTTCAAAATGTATATTAGATTTATATCACTGATGATCATGTCATCAATCTCAAGTTGTTGTTTTTTTGGAAGGAACCTAAATTACATACACAACATTTTGTCACCCAAAAATGAGTTCAGCAATCTATTATTCAATTTTTGAATTACATGTTGTAACGGCACCCCAGGCTTAAAAGGGGGTTAAAGCAGTTTAGTAGATCTTCCCTTCGAGAGACACAGGCACAGCTACTGTAGACACCAATACACCGAACCAGAGAAGCATATGAATGCTCTCAAACATACGAATGGTGTAAACAGCCGAATAGGAAAAACCATACGAATAGGTTTACACTCCTAGTAGTCGAACTGGAACAGCATACAATAAATCCCCCCAAGAACGAGACAAGGCTCCGTTTTGAGGGTCAAGCAGGAACAGACAGAGCTGTGAGTTTATTGTTCTGATATATACATTAGTTCCAACCAGAGTGTTTTGGAAAACAACCAATAAACACGTACAATACACTCAGACACTCCCACACAAAATCCTCCCCTCTGCCTGTGATACAATTACCTTACAAAATGGGTAATGTAATTATCACAGGCAGAGAAATACAGCTTTTCCACATTATTCCTAACTTTAAAAGTATGCATCACATTCGCTTACATTTTCAGAATCAGCATACTCCAAATACAAACATACGTCAAAATCATACAAATTGGTCCAGTGGTTCAAAAGATAGATCGTAGTCTTTTCTGCCCACAACCAGTTCCACAGAGTCTTCTACCGTGGAGATAATTGGGAAGTAATCCAATTATCTCCAAGGACAGAGGCAAAACTCCATTGAACGCATCGCAGCAAAAGACAATAAAATACATAAAAATATATAACTGTGCAGCCATTGCATAAAACAGGTGCATTCAACATATCCCCAGATAACTCAGATCTGAGCATACATTATTACTGAATGGCGCTCAGATCACACACATACAGTTCAATTGCCATGGAGCCAAAGTCTTTCCCATAGTCTTTCATTATACGATGGGCTCCATGGCATAGCTATCTGGGGTATCACCGCTCAAACAGGGCAAGCACTGAATGACCCGGCTTTCGTGTCTTTGCAGGGGAAAATCAAGTGTTTCAACATAGTCTAAAGGCAGCAGGCGGGCAACCAGGCTCCTCCATTGCACAGTGGCGAGATTGGTCTCGTCACACAAGTAGTGAAATAAATTCTGTATGCTACCTTCATTACTCCTCTACTAATCTCTAGAGTCAGTTGTCTATTCTGGTTTCGTGCTGCCCTAGGCAGGACAAAATCTCACTGACAAAAAGACATGTGCAATTTGTTTCGTTCCGAATGTAAATTCAGACACATTTTGGCAATTCGGACATTCGGATGCTTCTGAATGTCCGAATTGCTGAATTTCGGAAGTGCCGCGCCGAACCGAACCAAAGTGCCGAATTGCCGATGTCCCGAACTGAACAGAATTGCAGAAGTGCCGAATTTCAGAAGTGCCAAAGTGCTTTGGATTTCTGAAAAGTGGCAAAATAAGAGAGGGAGGGAAAATTATGTGAATGATGACAGGAATCTAGACCAATCAGCTAATTCCTGGCACTGGGAGCCCTATAGATGTGTAAGTGGTTGTGGTGGCAGTCTGGGCACCTAACCCTACCCCTAATCCTAAACCTAGATGTGTAAGTGGTGGTTAGGGGTAGGGTTAGGGGTAGGCTTAGGGTAAGTGGTTGTGGTGGCAAGAAAGGGATGCTTCTGAATGTCCGAATTGCCAAAGTCACGAATTTCGGAAGTGCCGAACCAAACCGAATTTATTGCCCATGCACATCCCTACTGACAAACACAAATACACACATTTACGGACAAACACATATACCCTCACTAACAGACACACATACACACACTCATTGACAAACATATGTACACTCTCACTGACAGACACACACTCTCTCTAACACACACACACACACACATTTTTTTCAAATTTCAATCCACCCAGTCTCCCTACCTTCGGAGTGTTGGAGTGGATTCTTCCCTGAGGTCCAGTAGGGCTGGCTACAGATCGGCTGGCAGGCAGAGGCAGGCAGGCAAGAGCACAATGGAGGCAGGTGGCGAGGGAGCAGTAATCCTCCTGCTTAGCTCCCTCGCATGCCTCTCAGTGATGCCAGGACCGGAGTGATGTCATATTCCGGCTCTGGGATCACTGAGGGGCATGTGAGGGAGCTGAGCAGGAAGAGCTCAGGGGACAGTGCTCGCTAGCAGCCCACCTCCAACGCGTGCAGATGCCAGCCTCGGGGGGACCCGGGGCATTTGGTGGGTGGATGTTTATGCCGCCGCCCCTAGATGTGTCACTCAAGGCAAATGCCTTGTCAGCCTTGAGCTAAATACACTGCTGTCTAGAGTATCTAAATGGTTCTCTACTACATTGAAGAAGGCAGCACTAGTATAGTAGGTCATTTATTGTGCACAATTAGCGGGGACCAGATGAATTAATATAACTGACTGAAATAGTATGGGGCCCAAATTTTTATTCCACCGTAGGTGAGAACCAGCAAACCATATCCTTCACAATCATTATGTGCATTTTAATGCCTATTCAATATTATTTAATATTACCAGCAGAAAGAGAAAGAAGATGCATTTAAGAGTCAATTTAGAGGTGACATTCTTCGTTTGTCAGAAACCTGGTTAAGCACCATGGAGACTGCAACAGTATGTCAGATTCTGCTCTCAAATGTGCCAAGTTATTTGAAAGATTGATAAAGTGTGAAGAAGAATAACTCAAGTGATAAGTTATTTTCATCAAAAAGATACAAAAACGGGATTAGTTACAGTTAGCCTTTAGCCAAGGACGATTAAGGTTATTTATTCACTTGGAAGAGCAGTGTTAGTAGAGCAAGAGACATGTAACAAATTATGTTAAATACCTTAAAAGAACTCACTAAGACCGAGATGACCATAAGGTACATTCCATCTGTTGCAAAACTACAAGTCCCAAGATTATGTACCTGCTTTAAGGGTGGCAATGCATTATGTGGTAGTTGTAGGTGTATAACTGCTCGGGGAAGTGGTCTAGCTTTTGCCCACTCATGATATGCACACTGGTATGCCCAGTTATACCCAGGTCAACTTTTAGGACTGCTACATACTTTAGTTAGTATGTTTGTATAAATGTGTGCAATATGCCTTTTTAGTTCACTTATTTTCAGAGTTGTTTAGTGATCAATGGAGCCTGTCATTTAACCCCTTGAATTTCCATAAATCCTATTAATGGCAAATACAAGTGTGCATTTTGTTTACAGAATTTTTTTTTTTAGTAAAAACTGCTTTCAAAAAAGTGGAAGCTTTGGGAGGTTTCAGGGAAATTAAGATCTGCACCTCTTTGTGTTAGTCTTTGACTTTAACTCCCACAGGGAATTGTTCACTAAATACCGAATGGCAGTGAGTTGCAAACTTAAAGAATTTCTCCAAGCACAATGACATCTTCAGTGTTTTGAAGTTATATAGTTATAAAGTTACATAGCTGAAAAGAGACACGTGCCCATCAAGCCTTCCTTGCATTTATTTTTGCTGTTGATCCAAAATAAGGCAAAAAAAAACAAAACAGTTTGAAGCACTTGTTGTAACAAACTAGGAAGAAAATCCTTCCTGAACCGAGAATGGCAGTCAGATTTATCATTGGATCAAGAAGCTACCCCACAAATTACTATTTATATCCCTGAATATAATGTTTTCGTATTCATCCAGTTGCTATTTAAACACCTGCACAGACTCTGATAAAACCACTTTTCAGGCAGAGAATTCCACATCCTTATTGTTCTTACTGTAAAAAAAATACCTTTCGTTTGCCTTAGACTGAACATGTGACTGGAAGCAGTCCCAGAACAGGACCCTGAGAGACACAACTTACCACTTTTGTTAAAAAATTACACTTAATGACAACTCTCTGTACTCTATTTTAAAGGAAATATTCTACCAAACAACGCAAATTTGTGGTAATCATGATGATTGGAGTTTGTATGTGTAGCATTTCAGTTTGGTATACTGCACATACAGAATATACCCTGTATATTATCACAAAATACCAATAATATATTTTGTGTGAGTAAAACTGAAAAAAAATGTGCAACACATACTAACACTTTCCCTTAAGCTGAAGCTAGAATTATGGTAATCGCAATGATTTCTTGTAGCCATAAACAATGGTATTTATTTAAAATAACATTAGCATATTGATTGAGAATTGATTCTATAGAATGACCCTATTTAAATACACACTTTCACACACCCAATAGTTCATACACTGGCATGAGGTGACAGTTTGAAAAAAACCCAAACGATTGGAACAATATTAACCCCTTAACCCCTTAAGGACCGGACTTTTTTTGCGATGTTGTACATTTGCGACCAGGCATCTTTTTGACACTTTTGTGGTGTTTGTGTTTAGCTGTAATTTTCCGCTGTCTCATTTACTGTTCCCATACAAATTATATATTGTTTTTTTCAGGACAAAAGGGGCTTTCTTTACATACCATTATTTATATAATCTCATGTAATTTAATTTAAAAAAAAATGAAAAAATATGATGAAAAATTGAAAAAAATACACGTTTTCTGAATTTTATGTGAAAAATCTTTTACTCATCTACAAAAGCGAATGAAAAAAACTGCTAAATAGATTCAAAATGTTGTCCTGAGGGGGGGCGGGGCCTGACCACCGACGGGATCAGACATGCCGTGTCTGAGCTCCTGCTTCAGGGCTGAAAAGTCGGTGCTAACTGGGAGCCAAACCCAAACAGTAACCCATATCGGCGATTAACTTGTTCCCCAGCTGTTGGGGTACGCGGGGATACCTCTCAAGACCCTGCCTGGCATCAACAGTAACCTGACTGGGGCCCGGAGCGTGTTGGAGCTTGAGCTGGGACGAGACGGCCGCTCTCCTGGGTCTCCTGTCGGCGTCTGGCTCCCCCCCCCCTCTGGACCGGGGTGGTTATCCCGGTCTGCACGGGGAGCCACCAAGGTGCCAATCTGGGCCTAAAGAATCCACCCCACAGTGGATTACCCCCCAAGATGGCCGCTGCACGCAAACCATGTGCGCAACCTGACTGCGGAGGGGACGACCAGCTAGTTAGGGGCAAGTACAGAGATGATGGCACCTCTTACCACAGCCGGGGAGAAAGTGGAGCTGGCAGATCTCCTGAACCCCCTGCCCAAAAGCACCATCACGGATGTTGCCCGGAGGAAACAGGGCCGCAACCTGAACCACAGACCGGAACCCTGATAGCTACTAAAGAGCCGACCTGCCTGCCTGCGCTCAAGAGCAATACCACGCAGCCATCAGAAACCCGGAGGAAAAAGCAACACACCTGCATGCTGAGGCGACTACCACTAAGTCCTGGCATTAAGTCTTCCATATGACCCGCAACACTGAAGCCCCCCAGGACTATGGTGGAGAGACCGGGCACATACCGAACATGAGAGTCGGCTGATAGTCGCTACCTCACCGAAGTGGACTTTTCGGACTACACCTTGCCAATCCCAATTAGAAAAATTGATTGACCCGGGCTTCAGGACTTTACCTGTAATCTGTGGCCACCCACGTAGGCAGACTTCAGCTTGGTTTCCACAGTATGATATTATTGCTATTGTTTTTGTACATGTTTCCCTGTGCTGCACTTCTATACCAGTGCTGACGATGCCACTAATTTAATTCTCTGCTATACCATAATGGATGTTATGTTTGCATGCCTCTATCTACACACACTCCATGCTATGCTGGGGCAACCCAGGGGTTTACCTCACTAGTGTTACTTTAATGGCTCACCCCAAAAGCTACTCATGACACAGACTCTAAGTACCTGCATTATACTGTTATAAAATAACCGAGTTGTGCGCATGCCCATACTAAAGGGCAGCCATGCAGGATACTATATAATATCCTGTACCTAGCCTAGCTAACACTCTCTTGTTTCAAACACTTAAGCTAGTTGTTATACCCAGATGTTATTGAGTCTTGTAGCTTAGCCTGGTCACAGTCCAGGATGTCTAACATTTTAAAAAGTAAGCAGGCTGGACATGTATCACCTCACTGTTAAACTCATACAGTTCCATTTACTCATACAGCCATTTGCATATAGGGAATAACCGTACTAAAGTAACCTCATCCATGGTTATCCGGAAACATAGGCTGCATAGCTAAATGTACATAGCTTCTGACCCAACCGATAGATACTGGGCAGCAGGTGATTACTAGCAGAATGTTTAACATGTGCTGGAGGCTACTTTTCGTATTTGTATTTGTTATATTGCCTATGACCTGTTATTTTGCTTTTTTGCCCTATCTACTAAGCGGCTCAATTAAGGCATTTTATGGTCCGTCTCTCGAGCAGTAAGCATGTATCGCATATTTAAGCTTAGAATGTTCTAGTCAGCAGGTTTAGCCAGCTACAGCTAATCACTAGCATGTCTATAACATAGTCACATCAGCTTGAACAACTAGCCTGCAATGTTCTCTATTACCATTATATCCTGTATTACACTTATTCAGTTTTTTTTTTTTTTTATTAACAGTCAGCCTAGATATAACTCAATGTTACGCGTTAAATATTTAAAAATGTGCACAGTTTTTCCACTGCCTAATTTATGTAAACCCTTGTTCAACTCTGCATACCCTGACTACTGTGGTACGGTGTGCTATATGTGAATTTCCATGCACAAATAAAATAAAGAATTAAAAAAAAAAAAAATGTTGTCCTGAGTTCAAAAATACCCAGTGTTTACATGCTTTTTGCTATTTTTTTTGCATGTTATAGGGCTATAAGTACAAGTAGGATATTGCGGTTTCAAAACATACATTTTTAAAATGTATCAATAGTGACATTGTAACACTATTATCTGTCATAAATTGCTAAATAACACCCCACATGTACATATTTTTTTAAAAGTAGACAACCCAGGGTATTCAATATGGGGTATGTCCAGACTTTTTTAGTAGCCACTTAGTCGCAAACACTGGCCAAAGTTAGCGTTCATATTTGTTTGTGTGTGAAAAAAGTAAAAAACTAAATTGAACGCTAATTTTGGCCAGTGTTTGTGACTAAGTGGTTACTAAAAAAGACTGGACATACCCCCTTTGCAATACCTTGGGTTGTCTTCTTTTGCAAATGGTATGCCATCATGGGGGTAATTCTCATTCCTGGGCTACCATACGCTCTCAAAGGCAACGTAACCAACCTGGCCATTTTCAAGGTAAAAATATTTGACCCATATATTTGACCCTGTAACTTTCAAAAACGCTATAAAACCTGTACATGGGGGGTCCTGTTCTACTCAGGAGACTTTGCTGAACACAAATATTAGTGTTTAAAAACTGGAAAATGTATCACAACAATTATATCATCAGTAAAAGTGTGAAAAATGCAAAAAAAGTCACTTTCACTGACAATATCATCGCTGTGATATGTTTTACTGTTTTGAATCACTAATATTTGTGTTCAGCGAAGTCTCCCGAGTAAAAACAGTACCCCCCATGTACAGGTTTTAGGGTGTCGTAGAACGTTACAGGGTAAAATACAGTGATAGCAAATTAAATTCTCTGTACTTTCGGCCTGGGTTGGCAGGCAGGTCCCTCAAATTGCAATCATTAAAATGACTTAATTAGGTAAAAATATTACATAAATACGCACTTAGAATTTTAATATATATACAGATTTATATATTTGACGTCTACGTGTATATTTATGAAATTATTTATGTAATTATGTATATGGACATATGTATATTTCTTATTATTTTTATTTATTTATTTATACATAGATATATATATCATTACATTCTAAGTGTATTTTGATATAAATATATATATATCAATATCAAAATACTGTTAGAATAAAATTGCATATATATATATATAATTTTTTTTAATTATTAAAAATTATTTTTATTTTTTGTTATTTATTTTTATTAACATATTATTTGTATTTTATAATAATATATATATACCATATATATAGTTATTATATATATTGTATATATTCGTGTGTAATTTAAATATAAGTGCATTTTTATATTAATATACGTATATATAAATATAAAAATACACTTAGTAGGACATTATATATATGATATATATATATACATATATTATATATAGGTATATATAGATATAATACATGTATATATATCATATATATATATACACATATTATTATTTTTTTTACACTGATTTTTTTTCACTTTATTTTTTAATTTTCACTTGCAGGGAGACTGCCTGTCAGCACAGACAGTCCCCCTGCAGGCAGACACATGGACCCCTATTGCGGTCATGTGATCGAGTGATCACATGGCCGTGGGGTCCTGATCTGCCGAGGGGGGACTGCCCGGGCAGACAGGCAGTCCCCCTGGACCGGGAGGAGGGCTGATCGCCGCCGTGGGACCGACGGTGATCAGGTAAGTAGCCCCAGACCGTTATGACAGTTCAGGACCGTCAGCGGTCCAAACGCACGTTTTACCGCTGACGGTCCTGAACCGTCAGCGGTCCTGAAAGGGTTAAATATAATTTACATAGTATCTGAATGTACAATATGCTTATCATTTTAAAGAACATTTGATTTGCCATAATCAATTCACATTATGATAGGTCAAACTTAGGGAATTATGAAAAGGAACACTATAGGGTCAGGAAATTAAACATGTATTTCTATTCATAGTGTTAAAAAAACAACGTTTGCCCTTCGACTCCCCTTTACCCCCTTAAAATGGAATCTTACATTTATTCCAGATCCACGCAAGCCTGCCTATAGAAAAGCATTGGATTGGTTGTGATCATCAATTCAGATGATCTCAGCCAAGGAGGTGGGGGCGGTGTAGCCAAACAACCCCCTTGGCCAGTAAGTGTCTCCCCATAGGGATGCATTGAATCAATGCATCTGTCACGACAAAGTGCAACACACAGAATGTAGCCCTCAAAAGAGAAAACGTATTACCAGACCTTAGAATGGCTGGGTTTAATGTGGATAGCGAGAGAATAGTCAAGGAATAACCGATCATTATAAGGATAAGAAATAGCCGAGTCAGGAAACCAGATAACAGAATATTCCAAAATGCAAGCCAAGTCAACAAATACCAGAAAACACATTCAGGAAGCAATATAGCACTAGAGGGAACAACAAGTGAACCAAAATAGGGTACTGAACCAAATCAATAGGTGCTCTTCTATAGGGAAGCGTATTTTGCTTTACAGCAATGCTTTTACAATTATATTATTCACAAAATTTGGGTGTCGCATCATAAAAGGTGGCGTGTGTGGAGCGACCAGCGTCCGACATGCTGTGCCGATGCCGGGAGAAGTTCGCAGCTGGAGAACCTTCACGCGGGCTGTGGGATACAAGGTAAGGTATTGTGACAGCATCTCTATGGGGAAACTGCAGCGTCTCCATGCAAAGCGGGACACTCTGAACGTCACTTCAGCGCTGACCCAAGAAGCACCTCTAGTGGCCATCTGAGGAGTGGCCACTAGAGGTGTTCCTAGGCAGTAATGTAAACATTTTCTCTGAAAAGGAAGTGTTTACATTAAAAAGCCCGCAGGGACAGACTATACTCACCACAACAATTACTTTAAACTAGTTGTTCTGGTGACTATAGTGTCCAACTAATAAAATATGGTTAAACTGATTTACTAACTTACTAACTAATTACATAAACAAATACACATGGTTTCCTAGAAGTCCTACTTAATGCCTCCACGTTCCGCTCATGTATGACAACTGTGAGGTCATACTGCATATAAGTGGGTAACGTTGCACAGTTGACTGCTTTTAAGTGTCAATGCCCTCCCTCATCAATATACTGCAGAGTAATATATCGTGAAGCTGTTTCATCCTTACAATGCACTACTTTCATTGCTCAGCCCCATAGTGTAACATATTACTGGCCTACCACTTGGCAGTATGGAGTGCCACGACTTCACACTAGACCATGTAAGTGTCAATTATCTTTATTGCTTCCCGATCCTCTGCTTCTGTGCATCAAGGGTATTGGACGTTACCCATTTCTAAAGGGAACTACTAAAAAAAAGAAAAATCCCTGGTTATTTTCTATTTTTTCCTAAAATGTGTATGGCATAGGTGGTATCTTTTTATTTCAATACCCTTCACTTTTATTTCCAATTAACCATTATCCTCACCCTTTGCCTATGGATTTAGCAATCTGTCACAACGTAAAACCATGAAATACCTGATGTGGCTTTAAAAAGAAGAAAAAGTCTACAGCCCAAAAATGATCCTAGCAGTCCAATAATAAAATGGTAATATCTAAAAGACATGGAATTTAAATCCTGTATCTATTTATTGCTGAAATTATTCCTATATTCTGTGTGAGGTTGGTGCAATTTAAATACATTATTCTGTGTTTTTTTTTGCACCTGATATATATATACACACATACACATGGCTTTTCATCAAGGTGAGAATTCAAAGTGAATTTTAAATTTAAGACCAAAGTAGCGGAACGGAAAGCCTAGCAGACTTAGATAATCTTTTGCAGTTTAGCTATTTTGACATTAAATTTTAAATTTGTTTTGAATTCACATTGAATTCTCAATATAGTGAATAACCCTGTAAGAGTCCCTAGAAAATATAGGCATTAAACAGGTACATTTTGCCTTGAACCTCAGATCGTTGGTAATACTCTTACCAGCATGTCTGTAAGCCTCTAAGGAATTAGCAAAGCATCAAAATGGAGTTGAAAACCAGGGCACTTTAATCTGTTGCGATCCAATATCACAGCCATGGTGCACTAGTGTGAATGTGAAGGACTCCTCATTTCCCGATGAATATCAAAAAGACAAAAAATATGTAAATGCTGGCTTTACCTTTACGTTGTTTATCACAACGCCAACGTGCTTTTGTAAACAGATGTTCACTGGCAAAGATATAGGTAAGCAGTTCATACATTTTCATAATTCAAAAACAGCATCGCCACTAGGTGTAGAAGCAACATTCTGCATTAGGGAATCAAAGGAATCTTTGAACATAACTGTACAATGCACATCAAATATACTCAAACTGCCTAACCACTATCCAGAGACTCCTTTTATTATTATTATTATTATTATTATTATTATATTTATATAGCGCCAACAAATTCCGCAGTGCTTTACAATGGGTGGACTAACCGACACGTATTTGTAACCAGACAAGTTTGATGCACAGAAACAGAGGAGTTGAGGGCCCTGCTCAATGAGCTTACATGCTAGAGGAAGTGTGGTAAAGTGACACAAAAGGTAAGGGAAGTATTAGGGAAGTAGATTGGTAGAATAGTATTCACAGAAGACTTAGTGTGGGTTGTTTGTTGTTTTTTGTAATGACAGTTGCAGGAGATGAATCAGTTGGGAGCTATTAACAGTTTAATTGATACACTTTTATGAAAAAGTGAGTTTCCAAAGATTTTTTTGTAGGACTGGAGACTGGGTGAGTGTCTAATGGAAAATATAAGGGAGTTCCACAGGAACGGTGCAGCCCTAGAGAAGACTTGAAGGCGAGCATCAGAGGTGGGAGTACGGACAGAAGATAGACATAGGTCTTCGGCAGAGCGTAGGGGCCTAGACGGGACATACTTGTGTATTAGGGAGGATAGATAGATGGGAGTAGCATTATGTAGAGATTTGAAAGCAAGAACCAGAATTTTATATTGAGCCCTATATCTTACAGGAAGCCAATTCAGGGACTGACAGAGGGGTGAGGCGTGGGAGGTGTGGGCAGACAGGAAGACGAGCCTCGCCGTCGCATTCATTATATATTGCAATGGGTGAAGTTGGGAGCATGTAAAACCACTGAGAAGCGGACTACAGTAGTCAAGGCGAAAGAGGACAGTGGCAAGGACCAGCACCTTAGTCGCATCTGACGTTTAGTAGGGGTGGATGCACGCAATGTTTTTGAGATGGAAGCGGCAGGATTTGGCGATTGACTGGACCTGAGGGGTGAAGGTGAGGTCGGAGTCAAAGAGAACACCTAGGCAGCGAGCCTGCGTGGTGGAACTGATGGTAGCACCATTAATGTGGATGGAGACAGAAACACTTGAGGGAGGAAAGACCAGAAGTTCTGTTTTGGACAAGTTGAGCTTAAGGGAGTGGGCAGCTGTTTAGTTAGAAATAGCAGAGAGGCAGTCAGAGGCACTAGTACAGAGGGGCGGGCAGAGATCAGGGGAGGATAGATAGAGGGGAGGACAGAAAGATTTAGAACTCTACTCATGGTTAATTTCACTCAGTTCATCCAATGCCACTTTTTATTTCATTATCCATGTCTGATACATACCTTACATGTCCTTATATCTGAGTACCTTGTATACATAAGCTTATTTTTATGGTGAAAATCACATTATTAATAAAAGCTATGTACCATAATGATCGCGGGATAATTCTATTTCCTCCCATAAGGATGAGTGGATGAGCAAGCCACCAGTAATTAGAGTCACAATATACTGATGTTGATGTCATCAACTCCATCCTAGGTTACTAAAAAAATGTATTAGCTATCAAGAGAACCACTGATCAGATGGATCAATTACAATTACATGACTGGAAATGCATATTTAGCAATGATTTATCTCTATATTATTGGTTAATAGAATCAATAACAACTTATTTACTGGCAACATTTCTGAACGCATGATTCTTGCATATAATACTTACCCTTCCACTTCCATGTTAGGCCTTCATCTAAGAGAAAATAGCAGGATTACACGACTGCCTCATGACACCTACATGCTACAATCACATGTTTTTAGCACACTCCTTACTTACTGTCACCACAGTCTTCTCGTATAAAGTACTACTGATAGACAGGTAATTGATAAATTTTACTTTTTGTAACCCACCCCCCCCTCCCCCCAAATGGTATGTTGGGTAAGTGGATAAATCCATAGCTGGTATTGGACTCTCAGATTTAGTTTTTTTTTTTTTTATTTATGTTAAATATTTGTTAATGTGTTTACTTGGCAACAGATGGTGTGCTACCAGCAGAAAAATTCAGTTAATGGCTATTGGTTGCTCTTTAACAGATACACTTTCCAAATTAGCAGCCAAGAGGCTCTAGTTTACATACAACTAGCATGAAGAATAATAACATCTGGGTCATTTTCAAGTCAGCCAAATCATCTCAAATTGTTTGAGTATTGTGCAACTTGAATCAAACTTTCTTCTGCCAACTTCCCATCAATTGATCAGTTGACAACAGGTTATAGTCCTCAGGTATTTGTAAATTTTTGTCCAACAGTAATATCAGACACCTTTGAAGCCTTGACAAACATTGATTGCTGGACATTTCACCCAATAGTGCTACGTAGATGTCATTAAAAGATACATCTCTTGGTAAGAAGCCTTGAGCATCTTCAGCAAGTTAAATATCAAAGCACACCTATCTGGTTACTACTTTATGCATGCGTATGTCAAATTTATAAGCACGTAATTATTTATATCTATACATTGTCAATTAGAGGAATCCTGACAATCTATTAGCGACATAATATGTGATTTATTTATAACAGATAGAAGGAGACAGCTGAAGAACTGGGACAGTTATTAAACTTTCCTTGATCTGGCTTCTGCATTGAATTTTGTAAATGTTTAATGAATGTCGGGGACAATTGACAAAAGTTTCTTGAGCAGGAAAGGGACAAGGTCAATACCTAATGCTTAAACGGAAAGTCATGCCGAGCTAGGGAAAACAAAAATGCGTTATCACCTTTTGAAATGTTCAGGACAAATAATGCTACTTTCAGATCATGCAAATGATACAACTCATTATTTTTATTGTTATCTATATCATATTTATATTATCAGTATGAGCATCAAGATAATAGTATTCTGGACTTTAACTCCCAGCCTGTTCAACCATAATTTTGATTTCATATAAATGTCAAGACAAAATGTATCTGCTTATCCAAGTGCAGCAGAAAATTAATTAGGAATAAAATTAATTGGGATAAGAGGTCACCCGTTTTAAAAAAAAGTCTCTGTATGCCACAACACCCAATATTACGGGATTGTCCTCATGGGCAACTATTCTCCTGATCTACATTTTTCAACTCTTTATCCGAATATTTGCAGGTTGCTGTTTAGTAAAATAACCAATAAGCGCAGTTAAAAATTGGTGAGAAAAAGTTTGTTCAACACAAGAGATAGCACAGCTCTACCACTCTATCTCAGACGTCAACCACCAACATCCTCTGTCTGACGTTAGTAAATGATATATTTAGATCAGACACATGGATACCTTTGCTGTTTATATAAAAAATTAGTAGGGAGGGGAGAGAAGGATGTAGCACAGGACAGGACATACAGATGAAGCAAATTTGGCATCAAAAACGTGCATTTAAATGAAAATTTTATTTTTTATTATAATTTAAAAGTGTAGCCTCTTTGTGTATTGTTTGCGCTGCTTACATACAAGTAAATAATTATGTTAATTGCATATCCTGACTGAACCTTGCCCTACGGGGCTGCCATGTTATCCTATAAGATGCACTATATAAACCAATATATTACCAATTACCAATATTTTTCCGCATTGCGTTTAGTGCTAAGGTTCGTTTTTATCTTACGGCAGCTCCAGGGCATACATGTTCCTTTCTGGCTGAGATTAATGGGAGTCACACTCCTAAGCAGAAGCTGCTGTTTGCAACTGCCACCATTAATTCAGCCATTTTCAGTGATATCCCGACAGAGTAACTGGGGAGACAGAACTGCACTATTTGTCTCCTCAGCTCATCTCTATACATACTTTTGGAGGAGGAAAATAAAGTAAAATGGCTGCATCTGCATAACTGCAGTGCATAAACATAACTTCCACAGGTTTTGGGACGACTGAGACATGTCTGTCATTCCCCTGAGAGTAAAGATCCTGATCGACACTAGAACAGTCAGACTACACATTATATAGAACAATGCACAGATGATGTCACCAACTGGGCACTAGGAGGTATGAAAACCTATTAACCACATCATTATACAATATGATTAACCAAATGCAGTAAAGGGGCCCCTTAAGTCAGTCTAGTTCTAATATACATGTTTTAAGCAACCCTAGCCTAAACAGTAATGTTAAAATAATCATGTATAATAAACATACAGTATGTCACAAAAGTGAGTACACCCGTCACATTTTTGTAAATATTTTATTATATCTTTTCATGTGACACCACTGAAGAAATGACATTCTGCTACAATGTAAAGTAGTAAGTGTAACTTTGCTGTCCCCTCAATATAACTCAACACACAGCCATTATTGTCTAAACTGCTGGCAATTTCAAAATGTCCAAATTGGGCCCAAAGGGTCAATATTTTGTGTGGCCACCATTATTTTTCAGCCCTCATGGGCATGGAGTTCACCAGAGCTTCACAGGTTGGAGTCCTCTTCCACGCCTTCATGATGACATCACTGAGCTGGTGGATGTTAGAGTCCTTGTGCTTCTCCACCTTCCATTTGAGGATGCCCCACAGATGTTCAATAAGGTTTAGATCTGGAGACATGCTTGGCCAGTCCATCACCTTTACCTTCAGCTTCTTTAGCAAGGCAGTGGTCATCTTGGAGGTGTATTTGGGGTCATTAGCATGTTGGAATACTGCCCTGTGGCCCACTCTCTAAAGGGAGGGGATCATGCTCTTCTTCTGTATGTCACAGTACATGTTGACATTCATGGTTCCCTCAATGATCTGTAGCTCCCCAGTGCCGGCAGCACTCATGCAGGCCCAGACCATAACACTCCCACCACCATGCTTGACTGTAGGCAAGACACACTTGTCTTTGTACTACTTACCTGGCTGCCGCCACACACGCTTGACACCATCTAAACGAAATAAGTTTTAACTAATCCATGTCCTTAGTCTGCTTGTCTTTAGCAAACTGTTTGCGGGCTTTTTGGTGCATCATCTTTAGAAGAGGCTTCCTTTTGGGATGACAGCCATGCAGACCAATTTGATGCAGTGTGCGGCTTATGGTCTGAGCATTGTCAGGCTGACTCCCCAACCGATTCAACTTCTACAGCAATGCTGGCAGCACTCATACATCTATTTCCCACAGACAACCTCTGGATATGACACTGAGCATGTGCACTCAACTTCTTTGGTAGACCATGACGAGGCCTGTTCTGAGTGGAACATGTCTTGTGAAACTGCTGTATTGTTTTGCCCACCGTGCTGCAGCTCCATTTCAGGGTCTTGGCAATCTTCTTATAACCTATGCCATCTTTATGTAGAACAACAATTATTTTTTTCAGATAACAGAGAGTTCTTTGCCATGAGGTGCCATGTTGAACTTCCAGTGACCAGTATGAGATAGTGTGATTGCGATAACACCACATTTAACACTCCTGCTCCCCATTTACACCTGAGACCTTGTAACACTAACGAGTCACATGACACCAGGGAGAATTTTGAGGGGACAGCAAATTGACACTGCTATACAGGCTGTACACTTGCTACTTTACATTGTTGTAGAGTGTCAGTATAAAAATATTTACAAAAATGTGACGGGTGTACTCACTTTTGTGAGATACTGTATATATAAAAGATACATCAAGCTGAAACATGTATTAAGGGACAATAATATAATTGAGGAGTTCTGGAGACCTTCATCAATCACTCGATCTTTGAACTTGTGCCCCTCAATTGAATTATTTTCAATAATACACACCTAGTACATAGTTACAAACCTTTTTCTGGATAAATGATTATTAGAAATGTAAATGTAAAATTACAAAATACACTAAAGCAGTCTCTTCCCTTCATATTTGCTATTTTTCTGACCCTGAAGCACATTTTCATATATACTAAACAGATATATAAGACCATATACTTCAACTGGGGTGCATTTAATGTTACAGGCAGCTACGGTGTAGCTCCATTGTGGTTGTATCTTCGTCTAGAAAACAGATTAATGAGACCAATACCGTACCATAACTGTTGCACGTTTATTATTTAAAAGTGCGTAATAGTGATTCTTATCAGATTAAAGAGATGGGTGTAGTAAGGAATGCTGCCAAATAGATTTAAGGTAATGACCGGAATAAATCATTACAATGAGTTGTCTCTTGGATCTATGTCTTCCTGATGGAGCAAGCAAAGGTGATCAAACCTAAATTATTTTTTTTTTTTCATTACCCACGTCAGATTGTTCATGATTCTTAAAACAAAGCATTAGGCACCCTATATTGATTAAGCAATTATATTTCCATTAACAATTAGAAATGACTTAGAGCTTAGTTAATGGGAATCTCAGTATAGGAGTACACTGCTTGTCGTATTAACCTATGTAAAATAAAATGTACTGTACACTGGAAAATGATTCCTACTCAGTCAGAAGCAGCATGTAATATGGGGCAGACCTTGATCATGTTTATAGCTTCACCGCCTGTCACTCAGCCTATGCCATTAGACCCTTTGTGCCACTGGAAAGCAGGTCTAATGTTGAGGATTTCATTGACAGGTATGGAAGGCACTATTATTTTAAAAGAGCTTTAAATTACAATCTATATATTTGCTAGCATTCCTGCTAGTGCAATGTCAGATGGAAATGAATGGTCTTTTAAGTACAGTTATTTTATGTACACTTTCATATAATACACATTTATTAATAATACATGCACATGTATATATACTGTGTGTACGCACATACATACACACACACACACACACACACATGCATATTAATACAAATAACATGAAATGAGGGAAACAATTTTTTTCTTTAAACATTTTTATCCTTTTAAGCACACACGCTTGCTGACCCGTACACACACTCATTAGCACACAGACTTTTTAACCAACACACACTTTTTCAATGACAGGCACACATTCTCATTGATACACATGCATTTACATACACTCACTAACAGACACTGACATACACACATTCTCTCACACACAATCGTGCATATGTGGAGTATTTTTTAATTTTAATTTTATCTTTTTTAGGCCACCCAGTCTCTCTACCTCTACAAGAGCCATAGTGGATCCTCTCCCCTCTGGAGTCCAATGTGGAGCTGATGTGATCCTGTGATCTTCATGCTCTTCCAGCACTGCTGTCCTGTGCACCATTTAGTGATACTGTGGCTGGAGTGACATCATATGCCAGCTCTCTGCATCACTGCAGGGTGCGCATGAGACCTGTCCTGGAAGAGCACAAAGATTACAGCCCCCACACCACCTGCCTTCATTCGTGCCCTGCGGACAATTATATTTTGGCACAGTAGTTCTGGGATGGTTAATGACACCTCTTAATTTCAATATTTTAACTATTTAGCAGATTACCCCCTACTTGCTACCTTTATGTGGGATTGCCATATTTAAGGACACCAAATAAGGGAGCTATCTGTTAAACCATGCCCTATTTTGGTATTCCAATCCCAAATAAGGGAACCAATTTAGTGAATTATCTGCTTAGCAACTGAAATAGCAAAATTACAAAAAGCAATTTTCTTTGTTTTATCTTTTAATTATTTAGTAAATAACTCCCTTATTTGTTATGCTCATGTGGGATTGCCATGTTTAAGGATACCATATTAGGGAGTTCTAAATACATAAACATTTTCATGCACACACCTCCCCACAGATATACACACCCACACATAACCAAAGACAAACACATACACACACACAAAATCACAAACACACACATACACATACTCACAGACACTTACTTAGACATACAAACACACATAATCACAGACACATACATAATCACAGACATACTCAATTATATGCACAGACACAAACACATAGACATCATAGACACAATCATACACACAAACACTTTTGTATCACAATACCTTGCTTGAGGACTCAAGAGGACTCTCTCCCTGATGGCAAGTGACTGGCACTGAGATTAATGTGTTCTCTCTACACAGCTTCCATGTGCACCTTCTGGTGGTGCCTATGCAAGCATGACATCATTTCCCATCTGCCGGCACTCTGTGCTGGGAAAGCACAGTAGGTAAAGAGCTCCCTCGCCACCTGCACTCCTTTCCAGTCATATTATTTAGTTTAGTTTGTGGTGGCAACCCAAGAGCACTGGATAGTAGGGACACACAGTGGATAATCTAGGGGAGGCAATAAGCCCCCTATAGGGCCTGGTGTGGAGGTGCTGGTTGCCAGTGATGCTGAAAGGAACCTATACAATGTTGCCTCCTGTGTGGGTCAGTCACAGTCCCACCTGACTCATCTGACACTCTTTGGGGATCCTGGCCGCCAAAGAGTCATTTGCAACTCCTGGCATATTGAGATTGTCTGCTTGATGTCATAGATTCTCTCTGCTGCAGTGGAAGTTTTGAATTGTCTCTTGTTTTTGTCCTGAAGTATACTGCTCCAGCCATGAGGGCATTAGGCCATTCCCCGCACCAAATTAAGCATTGCTCTAATTTTGAGGCTTCCATTAATAGTGCTGCCTGGGGGGCTTCCTGAGCTCTACATATTGCTCACCTGTCCAAGTAGAGCTTTTTTCCCCCTACACTTTGCAATATTGACATATTGACAAAGGTGTAGCTTAAGGTAAGCTTTGCTAGCTTGGCAGAGAAAGTGAAGCTCAGGAGTCAGGAGTTAGAAAAATACATAAGACCAAGTAGTCCATACTTTTTAAAGAGAAATAGATAAAAAATTAAGAAGAGAAGAACAGATTGTGAAAGACAAAGAAAAGACAAAAGAATAGTAGAAAGGTAAGTTTGAGGTGACAGAACCACTTTAAGGTCTCTTAGATATTTAGTTTGCATTTGGACACATTAATTTTGTTAAAAAATGCTTAGCAATGGGGAGCTATCTGGCGAGCTGACAGGACGCATGGCGCCTGAACTCCGACAAAGGCTACTTAAAATACCTTCACAAACTGATCAAATTGCTTGCTCCAGGGTACACATGGCTGCCAAGAGACCAGGTACAAAATGTGGAAGCACTCAAAGAAATCCCAAGGCCCGAGCATGGGACATACCCGCAACATTGGCCAATTGCTGTCCCAGGCCTTTAGGCCCAAGATTGCAGATGTCCTGCTGGAACTGGGGTTAGACTTGTTCTCTGCCTCAGAGGACAACTACCTGAGCGATGTCCCAACTCCAACACCCCAACGGAAAAGCCAAGCCATACCTCCTCGGCAAACAGAACCCCCACTGGCTACCAAGGTAGACCTCTCCAGCATGGTGAATGACCTTAAGGCCTTCTTCACGACCGAACTAGCAGGGATGAAGGATGAACTGGGCACACTGACAGGCCGAATACGGGCCATGGACGATGAGGTCCAGGACCTAAGGACCCTACAAGACACCCCAGCTAAGCACATGCAAGAGCTCTCTAACTTCTGCACACAATTGACTGCAAGAGTTGGGCAATTGGAAGACATGACACGCCAACGGAACCTTAAGGTGAGGGGGATCCCTGACACCGTGGCTGCCGAAGAGCTGCCGCAATACCTTAGGAGACTGTTCTTAGCTGCATTGCCGTCTAAGTAGGCAAAGGGACTGACTCTTGATGGCCTATACCGCATACCTGGGTGGCCACGCACTAAACAGGACACTGCTAGGGAAGTTATCATCTGTTTCAGATCCCGCTCTGACAAGGAGGGCTTTCTCTGCGCTATTAGGGGACAAACCTTTGAGGAACATTCCCTAAACTTCTATCAAGACCTAAGCTATCAGACACTGCAGTGGTGCACCTCCCTAAAAGACTTTACAGCATTGCTGAGGGCAACCGATATCCCATACAGATGGCAACCGAGACGGCCACCGCCTGACTTCACCAATGGAAGCGGCTACGTTTCTGCACTCCCTGGACATACAACCGGCCACAGGCATCAAGACGAGACCCACACATCAGTGGGATGTTGCCAACATCGCACCCTTCACCCCATCGGGATCCACAGCACCAGGATGAACAGGCGCAGCATCCCCTCCCAGCACCAACAGCATGTGCGAAGATGCCAGATACCAAGATCGTAATGTCCTGTCGAACACTGCCATTTTGTTTGTGTTTTAATGTTAGATTTTTCTTTTCATTGTGCTCCCATAACTGCATGTTGATTTATACCGCATACGTGCTACTTATTTTAATGCATGCAAGACGCCCCACCATAGCCTCCCCCATACGCCTACGATGCACAACACCAAGGAAGCGCAGATGCCGAAAGTAGCCCATAGCTACACAACAATGTGAATTATATACACATTGGTGGCATGAGCAAAGTTTTCCATCATACCCTCCCTCACACATGTTTCCAATCCTGTACCTAGCCTGAGCTACTCTGTATTACTCTCATGTAACACAAGCTTACCTCCTACATTATAAAAATACACATACCTCCTACATTATAAAAATGTCTAGTGAATTTGAATGCCGAAGCCAGCTAGTCCAGACATGTATATTTAGTATGTTTTTCTCACTGTTGAGTCTGATTCTTATATAATATAAAATTGTGCACATTTGCTCTACTATCCTAACTGTAAACAAGATATGATGCTCGAGGATTGTTGTTGGGGTACCTCAGGCTTGGATGTACTAATCTTACGCACTGCAAAAATATATAAAAAAAATAAATAAATGCTTAGCAATATCCGGAATATAACTGAAATATTGAGAAATGGGAATATTAGCACATTCACAATCAATGGAATATGGTTGTGATCAATAGAAACATTTACTCTGTAGAACACTAACATGGATTGTAAAAGGTAATACAGTGCGACCATGTAATACTAAATTAACCAAATGCATTCACATCTTGTTTTGTTTCAAAGACTGTATATACTTTTATGAACACAAATGATTTGATCAGTTTAACAACAACAATGCCTATTTGATGTATATAATGCTGAGTTATCATATCCTACTTTAACACAATGTTGTGATGAAACCTACCCATACTACTGGAATAAGCCTATCCCTACTCTCAAACAGCCACCTCTCATGTTTCTGTGAGCTCCTGAAGACACGTCTTTATATAAAATACTTCTTCTACATAGTCTGCTTAGCCCACCATATCAGAACATTCTGATTCCCCCTGGTTCCAATGATTTTGTAAGTCGACAATTTGCATTTTGTTACAATAGATAATATCCTCTTTGTACAAAGTTCTGCATAATATCATTATGTTAGAAACGTAAAAATAATAATAATACTAATAAACAAAGAAACACATAGGTAAATGTGCTTTATTCACACTTTGATGATTTATCACATTAGTTTAACACACTAGAGATTGCTGGTATATATTTCAACACATTAAGGATAGCTTATACTTACACTGGAGATTTCTCAAGCTCAGTTTGACACATTGGGGGTTCCTAACACATTTCTTAAACTTATCCTAAACAGTTCTGAGGACTCTGGCATTGCATAGTTCATTTTAGAATACTTACACTTTGCATAGTCATAAAGAACTAACTGCATCCACTGGGAATATCATGATGGTATCAAACATTAGATAGCAAACAATACTCTCAACATACAGTTGTAATCAAAATTATTCAACTCCCATTGAAAATCATGTTTATTGTCAACATACAGAGTTTAAGCTGTTTGCAATGAACAAATTAAACAAGAGCAATTGAAATAGCTTAACACAAAGAATGCTTCAAGTGGTTTCCCCAAATTAAACTAAAAATGCAACTTATAATTGCTCCTCCAATCTCAAGTCTGAGCTGGAACACTTGGATAGCAACACTTTGTTGAGTGTCACATTTGACTGTATGTTAGAAACATGGTAAAGTCAAAAGAATGGTCCACAAAGTTAAGAGAAGAGATTATTGCCCTTCACAAACATGGAACAAAAAGATACAAAGGCCCTGAATGTTCCAACATTGGAAATATAGTTTGCAAGCTCAATGTTTAAGGAACAGTGGTTACACTACCTGGACAGGGCAGAAAAATAAAGCTATCAATGGCTACAATCAGATTTCCGAGAAGGCAGGTTGTGAAAAGCCCTCAAGTGACAGCATAAGACCTGCAGCAAGACTTGGTGGCAACAGGCACTGGTGTTTCAGTGACCACAGTAAGGCATGTACTAAACACATTGGGTTTTCATGCAAATACACCACTACTGACCCAAAAGAACAAAAAAAGTTGGTTAAAATTTGCTCAATCATATAAATAAGCCACAGAAGTTTTGGGATTCTGTTCTGTGGAGCAATACAAAAAAAATAAACTTTTTGGGCTAATGGATCAGTGGTATGTCTGGAAAAAGAAGAATGAAGCATACTCTAAAAAAAAAAAACACTCTGCCTACAGTTAAACATGGTGGTGGCTCAGTGATTCACTAGAGCTGCTTTTAATCCCATGGCACTAGAAACCTGCAGCGTGTGGAAGGCAGGATGGATTAATTGAAGTATCAGGAAATCCTAGGATAAAATGTTGTGCAATCTGTGAGGAAGTTGAAGCTTGGGCATCATTGGACCTTTATACAAGACAATGATCCCAAGTTAACCTCAAATTCTACCAAGGCTTGGTTGCAAAGGAAGTCCTGGAAAATTTTACAGTGGCCATAGTTACCTGACTTGAATCCCATAGAACATCTGAAAGTCTGTAAATGTTGACAATAAATCTGATTTTCAATGGGTGTTGAATAATTTTGATCACAACTGTAATGGTAACTGGACTTGGCTTCATACACTTTTTTAAATATGCAATGTTAACATCAGCAAAAATGCATCCAGATTCATTAAAGGGCTAAGCCAAATGACTTGTCCACTAAGTTAAGATAAGAGATAATCGTCCTTCACAAACAAGGAACATGATACAAAAAGATAGCGAAAAAGATAGTAAAGGCACCAAATGTTCCTAATAAAAAACATTGGAAGCATAGTTTGCAAGTTCAAAGATGAAGGAACTGGATGGAGGTTTACACAGACACATACACTTAATTAGAAGTTAAAATATATTCAATTAATTCATAATGTGGACTTTAGGCACATCTGTATTTACTATTGTTGTCCTAAGATAACAGTATCTTATCTGTTCCTAGAACAGCATTCTTCTGGACAGTTATCATAGATATCCTCTATGGAATCTGTTGAAGCCACTATCCCAACCTGGGTTAGAGTGCCAAGTGCTCCTATTACAACACAAAATCCTTCCTAGCTCCCCATTCAGCCCTTGGTATTTGTCCACCTTCTCATGTTCCTCCTTCTTAATGACTGGGTATTGTCACATCCACCACCACTGCAGTCTTCCGTTCCTTGTCTACCACCACAATGTCAGGTTGGTTGGCCACTACTTGCTTGTGTGTCTGGGACTGAAGGTCCCACAGGATTTTAGTCCCGTATTCTCAACTACTCTTTGTGGTATTTCCCATCTCGGCAGGTCTATATATATATATATATATTTGGTGCAGATATTTTGGTATACAATCCCAGCAACTTGATGCCTTCCCTGCTAATATCGTACACCTCAATACTATGTGCTGAATTTTTTAAGAGGCCTCTTTCCACAGTCTGCACCTTGTGTCTTGCCTGGTGTGGTAGATCACGCATTTCTATTGATTTGAATGTGAACACTGTTCCTGTGGAGCAAGGTTTAGTACCTAAGTGCTGTCTTCAGTCCTGCTTTTTCCAACAACTGATAGGATTTCATAAAGTGAGCCACATCCACTATTTGTCAGTGGTATACCCCATTGAGAGGTTTGTCTTGACATGGAACCAATCAGCTTGAGATCTGAGGAAATTGGAGAGCAAGGTAACACCTTGAACTCTTTGTCTTGTTTCTAAAACAATTCATGAATATTTTTTGCAGAGCCATCTGGTAACACCATTGCCATGAAGATGTGTAATTAGCCTACAAAAATCTCTAGGTTGGTGATACATGTCAAAGTAGCATTCATGTGAATGTCAGGACCCAAGGTTTCAAGGTAGAACATTGCCCAGAGCATAACCATGCCTTCACCAGCTTGCCTTCTTCCAAAAGTGCATCCTGCTGCTATCTCTTCACCAGGTATATAATGCATACGTACCCAGTCACCTGCACTAAAAGAAAATGTGATTCATCAGGCCAGGCAACCTTATTTCCATTTAAGGTCAAGTTCTGATGCTCACGTCCCCATTGAAGGCGCTACCGGTGATGGACAAGGATCATCAAAGTCATAATGACTAGTCTCTGGCTGTGAAGCCCCATACTCAGCAAACTGCAATGCACTGTGTATTCTGACACCTTTCTATCAAGGCCAGCATTAAGTGTTTCCACAATTTGAACTGCTGTAAAAGTTTTTGAGATGCTCTAACTCGACTAGCCATCACTATTTGGCCCTTGTCAAAGTCACTCAGATATTTTAACTTGTAACACATTAAATTCAAGAACTGACTTTAAAGTCAAAAACTACAAGAACTTTACAAGTGCCATTGTGACGATACAATAAATGTTATTCACTTCACCTGTCAGGGGTTTTTAATGTTGTGAATGATCAATGTAATAACAGATAGATAGAGAGAGAGAGAGAGAGAGAGAGAGAGAGAGAGCTAAAAAGTCATATCTGTCATTTAAAAACACTTGGGTGTTCTTTACAGGAAAAATTGAACAAATAGATAGCAAATATGCTAATACTAAGTCATTCACCTGCACAAGTTGTGAAAAAAATCCTGTTGTGGAGAGATTAAAGTAGAGGGATTTAAAAAGATAAGAGATTTAAGTATAAATATGATTAAATATTCTTTTATGATGTACACTTGTTAATAATGTTTCCGTGCTCAGTCATAAAACCATTCCCAATCACACAGCTGTATCTGCTTGATCATAGGTGACAATGACAGAACACATGACTCACCCAACTGTGCTGCTAAACTAATGCACTCAAACCTGGCTATTTTGCAGACACCAAGGACATGCGTTGAAAACTCCTCTGCTAAAGTAACTGTAGGCAGTCAGGTGCTGCAAGCAATACTTTTAAATTGTACTCTTCAGCAAATCCCCAGTTACAGAACACAATTCTAAGCATTTTCAAACTGAGCTACTGTAACCTGAGCTCATACTGTAAAATGTTTATTAAGCTATAAAACATTATTGGTCAAGTGAAAAGTTAAGTCAAGCTGGCAAATTTCAGCGGAAAGCCAAATAATTCTTTGTGTCTTGCCCTTGTATTTTTGCAATATGTTAGGCAGGGCAGATATGACTTACAAGAAATATATTTTACCTGGCATTTTTTGCAGAGGACTTTATAGTCCCTTAGACTAAAGTGTCACTGGTACCAGCATATTTCCTTTCCATAAGCCAGTTTAAGAAAAAAAAATATTCTCAACATATTAACATTATTTTAATCTACCCACGTAAGTTTATCTGTTGTCACCATTTGGAAATTCAGCAGTAATAAATGACAGTATTTATCATCACAGGAGATATTTAATGAAACTTATGGTTGTAGTGACTACATACTGGGTTATCCATATAAATTCAGAAAAAAAATATTAGTACATGAACATAAAACGTAACGAGACAATCATGTTATGTGTTTATAGTAGTGTGTATCACCAGATACATTGACCTTAGGGTCAAACAATAACTAAACTCTGAGAGGAGGTGTCGTCATTAGTGTATGTAACCACTAGGGGTTAAAAAGAGGAAGTATTTGTTGTGTTAGGCCTGCTTTTATCAATTGTGTTAGGGGCAAAGTGATACAGCCATTTTTTTCCGAATTTTTATATATTCTTTATTTTTGCTACTTTTTATGCAGATTCTCTATATTTTGGTATACCGATTTGTATTATGGAAAGTGAGAAGTTTTTATTTCCAAAAGTGGGAATTAGGTCATATGGATAAAAGAGCCACCTATTTCTAAACTCATTGTGGTGTGAGTTAAGGTATTGAAAAGGGTGAGCTCCTACTATTCATGGTCCTTACTTCATACCTTATCTTCATTTTGCTTGGATGGCGTTTGGTAAATGGTCACATCGTCCTTGTCCCATTAGATGTGCTAAACCCCCACTTCTAAGAATGCTAACAATAGTTGTTCCTCCCAGCAAACAAGTACAAATTGAATGCCACGTCTACCACCAATCGCAAGTGCCAAATATTCTCTAAGACAGTCGACAGGTGGATGCTTTTGAAGATTTTCAGCCCTTTACATGACACTCTAGTTGCAATATCAGGATGATATAGTGCTCTAATACATAATAGCTTTCATATTACCAACAAAATAATGCCCTATCTCTGCTATACACCTAAATATAATTGGGACTAAAAGCTGTTATCTACGCGTTATCTATTCATAAAATAAAACACTGTTTGATGTGTGGGAGAAGGGTGCTACTGAGAAATTACGATTTAATATTCTTTAATATTCCCACAGGCCACTGGCCAAATACGCTATAATAACTTTTTAAGCCATTGCATTTAAAGTTGCCATTGTGTTAATGCCATTATACTATTATATATGCTTGTACAATGGCTGAATACTAAAGTCTATTTATTAGTGTCAGAGTTTGTTGTTGAATGAAGTGTTCCATCCCCAAGATCCCTACAACTATCAAACTAAAACACAGTTTTCTAAAAATATGTCCTGTTTACAGAACATAGACATTATTTACCGTCAAGAAATTATAGCAGCAAACCTGGCATGCGTTTTTGCAGTGTAGTTGCTGACAAAGATTAATCTTTACCCAATCAAAATTTGGCGTTCTCATAACAGTAGGTTAGAGTGCTGAATTTAAGGAGTCAGGGAGGATTTGGAGCATAAACTGTTTTTCACAGAAGAGATATGACTGTTGGCAGGTTTGATGAAGAAAAGTCATAAAATTACAAAGTGCTGTTTAAAAAATAACTGCAGCCAATCACGACCACAGAGGGGATTTTACACAATGGTAAAACCATCAAAAGCTATCATCACGGAAATGTTCCTCTCAATATAAATCATGCTCAAGCCTTTTTAATGCCAGTTGATGATGAAAAACCAGACGATATTAGTGACCAAGTGGGTGAAAGTGTTTTCTGTTTACTGGAGTTGTGGTCTACACAAGACAATTTAAGACAAATATTCCACAATTACTTGGGAAATATAATCATACAAAGAATAAACCTGCATTTGTTGCTATTTATGTGATATGACATGGATTGTAGCCATGGAGTTTCGAAAAATGGCAAATGTATTGCAAAATGTAGTTCCAAGATGGAAAAATTCAGATGGCTAGATGTAGTTCAGGTGATTACATTCTCCATTCACCTTAATGAACAGTATTGTGACTATTGTATTCTAACCACTTTAATATCTATTTTATACACAAGAAATAAGTGGAAATACAGGGGTTAACTCACAAAATGATAAACAATAGTGAACAAACAAGAAAATATGCTGGGATAACCAGGCTCCTAAAATTTAGGCACCAGTTGCTAATTTGAAAACATTCTCCAGCTCCTGTAAGATGGGGAACATTTCCAAATCAGCAATGGCTGTCTAAATTTTGCAATTCTTTTTTCAGTTCACTGTTATATATTTTTTAATTTTTTTATGAATATAGCCTCAGTACGGTATAAACACATACATGATATTTATTTGAGTGGAGCTGGATAGTAGACGTGCGCATTCAGTTTTGTCCGAGTTGTAATTATAACCGAACAAACGACGAGCGCAATGTACTAACATATTTGTTTGCTTTTGGATTCAGAGTTCTGCCACTGATTCCAAGAAAATAGATGATGGATGGCTAGGGGGCAGCCACTAAATTTCAACTTTATTCACAGATTTAGCGAGAAGTAAGCAATAGAAGGAAAAAAAGGAGGAGCAGTATACAAATCTATAGTGATTTATTATATATGTAATAAATATAAAAATATAGATTTCCTCTATTGGTTACTTTTTATCACTTGATCTGTGAATCAAATGACAGTACTGCAAAATATATGTTTAATTCCCTAGCCACCCCCTTAAAATAAATAAGCCATATCTACCCCCGTCACCCTAATAAAAGTAAAGGGGGGGCATTAAAACTAATACCTGTGAAAATGTATATTTGCCATCTCCTTTCTTCAAAATCTTTTAATCTTGAGCCTCAAAAGACCCGTGATAAAACTCTTAGAAAAAAAATCAGGAAAATTTCAATGCAAAAAAATAAATCCACCTTCACCCTGCGTGGTCTCCATGCTAAATAAAGCTTCAAAGCAGGAAAAGCCTTTATAAATAGTAAAGTCGCGAACATAAAATTTTCCGTTCGCGAAGGGCGAACGCGAACTTTCGCAAATGTTCGCGAACGGGCGAACCCGGCGAACCGCCATAGACTTCAATAGGCAGGCAAATTTTAAAACCCACAGGGACTCTTTCTGGCCACAATAGTGATGGAAAAGTTGTTTCAAGGGGACTAACACCTGGACTGAGGCATGCCGGAGGGGGATCCATGGCAAAACTCCCATGGAAAATTACATAGTTGATGCAGAGTCTGGTTTTAATCCATAAAGGGCATAAATCACCTAACTGTCCTAAATTGTTTGGAATAACGTGCTTTAAAACATCAGGTATGATGTTGTATCAATCAGGTAGTGTAAGGGTTACGCCCGCTTCACAGTGACAGACCAAACTCCCCGTTTAACGCACCGCAAACAGTCCATTTGCACAACTGCAAACTCCCCATTTGCACAAGGTTGGATACCAAGCTAGCCATGTCCCGTTCCTTGTCCTCACTGATGTCATTGAAGGTTTCTTCCTCCACCCAGCCACGTCAAAGGTGACAACAAGCCCCCTGTATTTTTTTTTAAATGCACACTACTGTTACACCAGATATGAGTTGCACTGGTGTGACACTGTGCCCTGGCAGGCCCTGAAACGCACACGTGTGAAGGAAACTGACTGCTATTATATTACAGTCAAAAAAGTATTTTTTTTTTAAATGCAAGCTATTGTGACACCAGATATAAGTGGTGGCACTGGGCAAGTGGGCACAGTATACGCTGTGAGCCTGACACACACGCTGGCAGGCAGGCAACTGCAATTAGATTACACAGGGAAAAAAAAAGCAGACTGATATTCTAGCCCTAAAAAGGGCTTTATGGGGTGCTGTCCTTACAGCAGAGATCAGATGAGTCCTTCAGGACTGTAGTGGACACTGAATACACTAGCCTAGCTATCGATTTCCCTATTAAATCAGCAGCAGCTACACTGTCCCTCCTCTCACTAAGAATGCAGCTTCCGGGGGGCGGGGCCTAGCTGTCATGGAGGAAAGACGCACTTCGTGTGAGCTTCCTCAATATCTCACTTTAAGCAGCTATCAACAAGCGAATTTCATCCCAGAAGGGGATAACCCAGCAATGTTGCTCCTACCTGACCGACCCGACATGCTTAATAGCGGTCAGGTAGATGGTAATCAGTCACACGGGCAAACAAGACAGGAAAGGGTTAAAGATAAATTCAGAGTCAAGAACAAAGCCATGGTCAATACCAAAATAAACAAAATAGATCAAGGAACGCACTAAAGGGTACTGACACAGAAACCACGATAGGACAAAGTGAATAGGGCTAGGGAAGTTTAAATATCCTTTAACATTTGATTGGCCTACGTCATGCCTACGCCCCCAAAACGTTCGTGTGTGGGGGTGCTGGAATGACGTGGGACAATGGGAGCCTGAATCAACTTTTGGCTCCCACTGCCCCTTTAAGAGCGAGCTCGTGACTCGAGCCGTACTCCGAGTGCCAGGCGGGCCACGTGACCGATCACTGCGGTCAGTGCGCGCGGCTAAGTCAGAAGAGGAGATCAAGCTGCATGCGGCTCGTGTGGAGGCAGGAGTGATCCAGCCACGCGCGGCTCAAGCTTAGGAGCCAGGTCGGTCCCAGGATAAGGTAAATACAGTCAAAACCACTTATCCCAATCACACACCTTTCCTAAGGTCCTATCCCATTAAAAGCATATTACCGCGTATTTAATAAAACAGATAGACCCCCTACTTCATCAAGGTTACCGAACGATGGTTCGATATTCTGAGCCCTCTCTGATTTACTGTACACTACTATTCGATATTCCCACAAATTTTATATTGCATTTTATGTTTGTTTGAGACCACCTTCAAAATATTGGATATCGCTAAAAATCATGATCACTATATACTTTCTCTACAAACCTCTAAAACGAACCAAACTACTCATCCATCCGCTATACCACTTTATCCCACCTAGAACTAGTGCCCAGTTAAAATACTTGACTCTTACTTACCCACACTCAGTCATGCCACACACATTTCACCACTACTCTCACTGAATCCCTCTGACTACGGCTAAATTCATCTTCTACATCAGAACACTACTCCTAAGATTGGGTTGTATCCATGTCTCGGGTCTTTCATTTAGAATAGGGGCAGCGTCGGTCTCCTTCAACACTGACACTCCAGTGCATATTATTAAAAGATTGGGCAGATGGAAATCCTCAGTCTACAACCGATATATTCCTTATCTCGAGAAAGAAATGAGGAAAACTTTTAAAAGTTTGGCTTTGTAAATTTGATGCAATAAGTGTGTTTTTCTTTAATACCTTTTCACCCTCTTTGCATGAACCCGATTTACATACATTACTAATATGTTTCTGAACATATATATTATATTATTCACTCACTCACTCACTGACTCTCTGGGCCGGCCTAAGACATAATGCTGCCTGGGTCCAACGATAAATGACTATGGGGGATAATGTATAATAAACACAGGTTACTGGCTATGGGGGGGATAATGTATAATAAGCACAGGTTACTGGCTATGGGAGGATAATGTATAATAAACACAGGTTACTGGCTATGGGAGGATAATGTGTAAAAAACACAGGTTACTGGCTATGGGAGGATAATGTATAATAAACACAGGTTACTGGCTATGGGGAGGATAATGTGTAATAAACACAGGTTTCTGGCTATGGGGGATAATGTATAATAAACACAGGTTACTGGCTATGGGGGGATAATGTGTAATAAACACAGGTTACTGGCTATGGGGAGGATAATGTGTAATAAACACAGGTTTCTGGCTATGGGGGATAATGTATAATAAACACAGGTTACTGGCTATGGGGAGGATAATGTGTAATAAACACAGGTTTCTGGCTATGGGGGATAATGTATAATAAACACAGGTTACTGGCTATGGGGGGATAATGTATAATAAACACAGGTTACTGGCTATGGGGGGATAATGTATAATAAACACAGGTTACTGGCTATGGGGGGGTAATGTATAATAAACACAGGTTACTGGCTATGGGAGGATAATGTATAATAAACACAGGTTACTGGCTATGGGAGGATAATGTATAAAAAACACAGGTTACTGGCTATGGGAGGATAATGTATAATAAACACAGGTTACTGGCTATGGGGAGGATAATGTATAATAAACACAGGTTACTGGCTATGGGGAGGATAATGTATAATAAACACAGGTTACTGGCTATGGGAGGATAATGTGTAATAAACACAGGTTTCTGGCTATGGGGGATAATGTATAATAAACACAGGTTACTGGCTATGGGGGGATAATGTATAATAAACACAGGTTACTGGCTATGGGGGGATAATGTATAATAAACACAGGTTACTGGCTATGGGAGGATAATGTGTAATAAACACAGGTTTCTGGCTATGGGGGATAATGTATAATAAACACAGGTTACTGGCTATGGGGGGATAATGTATAATAAACACAGGTTACTGGCTATTGGGGGATAATGTATAATAAACACAGGTTACTGTATGTGGAGAATAATGTATAATAAACACAAACACAAAAAAAAATAAAAAATAATAATACCAAAAAAAAAAAAAAATGAATGCAGCTTCAGAATTAATCTAAATTGTATGCTGTCTAGGAGGTGGGAGGATCTGGGAGGGAGGGTCTGCTGCTGATTGGCTGGAATGTGTCTGCTGACTGTGAGGTACAGGGTCAAAGTTTACTCAATGATGATGAATAGGGGGCGGACCGAACATCGCATATGTTTGCCATCTGTGGCGAACGCGAACAAGCTATGTTCGCCAGGAACTATTCGCCAGCGAACTGTTCGGGACATCACTATTTATAAAGAATTCTTAATAGAGCACGCTGATTACCTGTTAATTTAGATAACAAATAAAATCGGTATGATCCCCACTCCATGCTATACCCTAGGAGCCATTGCTAGGCTCCAGAACATGAGAGTGTAACCCTATATACTACCTCTGGGATTTTATACGTACTACACTATATTATTTTATTCTGTTCTCCTTTTATACATATGAGATACTCTATGAGGAATAGTTATCAGAAACAGAAGACCTACAATGTATCCTTAGGCAGGGATCATACTGCTCAGGCACTTACGTGGGGAGCTGGATTAAAGCCGCTGAAAAGTGTAAGTGTATATCTTATTTCTTATTTTCAAATGACTGAATAAACTATCAGTTCTCGTCTTTTTTTTTATCTTTTTGTTGTTACACAAACATCTAAGGACCTCCTCGGTGCTCCACCTACCCCTGTGTTTTACCTGTCTTTTATTTAACCAGAGAAGAGAGACACCGGACTTGGTTGTTGAGCTGCCAATTATGACTATATCAGTAATTACTCATATGCTGAATTCCATTTTTTTTTCTACAACCAATCAAAGCTCTCTTACAGGCAAGCCTCACTTCTATCGAGACTTGCCGTGGGATTTTCTTTAAAAAATTTAATAATGCCACCTGCTGGACACGGGTAGGGGTATAATGTCTCCTCCTGTTATTTTACAATTTTATGATAAGTGATGTAAGGACACTGCGATCTTATTAATATCATGCTATTACTGATTTGATTTTGTCAATAATTAACTTATATTATAATAAAGCTCCTACAAAATGCAAAACATGCACTGGTTTAATTTATCTGCATAGGCACCTAGGCAGGTAGTTCATAAGAATTTTTTTTAATAGCGATAGAGATTAAAGTACAACTATTTTGTATATGCAAACCCCTTCCACAGACCTATCAGTTAAATTCAGTATGAATTCTGTTCTTTTTGAACAACTTTCAGTTTATTTTTACTTTCTTTAACAGAATCTTTTGTTTGCTGAACCTAAAAGGTGATAGAAATAAATACACTTGCATTGCTCAGAGTGCAAACAAGTGAAAATCAAAACTCAATAACCCCCAAACAAGTCTTAAATAAAAATATACAGATTCCTTGATCCACATGAGTGCTCCCAACGAGCCATATAATTAAACATAGTAATAACCAAAACAAAAGTACTCTGAAATAGACCACAAATAAAGCAGTGAACACATTTTCAGTAACACATCTCTATTCACGCACAAATAAAATAAAATAAAATGTAAACATGATTTTTTTTTGTCAAATATGGCTGTATGAAAAAGTATTTTTCAGGCTTTGGTTATAAACTTTTAAACTAGCCAAAACCCTAGCACAATTTTGCATCGGGCGTTTCATTTCACAACATTTATCTGTGGGTAAGAAGACGCATGTGACAATATTTGCGTTGCATTTAATTCAGTGACAACAGCATTGTGATATTTTCCCAAGCAATTGTTTAGAACCTGGCTTTGACAAGGTTCACACTGTGATCTTAAAGCCTCAGTTTATGAAACATTTTTATTTTCTTGTATATTAAATAAGCTCGGTATTGATTTGCTATTAGTCTCTATCCAAAAAGAACTAGGACAAACAGCAAATAAATAGGATTACAGTATATTTATGAAACAAAGGAGAAGCCACAGCTTTGATATCTGTTCCAGTTTCCGCATACATACAATGTTGTTTTGCACTGATTTTCTTGAGCTCTGTTGATGGGAGTTTTAAGGCTCTAGCTGTGTCCAGATTATCATGTAAAACATAGATTTGCAGCAAACGATCACGCAGTCAGGAGGACTTCAGCTTGTCAGAAAGCCGCTTACTCATTGCACACAGACATTTCTAACTATAGGAGTCTGCAACTTCAATAAACCCCCCAAAAATCTGCACACTCATTAACAAAGCAAAACAACTACCCGGTCCGAATAAAGATTTTGTGTGGTATACTAGATCTATCTGTATTACTATGCTTATTGTCTTATTGTCTGTGTATTCTGGTTTGCAGAGCTCACACTGTGAGACTCCATTTCCTAACATCTGCTATAAAGTACGTGATGTTACTGGAATGGAAATTATTGCATTGCAATGTTTCTTTCTCGAGAAAATAAACAGTCGCTTCGCCTCAATATATTTCTGCAGCAGTGTAAGACTAGAGTCTTGCTTTAATGTTCAATTATCTTAATATCATCAATTACTTATAGGTCTTGTTATTTGGAACATAAAAGTATTAATTTAGAGCTAAGGAGATACATTCAGTGGGTCCCATTGAAACTGCTAACATTTAAAAAAAAAAATACTTTCAATTATGTGTTTTATTGTCACATGTACAAATATTGGGAGTCCTGAGATAATCACATCAACTCAGAACAAAACATTGATTTTGTTTATAGATTGTTATTCAAAGATATAATGTTATGCATTTACGTGTGTGTCACATACCAGCAACCACTCAACTACCAATAGATGTATATAGGTGAAAACTCAATAAATGCAACAATTTCCATGAAACTCTGCTAGCCAAGGAAGACGTATAATGGAAGTAAAGGGTTGATAAAGCGTTGTCCTAGTGGGGCAAGCAGTGGAAACATTCCCTCTATTATTCCATGATATAATGGGATGGAAATATAATATATAACAGTGGGACAGTGGATCCAGAAGCATTGTAGCAAGATATTAAGGGATGTGGTTATGTCCAAAATTTGGGTCCAAATTATTTGATTCCCACTCCCTTCCTTTCCAAACTTCCTGTCCACAATAGTTTGTCAATATCCTTTCCTAAAATAAGTCCAATCCCTTGGGCCAAAGTGCTAAATCCCTAAAGATACCCATTTATCTAGGTATCCCACAAAAAGTTGCTTTTTTGCAACTGTTTTGTGAATCTAGACAAGATTATTTCATTCAAAAAGAACGCTACTTGCACTATAGCCAATAGCTTCTAAGCTGTTGATGAGCCAAAACTAATATGATTGACTGCTACTACAGTTTCTACTACAGATTGTATGACGATCTTAGAAGTTGTTATTTAACAGTAGCTGGAAAGATATAGGGGCTTACACCATCTTTAATGTATAGCAGTCAATTTACCTCCATCAACGTGTATGACCGAAACAGCTATAACACTTTTATATGCTATTTTTATGTGTTAGTATTATTTCTGGACTTTAGTATTTTTAAATCTAAATTACAATGTAACAATGTGTAACAATCAACATAGAGGGCATCCCTGTCTTGTGCCACTGGATATAGAGAATGTGGGAGACACAAATTTAGGAATTCTTGGGGTAAAGGAATATTAGGAATTATGCTACCTATTTTTTCTTTATTGTATACTGAAAAGAGTATAAATGAATTTAATCTGAAGATTAAATTCTGCCATGACCATATTTTTTGCTTCAAAAAATTGTTAATATTTTCGATAATCTGGTCTATTTCAGATCTAAAGTATAAATTGTGTATGACTACTATTATTAATATTATTAGTATTTATCTGAAGAACCAACTGTTCCCCATTAAAGTGTAGCATTTCCTAAGATGTTTTTTTTTTTTTTAAAGAAAGAGGTGGATCCCCAAAATGTCATTTTAGTATTTCTATGCTGATTGAGTCCTAAATGTCACATGACCATCTTCTAATGATAAACAATTATGTGATCTATCCTTTTGTAACAAGTTATGTGAATATTTATATAGTCTATACATTGGATCAGCAAAAACAGATGTGAGAAAGGCTGAACTTGATAGACGCATGTCTCTTTTCAATTATGTAACATATAATGTAAAAATAAGATTCCTAATGTAAATAAAAAAGATTAGAAAAATATGACAAGCAAAACAATAGGAAAGTGTATTTGTTATATGTTCTCTATGATCCATGTAGAATCATTTATAGTCTCAATATTTAGATTCAATCAATCATATAAATATGGAATTAATATCAATGAATCTGAATATGCATATATTTTCTTAATCCATTTTATTATCCACATGTGACAACAAGCATGCTACAGGAATCTTTGAAATAGAATATTATTTTTAGGATTTGCATCCACAAACGTAAAAAAAAAAGAAGCTGTTCTGTATATTCTATATGATGTCAATATAGCCAAAGAGTATTTATATCCTTGATCCTGAAAATTACTTGATTTTAAACCCTATTTTTCTATCATTACCAATCAGTAATTCTGTAATTTAGATCTATAGCCAATGTCTTGGAATTTTAATAGTGATGCATGCATTCTGCTACCTAAAAATGTGTCAAGGTAGGCAAATCCAACATTTTGGTCCTAATTGTTTATTTACCATAGAAATCCTATATTTCATATTTTAACCCCTTAACACCGCAGCCAAATGTACAAGTTGTGAACGAAACAAAACGTAAACAAAACCTGGCATTTGCGCTATATGTCTGTCCAACCGTAATTCACCTCTTTCATATTAAATGCACCCCCCCTTATTATATATCATTTTATTCAGGGGAAACAGGGCTTTAATTTAATATCAAATATTTAGCTATGAAACATAATTTAATATGAAAAAAATGGGAGAAAATACGATTTTTTTTTATTTTTTTCGTTCTTCATGACATTTTAACTGTCAATGTCATAATACTGTTTGCTTTTACTGCAATAAAATACACATATTTGTATTCAGCAAAGTCTCACGTGTAAAACAGTACCCCCTATGTACAGGTTTTATGGTGTTTTGGGAAGTTACAGGGTCAAATATAGCGTGTTACATTTGAAATTGAAATTTGCCAGATTGGTTACGTTGCCTTTGAGACTGTATAGTAGCCCAGGAAATAAATTTACACCCATAATGGCATACCATTTGCAATAGTAGACGACCCAAGGTATTGCAAATAAGGGATGTCCAGTCTTTTTTAGTAGCCATTTGGTCACAAACACTGGCCAAAGTTAGCGTTTGTATTTGTTTGTGTGTGAAAAATGCAAAAAACGCCAATTTTGGCCAGTGTTTGTGACTAAGTGGCTACTAAAAAAGACTGGACATACCCCATTTGCAATACCTTTGGTTGTCTACTATTGCAAATGGTATGCCATCATAGGGGTAATTTTCATTCTTGGGCTACCATAGGGTCATAAAGGCAACGTAAGCAATCTGGCGAATTTTAATGTGAAAAAAATTAAACACAAGCCTTATATTTGACGCTGTAATTTTTGAAAACACCATAAAACCTGTACATGAGGGGTACTGTTGTACTCAGGAGACTTCGCTGAACACAAATATTTGTGTTTCAAAACAGTAAAAAGTATTGCAGCAATAATATCGTCCCTGTAAGTGCTGTTTGTGCGTGAAAAATGCAAAAAACGTCACTTTTACTGGCGATATCATGGTTGTAATACATTTTACTGTTTTGAAACACTAATATTTGTGTTCAGCGAAGTCTCCCGAGTAAAACAGTACCCCCCATGTACAGGTTTTATGGTGTCTTGGAAAGTTATAGGGTTAAATATAGTGCTAGCAAATTAAATTCCCTATACTTTCGGCATGGGTGGTCAGGCAGGTCCCGCTAATTGTAATTAATTAGGATACCTAATTATGTAAAATTATTACATAAATATATGTGTAGAATTAATATATGTATATATATACATATGTGTATATATACGTATATATATATATATTTTTTTTTAATATTTTTATTTATATATAGGTATATATATAGTGATATATACGTATATATTTATGTATATAGATATATATATTATTTCGTTATAAGTGTATTTTGATATAAATATATATATATTAATATCAGAATACAGTTAGAACGAAATAAAACACATCTATATATTTTTTAATATTTTATTTTTAATTATTTTTTTTATTTAATTTTTTTACGTATTTACATATTAATTTTTTTTATATTATTTATAAATATATATATAACAATAATTATATATATATTTAATCAGTATCAGTCTACGTGTAATTTGATATTAATATATATATATATAATTATATATATATTAATATTAAAATACACCTAGACGGTGTATGTGTATGTGTGTATATGTGTATATATATACTTAGATCATATATATATAATATATATATATGATCTAAGTATATAATTTATTTATTTTAACACTGTTTTAAAACATTTTTATTTGATTTTCAGCCAGCAGGGGGACCAACTGTCATTACAGTTGGTCCCCCTGCTGGCAATGCAGCAGGCAGCTATACCGGCCATGTGATTGTGAGGTCCTCGCAAGGACCTCACTCTCACATGGCCGGGAGGGCTCCTGGAGGGCGGACGTGCCGCGGGGGGCTCCCTGGGAGTCCCCCGAACCGCGATCGCCGGCGTGGGACCGCCAGCGACCGGGTAAGTTACTAAAAACCGGAGGGCGTACTATTACGTCCGGCGGCGTTTAGAGCCGCTTTTAAAAGGACGTAATAGTACGCCCTCCGGTCTTAAGGGGTTAATTGTGTTTTTTCCTGTTATAGTATTTTTTTTTTCAATGTATAATTTTTATTGATTTTGTCAATAGAGAAACCAGGAAATACAGAAAAAAAAAAAAAAAAAAAGATAAGAAAAAGAATATAAGAGAGTACATCCAGGTCATGAGGATACATACAACACTTACACATTATTTCAAGGCAATTGATTTAGCAAAGCAAAAATAAATGCAGTAAATTGGACCTTAGTCCAGTGTAGTTGATAATGACGCATCACATTACCTATAAAGTAAGGTGGCTACAGTTACATACAAAACAACCTAATATCAAATATGGTACAAGGTGCATGGAAGTATGCGAACACACAACAACTCGTATACCTATTAATAGAAAGTGCTGTTATAGTATAGGGCGCAAGGAATGCACTGTATTTTCAGTGGCGCGAGGAATCAGTTTGCCTTAGCTCCATAGGAACATAGTAGGAAGTGTCACAATACAAATGTAATATGTAGTATTCACACTAGAAATGTAAAAATAAGAGAGAGAGAGGAACTAAGAGGGTGAGGAGGGAAACAGGAGGGGCATCCGGACCAGACATTCAACTAAATAAGGAGGCACAGGTATATATGCATAGCTGCTCAAGAGCACCTCAGCTGAGAACACAAGATATAACCTTACCACAATCAGTCAGGGCATGACTTGAAAAAGGAGTTCCAGTTGAGCCAGTTAGTGAGGAATTTTTCTACATTACCCTTCTGAGCCCATTCCCTTTCATGGTGATATATTGAATCTACCTTGGACAGCACCTCCGAAATATTGGGGGGATGAGTACTTTGCCAATGGGCCGCGATGCTGATCTTAGCGGCTACTAAAATATTGATTACCGCGTCTCTAGATGGAAATGTGCCCAAATTGGGTATAAGGTGTAGCAAATAGTTGTCTATCGTGAGAGGTATATAAGTTTTACACAATGAAAATATGGAACTTTGTATAGAATGCCAGAATGGCGTCACGGATTTACATTCCCAAAAAATGTGTTCAATAGACCCCGGGTCTTTGTTGCATCTCCAGCACAATGGGGATATCGTGGGGTAGCTTTTACAGAGTCTTACAGGGACTAAGTACCATCTCATGAGAAGCTTATAGTAGGCTTCCCATAGTGTGATACAGTTAGACGAATGCTTGGTGTAATTCATGGCCAATTCCCATTCCGACATAGTATAGTCAACTCCCATACTTTTTTCCCATTTGAGCATATAAGATAGTTTGTTTATAGCGTTAGGACCAGCCAGTCCCGTGTAGCACAGTGATAGAAATTTAAACGAGGGTTGGATTTTTGTATTGGTGGTATACCATTTAGTGCCTAATTTGCTAAGCGCTAGGGGGTTTATGAAGGAAATCGATTTTGAATCTAAAATATGTTTTATCCTAAGATATAAGAAAATATCTTGTGGTGGTAACTTGTACGAATCTTGCAGTTCCGGGAACGGGCGTATACCATACTTATTAAATAGGTAGTGGGTATGAGTGATGCCCAAATCCGCCAACCTGTTCACGGGTAGATCGGGGGAGAGTAATGAGAGGGCTGAGATGGGTGCCAGATATAGCATTTCCTCAGGAGGCCACACTGGTTTGTTCCGAGTTCTCCAAGAATTTGTAAGGAAGGTCGTTGCTGGGAGTGTATCGGGATGTGTGAGGGCAGAAGACGACCATAGGACATTAGCAAGGGACGGAGTGTGACTGCAGGCAGATTCAAGATTGAGCCACAGTGGGTTCGTTCTGCCCGTCATTATGTCAAGACCTTGTGCCAGTACCGTTGCTATATAGTAGTGTTGGATATTTGGGACACTGAGGCCTCCGTGTCGGAGTGGACGCCACAGTGACTGCGAGGATACTCTTGGGGGCTTTTTTTTCAGATATGGGCATTGATGACAGTTTGAAAGCGTTTGAGAAGTGTATTAGGAAGAGCAATCGGGAGAGTTCTGAAAAGATACAATATATGGGGTAAAATCATCATTTTGATAGAATTGATTTTTCCGAACCAAGAAATGTGAAGTTTGTCCCAAGAGCTCATCTGTTTATCTAATGTAGAAAGAACCGCTTCATGGTTATCTTTAATGATATGCGCTTTTGATTGGGTAATTTTAACGCCTAGATAGGAGAGTGAGGAGTTTCTCCAATCAAATAGATAGCTACTTTTTAAGTCATCTACTATTTGTGCTGGTAGCTTAATTGGAAGAATTTGGGTCTTGTTAATGTTATTTTTGTAATAGGACACATATCCATAGGAATATAAGGTCTCGAGCAAGTGTGGTATTGTGTCAGTAGGGTTGGTAAGAAACATTATAATGTCATCTGCAAATAATGCAATTTTCTTTTCTCCTGCAGGAGTGAGTAGACCGGGAAGTGCCGTGTCTGATTTTATATGTCTCACCAGGGGTTCTAAACAAAGTATAAAGATCAGGGGCGACAGGGGGCACCCCTGTCTTGTGCCATTTGTGATGCGGAAACTCCTGGATGTGAAACCGGTATTAAAGACTTTAGCTGAGGGGGAGGAGTAGAGGGCTAGTACGGTTTTTATGAAGGCATGTGAAAGACCAAAGGCAGATAAAGTCGCTGCCATGTAATCCCAGTTTAGACGATCAAACGCCTTTTCGGCGTCTAAGGCTATAAGAACTCCACTTTTGTTATGATAATTTGCCCAATCTACTAAGTCCATACAATATCTCGTATTGTCACCTACTTGCTTTCCCGGGACGAACCCCGCTTGCTCCTCTGAAACTAGGTTGGTTAGAATAGGTTTGAGTCTGTTCGCTATTAACTTTGCATACAATTTCACATCTGCGTTGAGTAGGGAGATGGGTCTTAGATTGCTGCAAATTGTAGGGGGTTTATTAGGCTTGGGTAACGTTATAATGTAGGCCTCCAACATTTCCCGTGGGAATATGCTAGAATCTTTGACTGCATTAAATAGTTTAGTTATGTGAGGAATAAGTTGAGTTGCCAGTTTTATGTAGTAATAATTCAGAAGCCGTCAGGGCCCGGGGCTTTGTGTTTTGGAAGAGATTTGATAGCCTGATTAACTTCATCCTCTGTGAACTGGGCATCTAACGCGTCATTTTGTCGCTGCGTGGTTTGCGGTAGCCGAATAAGTGATAGATAATCAGAGATTTCTAATTTGTCGGGGGTATGAGTTAGTGTATCGTCCTTGAGGTTATACAGCTCTTCATAATAGAGAGCCAATTCATCCACTATGTTGTTGGGATTGTATATTCTAACGTTATCCTTGGAGGTAATATAAGGTATTTTGGTTTGTAGATATTTAGATTTTAATTGGTTTGCTAATATCTTGCCTGCTTTGTTGCCCATATGATAAAATTTTTGTTTAGTTTTTAACACCTGTTTGGAGTATTGTTGAGCTTGGATCTCATGAATTTTGTGTTGTATTTTGGCGATTTGTTTTGCCAGTGATTTGGAGGGGGATTGTTTGTTGGACTATTCTAGTGTTGCTAATTCTTGTTGTAGTGCTATGTCTTTGGTTTGGAAGCTCCTTTTATGAAAAGAGCCCATTTTAATAAATTCGCCTCTAATCACCGCTTTGTGGGCTAGCCATTGGGTTTCAGTAGTAGTATCATCGGTAGCATTGAAGGTGAAATATTGGGATAATGTAGAGGCTATCTTATGCTGGTTTGTTGGGTCATCTAAGAGGGACTCGTTCAACCTCCATTTCCCTCGACCCTTTGTAGGATACGGTACTGTTAACGTAACTATAATTGGAGCATGATCCGACCATGTTCTTTGGCCTATTGATTGGTCTATGAGGTGAGGGAGGGTTGACTTATCGATGAGGCACATATCAATTCGCGAATATGTTAGATGCACCTGCGAGAAATAGGTGAAATCATGTGATGAGGGAAAAAGGCTTCTCCAAGTGTCATATATGTCTTGGGAGTGTAAGAGGTTCGAGAAAAGTTTAGCAGTTTGAGTATTCTGTTTATTGGGCAATTTATTGCCTGTACGTTTTGTGTCAATAGTTGGGTCAAGGGTGCAGTTGCAATCACCTCATATAATAACATGACCTTGTTTCATACGTGTGATCCTTTTAATTGTTTTATTAAGGAAGGAAAATTGTGCTTCATTGGGGGCATATATTGACGCTACAGTTAGTAGTATACCATTCAAGTCTCCCACCAGGATGAGTACTCTACCTGTTGCATCTACAAATTTCTTACGTAACGTAAACACCCAATCTTTGTGGAAGATTACCGCCAGACCCTTAGATTTATTCGGGGCATTTGCATAGTAGGTTGTAGGGTATAGTGTGGAGCGGATTTGGGGAGGGTTCTTTGTATTAAAATGAGTTTCTTGAACACAAACTATTGCTGCATCAGCATCATTCATGGTTTTAACCTATTGTCGCCTTTTAAAGGGACTATTAAGGCCCCTAGCGTTGATTGACATGATTTTCATTACATGTTGTGACATGGGCGTAAATTATTGGGGGCTGATATTAGATGAGTAGCTGTGCATACCAACACTTGATTATGTTTGGCCTCTAGGTATAAGTCGTGGTGAAATACTAAAAACACTATGTTATTGTATTTAGCAATAAAGCGGAATCGCCTCCAATACGACTTGTCCTGTTTAGGGATTTTGTCTGGACTTACAGAAAGGAGAGGTAAGCAGGTAAAAGAAAAGAAAAAAGAAACATAAAACCGAACATATTTACACACCTCTTTCTGAATAGGAAGATATACAAAAGTCATCCTTGGAAGGGATGAAAGAACGTCTCCAAGGGTGATTAAGGGAGGCTATGAACTCCTCCCGACCTGAAATGGTACAATATTGGTAACACATGTGAAAATGAGGAGTGAAGAGACCATAAATGAGATATATAAGCATTAACAATTATCGCGTCATATTGGGCTTGCACCCATTCAGTGACCCACGGAGGTTTGGTGATGATGTATGATACATAATACAGCATGTGGTTACACAAATAATGCACATTTTTAGATGAGGCATAAATAAAGCTAAAATTCCAGTGGTCAACTTATACTTTCACAGGAGTCATACTGTCATTTTTCCGTTAGCTATACCAGTAGTATTAGTCTCCCCGTGGGACAGCAAAAACATTAATTTTTATCAGCTGCGGCCTTTGCCCTCGAGGCCAAGTGAGTTTCGGAGCCAATAGAGGGGAATCGGTTTATCGACGGGCACGTCAGCACATGTAAACGATGCCCAGCATGTTTCTAGTTGAAGCCAACTATATAAAAATCACCACTGGGTCTATTGTCCCTTATAAATTGATAGACAGATAGTAAAGAGTCATCCTTAAAATCGTGTCACAAAAGAAAAATAACGCAAAAATTGGCAATTGTTTAAATGGCTCCCCTAGGCATGTAGTGTATAACGCTATGCTTATATCGTGCTATGCATTGCACCTTATGTAAACTACTATAGCATCACATAACATGAGGCGTTAGGATATTAAACAATAAACATTAAATCTGAAACGCATCTAAGGACATTTGGACTAACGTACGCTGACCTAGGCCTGGGCGGGCATTTGGTAGGGCTACCTGACAAGCCATTTACAAATATAAATCATAGCGTAGTATACAGCTTTGTATCATGCTGTTATAGAATCGTACGTTCTGAAGTCAAGATATGACAAGTGATGTAGCAGGATCTATTAACCAGTGTCAATAGCGGACGGTTAGAGTAGAATAACCTACCAGGTCTAGTACTAAATTAACCATAAACGCTTAAAAGACCCCTGTGGATACTAGATACAAGGAGATGGCATGCTGACATAAAGGCCAGTGGAGCTATGACTAAGCAAAACTCGGGGAAGGGGACAACATAATAGAGTAACAAGTGATCTTCTAAAGAAGTTAACACCGAATGAGGTACCTGTAACAGAAAGGTAGGCACGACATGTGTATCTGAAAAACCTGTAATAAAGTCACTTCAAAGTTCATGACTTCTTGGGTGATGCTTTAGCCATATGCCATTCTGCCTGAATTCGTCTCGGAGAGGTGTTGCCAGCTACACTTTGAAGGGGGTGAGTGGGATTCCATAATCCCCATGTTGTAAGTGCTTTCATCCCGTCCGCCGGATCATTGATAACATGGTGTTTCCCCTGTCTCCAAATTAACAATTTAGTGGGATAACCCCACCTGTATACCACATTGTGGTTGCGCAGCATTTTCGTTATTGTGATAAATTCTTTGCGTCTCGCCATCGTCGCGGCTGATAGATCAGCGAAAAAGGCGAGGTTCAGGAAGCGTCTGCATTTTCCTCGCCGCCGACAGGAGCGCGTCCTTGTGAGCATAGTAATGAAACCTTACTATAACATCCTTGGGGACTTCACTGGAGAGGCGCGCAGGCCTCGGAAGCCTGTGCATCCGATCAAATGCCCACGCTGAGTCCGGTAGATCTGGGACAAGTGATTTGCAGATGGATAAAATATGGGCAGGGAGAGCATCGTGGGATATGTCATCAGGTATGCCTCTGAATCTCACGTTCTGCCTCCTCGACCTGTCCTCGACGTCCGCCAGTTTGATTTTCAACATTTCGTTTTCTTCAGATAATTTTTGCAGCTTATCCACTACCTCGTTATGTGCCACGCAGAGTTCCTCTGTTTTATTTTCGAGGTGATCCGTTCTGTCCCCTATATCCGATATTTCTCTTCTGAGATCGCTGTTTATACGTTGAAAGTCTGCTGTTAATGTCGCACGAAGTTCCTGCAACATTTTCTGTAGGCAACGCTCAGTCACCGGAGAGTTGGTGTAAGCGGTCGAGTTCGCTTCATGGTCAGATAGGCCATCCGATGCTACAGAGGCTTCGTCGCCATCTTGTATTTCTCGGCGGCGTTCCGTCCTCTTCAGTTTAGCCGATTCCGAGATTTTTAATTGTTTAGAAGGTGGCATTTTGTTTACCACCATCAACGTGCACCAGCCGGTGGGTCAATTCTCTCAGTTCGTGTCAAATAAGTTGCTTTCAGTCGCGTTCAGGTCGGGCTGGATGCGGAGCTCCTAAGCCATGCGACCGCTCTCACCGGAAGCTAGACACGCCCCCCCTCCTGTTATAGTATTTAATATTTCTTGGTGAAAGCTTTTTTATTTTTCAATGTAGAACCTTGAAATGGATCATTTTGGAGGTGTGCCGTGATTTAAACGTTTTATAATAAATGCTGAAAAAAATCTCATACTAGTCTGCAAACATGTTGCCAATATGGTTTGGATACCAAAGATATTTTTTTTTTTACTTTATTTTACATTGCATCCCAATCCCTCTTGATCTTCGCATACCTTACTCACACTAGCAAGAGCATTTCCTTACAAACCTGTTGATACCTAAAACCCCTATTTCTATTGTCCTCAACATTTTTTTCAAATATGGAGAAAATCCTTCATGCAGAGAATGTAAAAGTTTACTCTTATCTGACACAGCTTGCAATCTAAATGGATTCTCTTGTGGTCTAAATGGATTTAAATAGCTGTATGCAGCCCTCACTTTGAGCGCTGCATAAAGTTTATCGGTCAGAGGGGAGCCCCATTTATTATACCTGGGTCTCCCTGATGTGAACTGGGTTTTAACTCTGCCCACACCAAGTTGGATCCGTAGGCATTTAACGTTGTAGAAGAAAGGATTCTAATCACAATTTAAAGAGTTGTGTGGAGCACTCACTGTGAGCACTGCATGCAGCTAATCTGTCAGTCTGGGTCTATCTGGTGTGGGCAGTGGTTTAACCCAGCGCACACCAATCTGTAGCAACAGGTATTTAAATTACCATTTAAAGAGCTGAGTGCAGCACTCAATTTGAGTAATTTATACAGTTCATCGGTCAGTGTCGGGCCACTTCTTCTGACCTCAGCTCACAGAGGGAGCCACTAGTATCTAGTAATACCTGGGGTTCCCCTGTTAAAAGCAGGGTCACAGACCCTGCTAGTAAAATGACTAATTGCTAAAGTATTACATCATATAGTCCTTAAAGGGTGAATGTTTTATTTTTATTATTTTAATACAAAATGAAATCACAAAATATAGGCATTTTCATAAAAAAAAGTATTCCATTTTTTTTTCTTAATATCTCATGAGAATGTCTTTAGTATTCACTCCACTGTAACATACAATTTGCAGTGTCTGATGAACACGCACAAAAGCTCTGGAAGGCAATGACATAATCTGTTGCCTCTGATAAACGGATCACTAGTTTTATCTCCAGTAGACAAGGATAGAACCTTCTGCGATAAGACCCAATTATACATTATATATAAAGTCCATCTCTCAGCTGGAAATTGTAACCATTAAAGGGATACTCTAGACTAGAGTTCCCTGATTCTTTTTTTAAAAGCATTATATAATGATGCATTATAATATACAAATAATTAGAAAATATTGAAAAAAATATATGAGAAGGCTGAGCCATTAGGCGAAGCCTGTAGTTGTGGGAGGAGTTATCCAGCCTATAAATAAACAGACCTCCCTTCCTCTGGGCTGGTTCAGTACAGAACCATCTACTTCCGGTTCAAAGGTCATCAACACAAACTGCCTAAACTCCATACTAGCCTGGGTCTTGTGCGGCCCACCCAAGTATTAATTTTACCTCACTTTAGTAAAAAAAAAAAAAAACAGCTGCCTCCTTCGAAGCTTATGCGGCACTGCTGCGTCTGGCCCAGCCGTGGCTTTTACTGTTGCTGTTTGCACGTTTACTACATGAAAACCATAAGTTTGTTTATTAAGCCCGCGTTGGGCTGGGCAATTACTGACATTCAACATGTATTCGCTCCATGTTCAGCCTTTCACTAGCTAGGGAGGCATTCACTATTCAGTCCGTATTCTGCCCTCATTTTGATATGGCGATTTTCACTACTAATGCAAATCTGGCCTATTTTAATTATACATAGCATCATAGTGATACTTCAATTAGGTTCATGCATTCTGCTTACTGTATTCGGTCCTCAGTTGGCCATATGAATTTCATCATATGCAATTAATGTAATCACCCTGCATTTTAATGTTTAATGCGATGCCATATATTTCATTTTTAAAATTTGCAGATTATTATTGTCGGCCCATATTCTTGTCAGCTTCGAGCAGATCAGCATTTGTTACTTATGTTCACCAGGCCTCTTCCAGCCTCTGTACATATATGTATTCTATATGTCTGCCATCTGGGTATTCAGGCACTCATTGGGCCTACATTGTTTGTAAATTTGTAATTATATGGCTAGGTGTTGCAATTGACGGTCTAAATGTATGACAGGCCCAAACTTGGGCCTATAGATGTGGTTAGCATTTACGGTACTGCCTGTTAACAATCTTATTTCATTGTCCATCACTACCTTTCTGGGCTCTGCACAGGCCTTTGTTAAAGTGTACTTTAATATAATGTTGGTCATAATTATGTCTGTTCTGTCACATATGCGGCCATATTCATGGCCTTCATCTAATATGTTATTTTTACACTTCAAATCAAGATTTGCCACGGACCAGATCCGCCCCTTTGGTGTCACGAATAACATACAGTGCCTTGCAAAAGTATTCACCCCACCTTGACATTTTTCGTGTTTTGTTGGCTCACAACCTGGAATTAACATGGATTGTTTGAGGGTTTGCATCATTTAATTTACAGAACATGCCCACAACTTTGAAGATTTTTTTTTTATATTGTGAAGCAAACAACAAATAGTACAAAATAACAGAAAAAGTCAGTGTGCATAACTATTCACATTTACATGTTTCCCCTTAAACCACTCAAGTGTTGCTTTAGCAGTGTGTTTGGGGTCATTGTCCTGCTGGAAGGTGAACCTCCGCCCTAGCCTCAAATCACGTACAGAGTAATACAGGTTTTGCTCAAGAATATCCCTGTATTTAGCACCATCCATCGTTCCCTCAACTCTGACCAGTTTCCCAGTCCCGGCTGCTGAAAAACATACCCACAGCATGATGCTGCCACCACCATGTTTCACTGTGGATGGTGTTCTTTGGGTGATGTGATGTGTTGGGTTTGCGCCAGACATAGAGTTTTCTTTGATTGCTGAAAAGTTACATTTTAGTCTCATCAGACCAGAGCACCTTCCTCCATACATTTTGGGAGTCTCCCACATGCCTTTTCACAAACTCAAAACGTGCCATTTTGTTTTTTGCTGAAATTAATGGCTTTCTTTTGGCCACTCTGCCATAAAGTCCAACTCTATGGAGCGGACGGCTTATTGTCGTTCTATGTACATATACTCCAGAACCCTGGGTTACCTTAGGTCTCTGTGCTGCCTCTCTGATTAATGCCCTCCTTGTCCAGTCTGTAAGTTTTGGTGGGTGGCCATCTCTTGGCAGGTTTGCTGTTGTGCCATGTTCTTTCCATTTGGTTATGATAGATTTGATGGTGCTCCTGGGGATCATCAAATATTTGGATATTTTTTTATAACCTAACCCTGACTTATACTTCTCAACAACATTATCCCTTACTTGTATGGAAAGTTCCTTCGTCTTCATGGCAGTGTTTGGTTAGTGGTGCCTCTTGCTTCGGTGTTGCAGCCTCTCGGGCCTTTCAAAAAAGGTGTGTATATGTAATGACAGATCATGTGACACTTAGATTGGACATAATTTAACTAATTATGTGACTTCTGAAGGTAATTAGTTACACCAGAGCTTTTTATGGGCTTCATAACAAAGGGAGTGAATACATATGCACACGCCAATTTTCTGTTTTCTATTTCTAAAAAATAGTTTTATGTATATATTTTTCTCATTTCACTTCACCAACTTAGACTATTGTTTTCGGATCCATCACATTAAATTCAGATTAATAAAACATTGAACTTAAGGCTGTAATGTAACAAAATTGGTAAAAAGTCAAGGGGGGTGAATACTTTTGCAAGGCACTGTACATACCATATTAGCCTAACCAATAATATCTACTACATTTTATTATCGGCTCCTCGTTCTTTAATGTTCCCAGCATTAGGCCATGGTATTTGGCCTATCTTAAGGGCCACAGAAGCAGCCTGACAAGAAAAATGACATATTCCTCATCTTCAAATTTCTTTCAGTGCATCGGTCCCAGTGGCATTTGCACAATATTTAGCAAACTGAGCCTACTATTCAACTTTGCCACCCATCTTACATTTAAAGCAAAGAGATGCCCAAATTATTCAATATAGTTGCATAATCTATCTGTAGGCTCATCTTGTATGTCAGTACTGTCCCTTAGTAATACATAGTGTTGTCGCGAGCCCGAAATTTTCGGTTCGTGAACGGCGAACGCGAACTTCCGCAAATGTTCGCGAACCGGCGAACCGCGCGAACCGCCATTGACTTCAATGGGCAGGCGAATTTTAAAAACAACAGGGACTCTTTCTGGCCACAATAGTGATGGAAAAGTTGTTTCAAGGGGACTAACACCTGGACTGTGGCATGCCAGAGGGGGATCCATGGCAAAACTCCCATGGAAAATTGCACAGTTGATGCAGAGTCTGCTTTTAATCCATAAAGGGCAGAAATCACCTAACATTGACACCTGTCCTCAAAGCCCAGCCCTTATACACACTGATACAGAGCAGAATAGAGACTGTTCCCTGTCCACAGAGACCATGATACACACTGACACAGAGCAGAATAGGGACTGTTACCCCTACATAGGGTCACTTGGCAGATATGGATTGACACCTGTCCTCAAAACCCCTGATACACACTGACACAGAGCAGAATAGGGACTGTTCCTCCTACATAGGGTCACTTGGCAGATATGGATTGACACCTGTCCTCAAAACCCCTGATACACACTGACACAGAGCAGAATAGGGACTGTTCCCCCTACATAGGGTCACTTGGCAGATATGGATTGACACCTGTCCTCAAAACCCCTGATACACACTGACACAGAGCAGAATAGAGACTGTTCCCCCTACATAGGGTCACTTGGCAGATATGGATTGACACCTGTCCTCAAAACCCCTGATACACACTGACACAGAGCAGAATAGAGACTGTTCCCTGTCCACAGAGACCATGATAAACACTGACACAGAGCAGAATAGACACTGTTCACCGTCCACAGAGACCATGATACACACTGACACAGAGCAGAATAGGGACTGTTCCCCCTACATAGGGTCACTTGGCAGATATGGATTGACACCTATCCTAATGATCCCTGATACACACTGACACAGAGCAGAATAGAGACTGTTCCCCCTACATAGGGTCACTTGGCAGATATGGATTGACACCTGTCCTCAAAACCCCTGATACACACTGACACAGAGCAGAATAGAGACTGTTCCCCCTACATAGGGTCACTTGGCAGATATGGATTGACACCTGTCCTCAAAACCCCTGATACACACTGACACAGAGCAGAATAGAGACTGTTCACCGTCCACAGAGACCATGATACACACTGACACAGAGCAGAATAGAGACTGTTCACCGTCCACAGAGACCATGATACACACTGACACAGAGCAGAATAGAGACTGTTCACCGTCCACAGAGACCATGATACACACTGACACAGAGCAGAATAGAGACTGTTCCCTGTCCACAGACACCATGATACACACTGACACAGAGTGTCCGCGTGAAATAGGGCCGTGAGTAATGACGTCACGGGTAGCCTGCCCATAGAATCGCATAGGGTGGAAGAGCTGATAGGACATCTGAAACGTATTGGGATGGAGATGCTTAATTGTTCTCCAAAATGCTTGACACCACCCCATAGTGAATCTCTGCAAACTTTAATACCATCAGAGGAGGAAGAATGTGGCAGCCCACTGGGATTATTCAAAAAATTTCAAATTGATGATTTTCCAGACCCTGGGGTTGACATTAGTCCAGATTTACATCTTGTGACCCATGAGGATGTTCCAGGCACTACTTGTGAAATAAAGACAGATAATAAAGTGAATGATCCTTCTCCTTGGGACTTGCACCCTGTCGTTGAAGGTGGAGTAGGCAATGGCAAGAGCATGCTGTGGGTAGTCAGTGCAAACACTCTCTTCCCGGTGAATAATGAGGAGACTAACTATGATGACGTTATTTGCGTTGAAAGTAATGATGCCAGAGATCTTTTGAAACCATATGGAAGGAACGAATTGGTTAAAAGAAAGGCAAGAGACCACCTGCATATAGACAAGAATACGCATAAGAGAAAGAAGAGAACAGGTGAAAAAGAGAAGCTGCAGACTGCCTATCTGCAAATAGTTGAGTTATGTCCTGAAGATGTCCGTGTTACCACAGTGCAGACTCTGTTTGATACACTACTGAGGAGAGTCAGAGAAACCCTAGATCTTCACGTATTGGATGAGTCGGTGCGTGGAGTTGCAGAGAACGTAGAACAAGAAATATTTAAACTTTTCCTGTGTACTGACAGCAGATATACATAGGGTCACTTGGCAGATATGGATTGACACCTGTCCTCAAAACCCCTGATACACACTGACACAGAGCAGAATAGAGACTGTTCCCTGTCCACAGAGACCATGATACACACTGACACAGAGCAGAATAGGGACTGTTACCCCTACATAGGGTCACTTGGCAGATATGGATTGACAAATCCCTGACAAACAGCTACCACATGCAAGGAAGGCAGCAGGGGCGCAAATGACCCACTCCCGACGCGGGAAGGTAGTGACGACAAATAACAATACAGGACTCTTTAGAGGCCCTGTAATTTTAATCAGTCCACTTGAAATCCTTTAACTTTGATCAATTGGAGGGAAGTCTGGTGCAGAGCCACTGACCTATGCGCAGGGCCAGCCTTAGGCCTTTGGGCGCCCTGTGCAAGAAATCTTAACCCTGTCACACCCATGTGCAAGAAATCTTCACCCTGTCACACACACACACACAGGCAGACAGCCATACACATGCACACACACAACTGCGACTGACTAGGTTTGTCACCTCCTCAAAAGGACGCATGAGCCTACAGGCATTGCGCATGAGCGTCCAGTAATGTGGCAAAAAAATTCCCAGCTCCCCAGAGGCTGTCCTAGCACCCCGGTCATACAAATATTCATTAACAGCTTTTTCTTGTTGGAGCAGGCGGTCGAACATTAGGAGTGTTGAATTCCAACGTGTAGGGCTGTCGCAAATCAAGCGCCTCACTGGCATGTTGTTTCGCCGCTGGATATCGGCAAAGTGAGCCATGGCCGTGTAGGAACGCCTGAAATGGCCACACACCTTCCTGGCCTGCTTCAGGACGTCCTGTAAGCCTCTGTACTTATGCACAAAGCGTTGTACGATCAGATTACACACATGTGCCATGCACGGCACATGTGTCAACTTGCCCAACTTCAATGCCGCTATCAAATTTTTTCCATTGTCACACACCACTTTGCCGATATCCAGTTGCTGCGGAGTCAGCCACTTTTCCACCTGTGCGTTCAGGGCGGACAGGAGTGCTTGTCTGGTGTGACTCTCTGCTTTCAAGCAAGTCAAACCCAAGACGGCGTGACACTGCCGTATCCGGGATGTGGAATAGTACCTGGGGAGCTGGGGGGGTGCCGTTGATGTGGAGCAAGAAGCAGCGGCACAAGAGGACTCAGCTGAGGAGGTTATGGAAGAGGATGGAGTAGGAGGAGTAGAGGAGGTGGCAGCAGGACTGCCTGCAATTCGTGGAGGTGTCACCAACTCCTCTGCAATGCCACGCATTCCTTGCTTGTCAGCCGTCAGCAGGTTTACCCAATGCGCAGTGTAGGTGATATACCTGCCCTGACCATGCTTTGCAGACCAGGTATCAGTGGTCAGATGGACCCTTGCCCCAACACTGTGTGCCAGACATGCCATGACTTCCTTTTGCACAATCGAGTACAAGTTGGGGATTGCCTTTTGTGAAAAGAAATTCCGGCCGGGTACCTTCCACTGCGGTGTCCCAATAGCTACAAATTTTTTGAACGCCTCAGACTCAACCAGATTGTATGGTAAAAGCTGGCGGGCTACTAGTTCGGACAAGCCAGCTGTCAGACGCTGGGCAAGGGGGTGACTTGGTGACATTGGCTTCTTACGCTCAAACATGTCCTTGACAGAAACACATGACTGTGGGCAGATGAGCGGGAACTGCTCAAGGCGGGAGACGGAGTGGCGGATGGTTGAGAGGGGGCAAGAAGGACAGCAGTGGATGACGTGGCTGAAGATGCTGGACCAGGAGGAGGATGGCGGCTTAGAGTAGGCGTGCTGCTTGTACTCATGTGTTGATCCCATAGGCGTTTGTGATGTGAGATCATGTGCCTACGCAAAGCAGTTGTACCTAGGTGGGTGTTGGACCTCCCACAACTCAGTTTCCTTTGGCACAGGTTGCAAATGGCATCGCTGTTGTCAGAGGCAGACACACACAAAAAATGCCACACTGCTGAGCTCTGCAATGACGGCATTCTGGTGGTGGACACAGCATGCTTTGATTGGCGTGCTGTCGGGCTGACCCCGGGTGCCGATGCATGCTGTCTGACTGTGCCACTAGCTCCTTGCGACGACCCCCCCCCCTGCTTCCAACTCGTCTCCTCCTCCTCCTCTCTGTCTCCCCATCTGAACTTTCGCCCTGTTCTTCTTCTTGCCGAGCGGGCACCCACGTGACATCCATGGACGCATCGTCATCATCAACCGCTTCGCTTGTATCTGACAACTCAGAAAAGGAAGCAGCAGCGGGTACAACAGGAGTACACCCCTAAGTGGAAATGTCCAAATTGGGCCCAAAGTGTCAATATCTTGTGTGGCCACCATTATTTTCCAGATCTGCCTTAACCCTCATGGGCTTGGAGTTCACCAGAGCTTCACATGTTTCCACTGGAGTCCTTTTCCACTCCTCCATGACAACATCACAGAGCTGGTGGATGTTAGAGACCTTGCGCTCCCCCACCTTCCGTTTGAGGATGCCCCACAGATGCTCAACAGGGTTTAGGTCTGGAGACATGCTTGGCCAGTCCATCATCTTTACCCTCAGCTTCTTTAGCAGGGCAGTGGTCTTCTTCACACCTCTGTTTGGGGTCATGTTGTAATATTGCCCTGCGGCCCAGTCTCCAAAGGGAGGGGATCATGCTCTGCTTCAGTATGTCACAGTACACGTCGGCATTCATGGTTCCCTCAATGAACTGTAGCTCCCCAGTGCTGGCAGCAGTCATGTAGGCCCAGACCATGACACTCCCACCACCATGCTTGACTGTAGGCAAAACACACTTGTCTTTGTACTCCTCACCTGGTTGCCGCCACAAACGCTTGACACTATCTGAACCAAATACGTTTATCTTGGTCTCATCGGACCACAGGACATGGTTCCAGTAATCCAGTAGTCCTTAGTCTGCTTGTCTTCAGCATTTTACAATCAGTATTTTACATAGAAGTGAGTGAGAGCTATGGTAAGAACGAGTACATGTAACAAAATGTTATAGTAAAACTATAACAATGTTGCAATAGGAAAAAGTAGCTATTTAGATCTAAATAGCTACTTTTCCCACGGTATTCTTACCAGCTCTCTCACTTATATGTAAGTTTAAATGACAGCGAGCAGCCAGTGTCTGCTTGCTGTCATAAAACTAAATATAAATCACTGGCTGTTCGCTGTTTAGGTGACATGCCCCCACTGCAGGGAGGGGAAGGATGGGGGCTGGCACAGGTAGGGGCAGCAGGATTTTACCTGTGCCATCCCCCCCCCCCCATTTTTTGCACTAGTGACTGGGCAGCAATAGCTGTCCAGTCACTTGTAATTTTAATTTTTTTTAGGCGATATGCCCCTACTCGCGGTATTAGGGGCAATAGGGAGGATTTCATCTCCTTGTTGTATATATGGGGTCAGAGTGACCCCCATATTGATCTATAATCAGTGTGTAATGACAGTGAGCAGCCACTGGCTGCTCGCTGTTTAGTTGACATGCCCCTACTCGCGAGTAGGGGCATTTAGGAGGATTTAACCTCCCATTTATTAATATGGGGATTTTAATGGATTTTAATGCAGGTGGGGGTAGTAATATTTTTTTTACAAGGAGGGAGCTGGTAGAGATGCTGGCTCCCTCCTTGCTTTTTTTTTTGGCGCACGCGTAGTGCTGTTTTCATCCTAATGGATGAAAACTAACGCATTTTTTAAAATTTTCCTCAGAAAACGAATGGTTTGAAGACGAAATTCGGGATTGACGAATGAAATTTTTATTTAAAACTAAATCTTTTGTAGAAAATTAAAATTTAATTGGTGCACATGCCTAGCTCAGACCATAAGCCGCACACTGCATCAAATTGGTCTGCATGGCTGTCGTCCCAGAAGAAAGCCTCTTCTAAAAATGATGCATAAGAAAGTCCGCACAATGTTTGCTGAAGACAAGCAGACTAAGGACTACTGGATTACTGGAACCGTGTCCTGGGTGGGGACGGGGGGGGGGGGGAGGGTATTTTAGGCTGTTCACTGTCATTACACACTAATTATAAATCAATATGGGGTTCACTCTGACCCCCATATTGATAACAGGGAGATTAAATCCTCCCTATTGCCCCATACTTTAGGGGCATATCGCCTAAACAAATTCAAAATTACAAGTGACTGGACTATTGCTGCCCAGTCACTAGTGCAATAAATGGGGGTGGGGGGGTGCTGGGGCTGGCACAGGTAAAATCCTGCTGCCCCTACCTGTGCTCGCTGTCATTTAAATCAGTATTTTACATAGAAGTGAGTGAGAGCTATGGTAAGAGAGAGTACATGTAACAAAATGTTATAGTAAAACTATAACAATGTTGCAATAGGAAAAAGTAGCTATTTAGATCTAAGTAGCTACTTTTCCCACGGTACTCTTATCAGCTCTCTCACTTCTATGTAAGTTTAAATAACAGCGAGCAGCCAGTGTCTGCTCGCTGTCATAAAACTAAGTATAAATCAATATGGGGGTCAATAGGACCCCCATATTGATAAAAAGGAGGTTAAACCCTCCCCAATGTCCCTACTCTCCGCATGCCGCGAGTAGGGGCATATCGCCTAAATTGAAATTTTAAAACACTAGTGACTGGGCGGCTATTGCTGCCCAGTCGCTAGTTAAATAAGGGGGGACCTGACACAGGTCCCCCTTCCCCCATGGTGGGGAACACACAAGTTAAAATGGGGGGGACAAAGTGCCCCCCCCTGGTCCCCACCCATTGCCCGCGGGTGGGGACCATAAAATAATAATGTTACCTAATGTCCCCCCCGTCCCCACCCATTGCCCGCGGGTGGGGACCCTAATATAATAATTGTGGGGAGACCTAATATCCCCTCTGGTCCCCACCCATGAGCGGGGTAGGGAGGCGAGTAGGGACATTGGGGAGGGTTTAACCTCCATTTTATCAATATGGGGGTCCTATTGACCCCCATATTGATTTATATTTAGTTTTATGATAGCAAGCAGACACTGGCTGCTCGCTGTCATTTAAACTTACATAGAAGTGAGAGAGCTGGTAAGAGTACCGTGGGAAAAGTAGCTATTTAGATCTAAATAGCTACTTTTTCCTATTGCAACATTGTTATAGTTTTACTATAACATTTCCTTACATGTACTCTCTCTTACTATAGCTCTCACTCACTTCTATGTAAAATACTGATTTAAATGACAGCGAGCAGCCACTGGCTGCTCGCTGTTTAGGTGACATGCCCCTACTGCAGGGAGGGGGCTGGCACAGGTACGGGCAGCAGGATTTTACCTGTGCCAGCCCCCCCCCCCCCATTTATTGCACTAGTGACTGGGCAGCAATAGCTGTCCAGTCACTTGTAATTTTAAATTTGTTTAGGCGATATGCCCCTACTCGCGGCAATGCCGCGAGTAGGGGCAATAGGGAGGATTTAATCTCCCTGTTATCAATATGGGGGTCAGAGTGATCCCCATATTGATTTATAATCAGTGTGTAATGACAGTGAGCAGCCACTGGCTGCTCTCTGTTTAGTTGACATGCCCCTACTCGCGGCAATGCCACGAGTAGAGGCATTCAGGAGGATTTAACCTCTCATTTATTAATATGGGGGTCATAGTAACCCCCATGGATTTCAATGCAGGGGGGAGTAGTAATAATTTTTTTACAAGGAGGGAGCTGGTAGAGATGCAGGCTTCCTCCTTGCTTTTTTATTTTTTTGAGCACGCTAATGGAAATGAAAAGGTAATCATTCATCATTTCCACTTTCCTTTCGTTTCCATTATCGTATGTTGCTCTTTCGTTTAAGTTTCTGCAGACGAATACGAAAAACACAGGAATTTCGGCCGAAAACGCTTTAGTTCGAAAACGAATGCACATGTTGTAATGGACCATTTTGCTCACCAGAGGTTAAAAACCGTTTAGGCGATATTCCCCTTTCCAGATGCACCAACAGCTACTGTAAGCACCAATCTCCTGAACTGCAAACACATGAATTCACCAACTCCCGAACAGGAAACACACGAATACTGGAAACAGTCGAACAGGAAAAGCATCCAATCAGCTTACACTCTTGGCAATCAGCATACAATCCAATTCCCCCAATGACGAGACGACACTTCGTTTTGAGGGTCAAGCAGAACTTGACTGTACTGGCACATACAGCCTCTTTTATTCCCAATCCACAAACACAGTACAGCCCACAGGGTTTTACAGAACAACCAATCAAGCCATACAATACACACAGACACTCCCACACAAAATCCTCCCCTCTGCCTGTGATATGATTACTGAACACAATGGGTAATATCATTATCACAGGCAGAGGAATACAGTTTTTACACAATATTAATAACTTCTAAAATATACATGCCACAAACATAAAACATACATTTTCATAATCAGCATGTGGAAAATAAACACATACTCAAAAATCAGGGCAATCGGTTCAGGGGTTAAAAAGTTAAGGGAAAGTCTTATTTGACCGACCGCAAGCACATTTTCATGTCCAAAAGAGTTCCATAGATTTGGGCTGTGCGGTCGGTCAATTCCACACAGAAAAATGTCTAAGTCCCATTCGAATGCACAAACGGGATCGTTTGTGCAAATAGCCCAGTCTAAAAGTGCATTCGCATTGTCGAACGCACTTCGATTCCAGTCGAAGCGTCGAAGTTCCTAAACGTAACGGTCAGCGGTGTTCGTGCAAATGTGTAGCCGATTTTAGTTCCATAGATTCAAGGGCACGCACCGCTGACCGCGTTCGACTAAATTAAAATGGCCACCGCCACGTGTTCCATTTTCGAATGGCGGACACTTCGACTACTTCGGCACTTCGACGGCATTCGAAGTGCCAATTTTAAAAGAACAAATCCTTTCTCTGGGAGTTAAAGGGCCAGCAACAGCACAACAAAAATCCATTATGCCCAACTCTTGTAATTAAAGGGCCACATCTTCCCGGGCCATAGTCAGAAGGCAAGCAGCCCCCTCCAAGGACACGTGGCGAGGTCGGTTTCGCCACACATGTCTAGTCTGAGCACTGACAGGCTGAGTGGCTATTGCTGCCCAGTAACTAGTGCAATAAGGGGCAACCTGACACAGAATAAATCCTCCCACCAGCTGCTGCTCGCTGTCATTTAAAACTGGATATAAAAATTAGTATTTCATATAGAAGTGATAGAGCGCTATGGTAAGAGTACGTGTAACCAATAGTTATAGCAAAACCTATAACAATGTTGCAATATGAAAAAGTAGCTATTTAAATAGCTACTTTTTACATGTACTCTTACCGTAGCTCTAACACTTCTATATAAGATACATTTATATCCAGTTTTAAATGACAGGGAGCAGCCAGTGACTGCTTGCTGTCATAAAACTAAATACAAATCAGTATGGGGGTCACTATGACCCCTATATGGATAAAAGAGAGGTTAAATCTTCCCGCAAAATAAATAAATAATGGGGGGGAACGAATGTCCCTAAATAAATAAATAATGGGGGGGGACCCAGGTTCCCACCCATGAGCGGTGGGTGGGGACCCTAATAAATTAAAGGGGGGACCTAATGTCCCCCCTGGTCCCCACCAATGAGCGGCGGGTGGGGACCCTAATTAAATAAATAATGGGGGGACCTAATGTCTCCCCCAGATCCCCACCCATGAGGCTGGTGGGGACCACAAATAATAAAGTGACTAGGGGTCCCCAAGTCCCTAGTCACTCCCCCTGCCAAGAAAAATACCCTACCTACCCTCCTCACCCTTATAATAGTGAGGGGGGGGGGCAATAAACTAACCCTGTAAAATAAAATGTCATACTTACGATTTGAGGTCTTCTTTCTTCTTTTCTTTTCTTTCTTCAGCCCCAAAAAAGGCCAAATAAAAATCCATAATATGCGTCACAACTGTTAAAAAAATAAAATAACAAAAATACGCCAAAAAATAAATAAAAAATCCTGACGGTAAAAAAATATTCCATCTTCAACCATGGAGGGCACAGTGCAGAAGGAGCTCTGTATGGTGGGGAAAGGCTTATAAAGCCTTCCTACGCTCTGCAATTAGGTTCAGAGCACCCTGATTGGTTGGTTTAAGCCAACCTATCCGAGTGCGCTGACAGGTAAATGAAGAGACTAACTATTGTTTTATCAATGCATGAGACCTATTCCGTTATGGTTTAGATGCATCCTTTCCTTTCCCACCCACTGCCCTTTTACAATATGGCCGAGAACACCTCTCAGCTACACGAAGAGAAAAATATGACGTCAATTCCGCCGCACGTCAAGTACATGCTGAAGATCTAACCGTGGCTACAGAAATTAAATAATAATTGCAATATTAAGAAAAGAACAAAATAGAGCCAAATTAGATACACTCAAAAGATGGGGGGGTAACCCAGAATTTAAAATGAAGAGGCAAAGAAATAGTGTATCTAATAAATGATGCAAAATATGTGCATCAGTAGGATGTCTAGATATCTGCTGGAGAAACTAGCCAACAAGGTAAACCAACCAAAATAAAAAGAAAGAAAATAATAAAAAAAAAATTAATTAAACACAAAATAATAACTATAAAACCCAAATAAGTGCTAAGTGTGTACACCAAGAAGTGAGTCTAAAAGTAGGTGCTAAACGGACCTGTAATCATAGGTACAAATGGTCCAGGTGTTGTAAAGACAAAGTATCAGCATAAATATAAATGGTCTGTGCAGCCCTATGTGTAAAACTGCTCCTGTCAGTAGCAGGTGGTAAGTAATAATCCAGGCTTGATAAACTTAGTCAGAACGCCGATATAATGATTAAGTAATTAATAATCTATTCAATGGTCTGTCCCAGCTCCCATCCGTTGGGAAATACTAGTTCTATAAAGATAGCAGTAAGGTGCTCGTGGATTAAACTAATCTACTTAGCACATAAAAGACTGCTGATTGATTCAATGACAAATGAAAAAAATATGATAATGAATGTCAAAGCAAAAGTGTAATAGGATAAACCAGCGGAGAAAATAAATACTGGGTGAAAAAGAAAAAATATCGATAATCTACTAGATAGTAGCCTTAAATACCACCCATACCAGTTAAATAGATATTAAAGTAATATAAAGCAAAAAAAAGATACTTAATTAACCCATACGAAAAAGAAAGGTAATGGGTATATTGTAAGTCAGTAATACTTGCTAGAACTCCAAAATGCCGGCATCTACATTCAATCACTGAATGCCGAAACATAGAATCAAAACTGACAGTGAAGCAGATGTTATAAGCTAAGTAGCGAGGTAGAGGATCTAACAGCCCCTATAGTTCTATGATACCCTGTGCCTTCGAGGGCACCTATCTCCAACCCCGCTAATAGCTAATCGCTAAAACAAGTAGTGGATAAATCATAAATAAAATAAAATAAAAAATAAATAGAAACTAAATAGAAGAGCACGGTCGCCAGTTTGTGCACTACACTAAAGATCCAATAGTGTAGCACACCACCCAACCTAGCTCATCAGAGGGGACAGACCATTGAATGGATTATTAATTACTTAATCATTATATCGGCGTTCTGACTAAGTTTATCAAGCTTGGATTATTACTTACCACCTACTCCTGATAGGAGCAGTTTTACACATAGGGCTGCACGGACCATTTATATTTATGCTGATACTTTGTCTTTACAACACCTGGACCATTTGTACCTATGATTACAGGTCTGTTTAGCACCTACTTTTAGACTCACTTCTTGGTGTACACACTTAGCACTTATTTGGGTTGCACTGGTGTGACACTGTGCCCTGGCAGGCCCTGAAACGCACACGTGTGAAGGAAACTGACTGCTAGTCAAATTTCTAGTTTTTTTTTTTAATGTAGACTACTGTTACACCAGTGATTGGCCCACATCATGCCTACGCCCCCAAAACGTTCGTGTGTGGGGGTGCTGGAATTACGTGGGCCAATGGGAGCCTGAATCAACTTTTGGCTCCCACTGCCCCTTTAAGAGCGAGCTTGTGACTCGAGCCGTGCTCCTAGTGCTAGGCGGGCCACGTGACCGATCACTGCGGTCAGTGCACGCGGCTAAGTCAGAAGAGGAGATCAAGCCGCATGCGGCTCGTGTGGAGGCAGGAGTGATCCAGCCACGCACGCTTCAAGCTTAGGAGCCAAGTCGGTCCCAGGATAAGGTAAATACAGCCACAACCACTTATCCCAATCACACACCTTTCCTAATGTCCTATCCCATTTAAAGCACATTACTGCGTATTTATTAAAACAGATAGACCCCCTACTTCATCCAGGTTACCGATCGATGGTTCGATATTCTGAGCCCTCTCTTATTTACTGTACACGACTATTCGATATTCCCACAAATGTTATATAGCATTTTATGTTTGTTTGAGACCACCTTAAAAATATTGTATATCGCTAAAAATCATGATCACTATATACTTTCTCTACAAACCTCTAAAACGAACCAAACTACTAATCCATCCGCTATACCACTTTATCCCACCTAGAACTAGTGCCCAGTTAAAATACTTGACTCTTACTTACCCACACTCAGTCATGCCACACACATTTCACCACTACTCTCACTGAATCCCTCTGACTACGGCTAAATTCATTTTCTACATCAGACCACTACTCCTAAGATTGGGTTGTATCTATGTCTCGGGTCTTTCATTTAGAATAGGGGCAGCTTCGGTCTCCTTCAACACTGACATTCCAGTGCATATTATTAAAAGATTGGGCAGATGGAAATCCTCAGTCTACAACCGATATATTCCTCATCCCGAGAAACAAATGAGGAAAGCTTTTAAAAGTTTGGCTTTGTAAATTTGATGCAATCAGTGTGTTTTTCTTTAATACCTTTTCACCCTCTTTGCATGAACCCAATATACATATATTACTAATATGTTTCTGAACATATATAATATTATTCACTCACTCACTCACTCCTTGGAACGGCCTAAGACATCATGCTGCCTAGGTCCAATGATAAATGACTATGGGGGATAATGTATAATAAACACAGGTTACTGGCTATGGGGGGGATAATGTATAATAAACACAGGTTACTGGCTATGGGGGAGATAATGTATAATAAACACAGGTTACTGGCTATGGGGGGATAATGTATGATGAACGCAGGTTACTGGTTGTGGGGGGATAATGCATAATAAACACAGGTTACTGATTGTGGGGGGATAATGTATAATAAATACAGGTTACTGCCTATGGGGGAGATAATGTATAATAAGCACAGGTTACTGGCTATGGGGGGATAATGTATAATAAACACAGGCCACTGGCTATGGGAGGTTAATGTATAATAAACACAGGTTACTGGCTATGGGGAGGATAATGTATAATAAACACAGGTTACTGGCTATGGGGGGATAATGTATAATAAACACAGGTTACTGGCTATGGGGAGGATAATGCATAATAAACACAGGTTACTGGCTATGGGGGGATAATGTATAATAAACACAGGCCACTGGCTATGGGAGGTTAATGTATAATAAACACAGGTTACTGGCTATAGGGAGGATAATGTATAATAAACACAGGTTACTGGCTATGGGGGGATAATGTATAATAAACACAGGTTACTGGCTATGGGGAGGATAATGTATAATAAACACAGGTTACTGGCTATGAGGGATAATGTATAATAAACACAGGTTACTGGCTATGGGGAGGATAATGTATAATAAACACAAGTTACTGGCTATGGGGAGGATAATGTATAATAAACACAGGTTACTGGCTATGGGGAGGATAATGTATAATAAACACAGGTTACTGGCTATGGGGGGATAATGTATAATAAACACAGGTTACTGGCTATGGGGAGGATAATGTATAATAAACACAGGTTACTGGCTATGGGGGGATAATGTATAATAAACACAGGTTACTGGCTATGGGGAGGATAATGTATAATAAACACAGGTTACTGGCTATGGGGGATAATGTATAATAAACACAGGTTACTGGCTATGGGAAATAATGTATAATAAACACAGGTTACTGGCTATGGGGAGGATAATGTATAATAAACACAGGTTACTGGCTATGGGGGGATAATGTATAATAAACACAGGTTACTGGCTATGGGGAGGATAATGTATAATAAGCACAGGTTACTGGCTATGGGGGGATAATGTATAATAAACACAGGTTACTGGCTATGGGGAGGATAATGTATAATAAACACAGGTTACTGGCTATGGGGGGGTAATGTATAATAAACACAAGTTACTGGCCATGGGGAGGATAATGTATAATAAACACAGGTTACTGGCTATGGGGAGGATAATGTATAATAAACACAGGTTACTGGCTATGGGGGGATAATGTATAATAAACACAAGTTACTGGCTATGGGGAGGATAATGTATAATAAACACAGGTTACTGGCTATGGGGGGATAATGTATAATAAACACAGGTTACTGGCTATGGGGAAAAAGATATAATAAACACAGGTTACTGGTTATGGGGGATAATGTATAATAAACACAGGTTACTGGCTATGGAGGATAATGTATAAAAAACACAAACACCAAAAAAAAAAGAATACAAAAAAAAAATAGAATGCAGCTTCAGAATTAATCTAAATTGTATGCTGTTTTGGAGGTGGGAGGGTCTGGGAGGGAGGCTCTGCTCCTGATTGGCTGGAATGTGTCTGCTGATTGTGAGGTACAGGGTCAAAGTTTACTCAATGATGACGAATAGAGGGCAGACCGAACATCGCATATGTTCACCGTCCGTGGCGAACGCGACCAAGCTATGTTCGCCAGGAACTATTCACCAGCGAACCGTTCGGGACATCACTATGTATTAGTCACAGCCAGGGGAGATGTGGCTAGGGCTGTAAATACAAATGGATTTATCTCCTAAATGGCAGAGAACTGAGCAGTGAGACTACAGGGGCATGATCTATAAAGCAAAACCACGTCATTTAGCTAAAGGTATTATGATACTTAGAATGTTCCTTCAATTGAGTTTATAATACAAGGGTATTCATTAGCAGGTTTTGGCAAATCCTTTACTACCCTGATATTCATTAACTTTAATATACTCAATATAATTTCTTCTGCATAATACCGGAAAGTATAGTAGTTACAACCATAAAATTATATCACATCAAGCAACACCATTGTTTATGCCATTTCCGATAAACTATTTTTGCTTTGATGTTTTTTCTTTTATTTCTTTTTATTGTTTTTTTTTTTTTTTTTTGGTGTACGATTTATTAAAGTCATCAAAGCATTTCCAGGTTTTGAGTCAAGTAATATCTTCAGTGTAAATTATTCTAAATAATGTTATTTATTTCGGCCATGTACTTTGTTGATCAAGGTAGAACACATTTACTGTTTTTCTCTGATGTTAAACATTGATTTTACAGTAGAAAGGAATGACATTGTTATTCGTACATTCTATTTCTGAGAACTTGCAGAGTAATAGACTTTTGAAATAGCAATCAGTGGAATAATGGATCTATCATTAGCAATCAGTAAGGTGCGAAAGGGGCAAACGAAACTGACAGCATATTTCCCAGTTTACTTAATCTCTTTTTCTACCCTTTGACACTCTTGTTATGTTTGGGGAAAGGTATAGAATAGAACTCTGTCAATCAGACTGCTACTTTCTATCAGCTATTTTGTTGTTCATCCCTCTTTCAAAGAACTCATGATTAAAGATGGATACCTTTTGGTTAAAACTCAGAAACCAGAATAAATAAAACCTTTATTATCAGTCGAAATTAACTTTTACTATTAAAAATAACTTTTATTTAGCTTCTGTTTCTAGTGTTTGCTTGAAAAGGTAGGCAGCTAGCCAAGAACGACCATAACGGATATTATGTGTGAGATGGTGGCTGCTGTCAAGAAAGGTGGAAGGGCATGAACGTACGGTGAGGCTTCATTGCTACGATGCAGTCTTGGGTAGATATTTTCCAATTCTGAACAAAATATTTATTTAGAAAGCCTCAGTAGAAATGATTACCGAACTGACCTAGCTGGAGTACAAACCATGTGATACTGAGGCTTGTACAAGTATAGGTACAGGACACTAATGCATGGTCAAAATGTCCTGCATTTTGTGAGAAACTTTAGAGTACACCTGAATCAGCTTGTTGAGTTTTTGAAGAAAATACATGCAGACACCTTGTTATTTCTAAAGTAATATGTGAATTTAGAATTTCTCTCTTTTTTTTTTTTTAGAAAGTTTACATGGTGATCTTCTCTGGGGATATACCCTAATGTAAAGTGTTGGGCACAACTATGCTAATGGAGTAATTTAGCTAGAGAACTTCTGAAGAGCAAATAAATTGCTTAAAGGACCACTCCAGTGCCAGGAAAGCATACTCGTTTTCCTGGCACTAGAGTGCCCTGGGGGTGCCCCCACCCTCAGGGACCCCCTCCCGCCCGGCTCTGGAAAGGGGAAAAGGGTTAAAACTTACCTTTTTCCAGCGCTGGGCGGGGAGCTCTCCTCCTCCTCTCCGCCTCCATTCCTCCCCGTCGGCTGAATGCGCACGCGCGGCAAGAGCTGCGCGCGGATTCAGCCGGTCACATAGGAAAGCATTCATAATGCTTTCCTATGGACGCTTGCGTGCTCTCACTGTGATTTTCACAGTGAGAATCACGCAAGCGCCTCTAGCGGCTGTCAGTGAGACAGCCACTAGAGGAAATAGGGGAAGGCTTAACTAATTGATAAACATAGCAGTTTCTCTGAAACTGCTATGTTTATAAAAAAATTAGTTAACCCTAGCTGGACCTGGCACCCAGACCACTTCATTAAGCTGAAGTGGTCTGGGTGCCTAGAGTGGTCCTTTAATGCACATTTTCATCCCTAGTGTAATAAGTATTGGAGCAAAAGTAGCACAGTGGATATATCCACGTCCATTGTTTGCAGTGGAATTGTCAGGAGATTGTGTGGACTGTTAAAGGCGGTGTTAACGGACATGTTAAAGGAGCAGTATAGCGTTAGGAATACAAATGGTTCGTCTTAATGTTAGAGTGCACTGGTGGCAGTTTTAGTGCCACCCCCACAACTCTGCTATTTCATTGAAAGAGCTTCTAATGGCTGTATGTGTAACAGCCGCTAGAGGCATTTAAACATTGCAATGAAAACATTAACATCCCGCAGAATGACAATGCTTTCACTTGCAGGGTTAAAACGTGGGACATGGTACCCAACACACTTTATTGAGATGAAATGGTCTGAGTGCTTATAGTGTCCCTTTAATCAAGTAATCATTGCATATATTTCCATATATTCCCATATGCATAAATCATTGCATTTATTAAAAGATTAGCAATTACTTTTTATATTTTAAGATATGACTATCGTGTTCTAGATATTCCTACATTTAATATTATAACATGTCCTTATGCATTGTAACAGAGTGAGATACTTCAGGCACATCAATATTCGGTTTAGATTTCTGTATTAAAAAAACAAAAAAACAAAAAACAAACAACAAACAGTTCGCACTGTATAATCAACCTTCTTTAATGTCCCTCGAAGTTTATAAAAATATTTTGAACAAAGATCATTTATGGATTAATGGTAAGGTATAATAAATAAATGCAGCATGATTTTGATTCTTTGTATCATTTAGCTACTCGGTTGAACGATATCCGTTAATCACCAAACTACTCTGATTACATTTACAACATTTACCAATAAATCTCAGGGAACTTTCACTTTGAATTAAAAAAGTTTCAAAATTAAACGTGAAACTTAACTCAAAGATAAAAATGCTCCATATACAGTGTCTTTCTGTGTAGTCAATTTGTTTTGTACCAAAAATATAGTTTACAATTGAACTGATCTCCACATTATAGAAATGTTAATGTTGCATACCTACCTTATCGAAAAAAAAATAAATAAATCTGAGTGCAGTAAATTTGGGGGATATTCATTCATAATACTTTGTAGGGAACACAAATCCCTTACCTAGGAGGAAACAGAGGGATGACAGACACAAATCAATAGACACAACCAAACACCTGGAGTTAATCACACTACAATCACCTAATTCAGATGAAATACAACCCCAGGAGACAATGGGAAAGACGTGCTAGATTTGCACGCATGAGATAAGCAATGTTATGAAGCTGTCAGACAGAAGGTTGAACGAGTATTAATTGAATATACTGCAAAAAGGACTTTCCTTCCTTTCCAGCTCATCTTTTACCGGCAGAGGTTAAAATTGATTTATTGAAATTTTGTGGATCATTGAAGTTAAAGTATTTCTTTCCTCCTCAATCTAATATTGAATATGTTTCTAGAACATTGTAGTTTAAAAAAAAAAAAGAAAAGAAAAGAAAAGTCTAAGCTTAGTTCTCCTCGGGGTATTAGTGCATCAGTTACGTCTTTTGAAAATGTAGTGTCTAAAGATTTGCAGAAGTTATTTTCAAGACACATAACAGACATCAAGCAGATAAAATAATATGCATATGGTATTTTGTGCTTTACAACATTTTCTGACAGATAATCACGTTAAATTTAAATCAGATGACAAAGGAAGCATCCTAGATAAGGGAATCATCCATAATTAAACTAACAACAAAACAGATAACTTTAAAAATACAACAGACCATCCTAATATTTAAAGGGATACTCTAAGCACCAAAACAACTTTAAATTGATTACGCAGTTCTGATGTATGGATTATGCCCCTGAAATCTCATTGCTCAATTCTCTGCTACTTAGGGGTTAAATCACACAGCCTCTCCACACACTTCCTGTAGAATAGTCTATTTTTTGTTAGCTTCCCTTATTGCACATTCTGTTTAATTTAGAATTTATATCATACTCTGCTAATAACCTGCTAGAGCCTCACACAGCCTTCTGTGTCTAATTAATGTTCAATTAACATAGCAGGAGATAATAACTTCTAAATTAAAGACACTGTCCTGTAAGCTCTGACAGAAAATATATATATATTTTTTGAAAAATTCTCAGTCCGCTATGCTTTCAGTTTAGCTACTTTGGCCTTCATTTGAAATTCACCTAGCATTCCCTGCAATTCTCGCGTTAGTGAATAACCCTGTTCTTATTCTGTCCTTATTCCCTCCATTTAATATAGATCTGATATAAAAATCTAATATAAAGCTTCATGAACATGCCTACATACAAAATGATTAAAACATAAAGCTGTGTTACAAGACGATGTTTAAGAATTTGAGCCATAGATAAATATAAAAAAGCTTTTCTTAAATACCTATAAAGTAATGTCAGCAGTATTCAGAACTAAACATAAATTACTTAAACTAATCCCTAACTACACATCAAACAAAAGCCAAACTGTAATTTGGCAGCCATCTAGTTACTATCAATACCTTGGCATGTGGTTGAATCTCAGTGTTGTTTACCAAATGGAAAAACTGCCACTCCAACTTTTTCCTAAACTCGATGCTCTATGTAGACAAACTGTGCTCTACACTACATGCAACGGTTTGTTTGTTGCAGTGTAACCACAGTACCCATCATTGCAAAATATTGAAAGACTGAAACTGACAAATTTAGCTGTACACGCCATCTTTCTACTCTGGTTTGCAACTGTGGCTCTTCCAACCAACCAATTAGAAGTGAGCACTGTTTTACAAATTTCTTTTTTTTTTATTTTACCGTGGAAGGTGCACACAACACTTGATCTGTTACATGCAATCAAAAAGGTGGTGGTACAGCATACCTTTTAAAGTTTTCTCCTCGTTTTCTTCTTATTGCATTTTGTAAATTTGTATGGCATCTCTGTTAAACAATGCAAAGTCTGGGTTTTGTCCCTCCCCTTGCCCCCCGCCCCCCACCCCGCATTCTTGTTTTTAATCCTAGGACAAGAAGGACCAGGTGGTGTGGTTTGTATAAAAACATATTTATTAAACTAATTTTTATGAAGTACTTTGCAGTTTGCATTCTGAAAATAGATGTTGTCTCTAGTCCATGCAAACATTATGTGTTTATTTATAGTTTCTAGTTCTGGTAAAACATTTTCAATGCATAAAGTACAGCCTCAGTATGAGATATAGTTTGATTTGTATCACTGTATGAGGTATTGTCCTATCACACGCATTAAATATAAGTTATCAAATGTTTATGTACACAATGTACATGGTTACTGAACCAGTCAATACATCCAGTCTCACAGAGAGTTATTCACCTGCTGGTACATCTATTAGGAATTTACTGATTTGGTTCCATTCTGTTTTGTAGCTTCCCCACGTATTACTAACGAGATCTCTGCAGGAATTATTTATAGAGAGTAAGCAGTTTAGTTTATTTATGTCTGGGACAGGCTCATGTCAATCTAATCACTGTATTGTCACCTTCTGCGGCTCATAATGTTAAAGATAGTGTGCTTTAGCACAGACAGGTACTCATGAAAGCAAATAGTCCTTGAAAAATACTTACGAAACCTAAACTTACAGTCATTTATTTATTTAACAATCATTCTATCGCATACTTTTCCAGAGTTCTTTAAAGAATGTAGCAATTATTAATTTGGGTTACTAACAGAGGAGATAGTGGTAAAACATATCGTTGCTTGATAAAGTGGCCAGTTTTGGCCATGTTTCTCCATGGTGGTTTCTGGAACCCCTGTTTAACCATGGGGTCTGAGGCGGTTGGTTTTGGTCACATTAGGGTAATTCTGCTATGTTTATATAGAACTTTGTTTAACCCCTGAAGGACCAAACTTCTGTAATAAAAGGGAATCATAACATGTCACACATGTCATGTGTCCTTAAGGGGTTAAAAGGACACTCCACTGTCCAAATACAAAGTACGGTAAATACAAATTACTTTTTAGTAAATATATCCCAAATGAAAAATTGCATGCATTTAATTATGCATTTTGTCATTGTATTATATCTAAAAACGCAGTGCAAAACATGCAGATCTCTTGTTTGTAGCCTTGGTAAGTCCTTCCCTTCTAACCAAGCCGATACTATCTGTGGCTGTCCAATCACAGACTTCCCAATGCAGCTCAATGAGAAGTCAAGGCAGGTGCTCTGGGTGATACTGCCTCTTGAGTTTAATGCCACTGAGTTAGCCAAACCAGGAAGTAACAGGACCGGTTCTCTGCTTGAAAGCCAGTGGGGGTGTAACCAAGTTAGTTTATAAAAGTGTTACTTTCTATTGAAATCTGTACTTTCTGTAAAAGGAAAAAAGAGGACACACTGTTCACACATAAAGCTAATGAGAATACATTTTGTGGTAGCTGTTCAGTACTCACTAATGAGCTGAAAAGTAGAATACATTAAAAACAAAAATGCATATGGTGGTTGATACAACCTCCATATAATTAAAGGGAAGGTTTACTCTTCTTTTTCTCACCCTTGATATGCAGTAGGTGGGGACATATACAGTAAATGATGAGCAGCCCACCAATCATACTAGTCTCACCTACCACAAGACTTTCCTGGATATGTACATGTACCACATGGTGGGGGACCAGTGCCAGGTCCCCCCCATTATTTACATGCCCCTTCTAAAAGGGGTTCTCAGGGTTGTTTTTTCATCTATTAGCCTGCTGTCTGTTACTAGTATGGTTAGATGAAAGTGAAAATAATACTTAACAAAAAATAATATATATTCATAGTAAAGCCGTATGCGATCATTTCAATGTCTTGCAACTCTGCAAGTCCTGACTAGCACAATGGCTTTCGGATACTTACAAATGTCTTATTGTGGGGAGCGGGGTGCAGGTTTGAGAGTACGCATCACACAGTGGATATACTAGTCTATAATTCCTCTTTGCTAGGCAATCAGAAAAGATATCTTACCCACATGTTCATTATAATAGATCACCTATTATCCAATTAGTTCTTGCAAAATTTTGACACAAACATTATTTTTCATACTTTGTTATTTTTTTTTTTATCAATTTCTCGCCTTAGATATTTTTCTTTTGGACTGCAGGTAATTGCAGTAGAAAACGCTTTGCATGTTACCAGTGCTTCATAAAAATGAGATGATAGTTTTCTTTTTCTACAAGTTCATAACTCTTCTGTTATATGGTTATTCATAAAAACTGATATTTAAAATTCTTTGTTACTCACACTAGATAACATTTCGAATATGCTAGTACTTAAAAATAAATTGTGGAATTGCGCTCACCTTGGAACTGTTGCTACAATTATATTCATTCCGTTCATTATTAATATAGCTTCTTTTTCACATTACCCACCCTTGAAAATTTTTACAGGTACACGAGGCTCTGTTAATGATAGAATGCTGTATGGGTTAGTTTGTCTTGAGATGATAAAGCCTGCCTTGTTATGCACCGTACTGAAAATGGAGGTGAAGAATTACTCGAATAGGCTTCATGAGGCCCAGGAAAGGCCACGTCATTTGGTTCCACATCTATACATTTACCAGGAAGACTTAAAGGGACACTATAGTCACCAGAACAACTACAGCTTATTGAATTTGTTCTGGTGAGTAGAATCATTCCCTTCAGGCTTTTTGCTGTTCAGAGAAAAAGCAGTGTTTACATTACAGCCTAGTGATAACTTCACTCAGATGGCTGTTAGAGATCCTTCCTGGGTCAGGGCTGCCTAAAATGCATCCAAGCATTCAGTGTCTCCTCCCTCTGCATGTAGACACTGAACTTTTTCTCATCAATGATTCCATTCATCTCTATGAGGAGATGCTGATTGGCCAGGGTTGTGTTTGAATCATGCTGGCTCTGCCCCTGATCTGCCTCTTTGTCAGTCTCAGCCAATCATATGGGGAAGCATTGTGTTTGGATCAGGCCACCACTTCTAATGATGTCAGCAGACTGCTTGTTTTTCTGAGTCTAACAGCATGCAGAGTTACAACTTCAGGCTTGGATACAGTAAGATTTTTCTATATTTATGGAGGCATGAGGGGCCCAGGGGGGCTAGATGGTGGTCTTAACACTATAGGGTCAGGAATACATGTTTTTGTTCCTGGCCCTATAGTGATCCCTTAAATACCATAGAAGTGAGATTAGGTATATCTTCATATACTTCTCCTAAGCTAGGTAGTTACTAGAATGAATATCTGACACTAGACTAGAAAAATGGAAAATATGTAACTGGCAGCAGCTTAGCCAAAATCATTGGCCATTTAGATTTATCATTGAGTGGCTAAAACCTTTTTTTATATATATTTTTTTAGCATTTTAATCAATATACAAATCAATTATTACATTAAATCCATGTTTAGTCGGGTACTTTAGACACAAGATTTAATGTTTTTTTATATTTATTTTTCTCTGTTCACATAATTTTTTGTCAATCTCTTTTTATTGAGGCATAAGTAGAACAGATGAGGACAGTACAAAAGTGACAAACATATAAAAGAGAAGGACGCATCATATATATGCAATACCAAGGTTCAACAGTATAAGATATGTTGTAATAAAATGCACATTAATAATATGTTAACTGAACATGACAATGTTGCATGTGCCATCACCAATTAAAGGGTCAAGCCCAATTGTTCCCATTTTTGAAATGACTTTCTGAATGTTAAGACATGATGTTTTATCAATAGGCCTGCTCTGCTATTGTTTTGTCAATCCTTTCTTTTTTGTGGGAAATCTACATTTTGCATAGAGTGGCTTCATGTTGTCTACTACGGCACCCTTTCTGGCCAATGGAAACCCCTATTTGCGTTATCCATATAACAGCTGTACTTCTTAGCATTCTGTTGGTTCGTATACAGAAAATGTGGAATGATGTTAGAGGAAAAGAGGCTAAAGAAGGAGAATGAGATAAGTTATCATGTGTTCAAGGTTTAAGATAAGGTTAACATATCCCAGAATGCAATGCAAGAAAGCAAAAAGAAAGTTAGAGAACTCCCAAACTGTATGAAAATGTCAAATACACGACTGGGATTAAAATACAGAGTAGCAAGCAAATAAAGTACGGTAAAGGTCTAAAATTCTGATATTGCGTGTATTGTAATGCCGGAGTGCAATCTCCTTTGGTAGTTCTCATTAAAATATAAATTATTCCTAAAATAATACACGTTCAGTCATTTCAAAGGCACGTTATAAAGGCTATGGAAACTATTCCTAAAAGGCTTGGCATTAATGTAAACAGTACAAAGAAATGCTGAAAGAATTTGCAACAACCAAGAAAAATATTTTGTACTGCTCTTGCATGACACGATAGTAAAAACTTATTTTGTGATGGTAGAGAAAATCCAAAGAGAAGTTGCTGTAAAACTTTAATTTGTTTATGTTTTTGGCAGCGTGAGGTCCACTGAGAGCGATAATTAGCTTCTGAAAGGCTCCATGGTTTTGCTGCACTCAAAAGTTATTTGCTACTAGGAGATAGCGAGCAGGTCCTCTGATGTTTAGCTCAAAACAATGTTTAGGAATGCAAATCACAGTTTTGTACACCATATTGAATAGTGGATTTGATAAGTTGTAATTTTACATTGTATATGTAAGCAGCATTCCCCAATATTTGATTTTGTTATAATGTTTAGAACCCGGCATCTGATATCCTTGTGGTATCTATGGGCTCTGTGCTTTGGTGTCAAGTGGACACCACCATCAATCACAGACACAAAGAACAACAGAAGCTGAGGTAGCAAAGCTAGAGGGATCTGTGCTGTTTTGGGTGCAGATCTCTCCAGCACAGTTTCAATGTCTTCAATCTATTTTTGGACCAAGCTGCATTATTCACATGATGGAACAAACTGGAGATAAATATCTTTTTGGTTCTGATTTCGCCCAATGCCTTTCTAAAGCTCTTATTCTCTTCTCCTATCTTTACATTTGACAAACTTTTTAAGCAAGGCTGTCTGTCTGCGTCTCTATCTATCTACATCTTTAATGTCCACAGTCTGTACAGTTGTTTCCTAGTTTTATATTTGCTATGTCACCCTCTCCAAGATGAGTTTTTAATTAAGATAAAATCTTTTATGAAATACACTCATTAACTGTGTTGGAATTTCACTGAAATTGCGGGATTCTCCATAGACCTCAATGTTGTACTCTCAAGCATGTCCGAGAGTTTTTTTTATAGATTTATGGTGTTGATAATATTTACATGTTTTTATGTATTTATGTTTATTTTATTCCTATATTTTTGTCTTTGTAAAAGTTTACAATTTATTATAGCTCTGTTAATATTATAATTTATAATATATCAAAAAAATTATAAAAATATTTGAAATGCGATACTTTAAAGAACCACTATAGTGCCAGGAAAACATACTCATTTTCCTGGCACTATAGTGCCCTGAGGGTGCCCCCACCCTCAGGGTCCCCCTCCCGCCGGGCTGGATGGAGAGGAAGGGGTTAAACTTACCTCTTTCTCCAGCGCCGGGCGGGGAGCTCTCCTCCTCCTCTCCTCCTCCTCTCCTCCTCTTCGGCTGAATGCGCATGCGTGGCAGGAGCCGCGCGCGCATTCAGCCAGTCTCTCTGGACACTGGCGTCTTCTCACTGTGATTTTCACAGTGAGAAGCGCGGAAGCCCTCTAGCGGCTGTCAATGAGACAGCCACTGGAGGCTGGATTAACCCATTTATAAACGTAGCAGTTTCTCTGAAACTGCTATGTTTATAGAAAAAAAGGGTTAATCCTTGCTGGACTAAGCACCCAGACCACCTCATTGAGCTGAAGTGGTCTGGGTGCCTATAGTGGTCCTTTAATCTTATGGGAAATGTGAAAATAAAGACCATTATAGTTTTCAAATAATATTACTGTGAAATGCAAATATTCTTCCATTCCATTAGGTTTACAGCTGGCGGTCTGCCTCTTAGGCCAGAACTACTGTACGGCTCCTTTAATAAACCTTTTTGACTTTGATTTTGTTGCATCATCGGCAGTAATAAATGTAACTTAACCTTGTCTGTTTTTGAAGTAAGATTAAAAAAACCTGAATGTCACTAACAAAGTGTTTTTTTACATTTTTTTTTAGAGTGCGTTTGGATCATTTACTCAAGAATCCTATGAGCCAGTTCCTGTATCCCAGAGACAGGTAGAATTCTTTATTTATATATTTGCCTCAGTTATTAATATTTTAGCGGTATCATACAGAGTCTAATTTCATCTTCTTTAGCGTCATGAACCTTGGTTATTTTGTGTGTGTGTTTTTGTTTAACAGAACCTGAAGACAATTACAGGTTGTATAAAGCAGATTATTTCCGTTGAATTAAAGAGATACTTTAAAGTAGAATGAATGTATTTGGTTTTAATGTTTTTGAAATAAAATGAGTTTAATATTAGTATTATGTTTTTTGTTTTTTGTTGCTTTAAACACGTATAAATACATTTTTACTCAATAAAACATCTCTTTACTGGATTGCATATCGCTATAAAGTAAAGAAATATAATCATCATTATAACAGTTGTTTCACTGTAAAAGATAGAAGTGTTTTTTTGTATATTTGAAAATCTTTGCTAATGTTTATAATATTTTGGTACAGTAAGATATTTGACTAATCTGTTATCTATATTTATTGGTACATTTTGTTATTGCTCTTTTTTTGTTGCATTATTGCTGTTTAGACATGTAAAAGATCTTTGTAAAATATGAAAAACTAATAACGCTTTCGATTAATTAAAAGGTTACGACAACCATCATCACTATTTAAGTGATTTTAAGTGGTTATGGTGGTGTATGTATGTGCAGTGTTTCTGCTTGAAACTCTGCACATACAGATATATTTTTCATTGTGTGCTGGGGGTTAGTCGCACCCCTGGCATTGTGCCCTGGGGGCTAGTCGCGCCCCTGTCATTGTGCGCTTGGGGCTAGTCGCACCCCTGGCATTATGCGCTTGGGGTTAGTCGCACCCCTGGCATTGTGCCCTGGGGGCTAGTCGCACCCCTGGCATTGTGCGCTGGTGGCTAGTCGCACCCCTGGCATTGTGCGCTTGGGGCTAGTCGCACCCCTGGCATTGTGCGCTGGGGGCTAGTCTCACCCCTGGCATTGTGCCCTGGGGGCTAGTCGCACCCCTGGCATTGTGCGCTGGGGGCTAGTCGCACCCCTGGCATTGTGCGCTGGGGGCTAGTCGCACCCCTGACACGTGACATTGGGAGCCCAGAACTCTGTTGTTAATTTTGTGCATATTTTGCATTTGTTGTCAGTGCTCACAGCATGCTGGTGACAGATAAGGTAATTGTGTCCCTTGCAGGCAGAGTGCCAGAATCCCTTTCACACTTTTTCTGCAGTTGACTGGCCAGAATCACTGCCAAACTTGTTAGAATCTCTTCTTAAACTGGACTGGGACAAGAGGCATTTCACAAAAGTTAATAATCTGGTGAAAACTTTAGGAGACTTCTATTATGTTCCATGTGTGCCATAGTTTGATTTTAGGAGCAACACATTATTATTTCAGATAATAGTAGTTGCTTCTTTATTTTAAGGGGTTAATAAATCTGATTTGTACTCACAATTTATTCTGACCGAGATACAGTGCTAGTAAAATAATACTTTCTAGAAACTATGTTAATGTCATGATAGCGCCTTCTTATTCGCTAGAGTGCAATTTTGCTCATTAGCTTGCTTTTAAGGTTCAAATAGATTCTTGCTGATATTCAACTGTATTAACTACTCAGTCTGTTCTATATTTAATTGTGGGTACCACACAATCAGTGTGGCACCGTGTTTTCCAAAAGACACATCTTGTAATATTATGGCATAATTCACACAAGCAAGTTTGTTCCTGTTTTTTTTTTTTTAAACCTGTATTGTAGACAGTGGTAGGTGGAGAATTTGACTGGTCAATACATAATGCAGGTGTCCTAAGGTGAGCTCAGGTAGAACAGTAAACCTCCTGTGGAGTCTAAAGTGTCTTCAGAGGTTTTTATTCTTCTGAGGTCAGCTCCATGCAATCTCCTGTGGACAGTTGATGTTGAAACATCTGCCCTTCTAAATAAAGTTGAATTTAAGAGGAAGATAATCACCATTTCTGGAGACTTGTGCCTCAAATTGTTCTCTGATTCTTGGATAACCGTTGACCTGTATTATTTTTTTCTCTCCTAACAAATGTCAATGTTTGTTTCAGATCATTTGATGGTCTTGCTCAGAACATTTACAAATGCTTGCGAAGTTCTTGTGACTTTTAAAGACTGACCTTTACGTAAAGTAATTACAGACTGTCTTTTTTTGTTGGTTGATAGAAGGTCTCCACAATCAAGCCAGGGCCAGAAAGACCAAAATAGAGGAATATCCATTAAACACAGCTGAGTCAGGAAACAGTCAGGAATAATAACAAAAATGGTGCAAGTAAAATAAAACAACAGTTATCCAGTGAAGGATCAGATACAAAACCCAATTCTTAGGTACAATAATTACACAGCAGATAATTCCTAAGGACTTAACAGACATCTTCCAAATGCTGCAGCTGTAATGAATTTTCATAGATTATTCATTATTATTAGGATTTATTTAGCACCAACATACTCCGCAGTGCTTTACAATTATAGAATGGGGATATTTAACAATAAGTAATTGAAGTTTAAAAATGAACAGAGACAAGAAGTGAAGAATGCCCTGCAATGTATGAGGAAGGGGTAAAGGCATAGAAGAGAAATAACAACATGTCAGAGGAGAGGAGGGATTGATGGATAAGATGAGTCGAAAAGAGCTAATAAAAGTGGTGTGTGCAACAAACGGAACAATAAAAGGAAAGAATGCAAGCTGGGCTAGAGAGGTGATGGAACAGAGGAGGGCAATTGTAATAAGAAAAGTGTCACCCAGGACAACTTTCCTAAAGGGATGTGTTTTTAGTAACTTCTTAAATGACTGGAGGCAAGAAGAGAGTGTGATGTTATGGGGTTCTTATCGCCGAAGGAATGGGTCAGCCCTTGAAAAATCCTGCAGATGAGAGTTGGTATGCAGGAGCAAGCAGATGTTAGGAGAAAGTCATTTGCAGAGCCAAAGTTGAGTAAAGAGGAAATGTGGTGAGGAGTAATGCTATTGATTGGTTTGTAGGTTAGTGTTAGCAGTCTGAAATGGATCCTAAAGGGTACAGGAAGCCATTGTAATGATTGGTGGTAGAATTCATTGCAGACTCAATAGGAGCAATGCGGGTATTGGGAAGGCAGATGACTAGTGATAGGAAAAAAGAGAGAATTCCTAGTATGCCTGGAGGGTACAGATAGAGTAGAACAGTACCCCTACTGGATACTAGTATAGAAAGCAGCAGTCCTGAAATAAAATTTAACTTTTAATAATCAATTTAAAAGTGGTACATGTAAACTAGAAAACAAATACTAGGGACAGAATACTTCAAAAGAGACAGGGCTAGTAGAGCAGGGGAGAAACAGAAGGCTAATCGTTATTGACTTAATCTAATCAACAAAAATAAATGCCACATAAGTGGAATAATTAGTTAGTCCCAGCTGTACTGTAAAGGGGAAGGGAAGAGAGGGGTAAAAAAAGAGATATCCGTGCATACAAATTCCCCAACGTCCCCTCCTGAAGTCTAAGCTCCAATTGAGTCTCAATAGACGAAACTCCTGTCTCCTCAAAGTCTAGTCAGAGTAAACAGCCCTATTCTCTAAGATTCTGTCTCTGATAAAATCAAATCAAGTATACAATCGAGTGGAGGGTAGAGGGTTGTAAAGTCTTCCAACTATCTGTGTCTAGGTAGCTTGTATCTGCCCTGTCTCTCTCCTCCTCCCTCCTCTTTGAAAATTCCCGACGCGCGTTTCGCCGACTTGCGGCTCTACCAAGGGAGTTGCAAAAGTCAAGTTGGGAAATGGTTAGAAAAGGTTGAATGTGGGCAATCATTTTGAGGTGGATTTGGGACAGAGAGAAAAGGTAAAAGCTGAGTCAATATTCGCTCATAAGAAGCTTGCTTGAGTGGTTAAAGTGGTAGGTTTCCCTTTGACATGCAGGGAGATATATAGAGGAGGACTCTTTTAAGGGCGAAAGATGAGGAGTTCAGTATTGGAACGATTACATTTTAGAAAATGAGAAGATATCCAGTCAGTGATGGGAGAGAGTCAGTTTGTGATGTGTTCTAAGAGGGCTGGAGGTAGATCAGGAGAGGAGAGGTAAATCTTTGTATCATCAGCATATGAATAGTATTTAAATCCAAATGAATGAATAAAGTGACCAAGAGGTGCAGTGTAAATGATAAATAAAAGACAACCGAGACCAGAGCCTTGGGGAACACTAACTTAGACAGGCAGTGGGGAAAAGGTGGCACCAGAGAAATGAGTATTCAGAAAAATAGGATGACAATATCGACAGTATCAAAGGCAGCAGAGAGAGGTTAAGGAGAATTAAGAGAAAGAAATAACCTTTAAATTTGGCAGTGATTAAGTCATCAGTCCCTTTGGTAAGGACAGTTTCAGTAGGATGGAGAAAGCAGAATCCAGATTGAAGAGGGTCAAGAATATTGTTAATATTGAGAAAGTGAGTTAGATGGGTAAACATGAGCCTCTCAAGAAGCGTAATTGTGAATGGGAGTAGCAATATCAACAACACCGTATGGAGAGAAAACATAAATAAGATAGTATAACTAGGTGCAAATACTCTCAGGCACACCCTCCAGTGCCCTAACAACTATAAATCCAAAAAAGAGATTGCCCACCATAACCACCTCTTAAGAAATGTATAACTGCTTATTACACCAAAAAAACACCCTTGAGAAAGGCAACCAATAGGTGCCGAAACATTGCGGAGTATTGGTGGCTCCTGTTTGTGCCAGAGTAAGCTTGTTGAAAATTTGCTTTATGGATATATACCTTTTTTGGTGTCATAAACAGTTATACATGTCTTAAGAGGTTGTTATGGTGTGCAATCTCTTTTTTGGGAGTAGCAATATGATACAGTGGTTAGAAGGAAAAGTAGGGTCAAGAGATGGCTGTTTTAGGATGGGATTAATTATTACATGTTTAAAGGAAGAGAGGATGATGCCCTTAGGCATAGATTGGTTGAATATATGCATTTGTAGAGGAGCTGATATCCGAAGACTGAAAATCTCCGCTGGGATCCTCTGGAGCTGGAAGTAACTAGTTGACGCACAATTCTGGGAGTCAACTGAGGTTTATTGGGCCACACTTTTTTTTTTTTATGTACAGACCCCCATAGAAAATAGTACCAACTCCTTCCAGGAGTCTCTGTGTCTGGAAAATAATTAAGTCCAATAAAAGCTAACTCAATAATCTCTCACCCACAGGAAGTAACACAAATTGTTACAAATTACTTCAAAAACATGTGAAAATAGTACAGGAACCCTACAAGTCCGATATCCCCAAATAGCCCGGGGCTGAGCCCTCAACATATTCAAAAAGCACTCAGATCTGTTCAGTAAAATGAAATCGCCATTCGGGGGTTCCCGTACGAACACAGACGAATGCTCCCCCTGGCTCTTAGTGAATGAATGCTCCCCTCAGTCAGTATGTCCTGTCTCCTGAACGTTGTTTGTGTAGCTGGTCATGAAATTGTACGGGCACCGATACCATCTTTGCCAGGGTTTGCGAGCTTGTGTGGCCGAAAGGAGTTCCACAAGCTCGACGACCAAGTACAAAATGACCTGAACCACGTGCGTTCGGTTATGCGATTGGCGGCCACCTAGGGAAAGCACTTGAGTTAATCCTTTAATTGCAGTTAACAGCCAGGGGTGGTCGGTGTTCTGAACTAATAAAAAGGAGGACCACACAAGTTTTGTTCAGTCCACAAACAGAGGGACATTTCGGAAAACTTAAATATAGGTTCGAGCAACCTCAGGGAATGTTACCAGTACTGCCTCAGTGTTCTAAAAGGGACCAGACTAGTGGAAAGATATTGGATAAGGTAAGAGGCGATCAAGAGGAAATGTGGTGGGGAAGAGGAAAGGAGAAGTTTAGGGACCTCTAGCATAGAAACAGGGGGAAGGGGCAAAGAGTGGAGGATGGAACAGAATGAAAGCAGAGTATTTAAGGGCAGGAGAAAAGTGGGGTGTTTGCATTCCTAATTTGGTTGTAATAAAGTGACATTCAAATTCGCCAGCTGTCAGGTTAGTTAATTGGGCAAAGAACAGAGTTAAATGTATGAAAATAGTGCTAGGGAACATAGGTAGGGATGAGAGAGATAACAAACTTTCGCTTGGCAAGAACTGTATGGACATTTTTGCAACATTGTATTTAAAATGCAATATTAGGTGTTAAATGTAAAACAGAATTTAGTGGAGAATCCTACGTGTTAGAACATTTTCTTGGTTTTCATTGTTATGATTCCCATTTCTGAACTATATCCCAGAAATGCATTTTAAAAATAACCTGTGTCTTCTAAGTTGCAAACAGTCTAATTTGATAATTGTGCATTATTCGCACACTCAGCATGGAGATTGTTTTGTAGTATCTACATGACACTTAATACTATTGTATTGTAACCAGTACTTGAACATTTGATACATTTCTTTGCGTCCCTGATTGGCATCACTGGTAAGTGAACATTTTATAATGATGCTTCTGTTCTATAAGTGTTTCACGACTGCTTAGATAACATATCCAAATTTAATTTCAAATGCATACCTTTTAAACAGATGGAAATAAGCCTATACAAAAAAAAAAAAAAAAAACCTTTCTGTCTATTAATTATATATCCAATTTATCCATTTATCAATCACTTCTAACCATTTGTATATCTAAATGTTTAAATATATGAAGGCAACCAAGCAATTTGTATAAACAGAAGCTTAAATAAAATATATTCTGCATTGTGTTGAGTATTGTGAGAAGAATAATAACTATTGTTAGGATTTTTATCTTTTGTGCTGAAAAAGCTGATTATCATTATAACTAATGTCTTTCTCTCTTGGGTATTTTTGAAATTACATGTAAATAATTAGGTATTTAAGGTTGTGGATGGAGTAGTTTCTTTGGTTGAAGTGGGTACAATTAATTTTTACTGTGATGATTAATTATGTGTCTGTTTAAATTCACTATTAAAGTCAGCCAAAATTATAATAAAGGAAGGGAAACTTGTAAATTTAATATTACTCCAATAAATAAGGTGTTGTTAGAAACTGACATATTAAGTAATTGTGCTTGCTTTATCGTTGGCCTACCAAAAACAATATTTCTCTTTTTAGTGATATTTCAGTTTTTAAATGTTTATATGTACTGTAGCATATTGTGTGATAACAGATTTATAGTTTGTTTGATTTTATACACATTTTACATACTTTAAACCCTGCATGTAGAAAAGTGAATTCAAATGTGACATTTTAAAGATGCAATAAATTTAAACATACGATAAAAAAAATATTTGTAAACATTTTAAACTCTTTATAGTGCCTGACTTTTATATACAGATATTTATAGGTTATTAAGAAACTCTGGGATTTTGCAGAAGTATTATTTTTATTATTTATAAAGCACCAACAAATTCCGCAGCACTGACTAGGACGTTAGATATTGGAGGACAAAATAGTCAAGATGGAAAAATGTGTGAGTTGAAATTTGTTTTTAATTCATCCTAAGTTTCGATTTTGTCTCGTCAGTGTTTTACAATTTACACTTCAGCAAATAAGTCCCAGATTTGTTTTGCTTTTTGAGATTTTGGCATCCATTCGAAGACCTTTAGACGAAATCTGCAAAAATATGTTTTACTGATGTGTCATTAAAATGATTCTATCAGGTATATTTTCCACTGCAAATATTTTTGTACATTTTTTTTTAATTCTTTATTTTTGATGTGCTCAGAGTATAACAATGACATGTCAGACAATACATGGTCAACCATAGAGTGTCACTGCTTGCAAGCAATGTATATGTATGAATCAGCACATTTTTTTTTTATAAGCAAGAAAGAAACATTAGAGATGATCAGAGAAGCCACATATAAAGACTATGTTAGAGACTTTGGGTATCATGCTGTACAGCTTAAATGCTTAAATGTACCGCTGGGTATAGAAGTCGGGTAGTTGGAGCAGGCAAGATTTAATATAACCCTCTGGTGCCTGATATCATAGTGTCCATTAGTGGCTGTCAACCCACATCACATGGAGGCTCTGGCTTTCTATGGTACTCCCGGTGCCATGTCTTTTCACCTCAGGGCTCAGCACAAGGCGTTCGATGTGTGCGTCATTGCGGGGTTTTCACAGTTTTAGGAGGTGCTCGTGCTTGTGTACATTCAGGGCCCTGTGTAGGCCCACACTCCTCCAAGCTGTTTGTCTTCCCATTTGCCACCCGAGGCTGATGTGATCTTGCAGCTGTTCTCTCCTCCAGAGAGGCCCAGAAGCAGTCGAATATGTCATCCAGTCTCTTCAGAGATTGCTGGACGCTGTCAGGGCATTCTCTCTTAGGCTTTGTGTGTTCTGCGCCACGAGGTGGGAGTGCAGCCTCCATCTTGACAGGGGGAGCTGCGTATTGAGTAGGCTTTGGTACAGTGACCTTGATTCTCGGTGCAGCTTGTGGCAGGCCAGCCGGGACCGGGATAACCCCCACCGTTCCGGGGGGGGGGGGGTTAGCAGGTCTGTGATTGCCCCTTGTAAGAGTAGTGCCATATGCCGTGCGGGGGAGCGTCCGTCTTGCCCGCCCAGCTTAGTCTCCAGGCCCCTGCCGGAACTTTCAACAAAAGTTTGATTTGGTAGAGAGGCAGGTGAGTCGGGATACCCCGGCAGGCTCCTGGCTGAGGTAAGCTGCATAGTCGGTCGTTTTGGCTTGCTGGAATGCTATATAGTCGCTTAATTCTCCATTTAGCTGTGGAGCTCTCGTGAAACGCGTCCAGCCCCCATGAAGCTCAGGCCCTGCCCCCCCACTGCAAATAATTTTATCTACACAATGTGCAATACAAATGGCTAGAAAATGTTTTGGGTAGACGATATAGAAAAATAACCAGCATTGACTACATTACAGTAGAAGTTCGATGTGATTACACATGACCTCATTTTCCTCTCTAAACTGTACCTAAACTAGAGCAATGTAAGACTGATTAGCGTACCAACTAAATGGTTAATAATTCCCCCCCACACCCTGATTCCTCTCCTGCAACTATCATTAAAACAAAAACAAAAAAACACTAAGCCCTCAGTGAATACTATTCAACCAACCTACTTGTCTACCCTTACCTATTGTGTCACTATACTCCACTCCCTCTAGTATGCAAGCTCGTTGACCAGGGCCCTCAACACCTCTGTTCCTGTGTGTCCAACTTGTCCGTTTACAATTACATGATTAGAACACCCATTTTACAGCGCTATGGAATTTGTTTGTGCTGTATAAATAATAATAATAATAATAATAATCATTGGAAAGTCGATTTAAACAGTATATATTGGAGTGTGCAAAATGAAAAAAATAAAAAAAGAACCTTAGATTTTTGGTCAAAAGGTTTGCAAATTGTTAAAGAACTTGCTGAAACTCAGTGCTTAGTAAAAAAACCTAGGAGCCCAAATGTTGCATTACAGCTGTACATCTCTTCAGTGATTCACAGTCCTGTCTAATATTTAAATGGCCACGTCAAATTTCAACATATAGTGACATGTGCTTCTTGGATAGCTTTATTGAAGAGAGGCGCCACGTCCATCATCTTTTACCATAGTGTCTTGTAACTGCAGTAAATCGTATACATTTCTGTAATTATAAGATCTGCTTTCTCATGCACTGTATGTGGTAAAGATCCACGAAGAAACTATTGCTGTAGCTGTTTACTTCCTCAGTTGTGCTTAATTCATCAGTGGAGCTATCAGTAAGCTGATAGCGGACAATTGCAGTTTCATTATGTGTTTGAATGAATCAAACTGCTGTCTTTTTCACATTTGTGTCTAAATCTAAAGTGGAGCTACAGATTAGTTTGTGTCTTTACTTAAATTAAACTGCTGTGATGGCTAACTACTTGCGTGGCAGGAGTTTACAGGATACGTTTAGCCTTCTCACTGAACATGATGTGATTGCCAAGTGTGATTTAATAATTTTAACTACTTTCTGGTCTTAGCAGAGCTCATTGCAGCAGCTGTAAATCTTTAGGATCTACAGCAAATGCAGACGTCTCAAAAGTGAGATGGTTTTAATGTAATTTCATATTGCATATTTTGGTCACCGCCGGCTAGGAAAGTCCCTTTAAGTTTTATTCTTGACATGTTCATCCATTCCCTAGTATGTAGAGAATTGTTAAAACTCCGTGAATGGAATGCTACACTTGATAGTAAAGTAGAGAAGGATAAACTGATCTTGTAGGAAATCCATGTGACTTAACTGGTGAGCTGATAACGGCATAGCTGTAGGTGGATTTGTCCAAGCAAAAAACTATAGAGCTATTATAGACTGCTGCCAGAAAGAAAAAAGAAAAAAAAAAGAAACAAACAAAAACCACTTATTTTATTCCTTTTACTATCTTATCAGCATTAGGAGAATTTGAATCAACTTTTATAGCCTGGTGAATTGCTTTGTATAAAATGTAGTTTTCTGGATAGAAATGCACAGCTGTTACTGCTTTCTCTTGAAACGTTCGGCTTTCATTATGAATTGGGCTAATCAGTGGCATAAACATGAATTGGCTTCTGTTGTCAGAAAGATTTTAGAGTAGAAACAGATCTTAATATATGACTCAATGCAAAACGGAATAAAATGGAACGTGGGAGGATAAAGATTAGACTTGAAAAACTCACTTTTTTATAAGCATCGCTAGATTTTGTTTACAGGTTTCTAGAACAATTTTTTATATATTGTTAGCAGTAACCATTTTGCACAGCTTTGGTATACAACAGAATATAAAAATATAGTTACTGAGAAAAAATAATTAATATTCGTCTGTTTACCGCTGATGTTTGTGGTTCTTTACAATGCATAGAGCAGTTTTTTTTCAAACAAAACTGTCACTTTTTCAGTTGTAACACTAAGTAAATGCTAACTAAACATTAGCTATTGATTGTGCTAATATTTTTAACTCTTTATATTTTCCTCGATTTTGAATTAAATTTTTTGCCAGGCTAAGTATGTAAATTATTTAACCTCTGTAATACCGTATATACTGCACATGTCCACATTCAGCACTGCTGGTTAAATGCTGGACACACATCTCTGTTACATGCCAGTATGTATGGAAGTATGCAATCAGGACAGAGATCTAATTAGGAGGCAAATTTGCTACAACATGGATGTGCAGAGGAGGTAAATATGCTTTTAAAACTTACCTCCACTGCTTTATGACCCAGGAATTACTTGAAAATGAGATAAATCACAATGTATCCTCCCTGGTAAAATATTTTATAAATAAATGAAATAATAAATAATTAAATTCTAAAATAAATTTTTCTGGGGTAAAAGAATCTCGGGACTGTCGCTGCTGTAGAAAAGGCACTCACTTGATCAGAGAAGGAGTCAGATCACATGCCCCCCTTCATTCTTCACATTGAGATGATAAATGGGGCCAACCAAATTCATTGTTCTGATGCCTCTGTCTAACCTCTGGACTCTAGGCAGTCACCTAGGGTTGTCTTGTAGTTAATCCTGCTCTGCACTTGATTGTTCAGATGCTTGAGGTATGGACACCTGCCCAGGGCCGGTGTTAGGATTTTTAGTTACACAGGCGAAGATGCATTTTGGCGCCCCCAACCCTCATTAAAAAATAAAAAAATGCATCTTCACCTGTGTGTCTTTCCTCCCAAGCCACAGGCACACAGGCATCATTTTTCAGTCACACAGTCAAAGTCATACAGGTACACTGGCATACAAAGATAGAAATAATCATACAGAGACATACAGTCAGAGACATACATGCATACAGAGACATGCAGGCATATGAAGACATACATGCATACAGAGGCATACCGTCATACAGACACATACATACAGACAGGCATACAGAAACATACATACAGAGACATACAGGCATGCAGACACATACATACATACATACAGGCATACAAAGACATACACACATTCACATTCACATTATTTGGAAGCAGACTCTATTAAGTAGATTCTTTCAAGTAGGAGTTAGAAAACCAGGAGTTGCTTGGAGTGGTTTGTATACTGTGGAGAGTGGTTTGTATTTTAATTTTGTTTAATTGGTTCAGTCTGTAAAGTTTAAAAAAAAAAAAAAGAAAAAAAATTGTTTTTTTTTTTTCCCCGGTGTTCTGGTTTTTCCCCCTCTTTTGTGCTGCTGCTGCTTGATTGATTGGGGGGAGTGTTCATTAATTGCACCTGTGTGGGATTTGTATCCCTATAAAGGCACACCCCTAACTCACTGAGCTTGCTCACATTATTTGGAAGCAGACTCTATCAAGTAGGAGTTAGAAAACCAGGAGTTGGAACTAACTAGGGGTTTAAACTATCAAGGTAATTTTAAATTTTTTTTTTATTTATATATATATATTTTTTTTAATTTATTTATTTTTTTATCTGTATCTGGGGAAATGAGTGTTAACAAGATTGTTAGTTTAACTCAATGCACATCTTGTTGCATGTATGGATGCCTGGATGTACCCGTCCATGGTCCATACCTCTGTGATGGTTGTGTGCGAGTGGCTTCTCTGGAAGCTCAGATTGGAGATCTTGAGAGGCAAATCACAACTTTGAGGGAGATCGACAATCTTGAGAGGAGTCTGCTGCTGACTGAGCAGAGTTTAGTGGGGACAGGTAGTGGAGAGGGAGGAGATATGACAGATGGGGAACAGGCATGTAGCTGGGTGACAGTGGGGCGAGGAAGCAGGGGGGGAGGGAAGAGGAAAGGGCTAGCTAATCCTGATTTGGTGCAACCTAGCAGATTTGCCCGTTTGAGGGAAGATGTTGGGAGCATCAGCTCAGGAGTAGCTGTATTAGAGGAAGCTGTTACTTCTAACAGCCGAGGTGACAGCCCCTCTAGTACGGGTGGGGATCAAAATGTAAGGAAGGCAAGACAGGTTGTGGTGGTAGGGGACTCTATCATTAGGAGAGCAGATAGGGCAATCTGCCACTCTGATCGGCTCAACCGGACAGTTTGCTGTCTCCCGGGTGCTCGGGTCCGGCATGTTGCTGACAGAGTGGATGGATTATTGGGAGGGGCTGGGGATGACCCAGCGGTCATGGTCCATGTTGGTACCAATGACAAAGTAAGAGGAAGATGGAAGATCCTAAAGAATGATTTCAGGGAATTAGGTAGCAAACTCAAGAAAAGGACCTCCAAGGTGGTATTCTCTGAGATATTACCTGTGCCACGTGCTACAGTGGAAAGGCAGTGGGAGATTAGAGAGGTTAATGCGTGGCTGAAGTCTTGGTGCAGGAAGGAGGGTTTTGGGTTTTTAGAGCACTGGGCCGACTTTGCGATTGGGTACAACCTATATAGTAGTGATGGATTGCACCTAAACGGAAGGGGGTCTGCAGTGCTGGGGGATAGGATGGCTAGAAGGTTGGAGGAGATTTTAAACTAGTAGTAAGGGGGAGGGTCATAGCAATCTACAAAATGGAGATAGGACAGAAAGGAGATGGGCTTTAGAACAGTATAAGGAGGGTGGAGACGGGGGAGGGGCAAGCTCAGAACAGAGAAGCTATGTAATGTTGGTAATTCACAAAATAAACAAGAGACGCATGATATTAAATGTATGCTTACTAATGCAAGGAGCCTAAATAACAAAATGGGGGAACTAGAGGCATTAGCATACACTAAACAATATGATATAATAGGCATAACTGAAACATGGTGGGATGAGACACATGACTGGGCAGTTAACTTAAATGGGTACACATTATTTAGGAAGGATAGGAAAAACAAGAAGGGTGGTGGGGTATGTTTGTATGTCAACCATGATTTAAAGCCAAATCTTAAGCAAATTGAATGCGATGAGGAAAATGTGGAAGCTTTATGGGTAAATATCTGCTTGGGGGAAAAGAAGGGAAACCAACTATTGGTTGGGATATGTTATAAACCACCTAATGTTAATATTGACGAGGAACAACAGCTGTTTGAGCAAATTGAGAAAGCTGCAAATCTTGGTAACACTTTAATTATTGGAGATTTTAATTACCCAGACATAAATTGGGACATAGGGACTAGTAGCTCAGCAAAGGGAATTAGGTTTTTAAACTTGTTAAATGACAACTTCATGTCACAACTTGTACAAGCACCAACTAGAATGGACGCTTGTCTGGACCTGTTTTTAACAAACAACGTTGATCTTTTGACCAACATTCAAGTAGGTGAGCACTTGGGAAATAGTGATCACAATATAGTGTCCTTTGAAATAAACTCAAAAAAACAAAAGCACATGGGGTATACTAAAACATATAATTTTAAAAAGGCCAATTTCAATAAGATAAGGGAAGCTTTACAATATATTGACTGGCATAAACTCTTTAGTGAAAAGAACACTGAGGATAAATGGATAATCTTCCAACAAATATTAGAAAGGTACATTTCTCAGTATGTACCATTGGGAAATAAGTATAAAAGAAACAAATTAAAACCAATGTGGCTTAGTAGAGAAGTAAAACAAGAGATTAAAAATAAGAAAAGGGCATTTAAAGCATTTAAATCAGACAAATCAGATGCATCTTATAAAAGATATAAGAAAGCAAATAATGCGTGCAAAAAGGCAATTAAACTTGCTAAACTTCAAAATGAAAAAATGATAGCTAAAGAGAGCAAAACCAACCCCAAAGCATTTTTTAAGTACATAAATTCCAAAAAACCTAAAAATGAAAGTATAGGTACACTTAAAACTGAAACGGGGGTGTTAGTTAATGAAGACCAAGAAAAGGCAGGAATTCTAAATAACTATTTCTCCTCCGTATATATTAAAGAAGAACCCATGGCAATAGATGTGCAAATGATTGCTACTAAAAACTTGCAGAATAATTGTAATTGGTTAACTCAAGACAATGTGCTGCAGCAACTAAAGAAAGTTAATATAAACAAAGCTCCAGGGCCTGACGGTATCCATCCACGTGTACTTAAGGAACTAAGTGTAGAAATAAGTGAACCTCTGTTTTTAATCTTTCAAGATTCTTTTCTTTCAGGAAGTGTTCCGGAGGATTGGAGGAAGGCAGATGTGGTTCCTATATTCAAAAAGGGTTCAAAATCCTTGCCTGGAAATTATAGACCTGTGAGCTTAACTTCTGTGGCTGGTAAAATATTTGAAAGGTTATTAAGGGATAATATTCAAGAATTCCTTGAGAAGAATATGGTTATCCGCAAAAATCAGCACAGTTTTATGAAGCACAGGTCATGTCAAACTAACTTGATTGCGTTCTACGAAGAAGTAAGTAAGTAAGTATAGATCAGGGTGTTGCAGTGGATGTGATCTATTTGGATTTTGCCAAGGCATTTGATACAGTTCCACACAAAAGATTAGTGTTCAAACTCAAGGAAATCGGTCTCGATGAAAATGCTTGTTCTTGGGTAGAACATTGGCTTAAAAACAGAATACAAAGAGTTGTCGTTAATGGTAAATTTTCAAGCTGGACAGAGGTGGCAAGTGGTGTCCCTCAGGGGTCTGTTCTGGGACCCCTTCTATTTAACATTTTTATAAATGATCTTGAAGACAGCATTGAAAGTCATGTTTCAGTGTTTGCAGATGACACAAAACTTTGTAAAATAATACAATGTGAGCAAGATATTACTTTGCTGCAGAAGGATTTAGATAGACTGGAGGACTGGGCACTCAAATGGCAGATGAAATTTAATGTTGAAAAATGCAAAGTTATGCACTTCGGCGTAAAGAATACACAAGCAACGTATACCCTTAATGGAAGTGAATTAGGGATAACAACACACGAAAAGGACTTGGGAATTGTTATAGACAACAAACTATGCAACAATGTGCAATGTCAATCAGCAGTGGCCAAGGCCAGTAAGGTATTGTCATGCATGAAACATGGCATTCATTCTCGGGACGAGAATATCATTTTGCCTCTCTATAAATCACTGGTAAGACCACATATTGAATATGCTGTGCAATTTTGGGCACCTGTTCTAAAGAAGGATATCATGGCACTAGAAAAAGTGCAGAGGCGGGCTACAAAATTAATAAAAGGAATGGAACATATCAGCTATGAAGAAAGGTTAACAAATTTAAACCTATTTAGTTTAGAAAAACGTCGCCTGAGAGGGGATATGATAACATTATACAAATATATTCAGGGCCAATACAAACCATTGTGTGGAAATCAATTCACAAACCGGACTTTACATAGGACACGAGGCCATGCGTTTAGACTGGAAAAAAGAAGATTTCGTCTAAGGCAAAGGAAAGGTTTTTTACTGTAAGAACAATCAGGATGTGGAATTCTCTGCCTGAAGAAGTGGTTTTATCAGAGTCCATACAGATGTTCAAACAGCTACTAGATGCATACTTGCAAAGACAGAATATTCAAGGATATAATCTTTCAATGTAGGGTAATAACTGCTTGATTCAAGGATAAATCTGACTGCCATTCTGGGGTCAAGAAGGAATTTTTTGTCCTAGCTTGTTGCAAAATTGTGCTTCAAACTGGGTTTTTTTTTTGCCTTTTGGATCAACAGCAAAAAACAGGTGTGAGGAAGGCTGAACTTGATGGACGCAAGTCTCTTTTCAGCTATCTAACTATGTAACTATGTAACATACAGACACATGCATGCATACAGAGACATACATATATACAGGCATACAGAGACATATAGGCATACAGACACATACATACATACAGAGGCATACAGACACATACATACATACATACATACAGAGGCATACCGTCATACAGACACATACATACATACAGAAAAATGCATACAAAGACATACAGGCATACAGAGACACACAGACACACACATACGTACATACAGAGACATAAAGGCATACAGTTACATACATGCATACAGAGACATATATACAGACATTCAGAGACAAACATACATCCAGTTACATACATGCATACAGAGACATACAGAAACATACTTACAAGACATACAGGCATGCAGACACATACATACATACAGAGGCATACCGTCATACAGATACATACATACAGACAGGCATACAGAAACATACATACAAAGACATTCAGGCACATACATACAGACACATACATACATACATACATACAGAAACATAAAGGCATACAGTTACATACATGAATACAGAGACATATATATAGAAATTCAGAGACAAACATACAATCAAAATAGATGTGGTTTAGGACTGGAATATTATGATTTTTTAAGCAACAAAAAATCTTAATCATTTTTTTCCACATTATACTATACTTCTAAACCTAACTTGAAGCACTTTCCTATGAGTTTCAATGGTATATATTTTGTTTATTATAAAGGTAATAGTTTAGCTTTATTCACAAATGTATATTGTACAGTAATGTACTTTTTTTTTACTTTCCTTCAGCAGTATTCAACACATGTTTAAAATGTATCCATAATTTGTCATTCCCAAATGTAAACCTCTTTTATTTCAACACCATGTTTACACAGTCTTCATTTCCTTTTTTTTATTACAAAGCAATGTAAAAATACATTTAGCCATTTAAGCCCTAGTTTTCTTCCCCATTACTCTGTATTAGTTACATACAAACAAACATACATACATACATGCAAAATTACATACTTACACTTACGAGGTATAGCAGAATGATAGAACACCGGCTCCTTGGAGTCCTGTCCTGCAGGGCAGCCTCATCACTGTGCGCCAGCCACGCTGTGTGATCCCCAGGGAGCAGGGATATGATGTCATATCCCCGCCCCCTCCACACAGCCGGCGGCAGAAAGCAGGGTAGGAGGTGGGCGGTCGGAGGCTGGGATCCGCAGGCAGAACGGTAAGGGCTGCGCTCGGCCACGCTACAAGTAGTAGCCGGATAAAGGGGAGCGCAGTGCGCTTCCCTCCTTCCGGTCCGCCTGGTTTTGCGCCCCCAGGGCCGGTGCGCCCTAAGGCGGCCGCCTGGGCCGCCTTATGGTAGCGCCGGCCCTGCACCTGCCCCAGAGACCCAGCATAAAATTAAAAATAAAGTCACTCCACACTCAGCGTTCAGTGACATTTTTTATTGAATTAAGCCACAACAGGTAGACCCAGTAATGTTTCGGTACTGTTGTACCGTTGTACCGAGGCCTGAGAAAGGTACTACAGTTCTGAAATATTACTTGGTACACCTTTTGTGGCTTTTTTCAATAAATACTTCACTGAACACTGAGTGCTGAATGACTTTAAAATCCAGCATTGATTTAATGTAATTTTCTGTATTTAAATGTACGCAGATGTTATTTTGGCCCAATAATTCACATTTTTGAAAATCACAAACCTTTAGGGGGCCAAGTCACAAACAATAAGCTAACTGTTCAGAGTAATATAATCTCCAACTTGTTCATATTGGAATTCTAAATTTGTCTCTGTAGTATTTATATATTATTTGAACTGGTAGTTAAAATGCTATGCTAGTTTACACAATTATTTTTAAAGAGATGATAGATTTAATGGATATGTTGTTTAACAAGCTCTTGTCCTGAGGAAGTGTGCTGGACCTCATAAAACATGTAGATGTGATTGGACAGAGTCTTGGACCTACTAGACTGCAATAGTCTGATGGACAGCATCACAATACCACAAACAAATTCTGAATTACACTGGAGGATGCCTCTTTGTATTATACCAAAGAATCTCTGGTATATGCTTAAACTCTATTATGATATTATAAATGTTTTGGTTAGTACTGGTGCATAATTGATTTAAAGCATATATATTTATTTTGCTCATTAATCGGTAATCTACTTTGTGGCTTCCCATCTGCATTTTACTTCTAAACAGACCTTTTTCAATAGGGATTGTCATGGAACTGGTGCTGCTGTTACTGGTACTCAATTTGTCAGAATTTTGCTTGCGTTCTAAAATTATTATTGGGAACAGCCCTCATTGGTCTAATGATGCCTGTGTTTGCAGTAGCTATTTGTCATCAGAAATAACATCACCATGACTACTAGACAGAAATGTTTCCGGTGAGCCATGTATGCAGTTTATTGATTCCCAACCTTATATCTTTAAGGTGCAAGCATCTATGAAACACAATCCTGAAACCAAGGTGTATACAAAATACATACAGTGTTGTGCTTTGTGGTCTGGAGGTTGGGAAACATGGGCCTAGATCAAGTATTTGTATGGATACCAGAAGAAACAATTGCTTATTTCAAAATTAATAAATTCAGAAATGCGTGATGTTCTTAAAAGTTTTTTTGCATTTTATCCTTCTCAACCAGTTAAGACTCCATAGAACTCTAATTCTATCTAGGACTCTAGTTTAATAAGCCACCCAAATGATTAATTTACTGTTAGAAAGTCTTTCCAAATGATTCATCTACTGAATCACCATTAAAGTCTGTCGGAATTATTGTAAATAAATAATTTGGTAATTTTTTCTAATGGTATTGAATCACTTGGAAAGCTTATTTAAGACCTAAATCATAGAAAATGATAAAAGCAGGGGAAGCAATCCTACGGTCATCTGGATGTTTGACCTGTCAGTGTTGGGACCGCCTAGTGCTCTTTGTCAAGCTTGACCGTGATTGCTCTTGGGTAAAAATGTTGACATTTTCTTTTTGCTTAAACGCAGATATAGTTGTCTTCTATGATCATCCATAGACATCAAATTTGTTTTCTATTCATTCTAGCAAATTTCAGCAAGAAGAGAATGGAAAAAGAGTACAAACATAAAAGAAACAAAGTAGGTGCTGATCAATTGCAATCAAAAGTTAGAATGTAGAATGTAGAATTTTTACAGACAAGAATTTTTACAGACAAGACAAAATGATTAGTACTATTGAAAATAAAGTTTTGCACAAAACAGTGAAATAATAATCACTAGTCTTACATACTTACTATTGGGCAACTACCTGGCTCTTAGAAGGTCATCTGCATCTGCAGACTGGTCCTTACAAACTTTACCCACCAAGTGAAATTATGCACTTCACCAGTACACCACAAAGACGCATAATTAAATCTTGAAAGGCCGATGGCGTATATGATGCATTACAAAGATAGACCATACAATTACACTGTTTGAGTCTTGTCCGTGACCATTATTTGTAAATGCCCGGAACTCAGGTTTACAGTAATTATTCAGAGGTCTATACAGTTTGTTTGGTGCTGTAGTCCCCTCAGTATGAATGTTTCTTGCTGTAGTCCCTTCAACTTTATGTTATCTCCACCTTTGTCTGTCTCATCCATGAACACAGCTTTGATAATTGCTATTGGATATTTTTTCCAGTCACCAGTAAAACCCCTTTTTAACTTTGACTTGATTTCTACTGCACTCCAATGAAAATAATAAGCTTTGATTTTTTTTCTGCAATGTAAAATGAATTATTATTATATTTAACGATAATTATTATTACATCTGATCAATGTTTTCCTAGCACTTTAATTCCCAATCGCTGCTTGTTATGCTGTTTTATTATAGTGGATCAAAGAGATGACAAAAATAAATAAATTCTGATTGTTTGCAGCTAACAAATGCTTAATGTTCATATTTTCAAATGGATTAATATTGTTTGCATACTTTGATCTAGCTTCGCTTGCATTTAAATTCTTGAACTTCAGTTTCACAAATGAACATTGCGTGATATTTTGCTACTTACTGTGTATACCATTAATATTAAGTGACTTTTTTTTTATATTCGAAATAAGAAATCTGATAAATGTTCACTGGTCATAGTTGATACCTTTTTGAGAATAAGATTAAAAAATCTGCAATGTTTAATTCTAGGCTAGATATATAAGATTTGTGTTTGCACCTCTTTTACAAATCCCATGAATCCCAGTTCGCTTCTTCAAGATGTACCTGTGAAATAACAAGAAGCGAGTGGTGAAACAAGACAGACTTCATCCTACACAATATCGTATTCAGGGCCGGCGCGTCCATAAGGCGGCACAGGCGGCCGCCTTAGGGCGCACCGGCTCCGGGGGCGCAAGATTTCAGTGACCGGCAGGAGGGAAGCTATCCCTCCTGCCGGCCACCATCTCCGCCCCCAGTGCGGCAGTGCTGCGATCAGGCGCGGCGAGGGAGCTCTAACCTCTCTGCTCTGCTCCCTCGCGCGCTGTCTAGTGATGCCGCGGGAGCCGGAATATGACGTCATATACCGGCTCCCGCGGCATCAGCAGACAGCCCGCGAGGGAGCAGAGCAGAGAGGTTAGAGCTCCCTCGCCGCGCCTGATCGCAGCACTGCCGCACGCTGCCCAGCAGCCCCACTGGACCCCAGGGAATGATCCACACCAGCTCTCCAGGTAGGGAGGCTGGGTGGATATTATTTATTTATTAAAATAATTTGTGAATGTATGTGATGTGTCTGTGTGTGAGAGTGTCTGTGTTAGAGTGTGTGTGTGTGTGTGTCTGTGTGAGTGTGTGTGTGTGAGTGAGTGTCTGTGTGTCTGTGAGTGAGTATGTGTCTCTGTGTGAGAGTGTCTGTGAGTGAGTGTGTGTGTCTGTGTGTCTGTGAGTGAGTGTGTGTGTGTGAGTGAGTGTCTGTGTGTCTGTGAGTGTGTATGTGTCTGTGAGTGTGTATGTGTCTGTGAGTGTGTATGTGTCTGTGAGTGTGTATGTGTCTCTGTGTGAGTGAGTGTCTGTGTGTCTGTGAATGTGTGTCTGTGTGTGAGTGACTGTGTGTGAGTGTCTGTGTGTGAGTGTCTGTGTGAGTGTGTGAGTGAGTGTCTGTGTGTGTGAGTGTGTATGTGTCTGTGAGTATGTGTCTCTGTGTGAGTGAGTGCGTGAGTGAGTGACTGTGTGTCTGTGTGTGAGTGTGTGCGTGTGTGTATGTGTGTCTGTGAGTGACTGTGTGTGAATGTGTGAGTGAGTGTATGTGTGTCTGTGAGTGACTGTGAGTGTGTGCGTGAGTGAGTGTATGTGTGTCTGTGAGTGACTGTGAGTGTGTGCGTGAGTGAGTGTATGTGTGTCTGTGAGTGATTGTATGAGTGTTGCATGTGAGTGTGTCAGTGTATGTGTGTGTCTGTCAGTGTGTGTTCAGTGTGTGTTTGTGAGTGTCTGTCAAATCAGTGAGAGTATCTTTGTCATTGAGTCTGTGTGTGACTATCAGTGTGTCTGTCAATGAGTGTCAATCAGTGTGTGTGTGTGTCAGATCAGTGAGTCTCTGTGTTTGTCATTGAGTGTGTGTGACTGTCAGAAGAACACTAAGGGACAGGGAAGGGAGGGGACCAATAATGGACGGGAAGAGGGGCTGGTTAAGAGGCACATAGGTGAAGATGTTATTTTTGAATGGGGGGGGCGGAAAAATACATCTTCGCCTATGTACCCAAAAATCCTTGCACCGGCCCTGATCGTATTCCTACAATCATGCAGCAAAGTCTTGCAAAAGGACCAAAATCACACAGAGAGTCTATTCTTATTTGCTCTGCAGAAAAAAATATCTCATAGGTTGGTCTAGTTATCTTAAAAGGCAAGTATAGAATAGCTCACCAGATGTCTTTATCGTTAATGTTGAGCTGGCTGACATTCCAGTCTCCCATATTTGGTGTCTCTCATTGGAATTAAGTAAATATCACATGATGTGCATTAAATGCATGAAATGTGCTAGCATCTTTAGTCTGACTACACAAGCTCCGCTCTGATGTCATAAAGCTGAAGTGGGTAGAATGACGGAAAGACTGTTTCATTCTGTGGCACACCCATGGGACAATGGAGGAGAATTCGCCCGAGATCGAAGGAAACGAATGGCATGAAAGAGCAATCTTATTTGAGATATATATATATAAGCTTGTAAATTGGTAGTTTAATTTGATCCCTTGTAGTTCTTATTTGTAAAAACACATTGCAGGATTATTTATGGTTATTTGAAAAATAGAAACACGCAGTGAACACATGCTTTACAACACTATGAAAAATACATTCTAATAAAAATGGTTTGGGAAGGGGTGGATAATAAGGTGGGTGGAAAAAATGTGTTTAGATGAAACAAAATGAACAATTTGAGTTGTAATGAAATCTAGTCAATAAGTCAAAGGACATTCAATTATTGAATTACATGGTATGACTTCTATCTTCTCTAAATGAAAGTGTCAGTCCAATCCTGTAAAGACAATTGAATTCCTGACCATCATTATCATGGAATATTAACTTAGTCACTTCATTGGAAACTTATCTTGATGACTATATTCATTTATTTTCAGTTTTAAGCATCATTTACTCTGCGGTGTTCAACCAGAACCTTGATAACCATGATAATCTTAATCATAATATCTTTTGGAATCTGCACAGTGGTGACCTCTATATTTTATGAAAAAAAAGTCTAGTGCAGGTATCTTGGCGCATTAAAAGAGACCCTAGTTTTTCGATACCCTGGTAACACTAAAATCTTTGTCAGTTCCAATTGCAACATCTGGCAAAAATATACAATAAAACTTGCATCTCTATTTATCTACTCCTGTCCATAAATGATTATAATTAATTTATTCCTTCAGGCCAGACCCATGTTTGGTACTGTTCATCCGCAAACATGTTTCAGTTATGCTGACCTACATGTCTCTAATGTTAGCGTATCGTCCAATGCCTTAGCATATCAAGGTTTTGAATTGTGAATTTGGATTACATAGGAAAAAGCTTACAGTATAGATATATAGTATGGTTGACTTTTGCAAAAAGGTTTGGAACCCTCCGATGTGGAAATACTCCAAGAGTGGACATAAACGTACACGTATTCTTAGCTAGACCTAAACGTAGAGTGGCCCAGCCAGACTTTAGTCAGGTTAAGAATCTGTGGGAAGACCTAAAAATTGCTCTTCACCCAACCTGACCGAACATGTGCAATTTTGTCTAGAAGAATGGCAAATTGGCATTAGTCAGATAAACCTAGCTGGTTGAGACTTAACCAGAAGACTTGCAGGTGTTATTGTAGCCTCAATGTAGCCCTGAAGATTATTAAACATTGAAATGGTTTGTCCAATTTTGTTTTAGTTTTACTTTTCCATAATTAAAATTTCTTTTATAATATGTTATTTTGCACCTGAACAGTATAAGCCATGTGGTAGAAATCAAATGGTTAAGACTCCAGTAAAAATTATTGTAATTCCATGTTTAATTTCAGGCTACAAATGTTGACATGTTCAAAAGAAGTGAATACTCACTCAAGACACTAAAGAATGAGCGCTCAACATGCAAAAGAAAAAAATAACTATTGCTTGGTCCAAAACACCTTAAATAACCTTATCTTAGGCATCAAGCAGTGATTAAGCATCTCTATGGTATTTGCCAGGTATATTCTTCCACCATATAATCTCTTTAAGTACAGCCTGAACTGTATAAAGAAATGGCATTAGCTGTATGCTAATTACATGCTGGCTCTGGAATAGATTAAAATAGGAGCCTGGAACAAACAAGAAAAAAAAGTGCAATTTATTCATTGTATTATCTTATCCACATCAATGGAATTTGAATCAAATTTTATAGACCACCAAATTGCTATGTATTAAATGTAGGTTTCTGGAAAGCACTACACAGCTGTTACTGCTTCCTCATGAAACGTTCAGCTTTCATTATGAATTGGGCTAATCAATGCCATAAACATGAAATGGCTTCTGTTGACAGAAAAAAAAATTCAGACTAGAAATGAATTACAGTGTATAACTCCATACAATGCAGCATAAAATGAAGCATGTAGGGGGATAACAACAGCACGAAGAACTGAACAGAGCTTTTCGAAAACTGTGATAGCTTTCAATAATGTATCACTGTTTTATACGTCAACTTCTCCTCTGTGGGGAAGTTTTTTTGTTTTTCTTCTTATAACCCCTCTTGCCAGAACTATTCTCTGTGCAGTATGTATATATTTTATGAGGGCCAAAAATAACAAAATAAATAAAATACAAAATGAAACAATAAACAGAAAGCTGTCTTTCAGAATTTTTTGGCTTCCTCCGTACAGAGTCGAGTGCAAATGGAAACGTATTCTGATACAGAACCGTCAAAACTAACTCAGTTGATAATATGAGTTTAAATTAGTATGGAATGTGTTACATTATCCTCCCATAGCTCCCCACACACAGGGTTATTTACTAAGTGGATAATTGTGGGTAATTTAATGGGAATTTCAATTTTTAGACAAAAATAGCCAAACTAGAAACATTTTCTTCAATTCAGTAAATTTGAGTCTTACATTTGAAATTCATTTTGAATCCCAGACAATTGTTAGTTAAATAAATATACCTTTAGATGACCAATACTACTTTATGAACCCGTCAATGGTACTGGTAAAAGTGCTAATGTTTAATGTAGACACTTTAGTCCACATATGCAGGTGCAAAACATTAGAGTGTGGCAATATCTTGCAGAATATTGCAATGTCTTTATCACGCTTTTATTAGACTAGCAGATTTTTTTAGCTGCAAGTTTTCAGGAGATTGTCCTTGAGCTGCAAGAACACTGTAGTAGTTATGGTGCCTAGTATGTCCTTTAAAGGAACACTATAGTCACCAGAACAACTACAGCTTATTGGATTTCTTCTGGTGAGGAGAATCATTACCTTCAGGTTTTTTGCTGTAAACACTGTCTTTTCAGAGAAAATGCAGTGTTTACATTACAGCCTAGTGATAACTTCACTGGCCATTCCTTAGATGGCTATTAGAGATCCTTCCTGGGTCATGGCTGCCTAAAATGCATCCAAACATTCAGTGTCTCCTCCCACTGCATGCAGACACTGGACTTTCCTCATAGCGATTCATTGATTCAATTCATCTCTATGAGGAGATGCTGATTGGCCAGGTCTGTGTTGGAATTGGGCTGACTCTGCCACTGATCTGCCTCTTTGTCAGTCTCAACCAATCCTATGGGGAAGCATTATGATTGGATCAGGCTACCACTTCTGCTGATGTTAGCAGGCAGTGGGCAGGTCAAAAGGAAGGAAACAGCAACAAAGTAAACAGCTCCAGACTTAAATACAAGTAAGATTTTACTATATGTAGGGAAGCATGAGGGGCACAGGGGGTCTATCTAGTGGATTTAACCCTACAGGGTCAGGAATACATGTTTGTGTTCCTGACCCTCTAGTGCTCCTTTAAAATTGCAAAAAAGTTGCCAAATAAGGTTAAGGAGGTGATCTTAAAATCTCAATGAGAGTCTTAGTTCTAAACCTGCTCAATCAGATTGTGTTTTGATATTAATGCTGTTCTACAAAATGCTGTAATATTTTTCAAATATATATTTATCTATTCTCCCAGTCTACTCATGGTATAAAAATACTTGGAACAGAAATGCAAAAAAAAGAATATATTGAAAAAAGAAAAGACAAAACAAACAGACAAATAATATAATCCTCTACCTATATATTTATACTTTTATTCACTGGATTGCACTTTATACTACACCAAGAATTTCCTTTTCTCTCTGTGTTTTCTCCTGAGTGTATTTAAAGAAAAGAAGAGGGAGGGTGTCACCTGAATACACCAAGGCGTTTTGTGATCTGAGCCAGTCCACATTTTGGCTCTTTACTTCTGAGTTTGACCATTATGTTTCAATACTCCCCTTTTTTAAACATTCTACACTATATATTAGCATTCCATTCTAATGTTTATATAGGGGTAAGTGTACTTCTTTCCTTAGCGCTCCACCATAAGAGTTAAGCAGAGGGTTTTGCCTTCTAGCACCTTTTCCTTGTCTTCCATTCCATTTTCTGGTGGGTTAAGAGATTTCCACACGGGTGTGGTAGCAGCTGAAATACACACCATTTTCATATTACTTTTTAAGCGCCCTTTTTCACAGAACACTTTCCAAATAATATAATCCCGCTGGCATTAAGGTTTGTGTATGTGCCAGTGTGTGTATCTGTTTGTGTGTGTTTGTGTGTGTGTGTCAGTGTGTGTATTTGTGTGTCAGGGTCTTTGCTTGTGTCAGTGTATGTGTCAGGGATTGTATATATCACTGTGTTTATGTTTAAGCTTCTATGTCTATGTGTGTGTGTCAGTGTATGTGTCAGTGGGTACATGAATGTGTCACTGTATTGCTATGTGTGTATTTGTGTAAGTATGTATGTATGTATGCATTTATTTAGAAAATGTCTGTGGTATCAAATTCACATTTTATAAGACTGGTTTAAGTATTTCAGCATTAACGTAAACATTGGAACCCAGGCAGGTATTTCTCCAACAGACACTCCAGAATAAGTAAAGAAGCCACCACAGATTAGAACAAGGCAATAAAATTTATTTCCAGAAACATAAAATGTCTTACATGTAGGTAAGTATATTGCCACAATGCCAGTACCACAGGAATGAATAGACACATTTTGACATTCCCTTCTTCCACAGGTTCATGAACTCATGGGAAACAATCTCCCTTTATAAAGCCAATTTGCCCACCATATTCTGGGCAGTTTCGCCTACATCAAGTCGGCATGTCACTTTTGGTGCTCTTTTTGCATCACAACACTTCTTGTGGCTGCCATATTGTCCTTTCCTAGACACATATCGTAATTTCCTTTTTCACCAGATACATTCCAGCGGCCAATTTACAAACTACTTTGTCCTTATTGGGTACTGACAAGTCAGTTTTATTTAAATTAAGATATAGGAAGTTCAAAGAGTGCTGTTAAATGGCCAAATGCAAATGTGAATCAATAAGACATAATATTCCAAGATAAAAGATATATTGAATCTAAAATTCAAAAATATTACTAGTAACATAAGAATAGACTTTAAAATAAACATAAAAACAAGGATCCATTATATATAGTTATAGATCTAAAAATCAATATTTAATCCTCCTGGAAAGAGGGTTTCCAGCTCGAATATCCATTTCATCCCACTTTTCTTTCATTTTTTTTTGAGATGGTCATCCACTCCCTCAGGACTTATTAACCTTTTGTATACCTATAAAATTCAGAAACCTTGGATCCCCACTATGGACTTGAAAATATGTTGATAAAGAATGATTCAAGACTTTATTCTTTATATTTCTTATATGTTCATTTATCCTGAGTTTGAGTGGCCTTGTAGTTCTTCCTATGTATTATAACTTTATATCAAAAGATAAATCACCTTATAGGTATTGTAGGAAATAAATTACTGCATATTATATTTAATGGTAACATTCAAGGTAAAAAAAATGCAATTTGTTCCGCTACAAGCTTTACAATATCCACAATTAAGAAACCTTTTAGTTCTAATCCAAGAAACTTTTGGTCCTTTGCCTTTTGCTTTAAAATGCAACGTTTAGTTAGAATCTGATTGCGATTTTTTGCTCCCCTCTATATTATTTTATGTTTATAGCCCACATATTGAAATTGTTCATAGTTTGGATTTAAAATATGCCAATGTTTATTTGAATTTAAAAAAAAAAATCTTTGAGAATTAAAATTGCATACAAATGCTATTTGTTCTGATTGTGATTTCTGTTTTTTTTTTCTTTATAACTTTTTAAATCCTTTCTGTCTTTTTCATAGACTTCACTGTATTGTTTCTCTACTACTTGTTTCTAAATCCCTGGTCATAAAATAGTCTCTTTAAAATCTCTGATAGTTTTACTAATTTTTCTTTAGCCTAACAAATTGTTCCACTGAAATACGGTCATTTCCATATAAGAAATATATAATCTATAAATCTCTTGTAACAGGCTAAATTTGACATCCAGCTATGCTCAGAAAAAATATAAAATGTTCCCAAAAAGACATAAAAATATTGGGATAGTTGGGTGCAAATGTAGTCCCCCTAGCTGTACCCTTTAATTGCAAGTAAAATCCCCTTAATAATAAAATGTACCTGTTCCATGTTAAACATCTTAGATTCACTTAAGAAGAACCGAACTGCTTCACAACCTTTTTGATGTTCTATGATAGTGTAAAGACTACTTACATCACAGGTTACTAATATATAGTCAATTTCCCACTTAGCTTCTTCCAAAATGTTTTGCAGATTTATAGTATCTTTTAAATATGATTTACTAGCAGTGACCAATGGATTTAATTGTAGATCTACATACTCTGGCAGGGATGATAATAGATAATCCACTTCTGTCACAATAGTTCTAAGTGGAGAGCCTAAAGGATCTTTTTGTATTTTACATAATATGTATATGGCAGGTATCTTGGATCTATTACAATTTAAAAATGTATATTCACCTTTATTTAAAACACTTTTTTGATACCCTCCATCTAAAAAGGTAACTTATCTTTTCTTTATCTCGGTTTCTGGATTCTTTGTTAGTTTACAATATGTTTTAGTATCTGATAATTGTATCATTTTTTTCATAAAATTGTTTATCCATAATAGCTATTCCCACACCACCTTAATTGGTGGGTTTAATGACTACAATATTATCTTTTCAATTATTTTGGAACTTAAATAGAGTTTTATCCTTGCCACTTTAAAACCTTTCCTTAGAATTAGATTTAATCTTCTACAGATTCTTGCTTCCTTTTTATTGGTTTTCTAAAAGATTTAAAGAGAATTCCATATGGTATATGTATTTTTATGTTTTACATACTCACCTTTATTCACACAAAGCGTGCTGTTCACTTATCATTGTGTATTCTTTTGTATCATTTGGTGAAATGTAGTGATTGATATCATGGTGTTACTAGCTGCATTTTGTTTTGTTTTGTTTATTATGTCAGACTGATCTTTAGTAGTTTAAATACCTCTCATATGGATGGGGATAGCCCCCTATTCCTATCCATGTGAGAGATATTTAAACTTTAATTTTATGGGTGTGACTTACAGATAAAAATGTATGCTACTATTGCGTCATTTACAACAAGAACAATGTAACTTCTTTTTACAGACTTATTTCTAGACACATTTATTGTGTACAGTTTAAAGACACATTACTGTGAGTATTACTGCTGTGGAGCTCTGTTATACAGTCAGACTTACCTATAATATGGAGATCAAAGAAAAGAGGGACATTAGAATAGAAATGATGGATTGTGGGATTTGGACACACAAAAGGGACAGTCCCTCCTACATAGGGACACTTGGGTAGTATGTCTTTCTCTGTAATGTGTTTGCCTGTACCGTATTCCTCCATAAATGTGTGCGAATGATTTCTTTTTATTGAGTGGAGTGAGGTTGAAAAGTTAACATGGTTAAGGCTGAGGACAAAAAAAGGAAGATTGGGGTGGTGTAGACTGAGGTAAGAGGTTATTCAAACACCCCATTATCTTTAACCCCTTCCCGACCAATGACATGAAAGGAGTATAATTGTAGCATGGGATTTGCATAACATTGCTAGTGAAATAGATAGATGCTTTTGCACACATATATGCTGAAGAGCAAAGAAGAACATATAGTCCTGCTCTATATTCTTCATTATAAATCTTCATGGTCAATAGAAGTTTCACAGCTGAGGCAGAATAATCGAATATCATAAAACACAATCTAAGCATTTCTATCACACCAAGGGGGCTCCAACATTATGCTATATGTACGATGAGTTAAAATGAGCTTTTAGTTTTAAACAGTGATTGAAACAAATAGGACAATAGTAGAGTAATATATATTATGATTTCAGAAATATAGCAATGCAGAGATTTCTACTTTAGAACCCACTGTTACCAGCGGACAGTGAGTCATTGAGGCTTGGCTTATTGCATGAAGAGCAGGCCATCATTTTACATAGATAGCCCAGCGGTTTTATTAGTTATTGTGCTATAAAAATATACTTCTCACCAGTTGACTGCTATACATTACCGTACTCCCCTGACAATATTTTCTTTTCAAATCAAACTAATGTTCTATTCAGTAGAATAACTCATGAGACTGTCACCGTAATATGAAATAAAACATTGATGGCAGCTGAACAGATAAAGAAACATCTCCAATTTTTCAATTTTGTTAATGGAGATCCTCCTACAGTACATTTTGTAAACAATAATAAATATATCCAGCAGTAACTATGGAAAATAATTTAATCCTTGCCATTTTATCATGAGATAGACAGAGATGGTAAATGTAACAGCAAAGCAAAAAAAAAAAAAAAGACAAAAAGAAAACAACAAAACAAAACAAAAAAAAACACAACCCAAAACTTTTCTCTCTAAAATATAATTAAATGAGAAAGAAGAAAGTCTTATCGATACTTGCATTTCATATTAAAAAAGGATCTTGTTCAAGGGAAACCATTCTGAAAGTTGCTACCTTTACTGGGGTAAAATTGTTATGAGTGACAAATACAGATTTAGAACTCAAATTATACCATATTGAATATCTTAATAGTTTTTGGAAATATATCTCTGTGGCATTAAAGTTTGATGATTTTGCTGACTAAATGCATTCTAAATAGAGCTTTGTATCAACTCATTATATGTCACGTTTTCTTTTAATTTTTGCAAAATTGCAACTGGAAAGAAAAGGAAATAGAAAATATATATAGTACAATCTGTTAGATCAACATAACTGCATGTCATACTCCTAATAAACAAAATTCACAAGCATTTTCTTTTAAATTCTAAAAAAAATATACACATTGTGAGTATAATGCACTTGTACTTATAATGACGAAATATGCAAAACTCTTAAAAATAATAAGGGTGGGGACCTATTGTTCTCCCCCCCAGCCCTTACCCATGCTAGCCACCAGAAGTATTTTTACTTCCAATGCTTCTTAGACTGTAAAACTCCAGAATTCTTGACATCACTAATTAAAATTAAAAAAAGGCTGATCACAAAAAAAAAAAAAAATAATGCTGGAATAATAAAAACAGCATTGCAATTAAAATTAGTCCATCTTCACTCATGGTGGGCTCGCTGTAGAATGAGCCATCTTAGTGGGGAAAGCCTTTTTATAGGTGTTCCCATGTTATGACAGCTCTCACAAAGCATGTGAAAATTGACAACGCTTTGCAAGATGACAAAAAGCTGTAATAGGTGGGAAGCCTATAAAATGGGTCAATAACCTTACTTAAAATGTATGGGGCACTACACTGCTCTGTATGTAAAGTGTTGATGGTTACATGCAAGATACCTATAAATCCTGCAAGTGGGGTTCTATACAACTGTATGCTGTTTACATTGGAGCTGGTATTCGTTCTACAAAATGTGAAGTAAAAAAAATAAATTATTAAATCTGTAAGGATAAAATAGTGGTGGATTGGTGCTTTAACGTGCAAGAGTAAGTGCAACTTACCCCCAGTGCCTGAAATCACTCAAAATGGCACTGTGTATTAAAGAGAAATGGTAAATAGTGGGGGTGCAAATATACAAAACAGATATATAAAATGTATACTTATAAGTGTGAAGCCTCCTGATCTTTCTGAAAAGATAACATAAAAACATTCATAGCATAATACTATTACTTCAACCAATACAGATCTTATTACAGAGGTAACGGGTCACTCACACTTTCCAGAGCCACAACAAGCAGGCTCTGGCTTAGATGGCAGGTGAATAATAAGCTTATTCCAGCTGTAGGATTCACTAGTAGTGATATCTCCTTTTCCGGTACCCCACGATAACCACAAGTAGTGAAAGTAAAAATCACCTTTACTGGATACAAACTTGACAGGATAAAAAGTACACGGAAAAAATATATAGCATAAGCTAAAACATAATAGATAAAAAAAGTCCACATACACTGACACGTTTCAACTGGGGTGGGTCTTTCACTTATAAGTATACATTTTATATATCTGTTTTGTATATTTGCACCCCCACTATTTACCATTTCTCTATAAAATGTGAGCTGGCAATCACATGTCTGGGAGCCGTTTGTGTTTTGCTATTCTATTTATCTTTGTTCAGTTACCAGTGCTTATCCACATCCTTTTTTTTTTTTTTTTTATGCTGAAGATTTTACTACTTGCCCTCTGGCTGCTAGTACTGCCTGTAAGAAACCAGTAATTCAAATGATCAATTCACTTGCAAAATGAAAGTGAATTAAAATTTGTGAATGAGCATCTTGCCGGATGCATTTGGTTTATCATAAAGTTGTTGATAAATCTTATTCCGGTGCTGTAAATTGGTTCAGATGCAGATATTAGTGATTTTGTGAACTAATCTGAAACCAATGTTACAGAATCAGTCGAACCGACCGAATGCTGACTGAATTTGGCATAGTAAATCTGAGAATTGCCAACACGGTTGGAATCTGGTTGTTTTCACCAGATTCTGTTCATTCTGACTAAAACATGTGTTCAGTGAATAACACTTTAAGTTATTTAGAGAGCTGCTCACATACTTATTGGCTAGTTTATGTTATGTTAAGGCTGCTTTCTACCACGTATACCTAACCTTTTTACCGACCACTAAAATCACAAAAAAGACCTGGGATACTATTTATAAGAACTTAAACCTTCCTCACTATAGCCTAGAGCATTTCATTTTTACCCTATTTCATTTTTACGGATCAATATTACCGTTATGAACTTAGATTATTATTATTTATCTCTAACACACTGCTTTCTTTTCATCAACGGAAGGACAAATTTGATTTGGATAATTCAGATGCCCCAATACATGAGACAATGATTAACTCCATTAACGATAGACATAGACTTTCCGGACAGGATCTGGCTAACTGGTAATTGGAAAGGTCCACCATAAAAATGTTTATCTTTCAGATCCTGCCCAGAAACGAACAATTTCTATTTGTTACATATTGCTGGCTGGAATGGTTACCCAAAAATTTGAATCAATGGTCAAATGGGAAAGGGATTTAAACAAAGAATACAATGTTTCTGAGAGGTTTTTATTTGCATTAGTTATGAAGGGTATTACTCAATGCATAATTTAATGTGATTTTTGAATGTCCTTGACAGTCTTTCAATGTCCCTAACAGAGCCTTTTATTGTCTCTAACATAGAATTTCAGTGCCCCTACCTAACAGAGCCTTTCAATGTCCCTAACAGAGAATGTCATTGTCCCTACATAACAGAGCTTTTTTTTGTCCCTACCTAATTGAGCTTTCTATGTCCCTACCTAACAGAGCTATCTATGACAATGACAGAGCTTTAACTATCAGGTCCACTTTCTATCACTCCTCTACCACAAGTGATAGGAAATGGCTGACGGCAGAGCGGGCAGGCTGATGGCAGGGCAGGCTGACTGACAGCATGGCGGGCTGGCTGAGGGCTGGGCGGACTCTCTGACGGCTGAACTAACTGCCTGGCTGATGGCAGGGCGGGCAGCAGGGCGGGCGCCAGGGCTGTCTCTGATGGCAGGGAGTGCTGACGGCAAGGCTTGCTGACAGCAAGGTGGGCTGACAGCAAGGTGGGCTGACAGCAGGGCGGGCTTAAGATAGCGCTCGCGCTCAGCTACGTGTGCATTGAACCATTTACCTATATTTATTAATGTTTTTCAGATAATGAGGCTTTGCTGTTATTGCTATGATTTTTACTTTATATTTTAGCCATTCTTCACGAAACATCTAGCTAGAGCAATGAAAACATTTGTAATTATTTTTTGTTCTCGATTTTTGCTAACAGTTGCGCTAAATTGTTGTGGGCACTCTTGTATTTATCACTTTATTTATTTACATTCATCAATACTATCAATTTATTTTGATCAAGTTCAGTTTTTTTTGGAAACATTGACACTAAAACTATGAATATAAGAAATCGAAGCACAATCATTATTTGCTCAGTTAAATTGGATTTGACATTCGTAGATGTTGTCGCTTCAAGATTCAATTTCTAACTTTGAGATCTCAACAATAAATGTAAAAGAACTAGAAGAGAAGAAGTGAGACAAATGTAGGGGAGGAAAATGAGTAGGTGGGAGGTAAATGCTAAGGATAGCTGTTTACTACATTTGCAGTTGTTTTTCGTCTTTCAGGGATTTTTAGCAAACTAGAAAAAATATTTTTTTTTTTACATCAAAGTTGCAAGATGGAGTTGGTTACAGTGTATAAAGGGACCAGAGAAAATGAAAAATCAGAAATCAGAGTCATGTAAGTTAACAGCACAGCATACTTGATAACACGATTCCTATATTAGAGAGGATTCTTACATTCATTTTAAAATAATCACAAGAAGTACTACATATGAGATGCTATGGATAGTAGAATCCATATGGAAAGAAGGGAAAATCATATTGTGTTTAGAAAGCAATTCTTTAAGGGTTGAAACAGATTTATTTCATTATAGTGTCTCAGGAAAGTAAAGTGTTTGAAACACCAAAAGCCCTTTGTTCAGTTCCCATATCTTCTATACCAAAATAACCTTTGCTTGCAGCTTGTTAGTTTTTTTTTGTCAAATTTAGATTTATATTGGATTCATAAATGTATTTGCCATGGTTTTGAATCCTGGACAGCATTATTACTCCCAGTGACGCTTGCTGCTGTTGGGGAGAGGGACCGGTTGTCTCCTCTCCCTGCAGAGTACACTGTCACTGGGGAGTGAGACCAGTTGTCTCAACTCCCTGCAGGGTACACTGCCGCTGGGGAGTGAGACCGGTTATTTCCACTCCCAGAGATGCCTGCTGATTCTGGGAAATGAGATTAGTTGTCTCCTCTCCCTGCAGTGTACACTGCCACTTGGGAATGAGAACGGTTGTCTACACTCCCTGTAACTATGGCTGTGGTTGGGGAGAAGGGCCGGTTGTCTCCTCTCCCTGCAGGGTACACTGCCGCTGGGGAGTGAGACTGGTTGTCTCCACTCCCTGTAACTCCAGCTGTGGTTGGGGAGAGGGGCAGTTGTCTGCTCTCCTTGCAGGGTACACCGACTGTCTCCACTCCCTGCATAGGTCCTCTGTTCCTGGACCAGCATATTGCCCTGGCTACCTGGTACTCAAGTTCCTACTCCGCTTTGATGTCAGCTGTCACCTCGCCCTTGGCCCAGGATGGTCTTCATGGGGCCATTCTTGGCCAGTCGCTTCCTTACCTCATCCACGTAAGGAGTGCCTCTGTAGGAAGACAGCATATTTGCTTGGACCCCCCCTCTGGGGACACTAGTTCTCCGATGCTAGCTCTGGGGACTCCTCTCCAGACAGGAACGCTGCACGGATGCTAGTGCTATCCCTTTTCAGGATCCCAGAAGATGCACCAGTGTCCCTGGGACGCTTCCCCACTCGCTAGGAAGCAATCCCACAGCTGCCACCATATGTGGCAGACCGCCTGGTACCCTGACTTGGTACCTCTTCCAAACATGCTTCCTAGTTATCACCGGGACACCATATGCACTTTTAGCCCCTTAGCTGCCACCTCTTCCCACCCTGGACCAGGGTCCTGGATCCAGCTCCCAGTGGTTGGAGCTCTCCTCCTGAGAGTATAGCTGTTTAGCAGTGATTAGAGCAAGTTTAGTTTTCCCCCCAAACATTAGCCAAGACTTAATGCTGGGAGTAAACTTTTTAATGCAGGCAAAGCTTCAGAATTTATAAATACAGTAAGCTCCTCCCCTGTGCCTTAGAGATACTTGAGTCAGCAACTGTACAAATTCAATTATCCCCAGGTGCAGAAAAACACACAATTTTAAAACACCACAAAAGTACCCCCAAAGTCCACGGTAAAACCCCTCAAGAGTCACATCCCCGGATAGACCTGATCTGAATGACCATCATATCCAAAAATTACTCAGATCAGTACAGTGGTTCGGATTTTCCATGGAAGTCAACTTTTGACCGACCGCACACATGGCTTCTGCCCAAAATAGTTCCATAAGAAAAGTGGTAGTGGTCGGTCAATTTTTGGAGTCCAAAACTGAACAAAATACCAAACCGATCCTCTGGTTCCTTGGTAGCGATAGTGCATCTAGTTCATGCGAACAATACTACTGAATAGCACTCTCCTGACATGAATAGCAACGAAGCAGGCGTTTGTCAAAGTTCAGCAGTGTTCGCGAGATAGAGTGTCCGATTTTAGTTCTGTGCACCCGATGACCAAACACCGCTGCCTGCGTTTGTGTGAACAAGATGGCCGTCAACTCCCACATGATCATGCATATGAACGGCGGCCACCCAGCCAAACACTTAGAATGTTGAGGTGTCAGGAGAGGTCAATAGGATTTTTTTTTTTTTTTTTTTTTAATAGATCTTTATTAGAAAATATTTTCATAATTTTTTTGACATACAACAAATATGCGGGAATTAATACTTAGCAGCGTATATGCACATCTATCAGATAGATACATAGTTCTTTTATATTTAAAATGCATAACACATACTCATAAATAGTGGTCGCATATTCACTTATAATCCAGCATATCAATACTAACATACATAAAAAAACAACAAAAGACACAAAAAAAAAAAAAAAAAAAAAAGGTCAATAGGAGTTAATGAACCCAGAAGTGGTCCGCAATTCATGTGATTGTTCGGTTCCAGAACAAAAAGTAAACTACACTAACCAAGTCTTTTAAAAGGCTGTTACATGGCCCATAGTCCTTGGGCAGAAGGCTAGTCAGCAGGCACCTCCAGGAGGTCGTAGAAGAGGCATATTTGCCACAGTGTTAATTTGTGTATGTGCAAGTTAAGTAGATAAGTGTGTGGGTATTACTGTTTGTGTGTGATGTCAGTATATGTGTATGTAAGTATTTTTGTCTGTGTGTTAAGTCATTATAGGTGTATATTGGTACTCATGTGTCTGTAATGTCTCATGTTTGTAAAGTGCTATTTCCATATGATGTTTAGTCAACTTTAGGGGTTGATGAGCACCATGGGAAATATTATTTTCAGACATCTGAGAGCATCAGACACAGTAAGTGATTTATATCTGCAATTCTGACAATGTTAAGCAATCCTTAGGGTCCAACTAAGCAGGAACAGTAATTTCCAACATCTTTTAAGGTGCTCACTGGTAGTTTCTAAAATTAAATTTCCAAGATGCCGAAGCAGGTTCAACGGCGATATATGCATCATAAGAATCATGTCTGTGAAAAACACTCCTTACCCTGGACGTTTGTCGCGAACTCCTGGAGAAGCCTGCTAGCTATCCTCCTGCCCAAGGACTATTGGCCACATACAAAGATCCTGTTCGGGAGTTAAATCTCCCCAGCGTCCATTAGCAGCTTTCCCTGGGTTCCATTTGAATGGAACCGAACACTAGCTTCCTGGCTGCCGTTTGTATGAAGAAACCCACAAATTCTCCTCACCGGTACTTAGCCACGATCGTTATGGAACTAAATTCGGCATGAGGACTTTGTGGGTTCCCAGTAACCTCAACGGGACTTAGCTGCAAATGTTATGGAACTGTTTTCGGCATGAGGTAACCATGTGGCTCCACAACAACTTTGTCCAGGGTTCTGAACCACTCTGAAATACGCCAGGAGAGCGCTTTTTGGAGGGAAGGTGCCTGAGACTAAGGGGAACAAATACTACCCGAAACCCAGGAAGAGCCAAAGCACCGGCCAAAGCACCAAACGCCCTGGAACTGTTTTGGGCACAGGCAGCATGCATGCTGCCTGTCAGAACTTTGATACGGTGGCGTTTCCCCTACACTGCATGGATCTGAGCGCTATTTGGAGAACTTCCTTTGCTTAAACTAATTATCTCCCAGGCACTCGAGGTACAACAAGTAGAACCCCCAAGACACAAGTAGAACAGATCTGAGCGCCAAAGTTGTCCAAATAGCCCTCAGATCCATGTAGTGTAGCATGTTCGCCAACGAGTTAAAGTTTTGAGCGACCACACATGAGGTCAAAGTCCAAAATAGTTCCATGAGAATTGTCCTTGTGATCGGTCAATTTTTCAGGAGTTCCTGAGGAAAAATTAATGCGAGCCTTTCCTGGCTCTAAGGGAGCAATTGGTGACCATAGTCCAGGGTTTTATGCTTAGTCATCCTGACTCAGAAATTCATAGGTGTGTTGTGGGAGTGTTATGGGTATGTTGTGGGAGTGTTATGGGCATGCTTGACTGTAACCCTGATGTGTATAAAAGCAGGCCATTTGAAGAGAATAAATGATTCCTGTTGTACCCTTCATCAAGTCTAGGCTAATGTTTGGGTAGCTCAGAGTTTTAATCACTGCTTCACTTGGGATTAGGGAGAACTACAGCGAATATACTCCATCAGAGTATAGGGGATCCATTACAATGTCACATATATTGTTTTATAAGTACCTTATGGTCTCTCTTCAACTTCCCTAGTTATCTTGATCTAGATGCCCCTCTCACCATGTTTCTCTCTAGCCTCACTTAGATCTCTCTCTCTCCCCCAAGCAACCCCTTAGATTTCTCTCTCTCTTCATCCCACCAATTTAGCCATAATTTTTGTTGAAGCATGGTCGAGACTGTCTATTCAGACTCAACACACACAGCCCATGGTGCTGAAAGCTGTGTTGTCAGTGGAGGAGATGAGGACATGGTATAATCTCAAATCCCTACCTCTGTATTGTTATACTGCTGTGAGGGACTTGTGTGTGTTGAAGGTGAATGAGAGCTACAGGATCTGAGTGGTGAACTTGGTCGTGCTACAAACATTCTGAGCAGCTTATTGAAGATCACATGAGGACAATCCCTCGCACGGTGCACTGTGAATACACACATGTCGCACATCCCTCAGGCCGACCGTATTTGATATTGAATATTAACATAGGGTTAGCATTAGAGCTGTGGGATTTTATTGTTTAAAAGTATCAACATTTTTGATACATACATATATGTGCCTGCATATGTGATGTAGATGATGTACTAAGGGTAGTGATGTCCCGAACGGTTCGCTGGAGAATAGTTCCTAACGAACATAGCGTGTTCGCGTTCGCCACGGATGGCGAACATATGCGATGTTCGGTCCGCCCCCTATTCGTCATCATTGAGTAAACTTTGACCCTGTACCTCACAGTCAGCAGACACATTCCAGCCATTCAGCAGCAGACCCTCCCTCCCAGACCCTCACACCTCCTAGACAGCATACAATTTAGATTAATTCTGAAGCTGCATTCTTTTATTTTTTTTGTATTTTTTTTTTTTTTTTAGACAGAAGTGTGTTATATTTGAGCATGCTAGGCTGAACGTGCGTATATCATGGCTAGTTGCACTGAGGGTATGAGTATATAGCAGTACATTGTTGTGAAAGATGGCTGTCATGTTTAGGGTGTAGCTTGCACGTTATCAACTGTGTATTTATATCAGCAGCTCCACCACTAGTTATAAATCAAGTGTGAGTTGCCCCATGAGATGAGACTACTGAATAACATAATACATGAACGGTTAAGGTAAAGGCATGTAAGGAACTACGACAATAAACTCTTTAGGAGGTGAAATAATGACATGTTTAAACGCTTGCTACTTTACGATTAGTTAATGTGCAGAGAGCAGTTCATGTGATCAAAGGCATGGTGTGGAGGATTGGCTATAGTGGGACATGCTTGGCAGGCTGCTGTTTACTGCTTGTGCTCATCCGATCCCTTCTGGGTGCCAGATGCAGACCCTGGGAGTCCCTGATACCTGGAACAACAAAGGCAAGTCTCTGGCTGAGTGCCGGGTTCGCAGCTTGAGGTGGTGGAAGCTTGTTTTGTTGGGGGGTTGGATCTGTCCCGGTGGTGCTTCACGTCCGGTGCAGGATTGTGGTGGGTTAAGGTGGATGCGAGTGCTTGACGTGGGGCAGGCTCTGCATTTCTGTTTGTGCCTCCGGTCCCATCTTTGACGCCTTTTGCTTTGGGGGATTTTAATGGGGACTGCTTCGCTTAGCTGTGGTGGAGCTTGTTGGGGCTGTGGTGGAGTTTGTTGGGGCTTCCTGCTTGTTATTTGCTTCCAAAATTGATTAAATAGTCTGTCCAGCTAAGACTCAATATCCTGCCATGCTTTGCTGGTACCAGGAGGACACGCGGCTGCCGCCATATTGGTCGCAGATGAGCATGTCAGCCTTGGCGGCTGTGCTCTGTGCATCCATTAGCTCCAGACAGCCTCTCAGGGGTGGACCGGGATAACCTCCACCGGTCCGAGGGGGGGGGGTAACGGAGCTCCTGCCAGGAAGTAGCTGCTCCTGGGCATCCCAGGATCAGGAGATTGGCGGCCTCTCTCGCCCGGCGAGCACCAGGCCACACTTGCCACGTGGAGGTAAGTAAGACTCTGTCAAGTTGCTGACCGCTATTAAGCATGTCGGGTCGGTCAGGTAGGAGCAACATTGCTGGGTCATCCCCTTCTGGGGTGAAATTCGCTTGTTGATAGCTGCTTAAAGTGAGATATTGAGGGAGCTCACACAAAGTGCGTCTTTCCTCCATGACAGCTAGGCCCCGCCCCCCGGAAGCTGCATTCTTAGAGAGAGGAGGGACAGTGTAGCTGCTGCTGATTTAATAGGGAAATCGATAGCTAGGCTAGTGTATTCAGTGTCCACTACAGTCCTGAAGGACTCATCTGATCTCTGCTGTAAGGACAGCACCCCAAAAAGCCCTTTTTAGAGCTAGAACATCAGTCTGCTTTTTTTTATATTCCTGTGTAATCTAATTGCAGTTACCTGCCTGCCAGCGTGTGTGTCAGGCTCACAGCGTATACTGTGCCCACTTGCCCAGTGCCACCACTCATATCTGGTGTCACAATAGCTTGCATTTAAAAAAACAAAAACTTTTTGGACTGTTATATAATAGCAGTCAGTTTCCTTCACACGTGTGCATTTCAGGGCCTGCCAGGGTACAGTGTCACACCAGTGCAACTCATATCTGGTGTAACAGTAGTGTACATTACAAAAAACCTAGAAATTTGACTGTGAAATAATAGCAGTCAGTTTCCTTCACACGTGTGCGTTTCAGGGCCTGCCAGGGCCTGCCAGGGCACAGTGTCACACCAGTGCAACTCATCAAGTGTAACAGTAGTGTACATTTAAAAAAAAAATACAGGGGGCTTGTTGTCACCTTTCGGGGACCCTTGGTGTTGGACGTGGCTGGGTGGAGGAAGAGACCTTCAATTACATCAGTGAGGACAAGGAACGGGACACGGCTAGCTTGGTATCCAACCTTGTGCAAATGGGGAGTTTGCGGTTGTGCAAATGGACTGTTTGCGGTTGTTTGCGGTGCGTTAAACGGGGAGTTTGGTCTGTCACTGTGAAGCGGGCGTAACCCTTACACTACCTGATCGATACAACATCATACCTGATGTTTTAAAGCACGTTATTCCAAACAATTTAGGAATGTTAGGTGATTTATGCCCTTTATGGATTAAAACCAGACTCTGCATCAACTATGTAATTTTCCATGGGAGTTTTGCCAAGGATCTCCCTCCAGCATGCCACAGTCCAGGTGTTAGTCCCCCTGAAACAACTTTTCCTTCACTATTGTGGCCAGAAAGAGTCCCTGTGGGTTTTAAATTTCGCCTGCCCATTGAAGTCTATGGCGGTTTGCCTGGTTCGCCTGTTTGCGAACATTTGCAGAAGTTCACCTTCGCCGTTCGCGAACGGAAAATGTTATGTTCGCGGCATCACTAACTAAGGGTGATGAAGTAAACAAAAAGATATCCATTCATTATGGAGAACACATATATTTATTTATTTTATTACTGGCATGTATAAAGTGCCAACATATTCCGCAGTGCTGAATATGAATAACAGCAGCTGATTACCTATACATAGATAACTGCAAGCACACATGTGTTCTTTAGGAATAGTGATGTACCGAACGGTGTGCTGGCGAATAGTTCCTGGCGAACATAGCATGTTCGCGTTCGCCACGGCGGGCGAATATATGCGCGGTGCGATCCGCCCCCTATTCGTCATCATTGAGTAAACTTTGACCCTGTGCCTCACAGTCAGCAGACACATTCCAGTCAATCAGCAGCAGACCCTCCCTTCCAGACCCCCCCACCTCCTGTACAGCATCTATTTTAGATTCATTCTGAAGCTGCATTCTTAGTGAGAGGAGGGACAGTGTAGCTGCTGCTTATTTAATAGGGAAATTGATAGCTAGGCTAGTGTATTTAGTGTCCACTACAGTCCTGAAGGACTCATCTGATCTCTGCTGTAAGGACAGCACCCCAAAAAGACAATTTTAGGGCTAGAACATCAGTCTGCTTTTTTTTTCTGTGTAATCTAATTGCAGTGCCTGCCTGCCAGCTTCTGTGTCAGGCTCACAGTGGATACTGTGCCCACTTGCCCATTCCCACCACTCATATCTGGTGTCACAATAGCTTGCATTTAAAAAAATAATAATAATTTTTCTGTAATAGATTGAATAGCAGTTAGTTGTCTGCAAGAGTCTGTGTGTCAGGCCTACAGCGTGCACTCTGCCAACCTCTGCCAGTGCACAGTGCCACTCATATCTGGTGTCACAATAGCGTGCATTTAAAAACACATTTTTTTTTCACTGTTATAGATTGAATAGCAGTTAGTTGTCTTCAAGCATGTGTGTCAGGCCTACAGCGTCTACTCTGCCAACCTCTGCCAGTGCACAGTGCCACTCATATCTGGTGTCACAATAGCGTGCATTTAAAAACAAAATTTTGTTTTCACTGTTATAGATTGAATAGCAGTTAGTTGTCTTCAAGTGGGTGTGTCAGGCCTACAGCGTGTACTCTGCCAACCTCTGCCAGTGCACAGTGCCACTCTTATCTGGTGGCGCAATAGATTGCATTTAAAAACCAAAAAACGTTTTTTCACTGTTATAGATTGAATAGCAGTTAGTTGTCTGAAAGCGGGTGTCAGGCCTACAGCGTGTACTCTGCCAACCTCTGCCAGTGCACAGTGCCACTCATATCTGGTCTGGTGTCACAATAGCTTGCATTTAAAAACCCTAAAACTTTTATCACTGTTATAGATTGAATAGCAGTTAGTTGTCTGCAAGCGGGTGTCAGGCCTACAGCGTGTACTCTGCCAACCTCTGCCAGTGCACAGTGCCACTCATATCTGGTCTGGTGTCACAATAACGTGCATTTAAAAACCCAAAAACTTTTTTCACTGTTATAGATTGAATAGCAGTTAGTTGTCTTCAAGCGGGTGTCAGGCCTACAGCGTGTAGTCTGCCAACCTCTGCCAGTGCACATTGTCACACATATCTGGTGTCACAATAGCGTGCATTTAAAAACCCCAAAACTTTTTTTACTGTTATAGATTGAATAGCAGTTAGTTGTCTTCAAGCGGGTGTGTCAGGCCTACAGCGTGTACTCTGCCAACCTCTGCCAGTGCACAGTGCCACTCTTATCTGGTGGCGTAATAGCTTGCATTTAAAAACCATAAAACGTTTTCACTGTTATAGATTGAATAGCAGTTAGTTGTCTGCAAGCGGGTGTCAGGCCTACAGTGTGTACTCTGCCAACCTCTGCCAGTGCACAGTGCCACTCATATCTGGTCTGGTGTCACAATAGCGTGCATTTAAAAACCCAAAAACTTTTTTCACTATTATAGATTGAATAGCAGTTAGTTGTCTGCAAGTGGGTGTCAGGCCTACAGCGTGTACTCTGCCAACCTCTGACAGGGCACAGTGCCACTCATATCTGGTCTGGTGTCACAATAGCGTGCATTTAAAAACCCAAAAACTTTTTTCACTGTTATAGATTGATTGCAGTTAGTTGTCTGCAAGCGGGTGTCAGGCCTACAGCGTGTACTCTGCCAACCTCTGACAGTGCACAGTGCCACTCATATCTGGTCTGGTGTCACAATAGCGTGCATTTAAAAACCCAAAAGCTTTTTTCACTGTTATAGATTGAATAGCAGTTAGTTGTCTGCAAGCGGGTGTCAGGCCTACAGCGTGTACTCTGCCAACCTCTGACAGTGCACATTGCCACTCATATCTGGTGTCAAATTGCGTGCATTTAAAACCAAAAAACTTTTTTCACTGTTATAGATTGAATAGCAGTTAGTTGTCGTCAAGCGGGTGTGTCAGGCCTACAGTGTGTACTCTGCCAACCTCTGCCAGTGCACAGTGCCACTCATATCTGGTGTCACAATAGTGTGCATTTAAAAACCCCAAAACTTTTTTCACTGTTATAGATTGAATAGCAGTTAGTTGTCTTCAAGCGGGTGTGTCAGGCCTACAGCGTGTACTCTGCCAACCTCTGCCACTGCACAGTGCCATTCATATCTGGTCTCACAGTAGCTTGCACGCATAGTACCACTAATCCAAAAAAAATGACAGGCAGAGGCAGGCCACCCCGCAGGGGCCATCATGGTCGTGGTGCTGTGATTTCCTTTTGCCCTAGAATAATGCCCAATTTTCAGAGGCCACGTACCTTGAACTTGAAAAGTTCTGAGGACATAGTTGACTGGCTAACACAGGACACCCAATCTTCTACAGCTTCCGCTCAGAACCTTGACGCACCATCCTCCTCCAGCGTAGCTTTGGGCACCTCTCAAGATACCACTCACCCGCCTGCCGCCACCACCAACACTAGCACCACAGCGCTTCACTTTATCTGTCAGAGGAGTTATTTACACATCTGTTTGAAGAAATGAGTGATGCGCAACCATTACTGCCAGAGGATGTAGATAACAGGGATATGTCTCAGTCAGGCAGCATTACACACATGGACGTACGGTGTGATGATGATGATGTTGTACCCGCTGCTGCTTCCTTTGCTGAGTTGTCAGATACAAGTGAAGCAGTTGATGATGACGATGCGTCCATGGATGTCACGTGGGTGCCCGCTTGGCAAGAAGAAGAACAGGGCGAAAGTTCAGATGGGGAGACAGAGAGGAGGAGGAGACGAGTTGGAAGCAGGGGGAGGTCGTCGCAAGGAGCTAGTGGCACAGTCAGACAGCATGCATCAGCACCCGGGGTCAGCCCAACAGCACGACAATCAACACATGCTGTTGCCACCACTAGAATGCCGTCATTGCAGAGCTCAGCAGTGTGGCATTTTTTTGTGTGTCTGCCTCTGACAACAGCGATGCCATTTGCAACCTGTGCCAAAAGAAACTGAGTCGTGGGAAGTCCAACGACCACCTAGGTACAACTGCTTTGCGTAGGCACATGATCGAACATCACAAACGCCTATGGGATAAACACATGAGTACACGCAGCACACAAACTCAAAGCCGCCATCCTCCTCCTGGTCCAGCATCTTCAGCCACATCAACCACTGCTGTCCTCCTTGACCCCTCTCAACCATCCACCACCATCCTCCATCTCTCGCCTTGAGCCTTTCCCGCTCATCTGCCCACAGTCAGGTGTCTGTCAAGGACCTGTTTGAGCATAAGAAGCCAATGTCAGAAAGTCACCCCCTTGCCCAGCGTCTGACAGCTGGCTTGTCTGAACTATTAGCCCGCCAGCTTTTACCATACAAGCTGGCAGAGTCTGAGGCGTTCAAAAAATTTGTAGCTATTGGGACACTGCAGTGGAAGGTACCTGGACGAAATTTCTTTTCACAAAAGGCAATCCCCAACCTGTACTCGATTGTGCAAAAGGAAGTAAAGGCTCATGCGTCCTTTTGAGGAGGTGACAAACCTAGTCAGTCGCACCGAAGGCACCATCAGCGACATCATACCACTTGTTTTCTTCCTGGAGCGTGCCCTGCGAAGAGTGCTGGATCAGGCCGTTGATGAGCGTGAAGAGGAAGAGTTGTGGTCACCATCACCACCAGAAACAGCCTTATCAGCATCGCTTGCTGGACCTGCGGCAACGCTGGAAGAGGATTGTGAGGAAGAGGAGTCAGAGGAGGAATGTGGCTTTGAGGAGGAGGAGGAAGACCAACCACAACAGGCATCTGTGACAAACTGCCCTGCCCCCCTATCTCTTGGAGGAGCCGGATTGCTAGCCTCTTACCCTGGGATGCTGGCCTGTTAGGTCATGGGGTCTTAAGGCACTTGGGACAGAGCCCTCTGTCTCTGGATCACATAATTCGCCTTACTTGCTTGGATTGTACATTTCCCCTGTTACACTCGTATGTGGGTTCGTGCAGTTTAACTTCCATTACAGCTGGTGAACTTAAACTTTACTCGACGTTATTGAGAACTGTGTTCGTGGGATCTGAGCGCTATTCGCCTATAATATGCGCTCAGATCCAAGCTATCTGGGGGTGTGTGGAACATGGGGACTTCGTTTAGCGAAACATGAGATATTGATTTTAATACAGTTTTGTTAAAAGGTAAAAAGCACATGTTTCTCTCTGCCCGGAGATAATTAGGTTCTCTTCAACCACTTAAGTTAATTATCTCCAGGATAGAGAGGAGGGGTAAGTTAATTATCTCCAGGATACAGAGGAGGGGTTACACTCTTCCTGTGGGTGTGTATAAGAATTGTACTGTATACTGATTGGTTCTGCATATTTTGTTACAGTCTTCCACAAGGTCCCATGTGGGAGTTTCCTTGCTGGGAGACCATCATAAAAGGGCTGATTTTGGCCATCAATAAACACATTCGTTTTACCCCTTCATGAAGTCTCGACTCATGTTTGGGGAATTGGGAGCTATAATCACTACTTCACTCTTTTCAGCTTGGATTTCGGGAGACGCTACAAGGATCAGAGCTGCATGGATAGCAGGATCCTTTACAGCATCCCAGGGTGCTCGTTGTCACCTATCTGGTACCCGTGGTGTTGTACGTGGCTAGGGGGAAGAACATACCTTCATTGAGATCACTGAGGAGGAGGAACGGGAAATGAGTAGCTCGGCATCCAACCTTGTGCAAATGGGGTCTTTCATGCTGTCGTGCCTGTTGAGGGACCCTCGTATAAAAAGGCTGAAGGAGAACGACCTGTACTGGGTGTCCACGCTACTAGACCCCCGGTATAAGCAGAAAGTGGCTGAAATGTTACCAAATTACAACAAGTCGGAAAGGATGCAGCATTTGCAAAATAAATTAAAAAGTATGCTTTACAGAGCAAATAAGGGTGATGTCACAGCACAACGGGAATCTAACAGGGGAAGAGGTGAAAGTAATCCTCCTCCTCCCACGACCACGCTAGCAAGGACAGGACGCTTTAAAGACGTGTTGTTGATGGAGGACATGCAGAGCTTTTTAAGTCCTGCGCATCGCCACAGCCCTTCGGGATCCACCCTCAGAGAACGACTCGACCGACAGGTAGCAGACTACCTCGCCTTAACTGCAGATATCAACACTCTGATACTCTGATACTCTGATACCTGGTCTGCAAAGCATGGTCAGGGCAGGTATATCACCTACACTGCGCATTGGGTAAACCTGCTGACGGCTGCCAAGCATGGAATGCGTGGCTCTGCAGAGGAGTTGGTGACACCGCCACGACTTGCAGGCAGGCCTGCTGCCACCTCCTCTACTCCGCCTACTCAATCCTCTTCCATAACCTCCTCGGCTGAGTCCTCTTCTGCTGCTGCGTCTTGCTCCACATCAACGGCACCCCCCCCCAGCTCCCCAGGTACTATTCCACATCCCGGATACGGCAGTGTCACGCCGTCTTGGGTTTGACATGCTTGAAAGCAGAGAGTCACACCGGACATGCACTCCTGTCCGCCCTGAACGCACAGGTGGAAAAGTGGCTAACTCTGCAGCAACTGGAGATCAGCAAAGTGGTTTGTGACAATGGAACAAATTTGTTGGCGGCATTGAAGTTGGGCAAGATGACACATGTGCCATGCATGGCACATGTGCGTAATCTGATCGTACAACGCTTTGTGCATAAGTACACAGGCTTACAGGACGTCCTGAAGCAGGCCAGGAAGGTGTGTGGCCATTTCAGGCGTTCCTATACGGCCATGGCGCACTTTGCAGATATCCAGCGTTGAAACAACATGCCAGTGAGGCGCTTGATTTGCGACAGCCCGACACGTTGGAATTCAACACTCCTAATGTTCGACCGCCTGCTCCAACAAGAATAAGCCGTTAATGAATATTTGTATGACCGGGGTGCTAGGACAGCCTCTGGGGAGCTGGGAATTATTTTGCCACGTTACTGGACGCTCATTCGCAATGCCTGTAGGCTCATGCATCCTTTTGAGGAGGTGACAAACCTAGTCAGTCGCACCGAAGGCACCATCAGCGACATCATACCATTTGTTTTCTTCCTGGAGCGTGCCCTGCGAAGAGTGCTGGATCAGGTCGTTGATGAGCGTGAAGAGGAAGAGGAAGAGTTGTGGTCACCATCACCACCAGAAACAGCCTTATCAGCATCGCTTGCTGGACCTGCGGCAACGCTGGAAGAGGATTGTGAGGAAGAGGATTGTGAGGAAGAGGAGTCAGAGGAGGAATGTGGCTTTGAGGAGGAGGAGGAAGACCAACCACAACAGGCATCCCAGGGAGCTCGTTGTCACCTATCTGGTACCTGTGGTGTTGTACGTGGCTAGGGGGAAGAACATACCTCCATTGAGATCACTGAGGAGGAGGAACGGGAAATGAGTAGCTCGGCATCCAACCTTGTGCAAATGGGGTCTTTCATGCTGTCGTGCCTGTTGAGGGACCCTCGTATAAAAAGGCTGAAGGAGAACGACCTGTACTGGGTGTCCACGCTGTTAGACCCCCGGTATAAGCAGAAAGTGCCTGAAATGTTACCAAATTACAACAAGTCGGAAAGGATGCAGCATTTGCAAAATAAATTAAAAAGTATGCTTTACAGAGCATATAAGGGTGATGTCACAGCACAACGGGAATCTAACAGGGGAAGAGGTGAAAGTAATCCTCCTCCTCCCACGACCACGCCAGCAAGGACAGGACGCTTTAAAGACGTGTTGTTGATGGAGGACATGCAGAGCTTTTTAAGTCCTGCGCATCGCCACAGCCCTTCGGGATCCACCCTCAGAGAACGACTCGACCGACAGGTAGCAGACTACCTCGCCTTAACTGCAGATATCAACACTCTGAGGAGCGATGAACCCCTTCACTACTGGGTGTGCAGGCTTGACCTGTGGCCTGAGCTATCCCAATTTGCGATAGAACTTCTGGCCTGCCCCGCTTCAAGTGTCCTGTCAGAAAGGACCTTCAGTGCATCAAAAAAGTCTAGATTACCTCACCTTTTAAGATGAATGAGGGATGGATCCTGAAGGGACTGACAGTGGGCGATACATTCGACTAAAAAAGGCCTGATGAGATGAACTGCCTCGGGCTAAAAATGGTCCACACGCTGCTGTATTTTAGCTCTGAATGCCGGTTGACTTGCGTGACTTATCCGCCACCAACTAGTGTTCAAGCCGCAATGTTTTAGGGCACTTTCTGCCTGGGAAACAAACATCAATTTTTCTGGCCGCTGCTGCAACAATACCTAATTTTTCAGGCATGTGTACATGCCTAATTTTTCGGTCCTCTGGTGCTGCACTGTGGCTTCAAAAACCAAACCAAAAAAAAGCACATAACAGGGATTAAACTGATAGGAATAGTACTACTTAACACACCACTCCTATCTGGTGGCACATTAGATTGCACGCTCTGTGCCCCAAATTTGAAGTAGGAGGACCGACCAAGCATCTTTTTCCATCTCCCGGTTCCTAAAATCGATGCCATATACACGTCCCCTGATAGGGCGCCAGCTCGTTATTCTCTAGGGCGCCAGCTCGTTATTCTCTTTTTCACTTCACTAGGGACACTTTACTGCACTATGGGCACTTAGACCCACTCTTTGTCTTGCACAGTGTTATTCCTAGCCAGAATCTGTGATGGGAAATCAGGCAGTCATCTAAACGTTTAGATTGAGCTTCAGCTTAGAACACCCTTGAAGGTGTTTAAGGAGATTATGGCTAATTTAGAGGATTCTTCTTAGACCTCTCTGAGTCTTTATAACCCTTCTAACTATCCAGCATTTCTGGAAACTATCTAAGAGAAAGGGTGGCTGTGTGTCTGTGATACATTTAACTTTATATCACCTTATTAACACTTTTTATGACAGCATCACTCCGGTCTCCATACTCTCTGCCTATACCCATCTATTTAGAGGGAATTTCCTTGCCCCTGGCAATATTATATAATAGGTAATAGTATTACCATTATTACACAATTAGCCACTATAGGGGAATGAGTATAGTATCCCTTTGTTATTTATAAATGATACAATAAAGACTTTTGTCCATTGCTCAATTTACTTTAACAAAAGGGTACTAACCACGGTATTAGGAAGCATTACTCTGCTTTCCCTTTCTCCCTCTATTATACACCTATGCTCACTAGGATTTGTAGGTATCACTTTATTATATTTGTCTAACCTTTTCCTATGCCAGTTTTAGATCTCCTTCTTGGGAGATTTTTTCTTTTTTCAGTTTATTAGCATACCTGGGTACAAGCCCTTGGTGGGGCTGATACCACCACCTGACAAAATTTTCTCGTTTCTTCCACTCATACCGCTTTTTCCATCTTTGAAGGGGTTTGGCGAAACAAGGAAATAGTCCTTTACTCGTAACAGGGATTAAACTGATAAGAATAGTACTACTTAACACACCTTATAATAATGCAGAGAGAGGCAACGCAGAGAGAGGAGTCTGAAGAAGAGGAGTCAGAGGAGGAAGGTGGCTTTGAGGAGGTGGAAGACCAAACACAGCAGGCATCCCAGGGGGCTTGTTGTCACCTTTCGGGGACCCTTGGTGTTGTACGTGGCTAGGTGGAGGAAGAGACCTTCAATGACATCAGTGAGGACAAGGAACGGACATGGATAGCTTGGTATCCAACCTTGTGCAAATGGGGAGTTTGCGGTTGTGCAAATGGACTGTTTGCGGTTGTTTGCGGTGTGTTAAACGGGGAGTTTGGTCTGTCACTGTGAAGCGGGCGTAACCCTTACACTACCTGATCGATACAACATCATACAGTAGGTCCCCCCCTCATTATTTTTATGGCCCCCACCCACCGCTCATGGGTGGAGGCGGACGGGAGGACAGTAGGTCCCCCATTTTGATTTATGGCCCCCCGGGAGGACAGTAGGTTCCCCCCCCTTATCCTTATTTACTGAATATTCCCCTGTATAACAATGTTTGGCATTTAGTGAATATTCCCTGTTCTGCTCTGTGTCAGTGTGTATTAGGGTCTCTGAGGACAGGTGTCAATCCATATCTGCCAAGTGACCCTATGTAGGAGGAACAGTCCCTATTCTGCTCTGTGTCAGTGTGTATCAGGGTACCTGAGGACAGGTGTCAATCCATATCTGCCAAGTGACCCTATGTAGGGGGAACAGTTCCTATTCTGCTCTGTCAGTGTGTATCAGGGTCTCTGAGGACAGGTGTCAATACATATCTGCCAAGTGATCCTATGTAGGGGGAACAGTCCCTATTCTGCTCTGTGTCAGTGTGTATCAGGGTCCCTGAGGACAGGTGTCAATCTGATGTGGAATTATTAAAAATTATTATTGTACTTGTATTGAATTATTGTACTAACTCCATTTTAACTTTATACTGTGACTTCTTCCTCCATTTTGTCCTCCTGACCTGACTTCTTCAATCCTCCATTTTGTCCTCATGACTTAACTTGTTCATTTTAAAACTACCTTACGTGACTGAACTTCTCAACCCAATTAGTATAGTAGACAAAGACTGTGTTTCCTGCAAGGACAAGCACCAGGAGGTGCTGGCTACTCCTTAAACCTTGCTGGCTACTCCTTAGAACTTGTAAGATAATGTAGTTTGAAGGCCACGAGAACACAGTAGTAATGAAATGTTCTATTCATAAGAGACCTTGCACCTGGACATGAAGCCTGATATCATTGACCGTGTAAAATGACGCTCAAGACCCCCTTATCCCCACCCGTGTCTAGAATAATCCCACCTCTGATGGGTGGGCACGGGACTAACCTCTTAATTTTTCGAACCAATAGGTAAGACACTAACCCCGACACTTAACAATTAATCCAATTGATGATGTTTATTTGCTGATATTCTAATAATCAATGATGACGCAAAATGCCTCTTAAAAGGGCCTGCGCGCCCGCTTTTACTTCACTTGCCAATAAACTTTCTCGAAGTTATTTTAACCTGAACCTTGTGTGTCAGACTTAATTACTTCAGCGTATATACGCAATTTAATTTTATTGATTTGGACAGGAACAGATAGACATTTGAACATTTTGGTTTACTTTCAAAAAGTACCATAACAATCTTGGCGCCCAACGTGGGGCATCGGGCTATGTCCGGCCGGTGAGCCGTCCTAAGGAAGACAAGGGTGGACGGAGGAATCCGGGGGGAAGGCAAGGAGATTGATCACCTCCAGGTACACGGTAGAGACTTCTGCAGAGCCACCGGTATGTTCCGGCCCCTTTGATTGACCCGTCCACGTGTCTGTGACTGCTTCCCGGGAGGACATCAAAGACAGGTAATATCTTGCCCGGTGCCTCGTTACTCACTTGTTTACCTGCATTTTAGTCTATCTGTTGCCTGGGTGTGTCTGAATTGTTTGCCTGTTTCCCCATTTTGAGATAAAGGGGGGCGGACCTGAGGGGATTTGCCTGGGTCTTCTGTTGCCTGTTTACCCCTTTTAGGAACCACGGTGCTGTGGTTGTAGGGAAAAAGGGGGGTTGACCTGTGGATGTGTTCCTGGGGGTCATCTTTTCCTGTTTAACTCTTTTAGGAGCCTCGTGGCTGGGGCTGTAAGGAAAAAGAGGGGTGTTGGAACTGTGGATTTTGTGTAGACTCATAATTTCCTGTGATCCTTCTTTGTATCACTTTGATAGCCTAGCTAGCTTCACTGTGCGCTTTGGAAACCTCCGGCTCTAGTTGAGTTGGGGGCTTCCTGACCCGGAACCTCCGGCTCTAGTTGAGTTGGGGGCTTCCTGACCCGGAACCTCCGGCTCTAGTTGAGTTGGGGGCTCCCTGACCGAAACCTCCGGCTCTAGTTGAGTTGGGGGCTTCCTGACCCGGAACCTCCGGCTCTAGTTGAGTTGGGGGCTCCCTGACCGAAACCTCCGGCTCTAGTTGAGTTGGGGGCTTCCTGACCCGAAACCTCCGGCTCTAGTTGAGTTGGGGGCTCCCTGATTATTTTAATTGTGGTAAGGGACTTAGTCTTGTGGCAGGGGACTTCGTTTCCTGGAGGGATTCAAGTAGGCATTGCTTGTTTTCCGTATCACGTGGTAGTGGGACTTATAAAGAATATAGGGACACTACGAGTTTGAGGGAGGTGACTTTGGAGTAAGCACATGTAGAAGGAAAGGGATTATTGTTGATTTCATTCGAACTGTAATGCATGCACTGTATTTCGACTGTATTGTTGTCTTGTTTGTTTAATAGGAGTCTCATGAACTCCTGTGTCTGTCTCTAAGGATTTTCCTTGCCTTTCATCTTTTCTGTACTTCCTATATTATTATACTATCCACTCCCATTCCTCTTAAAAGAGAAGTGATTGGTCACACACTTCTCACCTCGCTCCAATCCGTGTCTACCACCCCGGGTAGGCGGATTCAGTGACTAGTCTACGTTTTGGGAAGACGCACCTGAGAAAGTCCCACGGTTCTCAGGTGGCAGTCGAGCATTGTAGACGTTCTTGTTCAGTTTTCTCTCTCTCTCTCTATATCTAGGATGCTGGTATAGGGGTAGAGGGATTATGGGGCAGGATTTAGGTAAGCCCAGTAAGGGCTGGTTAGCATGTGATTTGGTAGAAAACAGAGAGGGTGAGGAGATGGTTAAAGGTGTTGTAAAGATTGCAAAAGTATGTAAAATTACTGTACCAACGGGTGGAAGATTGCAACCAGAAAGTTGGCGTAAGTTACTGGCAGAAATGAAAGGCAAGCTTACAGATAATGGTTTATTAAAGACTGCTGAAGCATGGTACAGAGTAGCGAAGGCTATTCAGCTAGAAGGTTGGGTTGAGGAAGAAATAAATCACAAAGGTGTGAAATTGTTTGTGTATCATAATAATTGTGTTACTGGGGTTTACCCTCAGCCAGCGCCCCAAAATGGCGCCCAGGGGATATCTATCCCCAAGGTTCAGTCAGCCATAAGTGATAGTCAGCTGACTATGTTCCCCACTCCCAATCCTCCCAATACCCTTCCCATCACCTCCCCTGTCTGCCCGGTCCTGAATTCTGACGGATCTTTCTTTTCCCCTTCCCCGTCTCTAACATTCCCATCATCCTCATCCATCCCTACGCTACCTACTGTACCTTCCCCTAACATTTCATCTGCCATTCCTTCCCTACGCTCCCTCTCCGTTCATGATCCCCTCCCCTCCTCATCCGCCCAGCTAACCACCTCTTCCACCCTCGCCCCGGCTCCTCCCTCTACACCCACCCCTACCAATCCCTCTCTGTCCCCTCCCATCTCCACCCCAGTCCAATACCCCACCTCCTTCCCCTCCCCAGCCTGGCCCTACCCCTTCCCGTATCCCATGGCCCTGCCCTATCCCGGATATCCACTACCCCTTCCCCAAGCCACTCCCCAGGTTCCGGTCATGCCCAGTCCGGCACAGTCTGCTCCGGATGTGCCCACATCCAACATGGCCGCCACTTCTTCCCTTAACCCTAATACAGTACCTTTTCCGGCCACCAATATGGCGGCCCCCAGTACAGCCCTGATGCCGGTAATTCCCGGTGACTACCTATCCCCCGGTTATGACTCGCTAGCCACCCCCGCATCTGGGACCCCCGCTCATCCTCCGGTCCTGTCACCTTACTCGGGCCCTGCACGAAAGAAAGCTCAGATCATAGAATTAGATGAGAGAGAAGAGGATAGTTTATCCCAGGACTCGTCGGAGGCTGCAGGAGCCGCTGCAGGAGCCTCAACTCATCGTTCTATCGATGATCCCTTTGGACACAAGGGTCGGGGAGAACGGACCCCTCCTAAATATGTTGCCTTTAACCCCACTCAAGCTAGCGCATTAATGAAATCGCTCCCTGACCCAGAAAAACAGCCTATGCCTTTTTACCGAGGGATAGTTCAAATTCAAAAGACCTATTCCGCCGCATGGCGTGATTTGCTGAGCATTTGTGCTATTAAAGCCGGGGATGCATACTGGCCGAGCATGGCCCGTCACCTCAGTACAGATCTGCTTTCCAGTGATGTTGATTACCCCTCCGGGGTAACCTTTTGCACCCAATTAAGAGAATGGGCTAAAGACAAACTTGCAGATCAGGCTGCTGGCCTTACTGATGTTATTCAAGATAAAGGAGAATCAGTGGAAAGGTTCCATGCAAGACTGTATCAAATGTTTACAGATTTAGGATTTGATCTTACTGACAAAATTCATTCACAAATGCTGTCAGGTGCGTTTGTCCAAGGTGTTAAAGACTCTATACGTAAGGGAATCATTGCTGCACGCCCTGAATATAAGGTTGTTCCCCTGGATACCCTGCTTTTAGTTGCTAGAGGTTTGGAATCTGTTCAGACCCCAAGAAGACCCAATCCAGCTCCCCTCATGGTGGCCCGCGCTACCCCCATCACCTCTGGCACCAAGGGAGTCAAGTTAGAGGATGTAATTTGTTTTAATTGTGGGGCTCAGGGACACTACAGAAGTGACTGTCCGGAACCTAAAAGGGAACCAGGGGCACCCAAAAAGTTCTCCAAGCCTGCCCCAGGCCCCAAGACCGAGAAAAAGGTTCCAATTGTTGAAGAACCAGATGATTAGGAAGCTGGCAAGCCTGTGTCTGTAACCCCTGTAATGGCAGTGTCTACAGGGGATAAAGGGGGGCCACTTGCCACAGTGACTTTGCCCATTGAAGGCCACCCTACCACATTCCTTGTTGACACAGGTGCAGCCCGTAGTGTTCTGCGATAACAAGACCTGCCAGACCCATCTTTTCTGTCAAATATCGATGTCTCTTGTGTTGGAGTGGATGGCCAGCCGAGACATAGCCCTCTAACAACTCCACTACGAGTTGGTTCTAGCCTGCTCGCTCGCTTTGTAGTATCCTCCACATGCCCAATTAACCTGTTAGGTGCTGATGTTCTCTCACGCCTGCAAGCATCCATCACCTTTACCCCGGATGGGCAGGTAGAAATGTTTACACCTCTATCTGTATCAGACACTTCAGCCCTGTGCTCCTTGCCTCTGATGCTGCATTTAGAAAAGCCCCGTGAGGAAGCAGCAGAATTAAGGTCTAATTTCCCAGAGGAATTAAAAACACAGGTGCCCGCCAAGTTATGGTCCTCAGGCCCAGAGGACATAGGTCACCTAAATGTTCCCCCTGTGGTGGTAAAGCTCATTCCAGGAGCTAAGCTACCAAGAAAACCACAATATCCCTTAAAACCAGCACAGTCTGCTGCCATTTCTATCCACATCAAGGCACTCTTAGAGAAGGGTGCCCTGGTAAAATGTAAATCTGAATGCAACACCCCATTATTTCCTGTGAAAAAGAAAACTCCAAAGGGTGAGCCAGAGAAGTACAGGATGGTCCAGGATCTCCGTGCTGTCAATGAAGCTACCGTCCTGGATACCCCTCTTGTACCAAATCCCCATACTCTGCTCTCTGGAGTCCCACCATCTGCAAAATTCTTCACAGTCATTGACCTGGCCAATGCCTTTTTCAGTGTCCCACTGGACCCTTCCTGTCAATACCTGTTTGCTTTCACTCATGAGATGCAACAGTATACCTGGACTGTCATGCCCCAAGGGGCACAAAATTCTCCAAGTCAATTTGCAAAGGCCATGGGTACCATCCTTGATCCATGGCAAGCCGAGCACCCAGAAGTTGTTCTGCTCCAGTATGTGGATGATTTGTTACTCTGTGGAGATGATATACCCACTACTGAAAATTGCTCAATTAGTCTCCTTTGCTATTTGGCAGAACAAGGATGCAAAGCTTCGCTCATCAAGCTACAATTCTGCCAACCTTCAGTAATTTTCCTTGGACATTGCCTATCTCAAGGTACCAGACATCTTACTCGGGACCGGGTGAGAGCTGTGCTGGACATTCCGCCTCCAAGGACTTCAAAGTCTCTTCATGCCTTCCTAGGCCTCATTTCCTACTGCAGAGCATGGATCCCAGAAGCCTCTCTGCTTATGCAACCTCTCTATGATGCTCTTAAGTCTGACCCATTCTGTCTGACCAATGAAGCTCTGGACAATTTCAATGCTCTCAAACGTGCCATTGCTTCTGCTCCTGCCTTGGGCCTACCTGACTACTCCAAACCTTTCAAATTATTTGTCTCTGAAAGACAAGGCCATGCAACAGGAGTTCTCACCCAAACTAATGACTTAAGAGGCCGCCAGAGGCCTATTGGATATTTCTCATGTCAACTGGACATTGTGGCCAGAGGGACTCCTTCCTGTCTCAGGGCTGTTTTTGCTGCGAGAGAACTCATAGAAAGAACCTCAGACCTGGTCCTTGGCCACCCTCTGGTTGTTTTGGCCCCTCATGACATTTCTGCTATTATCAACCAAGTCCAGCTCAAGCACGTGTCTCCAGCCAGACACCTGCGCCTACAGTGTCATCTTCTTTTGCCTGACAACATTTCCATCCAAAGATGTCAAGTGCTTAATCCGTCCACTCTTCTTCCACTCCCTGAGGGGAGTATCTATTATGGATTTATCACAGATGAAACCTACATCTACCTGCTCTGTGGATGTATCAAGAAAGTCATGCATCCACATTTGTCATTTTATGAAGATGAGACACCTCTTTGTGAAGGCCCGGATTACGCCTTCTGCACCATGTGGTACAAGCCGAACATTACTCCTGAACCTTGCTATGAAGATGAGCTTTACCACTGGACCAATGTAAAGCTCACTGCACAAGACTTCTATTGTGACTCTGAAGGCAATAGCATGGTCTTGGTCCAGCTACCTCAACAACTTAACTACCTTTACCGTCATTGGGATACCGCTATCCCACATATTCCTGTTACCAAGTTGAAGACAAGGTCATGGAATGATCTTGGGCCCATGGCAAAACTATGGGCCACCATGAATGAAGAACAGCTACAGGAAAATGGTATTGCCAAATACCCAACAACTGACCTTCTAGAAGCATGGCCACGCCATTTCCTGGAAAAGGAATTTCAAGATCTGGTCATAAAGAATGAATATGACCCAGAAACACCTCATGACTGTTTTGAACAGATGAAAATGGAAACAGTGCACTTACCAACTGTGCATGAGAATCCATTACCAGATCCGGATTTTACCCTGTTTGTGGACGGTTCAAGATATGCTGATGAAGAAGGAAGATACCATACAGGATATGCCGTAACCACAACAGATGAAGTTATCAAATCATCATCCTTACCGCCAGCAATGTCTGCGCAAGAAGCTGAATTACAGGCTCTGACTTCAGCATGCAAAATTTCCGAAGGAAAACGTGCCAACGTCTATACAGATTCAAGATATGCTCTGGGTGTGGCACATGACTTCGGCCTAATTTGGAAGACAAGAGGATTCCTTACCACCGCCGGAACACCAGTCAAACACAGCACTGCAATCAAGGAGCTAATGGATGCCCTCCTACTCCCCAAAGAAGTGGCCGTTTTGAAAGTCAAGGCCCATGGGAAATTGGATACAGATGAAGCAAAGGGCAACCATTTGGCTGATCAGGCTGCTAAGCTAGCGGCCAGGGATCTGCAGGAAGTGGACGAAGAAGTGTCCGGACAAGAAGAAGAAGAAGTTCCTATTTTTGCTCTGCAAACTCTTCCTACTGATTTACGAATTTTGCGAGAACAGCAAGCTGCAGTCACTCCTGAGGAAATCCAGAAATGGAAAAAGAAAGGAGCTGTCCAAAAGGACGGAATATATTACAACAACTTCAAATTTTGTCTTCCCAGAAATTTATACCCAGCAGTGGTCCAATGGGCACACGGGCCTGCACACCTGTCAAAAGAACTGATGGCCGCCCTCATACAGAAGTATTATGAAGCACCTGGAATCACAACATTGATCAGCAACTTCTGTAAAGCCTGTGTCATTTGTGCAAAATGCAATCCAGGAAGACCAGTCAAGGTGCCTGCAAAACACCTGGCAAAGCCCATGTACCCCTTCCAGCGAATTCAAATTGACCACATCCAAATGCCCAAGAGTGGGCCCCATGAATATGCACTAGTCATAGTGGACATGTTCTCAGGATGGCCAGAGGCATACCCAGTGGCCAATATCACTGCAAAAACAACCGCAAGACGCCTACTTACCGAGATAGTATGTAGGTTCGGACTTCCAGAAGTCATTGAAAGTGACCAAGGCCCAGCCTTTACAGCAACAGTGACTAAAGAAATTTGGACTGCTCTAGGGGTGACTCTAGCCTTCCACACCCCTTACCACCCACAAAGTAGTGGTAAAGTGGAGCGTATGAATGGCACTCTAAAAACCAGAATGTTAAAAATGTCACAAGAAACAAAGATGCCCTGGCCAGAAAGCCTGCCAATAGCTTTATTTAGCGTTAGGCACACACCTAGAGGGAAGCATTCACTGTCCCCATATGAAGTTCTATTTGGGACAGCACCCAGACTAGGTTGTTATTATCCGCAACAGTTGCAGCTCCAATCAGATGTTTTAGTAGATTATGTAACTGAACTTGCAAGTGCTTTAAACAAAATACATGCCCAAGTTTTCTCTTCAATTTCAGATCCCGAATTGGATACAGGTTCCCATAACCTGCTTCCCGGAGATTGGGTCCTGGTCAAGAAGTTTGTGCGGAAAAATACCCTGGAACCAAGATTTGATGGTCCATTCCAAGTTCTTCTGATTACCGCAACCTCCGTCAAACTGGCCGGTAGGCCAAATTGGATCCACGCTTCCCACTGCAAGAAATCTCCTGCCCCAGAGGAAGCGAATACCGCACAAACATGTATCTCTGGTACACCTTCTCCCTAATTAGCCTTATAAAGGCCCAGCAAGTAGCCATTACCAAAGATATTAGTGGATACACCTTCTGGTATAATTCATCGTGCACCCAGGTGGCTACTTATACCTTTGATTACTGTGATATTGTAGAATGCCCATTTCCCACACCACAAATCCAGAGCATCTATAGAGATATCCCTCATTCGAAAGACCCATATGTTTGTGTAGTTGACAAGCAATGGGGGCACAATTGTGACCATTGGGGGGCGGCGGGATGGAATGCCGGGCCTGCCTGGGGTTACAAACCAAAAAGTGCCGTAGCTAAAGTAGATGATCATGGTAGATCTCTTCTCCAGAGAATGACTTTAAGAAAGCCTGGGGGGAGTACACCAATGAAATTAATCCTTAACATTGAGCATCCAAGCCCAACAGATGCAGACCAGTATGTGATGGGAATGTATTGGAAAAAGGGTTCCTACCAAAAATTAGGGCATTTCTACCTCAAAGATATGTGCAACTCTTCTGAGTGGCAAGGGGCCACCCATATGGTCCCTAACCCATTAAAACCTCATATCCAGACCTTTCAAGACATGATGGCCATTGCTAACCCCACCTTTGAAGATACCATGGCCGCTGAAACAGGTTTTAATGATGTAAATCTATGGTTAGAATGGATGAAATATAATGCTAATAAGCATAATAGAACTGCATGTTATGTGTGTGGCGGTGCCCGGCCTCACCTGGGTACTGTGCCTTTAATCCTGCCAGTAGATATAGAAGAATGTGTTTTAAGCCTTTTTGCCTATCACCATAATTTTAACAGGTCCATATGTATTGCATGGACAAAAGAGTATCCTCTCCTAACCCAGGATGTCAAACCCCCAGATGGTATTACTGTGTATAAAGGTAACTACACTTGTTATGCTACGATGGAATAGGTAAATTCTTGGGTAACTTCTCTAAGGGGTATTGTGCTACCTACAGAAATGTCTCTATGGACTTGTTGCAGTTTCACACCAGGTCATTAGGGGATATTTACTGGTTGTGTGGGGATTTACAGCTAAGATCTAGAATGGACAAACAGTGGTGGGGGGAGTGTACTCTGGCTAAAGCTATTATGCCTATACATATCATCTCTGACACACACCTCGTCACCCATGGGTCCAAACACATTAAGGTTAAGCGTGACGCCCCAGTGAAAGGAAGTTTTGATCCTCATGTGTATATTGATGCCATTGGAGTGCCTAGGGGGGTGCCCAATGAGTTTAAAGCAAGGGATGAAGTTGCTGCAGGATTTGAATCAATTTTTACCATAGTTACCGCAAACAAGAATTTAAATTGGATAAATTACATTTATTATAACCAACAGCGTTTTGTTAATTACACTAGAGACGCCCTCCAGGGGTTGGCCGAACAGTTGCAGGCCACATCCCAAATGGTCTTCCAGAATAGAATGGCCCTAGATATGATCTTAGCCGAAAAAGGAGGGGTTTGTAAAATTTTGCCCGACACCATGACATGTTGTACCTACATCCCAGAAAACACAGGCCCTAATGGTAAAGTTACATTAGCCATAGAAAAATTAAATGACCTGTCTGAAGAGTTAAAAAGGAATTCTGGGATAAAAGATCCCTGGGAAAGATGGTTTGGTTGGATGACAGGATGGCAAAAGGCTTTAATGCAGATTGGTATGGCTATACTAATTTTCCTTTTTATTTTTGCTCTTCTCTTTTGTTGTATCCTCCCGTGTCTGAGAAAATCCCTCATGAAGACTGTTGACCAAGCGGCACCCACTTTCACCCATCTCGAAGTTGATGGCCAAGATTTCCAAGACGTCAACTCACCCTGTCTGCCGCTGCAAACAATCCCTTTTGTTGATAAAGTGCAGGAATTCTAGGAAGGGACTAGCTTAGGGACAGCATCTGTCAGTGAATGGTAAAGGCCCCGTGCGGAGAAGTGGTGGGTTAGCTGCCATGGGACACCCATGGGTGTGAAGTGTTCGAGAGCCATACTGACGGATGAGTTAGCCTATTAGGGTCAGCTCTAGGGACAGACTTGCACTTTGCATTAACACCTAGCTAGCGGCCACGGGGTTTCTGTGCCTTTGGGTTAACACGTCTTCTGATACTAACATAATAAAGTTTTATCTCTTAGAATCTAACATTTCATAGGGGGAACTGATGTGGAATTATTAAAAATTATTATTGTACTTGTATTGCATTATTGTACTAACTCCATTTTAACTTTATACTGTGACTTCTTCCTCCATTTTGTCCTCCTGACCTGACTTCTTCAATCCTCCATTTTGTCCTCATGACTTAACTTGTTCATTTTAAAACTACCTTACGTGACTGAACTTCTCAACCCAATTAGTATAGTAGACAAAGACTGTGTTTCCTGCAAGGACAAGCACCAGGAGGTGCTGGCTACTCCTTAAACCTTGCTGGCTACTCCTTAGAACTTGTAAGATAATGTAGTTTGAAGGCCACGAGAACACAGTAGTAATGAAATGTTCTATTCATAAGAGACCTTGCACCTGGACATGAAGCCTGATATCATTGACCGTGTAAAATGACGCTCAAGACCCCCTTATCCCCACCCGTGTCTAGAATAATCCCACCTCTGATGGCTGGGCACGGGACTAACCTCTTAATTTTTCGAACCAATAGGTAAGACACTAACCCCGACACTTAACAATTAATCCAATTGATGATGTTTATTTGCTGATATTCTAATAATCAATGATGACGCAAAATGCCTCTTAAAAGGGCCTGCGCGCCCGCTTTTACTTCACTTGCCAATAAACTTTCTCGAAGTTATTTTAACCTGAACCTTGTGTGTCAGACTTAATTACTTCAGCGTATATACGCAATTTAATTTTATTGATTTGGACAGGAACAGATAGACATTTGAACATTTTGGTTTACTTTCAAAAAGTACCATAACAAATCCATATCTGCCAAGTGACCCTATGTAGGGGGAACAGTCCCTATTCTGCTCTGTGTCAGTGTGTATCAGGGTCTCTGAGGACAGGTGTCAATACATATCTGCCAAGTGACCCTATGTAGGGGGAACAGTCCCTATTCTGCTCTGTGTCAGTGTGTATCAGGGTCCCTGAGGACAGGTGTCAATCCATATCTGCCAAGTGACCCTATGTAGGGGGAACAGTTCCTATTCTGCTCTGTCAGTGTGTATCAGGGTCTCTGAGGACAGGTGTCAATACATATCTGCCAAGTGATCCTATGTAGGGGGAACAGTCCCTATTCTGCTCTGTGTCAGTGTGTATCAGGGTCCCTGAGGACAGGTGTCAATCTGATGTGGAATTATTAAAAATTATTATTGTACTTGTATTGAATTATTGTACTAACTCCATTTTAACTTTATACTGTGACTTCTTCCTCCATTTTGTCCTCCTGACCTGACTTCTTCAATCCGCCATTTTGTCCTCATGACTTAACTTGTTCATTTTAAAACTACCTTACGTGACTGAACTTCTCAACCCAATTAGTATAGTAGACAAAGACTGTGTTTCCTGCAAGGACAAGCACCAGGAGGTGCTGGCTACTCCTTAAACCTTGCTGGCTACTCCTTAGAACTTGTAAGATAATGTAGTTTGAAGGCCACGAGAACACAGTAGTAATGAAATGTTCTATTCATAAGAGACCTTGCACCTGGACATGAAGCCTGATATCATTGACCGTGTAAAATGACGCTCAAGACCCCCTTATCCCCACCCGTGTCTAGAATAATCCCACCTCTGATGGGTGGGCACGGGACTAACCTCTTAATTTTTCGAACCAATAGGTAAGACACTAACCCCGACACTTAACAATTAATCCAATTGATGATGTTTATTTGCTGATATTCTAATAATCAATGATGACGCAAAATGCCTCTTAAAAGGGCCTGCGCGCCCGCTTTTACTTCACTTGCCAATAAACTTTCTCGAAGTTATTTTAACCTGAACCTTGTGTGTCAGACTTAATTACTTCAGCGTATATACGCAATTTAATTTTATTGATTTGGACAGGAACAGATAGACATTTGAACATTTTGGTTTACTTTCAAAAAGTACCATAACAAATCCATATCTGCCAAGTGACCCTATGTAGGGGGAACAGTCCCTATTCTGCTCTGTGTCAGTGTGTATCAGGGTCCCTGAGGACAGGTGTCAATCCATATCTGCCAAGTGACCCTATGTAGGGGGAACAGTTCCTATTCTGCTCTGTCAGTGTGTATCAGGGTCTCTGAGGACAGGTGTCAATACATATCTGCCAAGTGATCCTATGTAGGGGGAACAGTCCCTATTCTGCTCTGTGTCAGTGTGTATCAGGGTCCCTGAGGACAGGTGTCAATCCATATCTGCCAAGTGACCCTATGTAGGGGGAACAGTCCCTATTCTGCTCTGTGTCAGTGTGTATCAGGGTCTCTGAGGACAGGTGTCAATCCATATGTCAAGGTGTCAATATGTCATATGTCAGGTGTCAAGCCATATCCATTGTGATTTAGGAATGTTAGGTGATTTATGCCCTTTATGGATTAAAACCAGACTCTGCATCAACTGTGTAATTTTCCATGGGAGTTTTGCCATGGATCCCCCTCCGGCATGCCACAGTCCAGGTGTTAGTCCCCCTGAAATAACTTTTCCATCACTATCGTGGCCAGAAAGAGTCCCTGTGGGTTTTAAAATTTGCCTGCCCATTGAAGTCTATGGCGGTTCGCCCGGTTCGCCGTTCGCGAACCGAAAATGTTATGTTCGCGACATCACTATTCAGGAAGATGAAACCCTACCCACTGGCTGTTGTTAGGTGACTATCCTTTAGTTCATATAAGATATTTTGCTGAAAACATTTTATTTTTCTTTTGAAACAACAGTTGATGTAGAGTTGTGTGAAGGATTAAGTAGTGAGCTCTGAAGACCAATATTGCCATTCTTGCACATACGGTTTTATTATCTGTCATCAATCAGTGTGAAATTTTGCCCAAACCCTGGGCTATTGACATTTGTAAGAGGATATTAAAGTGCATGTATTGTACCATAAGAAAACAAGTTACTTCAGAAGTAGTGAGACAGACAGACAGGCTAGCAAGGAGCCACATAACATGCCACAGATTTTTCCTAAGCCAATGCAGGTAACGTTAATTGAAACTGCCCAGGCCATTTATTTAAAAGCCTCCTAAACTGTTACATCCAAATAAAATAATCATTTTCAAACCAGGAGAATATTTTGTGATTAAAAGCTTGTATAAAGAGACATTTTCAAAGAGGACGTTCCATGGACCGTGTGACAAACCGCCTGTACCCAGAGTGGTACATTCATCTGAAGATCTCCCAATTCCCACAAAGTTCTAGTGAATATAGTGCTCTCTCTCTCTTGCATACCCAAACATCAGTCGAGACTTGATGAAGGGTAGGTAATAACTGGTTTTATGAATGCCAAGTCACCTGGTTATATACACGACCCTCAGCATGAAGTCCCTTTTCATAAAGCAGTAAGCCCACCCAGGTGTCTCTGTGTCTGGGAGATAAGTCAGTTTTCCTTTGCTTAAACTAATTATCTCGCAGGCCCTCGAGGTACAACAAGTAAAACCCCCAAAACACAAGTGAAACAGATCTGAGCACCCAAATTGTCCAAATAGTGGGGTAAAGTTTTGACCGACCACACATGAGGCCAAAGTCCAAAATAGTTCCATGAGAATTGTCCTTTTGGTCAGTCAATTTGTCGGGAGTTCCTGTGGAAAAACAAATGCAAGCCTTTCCTGGCTCTAAGGAAGCAATTGGTGACCATAGTCCAGGGTGCCTTCCCTCCAATTGCCGCTCTCCTGGAGGGCCAAAAAAGGGATAAAAAAGAGGATGACAGTGACCGGGAAAACAAGGATGAAGTGTCCGAATTGAATTACAAACAGTTCACGGCTAGGTCTCACTGGCCGTGTTCGGGGAAATAAAATGGCCGCAATTAACCAGGTAACGTGAGTTTGGTGAAAGGAAAGTGCCAAACCAGGGGAATACATTTAATTCAGTCAAAGTATTGGAGTTAGCCTGAGGGAGTTCTGCACGGAGAGCATTGTACATTTTTGGAGCATAACAGTTTATGAGGTGAATCAATCTGCTTATTTTTACTGGAAGGCTTTCTAATCCTATTGGTTGGAGGGACTTTCTTATTAACCAATACGACAGAGTGTTCTTTGGAATGCTTCTGCATCTATTTATCTTGGAGAGAAGCAGTTTATTCGTACATACAACAAAGAGAAGAAGTATTTATTTTTTCATATGAAACTGAGGTAATCTATCTATGGATATAGCTCATTACTCCAAGGAAAGATTGAGAGACATTCTAATATGAATTAATTATATGCACGTACGGTGTGTGCTTCGTGTAAGCTAATGCTCCATTAAGATTGGGCAGACTGTGTACACATCAGTGACGAGGTAAATATATGCACTGTATATGTTACTCTATATCTAATACAACTGTATTAGACTTATAGTACAATTACAGCCATATATATGAATATCAACATTTTGTATTTCAAACAACTTATGGTAAGTTTCTTCTATTTATTCCTATTTTGTCTTTATAAAGCAGTGCTCAGATTTTGCAAAGACAAAGAATAAAACAAGGCACATCACATCACATCAATCATTATTTGTTTTTAGTATTAATACTAAGTAGTAATGTATAAATTAATTACTAGACTTACGCATGCAGGTTCAAACGAATTGCAATTTGTCCTTATTTTGAGAAATTGGTATTTAATCTGAAATGCCAAACTCCAAAACGCTATATGGACAAATCATGCAACAAATAAACAGGCAATGGACAAAACCATCTTGTATGTTTTGTGACTCATAGTTCCATCCGTAGTGCCAAAAATAAATAAATAGATGATAATTAATGGTGATCTATGAACTAAATGGTGTGTGTAATGCACCTATTAATGTATTGCAATGCATGAACATAATATTCATATTTTCCAATGCATTGCTTGGCCAAATTTCACAAAATTTCACAATGGAAACTCCAATTTTTTTTCTGATGAATCAGTTCAGGCAAACCAAAAAACTATGTTTTGTATTATAAGATAATGGAAATTAGCCATGTCCCAAATGAGATATAATTAAACATTTCTATATTTATCTAAAACACACTTGTCAAGTAAACCTTACAATGTCAAAATATCTGATTTTTGGAACAAAACCTAAGAAACTAAGAAACTAAAGTAGTGGGGATAGTGCCACCCCTGCACTTATAAACCATCCTTCATTGATGATAACTTACATTCAAGCAATGATCTACTTTACAGTGAATAGAATCTTGCATCCTCATTCATGTTTGAAATTGTGATGCATACCTGCACCTATTATACCAGAGTGTCTTTTCTAAACATTTCATCCCCACATCTCCTACATATTTCTACATATGAATAGAGAGGCCATGAAGAACATTATAAATGGCATTGAGCATGACGTCAGTGGTGTAAACAACATCTACATTTCTCTCTTAGTAAACCTCTTATGGAGTCTCTACCAGTGGACCATCCCATTCTGTATTCTCCTACATCTACAGCCAGGTAATATGGGCCATACTCTGGAAAATATCCAAGCTTAATATATTTCCCCACTGCAAGATATCTGTTTCAAGGATAAATAGTAAGTTAAACACAGTGACCCCTATTAACAATGGGGATGGAAGTTGTTGATTGTATTAATTTCCGGTAACTCCCACCAACAACCAAAGGACAGTTATTATGAAATTGCAAAGGTAAACAAACTTTCCACATATTAATTATAGCTCTCCCTTTTTAACTCCACCCCATATACCAGATTTTAATGATGTTATTTCATAATATTGAATTCTTCAATTATTAATAAGAAACTTAATTGTTTTGTGCTCACAAAAAAAAAAATAAGTCAGTAAACAGATTGCCAATACAAGCAAGCTAATACAATTTAATTTACTTGGGTAAATTAGCAACTAAAATGGAACTTGAGCATGGCCATACTATGAGGAAATTATGTATGTTCAATTCCTCTGAGTGCTCAAAGGAAGCCGCATGGGAGGAAAGGAACGGCCCAGTACAGCCCCTCAGCACAGCTCTCAACCAGCGTCAAACAGCGAGGTATTAGTAGCAAAAAGAGGGAAGTGATCATGCCATTGTACAGGACACTGGTGAGACCTCACTTGGAGTATTGCACACATTACTGGAGACCGTATCTCCAGAAGGATATTGATACTTTAGAGAGAGTTCAGAGAAGGGCTACTAAACTGGTTCATGGAGTGCAGGATACAACTTACCAGGAAAGGTTAAATGAACTTAACATGTATAGCTTGGAGGAAAGACGAGACAGGAGGGATATGATAGAAACATTTAAATACATAAAGTGAATCATAAAGGGACTATCTTTAAAAGAAGAAAAACGACCACAGCAAGAGGACATAGTCTTAAATTAGAAGGGCAAAGGTTTAAAAATAATATCAGGAAGTAATACTTTACTGAGAGGGTAGTGGATGCATGGAATAGCCTTCCAGCTGAAGTGGTAGAGGTTATCACAGTAAAGGAGTTTAAGAATATGTGGGATAGGCATAATGCTATCCTAACTATAAGATAAGGCCAGGGACTAATGAAAGTATTTAGAAAACTGGGCAGACTAGATGGGCCGAATGGTTCTTATCTGCCGTCACAGTCTATGTTTCTATGCTAACAGATGGCTATCTGGACGTAGGACTTCAAGATGTTGCCATTTAGCTTTGCTATTAAAATTATCAATAAAACATTCATGAAACATAGTTTTTACTTAAACATGTAACATACAAATAAGTGAATTAATAAAAATAAATCAAATAAAGTGTCACAATAATGTCCAATGGCTTTGCCTGGTGAAACATTTACATTTTCATTCAGCAAGGAAAATAATTAAAACTCTGTAAAACGCTAAAAGTGCACTGTTAAGTTACATTTCTTAACATATATATATATATATAAATATATATTTAGCCTTCTTCAACACTAAAAAATTGTTAGCGTGCCGTTGGCACCTGGCCCCTTCAAGGTTACACAAAATAAATACATATTTTTCAGATTGATGCTGGAGGGGCTGCAGTGACATTGGGACACTGTCTCACATATGGTGGCACTGACAGAAAATCTAATATTTCTGGAAGGGAATCCATTCCTTCATTAAACTGATAGATCCATCCATTGTCACAGTCACACCAGACTTGGGATTGTTTAAGAGATTCCCTGATGAAACCAACAGAATAGATAAGATTATGATTTAACATCAATCATACCTTGCTATTGACTGTCGCCAACCGTTCCATCCATAAGAGAAAGAGCTTCTTTTGGTTTGGATAACAAAACATATGAATTGGCGTTGAGGCAGCCATCCCCTAACAATGCTATATTGCGGTTTCACTGGGACACTTGGGAGGATGATATAAAGAAAAAATATTGTATATAATCAATCTCACACTCCCTGCAATATCATTTATATGGTAGCTATTGAATTTTCTTTTTACGTACTTCAGTGTACTCTGTATTATACATTATAGTGTCAATAATTTCTGTGACACTATGAACAGGTCTTTTGGTTGGCCAGGTGGGTGTATGTATCTATTTCAGGTGTGACGATTGCAAACAATGTATTAAGAGGACCTTGCTGCTTCAAGGAAAACTTCCAGCCTCATAACAACATGGAAGAGTTGCTATCACCCTTGTACTAAAAATCAATGTTTATACTATAAATGGCCATATGGGACATAACTTTAGGTCACCTTCCTTCAAACCTATGCGAAAGGTTTTAAAACGTACCTTAATCCAGCCCGTCATGATGTCACTGTTCACTTGTGCAGTCTCATAAAGAAGACCAAATAAACAAACAAGAAAGTTGCAATTTATGAAGTGAGACAGGGGAGTGCACAGTGGGAGGAAGGAAGGGAGGGGAGTTTTATGTTTGTATGATGTGTGCTGTGCATGCTGTCGACAGAAAAAAATGTTTTCCCCGTAATTGACGTTAAGCAGCTTGGAACAGAATTCTGGGTGTAACTGGCCCCCAGCACACAATTAGTAATAAATCTGGATGTGTAGTGTTCTTTAAGCTCATTTAAAGAGGCTTTGGCATGTTGTTTCTTTCTTTTGGTTTTGACTGATGGATTGTGGGTAAATTAACTTGGCGACTTAAATGAACTTTGTTTAAACTCCACCCATTGCGATAATTTGTCAAAGATCACACTCCCCATCAGAAAAAGTAGGTCCTAGTTTTTCCTATGTATAACTAAAACACTAAAGGGGAATTTCAAAAAAAGAAAAAAAAGAAGAAATAGAGGGAACAAGTAAAGATTAATTATAAAAGTAAAACATGCACAGTGGCAAAGTCACTTTAAGTTGTTATGGAGACAGGAGTGGAAAGGATGCCACGCCTTAGTCATGTATCATATACAAGTACATAGTCTAACCAATTTAATCTGGAACTCCATCCAGTCACGTGGTCATGCACAATTTGCATTATTTGGAAGAAGATCCATTTGGCAAAAGATAACATAACAAAGAGATTAGCATAACAATACATGTTGAAATACAATTAAGGCAGTGATAAATACTGATCCATCAATCAATATCCATTAAGATCTATTTGTATAAATGCAGATATTCCAAGTCTCCTGGAGTTTCCTAAAGAAGGGAGGGGATGTGATGGCCTGCCAGACTTCTGACCAGTCACTGGACTCCTGCGGTTGTCAAAGGTCCTGATTCCGTATTTTTATTGTGGCTCCCTGACAGACCGTTGCTGGTGAAGCCACCTCCCTGAAATGGGTTTTTGCATGTTGGGATGTCTGTATATGTGTGTATGTATTGTGTGTGTTGTCTAAGGTTAGTACAATAGCTTGTTTGATTTGATTCTTTAAAACATATTTTAGTTTAACTTGATGAATTGTTGGAAAGGGTGATATGTTATTGCTGCTTTAAATCATATATACAAAGATTTAACCAGTTTCACTGACGTTTACCGTATAAAAACATTTGTTTAGCATGGAAAACTCACTATACTTGTAGGAGTATGTATTCCATCAGGAATCAATATTTCTGAAATGTCACATGTGACAAATATATTAGATGTATATCTCAGCGTTCCGTTCTTTGAAAGGGTAGTTTTTAAGATTGCATTTTGATTACTCTGTACGGATTTAACCGTTTGACACTGGATACATTCTCAGTGCACTGTTTATGCACAAGCAAGGGGTCACACATACAAAATGTTTGCTTTTTATTACATAAAAAAAGAATTCAAGGAGGCCTTTACAAAACCAGCATGCATCCACTGAGCCATAGCCTGTGTATCTGGGCTTTTAGAAGGCCTGTTTTCTAATAAGCTAAATTGACCTCATCAAAATGTTATGGAATTATGTGTTACTTTATACTGAGTAGAAAGTGTGGATTACAAAGAAATCGATTTCTTTAAAATGTCATTTGTGACTGTACACATCCAACCAGATTAGATTTTACTTGACAGCAGTGGAGTTCAGCTGGGAACAATCAGTACTTAAGAGAAATTCAAAGGCCAAAACATTGCAATAGAGCAACAGTCTCAAGGTAGTAAAAATAAAATATAATATACCTCTTTAGAAGGCAGCTCAAACTACTGGATTGTTCATTTTTGTATAAAAAAAATAAATAAATAAAAATAAAACAAACTATACTCATTGTTTCATCATTAAAATAGTCATAAATCCTGACTGGTGCACTAAAACCTTAGCGCAAAGCATTATTGGATATAGACCTCTATTTACTGTCCGTCAACTGCTTATCCCATTATGATATGTGTACACAGCTACTGTCACTATACCAACCGTCCAAAACATACCGTATATACTCGAGTATAAGCCGACCCGAATATAAGCCGAGGCCCCTAATTTTACCCCAAAAAACTGGGAAAACTTATTGACTCGAGTATAAGACTAGGGTGGGAAATGCAGCAGCTGCTGGTAAATTTCTAAATAAAATTAGATCCTTAAAAAATTATATTAATTGAATATTTATTTACAGTGTGTGTATGAGAATGCAGTGTGTGTGTATGAGAATGCAGTGTGTGTGTATGAGAATGCAGTGTGTATATGAGTGCAGTGTGTATATGAGTGCAGTGTGTATATGAGTGCAGTGTGTATATGAGAATGCTGTGTGTATGAGTGCAGTGTGTGTGTATGAGAATGCAGTGTATGAGTGCAGTGTGTGTATGAGAATGCTGTGTATGAGTGCAGTGTGTGTATGAATGCAGTGTGTGTGTGTATGAATGCTGTGTCTGTGTATGAGAATGCTGTGTGTATGAGTGCTGTGTGTGTGTATATGAATGCAGTGTGTGTGTGTATGAGTGCAGTGTGTGTGTATGAATGCAGTGTGTGTATGTGTGTGTGTAATGCAGAGTGTGATGCAGAGCCTTGGTGGGGGGGTGGGCATTTTTTTTTTTACTTATTATTTTAATTTTTTTTTTGTTTCATTACATTTTTTTATTATTATTTTATTTTTTATTTTATTATTATTTTTATTTTATTATCTCTCTGCAGCCCCCACAGCCCTCAGTCTGTATTATGGCAATGCAAATTGCCATAATACAGACAGTGACTCGAGTATAAGCCGAGTTGGGGTTTTTCAGCACAAAAAATGTGCTGAAAAACTCGGCTTATACTCGAGTATATACGGTATGTTAAACTTACCTGCCGGGCATTTTTACCTCAACGTTTGTAAGCAAACGTTCTCCCAATTTTTCAATAACTTTTTCAAAATTTCACAAAGCTGCCATATCCTCAAGCCCTCTCCTTGTTCCCCCAAAAAAGTAATGTTCATCTTAGGAATTTCTTTTTTTTTTTTTTTAATCTCCTGCAGTTGGTGAAACATAAATTGCCGTTTGAAAACATACATGTGCTAATCGTATGTAACTTTTATTTACAATTTGTATTATGATTATTTGTGGAATGATCATTCATTAACTTTACTTATCTGAAAGAGAATACTAGTTTTCTATAGCAAAAATATAAAATAGTATTTTTTTTTTTACTTTTTACAATAAGAGGGTTTACGAATGTCAAAGATACATTAACAATTACAATTATAAAGGATAATCCCAATTACTCCTGAGTGAGGTGAAGCTTTCAGTCAAAAAATGATAATAAAAAAAACATCATCACATCATAAGGTAACTTATTGCCCATTAAGCATATGTGTAGTGTGAGCCTGCGTAGTGTGTCCAAAGCATAGGCAGAGTCCAAGCAAATTTCCAGAGTAATGTAATAGGGGATATTATCAGGATAGTGGGAGTTTGGGAAAGGAAAGGAAGGGAATGTTTTAAGGGTTCTACATTCCCAATTGATCATGCCTTTGATTAAAGAGTAGCAGTACCAATGTGAATAGTGCTTAAGCTACTGATGTTGTATTCTAATGATATCAAACTCCCACAATGGAGGATTGAAGTGTTGGTGGTGGAGTTAATAATGATAGAGGGGAAATAAAGAGGGGAAGGTATAGGCTTGTGAACTATATACAAGAGTGATGTAACGAGTAAAGAAGGAGAGGACTGTGAACATAGTAGGGGGAAGATGATAAAGCATCATACGAGGGGGCAGAGTGTAAAGGGTTACATACAAAGAGCAGAAAAAGTTGAAATGGGAAGTAAAATATGAAAATCGAAAATAGTGTTCCACTATGGATATGGAATGTGAAGTGTTGTATAAGAAACCTAAAGAGTTACATCAAGAACAATGAATGTATCCATTCAGCCAGGGATCACACATTTTATTGAAAGATTTGGTGTGTCATGTAGTTGCGAGGTAAGTCTATCTATGTCAATGACCTCTCAGATTTCCCACACACCTCCATACAAGGGAGTCCACCAGTAGCCCACAGTTCTCCAATTACTTGCATTGCCAGTGTATTGTCAGCCCTTGTAGACATATCTAAAAGTTTAGTAGGTAGAAGTGCCCATAGACCTAAAGGATGTGGCTTGCCCAGGATCCAAGAGGTGATCTGGGGCCAAAGTGGCTTTGATTTAGAGCAGGATTGCCAACAATGTAGGAAGGTGCCAACCTCTCTTCACTTTTTCCAACACAGTTTAGTAGGGCTGATGTACATCTGGGCTAAACATTGTAGAGTCAAATACCATCTGAATAACATCTTATCTGCTTGCTCCTTATGCGTTACACACACAGTGAGGGATGTGATGGCCTGCCAGACTTCTGACCAGTCACTGGACTCCTGCGGTTGTCAAAGGTCCTGTTTCCATGCAGCAATATAAGGCAGTGAAATCTGGGATGGATATGTAACTAATTAAGTGTATAGCGCTGAGGCTTGGTCTTTGATTAAGACATGCGCTTTCAAATGATGATAATTGAGCAGTACCTGCTTGACTTATGAGTCAAAGCTGCAGAGGTGAATATATTGGAAGTGATCAAATGTCATTTTGAAAGTTCAAGTATTTCTGAGTACATTTACATAAAAATAGCTAGTGATATATCTATCTTCAAAGTGTGCAAGACAGGAGTGAGAGTGAAAAAGAAAGAGGAGAGCTTAAATTTATCTTTGATGCAATCCCACAGGTCTCAGGAATTAATGATCACATGGGAGGTTGAGGGAATCCGTAGGCAGTGCTGTCTAGGAAGCCACATATTAAAAAAGGGTAGGCAAGTGTCTTTACTGTATTTGTGCAAGTTGGGCTGCGTGAACGTAGTGATAAAATTTAGGAATCCCCAATTCCCTAGATTGTTTAGGAATGTACAGTGTGTCCCAGCATATGCGTGGTTTTCTAACCTTCCAAATGAAACCATCTATGGCAGATTGGAGAGCTTTTGAACCCATAATAAGTCCAGAGATATTAACCTTTGTAATAACCTAAGAAATAATGATGAACTAAGGTCGAATTTAAAATAAACCTCTACATTCTGCATACAGAGAAATTCACTGACATGTAAATTGCTGGAAATTCTAAATTAATTTAAAAATGTAGATCAAAATAGGCAAACTGAAGTAATTCTCCAAGTAAGTCATGCTTTCACTCCAGTTATTGAAATCTAAAATTCACTTGGAATTTCCTTTGAATCTTGACACAACAAATTTCACTAGTTTAATAGTTTTAGATATGCTTTTCAATTGATTTAATATTTAGCAAAATATTATAATATTTAGATTATTTTTATACAATGATATTTTTTATATATATTTTTGATATTTTAATACTTTAAATATTTATCCAAAAATATTAAATCATTCTAAAAACTGCTCAAAACATATTGAGTTAAGTGAATAACTCTATGAGTTTAAAATAGCCAAGTGGGACATTCATTAAATGGGAGAATTTAATATGATCTACTTTTACCTATGTTTGACATTTGTATGTTAAGTTGTATTTTAATATAAAGTATAGTGAATAATTCCCTTTGTAAATAACTATAATGGTGTCAGCCTAAATAAGGTAGTGTTTTTTTTTTATTTCCTAAAATTGATTGTGAAATAAATACTGCATTAGAAAATGTCTAGAAGGCTTGAATGAATTGTTTTGCAAAAAAAAAAAAATTCTGCAAATTGAATTATAGCATTTTAAAACTCTAAATTATTTTAAATCAAATTAAAGGAAATCTAATCCTGGTGGTGTTCAGTGGGAAAATCATATAATAAATGTTAACATATATGTTAAGTATGTTTAAATTCTGTAACACTGCTGTTTTAGCAACCTTCACCAACATCTAAAGTTCAATCAACTCTCTCTTATGTAATTAGGTGACACTAATGCACCACATTATTTAGGTATGGGTTAGCATTTAGAAAAATAATTATATATATATATATATATATGTATATATATATATATATATATATATATATTTATATATATATATATATATATATTTGTTTTTTCTATCCGTTTATCCCTTTTGACCTTCTGATAAACAAAACAAAATCTTTGTCTCTGCACATTGTTTAGGTCCTTAAAGACAAAGGGTATTTTTGTATTTTTCATTGTTGGACCAGAGAAAATTTAAGGGATTTTGCCATGTGGTTTGTGTTCAACTCTAAATTTTCTGATTTATTATTTAGCATACCCATTCATATTGTATATAATGTTTTTAAAAGACAGATGTGTTTCTTTGGCCTTTAATGGTGCTAAAAGGGGGTGTAAATAGTTATTATTTGAAGCGCTGGTCCATGTCAATCCCTTAATAATGCGCCTGCTTGGAGACCTTATAGAAGATAGTTAGCTAGTGACCTTATGTAGTATAATGTTAGTTGTTACACAAAGAGGGGGCATTTTGTCACCCTTTGTGTAAGTGAGGATGTATGCAGTTATCCCTTCTATAGAAGGAAATTCCCATGTTGTGTAAATGTCTTTTGGGTGGATCCTGTGAGGAGGACTGAGAAAGGCATGAGGAGCAAATAGGAATAGAATAGAATTCTGAAGTGTATTTCTATGAACATACAGGGGCTAAACACCCCATGTAAAAGAAAACTTCTTTACGAATTACACAGAAAATAACAAATAGATATAGCCATGATACAAGAGACTCACTGGAAAAGGGAAGAGAAAGTTAGATGGCAGTATGAGTTGTATGAAGATGTTATACATGCATCGGTGGAGAAAAAAAAAAGAGGAGTTGTCATTATTTTTTCAAAACGGATTAATAGGGAAATACTATATACAGAGTTGGATAGTGATGGAAGATATCAAATTCTGGTATGCAGGATAGACTTGGTTACATATACTTTTGTTAATCTTTACTTTCCAAACGTATTACCAACAAAATATTTAAAAAAGGTAATGGATAGGGTCAAAAAAGTTAAAATGGGAATATTTGTTGTCACATGGGGATTTTAATTGTGTCCTGGATACGGAACTAGATAAGAAAATTAAAGATAACAAAAAAATAAATAAACAACTAACGAAACAATCTAAGATACTGGGAAATATTATGAGAGAAAATAATTTGTTGGATATATGGCGAGTCTACCATGCAAATGAAAATGAATTTACACACCTTTCTAGAGTACATCACTCGTTATCCAGAATTGATCTGGTCTTGGGGGAGAATAGCTTAGAAGAACAGAATAAAACAATTATAATAAGAGAAAATCCATGAGCGGACCATAGCTATAATCTGATTGTATTAAAAGACAAAAAAAATAAAATAAAGCTTTTAGTACCTTGTGTTTGGATTATAGTATCCTCTCCAAAGTGGAACATCAAAAACAAATCAGAAAGCTAATAGAATTATACTTCAAAGAAAACAAAACTGAGGAATGCCATATGTAACGATTTGGTGCGCCTTCAAAGTTGTTGTGAGAGGATACTTGATAAAACTTAAAAATAGAAAAAATAAACAAAAAGGGGACTTGATGGAAGAACTATATGTAGAATATTACAAACTATCCAAAAAAAAACAAAAAAAACTCTAACCAGCGGAACGACAACACAACTAAATTAATAATAAAAAAATCAATGAAATAGAATGTGAACGAATTAACAAAAATCTAGAAAAAATGAAAGTGAATTATTATCAAGACATTAATAAAATAACTAAATGGTTAAGCAATTAGCTGAGAAGGAAAGCTGGGAAAAATAGGATAACAGGTATTAAAAAAGATCAGATAGAATATCCCCTTAAGGACACATGACATGTGTGACATGTCATGATTCCCTTTTATTCCAGAAGTTTGGTCCTTAAGGGGATATAGAAAACCAGAAACCATAGCTAAAATTTTCAAGACTTATTACGAGGACTTATATAATATAGAGAAACGAGAAACAAGAAAGGAAATATTCGAGATGGACCAAGTCTATCTCAAAAAATTCCCAATGGGTTACAGAGATATCAGAAGGGCATGAACCCCATATGTGTTAAACGAAAAAAGACTAAAGTGAAATTGGGTGTTCCATTACAGTTGGAAAAAATTGGACCCCTGTTTCACTAAAAGATATCTCTAGAAAAATTGAATAAATGTACGGTATAACCTTTATTTGGCCGCTTACGGACAACACAAAAAACAAGTGAAGTAATAGTGACACACTCGTGAAAATACAAGTGAATTAAAAACTGAGTAAATGCAGTATGGATATTGTCCACAGGTAATGGAAATGGCAGTGATATCTGAATTGTAATTAGAGTATAGAGTACAATATATAGTACGGTATAGATTAAGTCAGATATCACATACACCAAATTCCTCTAGAACTAGATATCCACAGTCTGTAAGACTTTATAGGTATCTCGGCTATAAAGGTGGGATTGCACCGTCAGGCTGAGATGAATTGTATATCAATACTATTATTTGTTAAAATCAATAGTAGTACATAGGAGACTGTTTGGTCAATGAAGACCGTGATAGCAGCACCTATGTATATATACATATACACAACCACACAGAATAGACCAGTGAATACCATCTAATATCCAAAGTTCTCCTTGTAATAGTATACAATAAACGGGAGGTACATTTGATAGTGGATAGATGGTACTTCACTGGGTCGAAACAGTAGTGAGGGGGAGTGTCTCAGAACAACGATAGGGGTATATAATACATAGGTATAGGTTGAGGGTGAAGGGATTGGTATAGCAAAACGTATCTAAGAGTAAGTTATAGTAACTGGTTAGGCATACAGATCCCATACACAGACTGATACTCGCCAACCACCCCAATATTTACCAGATATAAAAGCCACTTAAACATATAAACCACCTAGGTAGGTTGTTATTAGCTCAAAAGTAGATTCCTCACACACTGCTGCTTCGAGGCAGCCTAACGCTGATAGAGATAGCTATCTAACTAACTTAGGAGAGTAGCTGTTTCAAAGGCATCCAGTACTGAAAAGGTTTGCACTAATACTGCTGTTAAGAGGAGTATCTCGTTCTGTCTCCTATCAGCCTTCAGTACTGCTGCTACATCCAGCACTGAAAGGGTATAGACCTGGTGCTGGGCTGGCTCCAAGGCACATCTCGATCTGTCTCCCCTTATCCCTTAGTGCTACTGCTACATACACTAACGTGCAGGCAGTCTGGTACTGCATATGCCTGAACGTCCAGTTGAAAAGAGTTCCTCTGTAGTTAAATCCCCCAATCTAGAATAGCCGTTTGCATTACTCAGTGTTAAAATAAAAAACCGGCAAACGCTCAACGCGCGTTTCGGCGCGGTCACACGCCTTTATCAAGAGCTCCTGGTACAGCTGTAGGGAGGTGAGTATATACCGGGTGAAGGTCCGCCCAGCATTAGTGTACTCCAATCAGCGTTAGCTGAGGAGTGGCTAGGGGCGGGATTGCAGCCCGATCAGGTCTGTTCAGAGAAAGTTTATCCGGATGTCAAATAGCTCATTTATGTTTGGCCATCACCATGGTAATGTAGCCGGTCGTACTATGTGCGCGCGCAGAAGAGATCGTGCGCCTGCGCAGAGACTTAAGTTCAGCGACCCGTTCATTGTACTAGCTACATATGGAAAAGCATAGATATCAACATAATGTGCATATGCCATAGGTAGGTATTGTTGGTTTTTAAATTTTATTTCTAAATGCAGGGGGTCCGTCTACTTAAAGAGACAGGTAGGTATGTGGGGCAAGCATATAGTTTCATACAAAGCCTGGCCACTCTACTAGACCCTCCCTCATTATTGTCAATTCGTCCACATTTGGACAGATGTTCTAACGTTGAGTTGCATTATGGTATGGCCAACAGTATTTATGTGTTCCATGAAATTAATTGGGTTAAAGGAGACCCAATAGATCACGGATCCATCATATGCAATCTTTAGATAAACCATCCAGATAGACGAATTTCAGTGATAAACAGAAAAATGTACACCTCAATTCTATGGTCATAGTCCCAATTGGACTAGACCAGTACCAGGTAAGGTATGAATATCATAAAGTTATTACAAATAAAGATCAAGATATAATCATAAATGGATCATGTATGCAGGTCGTTTAGTAAGGAGACAAATTCGTTAAATTCTTCTTCCACTCCCAGCCAGACAATGAAAATGTCATCTATATACCTAAGCCATGTATGTACTTTAGGTATATAGATAGACAGGGTATTGGATTTCATGACTTGTAACTCCCACCAGCCTAGATGGAGATTGGCATAGGAGGGCGCACACGCCGTGCCCATCGCCGTCCCCCTTATTTGGTGAAAGAATTTGTCGTGAAATAGGAAATAATTGTGAGACAGAATGTAGCCTAGTAGTTGTAGTATAAACTTGGTGTGGGCGTATGGAAACACCAATCTCCAGACACCTAAAAAACTTCCATGATGGTATATCTCATGAGATTAGGTTCTGCGGCCTAGAATGGGTTAAGAGGGACCAGAGACGAGGGGATTTCGATAAACTCCTACGTCAAAAGGAATGTAGGTGGATATACAAACTAAAAACTCTGAGCCCTAAAGGCCTGAATGAAGGTTTTTCCTTTTCCCCATACATTTAACTACCACTAGGTGGCAAAATCTACAGTGGGTGATCTCATTGAATAACTTAGACATAACAATGACTTTTGACTGAGTAAATCAATATAAACGAATATACAACTTTATCGAGTCATGGATGTACTATTTATGGCACATCAATGACTCCGACCGTGTATATAAACGTATATACAATTAATGATGTAAATATGTATATATGAATATAACTTTCCATGAATACACCCCTTCCCTGTTTCGACCTGCATACATGATCCATTTACGATTATATCTTGATCTTTATTTGTAATAACTTTATGATATTCATACCTTACCTGGTACTGGTCTAGTCCAATTGGGACTATGACCATAGAATTGAGGTGTACATTTTTCTGTTTATCACTGAAATTCGTCTATCTGGATGGTTTATCTAAAGATTGCATATGATGGATCCGTGATCTATTGGGTCTCCTTTAACCCAATTAATTTCATGGAACACATAAATACTGTTGGCCATACCATAATGCAACTCAACGTTAGAACATCTGTCCAAATGTGGACGAATTGACAATAATGAGGGAGGGTCTAGTAGAGTGGCCAGGCTTTGTATGAAACTATATGCTTGCCCCACATACCTACCTGTCTCTTTAAGTAGACGGACCCCCTGCATTTAGAAATAAAATTTAAAAACCAACAATACCTACCTATGGCATATGCACATTATGTTGATATCTATGCTTTTCCATATGTAGCTAGTACAATGAACGGGTCGCTGAACTTAAGTCTCTGCGCAGGCGCACGATCTCTTCTGCGCGCGCACATAGTACGACCGGCTACATTACCATGGTGATGGCCAAACATAAATGAGCTATTTGACATCCGGATAAACTTTCTCTGAACAGACCTGATCGGGCTGCAATCCCGCCCCTAGCCACTCCTCAGCTAACGCTGATTGGAGTACACTAATGCTGGGCGGACCTTCACCCGGTATATACTCACCTCCCTACAGCTGTACCAGGAGCTCTTGATAAAGGCGTGTGACCGCGCCGAAACGCGCGTTGAGCGTTTGCCGGTTTTTTATTTTAACACTGAGTAATGCAACTGGACGTTCAGGCATATGCAGTACCAGACTGCCTGCACGTTAGTGTATGTAGCAGTAGCACTAAGGGATAAGGGGAGACAGATCGAGATGTGCCTTGGAGCCAGCCCAGCACCAGGTCTATACCCTTTCAGTGCTGGATGTAGCAGCAGTACTGAAGGCTGATAGGAGACAGAACGAGATACTCCTCTTAACAGCAGTATTAGTGCAAACCTTTTCAGTACTGGATGCTTTTGAAACAGCTACTCTCCTAAGTTAGTTAGATAGCTATCTCTATCAGCGTTAGGCTGCCTCGAAGCAGCAGTGTGTGAGGAATCTACTTTTGAGCTAATAACAACCTACCTAGGTGGTTTATATGTTTAAGTGGCTTTTATATCTGGTAAATATTGGGGTGGTTGGCGAGTATCAGTCTGTGTATGAGATCTGTATGCCTAACCAGTTACTATAACTTACTCTTAGATACGTTTTGCTATACCAATCCCTTCACCCTCAACCTATACCTATGTATTATATACCCCTATCGTTGTTCTGAGACACTCCCCCTCACTACTGTTTCGACCCAGTGAAGTACCATCTATCCACTATCAAATGTACCTCCCGTTTATTGTATACTATTACAAGGAGAACTTTGGATATTAGATGGTATTCACTGGTCTATTCTGTGTGGTTGTGTATATGTATATATACATAGGTGCTGCTATCACGGTCTTCATTGACCAAACAGTCTCCTATGTACTACTATTGATTTTAACAAATAATAGTATTGATATACAATTCATCTCAGCCTGACGGTGCAATCCCACCTTTATAGCCGAGATACCTATAAAGTCTTACAGACTGTGGATATCTAGTTCTAGAGGAATTTGGTGTATGTGATATCTGACTTAATCTATACCGTACTATATATTGTACTCTATACTCTAATTACAATTCAGATATCACTGCCATTTCCATTACCTGTGGACAATATCCATACTGCATTTACTCAGTTTTTAATTCACTTGTATTTTCACGAGTGTGTCACTATTACTTCACTTGTTTTTTGTGTTGTCCGTAAGCGGCCAAATAAAGGTTATACCGTACATTTATTCAATTTTTCTAGAGATATCTTTTAGTGAAACAGGGGTCCAATTTTTTCCAACTGTAATGGAACACCCAATTTCACTTTAGTCTTTTTTCGTAATATAGAGAAACAACCTAAGGAACTACAAATAGCTAAATATTTGAAGGAAACAGAATTACCCAAAATAACACATGAACAAAATAATAATATGAATGCCCGTCTCACTAAATTAGAATTTAAACTAGTCATCGAAAGGCTAGTAAATTTTAAGACCCCTGGCCCAGACGGGATGACTAATACATTTTTTAAGATATATAAAGATATACTGTGTGAACATTTAGCCAATGCTTTTAACACAATTGTAGATAAGGGTTCTGGACCAAACGAAATGCTCTATGCAAATGTAATACTGATTCTTAAATAAGAAAAAGATCCATTGGAACTTAAGAACTATCGCCCAATCTCTCTAATAAATGTAGACTCTAAGCTGTTCTCTGCAATATTAGTTGAGAGGATAAAGAATATTTTATAGTATATAGTTTAATTCATGAAGACCTGATCGGTTTTGTTCCCACTAGACAGGCAAGTGCTAACTCGAGACGTTTGATCAATATTTTGGATTGGGGAGAGAGATTGGGGAAGCCCCTTCTGACCCTGTCACTGGGTGCAGAAAAGGCCTTTGACAGGGTCACACAGGGATATATGTTTCTGGGTCTTGGAGTCCATGGGTTTTTTGTGGATGGATAAGAGCAGCAATTAAAACCATATATCAAAATCCTATGGCCAGGGTGATTGGTGCAGATTTATGTTCTGATTTGTTTACTTTGGGTAATGGCACTCGTTAGGGATGCCCGCTTTCGTCAGTATTATACATATTATAAAACATATATAGAATAAGGTCAAACTGAAATATCAGGGGGATTGCAGGAGCTTCAAAAGATCTTAAGATGTACATGTATGTGGATTATTATTATTATTATTATTATGATATTTATAGAGCGTCGTCAAATTCTGCAGCGCTTTACAATGGATGGACGAACAGACATGTAGTTGTAACCAGACAAGTTAGACACATAGGAACAGAGGTGTTGAGGGCCATGCTCAATTAGCTTACATGCTAGAGGGAGTGGGGTAAAATGACACAAAAATGTAAGGATAGCATTAGAATAGTGACAGCAGGGAGGACTGACCCACCAAAATACCGGGAAATTTCCCGGTGGGCCGTCAGCACCTGGGGCCGGGGAGACATGTGGGTGTCCTGCGGCCGCATGGAGAGCTTGCATGGCGGCCGCAAGGGAAGCTCTTCTGGCGGCCGCTGGGGGAGCAGGCTGTTCTGTCTCTGCTCCCCCTCCCTCGCGCGCAGCTTAATGAGACCGGGGCCGTAATATGACGTCATATTCCGGCCCCGGTCTATTTCTAGCGCGCGAGGGAGGGTGAGCAGAGATAGAACAGCCTGCTCCCCCAGCGGCCGCCAGAAGAGCTTCCCCTGCGGTCGCCATCCAAGCTCTCTATGCGGCCGCAGGACACCTATCAGTCTGCCCACCCACCCACACAGGTAGCAACAAGTGCCTTGTACATGCTGTGTGTGTGGCTGTGTGTGTGTGTGTCATTCTGCGTGTGTGTCTGTCTGTGTCATGGTGTGTGTGTGTGTCTGTCTGTGTCATGCTGTGTTTGTGTCTGTCTGTGTCATGGTGTGTGTGTCTGTCTGTGTCATGGTGTGTGTCTGTGTCATGGTGTGTGTCTGTCATGCTGTGTGTGTGTCTGTCTGTGTCATGGTGTGTGTGTCTGTCTGTGTCATGGTGTGTGTCTGTGTCATGCCGTGTGTGTGTCTGTCTGTCATGATGTGTGTGTGTGTCTGTCATGCTGTGTGTGTGTGTGTGTGTGTCATGCTGTGTGTGTGTGTCTGTCTGTGTCATGCTGTGTGTGTGTCTGTCTGTGTCATGGTGTGTGTGTGTCTGTCTGTGTCATGGTGTGTGTCTGTGTCATGGTGTGTGTGTGTGTCTGTCTGTCTGTCTGTGTCATGGTGTGTGTGTGTGTCTGTCTGTGTCAGGGTGTGTGTCTGTGTCATGGTGTGTGTGTCTCTGTCATGTGTGTGTGTGTCTGTGTCACGGTGTGTCTGTATCATGGTGTGTGTGTGTGTATGTCATGGTGTGTGTGTGTGTCTGTCATGGTGTGTGTGTGTGTCAGTCGTGGTGTCTGTGTGTGTTTTTAAAAATAGTGTTTTACTCACCTTTTTTTTTTCCAATGTCGTGCTGGTCCCTGCCTCTATGACTGAGATCATCAAGCTTGATGATCTCAGCCAATCCGCACTGTCACAGGAAGCGCCTCTTGACCGTCTGAGTGTCTGTCACTAGAGGTGTCACTAGGAAGCAATGTAAACACTGCATTTTCTCTGAAAAGTCAGTGTTTACATTCAAAAGCCTGCAGGGACAGGCTATAGACACCAGAACCACTACATTAAGCTGTGTGTATGTGTGCCTGCTAGTGAGTGAGCTTGTGTTTTTATGTCAATGAGCTTATGTATATTGTATAGTGAAATTGTTTGTCTATGAGGCTGTGTATCAATGAGCTTGTGTGTGTCAGAAAGATTGTCTGTGTCTGCATGTGAGTATGCTTACTGTATAATTAAATGTTTTACTCTGAAAGGACCAATATTTTATATTAGAAAAAGATATATATATATATATATATATATATATATATATATATTGCTTTTTCTAATATAAACTCAATCATCTGGGGTGGCAAGACATAGCCTTACATATTACATGCAACAATACATGGCGCAATGACTTATGGGGCTGGCATAGATTTTTTTTTCCAGGGCTGCTTTGTATCCCCAGTCCGTCCCTGAGTGACAGTTGCAGAAGAGGAATCAGTCGGGAGCTATTAACAGTTTAATTGATACGCTTTTATGAAGAAGTGGGTTTTTAACGATTTTTTGAAGGAGTGGAGACTGGGTGAGCATCTAACGGAGGAGGGAAGCGAGTTCCACAGCAACGGTGCAGCCCTCGAGAAATCTTGAAGGTGAGCATCAGAGGTGGGAGTACGGACAGAAGATAGACGTAAGTCTTCAGCAGATCGTAAGGGGCTTATACTTGTGTATAAGGGAGGATAGATAGGTGGGAGCAGCATTATGTAGAGATTTGAAAGCAAGAACCAGTATTTTAAATTGAGCTCTATATTTTATAGAAAGCCAATGTAGGGACTAACAGAAGGGTGAGGCATGGGAGGTGCGGGCGGACAGGAAGATGAGCCTCGCCGCCGCATTCATTATGGACTGTAACGGCGCAAGTTGGGAGCACGTAAGACCACTGAGAAGCGGATTACAGTAGTCAAGGCGAGGGAAGTGAGGGAAACAGGTTGGTTTATATTAGAGACCCAATTATTAAATAAAAACGATATAAATAAACTTATCTGGCAAGAAAAAGGGTATCTGATATTGAAAGAAATTAAACATTTTATGGAGTTGAAGATTCAAAAATCGCTTATAGATGATCTAAAGTTAGACTTGTGGAAAGAAAAGAAAATTAAAGATGTAAATAATATTATGAAAGATGGAAGAATTAAAACATTTGCAGTTCTAATGTTAGAATACAATTTACCAAAATCTGAAACATTTAACTATTTAAGAATCAAATCACTCGTCTCTAAAAATTTTGAAGAGGGAAAAAGTAAAAATGCCATCTATATGAAACAAATTTTTGCACCAATGAAAACGTCAAAACTTTTATCAAAATGATATATGTTGACCCGAACGATGTCACAAATTATCGTTACAAAACAGTTTAAAAAATGGGAAACGGGGTACAACATTAACCAAGATGTTGATACTTGGGGTAAAACCCTAGTAAGAGTTAAGAAAAATGCCCATAATATAATTTTGATCTAAACTTATTTTAAAGTATGCAATAGGTGGTACTGGTTCCGACCAGATCAAACAAAATGGACACTTGTGTCTCAAATGTATGTTGGAGAGGCTTGGGGACGGCTGGAAGATATCTTCACATATGGCGGAGTTGCCCAAAAGTCAAAACTATATGGGATCAGGTCTATAAAATACTTTCTGATATGGATAAGACCAACATTGAAAAAAGCCTGATAACTGCATTATTGAAAATGGGCTGGCCTGATTTAACAACATCAAATTATTATCTTGTTACACATAGCTTCCTGGCTGTGAAGATTCTCATAGCTAGAGAATGGAAACAACCTATAGAAATCAGTTACTCTCAATGGGCAAAACAACCATTAAAGATGGAATTGGGTGTATGCTGGAGAAATAATTCCTCGGTCAGGAATAAAATGATAAGAGAGGAATGTCTTGATAAAATGTTGGCATTTAATAAAATCTGAGTAAAACATTCACTTCAGAATCAGATAAGCCTTATAAAGAAAACAAAGAAGAATTGCTCTTCCCTGCTCAGCACCCCCTTTCCACACAAGTAGAAGGTACTATGTATGAGTAAATGTTAAGTCTTTGTGCGTTAATGTTATATGTATTTTGTACTTCTTTTTGTGTGAAAAAAGTCAAATAAAGAGTTATTTATGAACCCAAAAGACAGATGGGTATTGCCTTTGCCCTCTATAAACATTTAGCGTGATTAGTTTGAATCTAATTTTTCAAAAGGTTAAATCTTTTTTGTTTTCAGTTTTTACTCACACTCACTGTATGTGACAGAAATGAGTATTTATTTTCCTCGTTGAAAAACGCAATGATGGATGCATACAGCATACATTCAATGCTTCGGTCCCATTACAACGCCGTCTTGTGAAAAGTCCATGAAATAATAATAATAATAATAATAACAAAGTATTTAACCAGGAAAGGTACATTCAGATTGCTCTGGTTTCCAAGTACGTCCTGGGTGGATTGAGACATTGACTGCACCCAGTTGCACGTCTGATTCAAATAAAGATATCATTTTATGTATTCTTAAATCCTCTATGTGCACTTTTTGTTGGATGGAATTTGATGGAATTTGACACCAGGGCAAGAAACACTGGTAGATAGGCAGAGTTTTTTTTTTTACTAAACTTAAAAGGGTTGTCAATGGAAATCTGAATTGCAAAATTTAGTCTAAAATAATCAGTTGAAGTTTTTTTTTTCAAATAATCTATTTTGACTTAAATCATTTAGACTCTTATTTCTTAAAATTCAAAGTTTAGTTAATAACCTCTGATGAGTGCAAAGTCTTTGTTATATTTTACATTGCTTTATGTGATTTCTGTGTGTATTACAGGTATGTATATATAAACTAGTTTACACATTTTTGCAGACATAGTGACCCATGCCACTGTGCCCTGGTGGGCCAATCCATCTGTTCCTGTATCAGACCGCAGGATGTGTCAGGAACAACTGCGCCATATAGCACCTGCCCTCCCCTCACTACGCCTGAGATTTTTACCAAATGTAAACTCTATTTAAAATAGGTTTTATTTCACATATCATTGTAGAAAGTAGAAATCCAGGCACTCCAAATTGTTCCAACCAACAGGCAATTTTTATTGGACCCAAGAACCACACAACGTTTCAACTCCTTAGGGCCTTTTTCAAGCTTGACAGCTTTACAAAGCAGGTATTACCAACTTGAGAGAGCAGCCCCAAGTAGGGCAAATCAATAAAAACAAAAGGATGATAGATGGCGGACCGTAATACATAGTGGCAATGGATCAGAGGGTGTGGTGAGTCACAACGGGGTCTCTTTAAAATATGACCAACATTTTTTAATTTTTTTTTAGTAAAACCAATGTGAGTAAGAAAGTTAGATTATAGTGGAAGCATTTACCATTTCACACAATATCTAAACTTCCTCCTACTTTTACTACCATAAAATTCAGATCTCCTATCTTTGCATCCCCTCCTCTATCTATTAGTATGCAATACATCCTTTATTTATGCGTCCCTGAAAATACATGTTGCCGTCTTTGTAAATTACATTCATCTTTGCCGTATCTGTATTGCCTTAAGGTATAGTCAATTTATCACAATAATGAAAATACCAAGCATGACTAAAAAATAATTTGCAATAATTTATTTTTAATAAAAGTACTTATTCCGTTGAGGCATTCTTTAATGCATAGCTAATTATTATAAGGCCTTCTCCGAAAGAATTTTGTTTAAAACAACATTTTAGCTCTATCTTTTTTCATAGTCTTACGGTAAGCTGTATTTTAAAATATTTCCGTAAATTAAAAGTTTCTTTCAGGAGCCCAAGTTTATATTCTCGAGGAAGAATGGTTACATATTGGAGTGTCACATTTGTTTGTCCGTAGAACTTTGCGTGTTTTATAATGTCATGTTGGGGGAAGGTAGAAGTTCTTAATTTATATTGATCAAAAGGAGAGGAAAATAAAAATGTAGTGTAATCGGTATTCCTGCATTGCATTGATCAAAATGTAATCTGATCTTCATCAGGCTCTTAATAATACATAAACACAATCTGATTATACTGTGTACAAATACGTACCTTTTCATGTCTTTACTGAACACATTGATCCGATGTTCATTTTGATCAGAGAGATAAGTGAACCTTTACATTTAGTAACTGATGATACCTGCTTTCACTTATTAATCAATCCTGCACATTTGCTTGGAGGCATTTTGGCCTTTTTCAGACTTCTTAAAAATGACTGATGTTTCTGGCTTGCCTTGCATGAAGTTCTCTTTACATAGGTCATACTCTGACTTTTCAATTGGGTTAACGAGTAGCTGTCATTGTATACACAAATACACATAAAAAAGTAGTAAAAATTAATCTATAGATTATGCTAGTTGAATTGGTAGAATATTTTTTTTTTGCTATTATGTCCTCCTTCTTTTATCTGTCAATTATTGATGGTTTAGAAGTATGTGCTGGCAATTGACTGGCAGAGGAAAGCAGGAGAACCGTCTTAAAGGAATAAATTCTAATATGGTATGTTGCAGATGTCACATAGATCTGATGCTGATTACTGGCAATAAAGCCAGCATGCAAGAATCGTGGCAGCACATTTCTTGGTTGGGAAAGTGTTCTGTAGCAGGGTCAATTGAGTTGGATGTAGGGCAGGAGCAATATGAGCTGAGGGGTGTGTATTACAGTAGTGTAATCTCTAATCAGGTCATTCCTGACACTCCGACGTGGAGTTAAGTAAGACCATTACAGATCCTAAAGAAATTGCATATTCGTGGCCTTAAGGTCTGTTTACCATCAAAGTGAACCTCTCATGCCAAGTTCACTTTAAACACTGGTATTATGTCACTGCATTTCAAAAACAATTGTTTCTTAAAAAGTTGAGGTTCTTCTGGATCATGAGGAAAAAAAGCAGCCCTAGTGCATGCTACTTTCTCCACCACGCTCCACGGATCAGAGAGGTTCTTTTGTTAGAATGCAGTGTTTAGATCTGGACAGGCATTTCCCATGTATGTTGAAAGTTACAATATCAACAACAGCCCATAAACTAGTCAATACACTCAGTACAAAGAATAATGGGTATTAAGTTGAGATGGATGAGGGAGAAATATCTAAAGGCTACTGGGACCGGTGTGTGCCATGTGCTTTATATACCACTGTGAAACAATGACTAGAGAAAATGAGACCGATCAGACTCCCTGGTTCCAACTACCTGTTGATCAAACACATTCAAATCTTATTTATCATTCTCATGCAATGGAGGCCAAAGGGAGAAGAGAGATATACACATAGGTAACTTCACAGGAAACATGGCACACCACAAATGACAAATGAAAATTAAACAAACAGAAAACCAGGACTGTAAACAGATGCCGATAGTAACACTAAGCAATAATACAACTGATAGACAATCAGGCCTATAACCATAGAGTATAGTTAGTGAGAATTTAAGTGATATTATTCGATACTAAACTGTTCTTTAGACACACGGCCATCGTGAATCGCAGAGACTAGTTACCTTGAAAGTAAAGAGATAAAACTAATATATGTTGCAGATTTGTTAGCATATTTTTGATCGTCTGAAGTTCCTCCCCATATGGTGTACAGCCCATGGGGCAGGTACTGGTGTGATATCAGAGGTTTGCGCAGTCTGGTCTATTTCTCTTTTCCCAATACATATTTTCAAGAACCGGTAGAAAGAAACAATGCCGAGAAACCATACTTCTCCTACGTCTTTCTATTATAGTATGAGACAAATCTTATACTCAGTATTATGAGGTGAATGTTTGTTTTTTTGTGCCAGAGGACTGAGAGAACTTTAACATAATTAAACAGGAGTAAACAGGTTCTAGGATCTAACTATCATGAACACATACATAGTCACAGAGTTTGCAATTTGAAACCTTTTGGAGAGCTGTCAATTTCAGTTTGTTTATTGTAGTAATATATCTTCAGAAACAAGAATGCCTTCACAGATGAGTGTGCTGTTCGACATTATTTTGATAGCTCCTATCACTTACAGGAAAGTTTAAAGGGACACTCCAGGACTCTAAAACACTTTAGCTTACTGCAGTGTTTTATGTTTGAAAAGTGTTCTTCCCCTTTTTTATTTACAAAAAGTGCAGGTTTCAGTAGAAATTGGCACTTTTTAAAATTCAACTTGTTACACCCCCAACTGTCAATCATTCAACCTGTCCTGTTACTTCTGTAGTTTAGCTTGAGGCAGGCAATTGCCCACAGCACCTGCCTTGCAAAGACTTCTCATTGAGCCGCATTGAAAAGTCTGTGATTGAAAAACCACAAACAGCCTGGGCAGGGCTTGCGATGGCTGCAGACAAAAGATCTGCAGCTTTCACAAACTGTTTCTAGATATAACCCTATTAAAAAAAAATGCATGCATTCTTCCAATGAGGGTATATCCACTAAACAGTGTTTTTTGTTGTTTTTGTATTTGGGCAGTGGATTGTTCCTTTAACGTTTCCATTGTACTATGCGTTATTGACACCAAATTAAACAAAAAGTCAACTTTGTGCCATTTCAGATTTGGTGTCTAATGTGCTCAGCGACAATTATGAATAGCTTGACTGCTTCTTTTAATATGTTTTGCATATTTCAATATGCTTGCTGATGGAAATGTCACCATTACTAAAGCGTAGAATATACTGCTCTCCATGGTGCCAAAACATGATTGGTTGTGTATTAAAATGGTCTTTGTCTGACATTATGTATGGACGAGAGAGAGAATTGAAAGGAATGTGGATGATCAATAAAATGTATACATAAGAACACAAAAGAGACTAATCTGTTTTTTTTTTTTTGTATTTCACTAGACAGAGAAAACCCTTTGAGACATTTTTAAACATAAGAAGATCCTTAACGAATACATACATTTTCTGTTAAACTATTTTTTTTGGTCTAGTACATATACAAAAAAACTAAAGATTTTCCTGTTGCATCATTTTTTATGAGGCATACGTTTCCACGTTTCCATAGTTCCCTTTATCTCCTACTGGTGGAGGATCCCCTGTTCTTCTCTATTGTCCATTAAATCCCAGTTATACCGAGATACGGATTTAGGTTTATAGTGCTCTCAAATGAATAATTCAATTTGACCCATCTGGGCCAACAGAGAAACAAAGGATCTATTTCAATATTCATTAACTAACCACATATATTTTTTGTATAACATGTAAAAAAATGCCCTTAATAGTTGATAAAAAAAATGTTACGTAATAATATTAAAATAGTTAGATTGTAACAAATGTACATCACACATCTAAATAGATTTGCTTAAACAGGGGGCCAAGGTAGTAATTTACCCGCAATAGATTTTTGCACAAATTGTGCAAATCTCCATTCAATAACTAAGGATAGTTCCCATATTCTATCCCTTGTTGGCCAAGTTTTAAGATTTTCTCTGTTCAGGCCGCCTCTGATTCTGTTTACAGAGGAACAGACATAAGGTAAACCAATGAAATGCCACGTTAGCTGTTAATTTTGTCACCTCAGGCTTAATAGTTGTTTCATGGTAATTTTTTCCAACTTTTGTAGCCATAATGTTTAATCTGCTTTTATGGTCTCCTAGCTGTGTTTAATCAGGGTAATTATAAAATCTTAATTAAATAAAATACTGCACAGTTTGTATTAAAATGCAAGTTGTGGTTCCTATAACTGTAAAGAATTTATATGAAGTGTAACTCAAATTAACACTAAATACTGGAACAAAAATATTTATTTAACCGTACTGGGGTTGCGTTTAAAAAGTGATCTACTTTTTAATGTAATTTAAAGCCAACACATTTATTAGTTTATCTTTCATTGATTATTAGTAAAGAGATTAAATTGTCAGGCCGTGAAGCAGCAACACGTTTCTGGAGTAACATAATGCTTTATATAGCATTACTCAGCTGAAAATAGAATCTCAAATGTGTACCTCTCAAAAATTATTTTCTTACTTATTCTAAGTTAGAAACAGGATATTCTGTTGTTATATTTATATTTTAACATCAGGGTATTCAATATATATCTTATAATTCATATTTTCTTTTTAACTCCTAGTTAGTTGGCAATTTTTTTTTGTGCCTGTGATTGAAGTGCCTATTTACGTATTAATTGAAGAATACTAGAAGTGGATTATATCAATGATTGGATGCTCCCAGTATTAAAGTGGCTCTCCAAACTCATAAAGCACTTAAGCTTGCTGAAATGCTTTATGTGTGAAGAGCGTGCCCTTATTTTAGAAAAAGTACAGATTTTAATAGAAATTGGCACTTTTATAAAAGAAAACACCTTGTTATACCTCCCTGGATTTCAAGCAGGTGACAGGTCCTGTTATTGCCTGGTTTGGTTTGGTCAGTTTAGTGAGGCCCAAGAGGCAGCAATTGCCCAGAGTACCCACCTTGCAAAGACTTCTCATTTAACTGCATTGGGAAGTCTGTGATTGGACAGCCACAGAAAGTATGGGTTGAGTTAGAAGGGGAGGGCTTGCAAAGGCTGCAGCCAAAATAACTGCTACTCATATTTTCTGAGGAGTGAGAAACGTTCATGCAATTATGTCTATACATCTTGAAGTTAACACAACAGATATTTCCCTTTCTAAGTGTACCTGGACTTCAATGCTCCATCATTGTCTATTTGTGATCCTGTTCCAACCTAGCTAATACTTTGACGCAGTCATGCATATTCATTTACAGATTCTAATGTTCCCATCCTTGTCAAACCTTGCATGTGTTTAACATCAGAATGGGACATCCATGGTTGCTTTGACATCCATAGTAACTGATAACCTTGTCATCCATGATAGTTGATAGCTATGCCCTTAAAAAAAAAAATCTAAGCTGTTATCAGATATTAGATGTTTCTCAGATCTCACTTTTTCTTGTAACCCAATGAAGTAAGGCAGGTGTTTTCTGGTTGGCTGGAGATATAGAAATTGCATACTCATTGACATGGAGAATTTCACGCCATGATTACAAAGATAAAAATACAACATTGTGTGATAGCAGATACTTATATAAAAGAGCTGCACCGCTTAATCCAGGCAAATAAAAGCATGGGCAAAGAAAATACTGTTGAGAAATGTATTCTTATTTTACAGGAATGTATTTCTTTGTTAAAAAAATGTAAGTTATTTATAAAATAGTCTTGTATAAAGGGCTATATGCTACATAGGTTTCTCATAAAGAGAAGCTTTCATTTGGTATCCCATAGGAGGCAGATTGGTAGATACTGTTGATTTCTCATACTTCTCAATATGCTCATAATACAACTCATTTAATTAACTCATTTAATGAACTGCTTATACCACTTTTTGCATGTAAATATAAGCACATGGTAAGCATTGCCCTTGGCTTCACTGATCATAAAGTTTGTTTAACCCCTTAAGGACCAAACTTCTGGAATAAAAGGGAATCATGACGTGTCAGACATGTCATGTGTCCTTAAGGGGTTAATAGCCTAATCTGCCCACTCTGGTGGTTGAATATGGTAGTTTGGTAAAGGAAGGGTTACTTTAATACGTTTTATAAAATCATGGTATATGGTATAAAATGACTCACTGGGCATTAATTACTAGGTACCAATATTTCTGAGTTTTTTAATTAACAAAAAGAGGGCCAGGGGTGATGCTGTGATTCTGCATCTGCTATCCTATGGTTTTATAGGTGTACATAACCAAACGATTTTTCAGTATCTGCCTATTCAAACAAGCAATTTATCATTATGTGGGTCAGTTTTTTAAGCAAGTTATGCAGTAGGGTAATCTCTGTGCCAAATAAAGCCGGTACACGGTTATTCACTAAGGAGCTAACTGTCCAGATTGACAAAATTTGGTTAAAACAAGTGAATGACAACTGTATTTACAATTCTCATATTTACTAAAGGCAAATTCAGGAATATCAATAAAATGAGCACATCTCATTCAACACAATCCGGTATAAAATCAGTATTTCTCACAGGCAAATAATTCACACATTTAACAAACTCTAAATTGATACCAAGAAAATCTTTAAAATAGTTTCACCTGCTTTTTGTAAATCTACATTATTTGCGCTGCTTAAACACTTTCTGCAGTGCAAGGGTTAATGAATGTGGCGTCCACTAGCCAGCTGCCACAATAATAATGTACAAAAAAGCAATCAGTAGGATAACATCTTCCGAAAGCCCCCCACTTACCATGAAGTGGGTGGGGACACAATGGCTAAAGAGTTGAGCAGCAACTACCCCCACTATGGCTGCCACCAGTCCCTACCAGCCAGTGCTAATTTGGATTAAATTGAAGCAGTATCAGTATTGATGATGGGATCTCCCACTGCACTCCCTCAAATCCCACTTATTGGCAGTGAGTTAGAGCAAACTAATACCAATGGAATGAGGGGGCACCAGTGGTTCCTCTAAGGCTCACAGTGGAATTGGGTGGAATCACAATAATACCATGAGATTTGTGTCTCTGCTACACATGTAGTAATTCACACAAACTGTAGGACACTCTTGCCTCAGAAATGAGGTGCTCCGGACCCAGAGTTGGCACAACCCAATAGAGTTAATAAAAATAAATCAGATCCAGGCACTCCATATATCACAGATGGCTTCTTTATTAGAACAGAAAAAACAGCAACGTTTCGGCCTACAGAGGAGGCCAAGCTTGGCAAATGTCTCTGTGTAGGCGGAAACGTTGCTGCCTTTTCTGTTCTAATAAAGGTGCTATCTGTGATATATGGAGTGCCTGGATCTGATTTATTTCTGTCTGTTACACATGTAGGCATAGATGGGAATCTTCTGCAATCTTTAAATGGTTAATCCCCGCAGCTGTAGTGTAACTGCAAGTGTAATGGTGCTCAGCCATGCATAAGCCTAAAGGTATATCATTGGTTACTACCAGCTGTAAGGATGGGTGGTAATGAGTTGGAGCTAACAGCCCCCTTTATTTTTAATCCTGCCCACACAGGCTGAATGCTGGAGAACCAGTGGGAGGTTCTCACCTATATTATTTAGAAGCAGATATTGAAAGGTTTTATAGGCACCCCCACAATGTTAATGGGATAGGGTCTTTAACTGTCGTTAGTTTGTTTAACTAGGGGGCAGTGAGTGGGGAGGTCAAAGGGGAACTGAGACAGATCTTCCCTTTTCATTGCTTTAATACATAGTAATACTGCTCAGGAAATGGGATCACGATGTTGGAGACTTGGATGACTACTCAACTGTTTAGTAGAATGTCCCCCAGCTGCAGCATATCAGATGAGAGTTAGGGGAGGACTATATTCTATCCATAGTTACATGGGGATCATATTGCTCTCCCATATGCTTTAAAATATATATAGAAGGCGTATGCCTGAAGTTGTGGGAGGGATTTTATGCCTATTTAAACACAGCAAATCCCCTTACTCACCTGTCTTCGACGATTTCGGAAATTCGCCTTCATTTCCGCTTTGCAGACCTCTGACGTCAGTCTGCCGCGACGCTTGCACACAGCCCACCGGTTTCGTGGGTATTTTCACTCGAACGGTAGCCTCCCGACAGTTTCGTCCAAACTGTAAGTCCTTTCAAACGATCTTCGTTTTTAGTATTCGTTTTGCACGCATAAGTCATTCAATGGTGGGGTGAGAGTAGTCGTGTGGGTCGGTAGTTTGGCAAGAGGGTGTCGCTCGCATCGCTCAGTTCTAGCGCGGCTTCAGGTGAGGCAGGTGAGTGGAGTAAGGGGATAATGGGAGTGTACTCCCTATGTCAGCGAGTGCATGAGGGGCATGGGGACACGTCCCTAGGAGCGGACTTTATGTTATGACTGTGTCGGTACGGATCGCTATTTAGGAAGTACCTGTTCTCCACGAGGTTTCCCCTACTCTACCTGTTCTTGGTACGAGCAACGGGGTTTTTCTGTTCAAACGGGTCCTTACTAGCAGTCATCGCCGAGGATAGAGTCCAAAATACCCACGAAACCGTAAGCCATGACCTACATATATGCATTTTTTGACACACGAGTTTCCTCTTTGCTTTTGATTATCAGATGCAAAATAACAGAGAGCTATGCTATCGTAACTGATCGTAATGGGATTTTCCTGTGTAGTGCCGTAAAAAAACGTTGTGCCAGGCGCAGTCCCATGGCGTCATCGCGGGTCAGGTCTATACTTTACTTTTCATTCGCATGGTTTCACACGTTTTATTGCTTACAATGACTGCCCCTACTAACCGTTACTTTCACTGCTCGTTTTGCTGAATCGGAAATTCCATTCGTTACATTGCTGGCTTTCGTTTATGCAAACTCCCGGACGTACTCGGCTAGTTTTTCGTACACATGGTTCACACGAACACAGCATTTCAGGCGTTTTACCAGTTCTCATGATCTCTGCTGGCATTTGCATTCGAGGGGGCACTTATTCTCGTATGTAACTGCACATACGCTTGACAGGGCACTGTTACATGGAAATAAGTATCCCCTAATGCACATTTGTACTGTTTTCTCTGTTCAATACGTCAAGCTGTAGGTGAATGTACTGCAGGCCAGAGTTTCTGTTCTCTGTGCTTCAATTTTGTATTTTAATGTGTGCACCTGTAGATCTTGGCATTAACTGGGCAATTTGATATTGGCTACTTCGAATTGCTATAAGCATCATTTCATAGCGGTCACCAGAGGTACGAGGCTACGTTACAAATGCCAAGGGATAACACTCTGTCCAAATAGGGGAAGATCTTTCAATTTTAAGACCGTGCCGCTGTCAATATTTACTTATCAGAACGTAAAATAATTTACTGTATGTTCAGGGAAGCTAATTCCCAGGGTAATGAACCATGATTTAAATAACTGATAACACAGCATCTCCACGTTTGGCTTCTATTAGTAATAAAAAATAAATAAATAAATAAATAAATAAAAAAAAAAGTTCATACATACATTTAACTTAAGCAATGATACAGCACTCTTCTAATTTATGGAGTTAATAGCTGTTCGCTTACTTCCAAGATGCTCTTACAATCGTGTTTTATTTGTGGTTATATTGTTTTGTCCTTTTTGGTTTGTTTCATCAGCATATTTACATTTTAGATAGGGAATAAGTCGCCATGCTCTCAAGGTCCAAATACGTTTGGAAATAATATCGAGTAAGTATGAAAGTTAGATGTCTTAAATAAAAAAAAAAATTAAAAAAAAATTGAAAATAAATGGGTAGAGCACATAAGGTCGTCATTATTATTGGTCTTCCTCAGTATAAACACAGATGCTCTAACTGTTATATACATCTTACATTTATCAGCACACGCTTGTGGAAACACAGCTAGGCATACTTGACAATTAGGCCGTGCATTACATCACTAAACCTATTTGAAGATCCTAACATATTCAGCATTGCATTCAGTCCTATCATGGCCTGGTTACCTTGCCTTGTATACCTGCGCAGACAAGCACATATGTTGCTAGACAAGTGCATTTAAGTTCACACTACAGTTCTGATGAACAAGCCTCGGCAAGGGCAAGTATGCGTTTTTAACTCTGCCATGAACGAGATCCGCATAATACACAAAGAAAAAAAAAAAAGAGAAAAAAAAAATATATATATATACATATAAATGAACTCGTATTTCGTTACAAGTCAAGGCCACGATACGGCACCACGAGCCCCGAGGGCCATACATACAATCATACACGCATCCTAGTTTTACGTCCCGACATGCTCACAGGGCACTCCAGTTTCGGTCAAGCTGTACGATCCTAACTCATTACCACCCACGTTTCGTTCATTGGTGTGTCCTCTCTCACTAACTAACTATCCATCTTAGTTAGCAACTGCTGGCTGTTAGGTTCCTAGGTGTCCACTAGTTATTACTCCCCCTGGCTTCTTTGCCATAGGTTAGTGGTCCCGCGAGGCCAACACCCATCCTCATACTTGGAGGTACTTTGCCCCTCGGGCCAAATCATAGTTAGTCACCACGCATTGTGGCATAGAGAGGGCCTCATCCGTCACTCCCATTCTATCTTATGTTTAACTTTCACCGAGAGGCCGACACCCCGCCACACCGTTCAGTGGCCGCACTGCCCCCTCGCGCCAACACATAGATAGAGCCTCTCAAGCCGCTTGGCAAATAGCAGGGCCTCACCTGTCACCAACCTAGAGTAATCGTTTCGCCGCATCGCGGCACTAGCTAGTCAGCCAGCCTACACTCACTCACACTCACGCTCGCACCCCTAGTACGCTGGTGGGACGGCACACTACAGACCCGTCACGCATAATCATTATGTTTTGGATCCTATAACCGACGCGGGTATTCCTGGCACTTTATTTCCCGCTTTGGTTAGGTTGTGAGTTACATACTCTTAGGGTAATGCGACCAGTATGTCAGGACTGTCATACTAGGCTAATCCCGTGCTTTCAATACGTAATCTCTTCCGGGCTACGGGTTTGCTGGTTACTGAGACATAACAGTTCAAGGATACCAATTTGTATATTACCCCGACCTGTCACTCGCTGGTGTTCCTCACATGCCGCGTACACTAGGGGCCCAGGCCAAGCTAGTAGAAACCAAGACCGGCGGTCCCTCCAATCGTTTCAGGCGTTTCTTACATATATTCGGCTAGGTACGTATGTGGGGTCTCACGTTGCCTTTCGCGTTGCACGTTGTTCAGGTTAGGCCTTGTATTTGACCATCATCAGGTCCTCCAGACACTGTCGTACATACAGTGACTGCTTCCGGACTCATGTATTGCGGAGATGCTATTTATTACTTCGCAGCATTTTGGGGGCATTTTTCGTACATTGAGTTCTAATTTACCGTTTATCGACTCATACTATCACTTCATTTTCACGTCAGCGTCACTTATACAAGCAATGCAGGTTAAGCTTTAGCAGTCTGATTTGACCGGGTATACAGAACTCCCACTTGTTTTCATATCGAACGTAAAGGCATCACTCTGCCTCCATTTCGGCCAAACGAATGCCTTTGAAATCCTTCATCTACTGTATTTGGGACTTGTCTGCACGCTTGACATTCACGAGGTCCTCCATGCGCATTCAATTCATTCGTCACGCATTTTGACGTTGTTCACGTTTCACTTCATGTAAGTTTAAGAACTCCATCAGGAGTTACTTTCGGTCATGCTGGTTGTTTCGATTTAAGTTGTAACACCTTATGCATCCTATAGTACATTCTTTTCGATCTCATGCCTGCCAAGTGACTGCTATAGGGTACTTGCTATACAAACGCATATCGCCTTCAAATTTAGTCAAAGCTTCTCTTCAGGTTCCTCTCTCGTGCAAACATTTCCCTACGATGAGCCACGGCTTTGCATTCTATTCTTCGGTTCCCATCTCCACAGTTGGTTTCATCAGGTGCCTGTTACAGTCCTTTTTCGCTGTGTTGTAATGCAGGTAATCACACGTGTGCGGTCAGGTTAACGCTTGTTCACAAGGGGTTAACACCCTGCTGCGCGTAGTTAGTTCAAGTCCACATGGCCCAAATCATGGGTAGGGCTCTCTCACACACAGGGCTTACGGCACGGCCTCAACTCTTACGGGATAGTCCTTATCTTCGCCTATTCGTTCCCATTCGCTAAGCAGCTCTACTACACGAGAATTTCAATGGGCATCTGAGTTTTGCATAATTTAAACATATTACGTTTCTTTCCTCCTCACAGCATGCTACAAGAACTAGGTCCAGGTAACGTACTCTCTTTGATACACGCTAACCCTGTCGTCTCAAGTCCCCTGCAGTATCCTCCACCCTAGCCACTTCCGAAGTCGGTCCTTGCTTAAACGTTACAGTTGACATAAAAGAACACGCAGTCCGGATTTCCTCTGCAGGTCAAAAAAGGTATCGATCATGCTTGGAGTTAGAGTCTACGCAGGTAAGATTTGTCTACTAATGCTGAGCAAACGTACTCTACGAAGCTTATGATATGTGTAAGTATTGTATGTGGTTCAAGATTATAAGTGCGTTCCGATTATAATGGTTGCTCGTACTATTTTTGCCACATCCCTCAAACAATTCATGCCATGCATTCGCTCCTTGTTTGTTAGTCTTGGCCTCAATCCGAATTCCTTCTCGGGACATTCATTCCGTGTTAGGGCCGCCACAGCAGCCTCAAGTCGTCCAGTTCCAACTCATCTTGTAGAGAAGATGGGTCGCTGGAAGTCCTCGGCATACAACCGGTACATTCCAAATCCAGAAAGAAATCAGGCTCGCTTCCTATAATATGTCTAAATGATTTGTTATGTTTAATAAATGTCACATACTTTTTGGCCCTCTTTTGCAGGCCTAACCTCACGTCGGTTTCGGCATACCTCAACCGACTCTCATATATTAAAATTACACACAGTTTAATGTGCGCCCCTTCCATAATCCCGTACACAAATATATATATATATATATATATATTTTACTGTGGTGGCTGGCTAGCGATAGCTGGTGAGCCGCCACAATTTTAACCCTTTCACCTCAGAAGATGTGTAACTTTTTGCATGCTGGATGCTTATGCTGTGGCATCCAGAATAGCCCTGTGTAGTGTAAACATTTATCAAGACATCAATAATCCAACAAAATTGTTCTAGGTATAATATGTAGAATTGCTAAATTCATCCTTCATATATTATTCAGCATTGACATTATACGCAGCAATACCCATCTCATTCGAAAGTAAAATGCTCTCTTGCCTTTAACATTTTATCTCTAAACCGTGGCCCAGACATTAAAGGCAAACAAATGGATTTGTATATCAGGAGAGCACATCTATCTTTTCTATATCTCATCTATATTCCCAGATATTTGTTGGCACTTATTCTGAAACATTTCCTCCTTATGCATTAATTCACATTTGTATCCACTAAAGGTTTAACAGAAATCCAATAGGACTAAAAACAAGGCAACTTTTTTGAAGAAGAAAAAAAAAGTAATAAAAAAAAAAAAATCTTACGTCAGCTGCAAAATGACAGCTAAGAAAAATGTCCTAAGAAGTTCGAGATAAACAAGTCAAATTTAGCAGATTGGCCTCATCTTTCTTTACGCACAAGATTTCTGCTTTGAGCACCACTACAATAAAATTTACTGTACATCAGATGGGAAAGGGCAAAAGTGTTTCTTCTCGTGTCAAGTGGTTACACAGCCTACTGACAGCTTAGTGTTGATTTCTAACCATCTTGTAAGACTACGTTCATTTGTATTCAACGCCGTTAGTAGTAATACAGTATTCTCTGACTGTGACCTTTCACAGAACAATTCGGACCAGTGTCCATCACCTTGCCTTGCAACCAAGTCATTTCGCGTAGATACAATTCACCGTCCTATGACTGGCAGATTGAAGTTTTCATTTTTGCTCTGCTTCAGCTGTTAGAATACGATTTTGTATTTTTCTTTTTATATAGAGAAGTGTAGTAAAAATTGCAATGAGCCTCGGTCTGGCCATGCTTTAGTACAGTCCATTTGCCACAAATTCCGTTTTAAACTGAAATTAGTTTTTTGATTCCCACTTGGTGGAAGATAGTACGTCATTTGCGAAATCTCGCCTCAAGTTATATTTAGGAGATAAATGAGCCATTGAGAAATCTCCAGAGAAATGTTAGGAGTGGACTACGTAAGAGAGCTGGAGTGCAGCTTCCGTAACGGATTGCACGTATCCATTTTCTGATGTGTTTTGCGGTGTTCTGTTATATCGATTATATCTTATTTAATTTGATTAGTTTTGATTTTTTTTAACTTTGTGTTAATTTCACACATGCTTTCGTTGGAGCAGGCGCTTTCTTCCTGTGAGTACAATGAATTCAATACATGATTAAACACGAGGTCAGTTATATATCTGGATGGACCATTCCGGCGATATGTACGTTGAAATCATGCACCGTAAGTCAGGAAGGGCAGCTGGCATGTAATAAGAAATGCAGCTATTGTTCTATATACATATTGGGTAGCTGTGACTCCCATTCCCATCATTCCCAAAGCTGTGGCATTTGTAGTGGATTTCACGGCTCTTTTTAATATAAGCTTGAACAATCCCTTTATAAAACACATAATGTTTAATGCATGTAAAATGAGAAACCTTTAAAAGAAATATAGAAGAAAGCAAAAGGGGAGGGTGTCGGTGGAAGAATGTAAAGGCAATGCTGAATGCTGCAAACTTTGACAGAGACTGTTATTAGATAAGGAACAATGAATTCTGACATATCAAGACGATGTTTAGATCCACCTGTGAATTATGTAAAAATGAGGATTTGCCTAAATTATATCCCACAATGAAAATCAGCCCAGCAAAAATCAGACAGGAAGTGCCCCCAGTGGCTGTCTGAATAACTGCCACTAGAGGTGTCCTTAGGAAGTAATGTAAACACTGTCTTTTCTCAGAATAGACAGTGCTTTCATCGCTGAGACTGCAGGGGCAGTGTCTTTTTGCTGAAGTGGTGCTGGTGCTTAGAGTGTCCATTTAAACCCCTATGCTCTATATTGGATAAACATGGCTTTCATTGAAATTGACAGGGTTATCTAGATATACCATAGCCAATCCAGGATTACCTGGATTACCATAAGGGTTTGTTCACTAAACAGTTTTAGTGGTATAATCCCAATCTTGACTATATTGTCATACCTGTTGCTTATTTAATAATTAAATGACCTCTCCAATGTTACAAATAAATAATTTTATTTCTAACTTTGGAGTGTTCCTTTTATATTTTATAAACTCCCCCCACCACCCCACACACCCCATCTCCCCCCCTCCCCCCCCCAAAAAAAAAAAAGTGAATTAGCTCTAATCCAGCAACGAGACTGTCTTCTTTTTGCAGCTCTGCTTTTCCCCTGAGAAATCACCACTGGCAACAATCTCCAAGCAAATCCAATGTGTCTCACAGAGAAACATAAGAGCTGAAATCTGTAGCACTCACTTCTGCTTTGAGTGCTGATTTAGTGAGGAATGTAACCTTACCCGGCTGGGAGGAGTGGGAGGAGTCACCAAGGGGTTTTATAAAAGTGACAATTTATATTGAAAGCCACAGTTTTATATATTAAGACAAAGGGGGCATGCTGTCAAACCCTAAAGCACTTCGGTTCGGAGTATTCCTTTAAATTATTTACAGATCACCAACTCCTGAAGAATTCCTTAACAGTATTCCGAAGGTTATTTACCTTGTGCCATACTGAGATAGAAGACAATAACAATCCATAGATCAAGTGTGTATGAGAGCTTCAGGAAGTCCACCTAATAGAGTCAGAGACGAATAGAAAAGAAAGACGTATTGGAAGAAAACTTGCTCACTCCTCTGGTACTGGGAGGGTTAAACCAAACCATAACCATAACTTGGAGCAGTAATGAGTAAGTTGGCGCGTGAAAAGCAGACTGTAGAGTTTATTCAATAAAAGGCAAATTGCAGTGTAGTAAAACATGAATAGTAACATTCAGGGATTATTTGCTATAGTGAGAATTCAAAGGGAATTCTAGGAGAGTTTAAAAGTTAAGGTTAAAATAGCAGAACTGGAAAATGTCTCTAAGTCAGCTAGACTTTCAGTTCGTTTACTCTGGCCTTAAATTTGAAATTTACTCTGGAACATTTGGAAGCATTCTTAAATTTTTCAGATATCTCTGACATTCTCTCTGTAACAGTAACAGCAGACAGGGGTGTGAGACTGGCCAGTAAAATTACTGAAGATATACCCATAAGCCACCAGGGTGTACTATATTTGCACATTTGCAACTCTGCCGAATCAACTCTTGTACGTGTTCTTTTGTCATGACAACTAAATTAAACATTTAAATATCATCATTACTCAGATAAACCTGTGTTTTCTCTTTTGTCTCGTCAATTCAACTGCTCTGTCAAAATGTACATTTACTGCAATGCGTGGGAACCTATTCTACAACACCCTGTATTTCAATCTGCGAAAGCCGTTGAGAAATTGGAGTAATTCTTTGACACAAATTGTTTTGATTTGGGTAATACCGCTGAATTCCATAATGTCATTGTTCATCAATACGATGAATAGATTTGCTTTCTGAGCTGTGTGCAAACAACCCCCAGGCTTCTATTTCAAAGTACAAGTATAACATTTACATTTCGCATACACTTGTTAAATTGTTCTTTGCATTTCTGTATTGGGTACCGTCTACTTGCAAAGAGGGATTTACAGCAAAATAATAGCTAAACCAGCATGTTCGTTCCCTGCCCCTCCCCCACTCCTACCATCACAATAATATTTATTAGGTAAAATGATGTATGTCTATCCAAAACATTCACACATAAAGTGAAGAATTTAGATTAATATTGATTTTTCCTCCCTTTTGGAAACTGAAATCAAATATGGTTACCTGCTCATTTATGAAACAGATTTATTCTGTTGACTTAGAAGCTTGTTTGAAAAATAATTGAATTTCTGTTACCTAATGGAAAGTGACAGTTAACAGTATTTATTTTCCATTTGTGTCTCAGCAGATAGCATAACAGAGGTTTGATTTGTAGTTAGCTGTGGAATTTCAGATTATTCTGTTCTGGTAATTGAAGAGATAGACATTAGATGAACTTATACAATCAGGTTTTGGTGTTTACACAGCCAGTAAATGCTGCATTAGTTAAGCAAACATCACGCATCCTTTATGTTTCTTTATTTTGGTAATTGTTAATCTGGATATTAAAGTTCCTTGATATATTTTGACATCAGTTAAAAATGCATTTTGCTTTAAAGCAGTTACCCTTGGTTGACCAACGCATTTTGCACAGTTTTTGCACAGAAAGTGCAAAACATTTTTTAAGGATTTTATTAGACCTGTGCATTCGAATTTTGGACTAATCGCAATTTGTCTGAAATTAGGGTGATTAGCGGGTAAATTCCATAATTCCGAATCACCATATGTAAATTTGTAAATGACGCACACAATGTACAAGCATGTTCGTTTCATTCATGATTCAGAGTTCTGCCTCCCCCACCCCCCCCCCCCCCAAAAAAAAAAACATTGATGGGAAAAGAAGATGATTGGTGGTTATGGGACAACCACCAAATGTTGATTTTTTTCACAGTTCAAGTGACTTGATTTCAGAGCTGAGAGAAAGCACACGCTATGATGTTTAGACTGACTGGTGTGGACCTTGTATGTATTTTACATCCTGCGAGCAGATTTGTGCCATGATAGGATTGCCTACTGAAATTGTGACAAAGTACAAATGAGTGCAGTGTAATGATAATATCTCGATGGACTCAGGTGCCTTCATACTTTAAGGGATGAACTATAACTAACTGGTTCTAGCTACAACCAGTAACAGCACACTAAATGCATTTCTCAATACAAAGTGACAAGTAAATCCTAAAATCCCCTTGAGTCTATCATTATGTCCACAATTTTTATTTTCTAGATTGTGAACTCTTGTCAGACTGTGCTTGATCATTGTAAGGCTTGATCTTCTTGAGTTCTGTGTTAGACCCCAGCTTTTCCAAAACATCTGGAGAGACGAAGGTTGCCTACCTCGGGGCACTAGTTATCAAGTCTGGAACTGTAAGCACATCTTCTGCACTTGCATATCCTTTGCCCCCGTTACTGTGAGTCCACCCTTTGTTCTAACTCCTGTTCAAAAAGTGATTGTAAGGGTGGAGGTCTTGACTGAGAGTGCAGGGTAGGTATATTGAATTTAAAAGTCAGTAGGAAGGTCCCACGTTTATTGTATTTGATATTAACAAGGTTAGACCTCTTAGACCTCTTAGACCTCTTACATTTCATTACATACTTTATGTTATGCTACAGTTTCTATTCTATGTTTGCATCACCACTTATCTTTTAGTCAAAATATTATCTGTTCGGTAATTAGCTCGGAGTTGGTTACTGGTAATTTTAAAGGTCTGTGTACATTAAAATGCAATGCCTGTCTTTAAAGCAAACAGCTGTTGAGATTGCTTTAGTAGTTTATTAAATATGATTCTCTTTACGGTATATGTTTTAGGTCTAGGTAAAAATTGTTTTCGGAAATCTATTATTTTTGTAACTTGAGGATGTTTTTTTTTTTCTTGATAAAAGGGAAAGTAAGATACTGTTTAATCCTGTGACCAAATGCAATCTCTGAGCCAGACAATAGATGCCTACAGGTGTTATTTTAACTGTGACATTTTCGCACAAAGAAGAGCCATTAAAATTGCAAGAGGCTTATCGGCCTAATCTCCACCGTGCCTTGCCCTAACCGAGTCAGTATTTAAGCATTTAGCAGTTAGGAAATAGTTTTACCATGTTTGGTAGGGTAAACTAACAATTCTGAAAATAAATTATAACAATGAATAAACTAATTTTTTGTGGATTTGGTGTTCATCCCTTTGAATGAAAAAAGTGGGTGCTATTATTGTGTGTGCAGTAAATAAATAATTATAGCAAATCTTCAAGCAAAACATATAGAGACTAATGGGGTTATTCACTAAAGTCTGAATAGTCCTGTACCGAATGGGTCAAATCCATCCGGCTTCATATGGGCCATGTAGACTGCAAAATCTGCTTGTAGCCAGCAGGCAGTTAGTTTAAAACACTCAGTGGTGGGGGGGTTAATTATGAGGTGATTGGTAGTGCCCATTAAATAGGTGAAATATATAAATAAAAAGTCAATGGGGGTCAATATTGCAATATGGGAAGTTTTAAACCTCTCATGCGGCAGGTGGGGACAATTCAAGTAAAAGTCAAAAACTAGTGACTGGGCAGTCATTGCTACCCAGTTGCTAGAAAGACTTCTTTTGAGATTTAGCTGTCCAAGTGCTCTGATTGGTTGGCTTACCAGCCAATCAATCAGAGCACAATTACTTGTATTGCATCGCATGGGAAATTTTAGGACTTTCTCTGCTATGAGATCTCAGTCTATGGAAAGCCCTCAGTGGGCAAAGATGGTATTATTTTATTGCTTTGCTGTTTTGAATTTTTTTTTTTTTCATCAGTTGCTTTGAGAATTCTGGACTTTAATTTGGCCTTTTGTGGGTCTGAAGAAAAGTGAGTTATAATATATCAGTGAGTTATAATATCATTTTATTTCATAGGTATTTGTTTGATTGCTCCCCCACCCCCTCCCAATATTATTAGTTAAGGGGCTTTAGGTTTAATGAAGAGTGGCAAGCAGATTGAGGTACCCTAGCCACCTGGGGAAGAAGGGGGAATATGCTGGAAAGGGTGGACAATGTCACGTCCACCCCCCTATTGTGTACATTTTTAGATGACCATGGGTGGAAGCTTGGAAAGGTCCACTAGGATTCTCCCCCAGATTATTCAAATTTGGGCTCCACCCACTGCCAACCGGTTACTAGTTAGGTGACTAGGTTACCCCACCTTATAATAGCCCCCACCAGCTGACCATGGGTGGCAGCAGGTGGGTGGACAGTAATCTGTTGGGCCGAGCAAATTCTGACTGTATTTCACTTTATTGAATATGACAATTGCCAATGCGTTTTCACTTGGCTTTGAACCCTTTGTCCAAGTGCGTCATAGTTTGTACCAATACAGATAATGTAGCTAATAGTTTTATGTATGCAAGTGTGTATGTGTGTATGTATACATGTATGTATGTAAATATGCATATTTATATGTGGCATTTATTTATACAGAAAGTACCAAGTCACCTTAATTGTTGTTGTTTGTTGAGAGTTGTTTAGGTCTCTGTTGACCTCTAGATACTGCATGATTATTTATTTCAGAGGTTTACTGTTTCATAAGGATTTTAAAGTCCAGCAAATATGTTACATGTTACAAAACCACTATATCTTGCAGTGGTGGCTATGTTTTATAGAGCGCCCTGGCACCAACCCTTGGTTTATCAAACAGTTCAAGAATGGTTTGACATAAGAAGAGCCATTCATTTTTACTTTGGAAAAAAAAACTTTACATTTTAGGTGCTTCTTTATTGGTCATTATCTGTTTCCCCCCAAAAAGCATCACCTATATATTTAATGTTTGCTATTGGAGATGTCCCGAACGGTTCGCTGGCGAATAGTTCCTGGCGAACATAGCTTGTTCGTGTTCGCCACGGATGGTGAACATATGCGATGTTCGGTCCGCCCCCTATTCATCATCATTGAGTAAACTTTGACCCTGTACCTCACAGTCAGCAGACACATTCCAGCCAATCAGCAGTAGACCCTCCCTCCCAGACCCTCCCACCTCCTGGACAGCATCCATTTTAGATTCATTCTAAAGCTGCATTCTTAGTGAGAGGAGGGAAAGTGTGCTGCTGCTGATTTAATAGGGAAATTGATAGCTAGGCTAGTGTATTCAGTGTCCACTACAGTCCTGAAGGACTCATCTTATCTCTGCTGTAAGGACAGCACCCCATAAAGCCCTTTTTAGGGCTAGAATATCAGTCTGCTTTTTTTCCCCTGTGTAATCTAATTGCAGTTGCCTGCCTGCCAGCGTGTGTGTCAGGCTCACAGCGTATACTGTGCCCACTTGCCCAGTGCCACCACTCATATCTGGTGTCACAATAGCTTGCATTTAAAAAAGCAAAACCTTTTTTGGCTGTAATATAATAGCAGTCAGTTTCCTTCACATGTGTGCGTTTCAGGGCCTACCAGGGCACAGTGTCACACCAGTGCAACTCATATCTGGTGTAACAGTAGTGTACATTAAAAAAAACCTAGAAATTTGACTGTGAAGTAATAGCAGTCAGTTTCCTTCACACGTGTGTGTTTCAGGGCCTTCCAGGGCACAGTGTCACACCTGTGCAACTCATATCTGGTGTAACAGTAGTGTACATTTAAAAAAAACAACACTTTTTTGACTGTGAAATAATAGCAGTCAGTTTCCTTCACGCGTGTGCCTTTCAGGGCCTGCCAGGGCACAGTGTCACACCAGTGCAACTCATATCTGGTGTAACAGTAGTGTACATTTAAAACAAAACTAGAAATTTGACTGTGAAATAATAGCAGTCAGTTTTCTTCACACATGTGCGTTTCAGGGCCTGCCAGGGCACAGTGTCACACCAGTGCAACTCATATCTGGTGTAACAGTAGTGTACATAAAAAAAAACCTAGAAATGTGACTGTGAAATAATAGCAGTCAGTTTCCTTCACATGTGTGCGTTTCAGGGCCTGCCAGGGCACAGTGTCACACCAGTGCAACTCATATCTGGTGTAACAGTAGTGTACATTTAAAAAAAAACTAGAAATTTGACTGTGAAATAATAGCAGTCAGTTTCCTTCAAGCGTGTGCGTTTCAGGGCCTGCCAGGGCACAGTGTCACACTAGTGCAACTCATATCTGGTGTAACAGTAGTGTACATTTAAAAAAAACAACACTTTTTTGACTGTGAAATAATAGCAGTCAGTTTCCTTCACATGTGTGCGTTTCAGGGCCTGCCAGGGCACAGTGTCACACCAGTGCAACTCATATCTGGTGTAACAGTAGTGTACATTTAAAGAAAAAATAAAATTTTGACTGTAATAGATTGAATAGCAGTTAGTTTTCTGCAAGCGTGTGTGACAGGCCTACAGCGTCTACTCTGCCAACTTCTGCCAGTGCACAGTGCCACTCATATCTGTTGTCACAGTAGCTTGCACACATAGTACCACTAATCGAAAAAAAAATGACCGGAAGAGGCAGGCCACCCCGCAGGGGCCATCGTGGTCGTGGTGCTGTGATTCCCTTTGGCCCTAGAATAATGCCCAGTGTTCAGAGGCCACGTACCCTGAAAAGTTCTGAGGACATAGTTGACTGGCTAACACAGGACACCCAATCTTCTACAGCTTCCGCTTGGAACCTTGACGCACCATCCTCCTCCAGCTTAGCTTCGGGCACCCCTCAAGTTACCACTCGCCCGCCTGCCGCCACCACCAACACTAGCACGACAGCCGCTTCACTTGATCTGTCAGAGGAGTTATTTATATATCAGTTGGAAGAAATGAGTGATGCGCAACCATTATTGCCAAAGGATTTAGATAACAGGGATATGTCTCAGTCGGGCAGCATTACACACATGGACGTACGGTGTGATGATGATGATGATGTTGTACCCGCTGCTGCTTCCTTTGCTGAGTTGTCAGATACAAGTGAAGCGGTTGATGATGACGATGCGTCCGTGGATGTCACGTGGGTGCCCGCTAGAAGAGAAGAAGAACAGGGGGAAAGTTCAGATGGGGAGACAGAGAGGAGGAGACGAGTTAGAAGCAGGGGGAGGTCGTCGCAAGGAGCTAGTGGCACAGTCAGACAGCCTGCATCGGCACCCGGGGTCAGCCAGACAGCACGCCAATCAACGCATGCTGTTGCCACCACCAGAATGCTGTCATTGCAGAGCTCAGCAGTGTGGCATTTTTTTTGTGTGTCTGCCTCTGACAACAGTGATGCCATTTGCAACCTGTGCCAAAAGAAACTGAGTCGTGGGGAGTCCAACACCCACCTAGGAACAACTGCCTTGCGTAGGCACATGATCGCACATCACAAACGCCTATGGGATCAACACATGAGTACAAGCAGCACACAAACTCAAAGCCGCCATCTTCCTCCTGGTCCAGCATCTTCAGCCACGTCAACCACTGCTGTCCTCGTTGCCCCCTCTCAATCATCCGCCACTCCGTTTCTCGCCTTGAGTGGTTTCCTATTAGTGGATACTTGGGATCAAGTTACTTATTCCCTTTTAAATAGGTTTCTCTACATTCTGATGCTAAGGGACACAGTTAGCAGTTATCTACTGGTGCCTCTCAGGCTAACAAGCCTTCAGTGCACAATTTAACGCAAGTAGCTGTATTGTCCCTTTTACAGCACCAGTTTCACTGTATATAACCAAAATATTGTACAGACCCACCCCAGTGTGTGTATTATGGTGGCGGTATATTAAGTTTTATTTGTTCATTTACTTTTCATTTGGGATCATATTTTTAATGATACCCACGATTAAATTATTTTAGACTATTATTTAAAGCAGTACAACAGCTGCAGAACTCCCTTTCTTGGCGCTCCCGAAGCTTTGAAAGCTAGGGAATACGCCTACTCTCTCTAATAATGAATAATTACACAACTATTTTTTTTTTTTTTAATAAACCCAAGATTATGTTCCGGCACAATGAAAAAAAAAAGAAAAAGGGAGTGAGTACTGGGTAGACTATTCTTAAGATTCAACACGAAGATATATCTGTTTTAATATACTGACTCTTCACCTTCAGAGTTTTACGCTTTCCTGCTTTTCTTGTTTCTCACAAAGAATATCTATTTCCATGCCTTCTGTTCATTGATCCATTTATCTTTCACATCTGAGAAGTGAAAGCATATTCTCTCCATATTCCCTACCTTAGTTACTGTGTCCCTTCTGTGTGCTGAGCACCTTCTCTTTACACCTTCAAGTACAATTGTCGAGTCATGACAATGACAAGGAAACCTTCTTAAAACACATTTCGTTGAAGCATTTACACATCTTGAAATCTTGACTACTGTATATTGTACTTTTCAAATGCTCTCATTTATCCCCTTGGCTAGACATTGCAATTTCTTGTGCTTACACTTGTTTCCTAGAACATTGCATTTTGACATGTTGGTTTTACAATTTGTTTTCTTTTTCTTTTTTCTTTTTTCTTTTTCTTAATTAGGGTGTGGGAAGCTATTATAATAATAATAATAATAATAATAATAATAATAATTGTATTATTTACTTTTATGGTGACTATAACATTAAATTAATATGTAAACGCTGTATTTAAATTATGCGTGTTTTTTTTCTTTTAATGTTTATGAGGGCTACAAATGTATTGGACTGCCCAGATATAAAATTATGTAATTAGTTAAATTTATTTAGATAGTTTATTAAATAAGGATTTAGTAATTAAACTCTGATAATTTGATCAATTTCAGTATTTTGTTCAAAATGTAAAATCCACAAATCATGATAAAGTGTATAACCCGACCACCCCATTTTTCAGTTTCAAATGTTGACTGACCTATAACCTGTATGTAGAACATATGCACTGTATGTCTAGATTGTAAGCTTGCTTGAACAAAGTCTCCATCAACTTATTGTTCCTGTAACATTAAGTAATTGTCTAACTTAGTTACATAGTAAGTTACATAGTTACATAGGCGGAAAAGAGACATGTGTCCATCAGCCTTCAGCCTTCCTCATATTTGTTTTTTTTTTCTGTTGATCCAAAAGAAGGCAAAAAAACCCAGTTTGAAGCACTTTCAATGTTTCAACAAACTAGGAAAATATTCCCTCTTGACTCCAGAATGCCAGTAAGATTAATCCTTGGATCAAGAAGCATTTAATCTACATTGAAAAAATCTATCCTTGAATATTCTGTTTTTGCAAGTATGCATCTAGTTGCTGTTTAAACATCTGTATGGACTCTGATAAAACCACTTCTTCAGGCAGAGAATTCCATATCCTTATTGTTCTTAGGGTAAAAAAACCTTTCCTTTGCCTTACTATAGTTTCCTCCTTTATAATATTGTAAAGCGCTGAGCAACATGTTGGCACTATATAAATGCTTAGAACAATAATAATAATAATAATAATAATAATAATAATAATAATAATGCATTGCTGGATTGTTAACTGCAAAAGGTTGGCATGGTCAGTGATTTGGGAGAATGTGATATAATATCTACCTGCAAAATACCACCACTAATGTTGATAAAAGCATCTCTGTCACTCATCTTACCTCCAAATAAACAACAAACAAACTAAACAAACCCGAATATTTGAAAAAGGTAAAATCTGAAATTCCCCAAAAATCCAAAAGGTAGTGTAACCACTGTTCCTTCAACTTTGAACTTGCAAACTATGCTTCCACCGATCTCTCTAAGAACATTTAGTGCCTTTGCTATCTTTTTGTATCTTGTTCCTTGTTTTGAAAGACAATGATCTATTCTTTTAACTTTGTGGACCATTGTTTTGACTTAGCCATATTTCTAACATGCAGTCAAACATGATACTCAGCAAACCCCTAGCCCAGGGGTGTCCAACCCATGGCCTTTGGGTTGCATGAGACACGGAACCGCTAGTAATGTGGCCAGGTTGCCATCTGGGCTGCCAGGTGACAAGGGACACAGGGAGCCCTTTACTTATTGTGCTCTTCCTACACAGCTCACTCGCATGCCCTGCAGTGAGCCGGCTTCTGGGATATGATATCATCCCGGCATACTGGGTATACAAAGGACCTGTGCAGGAAGAGCACTGAGATCCCAGCCCACCAGAAACTGCTAGCCACCGGGACCAAGGATGCACTCCAGCCCACCCAGAGGAAGGTAGAAAGGTTGTGTGCACCTCTTAAGTCCTAAATTTGTATTAATGTAATTTTTGTGTATGTATGTCAGTATTATGTGTGTGTGTGTCTGTGTGTGTGGGTCTGTGTGTATGTGCTTAATCATGTGTGTATGTATGTGATTGTAAGTGGGTATGTGATTATATGTGTTTATTTGTAATGATGTGTGTGCATATCTATGATTGTGTTTGTATGTATTGTGTGCATAGGTCTGTGATTGTATGAGTGTGTGGGTGTGTAATTGTGTGTGTGTATCTGTAATCATTTGTGTGTATGTATGTAATCTGTGTTTAGGTATGTGATTTTGTGTGGATCTGTGATTAAGTGTGTATGTATTTATGTGATTGTGTGTATAGGTCTGTGAATGTGTGTGTGTATCAGTGATTGTGTGTGTGTGTGTGCGGGGGGTCTGTGATTGTGTGTGTGTACATTTGTGTTTATGTCTGTGTATGTATGTGACTGTGTATAGGTCTGTGATGGTATGTGTGTGTGGGTCTGTGATTGATTGTGCATGTATGTGATTGCGTGTATATGCCTGTTATTATATTTGTGTGGAGGTCTGTGATTGTATTTTTATGTCCTTATAGGATTAGCCATCTTAGTCCTGTAGACAAGAAGCCAAAATGCCAGAGTACTGCAGTATGCAATGATACCTTTTTTATTGGACTAACATGATACTTAAAAGACAAGCTTTCAAGAGTTTTCTTCTCTTCCTCAGGTTCTATGTATACAATCATTTATATATGAAATATTTTATATATAACTTTCTGTTGATATAGTACATATGCATATAGTGTACCTTTTGTACCTCAGAGCTTCTATTTAAATGTAATATTTACAATTTAGTCCCTGCCAGTTCTCAGATTTCTCAATTCTTAATGCATTACACCTTAAGGGGGTTTAAATTGCAAATGTATAAAAACAATGCAATAAGTAAGGAACTCAGCAGTGATTTCTGAAGAGGTCTTGTACTAATAAATGCATATTTCTGCTTTTTGGCTTTTCCACACAAAGGTGGCCAAAGCTGCTATTATTATTATTATTATTATTATTATTATTATTTGTATTATTATTTTTACATTCTTTATTTCTGAATTTTTAATGTGCATGAATGACAATACATATTGGTAATGACATGTCAGCAACATTAAGAAAATTAGATAGAGAAGGTGAACTAAACCTGTAAAAAAACATTGAACCTTTAAAAACAATGCTTGATCAAGCTGATAATTAATAGTAATGCCACTGGGTACAAACAGCTAAATAAGAGCAAGACGTTTATGCATTTAAAAAAAATGAGAGGCTAACTCATGTGATAAATAGTAAAGCTCATCCAATGCCCACCAGACAAAGTTTTCTGCCCCTTGAATAAGGTTGTCCAAATCCCTTAGAAAATTGCCCCACCAGCCCCCAGATTTCATACAGTCCACCACACATTTCTCAAGGGTTCGATCACAATCATCGACCAGAACAGGAACTCAGGGTCTACTGCCATTATGCTTCTTGCTGTGTAGAAGGTAGGTCTCCCGAGGATGTGTGCTGTGCCTTGAGAGTAGTCCCCATCCGGATCGTGACCTAGGTGAGTAGTGGCTGGAACTAGCCTTTAGATGCAGAGGCATCTGCCTATACTGCTCCCTGCTCTTCTTTTCTGGTGATGCCAAGGCTAGGCCAACTGGAACAGGCTGTGGTGTGTAGCCGCTGTCAGGGGTTGAAGACGTTGAGCCACAAGGGCTGGAACTATATCCAAGGGACTGGAAAGTCTACCACAGCTTCAGTCTCTGCTGCACCACTGGCATCAGTGTGGGAAGGCCATCCAAATCAGGCTGTGGTGTGTAGCTGCATCCCATAGTTAACCTATACACTCGCTGGTTTAGGTTGCCCCAGAACTGTGACCATAATCATTTGAAGGCCTGATTTATTCGCTCCTCTTGGTTGGCGAAAATCACAGGGGCACATGTAGCTGTAGGCTTCATTGCAGCAGCCATCTTGGGAACAGGCCTTGGCGTGCAACCCCACGGTCTTTCAGGGTCTTATAGTAGAGATCAGTGCTGCACTGCAATGGGGACCGGGATAAATCCAACCTGTCCAGAGGGAGGAGGTATTGGGCAACAGCTTCAGGTGTTGTAGACTCCAGCAGGTCCAGCCCAAGAGATTGGATGTTTCTCTCTTCCGAGGACCACTGCCGGCTTGTAGGCCTTGATAGAATTATAAGCCACAGGTTGTGGAATGGGGCTCCAAACAAGCATGATAAAGCTCCACCGTATGCAGGAGAAGTTAGTCACTTGGGTATCGTCTGAGAGTATAATCATGCTGCTAGAGCATGTTTTACATGAGTTTTGTGAGCCCCCTGTAATCAAAATGATTTAAAAATGTTTCACTTAACTGTTTATTTATAGTTTTATTTTCAAAATACCCTTAACTCAAACGATAATGATTTCTAGGTAAGATCACTCAGTCATCTATGAGTAGGATATCTAAGGTGGGTTTAACCCCATAAGGACCCATGACATGTGTGACATGTCATGATTCCCTTTTATTCCCGAAGTTTGGTCCTTAAGGGGTTAAAGAGAAGCAGCGACTAGATTACGTCCATAAAGCAGAGACTGATAGGAGTTAGATTACATTAAAACTAATACAGTTTCAGTCTGCAGCAGCCATTTGTTTCAGAAGTACAGTTCTTCAGTCCTTTGTTTTCTGGAAACACATATGCTTGCAGGTTCATGGATTGTTGGCCAAAAACTGTTATACATCTGCTTAAGTTAAAGATTTGCATTTGTGTGTATTCTGATGTATATTTCAATGAGGTTTTCATGTAAAGCCTTTTTTCATCACATGTGCTTACAAGTGTATATATGCACATTGTGATTCCAGTTTTGTTTTGTTTATATTGCAGTTTTTACAAGGTAACCTCAGAAATAAGCAGAGTATTGGTTAAGAAATACAGCTATTTCTGTCTGCTTCTTATCTAGCCCTCTAGCTAAATGGTGGCGAGGACAGCATGTCTATATTTAACAAATGTTTAATTCTGAGGTGTGAAAAATAAATAGAATTAAAAATAAAAATCCTCACCCATTTCTTCTATTCATTTGCAACATTACCATTGCCTTGAGTTAAAGTGATTCTGATGCTTTCTGCTAAATCTTTGTATAAATTTAAAATCTAACATAGGATCTCAGGTTAAGGCAAGTTTTTTAATGCTAACAATTCTGGAGATGTGACAGTTCCCCTTTAAGTTAACAGTACCATGATTTCCTGGAGTTTTAGTTCTTTCAGCACGTGTTGTTTTTGGCAAATTTGTAGAGTTTTTACTTATCTGTAGGGCTTCAGGTGCAGATATGTAAGAGGCAATAACGCAGAGAGCCAAAACCTCTGTTTCACTACTAAGCAGTCATTCTTGAGGGATTTAAACTGGTTATGCAGCTCTAGAATATTCAATAGATTAATTGGCATTGCCGATTACAGATGTTCCGTTTATGACAATCAGCGCTAATTGTGGTGATTCTGTGATACCTCTGTGGCATATCCTTGCTAGATACAAGACACTTTGAATATCTTAAAACAATTTGATTTTAAATAGAAAAACAGGATTCAAATTGTGTAACCTACCTGTGAATTCAGAGTGATTTTTATTGAGGTTCTCTGGGGTGTAGAAACAGTAAAAGAGCAAATTGTAAATTGAATGTAGGGCTACATTTATTTTACAATTTGCTCCTTTACTGTTGGCTTGAAACTGCACTTAGACTAAATTTACACGTGGGCTTTAATGCATTCGTTTATGGGGTACTGATATACACCAATTTACAGGATATTTACTAAAGTGAGAATTTAAAGTGAATTCATATTAAATTTAAAGCCTGAGTAGTGGAACCAATTTGCCTATTTTGACCTTAAATTTGAAATTTGTATTGAATTCACTTTGAATTCTCACTTTAGTGAGTATATTTTACTTAGAAATTTTCATTTACATTTTTTTCCAGTTTTCAGTCATTTTATAACATTACATTTAGCAATGGTCGCATGTGTTATGTTATGTTATGTTATTATTTATACAGCACCAACAAATTCCGCAGCGCTTTACAATGGGTGGACGAACAGATGTGTAGTTGTAACCAGACAAGTTGGACACACAGGAACAGAGGGTTGAGGGCCCTGCTAAATGAGCTTACATGATAGAGAGAGTGGGGTAAAGTGTCACAAAAGGTAAGGATAGTATTAGTCTAAGAACAGTTGCAAGAGTCATCAGTCGGGAGCTATTAACAGTGTAATTGATACGCTTTTATGAAGAAGTGGGTTTTTAAAGATTTTTTGAAGGAGTGGAGACTGGGTGAGCATCTAACAGAGGAGGGAAGTGAGTTCCACAGGAATGGTGTAGCCCTCGAGAAGTCTTGAAGGCAAGTGTCAGAGGTGGGAGTATGGACAGAAGATAGACGTAAGTCTTCAGCAGAGCGTAAGGGCCTAGACGGGACATACTTGTGTATTTAGGAAGGATAGATAGGTGGGACCAGCATTATGTAGAGATTTGAAAGCAAGAAACAGAATTTTAAATTGAGCCCTATATCTTACAGGAAGCCAATGTAGGGACTGACAGAGGGGTGAGGCGTGGGAGGTGCGGGCGGACAGGAAGATGAGCCTCGCTGATGCATTCATTATGGACTGTAACTGCGCAAGTTGGGAGCACGTGAAACCACTGAGAAGCGGACTACAGTAGTCAATGCGAGAAAGGACAGTGGAATGGGCCAGCACCTTAGTCTCATCTGGCATTAAGTAGGGTCGGATGCGCGCAATGTTTTTGAGATGAAAGCGTAAGGATTTGGCGATAGACTGAACATGAAGAGTGAAGGAGAGGTCGAAGTCAAAGAGAACACCTATGCAGCTAGCCTGTGTGGTGGAGCTGATGGTAGCACCATTGACTTGGAGGGAGACAGACACAGGAGTAGCAACACCTGAGGGAGGAAAGACCAGAATTTCAGTTTTGGCCAAGTTGAGTTTAAGGAAGTGGGCAGCCATCTGGTTAGAAATAGCAGAGAGGCAGTCAGAGACACTAGTCAAGAGGGATGGGAAGCGAGCATACACAGCTTTTGTTTATTAATGAGTATGGTTACAAGGAACACACATAAAGCTCATAATATATGGCAACATTTCTACACAAATAGTTACATTTACTAATGTATACATTGCAGCAGTATTAAAAAAATAAAATAAAAATGGCACCCGTCCATACCATATAATGCAAACCTCCTTAAGACTTTAGCTAATGAGACCTGTTTTACAGGAATGTTCCCTGTTGGGATCTTTTGTGGAAAAGTCTAGCAATTAAAATGTTAAAGAAATAAATGTATGAACTATGTCTCACAGGATTCACAAATTGATAGTTGATGCAAACTACAAGTATAGTTCTTATAATTATTCCTTTAACTGTTTCTGTGCTGGACCATGCACACAAAAAAACTTACAGGGAACATGATTTGTGCCTCCATTTTAAAGCAATCTAGTCACCCATAAATATTGAAATAATTAAATGTGCCACACTTTAGCATTAGAATGGAACAAGTATAAAGCATTATGTGCTTTTAAGTGTTGTGCTTGTTGTAATAAACTAGCACATTTTCCATGTAAAAAACAATTGCAGGTATTTTTTTCATTTAATTGAAATTTTGTATGTGTGAATAAAACCACTTTATCTGAGCCGTTGGTTTGTTTTATGCCCTGAATCGTAGAATTCCAAATGTAATGTGATATTTGCTGTAATGTTTATTCCTTCAGGGACCCAAGTGTAGCTGTGGTGATTAAGATACAACTTCAGCCTTTAATTTATTTAGACATTTGTTTTGTGAATACATGTTAAATGCAATCAACTCATTGGGCTTTTATTTTTCCATTGATCTTTAATGAAAATGTACCAATGTAGATTAACTATCTGAATGAGAATTTTCTGAAGATCTAATTGCTTCTGTGGAGGCCAGTTGTAAAACTAGTTCAGAATGCTTGAGGTAATTTTATTTCAGCATTTCCCTGATAAGGAACACGGACTCACACAAATAGTGGGTATAAGGTATTTCTTCACTATTGTTTTGACACCAGCTGATTCCGTGCCATCTAAATTGTGTATTTAATACATGACGCTTGATAGTAACTCACATTAGTATATTTGCTCAGTCTTGTAGCTATAACTCCTAACCTTAAAACAAATTACTAACTGTGACTCCACACCATAACCCAAATCCTAATATTATTACTAACTCTAGCCCTCAATTCTAATCAAAACCCTAAATATTTTCCACAGTCCTAACTCTCAACTACTAAACATAACCCTAACTCTATATCTAAATACTGTAGGAGTGAACTGGCTCTATGTTGAAGCAAAGTGCTAAATCATCAAGTAAATTAATATAATGACTCTCAACAGTTAGCATTTTGCACCCAGGTTATACTTGTTACGTGTCCCCCAACTATAACACTACATACTATCCCTAAGCCACAATAATATACCTAGTGATAACCTTTGTACCAAACCTACACTTACTTCTAAGCCTAAATTTGATTCCCTCTCAAAAAGCTTAACACAAATATGTTAACTACCATCACATGAAATGTTAGTTACCTGCTTTGTTTGAGACGTACATAAATGGTCTAATTTGCTTGGACCAAACTATCCCATTCCCGCAAAATAATTTTTATTTATCTAACAGACCTTATAGCCATATACGATAGGGCATGATGTAGAGGTGTTGAATTTAAAGTCAATGCTTCTAAGCCAAGCACAGACTGTCTTAGTTATCCACAAGTGATTTAACATTCAGTATGCAAGTGCTAAAAATGAAATTCAGTAGACCTGGGCATTCGTTTTTAAATGAACACATTTTGTCCTAATATTGGGTGGGGTACGAGAGGACATTATGTCCCACCCAGTAGGTGTCCCGCCATGGGGAAATGGGGATCTGTGCCAGGTTCCCCTCTATTGGATTAGCGACTGGACAACAATAACTGCCCAGTCGCTAGTCTCTTCTTATGAACAGCCACTGGCTACTTGCTGTTTATTAGACAGGCACCTACCTGCGGCATGCCGGGTATGGGGCTGCAGAAAGGATTTAAACGTCTTTCTTTACTAATTCTTAGATTTTTTTACTTAGTATTAGTAAAGTTGTCTGAAAGACCAAAATTACAAAAAGGACTTTCAGCTTCTTAGTAGATAGCTCCCCAAGACTTGTGGGATTGCCATAAGGATACCAAATAAAGAGGCTATTTACTAAACAGCTTCCAGTTTGGTACTCTGAAATATGGCAATCCCACAAGGATACCAATTTAGAGAGTTAACTACTAGACGGCTGCAAGTCGGCTTCATGGAAAAGTGTTTCAACTCAATAACGACGTTTTTGAAAGGTTTGACATCTTACCTGGAATTTACTCCCGACGTCTACAACCATTGCCTGAGAGCCTGCAGTTTCTAAGCAATCAGCTGGCACTCTTAGCCAATGCACAAACAATGAGATAAGCCCATAGCAGGACATAGCTCAGGAGAAGTAACTGCATTTTCTGCTAAGGAACTTGCAGGCCTACAGTGATTGTAGGCCTGCAAGACTGATAGACATTGATTATTCTATCAAAGAGACAATGTTTAAACTGTGAAAAGTTAAGGAAATAAATATTGCAGTAACATGCAATAATATATACAAATGCACTTAATTATGTAATAAGCAGTAATTGGCTGTGTAGTTATTAACCAGCTATAACACAAACAATGCTAAAAAATTGCCTTGGTCTTAAATATGTAAGTCTGATACATATCTTATGCAACCCCCTTCCCTCTTCAATACTTACTATGCAGATACATTTGTGCACATTTTTGGCACCTTTATTATTGACGTTGCAGGAAGTGTAGATCACTGGAGCTTCCAGTGCCGAATCACGGTAAGTTTTGGAACTCTGATGTAACAAAACTATTAACAGAATATGCACACTGCTCATAAGGATATCTGTGTGCCCTCCAAGGGATCTCTAAATCACTGAATAGCACAAGTAGATGTATAATGGAGTCTCAACACCAAAGTAATATCAACGATGCCTCCATATGTTGATGGATTAAAAATTCCTAATTAATATTACGTTGGGGTGGGACACCATTTTTTACTTACTTGGGAACTCTGGTGGGCAGAATACTGATTAGACTGAAACCCCTTCTACAGCCTATATTTTGCAACAGCTGGTTGATCCTTTTAATGTTGATCCATTTACTTAGAAACTTACATAATCTTACATATATTTCTGTCTTTTTAACATGTCATCTTATGACATCAGCATCAAACTTGTAAGGCAAGTTTCTTGGAAAGATACAATCATTGATTGTCAATAAACATCTAAAAAATAATAATAATATATATATTTAAACAATTGAAACTTTTCATCTGGTGATTAGTAGAGCAGTATAAACTTCAAGATGGACATTGTGAGGGAGACTTAGAAGATAAAAATTTCAAGTCTGCCATAAATAGCTCAATTCTAAATGTGCTACAGTTAGAATATGAGAATTGCTACTGAATTCATGGGATAAAAGATAAGTGCAATTCTAAAAGCATTTCATTTGTAGATTCTAATTGAAAAGGTTTATTTATCAAAGCAACAGTGGGCAAAGCAATTTTCCGCACCCCCTACTCCTAGATGTTTGCCATTTTTTAATACCAAGATTTAGCCTTATTTTTGTTAGTCCTAAACCGGCTTAGATGACTTATTTCTCAGATAACCGAGTCTTGCGCATGAATATTTGTAACTAAAAGTAATAATCTCCTTGTTTGCTGAATATTTTCAGAGCCAGCAAGCTGACACTCTCAATCTCCCACTCAATGAATTTTTTATATGAATTTCAGTAATAGGTCAGTCATCCTATACCACAAATAGAGGTCATACCTTCAGGCCTTCACAATATATTTCCTAGTCATTGAAAAATGAAATGTTTTGCATAATACAAAAATATAAGTGCTATCGTCGAACAATGATATTTTTAATCTGTGGGGAAAAAAACACTATTAAAAATATAATTTATATAAACATAATATATATTTATGTTAATATCTACACATATAATAAACATATATGTATGCCTTTCTACTATAACATTATATATATATATATATATTATCTACTATAAGGAATATATTAAAAGTAAATATATATATATATGTATCTCCTCGATTTACTTTGTTGTAAAGAAAATACAGAATACATTACTAAATCAGAATCTTTTCTCTCTAAACTCTTTATTTTACTTATAATGGATATCATTACACTGTTTGCTTAAGAATTGTATCTTTAAAATACACTAAGCTACAATGTATATATTGCAGCAATCTATAGTAATGTGCAGAGGTGAGCTAAAGGAGGGGCAGTGGGTGCAACGCGCCCAGAGACTTAACTCGCTATGCAAACACCTGCCCTGGCTGTTGGCTGAACGTTTGTGTAAGTTGTAGCTACAGAAGTAGCAGCCATTTTTTTTTATTCCAGCTTCCTGTTTCTAATCAGTCAGGTAGACAGGCACCTGCAGTAAACGGGTAAGAGAGCAGGTACAGAGAGCTGGCCTTGCTAGCTTCCTGCCCCTTCATGCTCAGGAAACATGCAGAGGTTATATTGTATTTTTCAAACTCATACCTTCCTATTTAGGAAGGACATTCTCTATTTTGGATGGAAATATCTGTCCCTCTTTTCTATTCTACTTATTCTAGTGTCTCTCTTTTCTAGAAGCTCCATATTGTTGGTGTGTCCGAGTGTATCACAGCAATAATGCTCACAGTTATGTGTCTTTAAACTACAATAAATGTGTTTCGAAAACCAGTCTTTATAAATAAGATAGATTGTTATTATAAATTATTAGTAAGTCAGCTACAATTTCTCAATACAGAGCCTGCCCCTGGCTGCACCCACACAATTAAAGTGCCCTTCTTTGTCCATGTGAAATGTTTGGAGGTATGCAAAAGAGCCTACTCCAGTTACCACGCAATCACAATCAAAAGATTGCTTCACCTCCTGCAGCACCTTACATGAATGGTCAATTTTCAACAGGTTTACTATTTATATGAACATACCCTTCACTTCTCAATAAATCCCTTCCTTGTCATAACCATCCCACAAATACCCCCATCTTCAAGTCCCTTACACCCATACAGCAAATCCACTCAGCTCCTAGTACGTGCACCCACCAGCACATCCCCCTTCCTTCAGTCATCTACACCTACAGTTGTAATCAAAATGATTCAACCCCCATTGCAAATCTTGTTTATTGTCAACATTTACAGACTTTCGGCTGTTTGCAGTGAACAAATCTAACAAAAACAATTGAAGTAGCTGAACTCAATTAATGCTTCAAGTGGTTTCTACAAATTCAACTGAAAATGCAACTTATAATCACTTCTCCAGTTTCAAATGTTTTAAGTTAATCCCTCATAACAGTAAAAATATAAAAACATAGAATGTGATGGCAGATGAAAACTATTGGGCAAATCTAGTCTGCTCAATTTTACAAATACTTTCATTAATCCCTGGCCTTATCTTAAGTCTACGATAATATGCAAAACAGGTGTTGTCTCAAGCATACCTTATGCAATCAAGGGCTTCATTAGTTGCACCAGGTGTGCTTGAGCTGGAACACATCAAATAGCTGGACTGGTTAGGGGTTTGTTGGTGTGTCATGTTTGACTGCATGTTAGAAATTAGACATGTGCAATTCGGTCTGAATGTGAATTCGGATGAATTTCGGGCAATTTGGACATTCAGATGCTTACAAATGTCCGAATTGCCGAAGTTCCGAATTGCCGAAGTCCCGAATTTCAGAAGCGCCGAACCGAAGAGCCGAAGTCCCGAATTATTTTTCTTACCTGAATTTCCGAACCGAACCAAATTTTTGGATCATGCACATCCCTATTAGAAATATGGCTAAATCAAAAGAATGTTCCACACAGTTAAGAGAAGAGTTCATCGCCCTTCACAAACAAGGAACAGGATACAAAAAGATAGGAAAGGCACTGATTTCTCCTAGAGATACTATTGGAAGCATAGTTTGCGAGTTCAAAGTTGAAGGAACAGTGGTAACACTACCTGGATGGGGCATAAAAAGGAAGCTATGAATAACTTTAACCAGATTTCTGAGAAGGCAGGTTGTGAAAAACCATTGAGTGACTGCAAAAGACCTGCAGCAAGAAATGGTGACAACAGGCACTGAGGTTTCAATGAGCACAGTAAGTCACATGCCAGAACTTCAAGATGTACACCACTTCTGACCCAAATGCACAAGAAAAGTCCGCTCCAATATGCTCAAAATCATATATATAAGCCACAGAAGTTTTGGGAGTGATGAAGCAAAACTGGAACTGTTCGACCCAATGGATCAGTGATATATGTGGAGGAAGAAGATTGAAGCATACGCTAAAAAGAGCACTGCCTACAGTTAAGTACAGTTGTGGCTCTTTGATACTCTGGGGCTGATTTGCATGCTGTGGCACTGGAAACATGCAGTGTGTGGAAGGCACAATTGATTCATTGAAGAATCAGGAAATTCTAAGAGAAAATGTCACGCCTTCTGAAAGAAAGCTGAACATTGGGCCTCATTGTACCTTCCAACAAGACAATGATCTAAAGCATACCTCAAATTCCACAAAGGCTTGGTTGCAGAAGAAGTCCTGGGAAATTCTACAGTGGTCATCAAATTCACCTGATTTGAACCCCATAGAAAATCTCTGGTGGAATTTTAAAGAAGGCAATTGCAGCACACAAAAGTATTTAACCCCTTAAATCCGGAGGACGTACTATTACGCCCTGCAGGAACCGGCTCTAAACGCCGGCGGGCGTAATAGTACGTCCTCGCCATAATGGCCGCCCACGTGGCCGGCGCTAATCGCCCGCTGCAGATCGCGGTCGGGGGGGATGCCTGGCCCCCCAGGCAACCCCCCCTGTGGCCGGTGACCGCGATCTGCAGTCTCTGATCGCAGTGACAGGCTGTCACTGCGACCAGTATTAAGCATGTGTCAGCCGATTTCAAATCGGCTGACACATGCGGCCGGCGGCTTTCCCCTTCTGCAGATCGCGGTCGGGGGACTTACCTGGCCCCCCAGGCAGTCCCCCTGGGGTCAGTGACCGCGATCTGCTAGGTCTGAGATCGCAGTGACAGGCTGTCACTGCGATCTCAGAGCGCTCTGATCGCAGTGACAGCCTGTCACTGCGATCAGTGTTACATGTGTCAGCCTATTGGCTGACACATGTAACTGGCACAGTGATCCCCCTGCAGATTGGAAGGGGGGAGTGCTTGTACCACCCAGGCACTCCCCCCTGTGGTCAATTACCCAATCTGCAGGAGGTGATCACAGTGACAGGCAGTCACTGTGATCACTGATCCTGTGTGTCAGCCAGTGATGTGACATCACTGGCTGACACTGTCTCTGCCCCCTGTCCTGTAAAAAAAATAAAATATTAGTTCAAAAAATAAATTAAAAAAATTACAGTTACAAATAAAATATACTTAGATCATATATATTATATATATATGATCTAAGTATATATATATATATATATACACATACACACATTTACACATACACGACGTGTATTTAAATATTAATATATATATATATATATATATATATTAATATCAAATTACACGTAGACTGATACTGATTAAATATATATATAATTATTGTTATATATATATTTATAAATAATATAAAAAAAATAAATATGTAAATACGTAAAAAAATAAAATAAAATAAATAATTAAAAATAAAATATTAAAAAATATATAGATGTGTTTTATTTCGTTCTAACTGTATTGTGATATTAATATATATATATTTATATCAAAATACACGTAGAACGAAATAATATATATATCTATATACATAAATATATACGTATATATCACTATATATATACCTATATATAAATAAAAATATTAAAAAAAAATATATATATATACGTATATATACACATATGTATATATATACATATATTAATTCTACACATATATTTATGTAATAATTTTACATAATTAGGTATCCTAATTAATTACAATTAGCGGGACCTGCCTGACCACCCATGCCGAAAGTATAGGGAATTTAATTTGCTAGCACTATATTTAACCCTATAACTTTCCAAGACACCATAAAACCTGTACATGGGGGGTACTGTTTTACTCGGGAGACTTCGCTGAACACAAATATTAGTGTTTCAAAACAGTAAAATGTATTACAACCATGATATCGCCAGTAAAAGTGACGGTTTTTGCATTTTTCACGCACAAACAGCACTTACAGGGACGATATTATTGCTGCAATACTTTTTACTGTTTTGAAACACAAATATTTGTGTTCAGCGAAGTCTCCTGAGTACAACAGTACCCCTCATGTACAGGTTTTATGGTGTTTTCAAAAATTACAGCGTCAAATATAATGCTTGTGTTTAATTTTTTTCACATTAAAATTCGCCAGATTGCTTACGTTGCCTTTATGACCCTATGGTAGCCCAAGAATGAAAATTACCCCTATGATGGCATACCATTTGCAATAGTAGACAACCAAAGGTATTGCAAATGGGGTATGTCCAGTCTTTTTTAGTAGCCACTTAGTCACAAACACTGGCCAAAATTGGCGTTTTTTGCATTTTTCACACACAAACAAATACGAACGCTAACTTTGGCCAGTGTTTGTGACCAAATGGCTACTAAAAAAGACTGGACATCGCTTATTTGCAATACCTTGGGTCGTCTACTATTGCAAATGGTATGCCATTATGGGTGTAAATTTATTTCCTGGGCTACTATACAGTCTCAAAGGCAACGTAACCAATCTGGCGAATTTCAATTTCAAATGTAACACGCTATATTTGACCCTGTAACTTCCCAAAACACCATAAAACCTGTACATAGGGGGTACTGTTTTACACGTGAGACTTTGCTGAATACAAATATGTGTATTTTATTGCAGTAAAAGCAAACAGTATTATGACATTAACAGTTAAAATGTCATGTAGAACGAAAAAAATAAAAAAAAATCTTATTTTCTCCCATTTTTTTCATATTAAATTATGTTTCATAGCTAAATATTTGATATTAAATGAAAGCCCTGTTTCCCCTGAATAAAATGATATATAATAAGGGGGGGTGCATTTAATATGAAAGAGGTGAATTACGGTTGGACAGACATATAGCGCAAATGCCAGGTTTTGTTTACGTTTTGTTTCGTTCACAACTTGTACATTTGGCTGCGGTGTTAAGGGGTTAAAGGTGCTTGCTATAGATGAGTTTAATAATTTTGAGACTGGATAAGTTTTTATAAGTTGCATTTTCAGCTGAATTTGGGAAACCACTTGAAGCATATGTTGTGTTGAGCTATTTCAAATGCTTTTGTTTGGTTTGTTCATTGCAAGCAGCTGAAAGTCTGTACATTTTGACAATAAATATGCTGAATCGCTCCCTGCACAGTCCTATTGTCTGCTTCACAGCCTTAGCACATCTAGTGGGACTTCCGGTAATGCGGGACATGAGAAAACCAAAGTGGAGCAGTGGTACAGGACCACAAAATTTGGACTGTTTTGCTAAAAATGGGACTGTTGGGAGGCTTGTTTTAGTGTAGATTTTGGATAACATTTTATTTTAGCATTCATTTTCAATATGACAATGGGAGCCTTTCAAGCTTAGAATATGAGTTTTCAAAGAAATCAAAGTGAAATTTAAAGGGTAGATCTTAATAAGTTCCAGCAAAAATACAAGATAACTTTATCATGTGAGCTCACAGCTAAAGTAAGACACACAATAACTACATTTTTCAAAGTTTGAGAACCATGAAAAGAATATATCTCTGATCGACCCTGAGTGGGTCTATGAGATCTGGGAGATAGATATGCATAGTGGCACAAAAATAAAAAAAAATTTCTCCCCCTTTCTTTCTCTTTTTCTCTTTCTTTTCTTGTTTCTTGTTTACATTTTTAATTAATTAATTTCACATTTTAGAGGTCCAATTTATTGAGGAAGATTTTGACATATAACCTTTTATAGATACTACCTGAAATCCCTTTAAGTTCACTGATATTTAAAATATATATTGTATATATAAAACACTTTTAAACAAATGTATTACACGTCCTGCAAGACTCTCACTTATCTTCTTGTTATGTTTCCTCTGACATCCTCTTTATGTGTAATATAAATAAAGAATTTAACATTTTTTTAACTACAAGCACCATGGACACTTCATGGTATAAGGACACTATACGCGCAGCGTTTCAGTATGCCTCGTCAACATCAGGTAAAGGATATTGCAAGAAAGATCTTTAAGGACCTCAGCTGACGTCAGATTAAGTACGGCTATAGTAAGTCCAAATATACTGCAGTTGTAAAAATCCAAACTGGTGAAGTTGATCTATTATTTAATGAAATAGGAAATGGTTTACTTGAATATATGCAATTCTTCCTTCAGGCTACATTTACATCTGAGAGAGGGTCACACACTGAAGGCACAATGATGTTTTAAAAATCTATCTTACTTATTGATTTTATTTAAATCTAAATTTATGCAAGCTGTAACCAAGCTGGGCTTGGAATATAAATTATCACTCTATCGGCATAACATTTGATCAGTGCAGACTTTAAAAGGTTAATGCATGTACTCACATATAAACATCTAAGCTACTTCTCAGCTATTATTTACAAAACGCTTTTTCAATATAATCATATAGAGAGCATTTTTATATGCCCTAACGTTCTGTTTTCCCAACTCTTGTATCAATGTTTTGATGCAAGAGTTCTGAAAACAAAAAATTAGGGCACATAAAATGTTCTCCAAAGGCGGGCGTGGCCTGGTGCTCAGACAAGATGGACGCCTAACAACTTAGCTCCCTCCACCGGGTCCCAAAAATAGCAAATTAAAGCGCGATCTAGGGTCCAAATGGGTCGAATTAAGAAGGCAGTTACTCCCCACCCGTCCTGGCACTCGATATCAGCAGCTCGATCTGGAACAATTGACAATTATCAGTTCTCCCCGGCTGCCCTCACGGATGCCGCGGCCTCCCGACACATGGCCTCCCGACACATGGAGATGGCGCCAACCCAGAAGCCCGGGAAACTTGGAAGCAGACCAATGGGACTCACCCTCCACGATGGAGCTGATTAGGAGGGACTTCTGGGCCATCACCTCATTCATGTTCATGAAAACAGATGCAGATGCCCTGGAGGCGTCTTTGAAGCACACAATCTGAGCGGGTGCTGCCATCCGCAAAGATGTCGCGAAACTCCAGGAACCGGTCATGGAACTGGAAGCTGCCACCGAATGCTCCAACATCCAACATGGGGCTGCTGAAGTGGCGGCTACAAGGCAGGGAACATGCTCCTAGAGATCAGGAGGCAAGTTGAAGACCTCGACAATAGGAGCTGTCAAGGTAACATCCGGATCCATGGCCTCCCAGAGCATACCCTGACAGAGCTTCTGGAGTCAGCTTTGCAGGCCCTGTTCAACTCCATTCTGGGGAATGATACCAACAAGAGCATCCAGTTGGACAGGGCCCACCGGGTATTCCGCCAACAGCGACAGATGGAGAACGCAGAGACATGGTTTGCTGCGTCCACTCCTTCAGTCAAAATGAGCGGATAATGAACCGGCACGTAAGTGCCAAACCTAGCTATACCGGAATGCAGAAGTCAGCTTATATCAGGACCTGTTACCCCTGACATTGAAGGCCCGAAGAGCACTAAGACCCGTAACCAATTTACTAAGAGAATGTAAAATCTTCTACCCCTGGGGATTCTCTTTCAGTCACGCACCCATCAACAAAGTGGCGAGCCCAGACAAGGACAAACCCAAAAGCAACGCGCAAGTGAAGTACCTTATTCATGATGTTTTAGCTTTATTTTGGGGGTTCTTTCTGTGAATTATTGTGATTTGCTTGGGATACCCCTGTCCCGCTATATTGTAAGACCTCCGTGGGTACATTACCCTCTGGACATTCTCCCCTGCACAACCTGGACACCAAAGAGTGGTGTCCGGGGGGTTGGGGGCTTCAGGAGGGCCGACTGACCACTCCGGTTGCACCTCACGGTCTGGACCCGGTCCCTGACCGACACTTCTGGAGCCCCTAAAGAGGAGCAGTGGGGGGGAGACACCGAACCTACCCATGCGACCCCACAATCTAAAACTGAACCAAACAACAAGCGCAGTTCAAGGGGGGTCGAACAACCCCACTCACATAGAACCACAGCCCGCCACGAAAAGGTGCGCATAGGCACTGCTCTAGCTAATGAATGCACATTCCCCCCCCAGAGTATACAGAATAGATAGATACAAAATGCCCATGCTGAACAACTTTGCAAGGGCCCAACACAAGAAGGGAACCTCGGTGATTAAAGGTGAACATGGAGGGTTTTCCAGATACGCAGGCGGGAAGGGTTATGTCCTATAATGGCCACCCCAAGCACCTACACACCGAGGGGCAGTTGCACCTCAGGAAGCAGATATGGATCAATCCCCACGCATCCTTCATGGGGCAATTGCTCGTTGTTAGTCCAGGGCTTTGGATTCCAAGGGTGTCCCCACGACCACTAAAAAGAGCCCGGGCATCAACGGGGTAATACTGACTGGGTTAGGGCAGACACTTATTGAGAGGGCCACTTAGCACCAACCTGACTTGAAATATTAACAGAAGTCATGGGGGGAATGAGTCTTAGCCTACGGAGGGACGAGGAAGGGAGACTAGCAATAACATAGCTAAAGCCCAGTACAATGACTGGCCTCTAGACCCTTCCCTATCATGGAACAACATTTCCATAGAGGGATATTAGGGATGACTCAGACTCTAGAGACAAGGGCATACCTGAGCCACAATTAACCCCCTGACGTACAAACTAACCAAGCAATTAACCCTAACTGGTCACAGGATTTATCAATTCGGCTAACCCCTACAGTCAGTGGCCTACTGACCTACCACGGTGTTAAAGTCGTGACTTAAATATGAATATTAATTTAATAATTAATATATAATAATTAAGCAACAAATAACAACATTAATGTTTTTTAGAGTTCGGTATTATGGTCGAATATAGAATAGGAAATACACAAAACATTGTAGTATTAAATGTATATTTAATATAATTATAATAACAATTAAACAGATGCTAGCAGAATGTCAATTTACTACAATAATTACACAATACAAACTACAACATTACTTACAAAAGGCTATAACAGTTGCTAGCTGTTATAATAGATTACTTACACGGCTCCAGCCTGTTTGGCTGGAGCTATACAGTCAGCTACATGTTCAAATGCAAGCAAAGGAAAAGAGAGCCCGAATTCCTCCTACTATTTGGTTTTATACAGTAAGTAGGCTGGCCTGTGATGTCACTGCCAGAAGCACATGAGTTAGCACACTGACCCCTAGTGGTGCCTCTAAAGCATTAAGCTCATTATGCTTTACTGACATCTAGTGGTGCGTCTAAAGCATTAAGCTCATTATGCTTTTTTATGCTAAAAAGTCATTAATTAATAAATACCATTACACACGGTCACAGGGGTTGCAACTGCGACCGAGCCCCTCACACCAGGGGGCCCGGCCGCAACCATGACACTTGCGATCGTGGGCCACCTGGATACCTCCCGGGTGTCTGACAGGAGGGGAGAGCTGTGCTGCTGCCCTCCTGCCTGTGTGTAGCGTGGCTGAGCGGTCGGTCAGGAAGTGCTCACTAAGAGCACTCCTGTCATAGGAGGGCCCAAGAGGTGGCCTGATGGTGGGCGGCTGTGTTCCTGGTGGAGACGACGAGGGAGCTGTGTTCTCCCTGCTCTGCTCCCTTGCACACCATTTGCTGATACCGGGAGCCGGAATATGACATCATATTCTGGCTCCCGGCATCAGTAGACAGCCCGCGCGGCACGAGGGAGCTGAGTGGGGAGAACACCTCTCCCTCGCCGCCTCTGCCAGAAACACAGCTGCCCACCTCACTGAAGCCCCACTGGACTCCAGGGACAGATCCATGCCAGCTCTCCAGGTAGGGAGGCTGGGTGGCCAATTTTAAAAATATGAATAATTTGTGTGTGTGTCTGAGAGCGTATGTGTGTGTGTGTCTGTGAGTGTATGTCTGTGTGTGTGTGTGTGTGTGTGTCTGTGAGTGTATGTGTGTGAGTGTGTGTGTGTCTATGAGTGTATGTGTGGCTGTCTGTGAGTGCATGTGTCTGAGTGTGTGAGTGTGTGTGTGTGTGTGTGTCTGAGTGTGTGTCTGAGTGTGAGTGGGTGTGTCTGAATGTGTGGGTGTGTCTGAGTGTGTGTGTGTATGTGTCTTTGAGTGTATATGTATATGAGTGTATGTCTGTGTCTGTTAGTGCATGTGTGTGTCTCTACATGTCTGTGTGTGTGTGTATGTGTGTCTGTATGTATGGGTCTCTGTGTGTATGTGTGTGCATGTGTATTTGTATTTATGTGTGTATGTATGTGTTTGTCTACATGTATGTGTGCCAGTATGGGGGACCCCTGGGAAATCTTTGCATCGGGGCCCCGTGGTTTCTAGTTATGCCTCTGCCTACAGTAATAACGCAGGAAAAGACGGGATGGGGCCACACTGACGCAGCCCCCTCACCGGACGCAATGACATGAGGGAGGGACCTGGACTTGCCGGGAGTACACAGAGGGGATGGAGGGGACTAATACAGACACTAGGATAATGCATGACCCACTCTACTCAGGTTTCTTCCGCATAAAGGGACCTCAGAAGTGGGGGGTTCAATACAATGATTGGTTCTAAGATAAGGAGAAAACAGGAATGACTCCAACCACCATCACTAGTCTCACGCCCGGACTAAACACCCTAGGAGGTGCCATCGTACCTTAACCTGAACACTCTGCATTGAGATCAAAGGGTGTTCCACTCCTAACAGAGGGGAACCCCTTGACCCATGAGCAGACACGTGAAACTGAGCAAGTGCACACAACACCTGTCATACGTACTATTTCCCTCTGCTTACCAACCCTTTCTCTACATATCGGACTTATTCAACTTCCACCTTCTGGCATCATAAGAGTCCCTCCAAACATCTTATCCGAACCCCCACCGCTTATGCCCTCCCTCTTTTTTTTCTTCTCTCCCTCCGTTCAACCCTCCACCCCCTCTTCCTCCCACCCTATACACACCAATGCCCACCAAAAGGAGAGCGATGAAGGGACAACCGGCGTTCACCCCTGATCCACTGAAGGTATGTATGTTCAATGTCAAAAGCCTAAATGTGCCGGAACGAAGATTGCAGCTCCTACAGGAGCTTTGGGCACTCAGGATCTCAATCCCCATGATCCAAGAAATCTATTTCAAACAGGACAGGGAACCTCCACTATGAAACTGAAGGTATCACAGTGGTTACTTCGCCTCACATGAATCAAACAGGAAAGCAGGAGTGGCAATTCTCTTCTCCCACCTGACTCCCTTTGTCCCAACAGACCAGTGGAAAGACAGTATGGGCCACTTCCTATTCGTGAAGGGGCACATCAATGCCAAACAGTATACGTTCGCTACGCTATACGCGCCAAACTCCAAACAACTTTTTTTCTACAGTCAACATTGCAACAGCTGGGGGAATTCACGGAGGGGGTACTGGTACTGGGCGGTGACTTCAACATGCCAATGGATCCCACAATAGATACGTTGCAAGGCCACAGCACGATCCCGTACCAACGCATGCGCCTAGTTAGGAAGGCGTTGCAGAGATTACACCTGGTAGACTGCTGGAGGACTTTGAACCCTGAAAGCAAAGACTACACTCTGGGGTCCACTGGTCCTACTCTAGGATTGACTATATGTTTCTCACTCAACCCTACCTGACTGGCATACAGGGTTCCCATGTGGGAAACGTTACTTGGTTAGATCTCGGCCCCGTAAACATAAGCATGATGTCACCCATGTTCAAACCCAGAGGAAGGACATGGTGAATTAATTACTTGTTGCTCCTAGAGGAAGAGGTGGTCTTGGCCATCAATGAAACACTTACCCAATACCTTGAAGATAATGTCACCCCTGAGACACCCCCAACAGTAATCTGGGAGGCACATAAGAGTGTGATCAGAGGGAAATTCATTGCAATAGGCACACATCAGAAGAGGGCAAGGTCAGAGAAACTCAGATCATTGCTGACACAGATCCCGGCATTAGAACTAAGACACAAACAATCCTTTGCAGATAAGGACTTTATAACCCTGCTCGAAGCCAGGAAAAACCTGAAGACATTGCTCACCCAGCAACACCTACATGCGCTACAGAAGTCCAGATGTTTTTTTCTGGGAGCACTCCAACAAATGCAGGCGTCTACTGCCGAAAATGTTGAAGAAAAGACAAAAAAGTTGGAAAGAAAGGCGTGAACCCCCACCGGACCACAGAATACCCAAAGGAGATGGCAAAGGCCCTCCACAAATATTATGCAGCACTGTACAATATTCAGAAGATCATGAACCTAAGGGACGACGCTACCCGCCTAGCCGACATGAATAACTATCTCTCCACCCATGTCAAGAAGCAAATATCGACGGAGGCGTGGGATACCCTAGATGCAGAGATCACACTGGAAGAATTTAACGTGGCCATCAAAACATCCAAAACAGGAAGGGCCCCAGGCCCTGATGGCTTCCCCCTGCGATTCTACAAGAAGTTCGGGAAAGTCCTCCTACCACACATGCTGAAATCCTTCAACTCATTGTTACAAGGGGGTAAGTTGGGCATGGAGTGTCTCCTAGTGCACATCACCATTCTCCCATAGGAAGGGAAAGATCCTGAACAGTGTGCAAGCTATAGGCCAATTTCAAAATTCTAAAATGTGATTTCAAGCTACTAGCTAAGGTCCTCGCTGCGCGCCTGAAACCAGTCCTAACATCACTGGTAAACCCAGATAAAAGTGGGTTCATCCAAATATTTCTATTTTGGGTTACCCCTTTCTCTGTTCCTCGACTTTGTTATACTAACATTTTGGCCATCCTTGTAAAGTTATTTGTTCTTTACCTTTATTCTGGAATTGGCTATGCGTGGTTCATTATCATGTAGGGCACCAACAATATGTTTGTTACTCTACACATCAATGTAATTGTTTATATGTGCACTATAATATAAGTCATTAGTGCGAATATAGAGCTCTAATTATTGCAACTTCAGTGCTCCAAGGGGCCAAGGGTAAGGTTTACTCCAAACATAATTACATTATAATTGAAGCTATAATTATATAAATATGATTAATGGAGGTCAAGTTAACATTTTATTTTACTGCTGTGCAGTGTCATATTCATCATTCATATTTACCATTGATACATGGTCTGAATAAATTGGATTTAATACTTTGTATGGAAATTTGCTCATGATAATTTGTTCAATGTACCTTGATTATCTGTCATACCCAGAATGGGTTCTTTTTGTCATTTCTCACTCTCATTTCTCTTTTACCATATAAAGGGACCTATTGTTCCAATGGCAGATGATTGAGTACATTGTCTTATGTTATGAGTAATGGTCTTGTCTAGAGTAACCTTTAAATGTGCTTTTTGTCGAAATACTAAATATGGGGTTTTATTCCTAAACACCTACTGTATTACCCCTAAAATCCTTCGTATTGTATGAAATACTTACAGCAGATTAAACAAAAGAATATAAAGTTTTACAATCTTTTTATATTTATACATTTCTTTGCATAGAAAGAGACTTTTTATTTTAAAACCCTATTTCCGTCTTTACTTTTACAGTAATATGGTTTTGATAGTTTTGCCACCTATTCTTTGTTGTGACTAATTATGCTATGAACAAATTCAGGCATAAAGCAAAAAAAAAAGTTTAATTGGTGATGCTTAGAGACGAAATATAGAAACAAAATTAAATCTGCAATCTGGATACAATATTTTGATAATTCATTTCACAGTGACTTTATTTAGTTACCCGTGGATTTCTGAAACGTCAGTTATTACATATATTGTAGATGTGAAGATAAAATTAAAATTCCATTGCTGATTGGAATAAATCAATTAAAAGTGACACACCTGTTTTACACAGTCATTATAGGAAAACAAAACAAAACTTTTAATGCAGGTTTGGTGGAAATTGTTACCTGCAAACTAACTTGTATGTCTTTTTTCTTTCTTTCCATTTTCCAGTTTGTTGCACACTATACATAAAAAAAGTTGAGATGTGCAACTTTTTCCAAACTTTAGTGGTGGGTTTTCTGTGACAGGTAAACAGCTTTCACATTCTTTCATTTGGCGTAACGTAATACCTCCTTTAAATGCAAACATAGCTTTTTTTACTACTGGTAATACTTGGATTTCTTTTCTTTAATACAATTATGATAAAATCATCACAAAAAAAGGTACAAAAAAAATCTGAAAGAATACTAAAAAGGTGTTTGGAAGGTAGAGTATGTTGGAGCAATACAGAAACGTTAGATAATAGGTATATAGGGTGGAGCAATGTTTATTTTATATAATAAATTACCCTACATGCATGACATTTTTTATACAAAGATTTATACAAATAATCTCTTTGAGATATTATAAGCAGGACCCTGTATTCCCTACTCTCCTACCAATACAAAGGCTAACAACGTTTTGTTCATAATTTTTTCTATTTGCTCAACTACTAATTTTCACCCTGTAAAGAAACATATGGTTAGGTGTTTGTCTCTATGTGAGAGTATTGCAAATATAAATTCTGCATAGACAGAATTGCCATTGCAATGTTCTGCCTTACCTAAGGTATATATAGATGTGTATTATGTATGTAATTCAAGAAATAAAAAAGCACGTCGAGCGTCCCGTAAATATACACCCAAGACACAGGAATGGGCAAAAGACAAATCACCTGCTGATGCAAAATTTAAACTCCTATTATGCTTTACCTGCTTAAAGCATAATGTGAACAGCTGGGGATGTACATCCTGGCCAATCCAAGTCTGTAAAAACAATTACACAGTACCAACTCAAGGAGTGGAAAGAAATCGACTGTTATCCAAAATATCCCATGTAAGAACATAAATACATTTACACAATAATTGTGTTAGAAGTAAGAAAGTCATTTTGTATGTAATTTCCTGACAATAAATATAATACTTGTTTGTGCCTGTCTTAAGTCATGACCAAAGAATATACTTTCCTATTCGACATTGTTTTTCCCTCATTACCATAAGAACTAAATTATAGAGTGCTATATTTTCAAGATATTTTATACTTGACTTCATAAATAGGTTATTAAATTCAGCCTGGGAATTAGAATTTAAATTAGTTCTGTATCATAATATTATTTAGGGTTACTCTCTACTTAGACCTCGTAGCAACTCCCCAGAGCTAGGAGCCAGAATTAGAAGCAGATATATGTTGATGAAAGAAAATTGGTTTCTGTAATATGCTGATGTTTGTATATTTGTAGACTAGTGCTTTGTGAAAACACTGTTTAATGACATTAACACTGGAGCTGCATTAATTCCATGGGTCAAGTCCTAAGAAAAATAGTTATAGAAACCCTGCAAGTTTTACACCCCTTTCCATACATTTAGTAAATTTCATAATCTCACTCTTAAACATCTACCAATACATTCAAATACATTGTTTGAGTGTCTGAATGTGTATATCAGTAAGTCTTAGCATTTAAAATCCTTCCTGACAAAGGACTCTCAACTCTAGAGTATCCTTGCTGCTATGAGACAGAGTGTTCAACATATAGACTAGTTAAGTCTTAGTAGTTCTTGTGCCGTAGGCAAATTATGCCACTATTTGCGTATCTTTTTTTGCTATATTTTACCATCGTTGTGTTTAATTATGGTGTGAAAAAATGTAACATGTAAATGGGATATGGAGCCTAAAATATAAACATGTGTTTGTGAGAATTTGTGCAATACTGCAAAGATCACAGTATTGTAGAAAATGTTATATTTTTGCTAGTAAAATAATACAAATATGCATACCTTTGTATTATACGCCAATTGCTGATTCTCTTCTACAACATAGAGGCGGAATTCCCATCTCCTGCGATGGTATTCCTGATAGAACAGATGATAGTGTGGGGGTTTCTTAGTCAAATATCAAAATATGAATAATTAAAATCCATTTATACAGATTTATAGACATTTAACATACATGGGAAAACAACGTTTTAATCACTCATAGCTCATGGGAAGCTGCAGCTGCCTGTACGTGGACCAGCCAACCCTGAGCAGCATGTCAGTCTGTCGAAACCATGTCAGGCTTCTGTGAAAGTAGAAGAAAAGGATTATATACAAACTACTTGGGATTAAAACATGCATACATTAACAAAGGACACGACTTCATTTGTCTCTTTGCAATTATGAAATACTTATTGCTCTGCTTTAATGCTCCTGTATTATAAGTAGTGCCTTCCCACCTCTGCAAATATAGGCCTCGATTTAATATTTTTGGATCAGCTTTTCAAATGACAATGGTTTTTGGATAAATTTTTAAAAATGATTGTAATGGAAAATATTTTTACAAGCTTATCCAACAATATTAAATCGAGGCCACAGTAAGGGAACTCCAGATGAATTCCTTTATAATGCAATCTAATTTACCTATCTAGTAACAATGTAGCATACTTTGAAAAAAAAAAAAGATTTTAGGATTTTCTGGAGCGGTGCTGATTTTAAATGTAGAATCGATATTTGTGCAAATTTGTTGTGTGTGTGCCGAAATAACAGTATATGTAAAATAAAACCAGCAGTATTGCAGTATGTAGTGATACTTTTTTTTTTTTACTAACTATACATATTAAAAGACACACTATTGAGAGTTTTCTATCTTCTTCTGGTTAGAACCAATACTGATCAATATAATAGATTTAACTTTAGTGACGTAAAAGGACATTCAAAGCAAGCACCTCCCAAACAACTTTATCTTAATGAAGCAGTTATGGTGTATAGATCATGCCCGTGAATCTTACTGTTCAATTCTCTGCCGTTTAGGATTCAAACCAGTGTATTGAGGTGATTATCACAGTCTTCACTATCAGAGCTAATCCTATGATATCTGATAGCCTGGCTATAAGTGATGGCTTGTTATGTGTCATTTGGACAAAAGCTGGAGCTGTGGAGGGAGGTTATTGTACCTGCCTGTAGGTTATCTGTAAACTGATTAATTGAGTTTTCCATTGTTAATCGCTATTGTGCTTTACCAGGAAATAACACTGATTGGAAAAGTTCATTTTCATATTAATAAATTGATTAAATGAATTGAATGAACTGAATGAACTATTGGAAGGCTGTAGCAGATATAGCAACAGCCAATCAGAAACTATGATTGATTAACTCCTAGTTTTCCATTGCTCATAAAACTGAGATGATTTATATTGCTTCAGGGAACACTGATGCTCTTAGACAATGAACTAAGCCTTACATTGCTGAGTAGAGCCAATGGAAGTTCCTGCTGAGATAGTAGTGGAGACAGTGACCGGCATTAAATGGACATCAGGTATGAAGTTAAACCATTAGGGTGCCAGGGCTCTACTGCCATCACAACCACAAAAGAAAGCTGTAGGGGTTACAGTGCCTGGAGTGTTCCTTTACTAAAGCTGAAAGTCAACGATGCCAACATTTTATAGAAAAAAAAACTGATAAAAAATCCCTCAAAAACCACTAATATAGTTATATTATGAAGTGTTTTATGACACTCCACATATTTTTCTCACAGTAGAGCAACTGTAAATCCAGCAATGAGTGATTTATAATGGTGCAGTGTCTGAAACAGATCATTTTACTGGGGCAAAGTAGCCCATCCACAATGCCTCTTTTTTAATATTTTATTTTGTATCAATTTTTGTCCAGCTCATTAGAAAATGTATCTGTATCTAGAATGCAACCAAAGTCATCTCCAAAGTTATTTGACCTCTTTAGTTTAGAATTTTGCAACCAACTGTCATAATGAACAATGACATTTAATGTTAAAACACTTAATATATTACTACTGATATTAATAAATTCCAGAATTTGGCAGGTACCTTGCACATCAGCAAGAAATTTCTAACTTGCTGATGCCAAAATTAGAGAGCTTGGGTGACCCTATTAATGTAACCATTTCCTTGTTAATTTGCGTTTAACTTTATACCAATTCGGACAGATCAGGCATAAAATACAATTAAAACTGGGTCTTGTAGTGAATATACTCTCTCACTCAATACCAATTCTTTTGAGAATGTGGGTATAACACTAAACATTTAGATTTTTATTTTAATGCCTTTCATTAAAGGTGGGCTTTTAGCAATATATATATTGCACATAGTGCTTACTCTTTTTCGGATCACTGTAACTGTAGCTACCAAGAAGGGCATTACAGTGCATTGATACCCCCTGAGAAGCAGGATGTCGGTGTGAAAGGGGTAATGGGGGTGGAACAGTCGCACGAAGAGGACACATCCGCAAGCCCACCGAGGCCAGGACATTGCAGGGACCCCTGTTTTCATTGCAGAGTGAACATGTCTCATGATGTGCTCAAGCTATATTTGTTGTGGACATTTCTCATGTATCCTCAAAAGTGGAACACCAGAGAACAATGTTAGGACAATGGTACAGGCCTAAAAATTGGGACTTTCCTGATGAAATTGGTAAGGTTGAAGGGCATGCTATATCCATATAGGTATTTCCCTATTCCTATCCTACTTCCCCCTATTTCCCAAAGTAGGAAGGTGTGATGTTAGAGCCGACAACTTATTTACAAGAAAATAACACAAGGTATATGCGGTGCTACAGAGTTAGATGTCCCTAGGATATAACAATCCACCTCTGAAATTGACTCTTATGTCCACCTTCTTCCAGGTATACTTGGGCTAATACTTAACAAGTGCAGCTTTGCAGCATGTATGCATTTATAACAAGCATCAATGTTATGAAGCTATGTCAAGGGAATACTTAAGGACACATCTCCTTTTCCTTGTTTGTTTTCCTGGTGAACTCTTGGAGGTATCCTTATTTATTATACTTGTTTTCTGCTTCCTACCCTAAGATGGGTCAATTCTTTCTCAGTATTGATGTGTTCTGTGCATCATTTTTGCTCCCTTGACCTTGATTCAGAATTCCTTTAATGACCAAACAGTCATATCTGCAACAGCATTCTGTCTTTTGGTTACAGAGATTTAGTCCCAGTTTAGAGGATTATTATTATTATTAGCATTTATATGGAGCCAACATATTCTAGAATCGAGATATTTGACAAGTTACTGATATACAGAATATAATCAGAGACAAGAGTTGAAGAAGGCCTTGATCAACAAGCTTGCAATCCATGAGTTAGTAAGAAATACAATAAGAAATGTCAACTTTATTCTAACTTTAACTTGTCATGGAAGTATTTCCAGTTTCCTTTGATGTATATAATGTAAATGTCCTCAGGCATTACAGATATGCACTTCTTTCTATTCTAGAAGTTTTACCCCATTTAATAACTATGGTTGCTTACTTTCCACCCGCAGTACTCAACCAAGTAGCCGATCCTCGTTGCTCAGTCATATGCTTTTAGCTACAGGTATTTCCCTCTTGGTCTTACAGTTATTGTTTCAATAATTACAACTGCCAGCAAGTGACATTTTAGTCAGCTAAGGGCATCCACACTTTCAATAGCCGAGGAACATTTCCCCAATGGCATTATGCGTTTCTCTTCTCAAAGACTTTTCTAAATAATAGGGAGTGCAGCATGCATACAGGAATACTTACGCCTGTCACTGCGGTCTGAGCAAACGCAGGCTAATTGAAGAATTTCACGTCAACTTTCGATAACATTTCAGTTACGTGAATCATTTCTATAGAATGCTTGGGAATAGAGGAGCACAATTAGTTTTTTTTTCCCAGAATTATAAATATAACTTATTATATACCATATTGGATTAAACAATAGTGGGATTAATTAGTCAAAGTTTTTGTTTCATATCAAAATGAAGTAATTTCACTTCTCTGTTACTTTGTGACGCCTTTTAAATTTTAATCTGAACTGAGTCTGATGCAGTCTTTATGCTGATTGTTTCTTAACAACTACCTTCTCAGTGGGACAATTGATGGCATGTTGTAGAGTTTCCTGGAACAAAGAGTTAAACAAATATAAAAAAATATTGAACGGGTAAAACAAAAATCAAGGTTGGTGTCTCAAAAACAATAAGCCCAGGTAAACTGTGAAAGGGCGCTTTAGAAAAGGGAGTGTGGCTTCACATGGATAGGATATACAGTTGTGCTTGAGACTGGCTGGTTAAACGTAATATCAATCTATATAGAAACAAGGAGGAGCACATTCTAAAAAAATAAAATAAACTACTCAATGCACACGGAGGTCGGATACAAGCACCATGGGCAACCACAAAAAAGCCCATAGCTCCCAGGCCGCCCCAGGACGGACCCCAGCAGGCAAAACGGGTTCCGTACCTAAATTGTTCAAAGTTTATGTGGACCGCATGTCGGATGCCGGAGATTCCAATATGGCGCCGGCGGCAGTTGAAACATATTCGGAACCACTGAGCCCAGCAGTCTCGGAAACATCCGCTACCTCCACAGACCTGGACATTAAATAATTACTGAGGAACCTGCCATCCAAAGATGATCTCTCCAAAATGCTGGGAAAGTTGGAGAATACGTTCCAGCGCAAGATGGAGGGCCTGGAAACGGAAATACACCAGGTAAGCCTCAAGGTTCAAGATCTGGAAGATGATAGAGGCAATTTACACGGGAGCTCAAACAAGAGACAACCAGACCGCGCAGCGATAGGTCAAGACCACGGGGGTCACTGTGAACCAATAAACGGCGAAGCCAATATACATGATACAATTGACAACACTGACGCTGACTCGAAAAGCTCCATGCGAATACCACTTTTCGAATGTAGATACACAACGCTGACAAAGATCAGTTAAACACTCTAGATACGATAGAAAAAATGGGATACCATTGCACATCCTACCCTATCTGTCAATTGTAGACAATGCGAAAGCTAGTATGTACAAGAGATATTTCATGCACAAAGTCTATGAGAACATTAATTGTATAATCTGCCGACCTTACTTGCTGTTAGACATGGTACCTTTAAGATTGTTGCGACATGTACTCAACCTTGTTCAATTTAATTCACATGTAACGCTTTGAAAAAATGCAAAAAAAAATAAATAAATAAAAGAATAGACAAGAAAAAAAAATGGATTATATACCAATGAATAAACTGAAAAAATTGATATAGGAGAAGAAAGGGCGAACACCAATACTCGATACTAGTGCTGAATACTAATTACTTTTTTCCAAAAAATTTTTTATCAAAACATCTACTTAAGACAAGAGTAGTGAAAACGTGCATATCACAATATCACGACCAGTACTGTGAGTGCCTAGTGATTCATGTCATGATTCTGTGAGACAGATTCTATAAATAAGATTTGTTTCTTCTTTGCCAGGGCTTTGGCCACTGCTAACTATAACTATAATGAGTGGTCAAAATCAATAGTTGCCTTCCCCAAGACTGTTTCCCACAGTTTCTAACAACAGAAATATTCAACAGACACATATATGGAAATTGGCCACTACTGTAGGCTCGAGATATATAAGGTTATTGAAGCTAGACTGCGATACGTGCGTACAAAATTTGTTGCCACAGTTAATAGGATCTCCGCTATGTTATTAAGGCTGGGACTTAAGTTATTGTTCCAGCAATACTGAGATTCACACATATACACATTTACACACCTTATTTAATAATTAATCATCTACATGTTTTAAAATAAGTTATATTATGTTACATCTTTCTGGTGAGCCTGATGTTCCATCAGGATTTCTACCAAGAGATTATAGATTTGTCTCACAGGTGTCTTTATTATTTGAGATTTAACTCCTCGAGAATCAATAATATTTCATACCTTCATCACATTCTGTTCCCTATAGACCCCATGCTGGTATGGAATGGACTGGTTAGATTGTGTAGACTGTTTCCATCTTTTTATCCTTGCCATTCTTAAAGGGGGGTTGTCACTTCTCAGGATTTTTAATATTATGGTCACTTGTCCCTATTTTTAACAGATATATATTTCTTAGGTGTGAAAATAAAATTAAATAGAAATCTACACCTGTTTATCCTTTAACTGGGTGTCTCCATCTTAACTACATGTCAGACCCTGAGGAGTCAGGCAAGGCCTAGACAGAACAGGGACATGTGAGTGTGAGGGGGAGTGTACATATAGTATATTAAGGAGGTCTTTAAACGGTCAGAGTAGTATTAACCCCTTCAGGACGGAGTCAATAGTGCACGTTCTGATCAAAACAAAACGTAAACAAAAACTGGAATTTGCGCTATATGTCTGTTCAACCGTAATTCACCTTTTCATATTAAATGCACCCACACTTATTATATATCATTTTGTTCAGGAGAAACAGGGCTTTCATTTCATATAAAATATTTATATATGAAACAATTTATTATGAATAAAATAAAAAAAACTGTAAGAAATGAGAATTTGTTTTTTTAATTTGTAGTTCCGCCTCACATTTTAGCTGTAAATGTCATAATACTGCACATATTTGTAATCAGCGATGTCTCACGAGTACAACAGTACCCCCCATTAACAGGTTTTATGGTGTTTTGGAAAGTTACAGGGTCAAATATAGAACGTTCCATTTTCAAATTGAAATTTGCCAGATTAGTAATGTTACCTTTGAGACGGTGTGGTAGCCCAGGAATGAGAATTACCCCCATAATGGCATACCATTTGAAAAAGTAGACAACCCAAGGTATTGAACGTGGGGTATGTTTAGTCTTTTTTAGTAGCCACTTAGTCACAAACACTGGCCAAAGTTAGAGTTCATATTTGTTTTTGTGTGAAAAAAGCAAAATACTAATATTTGGCCAGTGTTTGTGACTAAGTGGCTACTAAAAATGACTGGACATACCCCATTTGCAATACCTTGGGTTGTCTACTTTTGCAAATGGTATGCCATCATGGGGGTAATTCTTATTCCTGGGCTACCATACGGTCTCAAAGGCAACATAACTAATCTGGCAAATTTCAATGTCAAAAAAATGAAATGCGAGCCTTATATGTGACTCTCTAACTTTCCAAAAAACCATAAAACCTGTACATGGGGGGTACTGTTATTCTCGGGAGATTTCACTAAACACAAATATTAGTGTTTTAAAACAGTAAAACATATTACAACAATAATATAGTCCATAAAAGTGCCGTTTGTTTGTAAAAAATGCAAACAACGTCACTTTTACTTAAAATATCATCGTTGTAATACAATTTACCAGTTTTAAACACTAATATTTGAGTTCAGCGAAGTCTCCCGAGTAAAACAGTACCCCCTATATACAGGTTTTATGGTGTCTTGGAGAGTTACAGGGTCAAATATAGTGCTTGCGAATTAAATTCTCTGCACTTTCTCCCTGTGTTGTCAGGCATGTCAATCAAATTTTAATTAATTAAATGACATAATTATGTTAAAAAATTACTTCAATATACACGTAGAATTTTAATATATATGCATTTATAGGTATTTAAATTCTACGTGTATACTAATGTAATCTTTCATGTAATTATATGTATTTATCTATCTATATATATTTGCGGTTATTTGTATTTTATATATAGATAGATATATATAGAATGTCATTCTAAGTGTATTCTGTTTCCAATATATATATATATATTAATAACAAAATACAGTTAGAATGAAATTACATATGAATATATAATTTATTTTAAATTTTGTTTCAATATTTTATTTATTTATTTTATTATTTTATTTATTTATTATTGTAATTATACGTATATATATATATAATATATATATGTAGATCTATTATATATATAATATATATATATACATATTATATATGTAACGTCATTCTAAGTGTATTTTAATACTAATATATATACTAATATTAATATTAAAATACATTACGTATGACGTTACATATATATAATATGTATATATATTATATATATAATATATATATACATATATTATATATATATAAATACTTGTATTTTATTTTAACATGTGTATTTAATTTTTTTTTTACACTACCTACCAGCAGGGGGACTCTCTAATATTTTAGACAGTCCCCCTGCTGGCAGATCCAAAGCCAGCTATAGGGGGCCATGTGATCGCTCTTTGAGAGCGATCACATGGCCCCCAGGGGCCTCATTTGCCGGAGGGGGTCTGCCTGGGCTCTCAGGCAGACCCCCAGAAGAGGATCGCGGCGGAGGTAAGTATAGCTTACCTCCTGGGGGCTTCAGCCGTTACGGCGTTCTATGCCGCCGCAACGGCTTTAAAGCCCTTTAAAGCCGCGACGGCATAGAACGCCGTAACGGCGTTAAGGGGTTAAGGGGCAAAAGTGGTGGGTTAGTATACATAAGTAGGCAGCTTACAGGATAGCAGCCATCTTAGTTATCGGTTGGTAAAAGCTTTCTGCCCTCCCTCCCCTTGTTTGTGTCCTCTGTATGTTTGTTTGTGTTGTTTCTTATCACAGCGTAGAGGTATATGGCCCTTGTCAACTGTGGGTTGGACCCTGGAAAGTGGTAGGGCTGTCCCTCTCCTAACCACAATTAGGCTTATGGATAACAGACGTGCTTACTGAGCCAATAATCGGCTAGTGGTTAGCATTACGAGAATGGAAGGCCCAGGAAAAGGCCTTGTGCTTGTTGGAATGAGCTGCCCTAAGTGAATGTTTTTTGGTTGGCAAGGTGGTTCTCAGTGACGGATATTTATCTACTGAGTAAATTATGTATATAGAATGTTTTATGTTATAAAGTTGAAGTTTAAAGATTTATATATTTATATTTAAAAAAAAAACTGTGGCCTATTTTCTCCAAGTAAGTCTGCGGTTTGTTTATTTCGGGCAATAAGTGGTTGGGGTTTATCGGTCGGTGAGGGTTATGCCCATACACATTTACCCTCTACCTACGCACTGCGCAATCTAAGCTCTGTCATTTGTATTTGGAAATCAGCATAGAGAAAGCATACAGAGGAGAAATCAAGCAATGGAAAATATTTATCAAACTGTTCTGAAAACGTCTTTATAGTAAATTCTGCCAGTTTTAACTGAAAATTTCATTTTAGAAGGTAGTTTACAATGGAGGAAAAAAAGAGAAGTAGAACAAAATACTTTTATGTTGGAAAAAGTGACTTAAACTTTCATAAAACCATTGTGTTGCTGAAAAAAATGGCTTATATTAAAACAATAATGTTTAGGGTGTAAAACAGCAAAAGACAAAAAAAGATGACAGTTGTAATAGATTTCACCAAAAATTGGGCTAAAATTAGAGGTTTCACATTGTCACACTGTTTCTATTTCTCCTCCACATTTACAAAGTTTGCCTAGGATTTGCCTTGTTTCAAGTGAAAAATCTTTAATACAAATCTTTAGTATAAAATCAAAAGAAAATCTAAAAAAAAAGTATCTCACCAAAAAATGTTATAGTTGATTTTCAGTGTTGAGCCCTGGACAATGGGGATATTTGATAAACTATGAATTTTCACAATTTAAATCTGAAATAGGGAGGCAAATATAGCTGACCTGGGAAAATTCTCTAACTCAACACAACATGGCTACTTTTGCCTTTGTTTTGCCAATTGAATTTATTTTGCAAAAACTTTGATTTTGTGAAATCCCCCGAGCCTCTCGCCCTCTACCCTCTCATAGTATCTCTCTTCGTCATAAGAGACTGTGTGCCCTGTGTGTGTGGTGTGTGCTGGCTGTGTGTCATATGTGTGTGCAGTGAGTGCTGACTGTTTGTTTTGAGCTGGCTGTGTATAATGTGTGTGTGCTATGTGCTTGCTATGTGTCTTGTGTGCTGACTGTTCTTGGTGTGTGAAGTATGTGTGTGGTGTATTCTGTTTATATGTAAAGTGTGTATGGTGTGTGCTGCCTGTACGTAAAGTGTGTATGTGTGGCGTGTCATGGTTTTGTGGCATGTGTATTTGTGTGTGCTAGCTGTATTTAATGTGTGAATGTCGGCTGTAACTCATGTGCTTGCTGTTTGCGTCGTGTGTTGTGTGTACTGGCTGCATTTTATATATGTGTGGTGTGTATTGGCTATGTGATGTGTGTATTTGTGCTGGATGTATGTGATTGTGATTACTTGATTGTGATACATTTTCTGAAGCCAAAACAAAGACACTGACCTATACACAAACATACTCCACACTGACATGCATTTACTAAAACACAAACACACACACACATTCACATTCTTTGACACTCACACACAGGTCAGTCACATTAGGTATTTCAGTGACCAACGACTGCCTGGATGTCTTCTTTGTTCAGTAGAGCATGTGCAGCCTGTTCCATGTTCTCTCCTTTTCTGTCATTCTAAAGCTTCTGAATGTTTTGCTTACCATATATTCACAGACATTCGGTGTCCAAGAACAGCACTTACTATGGTTATGTACAAGGCTCAAAAGCTGACAAACTCACACAAGCAGGCCCTACTACACCTGGCGTAACATACGTAATGCTCTTTGCCACCAATCGTCCCAAAGTAGCCCTGCCGCTTGTCTGCTTGTCTAATCAAATAAAAAAGCTTCTTGCCCAGCACCCAGAACTGCATGTCCAAGGTGTCAATCAATATACATTCTACAACCATGCTTCTACATATGGGGGGATTCTGATAAACATTTAACACGGAAACTATTTAAACCTAAAACAAGTTCATAGCCTATATTTATATCACACTGCTTGGGAATGATTAATATTGTATACATGTTTACATTTAACCAAAATAATGCACTAATGTATTTTTGGGATTAAAATAACTATACTTTACTACTTGCTCTCAAAGGGTTAAGCTTCCATCTCTGCATAATAACTGCTCAGTTCACTAACTGTAGACACCTAAACCAATTATTATAGATGTCATTTTGTTGAGGCTTAAAGTCACTTGTAAAAGTTCGTTACAGACAGATTTTAAAGGTTATCTTGAAGACGGTGGTACCCTTTTCCCTGTAGGCTAATGTGAATTTAAATAAGTTATACATCTTATTAGTTTGTACAACATTTGGAAGTGTCACTTGAAAGTTTGTGAACCGTAACCATCATTTGCCCCGGTATAGTAGTTATTGATATGAGACCACTGTGATTAGTGTCAGATAATTCATTTAACCTTATGTTCCGAGAAACACTATAACAATGAATATATATGTGTACTACTAAAGGTTATTCTAAATATCAGGCCACTGATTAAATTAATCTATTAGTGACCAGAGATGAGTTATTACTTGTTATTTAATCTATGGTTAAAAAAGAGGAAATTAGCAAGCTTTTTTTTTTAAATGAAAGAACATTTTATAACATTTTATAAAATATTCATTACTCTTTAAAACCAGATGATTTGGTTTCTGTATTCTTTTTTACTTCTTTTTGAGCACATTTCAAACACAGTTTGAATAAGGGGCTTCTGTAAGACACAATAGAATGTGAATATACTAAGGCAGAAGGCAGTGTTTCTCAACCTTTTACGGAGAAGTACCTAAAAATAAAAATACTAAGTACCCCTACCTTGAGAAAGGGAGCTCAATGCATTGTTTCGGTGAGTTGGGCCATGACTGCCTTGCAAGCCTGTACAGGACAGTCCTGAAAGGCAATAGGGGATTGGATTATGGAAGTTAGAAGGTTATAAATGTTGCAACGTGCTGATTCTGCTCCTTTCTGACCCTGGGCAGCAGAGAAGCTTGATCTTCTTTGCCCATCCAGCCCCTTTTCTTTTCTCCATCTTTTCTCTTCTTCTTTTTCTTCTTTGCCTTTCCTAACTCATTCTCTCCTTTCATTGGGCTGCCTTTGTGATGTTTATTTGTGTTTTGTCTTTTCTAATATTGTTACAGTTGTGGAAGTTCATCCTGGCCAGTGCCTGGAGCAAGGAGTAGGTCAGAGTAGAGCATTGGGAGAGAGGGTTCCTTACATGGGTACAAGATCCAAACTCTGGTTGGAGACAACTTGCCCAGAGGGTGGTTTACTTCAATATGGTTTATGTTTTGAATTGGTTTTATTAATAAAGGCTTGTGTCAGTTTGTGGGAGAAGGGTTTGTGGTGGATGATAAGTTATTTTCAGGCATGCCTCTGCAGTCAAGTAATTTATATTGGTTTACATTCCAAATCAAGCACGTAGACACTGATATTTTAGTTAATCTCATACTGGAGAACAAACCTGATTAAAGGTAGTAAAGAATATTTTTTAAAAATACATATGACATAATGTGAATATTGTGTATATAAGGAGGAGTGTATGAACTATTAATCTGAAGTATAAAAGTATTAAATAAAAATAGAAGACACACATATTAGTTACACACATAGGACACAGGCACACACACATTTACACACAGAGAACACTGACACACACACACAGAACACTGACACATACTTACGCACAAAGGACACTGACACACATACACACACACACTCACACGAAGGGCACTGACACACACACATACTTACATTCAGAGGGCACACTCGCTGACAGACACACTCAATAATTTGACACACACTGACAGAGACTTACTGACTTACTGATACACACCTTCACTGACAGACTCACAATTAGAAAAAAAAACACATTTACACACAGAGGACCCTGACACTCGCTGATTTGATGCACACTCACTGATTTGATGCACACTGACAGACACACTCACTGACACACACTCTCACTGATTTGACACAAACTGACAGACGCACTTTCACTGATTTGATACAAATTGACAGACACACACACACATTAACTGACAGACACACTCACTGATTTGACACACACTGACAGACACACACGCATTAACTGATGGACACACACTCACTGAAAGACACATACACATTCTCTCTCACACACTCACAAATTATAATTTTTGCATTTCTTCTATTTAAGTCCACTCAGTTTCCCTACCTTTGGGAGAGCTGGAGTGCATCTTTTCCCCATGGTCTTGTTGGGATCCTTTTTCTGTGGTCCAATGTGGGGCTTGTGTAATTTTTGTGCTCTTTTAGCACTGCTCCTTTGATGTGCTGTTTGGTGACTCGGCTCCCGGCATCACGCAGAGCACGCAACGGAGCAGTCCTGAATGATCATGAAGATTATAGCTCCCTCACCACCTCCATTATCCCTCTTGACACTGTATTTAGGTAGAGTAGGCACCTGCCATCCTGGTAAGCAGGTGCCTACTCTGCCTTACCGCACAGTCAGCAGCCTCCTGGGTGTACTAAGCAGGCTAGCTTGCCAGCTTTTGACGTACTCACTTTTGTGGTGTGCGTACCCCTGTAGAGAAACAAGGTACTAAGGAACGTGACAAACATACAGTGATGAGTTTCTCTATTTTGCAAATTTCCTCTATCAGGTGGACTAGTGATTCATCAATTTGCTAAAGATATAAATTAATGTTGTCCTTGTAAAACATCCCTACTTGTAAATGTACCCACCACAGCCAGGTAATTAACCTTAACATCTGGAAAATATAAAAAATGTTGACAAATGCCACCAGGGACATCTTTCGACCATCGTCTTGTATATTTTTGTGAAGGATGTAGAAAGGTAGATACATATTTATACATTGCTGACATTTCCATAATCCATTTGATGAATGCCCTAGAAGCTTTACACTCAATGAATGTTATATACATTGCACAGTATAAAGCATTGTTTTGCAATTTCGTTTATCAAGTCATTCTGCTTATTAGCATTTTTGAGTAATGACAAATGTAGTGTTAATGGCAGCTGTTCTGCATTGTAAATAAACCTACATTGTTTATTGAAGCAGCTCGAACACTATCGGTCCTTTCAAGTACAGACAAAGCTTGTGTAGTTTTTCATGTATGCAGGTTGTCTGTCATTATCTTTGGGGAACTCGAAAAATGATAATATGTCAATGGTGCCAATAGCTGGGCAATCTCATAATGGGATCATGTTTTGACTCCTAACATAAGAGTCATTAAGGCCTCATGTTTTAAATTGTCCACTAATCATTATACTGCCGTCACCATTTCTGTCTATCATACACAGGCTCACAACACAAACAAACACACTGTCACAACCCAATACACACAGTCTCAAGTTCTGGATCTGAACGTACTAAAACACACAGACTCCACATACATAGCACATACACAGTCTGACTCTGTACAACAAGCATATATTAACACATGCACACAAGCCACCTTGGGTACAATCCAACACAAACAGGCCCAGGGTCGGGCACCAACATATAAAATAACAATCCTATTGTGACTCGGTCTGCATTAAAAAGTTTAATATATTTTTGTTATTCTTAAACACCATAAATTACTACTTTTTTACTCTAATTTTTAACTATCACATCCATTATGCTTGTCAATGTTGACTTTGAAAAGTATCGAGATTGTTGCTCAAGTTCTTCAAAAAATTAGAATTTAAAACCTCCAATATATAGCCATTTTAGATGTAAATGACTATTTACTAAAATAGTATATATATATTTTAGTAAATACGTATGTCTTACTATTTTAGTAAATAGCAATTGACATCTAAAATGGCTATATATTGGAGGTTTTAAAGTCTGCATTTCTGAAGCGTATATATATACCAAAATATTATACATAGCAAAATAGAATACATAGCTACTTATATGTTCATCCTCCATCTCCACCAACATCCCCCTCCATCACAGCTTGTGACATCAGCATTTTTACATGATGCACACACCTTTTTTTTTTTACTGTGTTTCTTTACAGAAAGTTGACCAAACATACCTATTCTGTTGTTGTAAATCATCTGTTTCTGTGGCCATTGACAAACATAAGCAACCAGTAAAGTGAACAAAAATAGGCGGCAAAAAAAAGATAATGACCAAAAGTTAAATTTTAAATTAATAAAAGCTTCATAACATTGAAATTGTCCACCAAAAATGTGTGGAAAAAAAGAAAAGCCAAGGAATAGTACCTAAATGAATAAAGATAGAAGATATCTCTGTGAATCATGTATTTCTGACTTTCATACTACTAGGCCACTATGACTATGCAGCTACCTCGAGCAAAAACAAAACATTTTTTTTTGAAGAATGTTATAAAAAAAAAGGTTCTTTTTTTTGTAAATAATCCATGTCAGCTAAAAAGTACAGAGTATCAGCCAATGTCAAGCAACCAAGATGGGATTCACCAATATTGACACTCAATTTACCAGAGATGGTCCCTATCTCTACATGCTGTAGCTCACAGTTGGCACCATTCAGGCACTGTGTGATCTTGTCATTAACTCCATTGCAACAGAAAATCAAAGATCATAGCCCTTCTACATCAGAGTGTGTCTGTGTTAACGTTACACTATATTGTATTGTAAACTTATTTGATGTGAAAGAATGAGTTCCCGATATTCATTTACAAGCTAATTCGCTGGAAAGAGCAAATATTTTGAATATGACTTTATAACAACAGTGCGTGTGCTTGCTGTAGATGTTGCCATCAAAGAGACAGTTTATTCCAAAACGTTTACAGTTTTTTGTAGTTGTTATAGTCCAGTGAGTCATTGAGTGCACTTCCTCCTGCTCTTGTCAAACCGTTTTTGACCACTGCTCTTTCAGCACCCAAAGTCCACAATCTCTGGACTGCCAATTCTGATAACAATACATTTTTACTTCAATATTACCTGTACAAAATTGGATGGAAATGATATGCGGCAGGCACTCATATAAAACATCACTAGCGCGAATTGCCTATCATTATCTGTACTTATTTTGGTGGTAATAATATTTTATAATATACATGAAAATGTATAATTATGAAGCAAAATGTCTTATTTATTATAACCAAAACAGTTTGGGAAAATGTGGAATGACAGGACTTAAAAACGTAGTGTACCATAACCCATGCCATAAGGTGTAGCTGTTATGATACTTACGCGTCCCTCAAAATAAATCACAGAGATGCAATAGTAGTGCTCATGTGTTTTATTTGTTGACATCTTTTCTGAACTTCTGTTGATGCATAAAATCACATTATCCATAAAATGTATGAAAACATAAAACATTCTAACATTAACCTTGTATGCATTATGTTTCCTATCACTATAAAGAAATGTTGAGTCCAAATATTTTATTTTGAAAACCAAGCCTTCTAACCATAATCAACAAGATTAAATTCATAACTTATTTATGTATAAAATTGCACATTTATAGTGATCCGCCGATATTATTTCACAAGGACTGAATAAATATGAATGCTATGTGACATAGTTTAAAGGGACCCTTCAGCACTCCAGACCCCTTAAGCACTTTAGTTTGCTGAAATGCTTTATGTGTGAAGAATTTGTCCTCTTTTTTAAATTTTACAAAAAGTGTAGATTTCAAGTGCAGAAATTAGGACTTTTATACATCATCTTTGTTATACCCTCCTGGCTGTCAATCAGACAACTGGTTCAATTACTTCCTGGTTTGGTTAGCTCAGTGGAGCTAAACTCAAAAGGCAGCAATTGCCCAGAGCACCATTCTTGTAAAGGCTTCTCATTTAGCTAAATTGGGAAATCTATGATTGGAAAGACACAAAAAGTCTGGTCTAGGAAAGAAGAGGAGGTCATTCAAAAGCTTTAGACAGGAGATTTTCAGCTTTAGCAAGCTGTTTTTAGATTTACTCCCGATAAAAAAAAATGCACAAATAAATGCATGCAGGCTTTCATAACTACTAAACATTATTTTGTTTTTATTTGGACAGTGGATTGTCCCCTTTAAGTACATACTTACTCACAAAGACGTGTCAAACTCCAGTTCTCTTCAGTTAATTATGTTTTATTATGACAATATACATAAGTCACAAAAAAAACTTTCCATACGATAGACAGATGGTGGAAAGTAAAAAAAATTATAAAAAATAAAAAATCTAATTCAAAGCTGACCATGCTAAATAAAAAAATAAATAAAAAAGTAGAAATAGATTGCTGCTGACTGCAAGTTAAATCAGTGTATTATTAATCATTTATAAGAGTGTTCCTAATACCTGCACTGCAAGGTATACCCAGGGCCATCTGCAATGTTGGTGTTAGCATGCGCAAGCATCTGTTTGTTGGCCTCCTATCACAGTTGAGTTGAGTTTCCCATTCAAATCTCAAAGATTCCTTTTTTACTCCCCCTTATCCTACCCCTAGAAGCTAGTCTTCCATATGTGTCCTTCCCTCCATGCAAGGTCTCTCTTTACGTTTCTTCCTCCAGACCTTGACCAGGCGCTTTTATTTTCATGCCAGTCCTCCCCGTACCATACTGTCACTGTATGCCTGTATCCAGTATCTTCTTTTCTTAAAATAAGTTCCCTTTGTCTTCTTTCCCATTATATTAGTTTTCTTATATTCTCTCTTTCACGTAAGCAGCAGAGCTCCTCTACACAAACTTGTATGCCGTTCACCTTCTTCCCTTCCTTACCTTTATGTGATATCATTTATTTTTGCCTTTTCCTTTATTTAAGATGCTTATCAAATCTGTCCCTACTTAAACTTACTGCTCCCCATTGTTGCCAGTAAACAATGTTTTATTCCTGGTATGCAGTGATTAGTACCTATCACAAGTGGGTCAAGGAAGAACAACTGGTGAACCAGCATCAGGGTCATGAGAGCCCAAAGCTCACTGGTGCATGTGGGGAGTGATATCAAGAAGAGAGAAGAGCTACTGTAGCTAAAATTAGTGCTGACACTGACATAAACTTAGTGCTGATAAAAAGGTATCAGAACCCCCAGTTCATCACATTTTGCTGTGTATGGGATTGGATAGCTACAGGCCAGTCTGTCTGAGTGACCATGATGACCTCTGTCCACCGCCAAAAGCACCTTCAAAAGAGGCATGAGCATCAAAATTGGATCATGGAGCAATGGAAAAATGTCTGATGAAGGACATTTTCTTTTATATCAGGTGGATGGCCAGGTGTGTGTGCATTGTTTAACTAGGGAGGAGATAGCAGCAGGATGCACTATTAAAAAGAAGACTGGCAAAGGCAGTGTTATGCTCTTGGCAATGTTCTGCTGGGAAACCTTGGGGCCTGGCATTCATGTGGATTGACATGTACCACCTTCCTAGAGATTGTTGCAGACCATGTACACCCCCACAAGAGTTGTTAAGGAAAGGTTTGAGGAACTTGACAAAGGTTCAAAGTATTGCATTGACCTCCATATTCCCCAATATCTTAATCTCACTGAGCATCTGTGAGATGTGCTGGAACATCAAATCCGATCCAGGGAGGCCCCACCTCAAAACTTGCAGGACTTAAAGGATCTACTGCTACTTTCTTGGTGCCAGATACCACAGGACATGTTCAGAGGTCTTGTGGAGGCTATGCTCATCAAAGCTGTTTTGGCAGCATGAAGGGGACATACACAATATTAGACTGGTGATTTTAATATTGTGGCTGATCAGTGTATAGATGTATTTATAAAATATCTTACCAGGAAGGATACATTAAGATTTCTCTAGTTTTCAAGTATGTCCTGGGTCCACAAAACATTGCATTGATACAATAGGGTACAATAAAACACAAAAACAATAACAATACACAATATATACAAAGGTATATATACAAACATAGAACAGGTAGGAAATATATAATCAACCATGACAAGTGCCTTCTGTTTTGAGATATGTAGAGAGGGATCTTTTAAAGTATTTTAGGCCTGGGGAAGAATTGAAAGTGTGCGGGAAGTCTTTCCATAATTGAGGTGCTCTGTTGGAAAAGGAGGATCGGGCTGCTTTCTTTTTGTATTGAGGTAGACTAAATAAAGTGCTGGTACTGGATCGGAGGTTATAGGAGGTGGGAACAGCCGGGAGAGCATTCTGCTCAGGTAGGGTGGGAGCTTCCCAGAAAAGCTCTTAAACACAAGGCTGGATTCCAGCGACAGCCAGTTCAGTTCTTTTAGCATTTCACAATGGTGGGTCATGTAATTACATTGTAGCAGAAAGTGGCAGAATGAGTTATACAATGTATTAAGTTTATTAAGGTGGGTTTGCGGTGCAGGTGCATATACTACATCTCCACAATCAATAATTGGCATCAGCATTTGCTGAACAATCTTTTCCTTTACTGTAGGGCTTAGGCAGGATTTGTTTCTGTACAGAGCACCTAGTTTTGGATAAAGTTTTAATGCAAGTTTTTCTATGTGGAGGCCAAAAGATAGATTGGGGTCTAACAACGTACCTAAGTATTTGAAGGAGTGGACGGTGGTCAGTGTGCTATTTGATTTTGTTTTGATGGATAGGTGGGAATTGTATAATTTGTGTAATTTAGGTACTGTTCCAAAGATCATTGTGACAGTTTTGTCAGTGTTTAGGAAGAGTTTGATTTTTGTGATCCACTTTTCTACCTCTGTGAACTGGTCTTGGGGCACAACCTCAAGCTGCGGTAGATTGGATTTGCTCGCATAGATTACTGTGTCATCTGCGTACATGTGTACATTTGAAGATTTGCAGACATTAGGCAGAGTATTTATAAATAATGTGAATAGTAGGGGGCCGTGAATGGAACCTTGGGGTACACCACACGTGACTGGGAGAGGGAGGGAGTCGCTATCAGAAATGGACACATATTGTGAGCGATCCGATACATATGATCAAAACAAAGTTAGAGGACGATCACCAATACCTGAGTTTTTTAGTTTGTGCAGTAGAATGTCATGGTCCACTGTGTCAAGGAAAATAGCTCCAGTTAGGTCTCCTTGTTACATGCCAGTTTGGATGTCATTGTACGGTTGAGGGCAGCTGTAGTGGAGTGATTCGGGCGAAAACCGGATTGATCAGGGATCAGATAGTTGATTGTTGGTAATACTCACATAGTTGCGTATGGATGCATTTTTCTAAAATTTTAACAATACTGGGAGCAATGATATTGGGCGAAAAGAAGTTTCACCACTTACCATATTTTTCGCTCCATACAACGCACTTTTTTCCCCTCAAAAGTGAGGGGAAATGTCTGTGCGTCTTATGGAGCGAATATGAAGCTTTACTTACCTGTCTTGCAGCGTTGGCCGGCAGCACAGGGCGCACCGCGGTACTGGAACTTGAATTTCATGTTCCGGTTTCCGGCGGGACTGAAAGGAAGTGTGCACAAGCTGAGTGCGCACTTCCTTTCAGTCCCGCCGGAAACCGGAACATGAAATTCAAGTTCCAGTACCGCGGTGCGCCCTGTGCTGCCGGCCAACGCTACAAGACAGGTAAGTAATTATGGGACAAGGGGAGGGGGACAGTATGGGAGAGAAGTCTGGGAGATATGGGGAGGGGGATGAAGTCTATGGGGAGGGGGGGTATGAAGTCTATGGGGAGGGGGGGGATGAAGTCTATGGGGGGGGATGAAGTCTATGGGGGGGATGAAGTCTATGGGGGGATGAAGTCTATGGGGAGGGGGTGGATGAAGACTATGGGGAGGGGGTGGGTGAAGTCTTTGGGGAGGGGGTGGGTGAAGACTATGGGGAGGGGGTGGATGAAGTCTATGGGGAGGGGGTGGATGAAGTCTATGGGGAGCGGGTGGATGAAGTCTATGGGGAGGGGGTGGATGAAGTCTATGGGGAGGGGGTGGATGAAGTCTATGGGGAGGGGGTGGATGAAGACTATGGGGAGGGGGGAGATGAAGTCTATGGGGAGGGGGTGGGTGAAGTCTATGGGGAGGGGGTGGGTGAAGACTATGGGGAGGGGGTGGATGAAGTCTATGGGTAGGGGGTGGATGAAGTCTATGGGGAGGGGGTGGATGAAGTCTATGGGGAGGGGGTGGATGAAGTCTATGGGGAGGGGGTGGATGAAGTCTATGGGGAGGGGGTGGATGAAGACTATGGGGGGGGGGGGAGATGAAGTCTATGGGGAGGGGGGGAGATGAAGTCTATGGGGAGGGGGTGGATGAAGTCTATGGGGAGGGGGTGGATGAAGACTATGGGGAGCGGGTGGATGAAGTCTATGGGGAGGGGGTGGATGAAGTCTATGGGGAGGGGGTGGATGAAGTCTATGGGGAGGGGGTGGATGAAGACTATGGGGAGGGGGGAGATGAAGTCTATGGGGAGGGGGTGGGTGAAGTCTATGGGGAGGGGGTGGGTGAAGACTATGGGGAGGGGGTGGATGAAGTCTATGGGTAGGGGGTGGATGAAGTCTATGGGGAGGGGGTGGATGAAGTCTATGGGGAGGGGGTGGATGAAGTCTATGGGGAGGGGGTGGATGAAGTCTATGGGGAGGGGGTGGATGAAGACTATGGGGGGGGGGAGATGAAGTCTATGGGGAGGGGGGGAGATGAAGTCTATGGGGAGGGGGTGGATGAAGTCTATGGGGAGGGGCTGGATGAAGACTATGGGGATGGGGGGATGAAGACTATGGGGAGGGGGTGGGTGAAGACTAGGGAGAGGGGGTGGGTGAAGACTATGGGGAGGGGGTGAGTGAAGACTATGGGAGAGAGGAGAAGACTATGGGAGGGGGGGACACTATGGGACAGGGGAGAAAAAAAATATTCTGTACAAACTGTCCCATAGTAAGAAACACTATGGGACAGTTTGTTCAGAATATTTTTTTTCTGGGTTTCTTTCTCTAAAAACTAGGTGCGTCTTATGGTGAGGTGCGTCTTATGGAGCGAAAAATACGGTATATGGATAGGCACTACTCTTGCAGTCTTCCAATGTTTGGTTATGTATTCAGACACCAAGGATTCGTTAATTAGCTTCAACAGCATTGCTGGAATTTGATCAGGTCCAGACTGTTTTTACATTTTTAGATTATTAAGGTGTTTCTTAATTACACTAATAGGAACAGGTCTATAATTTTAACTTTTCTGTATTGGGTCGTTGCAATTTTAGTGGGGCCTGATCCACAGTGGTAGTTTCAGGATGTGTTTCATTTATTAGCTTGGCAATCAGGGTGGTGGAGCATCCTACAAAATAATTGTTAAAGGCATTTGCCACATCTAAGGGAAGTTGCAGGGTTTGGTTATCCACTTTGAAAGTGGAGGGTTGGGAGTGGATTGGGTGAGTTTGTAATTTATTTATGACTTTCCAAAAGTTTCTAGGGTTTGATACGTTATTGTTCAGATTTTCACAGAAATATTGGGCCTTGGCCAATTTTGTTTGTTTTGTGCATATATTTCGCCATTGTCTATATGCACAGTGATCGTTCATAGAGCCAGTACGCTTGAACTTTGACCACAATGAATCCCGAAACTGGTACATTAGATGAAGCCAGGTGAACCATTTATTTATCTGATATAAGAATTTATGGCTGAAGTTTGCTCTGCAAGGTTTAACAGTGTTCCAATGAATCGGATGTAAGTATGCCCCCGAAGTCAAATAGATAATTCTTTTGTGAAAAAAAAGTAAATATAAATAGATTCCAACAGCTCATTCTACCCATTCAGTAAGTGCTTGTATGTGGACTTCACGAGAAAAGCTTTTGGGCCTTTTTAAAGCACAATTTAAAATAATCCTAGTAATCAATGTAATCATTGATAGAGTGTTTGCAGTTACAGCAGTAATGAAACAGTATATTGCCATGGGGTAAGATCTATTAAAGTTGTTGCTGATTAATGCAGTGCCAAGCATACAGCGGACTGGAGATTAGCAACGCTAACTTTTCAACACATAAAAAAAATGGCACTTGGGACCGCTATTTAACAGGGAAATATTTGTACAAAACATGACATCCTTTAGCGTGAAATAATATATGACAGTGCATGCTATAAGATCTTTATGGGGGCTAATTAAACATTCAGAGCTCCTTGTATCATCAGTTAAATTTTACTAACCATAACAAAATATCGCAACGCTTCCTAAACAATTCACTGTCGAACCTAAACGAACATTTACTAGAACAAATGCACATTACTTCAACCTTATAAATACAAGTCAAATTAATGCTGGTTAAAGGAGACTGGTCCCCTAAAAATTAGTTTACGTTATTCGGCATAAAATTATACAATGTTATCTTATTTATTTTTTTATATTATGCTGTTTTCAGCATGGTGCATCTATTATTTTTTTTACCTTTTTTTTTCTAAAATAAAGTTTTACATGGAGTAAAGATTGGTGCAGGGATGATCCATCAATAGAACTAACTTGGCAGCTGCTTAGAGTGAAAGGCTGCAAGCCATACTATTTCAAGTCTTGTTATGCCAACTATGAGAAATTTTAATTATAGAGGTAGGATGGAAAGGAGGTGCCAAAAATCGCTCTTCATCTAGGACACCAAAACCCCCCCAAGCCACTCCTAGGTGGGAAATTAAATATAAGATGCAGATCAGTTCCACCAATTCAGTCGTAGATTAAATTAGTAATTACAATATAATTACTAAAACTGTTATATAGACCATAAATATAAATACGCCCTTTCTAAGTATATTATTAAAAATAATAATACATATATGTACTTTATTCTAAAAATCACTTTAAATTGATGCTATATTATATATTCATATTATAAATTAAACCATTAGACTCTGCAGATAATGCCTAGAGAATGATATGACATTGTATACATTTTACCATGGTCACTCTCACGTTTTCGTGTTCTTCTGGTGTCTGAAGGGTATTTGTTATAATTAATTCACTGTTGGTGGTCTTGGCAATATATTGATCCTCTTGCATTTGCAGTAAAAAGTCACAAGTCCCTTGCTATGAATTATTAATATGAGATGAATGTTAAAGAACAGTGTTTGAGGGGTTAGCTAGTTTGCATGTTTCAAAAGACCTTTAATTGTGTTTCATACTTGCTTTGATAAACAGAAATCATCAGGACTAAGTGATAATTTGTATAATTACTGTTTGTCCATCACTCCAGAATGTTTCCAGAACTGTTAGTCCATCACCACAGAATGTTTCCAGAATTGGTTTTATCCTTGGAAAACCCATTTATGCAGGCTCTAAGTTAGAGGTAGGCATCCTTTGGCACTTCCAGATGCTTTTACAGCCATAATGCTGGCAAAGCATTGGGGAGATGTAGTCCATAACATCTGGTATGCCTACTGTGGCGAAACCAGCTTCGCCACTGTGAACTGGAGAGGCCTGGCTGCTAGCCTCCTGCCCTGCGACTACGGCCCATGGACATATTGCTCTATAAACACTATATTTGGGCATGTAATAATTTATATTGCTGCTACTGGCCCTTTAAAATCAGCGATGGACATATTGGGACTTTTGGGACTAATGTCCCTTTAAGACTTTGTAACATATCACAGTAATACTGTCTTAAATATTATGTAGGTATTTATGTGTTCAGTTAAACTGGGGATATGTAGAAATGTGTGTTTTATGTGTTAAATGTATCAGTATGTAATTTTATGTATTTTACTGTCTTTTTGCAACCATGTGGTTAATGGAGTCTGACTCTAGTCCTAGATAATTGGATTACTTCTCCAATTATCTCCAGGGCAGAAGGGAGGAAGCCGGGATGCATTGTGGGGGATGTTTTACTTCTGTTTGGGCCAGATTGTGCCATGCTGCAAGCCAGGGCCCAAAAGATACTTTTAGTAACTTTTAAACCCCTGTTCGGATTCATGCCATTTTTTAATATGTTGTTCCCCTGAATGGATTGATTGTGGATATGTATTTTTATGTGAATGTGATGTATGGTTTTAAAGTTATGAAAGTTGTGTAAAAGTATATTTTACTCTGTATGCATAATGGGATTATGTGTCACACTAAGGGGAGGGGATGTGTGGGAGGTAACATCTATGTCATTGGTTCTTTTATGCCTCCCCCTGGGTGTGGCCTGTATGTGTGAGTTGGAAATAAAAGCCAGACTGGGTGTCCCAGTCTAGAGTTCTTGCTTAACCCTCAAAGCGATGTGTCGTCTCGGTCTTTGGGGGAATGGGATTGTTTGCTGACTGCCAGGAGTGTAAGCCGATGTCTGCTTTTCTTGTTCAGCTGTCCCAGTGTTCGTGTGGTTCCAGTCGGGAGAATGGTGTTTGCCGTAGCTGCCTGTGCATCTGGAAAGGGGATTATCGCCTAAACTGGGTTTTATCCTCTTGTAAGTGAAACGGTCCGTTACACCTACCCCTGCTCTAAGCACCCAATTCTAAGAGATACATTGCCCAGTTATTCCATATCCAACCTGTATCTTTTATTAGTAGATCATATCTTTCTTCTTCCATGACTCTTTAGATGGAGGACTGGATTATATCTACTGTTTGCTAGAGTCCTGGATACTAAGATTCCCTTACACTGATTTAGAATTATTCCTTGTATTATTCTGTACCTTGCACTAAAGGACAATGTTCAGCCTTTCATTATTATCCGCATTGTGTCTCTACTTGCCTCCGTTCACCACCATTTGACCATGAGCATCTTATATTGTGACAATGTGTATGGTCCCTATGCTGTTTTTTTGTTTTTGTTTTTCAAATTACAGTGTATAAAAATAATTATTGATTCATCAAATGTATTGGCTGATATACAACTTTGTTTCTCTAGTTACATTCAATTTTCTACAATCTTTAACTATAAGAACCAAGTCAAATTCAGTTCTCACAGCTGACCTCCGTTTGATTGGAGGAGTGCAATGTTAGCCATGCACATGCTTTTCATCCCTAATGTTCTTCAGTGAGGAGCATTGGATTGGATGGGAAGAAGAGTCTGGGTGACATTACAGGAGAATGGATGGACTGGATTTCCGCACTTGGAAAAGAAGATTATAATGAGCCTATCTTCCATTTTTTTATTTAGATTTGGGAGTGTTGAACTAATATGCAGAGAAGAACACTGTAACGTTAGGAATACAGGTTTGTACATCTTGGGGGAGAGAGTTTGAGATACCTGATAATATATGGTCAAAACACCATCCAACACTACCTCTCGTCCATGTCCTTAAATGTTTGTTGGCATATGGTTGCTTTTAATAACATTTCAAAATTAATATAATATAACCTGTAAAAAATAATTTCAATATTTTGCCAGAGGAACCAATGAACATCTAAAGTTGTATTGTTTCTGTGGCGAAACCAGCTTCGCCACTGTGAACTGGAGAGGCCTGGCTGCTGGCCTCCTGCCCGCTGACTATGGCCCCTGGACGTATTGCTCTATAAACACTATATTTGGGCATGTAATAATTTATATTGCTGCTACTGGCCCTGTAAAATCAGCGATGGACATATTGGGACTTTTGGGACTAATGTCCCTTTAAGACTTTGTAACATATCACAGTAATACTGTCTTAAATATTATGTAGGTAATTATGTGTTCAGTTAAACTGGGGATATGTAGAAATGTGTGTTTTATGTGTTAAATGTATCAGTAGGTAATTTTATGTCTTTTACTGTCTTTTTGCAACCATGTGGTTAATGGAGTCTGACTCTAGTCCTAGATAATTGAATTACTTCTCCAATTATCTCCAGGGCAGAAGGGAGGAAGCCGGGATGCATTGTGGGGGATGTTTTACTTCTGTTTGAGCCAGATTGTGCCATGCTGCAAGCCCAGGCCCAAAAGATACTTTTAGTAACTTTTAAACCCCTGGTCGGATTCATGCCATTTTTTAATATGTTGTTCCCCTGAATGGATTGATTGTGGATATGTATTTTTATGTGAATGTGATGTATGGTTTTAAAGTTATGGAAGTTGTGTAAAAGTATATTTTAAACTGTATGCATAATGGGATTATGTGTCACACTAAGGGGAGGGGATGTGTGGGAGGTAACATCTATGTCATTGGTTATTTTATGCCTCCCCCTGGGTGTGGCCTGTATGTGTGAGTTGGAAATAAAAGCCAGACTGGGTGTCCCAGTCTAGAGTTCTTGCTTAACCCTCAAAGCGATGTGTCGTCTCGGTCTTTGGGGGAATGGGATTGTATGCTGACTGCCAAGAGTGTAAGCCGATGTCTGCTTTTCTTGTTCAGCTGTTCCAGTGTTCGTGTGGTTCCAGTCGGGAGAATGGTGTTTGCAGTAGCTGCCTGTGCATCTGGAAAGGGGATTATCGCCTAAACTGGGTTTTGTCCTCTTGTAAGTGAAACGGTCCGTTACAATTGGTGGCAGCGGTGGGATCGTTCCTACAACCAGAGGGACAGCTACAGACAACACCATTTCTGGATTACAAATTGAGGGCAACGCTAGTATCCGTACAGCGACCCTATCTACAAAGGAACTCAGAAAATGGAGGAGGAGTTTCAAGTTAGATTGGACGATTACCTCCCGGAGTCTGGAGCAGTCCCAGAGAAGGACATGTTGATGTACAGAGAGTCTGCCAGAGCCGAATTGTGGGACGAAGCCCTAGAGGAAGTACAGTATTCACGAGGGGATCAGCGCCGCAGCAGAAGGCAGCGAATTCTGGCTAGAATGGCAGAGCGGATGCCCCTCCTGAGAAAACAGACCACAGAAAAGTGGGTGACTAGACTCGAGATTCTAGTATACGCAGAACTGGTGCTCGACGACGCATACCAGGCGCTACAGTGGTACGCGGCTCAGTGTGTCCCCAGGATGGCAGAGTATGAGTTCCCAGAAGGCGGAGATTACACTGGCCCCGGTCTATTTTGGGATAATAGTGGTGACAAGGTCTTTGGGGGAATGGGATTGTATGCTGACTGCCAAGAGTGTAAGCCGATGTCTGCTTTTCTTGTTCAGCTGTTCCAGTGTTCGTGTGGTTCCAGTCGGGAGAATGGTGTTTGCAGTAGCTGCCTGTGCATCTGGAAAGGGGATTATCGCCTAAACTGGGTTTTATCCTCTTGTAAGTGAAACGGTCCGTTACAGTTTCTCCATGCACACTTAGCACAATTATACAGCAAATCATTTTCATTCTAAGTTGATCGATACTCAATGTCAATATACAGCACAGAGGTTTAATTATCTTTGTACTGATAACTGGAATAATTATGCAACGCAAAATATATGGAATACATTACACATCCTTTCTCATCCTTCATTAATTTGTAGATGCAGGCAAAATTAAATTCATATAAACAGAATTTGTTTCGCTGGCACACCCCCAGCTCAATCATGTAAATCTAACCTTAGCAAGGGTTACAATAGAAAATGTGTTTTTACAGAAAACAACCAGATAATTGTCTTCTGTACGCCATCAAAATCTATGTTGCTGTGAAGGGAATTAATTGCGAAAAAAAAGTGGCTTTGACTTTGAAAGAATGGTACTAGAAAAAGCAGATGGACTGGGATCAACTTAGGTACTCTAAATGGAATACTATCATTAGTACCCACGTAGGGTCCTGGAAACACAATATTTATTTTAGTGACTCCATAGACCAGGGGTAAACAACCTTCAGCACCCTGGACAATTGAGTCACTAAAATATATATTGTGTTTCCAGGAACCTATGTAGGTACTTGTAGTAGCTCTAACAAATGTGAGTGTGCCTTCATGATATGCCTGTTATATAGTTATTTTTGTAAGTTTTTACATTATTTTATGGGTTTTGTTTTCTATTTCCCAGATACTTGGCACTATTAAAAGAAGGCCATCTCTGATATGTATGTAAATATATATTTAGCTCTATTTCACTTGTAAGGGATAAATATCATACGTACCTAGGCGTGGTTTATCAATTATTTTGTTTCTCTTTTACAGGAGTATGTGATGTACAGGTTCAGTAATGCTCCTCTATGTGAAAAAAAAATACAAATACAATTATAAAATAAAATATCTTAGTTTTCATATATAGCATTTAAAATATGTCAGTACCTTTCTGGACTCGATATAGGTCACCTTAAAAAAAAACACACAAAACAAAGAGTAAAGAAAACAACAAACCCAAAACTTAGAAATACATGATACTTTGATATTGATATAAGATATTGAACAAAATTTATATTTAAAATCAAATCATACAATCAGTGTACAAACTGAATATTCAGCTATAACTTACATTATCTGCTTCAATATAAATGTATAATATAATTTACCACTAGCAAATATATTTGTTCAATTCTGATATGGGTTTGGCAATTCTTTTTTTATCTTTTCATGTTTATTGAGTAGCAAATTAACAAGCGGTATAGTTTTATATAGCTATATCAGGGTCAGTCTAGACCAGCAATGCCGAACTCATGGCACGCGAGCCAGGGGGGTGCTGCAATTGCCATCCCTACCCTCCCCGAAAACCGATGCTCTCTAGTGATGTCCCGAACAGTTCGCCGGGAACCGTTCGCCGGTTGCGAACACGCGTGATGTTCGGTCCGCCCCCTATTCGACATGGAGGTGGGAGGGTCTAGGAGGGAGGGTCTGCTGCTGATTGGCTGGAATGTGTCTGCTGACTGTGAGGTACAGGGTCAAAGTTTACTCAATGATGACGAATAGGGGCAGACCGAACATCGCGCGTGTTCGCGACCGAGAACACGCTATGTTCACCGACGAACGGTTCCCGGCAAACTGTTCAGGACATCACTAATGCTCTCTCCTGCAGGGCCGGTGCTATCCAAGCGCAGGTCCTGCTGGGTGCCTTCATGGACCTGAGGGGAGATAAGAGATCTTCCTCACCGGTTTGCAGGCACATTGTCAGCAGGGGAGGGAGAGAAGATCCAGGAGCTCTAGCTTGCAGCTCTGCCAGGTCTCTTCTCGCGAGCATGGAGCGTTGCCACGGTTAGCATGGCAACGCTCCGTTCTCGCGGAAGTTAAATCTAGCCCAGGATCTGCAGGCTAGCATTCACTCCTCACTAGAACCACCAGGGATTCTCCAACGGACCACCAGGGCTTTACAATCGATATCCCACTCCCTGGGTATGGTTAAGAAGGGAGGGGGGATATAAAGCACATTATTTAATTTAAAAAAAACATTATTTGTTTTAATCAGCTCACAACTACACACACATTGTCCCCACTGCACCCCCATACACAAACTGCCCCCACTGTACAACCATACACACACTTCTCCCCATACACGCACTGCCCCCACTGTAGCCCCATACACAGACTGCCCCCACTGCACCCCCATACGCACACTGCTCCCACTGCACCCCATACACAGACTGCCCCCACTGCACCCCCATACACACACTGCCCCACTGTACAACCATACACACACTTCTCCCTCATACACGCACTGCCCCCACTGTACCCCCATACAAAGACTGCCCCCACTGCACCCCATATACACACTGCCCCCACTGCACCACATACACACACTGCCTCCACTACCCCCATACACACACTGCCCCCACTGTACCCCCATCCACACATTGCCCCCACTTTACCCCCATACACACATTGCCCCCCACTGTACCCCCATACACACACTTCTCCCCCATACACACACTGCCCCCACTGTACCCCATACACACACTGCCTCCACTGTACCCCCATACACACACTGCCCCCACTGCACCCCATACACACACTGTCACCACTGTACCCCCATACACACACTGCCCCCACTGCACCCCATACACACACTGCCCCCACTGTACCCCCATACACACACTTCTCCCCCATACACACACTGCCCCCAATGTACCCCCATACACACACTTATCCCCATACACACACTGCCCTCAATACACACATTGTCCCACCACACACACTGTCCCAAGTGCACACCCATACACACACTTCTCCCCCATACACACACACTGCCCCCACTATACACATTGCCCCACCATGCACAGTGCCCCAACTGCACACCCATACACACACTGCCCCCACTGTACCCCCATACACACACTGCACCCCCATACACACACTGCCCCCACACACACTGCCCCCATTGTACCCCCATACACACACTTCTTCCCATACACACTGCACCCACTGCATCCATACACACACTGCCCCCACTGTACCCCATACACACACTGTTTTTTCTAAACGTAATCCTCAGTATTCAGGTTTAATTGCTGTGTTGGCACTTTGAGGAACAAAAGTTGGTTTGTATTGTGGTTTGGGCACTCGGGCTCAAAATGTTTGCCATTACTGGTCTAGACAAAATACAGACAGATTTAGCGTAAACATAAGAACATAACAAAAAGTTGTACAGTAATCAATGTACCCCCATACACACACTTCTCCCCTATACACACACTGCCCCCAATACACACATTGCTCCACCACACACACTGCCCCAAGTGCACACCCATACACACACTGCCCCCAATGTACCCCCATACACACACTTCTTCCCATACACACACTGCACCCACTGCACCCCATACACACACTGCCCCCACTGTACTCCCATACACACACTGCCTCCACTGCACCCCATACACACACTGTTTTTTCTAAACTTAATCCTCAGTATTCAGGTTTAATTGCACTTTGAGGAACAAAAGTTGGTTTGTATTGCGGTTTGGGCACTTGGGCTCAAAAATGTTTGCCATTACTGGTCTAGACAAAATACAGACAGATTTAGCGTAAACATAAGAACATAACAAAAAGTTGTACAGTAATCAAAAACTAGGTTTTTCGTTCAATAGTAGACTCAATCTATAGTTTGAGTGTATTTCTATTAGTACTGAGTAAATCAATAAAACATTGGAAGGAGAGAGAAGACAATTGTATTAAAGGAAAAAGAGTGTAATAAGTATAGAGGATATGCAGGGTTCCTGAGGATGAACAATAGGTCATCCGCATATGCTTACATTTTATGGTGATAATGGCCGGAATAAATGCCCATGATGTCAGTATTGTCTCTGCCTGCATTGAGGAAGCTAAGCTCAGGATGAAGAGCAGTGGTGAGAAGGGGCACCCCTGTCTCGTACCATTCTATATTTTTGAAGAAGTCAGAGAGGAAGTCTTTGACTATCACGTCTTTGACTATCACTGAGGCTGATGGCTTAGCATATAGTGCAGAAATGCAAGCAAGCATATGGAATCCCAACACCAAAGTTTGAAGCACCACATATAAGAATTTTGAGCGTCTTCTCTGCATCTTTGGATAATATAGTGGGTTCTTTCCCTTGCTGGGCCTGACAAATCCTATCTTGCCCAGCAAAACTAGGGATGAAATTAGAGGTTTCAGCCTCAGAGCCAAAAGAGTTTCAGATCGGCATTCAACAGGGAGATCGTTCTATAACTGGGGCACAAGGATGGGAGTTTCCCCTCCTTAGGGATGACTGTGATAGGGTCAGATATAGCATGCCTGTCTAGGTGTTGTCCCTCTGTCTGGGAGTTGAATAGGCTCAGCAGTCTGGAGACTAAAATCTTGTATCTTGTATATTGGAGACTAAAATCTTGTATCTTGTATTTTGTATATTGTGCAATATTTTTTACAATATTTTATTGTAAACCCATCCAGGCAAGAACTCTTTCTAGTTTTCAAAAGTTTAAGGGTGTAGAATATGTCTTCTGAAATTATGGGAGATTCTAAATGTAGGTATGTAGAAGTGTAGTGTGTAGTCCTGAAGACAAGGTACTACCCAACATACAAGAGGGCACCATTTAAGTAGATTCCTATATGCATAGGTGTGTGCAGTCTATTGCATTAGGGTGTGCACCCTAAAGCACAAACACACGCCGCGTGTATATGTATGTATATATATATATATATAAATATATATATATACACACACATACATACACTGCTGTGTGAGGGTGCTGTGAGGGTGCTGTGTGTGTGTGCTGTGTGTGAGGGTGCTGTTAGTGTGCTGTGTGTGAGGGTGCTGTTTGTGTGCTGTGTGTTTGTGAGGTGCTGTTTGTGTTTGTGTGTTTGGTAGGGTCCTGTTAGTGTGCTGTGTGTGAGGGTGCTGTTTGTGTGATGTGTGTGTGTGTGCAAGGGTGCTGTTTGTGTGTGAGTGTGCTGTATGTGTGTTTGTGAGGGTTCTGTTAGTGTGCTGTTTGTGAGGGTGATGTTAGTGTGCTGTGTGTTTGAGGGTGATGTATGTGTGTAGGTGCTGTGTGTGTGGGTGCTGTTTGGGTGCTGTATGTGTGTGGGTGCTGTGTGTGTGTGGGTGCTGTGTGTGTGAAGGTGCTGTATGTGTGTGGGCCCTGTGTGTGTGTGGGTGCTGTATGTGTGAGGGTGCTGTATGTGTGTGGGTGCTGTGTGTGTGTGTGGGTGCTGTGTGTGTGAGGGTGCTGTGTATGTGTAAGTGCTGTGTGTGTGGGTGCTGTTTGTGTGTCCTGTGTGTGTGTGGGTGCTGTATGTGTGAGGGTGCTGTGTGTGTGTAGGTTCTGTGTGTGTGGGGGTGCTGTGTGTGTGTGGGTGCTGTATGTGTGTGCTGTGTGTGTGTGTGGGTGCTGTATGTGTGAGTGCTGTATGTGTGAGGATGCTGTGTGTGTGGGTGCTGTGTGTGTGGGTGCTGTGTGTATGTGGGTGCTGTGTGTGTGGGTGCTGTGTGTGTGTGGGTGCTGTGTGTGTGTGGGTGCTGTATGTGTGTGCTGTGTGTGCTGTATGTGTGTGGGTGCTGTGTGTGTGAGGGTGCTGTATGTGTGTGGGTGCTGTGTGGGTGCTGTGTGGGTGCTGTGTGGGTGCTGTGTGTGTGTATGTTTGGGTGATTGTGGGGGTGGATGTGGGGGTAGGTTACTTAATATCCCCCTCCCTTCTTACCTTATGTAGGGACTGGGAGGGGTAATCCTTATTCCTGCTGCCTTCCCTGGTGGTCCAGAGGAGAGTGAACTCTAGCCTGCGGGGCTAGAGTTCACTCTCGCGAGATCTGAGAGTTCCCCGGGTCCTCTCCTGCTTCCCTCCCTGCTGCAGTGGGCAGGTGGGGAGGGAGGCTTAGAGCAGAGCCGGCACTCGGATAGCGCCGGCTCTGCATGAGCCGAAAGGGAGATCCTGAGATCTCCCCTGCCGGTCTCAATCCATAGGCGTGCCGCGTGATGACTATGCTTATATGGAGGATTATATAACAGGTTTGTGCTGTGTATTGTGTGTTGTTGTTAGCCTCAAGAGGAGTGAGCCCTATATATCATGTTTAGTTGTCATAGGATACAGTGTATATGTAAAAGCCATTGGACCCTAATGGTAGGCTGAAAAATTTAACTGTTGTGAGTTGTTATTACCTTACGCAATGATAGTAGATTCCACAAGTAACCTTGGAACATAAAAAACAAAATAAAACAAAAATCTTTAATTAAGTCTTAACATTGAAAAATGTACATTTAGGCAAGATTAAACATAAACATAAAAAAGTAAATGTAAAAACCCATGGCCCCCAATGTTAGGCAAAAAAGGGGGGATGTGTAAGTATATATAAGCACAGTAACATGTCACCATTGGTATACTCTTAATCGAGTAAGTCCAGTGCCAATTTCAACATACTCAGAATTCCAGATGTATTATTCTTTAGCACTTTGTGGTGGGAGAATGCTGCCGGGCCTCAAGGCCCTGTGTGCCCTATCAAGGCTTATGGTATTATCAGCAGAGCATCCCTATATGCAGGGGTCAAGTCCTGGAGAAAAAAGTGTGGGAACTCACCCATGATTCCACCCCCCCCCCTTAAAAATATAACATTTACACTCCTATGCATATAGTGAAGTGCAGGGTGTGTATAATGAATGTATTGTGTTTGTAGTGAGTGCAGTCTGTATAATAAATGTAGTGTTTTTGTAGTGAGTGCAGAATGTGTATAATGAATTTAGTGTTTGTAGTGAGTGCAGATTGTGTATAATTAACTTAGTGTTTGTAGTGACTGCAGAGTGTGTATAGTGAATGTAGTGTGTTTGTAGTGAGTGCAGAGTGTGTATAATGAACTCTGCACTCACTACAAACACACTACATTCGCTATACACACTCTGCAGTCACTACAAACACTAAATTAATTATACACACTCTGCACTCACTACAAACACTAAATTCATTATATACATTCTGCATTTACTACAAAAACACTACATTTATTATACAGACTGCACTCACTGCAAACACACTACATTCATTATACACACCCTGCACTGCACTATATGCATAGGAGTCTAAATTTTATTTTTTAAGGGGGTGGGTGGGAATCATGGGTGAGTTCCCACACTTTTTTCTCCAGGTCTTGACCCCTGCCTGCCTATATGTGATTAAATAGATCAGAGAGTAGTTGTTTGAGGTTTTCAATTCCCTCGGCCTCTCTATACCCACTTACTGTAATATTATTTAGCTTGCTGTGGTTTTCAAGATATTTCATGTGGTACCTTAATTCTTAGAGTCGGTGGCTATGAGTTCTGGTCAATTTTTTTGTTGCCATGACAGCCATTGAGCGATAGTATTCTTCTGATGTTGTTGAAGTTTGTTTCAATTTTGCTAATAGCCTGTCTCACTTCAATTAGTTCTGTCGAGAACATTTGTTTTACTTCTAAAATCAGGTTTGAGAAGTCTTCCTTCTTCAGGAAAGGGTGAATAGGGAATACCAATCTAGTTGTGATGTGAATTGCATTGTATAGTAGGTTGGTGATGACACCTGTGTGCTTCTGTCCAAGGCCATGGTGGCCAGAGATGTGGGAGCCCTTTTATCTTCCCTCTGTTGAGAGCAGCATGTGTCATGTCTGGCCTCTTAGATATCCCCAGTTAGATATAGGTGATAGGTGGTTATTAGGTGCATCCAAGTGTGGCAGACAATAGAGTTCAGGAATCAAGCAGTCATTCTTCTCGAGCAGCAAGCCGTGCTCCCCGGACTTGACAATTCCATCAAGGAAGCAAAGACAAACATTTTTGAGTTGCAAATAATGCTTTGTGGTAGTGCACAGATCCACATTGAACCCAAAGGAATTTGGTTCCTTTGGAGAATTGATTCACTAAATAGGAAGTTAGAGGTTGACAAGAAACTTCCAAAATAGGTAGATGTAAAAACAATTGCATGCTGGGCTTATGGCTTCAAACTCCCAACATGATAGCGATAGATTTTGCACAGAAGTGGAATGCAGAAGGTGATCGTTATCAAATTGTCAAACTCAAATGTATTTAAGTTGTACCAATACCAATTCTAATTTTTTGGACAAATTGTAAGAAGCTTAGAAACTCAGTAATACACTCAAGAATTAAATGAACTTTTATTCAGTTTGCTGTAGATTTAACATGTAGCAGGAATTAAGAGACTGATCACAGTTTAATTATCTGAGTTGTAATGACATACTTTTACGACATTTTTAACCTTTCATGAAATAGAATTTTGAGTACTGGCGGTTTTACCAGTATACCAGTTGTTATAAAAGCATTCAAAGTATTCACAGAACATGTAACTTTTATTGTTTCTCTATAAACACTTACAACAATTATACAGCAAATCACTTTCATGATCAGTTGATCAATATGCAACGTCAATATACAGCACAGCACATTAATTGTCTGTATAGAGATAATCAAAATAATTATACAACACGCAACATATGGATTTCACATCCCAGCATGTATTTCATTAATGTATAGATTCAAGAAAAATAATCTTCACATAAAATCAAATTGTCTCAATGTTACGCCTGCATCTGCTCCACAGAAATGTAGACATCTCAGCAGCACACTGATACATCATAAAATGAATTTATACAGAAACAAGTAGTAGATACATGGAATAGCTTTTTAGCACAGATGGTAGTGGGTGAGTATCGCAGGTACCTAAGTTGTTAAGTTCATTAAAGAAGAACTTTTCATGACTGTGGTTCTAATGATGCAAATGACAATGGATTCTGGTGATGTTTTAAGGATACATCTTTTCCAAAATTTAACTCCTGCCCTTAACCCTGCAGTCACCATCTTCTGGCCTGTGGGATCTCTTCAATCAACCACATGCACTCAACCACCCATGGTAGTCCCCAGACAATACAGAAAGCTGCATACTATACTGAGATAGCCATGCAGTACTCAAAAGCTAGGTTTAACCAAAAACATTGAAACGTGTAAAAACACCCAGTGACAAACCAAACAATAAATAATACTTTCCCTAAAATTCCAAAAATCCTTTCGGCATGTCTGAGCTCTTGGAAAGAGACATGCTGCAGACCTCCTTCCCAGCCCTGCTACATCATGATATATCCCCGGGGAAGGGAATTGCCTACGAAGAGTGAGTGGGTTCAGAATAAGTGTAGCAGACTGTGTCATATCTGAACTTCATGTGCTGCACTGGGACACTTTAGGCAGTACATGGACCCATACCACTTTCACACAGGCTAAGCACCATTAAGAAAGCACAGGGCGGGTTAATTCTACTGGGCTGTAAAAGGCTAGAAGATACTCAGTAATCTGAGGCTGGCCCCTCACAGCTTTAGGTTTGAATGGATCTGGTAAAATGATCTATTGAGCAATATACTAGCAACCCCTTATCATTCAGATGTGTCAAGGCTGCAGTTCACACGGATAGCATGGTTGTTCCTACCTGCTACTGGTAATCACAAACTCCCTCCCCAGGACTCAATTCGCACTTGTGAACTGCAAAACGGCAGGTGGAAATTTTGGCGCCGTGAATAAACGATAGCAGCGGTGTCCTGTGTTGGTTTTCCGAAAGGATATAATGTATCCAAAGGCCTGTCTAGTTGCTCTGTTTTAAATGATAGCTGTGATGTTTGTTGAACTACAAACATCATCTTTTCGATAATGTGGACAAAATGCTTTGAGGAATTTATACATCTGGTCTGAAAGAGGGGAACTGCAGCGCTACCTGTAAAATCCCAATCTGTGTGATAGCCATTGGACTAATGTACAGTTAAAATTTGGCCCAGTCAATTTGCATAACCAATCTGCATAAACATTTTGGCTTTCTCAATCTCACCAGTACAGAAAAGGAAATTAGTGATCTCTAACAGCTTTCTGTCCAAGCAAGAAAATATTAATAGTTCTTAACCTGTATTTCCATATAAACAAACCTTCTTCATGCACAATTACACCATATAGGCCCTGGGCATTTAGTGAAGGCTGATAATGGTGTGCAAGAACATTTTAGGGACTTATTTAATGAACCGATTGCATCTCCATTAGCTTTAAAAATCCTATTGACCTGTTTGAGAGATTTGCATTGCATTCAACTGCTTTGGCAAAGTCACGACTCAAAATGTGGCTGATGTTTACTCGCAATTATTATCGCCTTATGCTTGCTCTTGTATCCAAGTTTATTAAACTACCAGTAAAACAGCTGCTGTGTACTATATCACCCATCATGCTTAGCCAGTCTTTCAGACACTGAATATTATGAACCTTTGCATACATTGCGTACCAAATGATTCCATTCTATTAGAATGTAAGCTCTGGAGATTAGGCTGCTTAAATGAACAACCAGGAGTAGAGTTTGCCAGGAAATGCATCAAAATAAAACAGAAAACAAAGAATCACACAACATGCACACGCACAAACACATAAAATTAAATCATTACCCGATTTGAAGCACTGCATTATACTCTCTTTTAAATGCACATTTGCAATTTCCTTTTTTATTGCTTTGATTTTATGGATTCCATTTCCATGATCAGATTATGATTATAGCTTGTTATTGTCCCACACTTCTTTTTTTGCACAGAGACACATTGCGTGGATTTGGTGAGATCATATATGGATCCACTTGCCACATCAGAAGGTCTAAGGAAATGTGAAGTCAGGATATCAGGATAGTCTGGGCCAGCATTCAAAATTTTTTAAAACATTTTTGGCAGAGGGGTTGGGATATGGTGTCGCTAGATTGGCAACAGTCAATAAGAAAGCATGTCAACACAGCATGTTTGTGCACACGGATGTACATGCTCAGACCACTGCTTAAAAGTTCTTGCATAAGTATAAATGTCCTGCGTTGACCTGAAGCAAAATAAGCATGTTTAATGATGTGTTTACTCAGCAATTTTTGAGGGCACCTTTGTCACTTGTACCAGAACTGGCACACCGGAGGGAAAAAAAATCAACATTAAATGGATCCCATATCTGACTGCAACACTGGATTTAGACAATTAGAAAGTATGGGAACTCAAACAACTTACATTAACAATCAGTCAAGCTCATTGCCAAGACAGCTTAAAGTTGGTGCTCAGTGACTACCTGACTGCCTTTCCTTATACTAGAAAGTTAGCTCTTTATACAGTTCTGAGAACTGAGATGGGTAAACATAGAAACATAGAAACATAGAATGTGACGGCAGATAAGAACCATTCGGCCCATCTAGTCTGCCCAGTTTTCTAAATACTTTCATTAGTCCCTGGCCTTATCTTATAGTTAGGATAGCCTTATGCCTATCCCACGCACGCAACTCCTTTACTGTGTTAACCTCTACCACTTCAGCTGGAAGGCTATTCCATGCATCCACTACCCTCTCAGTAAAGTAATACTTCCTGATATTATTTTTAAACCTTTGTCCCTCTAATTTAAGACTATGTCCTCTTGTTGTGGTAGTTTTTCTTCGTTTAAATATAGTCTCCTCCTTTATTGTGTTGATTCCCTTTATGTATTTAAATGTTTCTATCATATCCCCCCTGTCTCGTCTTTCCTCCAAGCTATACATATTAAGATCCTTTAACCTTTCCTGGTAAGTTTTATCCTGCAATCCATGAACCAGTTTAGTAGCCCTTCTTTGAACTCTCTCTAAGGTATCAATATCCTTCTGAAGATAGGGTCTCCAGTACTGTGTACAGTACTCCAAGTGAGGTCTCACCAGTGTTCTGTACAATGGCATGAGCCCTTCCCTCTTTCTACTGCTAATACCTCTCCCTATACAACCCAGCATTCTGCTAGCATTTCCTGCTGCTCTATTACATTGCCTGCCTACCTTTAAGTCATCAGAAATAATCACCCCTAAATCCCTTTCCTCAGATGTTGAGGTTAGGACTCTATCAAATATTCTGTACTCTGCCCTTGGGTTTTTACGTCCAAGATGCATTATCTTGCACTTATCCACATTAAATGTCAGTTGCCACAACTCTGACCATTTTTCTAGTTTACCTAAATCATTTTCCATTTGGCTTATCCCTCCTTGAACATCAACCCTGTTACATATCTTAGTATCATCCGCAAAAAGACACACCTTACCATCAAGACCTTCTGCAATATCACTAATAAAAATATTAAAGAGAATGGGTCCAAGTACAGATCCTTGAGGTACCCCACTGGTGACAAGCCCAAGCTTTGAATATACTCCATTGACTACAACCCTCTGTTGCCTGTCACTCAGCCACTGCCTTACCCATTCAACAATATTGGAATCCAAACTCAAAGATTGTAGTTTATTGATAAGCCTTCTATGTGCAACAGTGTCAAAAGCCTTACTGAAATCTAGGTAAGCAATGTCTACTGCACCACCCTGATCTATAATTTTAGTTACCCAATCAAAAAAATCAATAAGATTAGTTTGGCATGATCTCCCTGAAGTAAACCCATGTTGTCTCTGATCTTGAAATCCATGTGTTTTTAGATGTTCAACAATCCTATCCTTTAACATGGTTTCCATCACTTTCCCCACTACTGAAGTAAGGCTTACTGGCCTATAGTTGCCCGACTCCTCCCTATTACCTTTCTTGTGAATGGGCACAACATTCGCTAACTTCCAATCTTCTGGGACTACTCGTGTTATCAATGATTGGTTAACCCCTTAACGCCGTTACGGCGTGCTATGCCGTCACGGGTTAAGTGGGCTTTAAAGCCGTTATGACGGCATAGCACGCCGTAACGGCTTGCAGCCCCAGGAGGTAAGTTATACTTACCTCCGCCGCGATCCGCTTCGGGAGGACTGCCTCACAGCCCAGGCAGCCCTCCCACGGCAAATCAGGCCCCGGGGGCCATGTGATCGCTCTCAAAGAGCGATCACATGGCCCCCTATAGCTGGCTGTGGATCTGCCAGCAGGGGGACTGTTTGAAATATCAGACAGTCCCCCTGCTGGTGGGAAGTATAAAAAATAAATAAAAGACAAGTGTAAAAATAAATTAAATATATTTTTATATATATATATAATATGTATATATATTATATATATAATATATATATACATATTATATATATGTAACGTCATACAAAGTGTATTTTAATATTAATATAAGTATATATATTAATATTAAAAACAAAGAGAACGTTACCTGCGCTCTGGCCTAAATCCCCATGTGCGTTTAAACAAAATGGAGGCTCTTTAGTTGTATTCCAATGGCCATTTGAATATATAAGCTCACCAGCCACGTCAAGGCAAGCCTCAATAGGTGAGTCCTACACTAGCCATTAGATATGCTGATATCAGCCAAGAATCTCCAGTGAGACAGGAAGGGGTATTTTAAAAACCCTTTAACATGTAACCCTTTATAGGGCTTCTACACACACAGCTTATATATTCAAATGGCCATTGGAATACAACTAAAGAGCCTCCATTTTGTTTAAACGCACATGGGGATTTAGGCCAGAGCGCAGGTAACGTTCTCTTTGTTTTTACTATGTATTTTAAGCTGTTGGATACTAAGCTACTGCTGCTGTAAGCGCGGTGCTTTATCTTTGTGTTTTGTATATGAATTTTGTATCACTCAGCTATGTTACATTGCTGCCAGCCTCCCCACGTTGTCTTATTAAGACTTTATAAGTATATAGGGGCAGCACCCCTTCCTGTCTCATCAGAGAAATTTGCCTTTTAGCTGATACCAGCAAGGTGATTTGTATATGTTATAGCCCTATTCAGGGTAAAGTATGTAGGGGTTTATAAAACACCCCTTCATGTCTCATTAGAGACGTTTAAACTTTGTCTGATACCAGCAGAGTTTATTGAATGTGTAGAAGCCCTATAAAGGGTTAAATGTTAATGGGTTTATAAAACACCCCTTTCTGTCTCACTTTGTCTGATACCAGCAGAGTTTATTGAATGTGTAGAAGCCCTATAAAGGGTTAAATGTTAATGGGTTTATAAAACACCCCTTTCTGTCTCACTTTGTCTGATACCAGCAAAGTTTATTGTGTTTTATATATTAATATTAAAATACACTTAGAATGACGTTACATATATATAATATGTATATATATTATATATATAATAGATGTACATATATATATTATATATAAATACGTATAATTAAAATAATAAATAAATAAAATAATAAAATAAATAAATAAAATATTGAAACAAAATGTAATATAAATTATATATGCATATGTAATTTCATTCTAACTGTATTTTGTTATTAATATATATATATCGGTAACAAAATACACTTAGAATGACATTCTATATATATCTATATATATATAAAATACAAATAACCGCAAATATATATATATAGATAAATACATATAATTACATAAAAGATTACATTAGTATACACGTAGAATTTAAATACCTATAAATGCATATATATTAAAATTCTACATGTATATTTAAATAATCTTTTAATGTAATTATGTGATTTGATTAATTAAAATTTGATTGACATGCATGACAACACAGGGAGAAAGTGCAGAGAATTTAATTCGCAAGCACTATATTTGACCCTGTAACTCTCCAAGACACCATAAAACCTGTACATAGGGGGTACTGTTTTACTCGGGAGACTTCGCTGAACTCAAATATTCGTGTTTCAAACTGGTAAATTGTATTACAACGATGATATTTTAAGTAAAAGTGAAGTTTTTTGCATTTTTTACAAGCGAACTGCACTTTTATGGTCTATATTATTGTTGTAATATTTTTTACTGTTTTAAAACACTAATATTTGTGTTTAGTGAAGTCTCCCGAGAATAACAGTACCCCCCATGTACAGGTTTTATGGTGTTTTGGAAAGTTAGAGAGTCACATATAAGGCTTGCATTTCATTTTTTTCACATTGAAATTTGCCAGATTGGTTATGTTGCCTTTGAGAGCGTATGGTAGCCCAGGAATGAGAATTACCCCCATGATGGCATACCATTTGCAAAAGTAGACAACCCGAGGTATTGCAAGTGGGGTATGTCCAGTCTTTCTTAGTAGCCACTTAGTCACAAACAATGGCCAAATATTCGTTTTTTGCTTTTTTCACACAAAAACAAATATGAACGCTAACTTTGGCCAGTGTTTGTGACTAAGTGGCTACTAAAAAAGACTAAACATACCCCACTTTCAATACCTTGGCTTGTCTACTTTTTCAAATGGTATGCCATTATGGGGGTAATTCATTCCTGGGCTACCACACCGTCTCAAAGGTAACATTACCAATCTGGCAAATTTCAATTTGAAAATGTAATGTTCTATATTTGACCCTGTAACTTTCCAAAACAACATAAAACCTGTTAATGGGGGGTACTGTTGTACTCGTGAGACATCGCTGATTACAAATATGTGCATTTTTTTTTGCAGTAAAACCTAACAGTATTATGACATTCACAGTTAACATGTCAGACGGAAATGCAAATTTAAAAAAAAATCTTATTTTCTCACATTTTTTTTACTTTTATTCATAATAAATTATGTTCCATATATGAATAGTTAATGATAGATTAAAGCCCTGTTTCTCCTGAACAAAATGATATATAATAAGTGTGGGTGCATATAATTTGAAAGAGGGGAACTACGGGTGAACAGACATATAGCGCAAATTCCAGTTTTTGTTTACGTTTTGTTTTGATCAGAATGTGCACTATTGACTCCGTCCTGAAGGTATTAAACAAATCTGTTAATGGCTTTGCTAGTACACCACTAAGCTCTTTTAATAGCTTTGGGTGTATTCCATCAGGTCCCATTGACTTATTTGTCTTTACTTTTGACAGTTGAAATAGAACCTCTTCCTCTGTAAACTCACGTGTAATAAATGACTCATTTATCCTTTTTCTTAACTGAGGTCCCTTTCCTTCATTTTCATCTGTAAATACCGAACAAAAATATTCATTGAGGCAGATTGACTTCAATAGGTGATTTTAATCAGATCTACCTTTAGCAACTAGCTAATTTTATTGTTCTAAAGCCTTGCCAGTGGATGGGAAAATTGATCAATTTACACATCAATTGATGGTAGCTGGTCAACTGCATTACTGGAACCAGCAACTATACAGTTAACACTGTAATTGCAGACTGGGTGTGAGTTTCACCCCATAAAGTCTCACAAGCTTAGACGGACATCATTCATCTGCAGGAGATTTGGATTTTATGTGATATGCCTGGAACATCAATCATCATAAAGAAAAGTTTACAATGGGACAATTCCAAGGGCAGAATGAGAAGACTTTTGGTCTTCAAGTCCTCCTGGACCATATTTTCTATGGAGGTTCAGGGCAAACACTTTTCTACAGTAAGGTTCTCACTCCCAGGCACCTTCAAAAATAGTGACTTCACATTGTGTAACTGGTTTACAGACATAGTAATTCAATTGTAAACAGAAACATCATATCAGATAGTTTTACAGCATATCCATAAATTCTATTAATTGTGTTTAATCATTCTCAGATACATGAGTTTCACTGGAATGTATGAGATGAGGAAATAGCTCTCTCTACTTCTGTTCTCCTGGTCGCTTGTTTGCTGTGATCGAGCTGTCTACCCTTGGTACAAAGAAGCAGCTAACCTTTCTGCAGCATTACACACTACCGATAGATGCATAGTTAACAATGGAACACATTCTGGCTCTCGTTTCTTTCACTTTCTTTCAGTCGGTGTGGAGTAATGTGCATCCAGCTGCTGCCATTCCACTTACAGTAGCACATAGCCGGAATTACTTCTTCATGAACACATGCTTTGTGTGTGGAAAGACAGGCATCAAATTCCATATAGAGCTATGTAAAACTTAGTTATCCTCCCCACATAACTGACAAAGGAAAAAATAATATTAATCTTTAAATAGTTTAGGATTATCTAAGCTGTGAACTCTGATGTATACAGCCAACCTGTTTACTGTCAGACACAGCATTTACTCCAATACAGATTTCGAAATAAACTCTTTAATGACTTTGCACACGTAGAGAAACACTCTTATCTGCTGAAAAAGGTAAAAAAAAAAATCCGTATTCACTATTTTGATTCTGGTGTTTGTTTTTCAATTCACTACAATTTACTGTTTAGTAAAAATAAGCCATTGGACATGGTTGTAGTGATCTGTTTCTTGGTCCGGGGGAATTATGCATTAACCCCTTAAGGACACATGACATGTGTGACATGTCATGATTCCCTTTTATTCCAGAAGTTTGGTCCTTAAGGGGTTAAACTATAATTTCCTTGTGTTTTCTCGTTGTTTTTCTTTTTCTTTTTTTATGTATTTTCATTCTGCATTTATGATGATAAAAGAACTCTAAAATAATAAATGATTAAAGCGAAAGTGTGAGCACATCATCTCTATTTGTGGTTGTAGTGGTTATGGTGCTGTTATGCAACCTTTTTGGTTTGACCAAAATCAGGTGTCTATGTGGCACCTCTAGCCAGTCCCTGCTCACTATATTGAGAAATTTGGAAGTTTTGATTCTTCATTAGCAATATCTACTTCATCGATATTTAAATGCCAGTGGTAGGCTGAGGCCATTAGCTGAAATGCTATTCCTATTCTACCTCAAATATGGATAACATTAATATTGCCAAATTTGCATTAGCAACATGGTAAGGCTGGAGTTGCCATGTTGGTCAAACCGTTCTGGAATATATGCATTGTGTTTTCAAATGCATATTACGTTTCTGTGATATATGTAATGCATGCTGGTTATACAAGCTGTGGGGAGTTTCATGAAAATGACTGCTGTGTTGTATGTAGCATTCATGTGCTGCAAGAGGGAAGCCAACTCATTATTAAAAGTAATTATGCTGTATTCTAATAAATTAATTGAATTCCATCTTGCAATTAAAAAACGTAGCCCTTTTCATTTAACGTATTTCATCATATAGAAGTAAAATGTATGAAAAAAACAAGATAGTGGATCTAGTAACCAGATATGTAAACCCACCATAAAGGTTAGTAACAGGAAATCCAATTAATTAGATTATGTTTGATGAATGTGTTTTTATTTATGTAGAATTTCCTTTCACATATTAGCTTGACGAGCTAATAGAATATGAGCCAAGTTTAAAAGCTTGTGTTTTCTGTGTTTCTGACTAATAGATTGAGATATTATCACTAACTGGCAAATGTAGCAATGAACACATTTGCTTTCCATAGGGTTGCAGTCTTTGCAACCCGTAATGGAACCAGAGCTAAATAATCTTGTTAATGCAATGTGTTGGGATTGAAGAGCAAAGCTATTGGAAAACCACTTCTTTCTTCATATCCCAACATTAACTTCACATAACCTATGTCAGTGACTCTCAATTAACTTAATATGTGTGTTTGGATTGTGTCCAGTCTCATTTGGTATACCTACACAGATTGCTCTCTAACTGAATGTTAATTGCTTTTAAATCTCTTTGGAGTTAACACACTTTAGCAAAAAAAAAAAAAAAACTCCCAAGCAATTCCAATGGACGAAGACCTAATTCTTTGAGCTGGCTTCTAAGCAAGTAACAAGAGCCGTTGTTTGAGAATTGGATGCAGTTTTTTTTATATATATATATATATATATATATAAAACTACAACATATGATGTTGCAATTGGAGCCAAATTAATGTTTGAACGTATATCTTGCCCCTTGAAAGAACAATTCACACACCAATGCGTTTGCATTTTCTAACTTTTGACCTCAATACTATTTTTCACACGCTCAATTTTATTTAGTTTCTTAAATAGAAGTATGTGTGCTGTACTCTGCATTGTAATCCTGCTTCATATATGACCCCTGCCTTCTCCATTTTTAAATACATCTGTTTTTATTATTTCTGTAGCTGATATGTAATGCCACAGACCTCTTTGTGCCGCTCCCGAACGACATCGTTTTTCCAGTAAGTTGTTTATGTCATAGCAAAGCACAGCAAGAAGTTTTATGATATGTAGTTCAGCTAACAACTAAAAAAAAAATAATAAAGTCAGCAGATAGTCTCATAGTAGAAATATTACAGCATCTCGATTGGCAGATAATTCCCTTGAATAGACTTCCGGTTCTTGTAAAGCCTGGTAATTTATTGCAGATGTAGCAATTTTAATTTCGCGTTATTTTTTTGGATTTATTGCAAATTTTTGCGTATATTTTTTTTCAAAGCATTATCTATTCAATGCATTAAAAATAATGCAGCCTACAGTGTCATTCTGTAATGAATTTGTTTAATATGGAAATATTTTTTTTTTTAATGGCACCAAAACAATCTATCAGGGTTATTAACCCCTTCACTACCGAACACTTTTTGATTATAAAAAAAATATTAGTAGAATATGTATTTGAAGCAAGGGATTCATGGCAAGTACTAAACATATTGCAGATTTGTGATAGATTGCATTGCTAATTTTAAATTAATACTATGCAAATTTACACATTGAATGAAAAGCATTAGACTTCATACACTGATCTCTATCTCCCAACCCTGAATTTTTCAAATAGGGATGTTGAAAAGGGTCACCCAAGTTCATTGTAAATCTGACTCTGTTAGGAAGTGCCATCACTCCATGCTTACATTTTGTACCTTTACTTGACCCATGTTGTAAAGAATTCCCAAGGACCCTTCCATACACTGTAACATATTTCCACACCTATCCATTTAAAAGAGCAGGGCCGCCATCAGGGCGTGACAACAATGATGGTTCCACAGGCCCAGAGTTCCCCCCCAGGCCACTGTCCGCATGTATGCTGAAGAAGGGGCCCAGCCCACGTGATCTTCAACTTTCAGCAGCTTTTTTCTACAACTCTCGTGAATCAGAGCTTTCTCTGTACAAACACTTGGCATTCATAAACACTGCATTCACTACACACACACTACAGCCACTACACACACTGAATCCTCTACACATACTGCATTCTTGTGGGCGGACTCAGGGTGGGCCAAGTGGCTGGACTCATGTGCGGGGGCACAGATCTTTAGATTTGAAAGGGGCCTCAACATTTTTGATGTCAGCCCTGAAAAAGATGGTAAGTGGGAACATTATCTCCGTATTATTGTTACAATTTATAACACTCCGACACATTCTGTATCACTAAACTATGTGGAGAAAATAGCTATACTCTCAAACATCTACTTCTTTTTTAAATGTACTTACTGACCCCTTGTTCTTATTCCATCCCATAGATGCTAATATATTGCAGTGTTCTTCCTGTGTTAATTATATAGCCCACCTGCTCACATCCATGCTATCCATTCTATCCATCTGTCTGTCTAATTGTGTACAATTTTAAGGTTCTTGGGATCGTACCTACAATGATATTTAACTTTGCTGTTGAAAATTTTAAACATCAAAACATGGCTGTCATTACAAATGTACAAATTGTATTTTTTTTTAGTTTATCTAAATGTTCTCTTACTCATTGCTTTTAGTTTTCCACACTCAGCAAAATCATAATTGCTACGGATGCATGGTGAGTCACTGGATCCTTAAATGTCGTCAGTTTGATAACTGAGCACAATATGCGACTAAATAATGACAGTAAAACCACACTGAAACAGCAATTCATTGATTGAAGGACATTTTCTACCTTCATGTGGTACGCACCAATATGCTCTGATATCATATGCTAATTGGTAGACATCTTGCCAACACACTTTGTTTCAGCCTATTCGTACAGTAATACTTTCAGGGCTTGCGGGAAAGTAACTCATTGTTTTTTTATTCTCAGTAATAACATGCACACAAGAAAAAAGTTTTAAACATTTTAATGAATGCAAATACATCATAAAACCAAACAAAAGGCAGAAATGAAAATCCTTTGCATTAGTTTACATTTTTCTTAGAAATTGGAGACATGAGAACAGGAAATGCTTTATAAAAAAAACTGTAAAACAAACAAACAAAAATGTTTTTCTGTAGCAATGAGGATTCAGTATTAGCAGCACTGTGATAATCACTGCACATAGTGGGGAATAAAAAGCACCCTGACGCATTTTGCTTCCTCAACTTAAGAAGCATACTAACGCACATGCACATGATTTTTCACACGTGTTTGTCTTTTATTTCTTATTTTTCCATACCTCTTAAGGCATGTTTTTTGTGTTTCATTGCATCTAGTCAATATTTCTTTTTTTCCTGTCTTTAGTGCATTTTGCAATAAAAAAAAAAACATAAAAATCACATTAACTTTTTTTTTTCACGTGATTCTGTTTTATTTTAAATGTATATTACATTTTTAGCAATCCAGTCCAGTCCAGGCACAGCCAGGATACACATTGCATTGGGGTAAGACTAATAGAATTATTAATGACATGTGAATGTGATAGGGCCAATTGCATTGTTGCTCAGGAACTCAAGACAGAGTTGCTCATTGCAGGATACGAAAACTGCTATATGGATTTCTACATTTAAATGTATGTTTAATTGTTAAATGTATTGAATACGTAATAAATCCTAATAAGGATAATATTAAAAATAGTAAAACATATTATTATTATTATTAGTGTTTAGATTGCACCAGCTTATTCCGCATCACCTTACAATTATAGCATGGGGTTATTTGACAAACGGAATATAACAAAGACCATAGGGGAGGAAGGCCCTGTTTAAACACGCTTACAATATATGAAAGATCCTGATAAGAAGACTTGTGTATAGTAAAAAAAAATCTAAATTGCTTCGCTTGACAATAAATCTTTGTTTTCGGCTGAATCGGGTTTCATCCATGTGGAGGTTTGGAAGAATTGCAATTGTTTCAGGAATTTTTTTTGGGATGAACCTAAATCGTGTGAAAACACACATATTAGTGTACTGTTATATTATGTATGAATTTTGCCGTGTACTGATAAGTGACTGTTTTGTGCCAATAGAAAACAAAGGGGAATATTAAAAATATATATATATATAGAGAGAGATATATAGATATATGTTATATATTTAATTACTTTAATCTTTTTTTTTTTTTTAATGCCATGAGTAGAACTCCAAAACGTGAAACAAATGAAATGGTTCGTTCATTCGTTGTTTCTTTTTTTTTTTTTAATTTGGTCATACATAGATTCAGAGTTAATTTAGACTGCTTGCCAATTGGCCAAAATCCAGTTATTTAGCGATTCTTGTGATCCAATGTATACGTATACTACTGATCATTCAGATTGCCTGGGTTTCAACTAACATATAATGTTTTTTCATCTTTTCATTTCTGATGCAATATTTTTACCTGTTATAACAGGGCATGCTATGAATATGTTTAGAGTATCACCATTTTATTTGGTTTTTCCATTCTCTACTTGTCACATATTTATATATATTTTTCAGGTATTATAGAATTTAAAATAATAAAGAGCTGTAGCAAACCAACTGGTCACTGCGACCACGCTGGTATTATACAAAATGAGACGCTTTAACCCTGTTAGTGCTGGAGCTGAGTCAATACATTGATTTTTGATTTTCACAGCAAGAGAGTGTTGCCATAAACACATTTTTAATTTGATCATGTCAGTATTATACAGTATGAGACACGTTAACTTTCTCAGTGCCTGAGGATAACATTGTTTAAGTATATACCAATTAATGTAGAGAAAGCAAATCACAGTCAAGGGTTATATTTCTATCAAATGAATAAACTTTTATGGTTACCGGTAATTCAGACTAGACAGAGAGTTGATGAGAATTTAGAAGGGTACTGCACCTTTAACCCCTTAAGGACCATACTTCTGGAATAAAAGGGAATCATGACATGTCACACATGTCATGTGTCCTTAAGGGGTTAAGTAAAAAAAAAAGTGGGCTAAAAAAAATAGTTGCATTGATTTTTTTTTTTAAAGACATGTCTTTTTTTCTCCTGAAATTTGCAATCCCTTTCCTTATCCTCGGTTGAGTAATGATATCCAATTATGTTATTAGAACGCCCCATTAACTCATTAGGTACCAGGAAGAATGCAATTCTATCCGTATAGGTTTATATGCAATGCATTATATTGCACTGATAAAATCATGCTAACTACATGTGTGGGAGAGCATATTTTCATACATACACATTTTACCGTATATACTCGAGTATAAGCCGAGTTTTTCAGCCCATTTTTTGGGCTGAAAAACCCCAACTCGGCTTATACTCGAGTCAGAGTCTGTATTATGGCAATTTGCATTGCTATAATACAGACTGGGGGGGGAGAGGGGGACTGGCAGAGCTGTACTTACCTTTCCTGCAGCTCCTGTCAGCTCTCTCCTCCTCCGCGCCGTCCGTTCAGCACCTCGGTCAGCTCCCAGTGTAAGTCTCGCGAGAGCCGCGGCTCTCGCGAGACTTACAGTGTGAGCTGATAGAAGGAGCTGCACGGACGGCGCAGAGGAGGAGAGAGCTGACAGGAGCTGCAGGAAAGGTGAGTACAGCTCTGCCAGCCCCCCTCTCCCCCCCACTGAACTGCCACTGGACCACCAGGGAAGGAGAGCCCCCCTCCCTGCCATATATCAAGCAGGGAGGGGGGACGAAAAAAAAAAAAAAATAATAAAATAAGAAATAAAATAATAATAAAAAAAATTAATAATAAAAAAAGGGGTATAAGGACCACTATGGGAGGGGGGGGGTATAAGGACCACTATGGGAGGGAGGGGGTGGGTTAAGGACCACTATGGGAGGGAGGGGGTATAAGGACCGCTATGGGAGGGAGGGGGGGTATAAGGACCACTATGGGAGGGAGGGGGGGGGGGGGTAAGGACCACTATGGGAGGGAGGGGGGGGATAAGGACCACTATGGGAGGGAGGGGGGGTATAAGGACCACTATGGGAGGGAGGGGGGTATAAGGACCACTATGGGAGGGAGGGGGGGTATAAGGACCACTATGGGAGGGAGGGGGGGTATAAGGACCACTATGGGAGGGAGGGGGGTATAAGGACCACTATGGGAGGGAGGGGGGGATAAGGACCACTATGGGAGGGAGGGTGGGGGGATAAGGACCACTATTGGAGGGAGGGGGGTATAAGGACCACTATGGGAGGGAGGGGGGTATAAGGACCACTATGGGAGGGAGGGAGGGGGGGTATAAGGACCACTATGGGAGGGGGTGGGATAAGGACCACTATGGGAGGGAGGGGGGGTATAAGGACCATTATGGGAGGGAGGGGGGGGTATATGGACCACTATGGGAGGGATGGGGGGGATAAGGAACACTATGGGAGGGAGAAGGGGGATAAGGACCACTATGAGAGGGAGAAGGGGGATAAGGACCACTATGAGAGGGAGGGGGTGGGATAAGGACCACTATGGGAGGGGAGGGGTGAGTCAGGACCACTGGGGGGGGGAGTGAAGGAACACGGGGGTGGGGAGGTAAGGACCACTGAGGGAGGAGGAGGGGAAGTCAGGACATATGGGGGGGGAGGGGGCGGCAAAAATTTTTTTGCCTACGGCGGCAAATATCCTTGCACCGGCCCTGCACACACTGCATTCACACACTGCATTCATGCACACACACACTGCATTCATGCACACACACACTGCACTCATACACACACTGCACTCATACACACACACATACGCACACACTGCATTCATTATACACACACTGTAAATAAATATTCAATTAATATATTTTTTTTAGGATCTAATTTTATTTAGAAATTTACCAGTAGCTGCTGCATTTCCCACCCTAGTCTTATACTCGAGTCAATAAGTTTTCCCAGTTTTTTGGGATAAAATTAGGGGCCTCGGCTTATATTCGGGTCGGCTTATACTCGAGTATATACGGTATATGGACGGTCATTCTTGCACATCATGCAAACACGGATTTTGGCAGCTTATTGCTCTCAGTATTAATGTAATTTCTAAATTTTAATATATATAAAGTATATATATTGTTATACATGTATTATATAACAATATATGTAATATATTTATAATGTTAACTCACACTTAGAACTCACCTTCTAATTGTTTACATACACTTAGAAATTTTTTTTGTTATGAATGTATTTCCATATATAAAACCAGCATTGAATCCATGCTTAAGACATACAGTAAATTATCCTAAATTACCACCAATCAAGCCAGTGTTTAAAAACTCACAGTGCATTTAACGAAATATGCAATTATAACAGTAACGGTTTTGCAGCCCTGCAGCTAAGCTGCAAGTAAAAATCGTGTGGGGAACAGCTGAAAATAACATTGTTCTACAATTGAAATTGAATTTGTCACTTCAGTGCCATGCCTTGGCAGAGGATTTACAGAAAATTAAGCTTGCGGGTGCTATAGAGTCTAAGAATCTGTGAGGGATTCGGCTCCTTCAGACTCTTTTATAGGGTTAAACGCCACTTGAGAATTGGATAAATTGTAAGTAAAACATAGAAAGATGAATTAGAAAGGCATTCGATTGTTTAGCATGCCTATCTATCTGCGGTAAAAGATCAGACAGATGTCCTTTGGGATAGCTGCAAGAGGAGTGGAGTACTAAGAGTATCACAAATACAAAAAAAAGAAACCAGTTCAAAAAATATAGGCACAACTTACAATTTTTTGTCATTATTTAATAAACTAAAGGACGTATTAGATGTTTTTGGTCCTTGTCAATACCCTACTATAGAAAATGTCTTCTCTTTTCAAGGGCACCTCCTTGAGTAAAAGGAATCTTCTTTGTGGATTTGTTTTAGGGAACAAAACAGAGACTGTGTACATTACAACTTTGTACATCATGAAGGAGCAAACATCTTTCGCCACGATCCTATATGTTGTTTCTTTTTTTTCATGTTTTTTTTGCACCAATACTGGGCTAACCTATATTATTCCATGTATTCAAATGTGTTTTCTTAAAAAAACAAATGAAACTCCAATGAATCACAGAGCTTTGCTTAACTCTCTGTACGTCAGTCTATCTACTCCAACTATTGCCCACCTCAACAACCCATTTCAGTGAAACATCAAATCTCCTCTTCAGGTTTTGACCGTATAACATATGGAGGAGGAAGTTTGTAGCAATTAACAGAGTGCCGCACTCTCCCCCGATTTGTGATGTCCAATGTTTCTACATCTTTAGTGGACAGGAAAGAGATGCTCAGCTCTCTTACCTTATTTACTGGGGGTCTCACAAACTCAGAGTTATTTTAATTTTATATTTCTAACATTATTTCACCATTTCAGCTTTACATAGCAAGCAGTACTTTATACTTCTTGGCACTGAACTGGTTCGTCATAATTTTGGCATGTATGGCTGGTAAGGCATTATGACATTAGTAGTACCTCCAGCCATAAACACTGTTAGGGTTTTTAAGGTTTTCTTATGGACCTGCCTGTTTCAAGGTGGTTTCTATGTTTTTTTTTTCTGGCAGTAATCCTGCTTTGTACCATCTATTACAGTGGTAAGCAACCTATAACAATCCAGATGATGTGGACTATATCTCCCCTGATGCTTTGCCAGCTGTAAGAGTATTATGGGAGATGTAGTCCACAACTTCAGGAATGTCAAATGTTGCCTACCCTGATCTAGTAAATTATATTCTGTTTTTATAAAATGCAGTACTGCCATAAAAAACTCAGTTCCTTTTGTACCACATGTTAAAAATATAATATAAAACAAATACATATTAGTCATTTGAGTTAACTTGCATACCTTTTTAGAGTTTCAAAGCTTTTACTACGTACATACTTATCACATAATTTACCTGTTCTACATTGTAAGACATTTAAGATTGTTTAGTGCTCTATATTTCGCGATATTTCCATTTATATGTCACTGACTTATAAATCCATGGCCAGTAAAGAGTCATGTGAGGTATAGGGTTGAATAAATGAACATGTCACAATGTTTCCTATATAATTCTTGTTTCAGTGCAGTTTATAATCCTAAAATAAATAAAGTCCAGGTATGTGACCTTCACCATGACAATATGGAACATCTCATGATCTGATAGGTTCTACCCTTGTGGTGTGAATCTTCCTAATTAATTTACTGCTGACAAGTGACTGAGTGATCACAAGACCGTTTCATTCACTCTTTTGTTAGCACATGTTCTGTTATATTTTTATAGAGGACATCTATTCTGTGCATCATGCCACAACAGGCAACGAGAGAAAGAGAGTGTGGAATAATGGGGGTGAGTCTAACTTCCTGCCTCTTGTGGTAGGAATATAATCATTGATTAGATTTGATCCGTGCTTTCTGTATATGAACTCTATATAATATATTTTGTGTTATTGTTGATTAAATGGTTCCCCTTTAAACCTCTCTCTTTCGCACTTCATTTAAAGTCTTATCCAACCATTAAGTAACAGTAATTCAACAACAGTAGATGGACAAACACTGGTCTGTTTGATGACCAGAAATAAAGCACAACAGATGAATGTAAATGTTTACATGGGTGAGCCAAGCATGCTCTTCAGGTCTTTATACCAATATTATCGTTAGCTATTATGTGGAAATCATTTTCTCATTAATACAAGCTTCCTCCACAGTCTCATTGCAGATAGATATGGAATCACTGATGATCTAACAGCAGGCTCAGATGTTTGTTACATTTCTACATTGTTTAGAAGGATAGCTTTTTATTTTTATTGAAATCAATCACCTAGCTAGCATTTAGAACTATCTTCGATTGCGCGGCATCACATTTTATGCACAGCATTACATTCTACGCACAGAATGTTACAAGCAAATAAAACGTATTCATTACATGTGGACATCGGTGTTGGCTGGGAACCAGAAGACTTGAAAGAAACTAAAAAAAAAAAGACGTGTGAACAAAAAAAAAATCAAGGCTTACAGGCGCATGTGCTAAACTAGCCGTTACGGGTCATGGCAAACTTAGGTCTATCTGTCATTATGATATTTTGTAAATGTCAGTTTTTTTTCTTCTCGCAGTTGCTTTCTGTATGTCAGGAATAACTGTGACCTTTCAACGGTTGGAATCAGAGTATACAAAGTACAGCTCGGAAAATATTGCGGCATATATCACAGGAGCGGTTTGTATCTTGACTGAAGAGCTTGCAGTCTTATTGATTGCTAAAAACATTCCTTATTTAAAGGGAAAGTCATATTTTTTTAAAAACACTTGAGGCAAGGCTGGTCATGTTTTCTCTAATGTTTCCCATACTTGTGTCAAAATATCCGGTCATCAATTTCTGTGGACTTCCATTGGATTAGCCAAACTATACAACTGGTTTAGTGCTAACTTCTAAGTGAGTGTGAAACACCATTGGTAGCTCCAAAATAAATATTTAAGCAGATCCCAAAGGAAATGATCCTTTGTATAAATTCCGCTTGAACACGTTGTACCTGCTTTCTGTTATGCACCAATAAAATAAAACAATTATGTATTTAGTAACTGTTATAAAAAAAGTGAGATTTGTTTTCCTTATAATTTATACATAATTTAATTTGATGTTTATTAGTTCCTAAACAAGTTCAAGCTAAGTAGTTTTATACAATCTTCACTGTGCCCTTGATTAAAATAAGTATAGATGTAATTTCTGCTCATATAATTTATTTTTATAGGGCACTAATAGATAATGTAGCACTGTAAAATACAAAAGGCATACAGACAGACTGACATTTAACAGATATTACACAATTATAACATACCTCCCAACATTTTAAATGGTAGATTGGGGAAACTTTAATTCTATTGAGCGGGGTATGACCAGGAATGTTATTTTTACCCAATTTAATCTCATTTTGTTTGACTCTGACACCCCCAAGGGTTGAACAGATTCCATTAATGATGCATTAGCCCACTGAACTATCTCAGAGTTTCAAAGACTGATTTTCTAAACACATTATTGCAGTTTAAAGACACATCACTGTGAAAAGTATTGCTGTGGAGCTCTTTTATGTACTCAGACACACCAACAACATGGAGCTCCTAAAAAACAGTAACAATAGGATAGACAGGAGGAACCGAGGGATTTTGGCCAAGAATAGGGCTTCCTCCTAAATAGGGACTCTTGGTGGGTATTTACAAATGTAGCTACATGCTGACACTGTCATGATTACTATATGACCCAACACGCAGAACTATGTAATACACAATGTACAAAGATAATGTATACCGGGCCTTAGAATGGCCGGACTTAACTTAAATAAAGAATGGTCAAAATACTAGCTGATGTCAGGGACACAGAAAGAGACACAAAGAGGAAACAAGCCAAAAGTCAAGGATACCAGATATATGGGGAAGTCAAAAAACAAGCCAAAGTTAAAGACCAAAAAGAACTAGAATAGGAACGCACTCTCTGTTAACCAACTAGTGGAAACCACGACATGGCACTGGCCAAATACTATTTTGATTGGTTGTACATAGCCTTTGACTCCAAAACGAGCATGCGCACAGTTTTCGTGACGTCACAAGCACGTCGGTGCCATCTTTGTTAAGGACAGAAGCGGGGCTACATAGTTGCTTGGGACCTCAGCGGCCAGCGTTCATTAGAACGTTGCACCGTTCGGAAATTGCTCCATGAGGGTGTTGAATGGCAAGCTGATTTGTCTTAGATAAATTTCTATTATTTTTAACAGTGTGACCACATCGATCAGATGAGGCCACGCTGTATGGAGGTGTGGGGGACGTGACAGATACAGAAGAATGATGGGTTTGTTTTTTAGTGAGATTACAATCTAGCAGGAGATGGGGCGTACATAGACAGAAGAAAAGTTAGTTGAGTATATTAAATTGTATAATATAATATAATATTTTATTTGATTATATGGACTAAGCATTGCTTATGAGTTCATCTGAAATGCTCTCAAATTTAACTGCCTTTCTCTGCATTTTAACTCTAGTTTTAGTGACCAGATCCAGTTCTCTTATCACATCAGTTATGAGGATAGTTACTTTTGTAGTGAAATTACTGGTTCCTCAATCCTAGGACTGCAATTACCATTAAGACTGCAAATATAATTAGCCCATGTAATTGAAATGTTTTTGTAATTACATATTTAGATTGCTAAAATTAAAATCTCCTTTTAATGTTTGCCAGAGATACACCTGTTATATCCCTTTCAAGGCCCCTAACACGAACAGGCAATGCATTGTTGTTATCAGATATGAGTTAATTTGCCTAGGATCATTTAATTGCTCAGGTGTTTCATAGAGATGTTTCCAATAACATTATATTAGAGACAAATCATGTTTCTACACAGTTCAAAACCCACATAGAAATTATCTTTAAAAAGTTGCCTATTCTGAAAAAAAGATGCATAAATGTCCAGAGGATAGAAAATCCAATGGGCACAAAAAGGTTTCTTGAAAAATATAGAACTGGTATAATATAGAAATATAGATACATTTCATTAAATATTCAAAGACAAGACATATCAAATATATAAAATATGAAATAATAATAAATAACATAATATAATATTGTATATGCCTTGTCTTTGAATATTTAATAAAATGTATCTATATTTCTATATTATACCAGTTCTATATTTTTATAATGAACCTCTTTGTGCCCATTGAATTCTATCCTCTGGACATTTATGCATCTCTTTAGTTGTTACAAGTAAGGGTTTCCCCCTTTTTCAGGTTCACTTGTGCACACCAATAGTTCCTCCCTGGGACACTCTGTTTCTTCCTATTCTGAAAAGAAAGGTAAGTTGATTAGTCATGTGCAATTATTACTGTTATTACTCTTAAAAAAACCTTTGTTACATTATATCATGAAGACCAAGCCACGTCATATTTTTATGGGGTTAATATTAATTGCATCCTTTTAAAATGTTACCACTCATTCAGTGCTAAGTTACTTCTAATGTTTCAAGTATCCACAGACAGCTGGCAGTTCTGTCAATTATATTTTCTTTTTAAAGCAAGCAGTGCGAGCCCTCTTAGACTCAACTTTCCTCAATGTTTTGTTTCCCATATTCAAAAAACAAAAACTGTTCTTTATCATAATCCAATGATGGAAACCAGTCGATTATTACACTTTCCGAATTTCGCCCAGGATCTTGTTATAGGTTTCAGAGCAATCATCAAATTCACTGCTGGTATTACTGACAAAGTTAAAGATTCTTAAGTTGAAACTGAGAAATACTCATTAATCTGATGACGGCTGATATTGAAGGTCTCATAATAAAAATATGGCGCTTTTGTGGTTCTATATGAACATTACTGTCATGGCTACACTACCCAACTTACAAATATAGGTCAGGAATCTTAAGACAGAAATGACTTATTAAAGTAGCTTAGAATGGGCAGTGGCCAGGTTTATGGTAAAAAAGAGAGAAAGTGTAAACATAAAACAGAATTGTGCATTCTAAAAAACAACCAAATGTCGATATCAAGGGGTTTTACTGTAAATAGTGTATATATCTATTTGTCTTTTAGAGTGAGAATTCTATTATACTACTCATTTGTCTTATTTATGTTAAATTCTGTCCAAGCTCGCAACTCTGTTTATGAGATCAAATGTCACAGTATATCCAAGATATTACAAACTAAAGCCTTTCAATTTACTAGTTAAGTTATTGTGTCGTCCCTTCATTTCAAATCATAAGACCATTAACGTTTCTTTGTTCTTCTCATGCACTAAGAAATATTTTGGAGTATTGGTTTACTGTTAGAAATGTGTCTTCGTATACTCTTTCAAGTTCTTTCTGGCCTTGAATTTGCACCGTGTTTAATAGTTTCATTAAAATCTGTGTTTTTGAAAGTTTTTGAAAGTTTCAGAGCTGTGGGATTATGATCGCTTAGACATTGTAAACGGCACATCAGTAGCTGCTCACATGTCAATAATTATCAAACACGAGATTGTAATTAACCCTAAACATGGGGCTGTTTAGTTATCCCCAAAACTTGTCATATTATATTACATAATTTATTTCCTCAGTGTTCTTCATTCCCTGAACTCATTCTCTCTCCCGTTAAAAAATAATGTTTATACGAGATGGTACCCCAATACCACTTGGTGACCACTGGTGATTTATGGGTTCTGCTCTGGATATTTATGATTCCTGTGCTGGTGGATTCAATCAGCCCTTTAAAACAGTATTGTTATATGAGAAATACTGTGGAGTTATGAAGCAGCCTGGGGCTATAGTGAAAAAAAAGCCTTTTTTGGACCAGATGTGTCTTGCTGGCCTCTCGTTAGACAACTGTCCTGTATATTGGACATGTATTGTGATCTGACAGTTCACCACCAGTGAGAGAGGCTTTCAATCCCTTTATTACTATGGAGGGATTTTGCAAAAGGCTGCTGTGAAATTATATTTACTGCAATAGCAGTCAAAAAATCCATACCTCTAAAATGATAAAAAACAAACAAAAAAAAACACAACTGCTTATATTACAAGCCATAACACAAAATAACTCAATTGTTAAAAAAAAAAAAAATAGTTGGTTTCATGATGGTCATATTTCATATTTTTTTTCCCCATCTGCTGGACTTTCATGGATAACATTTCATTCTGTCGTACATGGCATCAACTGCGCACACTAAATCTGCCATTTATGACATCTTCAGTAACACAATGAATGTTTTGTAAAGTAAATGGTTTTTCGTTTCTTTCTGGACCACACAGATGGCGTGGATGTGCTGCTGCATGTTGTGATGCTATTGAACTGAGTAGCACAGCTTACATCTGTAAATCTACGGGTTCAGTAATCATGCATTAAATCAGCAGAGATGGGATAATTTATCTGAACTCAGATAAAATTACACAAGCATTAGCAAGTTTATTTCCGTGAATAACCTACAAGTACACTGGAGAATTTTAGTAAATATTTTTCATTCATTTAGCAACAGAATGTTTAAATCATTAAATCACACTCTCAAACAGAGTACACTTTAATAACTTTTTTTTTTTGTGGATGATGGTATGCATTAGTCATTATAAATTCCTTAGTAAATTAAAATGATTAATGTAAGTTCTGTTCACAAGTGGTTTAAGGATAAAATTAATTGATTTCTAAAATGTGCTTTTTTCCCCTTTCCCTTTCATTTTGACTTTGCTTATTGTGTCAAGCCAATAGGTCATACCAAGTGAGACATGCACATAGTCAAACACAACATCCAGCACTTGTTACAGTAAGGAGAACAAACAAAAACATGCAGGTGAGATGTTTTTGTGCAGATGATCACTGAGCATCTTATGCATTCCATTATTTTTCGAAGATAAAACAGTTGAGAATAAGTGATAGAAAAGCAAGTCTGCCTCATATCACATCTAAGAAGTTGTTATGGTGGCATGAGCGATTGGCCACTGTCTTACCTTCAGTGATTAAACCATTGTTGAATGTTGAAGTTTGGTGCCCTGTCATTTAACAGCTCTGCCTCTTCAGTCTGGCCGCCACACAGACAAGGACGATGTGCCTGGACCAATCAGCCTATCATTGGCCAACCATTGTTAGCAATAATGTGTGTTGTTAAAGGCTGGGGCTGTCAATTGATTCTCCAAACCTATCACCAGCCACCAAGGCAATCCTCCCTTGCATGTACAGCATCTAGAGGTGGAAACAGGAAGTAGAGCTGCTTAGCACCTGGGGAGTCAACCTCATGATCCAAGAATCTGAAAATGGTTTAACCCTTGAAGATAAGATGATACCCAATGAGATGAAGGCATTATAAAGTTTTTAGGATGAAGTTAGCCCAGAGAATTCCTTTACAAACAGAAATATGAGGCAAAATCTATAAAAAATTAATGATCTGAAAAGTGGTGCAAAGTTGAAAAAGAGAAATGATCAGCAATGGAGTCTTCCTGTTGACTGCCCAAGTTGTCAGACCGCAACACTTTAATAAAGGTCCCTAATGGAGTATTACCAGCGCTAATTGCAGATCTCTGTTACAGAGCAAAGCTAGACATTAAAAGTGAAATTTGCTCAAATACAATAAATCCTTATTCTGTTAGGTGTCTGTAAACAGTAAAGGTAAAGATCGGAGGATCCAGTGTGAAAACGTGGATTTCCAGTATGGGAGAGTGTTTGAAGGAAGACAATATTGTGTTGTACAGCCGGAAAATGTGTTGGAAGCAACAAATTGCAGTGCTATACACCGGCTAAGGCTGTTAAATGCAACAAACGACTGCACTATGTAGCAGGGAAATGTGTTGGAAACAATAGGAAATTACAGAAAGCAATTGAGATGACAACTTGAACGGAAGGGTGCATAATCTTAAAATTTAGAAAACAAGATTGCTCTGCAGGATGTCATTCAGAGATTCAGGCTTCTATAGAAAACAAGACTATCCTCTGCTGAATCATCGAGATCTTTAAGATGACATGGACACATTTTTAAATCATGAAAGACACTTTCATAGCACTAAATATACAAATTTATCACTTGAAAAACACCAAAGGGACCATACCAGATCATATACTTTTAGACAAGTATCTATGTACCCAAGTGTTATTCATACCCACAACCTGCACACATTGTGCTGTTTTGACATAATTGTTTGTTTTTGAAAATGTTTAAGAAATCTTAAAAAAGTGTTACAGAACATGGCCTTCCATCATATAATCCTTGTCACATTTCACACACTCTCCTGCAAAAAATAAACAAATATAAAGAAAACCTGTTCCTGTACAAAATCGTATATTTTTTAAGATCACTGGTAGTCAGTACACAAATTGCTGTTTTGACATAAATCTATGTACTGCCTGCAGAACCCATGTTTCAAATAAATGTCACGCTTATATTCTAGAACACAAAAGAATTCCGTAGGAAAGGAGTTAAGATATTATTTTACCAGCTTCCACCAGATCTCTCTTCCAGAGTTTGTATCTATATAAATCTTTGCAACTTGTTTTATAGCTGGCAAGGAAATCCAGAGGGGCGAGCTCTGTACCTTATTTATTCCTTTGCATAATGAGCTGTTTCCCAGATACATTGAAATCTATTATTCAAAATATCTAGAACAGGTTTAAAAAAATATTAACATGACACATAGGTGTTTTTTATGAGCACTTTATTAAAGTAAAGTTGTCATATGCTACAGGTCCATTTAAAAAAAGTTGATCCAGCATTATAAAACAAAGTTTATCATATTATTAATAATATTTTCATACATTTATAATATGGATATATAAAAAAAATATTTTACCTTTATGGATATACTTTTATAATCATTAATCCTTAGTATTCTTGTTGAAGGTGTTTTACTGAATCAATTAATGATACACTCATAAATGAAGATAAATAAAAGCTAAAACTTACATTTTTCATTAGAGATAAAGTTTGCAAATAAAATGTACTGTGTGACATCTTGGAATGTAGATTTTCTGTGAGTTCTTGAAGTTGACGAACACACATCAGAGATTCTCATCATTTATCCCTTCTAATGCATAAACTCTTAGGAGCAGCTTAATTAATCAATGAGTGATTTTGTTTTTCTAAAGCAAGAAAAGTGAAATTTCAAGCAATGTTATTCTATAGGGCCGATTCATCAAAGTGTCTAAAATATCTCACCTCTTAAGGATGCAGCCCAAGAGAAGAACATAGCATAAATTCTTATTTTTTTTTTACAAAAACAAAACTTATCTTTCATAAATCTACTACTATATGTCTATAGGCTAGAGATTGACTTCCACGAGGTAGCCACGTTGATAAATTGAAGTCTCATAGATCTAGAGGGCTACAAACAAAATCTTCCAAAATATACTATTTATTGGCTTATCTGATATCTGTTCACTAGATGATAGAGTTGTGCTATGTGCTATGTGCTATGTGCTATGCGCTACCTCCTATTTGGAGGTAATCGTGATGAGATCGGAAAGTTTACATTCTTTGACTAAGCTACAGTGCATCATGCCCAATGGTATACCAAACAAAATCTTGACACTTAATTTTCTTTTCAGTTAATTTGATTTCAAAATATAAACGTTGGAAACTCCAAATTAATCTCTATGCAGTATGTAGTTATATTGATATAGCAATTTATGTTAGTTGACTGCATTGCTAAAATATGTTTTAGTGGTCTTGTTAAAACTAATTTTTATGTATATTTCAAAAAATGTTTTTAAATGTTGCTAACGTTGGATTCACCTAATGAGATCCCTTATTTTTCAAAAATATAAACAGAGAGTTGGTCTGTACATTTTCAAAATGATTCCCCAAGAAGTCAATGGTCATTGCTATGCAAAGCAAAATAGCTCAGATCAATTGCAATGGAAGATGTTGGCTGCTACCTCTGCTGTCATTTTGTATAGTTGCCATTTACACAAAATGCTCATTTTGCATTTTCTGAATTTGAACTGTAACAGACAAATTAAAATCATTGAATTGTGTTAAATGAAGCTGGTGAATTCTGCTGGTAACTTAGTCAAGCACAGTGAATGCCCAGCGCCAATCAAACTGTGATGCCTCAATTCAGCTCAAAAACATGGTGTTGCTGCTTAAAACGCAGACACTTTTGAAAAGGGTCAAAATGTTCCACAGGTTTATTCACAAATTCCCTAGCTGTAGGATAAAGTAATGGTTTAAACTAGACTTATGAATGGAGGTAAAATTGAGTTTGGCCTAATGACTTTGTCAGACTTTGTCAGAAAATAAAATTTAGTTTGGGAAGTCCGATCCATGTGGTGGTTCAGCTCATTTGTAAATCGAACATACAAAATATTAGAGAAAACAATTCACACAAACCCCAAAAAAAGGGGTAAAAATGGACCAGACAGAGTACTGCAAAATATATACTTACTTTAAATATATACATGTGAAGGGGGCCAATCCAGTGATCAAACAAAGCAGACTCACGTTGCAGTTGCTCTGGATAAATAGCCCTGTTTATAGTATTTTTACTCCATGTTTTAGGACCCAACAGGAATGTTAGCCCTCCAGGAACTTCTGAGCAGTGATGGGGTGCAATACCAGGGCCTTGAGAAGCACCCCACATCAAAAATCCCCTTATATAGGGAAGTAATGCCGCCAGGCTCCTGGGCCATGTGTTCCCAAGATGGCGACCCTCAAGAGCCATCAATGGCTTTCTCGGAGGACAGCATTGTGGAAGATACACCAACATCTGTGGTCAGGTCAGGCTTGATTTCAGCAGCAGCTTCTCCTCCCTATAGGGACTTGTGAGCCAGGCTACACACACCACAGCCCAGGCCTCTTTCAGCTGAAGCTGCAGGCTGCACACAGACAGCTACTTCAGGGGCAGATGTCCTATACTCCTTGGATGACTTCCAAGCATTGCCTGTGGCTTGTTGGAAATGTATGATAAGTTGCAAGCACTTCTTTGTGACATAAAAGCAATATTTGCAGCAGACATTTTTATGGCAAGAGAGGAGATAGTCATGCTTTCAGACTGCATACAAGTGGTTGAGGAGGATGCAGGAGATATTAGGGGCAGATAGCAGGATATGGCTACTGCTCTTGCACAACTACAAAGCCAGCAAAATGTATACGAGGCAAAATTTGAGCTTATGAAAGACCAGCATCAACGGCGGAATGTCCCGATACGAGGCTTGCTTGAAAGTCTTCCCCAGGAGGAGATACCACATTTTCATATGAGGCCCGTTACTTTCTTACTGACCCTCACTAAAGCTAAGCAAATAAGCAGTTGAGACCCAACTGTCAGGTTCCTATACTGACAAGAAATACTTTTTTTGTTTAATACTGTCCTTTTAAATACAGTACCTGAATTTTGCCTCTAGTGGCCTCTCTAGCCACTAGTCATCTCAGACTCTCACCTGGATAACCTAAAATCAAGTCTGCTATAAAAGGCCACACCCAATAAACCAAGTGGCCTTTACATTGAAGCTGGTGATTTGCCTGAAAGACTTCAGTTCCTGGCTCATGTGAACCTGCTCCAGACTTACCCTCATCCCTGCTCCATACCAACCTGCTCCAGACTTACCTTCAAACCTGCTAAACTCTTACGTATGATTTTGACCTCTGCCTCTGTTACCAGCCTCCTGTGTTACAAACCTGCCTCTGTTATCAGCCTTCCACTGTAACCAGCCTGCCACTGTAACCAGCCTGCCACTGTAACCAGCCTGTCTTTGTTACCAACCTGCCTTTGTTTCAACCCTACCTGAAGATCACAGCCTTTCTTTATTATTTACAAGTATCCTGTTTTGTGGCATGTTGCCTTAATTCTGTTTTTTTTAAGTTTCATAATATGTCTAAAAGCACCAATAAAGTCTCAAATAACAACCCTGGCCAAAGTCTCCTATCTGACCTGCATAGGATCATGACACCAACTGATGTTACTCGGGATCTGCTGGTGAGGTTCCGCACGGAGGTGGACAAGGCCACAGTTATGATTGCAGCTCAAGCCTCTCCTACAGTTCTCTGAGAACTGTAACCTGTCATTGGGGACTTTTCTCACTCCACTATTGCTACAAAAGAGGCAACAGTTCAGATCCATCACCAAGCTCCTGAGAGAAAAAAGTATTAATTACTGTTGAGGTCTGGGTTACAAGTTGAGTGCCAGCCATGGCAGCAAACATTGGCAGGTCTTGGATATTTCAGGGGCAACTGCCTTAAGTTTTGGTACTCCCTTGGCCCACAACGTCAACAAAGGCCCCCACCAACCACTGGGATCCACGGCACGCTGATCTGAAATGTGGATGAAATGCAGTCATTCTACCCTGCTAAAAGGCTATTCATCTATCTTCAGTTTATTTTAAATTTTCAGTTGCATTACGTATACATCTAATTTTTGTCACTGTCCATTAGGATGAGTTCTAGGCATGTCTGGAGGATCTCCTCCTTCCTCTATAGCCATTATCTCCTGAGCAACCACTCTCCCACATTCACCAGCAGTTAAGTATCAAGACACTACTTTTTATTGCAAGTTAATAGCTACTGGTCCCTCTGCTTAGTATAACATATTGTTGCTAGCCTACTTTTGTTAATCTATGAGTCACTGAGTCTTATGGTGCAGTACTTTTTTCAGTACATAATATTTGTGTGTATGCTGCTGTTTGATGTATTTCCTGCTCTGTATGGCTTAGTGTAGCTTGTGAATCTTTGCTGGCCCGTAAATAAAAATTGATTGTCATAAAATAAATATATAAATATTATGTATATATTTTTCATTTCATCAACATTTGGTTCATAAATCAAATCAGAAAATGTAAGCACTAGAGATAAAAGGAGAAGGAGTAAAAAACCAGCAGAATATTTATATAGCTATATACATTTAGTAAATATAATATGTAAATCTGGATTTTATGTAACTGTTCCCCTCTTTTTGTTCCCTCTATTGGTCACTTCTCACTTGACCTATGAATAAAGTCAACATTTAGTGACTGTCCCCTAGTCAATAATCATCTTTTTTTTTCCCGTCAGTCATCTCTTTTTTTTTGGTTCCGTAGATGGAACTCTGAATCACGAATCACAACATTTTCGTTTGTGAGCATGGTTGAGCAGGGCCTTCTTCACCTCTTCATTCTCAGCACTACTTTGCATGCATGTATGTATCAGCTTTGTTGTTTAAGATCCCCAATGTATCATTGTAAAGCTTTGTGAAATATGTTAGCACTACACAAATGATGATGATCATAATGATAATAATAATAAATCTTGATGAGAGATGTTTACAACCAAACACAGCTTTGGCTATCTAAGCTCATTCTTAGCTTGGTGTCAACATAGCTTTTGAATTTAGTAATTAGTTACATGGTCATGGTCAATGCTAGCATTGAAGTGAGCTTTGCTTCATCTTAGACTTACCCTAAGTTGAAATTGAGGAATGTACTGTGAGACATTAAAAACATTAACAAAATGGCTGTCCCAACAGAGCATGGATAAACCAGCAGACACACCAAACCAAAGTATGAATGTATGTGTATTCTATATAAAATAATATATAGTAAGGGTTTATTACATGCAATATAAAAAATAAAACCATACAAATTGACAATTTTCATTTAAGGACAATTTTCCATGGTATGTATAGAAAATCTATCACCTCTTGGGTCCTACTATTTTACCTGTGATGTGATGTGCCAATTCTTTAATAATAGCTGTCATTAATTTAGTTGCTGTTTTATACGTCATTCTTCAGTTTGCTTTTACAAAGAGGTTAACTAAATTAAATGAGTATTGTGTATCTTCTGAATGGTAAGAATAAAGCCAAATGTGAAAATTTCAGTGGTGAAAATACTGTGTGTATAGATATATCGGGACAGAGGAGTGGGTCATGGAGGGTGCACCGGCAGGGGAGGCGCAGTATCCTTCGATACTGCTGCACCCCATCAAAAGCACAATGTACTTTTTATTTGATATACCACTATTTTAATTAAGTGAAAATGCATCCCTGGAGCTGCAAAAAGTGCTTTCAGACGTGAACATCTGGTGCCTGGTGTCATAAGAGGGCGCGTGAGAATGCGGCAGATTCCCGTCTCTGGACTAGCTACATGTCTGTCCCCGCAGGTCTCTGCACTTGAAAACCTGCGAAAGGATGAGGCAGAAAGAGCGGTGGGTAATTATTCCCTGGCACTCTGAGTATCCCAAGGACAGTGCCAGCCATGTTCACTAGCAGCCAAGGTCATTAAAACACCTATCCTTGCTGGCATCCTGTCATGGAGTAACACTTCCGGGTTTGGCACTCAGCTGTGAGGAGCCGGACCCCGCCCCCCTCTGACACAGCTCTGACAGTATTTAGGGAGACTGGGCCAGAGGGAGGGTGCTTGGTGATTGATTGTTTGAGCTAACGTGTGAGCTGCCTCTGTGGGCTCCACAGGCTCAGCTACTGGGAACTGCTTCCACCAGACTTACCTCTCCACAAGCTCAGACAAGCCCTTCCAGCCTTTGAGCAAATGCAAGGATTGCTGCACGCCATTAAGGATTACTGGAGAACGGATACGTTGCTACTTTACAAATGGACCATATTTCTGGACTATTGGAGGACTACCCATATTTACCTTAAGTATATCTTTCAGCTATTTCTGCAATATCACTTATTAATGAACTAATGCTTGCTTACTCAAATCTACATTGCTACAAGTTACTAATCTCATGAAGGACAACTCCCATCATGCTTATTCACTATGAACTGTTCTTGCTTTGCAAATATCCTCAGCTACTTGATTATTGTTCCTATTGAAGATTATTCTCATGAACTAATGTTACTTAATGCATCTCTGAAGAGATGCTTAATAATGAACTTTGTGTGTTGATTACTTGCACTTCTTCTTATTGGATTATTGCCTAAATGCAATTCATTTAAGTTTAACACTTATTAAAACTTTGGTTGAATCAAGTTACCAGTGATTCTCTCTTTTCTTAAAGCTACAGTATTGATACTTAAGGATTCTCCATTTCTTCACTATTGTAATTAGGGAGTTTACAAGCTGCAGTTGAGTTCCAACCCAAATCACCCCTAGTAGCGTAACACATCCTGACTCTGCATTTTATCACTGAAAGTATAGCTTGAGTTGTTGCATTCGCTGGTACTTAGGATATGGCTTCACTATTAATGCTATGGGGCATTGCTATGAGAGCATCCTGACTTGGCAATTGGCTATGTGTGATTTGTATGTTGGCTGTGTAGGATATGTGTGACTGGACAAGCTTTCAGTCACACACATCACTCATATCACACAAACACTTAACACACGCACGTCACACACAGCCAGAAAACACATATCACATATTACACAAAGACAACACTCCCATCACACATATCACACATTGCCAACACATGCACATCACACACACAGCCAACATATTACACAATTACACATAGCACACGCCCATCCAAAACTCCCATAACATGTACCACATATTCAACATACATCACACACTGATCACGACTAAACACAATAACTGATGATGGAGAGAGCAGATATAAACTTTTGGGTAACATTGCAAGGTTATCATAAAAATGTTTAGTCGTATATTAATGTATCATTATGCAATGTGTGATATACTAAAGAGTGTTTTTTTAATAAGAGCAACACGTGTATGTTGTTAAAAAATAACAAATATTTGAAACAAATACAGTTCAATAATAAACAATGTTCAAAAAGTACAGAACACATTTTCTAACTCTTCATACATTGTAAATGTAACATACGAGATCCATTGTACTCATTCACTAAACACCAACTAAACACTAACTTCAAACCTAACAAAATCCAATAGTTTTTTTTTTGTTTTGTTTTTTTATTCTTTATTTTTTTAGTGCATAGATAAGTAACAGTCGCTTGTGAGGTACCCCAAAAGCAATCCTCCAGTGTTTTACATTTATAGGTTACATTGGGGTTTAAGAGAAACAAGCACAATTTTTTGTGTTATTTAGTAACTATTAATACAATTCGTTGCATACAAGTTTGATTACTTATATCTTGTCGATTAGGTCAGTAAAAAAATTCAACAACAACAGTGAGACTGCAATACTATCTTGCTGAATTTGTAATATGTTAGGTCATGTCCAACATGTCCTGTCGATTAGGTCGGCAACTGTGAGGATGCAGTGTAACTATGCTAGTCTGAGAAATGCATTATGTTTAACTAGTATATATGAGGTCATGCTTAAACATATAATGTCACGCTTAAATATTGTATTAACATGCACATTGAACAACAACAGTGAGACTGCAATGCTACCTTGCTTAATTAGTAATGCGTTATGCCATGTCTAACATGTCCCGTCCCGCCGATTAGGTCGTCAACTGTTAAGCTGCAGAGTAACTATGCTAGTCTGAGTAATGTATCATGCTTAACTAGTATATATGAGGTCATGCTTAAACATTATATTATGTCATGCTTAAATATTGCATTCACGAGGGGAGGGGCGGGGCGGTCGCACGGCACAACAGCTCCAGCAAACCTCGCTTAATAAACACAAAATATGGACCTATTGGATCCACTTATCGACCTACCGCTTTGGACCGGCACCTATGGAGTCATTGGACCCGGGGAGAGGCTTGCAGCTGCTGTTTTAGTCCCCCGGGGAGGTATGCATCGCGTCCTCTGGGTGAGGCCTACTCGGGCGGTGAGTGAGGCGGATGGCCGCCGCCCACTATCCTGCCTGATGCCACCCAGCCAGACTCCCTCGGCTGGGCGGACCAGGCCCTGTCTCCCCCCCTCTGGGCCGGTGGGGGTGATCCCGGCCCGCACCCTATGCGCCCTGTGGCCCTGGCTGGGACCGAAACTCTCAAGGCCCCATCAGTCCCCAACACGCAGCCCAGACCACATCTAAGATGGCGGCACCGCGACCCTGCTGGCTCACACGAGCACTTCAGGCCTCCGAGGAGATGTAACCCTCCTGAATTAGGCGCAGGCACTGAACGTCTGCATGAAACAACCCAGCAACCGCCGGACAAGCGCTACCAAGGCCCACCCTCGACAAAAAGGCGGGAGCGGTTGCTTGCTGACCAGCGAGGCACAGACCCATCAACTTAGACCCAGCGATCGACCCCTCGGGCCTGCCCAGACGACTAGCGCAGAGTGCTCACCCTAACTCCGTTCCGAAGATCTGGCAGGCACTGCCTCCACAACAGCACATCGACACTTACCAGCCAGACTACGGAAAAGAGGCACCAAACAGCCAGAAGAAAGCGGCGGAAGAGTGCTCCACATCACAGGGGGACTCACAAGCCTTCAGCACCCAAGGCAGCAACGACTGAATGAAACAGCTCTGGACTCACTGGGGACACTGAACCTGCATAACATCCCACCTTGGAGTACAGGTGCCTGACGGCCTGCTACTGGGGTGTTGGGGTGCTTTTATAGCATAAGCGAGGGAACCCAGAACTCTTATTGTATTTCATGATTACATGTCTGCATCTACTGCCTGTTTAGTTTTGCACTTCACAGCTATAACACGTGATGTAGCTACCATTTACCTACTGCTAATCAATGCATAACGTTACATGCCAGAATTGTTCATGCCTAACCATAATGCTTTAGTTTATCTTCACCAGATATATTGTTTGTTGCATAGATCTAGCCTAAATTTACCAAATAGCTACCTACACAAGCGTCTGTTTCTCGAGTTATTTTTAAATATTATAAACTGTGCTTATTCATCTTATGCCCCGCATGTTGAGCGTGGGAAAAGCCGGAGGACTGCTCTTGGGGCACCTCTGACCTGTCTGTGTTATATTTTATGCACAACAAAAATAAAGAATTAAAAAAAAAAAAAATATTGTATTCACTATGAAACACACGTTTAGGTACATTGCAGACAGATAGGGTCTGAAGCAAAACGGCTAAGGCAGAAATGTTAAAAACAGACAGGATGTGTTACTGCATCCCCATCTATGTGAAACAAGGTTCCACTGGGTGGTCAGGCAGATGTCTAAATATCGCTAGAGTGGGTGACATAAAGGTACAGAGTATGTACTATATTTAGCCTGTGGTCGCAGGGAGGGAGAGCATGTGAACCACAACATTGGGCCCAGGTTGGGGGCTGTGTATTGCAAGTAAGGAAGCCCTCAGCCTATGCCTGTCTCGGGTATCAGTAGCATGTACTTGCTGTGTCCATGCAGAGTGCTTTGCTCAGTGGAACCCTTGGGTTTAATTCCCTCTTTGGTGTTTCTGTGGAAGCGTCCTTTTGTAGAGCCATGCGTTGTTCGGCCATATTCTCTGGGTGTAGAGATGTGCTTCTTTGGTCCGAGGTTCTTTGTTTGGGTAGGTAGTGTGGCTGCAGGGGTTGCTCGTTGGTCCAGCTGCTGTGTGTATGGGAGCGAGTGCGTGAGCCCCGGTAGCTTGGCGCTTTATTCCACCAGGATGATTTTTGGCGCCTTTGTGGCTGCATGGCCTTACTGAACGCCTGTAGTGGGTATCTGTAATGGCGTCTGCGAGTCACTGGGCGGATCCATAAGGCGATCACTCTGGGTATTTCGGTTGCAGGACACTCCACGATGACAAAGTATTGTCTATAGGTTCGTGCATAGCCGATCGAAGCCTTCGATGCAATGAGTGGGTGATGTGGTGTTTGTGCCCGCCATTTTTGGCCCTTGCTGAGCGGCCACTTTGTGTAAAATCCGGCGCTTCTGCAGGCGATGTAGCCAAAAGGCCAGTCAGCTTGCCTGTTCCGCCTGTCCAGTGGGGACCGAGATATCCCCCACCGGTCCAAAGGGGGGGATAAGGGGGGGGGTGGAGACTTGCTAATTCGCTTAGGTAGTCCGGTGTCAGAGAGAGCGGCCGCCTCTCACCGGCTCCGGTTTCTGTAGGCCGCACTTGGTGTCCCGCTTTACCAGCTCCGATGGGCTCAAAAAGGTCTTGTTTTGTTCAGGGGTGCACCCCCGATGTGGGTGATGCACCATAGTAGGTCTTTGGGCTAATTAGCCCCCGAATATGCCCTTTTTCCTGCCCGTTATACAGGAGCTCGTGTCCCCTGCTTCCGCTCTGTTAGGCAGTCAGGCTCCGCCCCCCTGTTTTGTTTTTTTAATACACCTAACTTAGACAAACATAATAGGGCTGTAGTTACATGATCATACATTGCACAAGCCTGCCACAATGCCAATATACCCCATTTTTGATAGGTATTATTATAGCAACCTAATGCCTGCTCTTATGAGATTTACCCACTTACTTTGGAACTCCTTCCTCCTGGGACTCTCTACAGTGCAAGGTAAACAGGACCCTGGAATAAGGCACCTGTGACGGGTAGAGGTGCAAAACCTATGAGTTGGCCTGAACATATATCAGGAGTGTTGTGATAATGATTTTATAACAAATCAGTTTATTTCAACTTTGCAAATCTATAATCCTGTTTGCAAAAAGGCCCTATTTTTTTTTTTTTTTTCAAATATGAATTTACGAATTTGTGAATTTGTTTGTTTTATTTTATAGCAACAAATGACCTTATGGATTTGGGAATAATTATATAATTTTAATAACAACGCAAATATTTGTAATCCACATGCAAAATTCTCTCTCAGGCGTATTTATTAATCTATACACAAGGGTATGAGAAATTGGAAAGATTAGCTGAAACTACTGAACTTGCTGGAATCTCATGTAATTCTAACCACAAGTAATCCTGGCATGTCTTCAGGAAGAAGTTTCCTGTGCCAAGCTATAGAGCCAATATTTAATTCCACTGAGACATAAGACATGAGCTATCCAAACAGACTGCAAGGGCTTGAGTATTTGAGACACTTTGAATTTATCAATAGTAACTCCTGCTCCTAAAGTCATCATTTTGACAATATATCAACAATTACTCTTTTTTAGATCATGCTGGTACTAAAGTTTAACCTCATCAAGTTTAACCTCATCTTCTAATAAAGACCTCAATTTAATAAGATTTCCAAATGATTCAATACTGTTAGAAAAACCTTCCAAATGATCTATCTACAGAACTCACTATTACAATCTATAGGAATGTTTGTAGATAAATCATTTAGAAAGTTTTTCTAACAGTATTGAATCATTTGCAAAACTTTTTAAATCAAGGCCATAGTGTATCATATACACTTACCCACTGGCGTACATACCGCGGTCACAGGAAACCGCCGGGGCCGCCCTCCAAGGGGTCCACCCGATGAAGATGGATTGTCAGGGGGCCCGGTCAGCGCTGGGCGCTTTAACAGTGTGACCGGGCCCCCTGTGATGATGTCAGACATAGCTGGGAGGAAGTGACTGCACGTCACTCCTCCCAGCTATCATAGAGCCGCGTGGAGGAAGGAGGAGGGAGACAGAGTGGGAACTCTGACTCCCATCAGGCTGAGCCCACACTGGACCCCAGGGAAGTCACCCTCCTGTAAAAGGTAGGAAACAGGAGGGTGACAAACATTTTGTGTCTGTCTGTGTGTATGTCTGTATGTGTGTGTCTGTGTGTCTGTCTATATGTATGTGTCTGTATGTATGTGTGTGTGTCTGTATATACGTGTCTATGTGTGTCTCTGTATGGATGTGTCTGTATTATACAGACACATACATGCAGAGACACAGACACATACATACATACAGACACACACACAAACAGACACATACATACAGACATACACACAGACAGACATGCATAGAGACGCACTCATACATACAGACACACACACACACATACAGACTGTATGTGTGTGTGTCTCTGTATGTATGTGTGTGTCTGTCTGTATGTGTCTGTATGTATGTGTGTGTGTGTGTCTGTATGTATGTGGCTCACGGATCAGTTTCGCACCGGGGCCCCATATTATGCTACTAAAAATAACAGATGGAACACAACTGCAGAAAGACGAGGAATTAATAACTGGATGAATAAACTGAAGTAAGGAATTTAAGAAAAAAACTGTTACTGTAGCTTTAAGGAATTTTTAGTACGGCTGTTAGTTGCTGAAAGTGAACAAGCAGCAGATGATTTGCAACAGTGTAGCAGTAGTAGTAGCTAAAGAGGATTAGTCCAAGTATAAAGTGAAGAATTTTCAGAGAGATAATTAGTTGCAGGAAGCAGAAAATATGGCTGTTATGTAGCAACGGTGTGGCAATTGCAAATAGCGTAAGCAGGCACAATCCAAAATGAAAACTTGCATTTAAATACTTAGGGTTCAGTGGGAGATGGTTCCACAGCTCTTTGTTAGGAGTTGAACTCAGTGAAATTGAATCCTTTCCTTGGTGTAGAAGGAGTAGGTAACTTTATACAATCTGAGGTCGAGGAGAGGAGAAGATAGATCAGTGATTTCCAGTACAGGGTTTCGGTACACATATATCTATATGCAATAATTTGTAGCCGGTCTGAGGATCTCGGGGGAAGTCTCAACAATAATCCAGCAGTTTGAATATGGAGCGGTCACCCTATGTAGCGTGAGGAGACCGCGTCAGAGAAGGGGGCATGGAGATATCCGTCTACCCGGAAGTGCCTGGATAATGGTGATGCTGACGGGTAAGACCTGACACCCCATGTATTCTGTGTACGCCACTGCACTTACCCAACCATCAGCAGAACTTAAAATTAGCAGTATGTTTATCATTATGACCTGGATTTTATTTTTGATAGCTTATTCAGAAAAAGAGCCCGTAAGTGCACCCGAGGAGTTAAAGACCAAGCATGTCCACAAATCCTCTTATGAATTTTTTTGTAGAATCCAGAGTGCATATACGATGCAACAAAGCAACAAGGAAACACTTAACGCGCTACGGTTCCACGGTACTTAGTCTGGTCGGGGGTTTGAAAGTCTTACAGTGGAGCCTGCTCCATATAAAAGATAATTGTATTAAAAATCAATTGTTTGGTGATATAAATGAAATTGCCATGGCACCTTATGAAAAAACAATGCAAAGGTAGATACTATTATCCAAGGTAAGCTACGAAATTACCTTTATGTACAGAAACTAAATCAAAACAGCTTTGAAAATCTTTAATGAAAATTATGCCCAGTGAACATGATCACATTTAATAATTACTCTCGCTGACTATATGATTAGCTTAATCAAAAGAAGGAACAAATATGTACATTGACCCCAAGTAACCCAGTATTTGAATAAATTAAAGCGAAGCAAAGTGATTTTTTTTCCAGGGGTTTAATAACCAGCATATTAATTGTTTAATGTGTCATTTTTTCATACAATTCTTTCTTTATGAAAATAAGAAGTGACATATTTGGTAATAATTATGGGGAATAGTATAAGGCTCATTAGTGATAATTAATAATGATTGTAGATTAGTAAATTACTGATTTCATATATAAATACAGTATACAGCTCTTGATAAAAGTCCGGTACTTGGAATGAAATATTGATCTAGGACTGAGTGGCTGCATCACCAGTATACATCAATTTGCATATTTAAAAATGAACTAAAAGTATACTCTTTTTTGTGTATATTTGACAGCTAGAGTTTTAAAACCTTTAGAACTTTGGAACAACACATGCACCTTTCAAGAAGAATAATATGTATTTGTTTTTTATTCACTATATTTGGTGTTTATTGAAGAAACCCCTGTTTCTAACTATATGTAACCAGTTATGCATTCTGCGTGTTAATAGTTTTATTATTTTGTGTATTTATTATTTTTTTGTTCAATGAGATGTGGCAGTAACTGTTTTAAAATTAATTAAATCGCTCCTTTTTAAAAAAATACCAGAGTGGGTGGCTCATTTTCTGACATGCCATTAGAGGGCGCTATTGTTTTGAGCAACGCCCCCAGGCACAAACTCTCACCTGTCCGTGCTTAATATGATTTAAAAAATAAGGTCACGGTCTAAAGTAAAGCTATAAATAAGAGCCGCTGTATGTTATCTAGCAAAAGAGTTTTATGCAGATGGGAACTGTCTTTGCATAATTTGAAATCTAACTCTACCACATGCTTCCCCTGCAACAGCTGAGTCAAGGAGATGGAAAAAGCTGCAAGACACAGGATCATAAGCTGTCTGCGGAGAACGAACTCCATGTGCCTGGCCTGAAATGTCACATTCTAAGAAGTCATGGAATTATTTTCCTTAGTGTCAAATCACCCTCCTGTCTGTGTTCACATGATGCAAGCCTGTTTATCTATCAGACTCTAAAATAAGAAACGCTCATGTTTTATTTAGAAGCTCGGTGTGATGTAAGTAACCTTGGGGTATATGTCATTCGATCTCAAGATTTCTAGTTAAGTACCTGGTTTTAAGTAGGAGAGAAGCCTTTATTTCTCTTTGTTGTGTCACTAGCTGAGACACGAAACAGCCCACACAGCTATTACTGCACTATATCATTTCAGCTAATCAAAACGTCAAACTTTTTAAGTTAGCTATTTCTAATTTAAACTTCTTTTTAATTTGGGTTTGTTTATTCTTATTTATTTCATTTATGCTTGCCATTTAGCTTTACTGTTATTTAGGTAGCATGAAAAACAGGCAGCAGTGTAGTCAAAGTATATAAGGATTGATATTAAAAGCCCTTTGACAATGCTCCAGCTTTCACTATATACACACGCACACGCACACACACACGCACACGCACACGCACACACACACATAAATATATACAGAGGTGTGCAAAACTGTTCTCTACATGGAATTCAATATCTTGAATAGAAATAAAATATATAGAAATCATAAAAAATAATTTGTCATATGCCAAATTAAAGGACATTTAATGTAAATTTCACATCTTAAAAAAGATTAGCATTGTTCTTTTAATTCTCTGCTGACTTTTATGGAACAAAACAAGCAAACCATGCATTTGAAAAATGAAGACCAGATTGAGTTTTTAGTTGTATCAACCCATCAGAGGTTGTAACTTTACAGCCAATCGCAGGTTAGGGTTTCTTTCTCTCTGCCAAATTGCTTTAAAAGTGAATTGTCAGCACAATGCTGTGTCCAGGAAAAAGCCAGCATTATATAGAAACCGGATCCGTCGCATCGTAAATGCAGTAAACGTCCGCCATGTTCATCCAAAAGAGATAACAAAGTGCTTAAGAGATTTTGCCACTCAAATAGGTTGCTGACATCACCTGAGCTGGCAAGAGAATGGTCAGAGTGTACTTCAGTGACCTGTTCTGCTTCAGCAGTCTGTCACTGGCTACTCTTCTTTGGACTCAGAGACCGTAAAGCAAGGAGGAAACCTCTACTGTCAGAATGCCAGAGAAAAGCTCTCGTAGTGTGGGCTAAGCAACCTCCATATTGGTCGATGGCTGACTGGGAAAAAGTCTTATTTAATGATGAGTTGACCTTTTTCATTACTGCAAATAATGGTACTTTATATGGCAGAAATTATCCTGGTGAAGAATTCAAGCCACAGTACACTGAACATTTAAGTACCCAACAACTATAATGATTTGGTCTTGTGTGGCTGCAAATGGCATTGGGAGACAATGCATTGTTAAAGGAATAATGAACACAAGCAAGTATATTGGTGTTCTAACTCATAAACTGAGTACTACAGCTGCTGACTTATTCCCACACGGTGACTATGTGTTCCAGGATGACAATGCCTCTTGCCATTGAGCAACAACTGTGAAGAACTGGGATAGCAACAGAGGTGTTTGTCGACTTGGTTGGTGTTGGGGATAAAATCAGCCCGGGCCCTTTGTGGATGATGGATATTTGCCAACTCATTCAGAGCTTTGGAAATTGGAAATGAATAGCAGAGACTTGTTCAATAACCAATTCAAATTTTAATTATACGTCAGTTGCATTTATACCCCATTTTCATGTCGGTGGGGGTCATGAGCATTTATTACATAATATGTTCTTCACAAGTTATAAACAGCTGTTTCTAGTTATAATCTTTCGTTATATAACGCATTACATATTTGATTAAAACCCGAAATTTACAAATACCGATATCTTGGACAATTAACAAGTTATTTCGAAATCAGTACTTTCCCGTAACTAGGATTTTATAAAAATCCTATTTCCGAGAATAGGAGATAAAATGGCAAATTTATTCTTGGTTCAAATTAACCCTTATATGAACAGCTAGTATAGATAGCAAAATGGATATTCGTATCTACAATTCCCCTCTTAGATCATATCATGATCTACCTTACGGAAAATATCCATGGGAGGCCTGCGGCAGAGAAACGAAAGGAGGTATATTCAGACGTGCTAATTACGTCTGCAGGACTTTTGTTATTTCTTCACCTCGATTTCCCCATTTGCTCTGTGCCGTAGGTTTTCCTTTTAAGAGGAGTTTGAGCTGTTGATTTCAGATTTTTCAATTATCTGTTGAATACATCTTTTAAGCGTACAAGTTAAATATTTCAAACAGCTGACATGTTAACCATTTTTAAACAGACTGAACATCATGTTATCTGAAGCTTGAGCCTTGGGTCAATACAGGCAAAGTGTATTATTCCCAACAACGGGAATATTATTATAATTCATAATGTAAGCTCATATAGTCAAAACGGGAATAATATCTATCCCCCTCTTTGGACCAGGGTCTTGGATAACCGGTCCACTCGGTGATCTGGGGCCAGGTAAAAAAACCCAGTGGCAAAAACTCATATTTGAGGAAAAAAGCACATCTGGGGATACTCTGAGTGAGGGCCATGACTGTGTAGACATGTCATCCCCTCACGTTGACAGCATTAGTGACTTATAAAACCCACACTTGTAAGTAAATAGCTCGGGTATCGGGATTTGGAAACACTTTCTGATTAGTTTCAAAAGGCCCATTTACATATTAAATCATGAGATAACTTATAATCAGTTTGTAATTCTAACAGTAATCCCAATCATGACCTTGCGTCCTATGCCTCCTAATCACATCCCTATTTCGACGGTCCAGTCATATCCATACTTAACAAATGGGAATCTATCCCTTGGTACACTCAACATACTTCAATGACACACATAGTACATCCATGCCTGAGTAAGCCAACACTTCCTCTCTCTCCGGCTAACTCTACATCATCTGCCTAATCATCTGATTTGAGCACTTTTAAAGATGGCATGGGGTGATTTCTGTTGACTTAGTGAAAAAAGGAGTCCATATGATGCCCAAAAGGTGTGCACTAGAGCTAAAAAACAAGGACTACCCAATCAAATATTAACCCATTAAGCCCATTATTCATTATTTGCTGCTTCTTTATAAAATGTCAAATGTATCTTTAAAAAAATGATTTATTACATATTTCTCATAAGAAACAATACATGACATATCCCTTCCCCCTTACCCAAGAACAGCATTCTGCTACTGCTGACCAGGAATTCAATGAAAGCAAAGTCAGAAAAAAGCACGTGCTGCACAGCATTCTAGAATCTCTGCTGTGGGCACTGCCACTTCTCATGCATGGATTTACTGTAAACGCAATGCCAGATTCTCTAAATTGATACTGCAAAGAATTATGCTCTGCACGAGGACATCCAGCATTGAATTAATTCTATTCCTATGGGAAGGGCCTTACGTGCTCGCAGGGCTCACTGCACATGCGCATTAGCATCTTCCGTCAAATGACGTTGCAGGAGGCGGAGCACTGATGAGTGCTGAAATCGGGTAAGTGTTAAAAAGTTTATTTTTTTTCTGTCTGTGGGGTGTATTCCTTACACTATAGAATCCCTTTAACTCCCTGCACTCTGCAGAACAATAAGGTTTAGTACTCATCCACATTCATTTTCTATTAATCTCTGATTGATACTATACATATATAATATTTAAGGCTTTTCCATAAGGCAGTTTATACGTATGGTTATTTTATGATGCAGGTGCAGATATGTGGCTTTTGGAAGCAAAAACGAGTCATACTATAGATCATGTCCTCATATTATTTTAAGTGATGATAATACATTGTTGGTTATAATACTAAATAGTGATGTCGCGAACATAAAATTTTCAGTTCGCGAACCATGAACGCGAATTTCCGCAAATGTTCGCGAACCGGGCAAACCGGGCGAACCGGGCGAACCGCCATAGACTTCAATAGGCAGGCAAATTTTAAAACCCACAGGAACTCTTTCTGGCCACAATAGTGATTAAAGGGGGGGACGGGACCTACTCTCCTTCCCCCCCCAGGACCACCACCTGGGCGGCGGGCGGGGGCAATAAAGATAATGAGGGGAAGGGACCTACTGTCCTCCCCCCCCCAGGCCCCCACCCCTGTGCGGCGGGTGGGGGCCATAATGATAATGAGGGGGCCAACCTACTGTCCTCCCCCCCCGGTCCCCACCACAAGGCGGCGGGTAGGGGCCATAAAGATAATGAGGGGGGACCTACTGTCCTCCCCCTCTCCGGCCCCCAACCCTGGGCGGCGAGTGGGGGCCATAATGATAATGAGGGGGGGACCTACTGTCCTCCCCCCGGCCCCCACTCCTGGGCGGCGGGTGGGGTCCATAAAGATAATGAGGGGGGGACCTACTGTCCTCCCCCTCTCTGGCCCCCACCCCTGTGCGGCGGAATTTTCCCACGCTGTGTAAAATGACAAAGAGCACTGTGATTAGATGGATTTCAAGCCATCCAATCACAGCTCTCTGTGTCATTTTACACAGCGTGGGAAAGTTCTTTGGAATTTTTTTGGAATTTTCCCATGCTGTGTAAAATGACAAAGAGCACTCTGATTGGCTTAAACCAGCCAATCAGAGTGTTCTTAGCCTAATTGCAGGGCGTGGCAAGGCTTTATAAGCCTTCCCCCGCCCTGCAGAGCTCAGTCTGCGCGGAGCCCTCCATGGGTGAAGATGTATTTTTTTGGGGGCGCTCTTTTTTTTTTTTTTTTTTTATTGCGTCGGTTATTATGGTTTTTTATTTGGCCTTTTTTGGGGCTGAAAAAAGAAGATTTTAGAAGAAAGAAAACATCGAATGGTAAGTTGTTTTTTTATATATTTTTTTAAAGGTTCTTAGTTAAAGGTCCCCCCCTCAATATTTTTAGGGTGAGGGGGTTAGGTAGGGGGATAACTTTTTTGGGGGGGGGGAGGGGGTGACTAGGGTTCCCCCCTTTTTGGATTTAGAGCCCCCACCCGCCGCTCAGGGGTGGGGGCCAGTGGGGAGGACATTAGGTCCCCCCTTATTAGTATTTAGGGCTCACACCCACCGCTCAGGGGTGGGGGCCGGAGGGGACAGTAGGTCCCCCCTTATTGTTTTTTTTAGGGCCCCCACCCATCGCTCAGGGGTGGGGGCCGGGGGTAGGACAGTAGGTCCCCCTCATTATTTTTATGGCCCCCACCCAACGCTCAGGGGTGGGGGCCGGGGGGGACAGTAGGTCCTCCCCTTATTGTTTTTTTTAGGCCCCCACCCACCGCTCAGGGGTGGGGGCCGGAGGGGGACAGTAGGTCCCCCCTTATTGTTTTTTTAGGGCCCCCACCCACCGCTCAGGGGTGGGGGCCGGGTGGGAGGACAGTAGGTCCCCCCCTCATTATTTTTATGGCCCCCACCCAAAGCTCAGGGGTGGGGGCCCGGGGGGGACAGTAGGTCCCCCTTTATTGTTTTTTTTAGGGCCCCCACCCACCGCTCAGGGGTGGGGGCCAGGGGGGACAGTAGGTCCCCCCTTATTGTTTTTTTTAGGGCCCCCACCCAACGCTCAGGGTGGGGGCCGGGGGGGGCAGTAGGTCCCCCCTTATTGTCTTTTTTAGGGCCCACACCCAACGCTCAGGGTGGGGGCCGGGGGGACAGTAGGTCCCCCCTTATTGTTGTTTTAGGGCCCCCACTCACCACTCAGGGGTGGGGGCCAGGGGGGGACAGTAGGTCCCCCCATTGTGATTTATGGCCCCCACCCACTGCGCAGGGGTGGGGGCCGGGGGGAGGACAGTAAGTCCCCCCCTCATTATTTTTATGGCCCCCACCCACTGCGCATGGGTGGGGGCGGGGTGGGAGGACAGTAGGTCCCCCCCTCATTATTTTTATGGCCCCCACCCAACGCTCACGGGTGGGGGTGGTGGGGAGGACAGTAGGTCCCTCCTCATTGAGATTTATGGCCCCCACCCACCGTGCAGGGGTGGGGGCCGGGGGGAGGACAGTAGGTCCCCCCCTTATTGTTTTTTTTGGGGCCCCCACCCACCGCTCAGGGTGGGGTGGTGCCATATTCCCCTATATAACAATGTTTGGTATTTAGTGAATATTCCCCTGTATAACAATGTTTTGCATTCAGTGAATATTCCCCTATATAACAATGTTTTGCATTTAGTGAATATAGGGGAATATTCACTAAATGCCAAACATTGTTATATAGGGGAATATAACAAACTTTGGTATTTAGTGAATATTCCCCTATATAACAATGTTTGGTATTTAGTGAATATTCCCCTATATAACAATGTTTGGCATTTAGTGAATATTTCCCTATATTCACTAAATGCCAAACATTGTTATATAGGGGAATATCCACTAAATGCCAAACATTGTTATACAGGGGAATATTCACTAAATGCAAAACATTGTTATATAGGGGAATATTCACTAAATGCCAAACATTGTTATATAGGGGAATATTCACTAAATGCAAAACATTGTTATATAGGGGAATATTCACTAAATGCAAAACATTGTTATATAGGGGAATATTCACTAAATGACAAACATTGTTATACAGGGGAATATTCACTAAATGCAAAACATTGTTATATAGGGGATTATTCACTAAATGCAAAACAATATTATATAGGGGAATATACCAATGTTTGGCATTTAGTGAATATTCCCCTATATACCAATGTTTTGTATTTAGAATAAAAAAAGTAATAATAAATAAATAATAATAAAAAAAATAAAAATAAAATGATTGCAGCTTCCGAATGAATCTAAAATGGATGCTGTCCAGTGGGTGGGAGGGTCTGCTAGGGAGGGTCTGCTGCTAATTGGCTGTAATGTGTCTGCTTCCTGTGAGGTACAGGGTCAAAGATTACTCAATGATGATGAATAGGGGGCGGATCGAACATCGCATGTGTTCGCCCGCGGTGGCGAACGCGAACATGCTATGTTCGCCAGGAAATATTCGCCAGCGAATAGTTCGGGACATCACTAATACTAAACTACAGTGTGCTGTAACAGATTTTACAATGCTAAATGCCACGCAAATACATAAAAAAAACAACATTTTGTTAAAAGATTTCTTTTAAGAATATATAGTTAACCTTCAGAAATCAAATACTTTCTTAACATCTGTTTTCCTAAACAACCACTCAATAAAACAGATACCGGCCTGTCACCATGCCAAACTCATTCTGCTACGTTGTAATAGAAAAGACGATCCATGAAAAAGTGGAGATCCCAGCCTGATATTGCTTTGAGTCGGCAAGTTATTCTATCAAGCATAAAAAAGATATTACAAATCATATAAAGTCAGCAATAGCAGGACTCAATCATTTCTTGGCAAATTGAAGGATTTCGGCTTTTACCTCTGAAGGCATTTTTTTTTTTTTTTTTTTAAAGTCCATATCACGTCTAGCCCAATTTTTTTTTCTTTGCTCCATAGTGAGCTTATAATATTAAGTTCATTAACTTTTTCCATGTATAGGTGTAATTGCCATACTGCAAAGATCTTAAATATAAATATACATTCTGGAGGATATTCAATGTTGTAGCTGTATAAATCAACATCATTTGGGGGGAAAACATTGTTTAAAATAAATGTATTTCCATTCTTGTTCTATCCTTCTAGTACCTTTTATACACACCATATATCAATCTGTTTGTATGCATTTATTTTTTCTGTTAAAATGCGTCTTCTTTAAGAAAGTATTAGAATAATGTATTTTTTTAGAAGTCTGTTTGATGCCGTGAAATATTTGAGGTCCTTAAAAGGGATGTGTTACTAAGTGTATCCCATTTTTTCACCAGTGCAATCCTATATCTTTTGTAGGTACTCCCAACTTGGGACTTGTTCATTTTATTTTGTTTCTCCTTGTTCGGATTCTAAAGTATATCTTCTCTAGTATAATTCAGGAGTATCGATGTAGTCTTGCCAAACCTTTGAATTTGCTTGTGTAGAAATGACTATTTTTTAATAAAAAGGTTATAGGTCTACTAGTTAGTGAACTATTCACCACATTCTTATTTACTTTTTATCTCAGCCAAGGGAAGGGTATTAAGTAGCTTACTTGACCCAAGAGAATGGCTCATAATATGAAACTTATCATCCATATCTGTTTGTGTAAACAACAAAAGACAAAAATATTGCCTCCTGAAATATTGTTTCCTGACACCTTATATCTGTTTGACTTCAAACTCTTCATCCTGCAGTAATAAAAGGACATGTATATGGACTTTTGGATGAATATGTTCCAGATTGTTCAATAAAATGTTTCATTGAACAAATGGAGTACCTCATATCAAAGAAATTCAATAAAACAAAATGCAATTAATGTATTGGCTACTGTAAAGCAATCACAGAACATTACATTGTAAAGGTTTAACTATTGCCATGGACATCATTTACACTATTGTATATGACTCACCCCACACAAACTGTAAATTCCAGTATTCCCTTAGCTGATATTCCTTGTTTATAGCTTAATGAAGCAGTTTCGGTGTACAGATCACTTCTCAGTTCTGCCATTTAGGAGTGCAATCACTTTGTTTATGCAGGCCACACCTCCCTGCATGTAACTTACACATCCTTTCTAAACACTTCCAGAAAAGAGATATCTAATGTTTAAACTTCCTTTATTGCACATTCTGTTTAATTTAGAATTTCTTACCTTATGCTTGTTTAATAACCTTCTGGACCCTGCAGGAGCCTGATAAAAGTTTAATGTACAGAGCAGAAGATAAAATTTTTAAAGCAAGTTAACATCTGATTTAAAGTGAACCCATTTTTAAATGCAGTCTGTGTGAGTCACAGCTAGGGGAAGTATGGCTATGAGTGTATAGACAGAAGCACACGTGATTTAAATCCTAAATGACAGATAATTGAGCTGTGAGACTGCAGTAACATGATCTATACACAAAAACTGCTTCATTAAGCTAAAGTTGTTTCAATGTCTATGGTTTCCCTTTAATTTTTAATCATTTAATTTAAAATAAATAAGAACAATATAAATAAAAGGATTGCAAAAAATGACATTGGATTTAATTTTTTCTTTGTCAATCCGCATAAAATGTTTCCTTTGCATGCCAAAACTACATCATCATTATAACAAGAAAAAGAATATGTACATGATTAATGCTTTCCTATTTTTTAATTTTAATTTAACAGTTCTCGTTCAATAAATAGCGATTCTAGTAGTCTAGCATCTGCACTCTTCTGACTGGTGATTAGCCAGTCTGTTGGCTACATGATGACTTCTTAAGTTCTTCATTGAACTCTGTACTGTTTCATATTTATAATATGATATAATTTTTAACTCCATGTTTTATCACTTCTTTTGGTAGGGTGGCAATACTTTGTGGTCTACAGCCAAAGTCATTAATGGCTAGTTTAGATCCACATACATCCAGTTCCTACCATAAACTGTTTGGCCAGCTAAATATTTTAGAATTTTCCTTTGTGGCATTAATAATTATACTAACTCTCTTAGCATCAATCTTCTCTTCTGCTTTTTTATATCTCCTATAATATTTTATATTTAAAACGTAAGCTACAGTCATGTATTAACTATCAGGATCATTTACTAAAGTAAGAATTCAAAGTGAATTTCAAAATTAAGGTCAGAGTAAACAACCTGAATGTATAGCAGATTTACCCTATGATAAGTCTTTAGCCAGATACCCTCTCAAACTACTTGATACTCACAGGGAAAGAAAACTACAGGTGGTCCTCATTTTGCGACCTACCTGTGTTATGACGGCTCGCACTTACAACCAGCTCTTGCGGGGTGGTAAGTGCGAGCAGTCGTGGGAATTAGAGAGATTCCCTGATCTGCTGCGTTCCTCTATGTTTGGGGACATTTCCAATACAGGGAATCCCTCTAATCTATGTTCGGGCAAAAGTCCCAGAGCATAGATAAGAGGGATTCCCTGCTCTTATGCGTTCGTCTATGTTCGGGGAAATGTCCCTGAACACAGACATGCGCACCAGAGCAGGGAATCCCTCTAATCTTTGCTCGGGGAAATTTGCCCGAACATAGATTAGAGGTATTCCCTGCTCTGGTGCGTTCTTCTATGTCCGGGTGAAATTTCCCTGAACATAGACAAGTGCACCAGAGCAGGGAATCCCTTAACTCCTCACTTACCGACCAATTTGTTCTACGACCAGGTAGTTGGAATGGAATCTGGTCGGTAAGTGAGGAGTACCTGTATCTTATTTTTTTTTTCTTATAATGAACTTGCTGAATATTCAAAACCCACAGGTTTATTTACTAAAGTGACAATTTAAAGTGAATTTCAAATTTAAGTCCAAATTTTTTCAATTTGGCTATTTTGACCTTAAATTTGAAATTAACTTTGAATTTAATTTGAATTCTCATTTTAGTAAATAGCCCTGACAGACACTGTAGGAGCAAAACAGAAATTGGTCATCTCAATGTTATTACAATATCTATAGTCTGGTGATTAATTCCTTGGTGTAAATGTCTCATGTCTGTAGTCTTTTTTGGGTAGCTTCAGAATTAATCATTATTCTAAGGTTATAAATGACTATAACCCAAGGCTAGAGATGTCCCGACTAGTTCGCCGTCAAAGAGTTCCCGGCGAACATAGCTTGTTCGCGTTCGCCACGGCGGGCGAACAGATGCGATGTTCGGCCCGCCCCCTATTCGTCATCATTGAGTAAACTTTGACCCTGTACCTCACAGTCAGCAGACACATTCCAGCCAATCAGCAGCAGACCCTCCCTCCCAGACCCTCCCACCTCCTGGACAGCATCCATTTTAGATTCATTTGGATGCTGCATTCTTAGTGAGAGGAGGGACAGTGTAGCTGCTGCTGATTTAATAGGGAAATCGATAGCTAGGCTAGTGTATTCAGTGTCCACTACAGTCCTGAAGGACTCATCTGATCTCTGCTGTAGGGACAGCACCCCAAAAAGCCCTAGAACATCAGTCTGCTTTTATTTTCCCCTGTGTAATCTAATTGCAGTTGCCTGCCTGCCATTGTGTGTGTCAGGCTCACAGTGTATACTGTGCCCACTTGCCCAGTGCCACCACTCATATCTGGTGTCACAATAGCTTGCATTAAAAAAAAAAAACTACTTTTTTGACTGTAATATAATAGCAGTCAGTTTCCTTTACACGTGTGCGTTTCAGGGCCTGCCAGGGCGCAGTGTCACACCAGTGCAACTCATATCTGGTGTAACAGTAGTTTACATTTAAAAAAACAACACTTTTTTGACTGTGAAATAATAGCAGTCAGTTTCCTTCACACGTGTGCGTTTCAGGGCCTGCCAGGGCACAGTGTCACACCAGTTCAACTCATATCTGGTGTAACAGTAGTGTACATTAAAAAAAAAAACAACTAGAAATTTGACTGTGAAATAATAGCTGTCAGTTTCTTTCACACGTGTGCGTTTCAGGGCCTGCTAGGGCATAGTGTCACACCAGTGCAACTCATATCTGGTGTAACAGTAGTGTATATTTAAAAAAAAAAAAAAATTTGACTGTAATAGATTGAATAGCAGTTAGTTGTCTGCAAGCGTGTGTGTCAGGCCTACAGCGTCTACTCTGCCAACTTCTGCCAGTGCACAGGCAGAGGCAGGCCACCCCACAGGGGCCATCATGGTCGTTGTTCTGTGATTCCCTTTGGCCCTAGAATAATGCCCAGTGTTCAGAGGCCACATACCCTGAACTCGAAAAGTTCTGAGGACATAGTTGACTGGCTAACACAGGACACCCAATCTTCTACAGCTTCCGCTCGGAACCTTGAAGCACCATCCTCCTCCAGCTTAGCTTCGGGCACCTCTCAAGTTACCACTCGCCCGCCTGCCGCTACCGCCAACACTAGCACCACAGCCGCTTCACTTGATCTGTCAGAGGAGCTATTTACACATCAGTTGGAATAAATTAGTGATGCGCAACCATTATTGACAGAGGATGTAGATAACAGGGATATGTCTCAGTCAGGAAGCATTACACACATGGACGTACGGTGTGATGATGATGATGTTGTACCTGCTGCTGCTTCCTTTGCTGAGTTGTCAGATACAAGTGAAGCGGTTGATGATGACGATGCGTCCGTGGATGTCACGTGGGTGCCCGCTAGAAGAGAAGAAGAACAGGGGGAAAGTTCAGATGGGGAGACAGAGAGGAGGAGGAGATGAGTTGGAAGCAGGGGGAGGTCGTCACAAGGACCTAGTGGCACAGTCAGACAGAATGCATCGGCACCCGGGGTCAGCCAGACAGCACGCCAATCAACGGATGCTGTTGCCACCACCAGAATGCCATCATTGCAGAGCTCAGCAGTGTGGCATTTTTTTTTTGTGTCTGCCTCTGACAACAGCATTGCCATTTGCAACCTGTGCCAAAAGAAACTGAGTCGTGGGAAGTCCAACACCCACCTAGGTACAACTGCTGTGCGAAGGCACATGATCGCACATCACAAAAACCTATGGGATCAACACATGAGTACAAGTAGCACACAAACTCAAAGCCGCCATCCTCCTCCTGGTCCAGCATCTTCAGCCACGTCAACCACTGCTGTCCTCCTTGCCCCCTCTCAACCATCCGCCACTCCGTCTCTCGCCTTGAGCAGTTCCTGCTCATCTGCCCACAGTCAGGTGTCTGTCAAGGACATGTTTGAGCGTAAGAAGCCAATGTCACAAAGTCACCCCCTTGCCCGGCATCTGACAGCTGGCTTGTCTGAACTCTTAGCCCACCAGCTTTTACCATACATGCTGGTGGAGTCTGAGGCATTCTAAAAATGTGTAGCTATTGGGATACCGCAGTGGAAGGTACCCAGCTGAAATTTCTTTGCACCGAATTACAACAAGTCGGAAAGGATGCAGCATTTGCAAAATAAATTAAAAAGTATGCTTTACACAGCGTATAAGGGTGATGTCACAGCACAACGGGAATCTAACAGGGGAAGAGGTGAAAGTCATCCTCCTCCTCCCACGACCACGCCGGCAAGGACAGGACGCTTTAAAGACGTGTTGTTGATGGAGGACATGCAGAGCATTTTAAGTCCTACGCATCGCCACAGCCCTTCGGGATCCACCCTCAGAGAACGACTCGACCGGCAGGTAGCAGACTACCTCGCCTTAACTGCAGATATCGACACTCTGAGGAGCGATGAACCCCTTGACTACTGGGTGTGCAGGCTTGACCTGTGTCCCGAGCTATCCCAATTTGCAATAGAACTTCTGGCCTGCCCCGCTTCAAGTGTCCTGTCAGAAAGTACATTCAGTGCAGCAGGAGGTATTGTCACTGAGAAGAGAAGTCGCCTAGGTCAAAAAAGTCTAGATTACCTCACCTTTATTAAGATGAATGAGGGATGGATCCCGAAGGGACTGACAGTGGGCGATTCATTCGACTAAACAAGGCCTGATGAGGGGGACGCAACAGGGATTAAACTGATAAGAATAGTACTACTTAACACACCACTCCTATTTGGTGGCACATTAGATTGCTCGCGCAGTGCCCCAAATTTGAAGTAGGAGGACCGACCAAACATCTTTTTCCATCTCCCGTTTCCTAAAATCGATGCCATATTCACGTCCCCTGATAGGGGACGTAACAGGGATTAAACTGATAAGAATAGTACTACTTAATACACCACTCCTATCTGGTGGCACATTAGATTACATGCGCAGTGCCCCAAATTTGAAGTAGGAGAACCAACCAAGCATCTTTTTCCATCTCCCGGTTCCTAAAATCGATGCCATATACATGTCCCCTCATAGGGGATGTAACAGGGATTAAACTGATAAGAATAGTGCTACTTAACACACCACTCCTATCTGGTGGCACATTAGATTGCACGCGCAGTGCCCCAAATTTGAAGTAGGAGGACCGACCAAGCATCTTTTTCCATCTCCCGGTTCCTAAAATCGATGCCATATACACGTCCCCTACTAGGGGACGTAACAGGGATTAAACTGATAGGAATAGTACTACTTAACACACTTTATAATAATGCAGAGAGAAGCAACGCAGAGAGAGGAGTCTGAAAAAGAGGAGTCAGAGGAGGAAGGTGGCTTTGAGGAGGTGAAAGACAGCAGGCGTCCCAGGGGGCTTGTTGTCACCTTTCCGGGACCCTTGGTGTTGTACGTGGCTGGGTGGAGGAAGATACCTTCAATGAAATCAGTGAGAACAAGGAACGGGACATGGCTAGCTTGGTATCCAACTTTGTGCAAATGGGGAGTTTGCGGTTGTGCAAATGGACTGTTTGCGGTTGTTTGCGATGCGTTAAACGGGGAGTTTGGTCTGTCACTGTGAAGCGGGCGTAACCCTTACACTACCTGATCGATACAACATCATACCTGATGTTTTAAAGCAGGTTATTCCAAACCATTTAGGAATGTTAGGTGATTTATGCCCTTTATGGATTAAAACCAGACTCTGCATCAACTATGTAATTTTCCATGGGAGTTTTGCCATGGATCCCCCTCCGGCATGCCACAGTATAGGTGTTAGTCCCCTTGAAACAACTTTTCCGTCACTATTGTGGCCAGAAAGAGTCCCTGTGGGTTTTAAAATTCACCTACCTATTGAAGTCTATGGCGGTTTGCCTGGTTCGCCCGTTAGCAAACATTTGCGGAAATTCGCGTTCGCCTTTCGCGAACGGAAAGTTTTATATTCGCGACATCTCTACCGAAGGCATTTGCTCTGTAATTGTCTTGCTTTATCTGTTTTGTAACCTCTACCTAGCATAAAACATACGTGGAGGCAGGAATAAAATATGAATTGCAATTGAGGTACGATATTGGGGGGAGTAGGACATTAATAAACTTAGTTGATGAAGACTGGTGCAATTGGAAATGGATATGGAGAAAGATACATGGGCAACTGTGATAAAGTAGGTCTGTGTAGTTGGAATAGAGAAATTGATTATGGGATCCAAAAGAAAAGGTTAGTACAGAGCTCCCTTAGTATTATTAGTATTAAGTCCTTGCTCTCAGATTATGTACTAGTGCCTTACCAACCTTTATTTAAATAATATGAGGTTTCATCTAAGATAATGCTTCACTGTTGATTGCTCAAGTGACAATCTCTGCAGAGTTGCCAAGATGTTTTACTATTTGTGTCTACCTAAAAAATTTATGGATTCATTGTACAACATCACTATGATTCAACCTTCACCCATTTGACGTTTGCTAAGATAAGAAAAGAGAATGATATTGAGATCTTGCTATCCAGGCATTGAGATTCCTGGCAGTAGACTATTTAAATCTATGTGACATCTTCTGGCTCAAAATTTGCATAGGTAGTATAGTATTATTTTATTGTGCATTAATAAAGTCATCAACTTACATTTCTGGCAAACTGTGGGTGATGTTAAAGCCATTTTTAAAATACAATCCAGAATCTTACATTATCTAGCAATCTATTAGGTGGTCATTAGTTGACCTTAAATTTAAAATTAACATTGAATTTAATTTGAATTCTCAGTTTAGTAAATAGCCCTGTCACTGTAGGAGCAAAACAGAAATTGGTCATCACAATGTTATTACAATATCTATAGTCTGGTGATTAATTCCTTGGTGTAGATGCCTCATGTCTGTAGTCTTTTTGGGTAGCTTCAGAATTAATCATTATTCTAAGGTTATGAATGACTATACCCCAAGGCATTTGCTCTGTTATCGTCTTGCTTTATCTGTTCGATAACCTCTACCTAGCATAAAACTTTCATGGAGGCAGGAATAAAAGTGAATTGCAATTGAGGTACGATATTGTGGGGAGTAGGACATTAATAAACTTAGTTGATGAAGACTGGATCAATTGGAAACAGGTATGGAGAAAGATACATGGGCAACTGTAATAAAGTAGGTCTGTGTAGTTGGAATAGAGAAATTGATTATGGGATCCAAAAGAAAAGGTTACTACAGAGCTCCCTTAGTATTATTGAAAGCCCTTGCTCTCAGATTATGTACTAGTGCCTTACCAACCTTTATTTAAATAATACGAGGTTTCATCTAAGATAATGCTTCACTGTTGCTCACACTGAGATTGCTCAAGTGACAATATCTGCAGAGTTGCCAAGATGTTTTACTATTTCTGTCTACCTAAAAAAAATGTATGGGTTCATTGTACAGCATCACTATGATTCAACCTTCACCCGTTTGATGTTTGCCATGATAAGAAAAGAGAATGATATTGATATCTTGCTATCCAGGCATTGAGATTCCTGGCAGTAAACGATTTAAATCTATGTGACATCTCCTGGCTCAAAATTTGCGTAGGTAGGTATAGTATTATTTTATTGTGCATTAATGCTAACCTAATAAAGTAATCAATTTACCTTTCTGACAAATTGTGGGTGATGTTAAAGCCATTGTTGACATACAATCCAGAATCTTACATTATCTAGCAATCTATTAGGTGGTCATTAGTTGCAATTTAATCACTATTCCAACCTCTTCTGTCCACCAACGAACATATCTATCTGTGGTCTAGCCTGATGTTCTCATAGAAGCCCACTCACTGGATTAGTGCCTAAATTGAGAGGCTAATTAGTTGAGGGATGTTTTGTCTCTTATGAAGTTCATAGCAGTTATCAATAAAATGTAAAATAATCTAACCACTAAGATTTTGGAAATCAAATCTGATTTAATTACTGTGCTAAGACTCAAGTTTGTTGAGACTATGTTACATGTGCACACCCGTCTCTCATACATAAGCTTGCCAAAAATTAATTCTTGCAAGACTAACACATGTGGACTACTTGTACTGTCATTTGAGACTTTGTGTATTAGTCACACTCTTGTTCTACTTTCAAATATTACTTTTATGATTTGGGTATACCAAAGAGTCCAGGATATCTACTTCTTAATAGAGGTTGTAAAGAAGCCAATAAACTTTCAGCATCAGGGCCAAGAAAAAAAAGACAGCCAAGTAAGATCTATAACGGAACAAATATTCGTCGGTTGCCGCTCCGGTGGTTAAATAAAACCAGTGTCCCATTGCTCTTGGTGCCGCTACCTTGTGATTGGAAACTGGAGGTGCTGTCAGGCAAGAACTGAATGTTCACACTCTGGCTTTTCATCTACTTGGCTCTTCTCTGCAACAGACCGAAATGCTGGCTAGGAATATTAACATGGAGTTTGCATTTCAAACTTGGGAGAAAATAAAAAAATATACAACATTAACTCTTTCTGTAACAAGGAAGATAGAAACTTGTGTTGGTGAAATGTATCTCTCTGAATTTATCTGTATCTGTACATACATGCATATACGTATTTGTATGTAAAAATATGTATACACATTTAAATATTATATATATATATATAGAGAGAGAGAGAGAGAGAGAATAAATGACATAGAGAGAGGAAGATTTACTTTTTTATTATTATTATTGTTTAAAGGCACATTTTAGGCTACAGTTGAATCGTTACAGAAAATGCTAAATAAATTAATAAAATAAAAAAGATAACTTTTAATTTCACATAAAAATTAGCAGAATTAGCAGCTTATGAGCTCTTAATAGACCAGAATGTTGTTGGGATCGCACACTCCTTAACCAGTTCTACTGCTGCTTCAATCAGAATTTTTGTATGCATCCTGTAAACGTCTGGGGTTTGTAGTAAGTACAGTTATGTACTTACAACTAAAATCTAAACGACCAACAGCAGACACAGCTGCAATTAGAGTTATTCATACAAACTGTGGATATACACAAATAGACTCCAGGAAAAGAAATACTGGAGTGAAAACAAGACTGCATAAAAAAGCCAAAACAATTATATAAGAGTTAGAAAGAACACACACATATTGGAATGTGCTCATTCATTCACAAGCACTGGAGCCCGGCGTCCTAAAGCAGGAGTGGCTATTCCCAATGAGACAGATAAGGCACAAGGGTGGATACGGTTGTTAACATTGTTTCACGGTGTAGTTATGTTGTTAAAAAGAAATGTACATTATTTGTTAATCTGCTAAACTATTATGTTTATTTAATAATTTTATATAAATTATGACAAAGCAAACTTGATCCATAGTAATTCAAGAAAAAAAGGCAAAAATATTCCCAAAGCAGCTGCCTAACGCGTTTCATGCCGCATGGCACTTAATCTTGGGCATAATGTGCTAACATACAGGTTGGATAGTTAAACACTCAACCTAAAAGTTAGTTAATTGCGGTGAAAAATTAACCATCCACAAACAAGTCAAAGAGAGAAAATATAACACCACAAACTTTAACTTTCTTTCTATTGGTTTAAATTTGTTGACCAAGAATACATAACTTTTTATTTTTTTGGGAAGTGCCTGAAGAGGTGTCTTCCTTAGTATTTATTGAGAATTTGGAGGCTTAATTTGCTGAAACAAATAAAGAGATCACAAAAAAGATGGCGAAAAATGTCCATGAATCAATTCTTGTAGTTTTACATCAATGTCATGGGCGCCCAAGGCTCATTGATGCACGTGGGGAGCGAATGCAAGTTCATCTGGTCTGATTGTGCAGAAGAGCTACTGTAGCTCAAATCACTGAAAAAACGTGCTACTGACCATGATAGAAAGATGTCAGAATCCACAGTGCATCACAGTTTTCTGCATATAGGGCCACTATAACCCCAGGCTGGAGGCAGTGTTATGCTCTGGGCAATGTTCTGCTGGGAAACCTTGGGCCCTTCCATTCATGTGGATGTTAATTTGACACGTACCACTTACCTAGAGATTTTTGCAGACCATGTACATGCGTTCATGGCAATGGTGTTCCCTGATGGCAGTGGCTTCTTTCAGCAGGATAATGCACCCTGCCACACTGCAAAAATTGGTCAGAAACGGTGTTAAAACATGCCGGATTGATGTTTGGCTCTTTTAAAAATGATGGCTCTTTTAAAATGTATATCTCTACTAATCATGTACATGTAAAAGTGTTAGAGTTGCTGGCAGCAGCAGCAGCTGATGAGGTTTCAAGATGGTGGAATACTAGACTATACCACCAGAAGGTAACATTGCCAACTTAAACCCTAGTGCTCAACCCCTGAACAATGAGGTACCAGTCAAGCTCAACACTATAAGATACATGTATTTGTAAAATATCACCCATTTAAAAGAATTCTGACTCTATGGCAATGTAATAGCTAATAGCAATATAAATTAAGTTTTGAAGGTGTAAATGAGCTGATAGCTCAATGCAAAGCCAAAGGTTGATGTAAAAAATCATGTTAGTTTAGATTAAGCACATCTGAGGTGTCTATAGTAAAAAAAAATGAAGATTTTTTAAGAACTCTTTACATGATTTATTAAGGGAGGAGGGTGATACTACATAACTAATAATGACAGGCAATAAATACAGGGAGTGCAGAATTATTAGGCAAATTAGTATTTTGACCACATCATTCTCTTTATGCATGTTGTCTTACTCCAAGCTGTATAGGCTCGAAAGCCTACTACCAATTAAGCATATTAGGTGATGTGCATCTCTGTAATGAGAAGGGGTGTGGTCTAATGACATCAACACCCTATATCAGGTGTGCATAATTATTAGGCAACTTCCTTTCCTTTGGCAAAATGGGTTAAAGGAAGGACTTGACAGGCTCAGAAAAGTCAAAAATAGTGAGATATCTTGCAGAGGGATGCAGCACTCTTAAAATTGCAAAGCTTCTGAAGCGTGATCATCGAACAATCAAGCGTTTCATTCAAAATAGTCAACAGGGTCGCAAGAAGCGTGTGGAAAAACCAAGGCGCAAAATAACTGCCCATGAACTGAGAAAAGTCAAGCGTGCAGCTGCCAAGATGCCACTTGCCACCAGTTTGGCCATATTTCAGAGCTGCAACATCACTGGAGTGCCCAAAAGCACAAGGTGTGCAATACTCAGAGACATGGCCAAGGTAAGAAAGGCTGAAAGACGACCACCACTGAACAAGACACACAAGCTGAAATGTCAAGACTGGGCCAAGAAATATCTCAAGACTGATTTTTATAAGGTTTTATGGACTGATGAAATGAGAGTGAGTCTTGATGGGCCAGATGGATGGGCCCGTGGCTGGATTGGTAAAGGGCAGAGAGCTCCAGTCCGACTCAGACGCCAGCAAGGTGGAGGTGGAGTACTGGTTTGGGCTGGTATCATCAAAGATGAGCTTGTGGGGCCTTTTCGGGTTGAGGATGGAGTCAAGCCCAACTCCCAGTCCTACTGCCAGTTTCTGGAAGACACCTTCTTCAAGCAGTGGTACAGGAAGAAGTGCTCCATCACACGCGTCCAAGTACTCCACAGCGTGGCTGGCAAGAAAGGGTATAAAAGAAGAAAATCTAATGACATGGCCTCCTTGTTCACCTGATCTGAACCCCATTGAGAACCTGTGGTCCATCATCAAATGTGAGATTTACAAGGAGGGAAAACAGTACACCTCTCTGAACAGTGTCTGGGAGGCTGTGGTTGCTTCTGCACGCAATGTTCATGGTGAACAGATCAAAACACTGACAGAATCCATGGATGGCAGGCTTTTGAGTGTCCTTGCAAAGAAAGGTGGCTATATTGGTCACTGATTTGTTTTTGTTTTGTTTTTGAATGTCAGAAATGTATATTTGTGAATGTTGAGATGTTATATTGGTTTCACTGGTAAAAATAAATAATTGAAATGGGTATATATTTGTTTTTTGTTAAGTTGCCTAATAATTAGGCACAGTAATAGTCACCTGCACACACAGATATCCCCCTAAAATAGCTATAACTAAAAACAAACTAAAAACTACTTCCAAAAATATTCAGCTTTGATATTAATGAGTTTTTGGGGTTCATTGAGAACATGGTTGTTGTTCAATAATAAAATTAATCCTCAAAAATACAACTTGCCTAATAATTCTGCACTCCCTGTATATTCAAACACAAAATTATCAAACGTCCTCACTATGCCAACAGGTTTGATTCTAATTTCTAATTTATTGCAAAAATATAAATAAAAATCTGTCGGGCCCTATGGACAAGTCTCCACTGATTTCTGAGAAAAGGAAAACTATGGAACCTTAACCCCTTAAGGACACATGACGTGTGACATGTCATGATTCCCTTTTATTCCAGAAGTTTGGTCCTTAAGGGGTTAAACAAATTGTGTTTTTGTACAGCCCTTTTATGTTTATATTTGTTCGGTATGTTCATGCCTGTGGTCCACAGTTGGTTAATCCTTTGGATAGCTAGCTATTTTTAAAAAACGCTTCACTAAATTCTTCCCTCCTGAGTTTTTAGAGGATTTCTCACACGAAGCAAAAAAGGGACATATAGTCAGAAGCTCCCTGATAGCAAAGTTTATTCTATCATCTTCAGGCGTTAACTTCAAGACATTCAAAGGCTTTCAAGGCTTCTGTCACAAAGCTCACAAACCTGCTTGTCAACTCACCAAGAAATATCACATTTTGGTGGATAAACCCCACAGATTTCAGGTTGTGTCACATACTGCTCGGGGGAATTTCCTGTATCACTTTGTTAAAATGTTTCATGCTTGGATGTCAAAACTTAAATTTATCATTGGTCATTTTTTTTCTGTGTTATTTTGCCTTCCTAGCTAAAAGAGGAATGTGTATCATTAGAGATTCCAAATATGGCTGCTGAAATCTGCCTGTCATGTTTTACTTAAAGAAATATGATAATATCAAAGACATGAGATTGCTGCCAAGATTCTCTGACCTTCAACTCCTTGTTTTCTTCTTTGTATTTTTAGCACTCTTGGTGATTAACTGAATATTTTTAAGTGTCAAATTCCTGAATTTGTGTTACAGCAGTCAGTCATTTGCATGCCAGAAAATTATAGGGAACATGATACCTGTTATTAGCTAACAAAGCAGACTTGAGAGCCTATTTTTCAAAGCAAATCATGTGTTGTGCTGGGGAAAAGTGTTTCCACCGTGACTGTTTTTTCTGGATAAACAGGGAGTACCACTGAAGTCTTTCCTTTAATATGGCTGAGACTTATGGGGGTTGTAGTAATACAACAGTCTGCGCTATTCAAGCATTGCCCCATTCTAATTTAAGAAAGGGATTCCCGTGTGACAATGCATGAGCTGAGTGTACGCAGATTGTCAAGATAGTGACGTGTTCATAATAAAGCAATTGTTTAAATTTTACTCATTAGCCACCATAACCTCTATAACATTATTTGACTTGTTGATCTAAACCAGAATCATTTATAAAGATCTGACCTTCCTGTTTCCTTAAATTTGTTGGTTTGGATTTTATAGGGCTTTTGAAGAGCACAGGGGCTAGTTTTGGATACAGTGATTTTGAGGCAGTTTTCATTTTCTATTCGTAGTCAGAGCTGTAAGTTAATACTAGAGACTGTTTAGTCTTTTTCATTAGTTTCTATATATTTTATTGTAGGAAGACCTTTTTGGGATTATTTTAGTTTGTAATTTGGACCAAGGTGTGTTCAATTGCTTATCTAAGTCAAATAGTGGAGACTTGGCGGTACCTAATGTGCATGCGTGGCAATCACCGCACTTTTATTAGGACTTCCCCCATGGGAAAGCATTTTATAAGGCTTCCAACACATGCCTGGATTTAGAAAAACAGGACTATGCCTGCTGGCAGCACTGCCATGGTTTAATGATGCCGCTGCTACATTAAAAAAAACAAAATAAAAACAAACAAGCAAATAAAAATAAATAAAAAATCTGTGGGGGTCATTAAGACATACCTGTTACTGTTGGGAGATTTTAAACATACTACTGCCCACCCCCCTTTAATAGGCTTTCCCAACTCCTCCCAACCCCCACTTCCCCATTGGGTGACTTGGAGCCACCCCCCATGAAAAATAAAATACCCTACCTACCTACCTCACCCTAACAGGATGGGGGAGGGGGGAGAATACATCAAAAGAGAATTATACTTAGGAATCAAGAAGCAGGAGGTAGAACCTTTAGCCAATCAGAATACAGATTTTTTATAGAAATAAAATCTGCGCTTCTCCTTTCCTCTCAACCCACCACTTGCCCTTTCGATCCTGTTCACCTTACCAGATCTCTCTCCCCTTGTCTTGTCTGGCGTTGTCCCTTAAACATGTCACTCTAGTACCTATCCTGAAAAAAAATATCTTGACCCGTCCTCCCCCTCTAACTATCGTCCCATTTTTCCTCAAAGCTTCTGCAAAGACTTGTCTTTACCCATTTGTCTCACTTCCACAACTCTAACTCTCTCCTTGACCCTCTTCAATCTGGCTTCTGCCCTCTACTGCTAGTTGCACCTTTGTCACATGTGTCACACGGCTAATGTCAATTCAGTGCATCAAAACCGTCTGTCATCAGTGCGCACTGCAAGCTGACAAAAGACATAACATTATTCTCCTTGATGGCAGAGCACCTGGACAGGGATCCCTACCCCCTACCCCCCTCGGTGTGCTCCCTCCCACCTCCCTCCGTTGCAGGCGGTATTTTTTGAAAATGAGTGCACATTTGTGAGTAAATACAAACATGGTGATTAGGTGAAATATTTTTTAATGAAAATAATTCAGACAGTTTCTCAGCCATCAGCACAATGACCGTTTTGTGTAATATTAGCTTTTATAGTAACTGGAAGTTGCATGCACATTTACACAATTTGAATTTAGAGGCAAACAGTTGCAAATTCTGTCAAATTGTCCTTTAAAGTGTGTATTTCCATCCTTCACTCCCAGATTTCAATCCTTTTATTTGTATTTCGACAGGTTGGCATTCAGTCTATATTTACTGCGATTGCAAAACCTGGACTTGGCAAACCTTGAGAACAACGTCCAGATTTTCACATCTAAATTCCAGATCATTTTTGATCATTGAGTTTAGTGAGTACACCTCTAGTTGCTTAGTTTTTGGTCGATGAGAACCAGGAGGTTAAAGATATCTAATTAATGGGGAAAACTTTAAATCTTTAGGATTAAATACCCATTTGTTACAAAATATGTGAAAAATCTTTATTTCTACCTTTCTACCAAATGCTAACTTAGTATCTGACTATTTAAGATTTCATATAAAATAATGGATTTTTGCAGTGATTATAATTCCCCCTATATTTCCCTTAAAAAAGGAACTATGCTATTGTGTTTTCATGGAAACTATTGTAAAAGAAAATATTTCACGACACGTAATAGCACCTAACTGCCAGATATGTAACTTTCACACAGACCTTGTACTAGTTGGTTAGAATTTGAAATTTCTTGGAGATTATTAGCAACGTTTAATACATTTTGTATTGTTATGTAACTTTCTGATTTCTTCCGATTTTCATTTTACGTATTAGTGTTGTCCAAATGTTTTCCAATATATAGTTGGTTTTTTTTTTTCTTCCTCCGTATCTTATTTTGGCACAGCCAAAGGACTGAATCGGAAATATGAGATCAAGCCGTTTACCTGAAATTGTTCCAATTCACTTGAATATTTATAAAGCTGTATTCAACTGTTCATATTGTAATCTAATCAAGTGAGCAGTCTTAGAGACATTTATTAATAGAAATAGTATTTTTTATAATGTAGGAAATTAGCTAAAATATTTTTTCTCCTGAAGCTAATTAGGGGAAGCTTTCCAATGCATTTTTGCATGAATTGAAAGATTACAGACTCATTCATCATTATTACCTTGGTGATATGAACAGAATACTGTGTGGTTTAACTCTTTGATTGCCAACAAGGGCCAACACAACTGTTAGGTGGTACAGGCGGCTGCCTTGATGCGCACCAACCCAGGGGTGTGATTTCTGAGTGATGGTTGAAGAGGAGAGCACAGTGCTCCTCTCCTGACAGTCAGTTCATGTAGCATGGCTGGTCATACCATTGGAAAGGATCTTTTGTATCCTCTATTCAGTTTGACAGGAAGTGCTCACTGAGAGCAACAGACTCAGTCTCAGCCAATCCTATGGGGAAGCATTGTGATTGGCTTAGACCACCACTTTTGATGATGTCAGCAGACAGCAGGCAGATCAGGGGCAGATGCAGCAGTTGCAGACTTGAATACAAGTAAGATGTTACTATATTTAAGGAGGCAAAGGGGGCAGGAGGGCTTGATGGTGGTTTTAACACTATAGGGTCAGGAATACATGTTTGTGTTTCTGTCCCTATAGTGTTCCTTTAACCCCTTAAGGACCAAACTTCTGGAATAAAAGGGAATCATGACATGTCACACATGTCATGTGTCCTTAAGGGGTTAATATCAAGCTCTGTTTAAATTTTGGTTCTTCCCATCTGTCAATCAACTCTCAGTGTAGACCACAGTACTTCAGTGTCATAGAGGTCTTTGATGACCTTTAATGACAGGGCAGAACAGGATGATTCTCTTGCTCTCCATCACAGATATTTTCCCAGCTTACATTTCTCACACTTGCTGGGAGGACACTGAAAGGAATGACTGGTGTCATTCTGTTCTGATGGGCATGTGCAGGTAGAGAAGTCAACAAGTGTGTGTCCACAAGCAGGTTCATTTCCTATTACTGAGCAGAGGGAGGATGGTTTATATAAAGGTGTAACACTTATAGAACCTCCAAGAACAGAGGTGCTAAAGTGAGGGGTAATGAGCAAGTAAGGGTATAATAGCTTCTAAAGCAATCAAATATATATTTGATCTTAATGATAAATGATATATCTATTGCTTTGGTAGCTGTTATACATTTTGTTGAATCTGACATGACAGGTTCACTTTAATGCTTGCTTCTTCTCTACAATTAATTGCACTAGTACTGACAAAACTTTATGAGCCTACATCAGGTGTATTTATCAAAATTTCACTGTAACAACTACATCCTGGCAAAAGTGAAATATGGTTCTAAACCCTCATGTGTGTGACGTAGAATCAATAATTTTGAAATGATAATATCTCAAAACTGTCTAAAAGGGCTACGGATTGCATTTAATTTAAGTCAGTTGAAGGTGAAAACAGAAAATAAAATATATGTTTGTGTTTTGCTGTTGTATTTTTATTGATATATTATTTTTTCATTTCATGTAGATTGCTGTTCAATTAAATAAACTATACAGAACTCTGAATGTAATTTGGAGACTGAAAAATCATGTTTGACTTATACCAATTATTACTAATAAATGTTTTCATTGAACTTGAAATTGCTGTTTAATTAAATAAAAAATATTTACATTGCTTGAAAAAAGGAAAGTTAAGTTTAGATAAAAAAAATTATCGTTTGAATAATAGTAAAATATAATAAAAACTTCACTGAATAACAATAGTTATAGTACTAACTGGCTTTAAATTGTGCCTGTAAAATATATAATATATATATTTTTTATTTCATGCTATATGTATATAAATATATATAGCATGAATTTCATTGCATGAAATGTGAAATATAGAAATAGTAGTAAAGTGAAAATGAAATCACTTTAGTTGTAGCAGTACAGTAACTGGTTTGAGAGAGAAACGGTAAGATTTACTACTTAAGGGGGCGGAGCCTAACTGCAGAGCTCAGTGTTGCATTGCACTGGAGCTCCTGAGATTTGTAGCAAATAACACCCTATTTGGGACAGGAAAACTGACCACAATAGGTGCAAACACCAGATAGCAGTTGGCGAACCAGCATGGGTCGAAAGAGCAAAAAAAAAAAATCCCGACAAGATGAGACAAGGCTTAGATATCGGAGACATGTGAAGACAAGCACACAAAGCTGCTAGGCCTAAGGTGGTCGAATACCCAGAGACATACTCTGAGCTATTGGACGATGTCTCCCTGGGAGAGGAAACACCCGACTTACCATTTATGATGGTCACAGCAGCAAAACCCCTGAGCCCAGATACAGCACGATTTACTACCGAGGTGCTTAAAAAACTTCTGGCAGACCTCCAAACAACTATCCAGTCGGACATAACTAACCTCCGCACAGATATTCAAGGGCTAACAGGACGGCTGGGCGCCCTGGAGAACACCTCTGAAGCAAATACTACCCACATTACCTCCTCACAACAGGAAATTGTCTGCTGAGCAGCAATGAAGAATTTGATTGAAGATTCGCAGCCCTGGAAAACACGTTGGGCGAACAATCTGAAGGTACGGGGCATATCAGCCGATATACCAGCAGCTGAACTGCCGCACCTTGTGTGAAGGCTCCTGACAGTGAGCCTTGGCTTTATTTTTTGTGAAATAAACTTATCTGTTCTCTCTCACATTCTGTGTCAGGGTTCTTAACATTCAGGCAAAGCTCTATGGAGGTCTGGCACATACCTATAATCTTTCTCAGAACTCTACTGATTTCATTATATTTCTGAATGCTGGCCACTGTGACTCCATACCCTTTTGTGAGGAAAACAATGTCACACAATATCATTTTTGGTGTTCCCACACATTTTGTGGGTATGGCTACTAATCAAAGAGCCACACTATAAATAGTTAGTGCTTGGTTCTATGCCCTGTTGTGGTTCTTTACAGTTCCTAAGAGCATGTTATAGTTCTTTATTAAAAGTTTTTGTTTTCATCTCATTATTTCTGGTTTCTGGTTTCCCTGTAGCTGGCATAGTTTATTTATGTAAAGCCCGGCCACCCTCACAGACTGGTATAAGCTCTTTATTGTACCTCAGTATACACTCTGCTTGTTGGGTCTCAATATCCTGACAACCTGCAATAAATCATTATGGCTTTTTCTCTCCATGCTGCTGCTGCTGCTCTCACACAGAGCCTGCAGACATTGCTTTCCCTTAGGCACAAGACAAGAGGAGGGTTTACTTCATAACAGACATACAGAGCACAGTCTTCAAATCTCTGTGCTGATCAGACAGTAAGTGAGAAGGCTGCTTTTTAATCTATGATTTTAGTATAATCTAGACATTTAGTTGAAATTGTTCAAGCACAATGTACAGATGAAATGCTAGCAAATTATTCTCCATCATTTAAGATTAAAGTTGTATTTGTCACGACAGATACCCTGTAAAGCGTTAAAGCAAAAGATCACATGGATATCAAAGCGGATCACATGGATCATTTAAAAGAAAACAGTTTAATTGTGCATAGGCAATACATTGTATAAATAAATATCAAATGTGAACATGATTAATGTATTTATGTTTACACATGTTGACCGTGGAGGTTTTGCTACTGCATGGTCGCTCAATAATTACTACTTATTGGAGCAAAAGTGTTTCTGGTAAAACATGTTAGTTACACCTTTCAGTTCAATATTAAATAGTTTGTAGTGGCTTTATCCGTATGTTCTTTCCTAGGCACAGTAATGTCTTTGTTTAATGTTTTAACACTTTTGTGTGGTTCAGTTCATTAGAGATATTAGGCATGTGCATGGGGAAAATTTTCGGTTCGGTTCGGCATTCCAAAATTCGGGATTTTCGCTATTCGGGACTTCGGCAATTCGGCACTTCAAGACTTCGGAACTTTGGCAACTTCGGAACTTCGGCACTTCGGCACTTCGTCACTTCAGCACTTCGGAACTTCGGCACTTCGACACTTTGGAAATTCGGCAACTTCGGAACTTCGGCACTTCAGCACTTCGGCACTTCAGCACTTCGACACTTTGGAAATTCGGCAACTTCGGCACTTAGGCACTTCGACATTTCGGAATTTCGGGACTTCGGCACCTCGGGACTTCTCTTGCAGCCGCTTGGTAGATAACTCCCTAATTCCCACGGTCTACCAAAAGGCTGTGAGGCTGCTCACCACCCACTGCTCAGGGGTGGGGGCCAGGGGGAGGACACTAGGCCCCCCCTCTTATTTCAATTTAGGGCCCCCACCCGCCGCTCAGGGGTGGGGGCCAGGCAGGAGGACACTAGGTCCCCCCTCTTATTTCAATTTAGGGTCCCCACCCACCGCTCAGGGGTGGGGGCCAGGGGGGAGGACCTTAGGTCCCCCCTTATTTTACTGTAGGGCCCCCACCCACCGCTCAGGGTTGGGGGCAGGGGGGAGGACATTAGGTCTCCCTCTTACTAGTATTTAGGGCCCCCACCCACCGCTCATGGGTGGGGGCCAGGGGGAGGACATTAGGTCCCCCCTATGTTACTGTAGGGCCCCCACCCACCGCTCAAGGGTGGGGCAAGGGGGAGGACATTAGGTCCCCCTTATTATAATTCAGGGCCCCCACCCACCGCTCAGGGGTGGGGTGGGGGACATTAGGTCCCCCTTATTATAATTTAGGGCCCCCACACACCGCTCAGGGGTGGGGGCCAGGGGGGAGGACATTAGGTCCCCCCCTATTCTGATTTAGGGCCCCACCCACCACTCAGGGGTAGGGGCCCGGGGGGAGGACAATAGGCCCCCCTTATTTTACATTAGGGCCCCCACCCACCACACAGGGGTGGGGGCCAGGGGCTTGGGAGGGGGAAATGTATTATTTTTATTTTTTTTACAGTGAGCAGCCACAGGCTGCTCACTGTTTAATAGACATGCCCCTACTCGCAGTATAGCGAGTAGGGGCAAAATTTACTAATACTAAGTAATCTTTATTAGTAATCTTTACTTAGCATTAGTAAATTTGGCTAAAAAGACCAATTTAGGTCTTTCAGCTTTTTAGTAGATAGCTCCCTAATACCATGGGAATTAGGGAGTAATCTACTTATTCATTCCTGTCATTACATTGACTGGCCAAGTAACTTACATTTTATATGAATGTGTGTTACTTGATTGTTGTAAGTGTTGTAAGTGCAAATGCTTACAGCTGAATCCTGGCTATGTTTGTATACTTTTTATTTACAATTATTTACAATGTAACATTCTTCTTCTTTCACTGGGTAAGTTTATTAGTTCTTAGGCAATACTGTGCTTTGGAACTTCGGCACTTCGGCACTTTGACACTTCGGAACTTCGGCAACTTCGGAACTTTGGCACTTCAGCACTTCGGAACTTTGGCACTTCAGCACTTCGGAACTTCGGCACTTCAGCACTTCGGAACTTCGGTACTTCGGAACTTCGACACTTCGGAACTTCGGCAACTTCGGAACTTTGGAACTTTGGCACTTCAGCACTTCAGAACTTCGGCAACTTCGGAACTTCGGCAACTTCGGAACTTCGGCAACTTCGGAACTTTGGCACTTCAGCACTTCGGAACTTTGGCACTTCGGAACTTCGACACTTTGGAACTTCGGAAGTACCCGAATGTCCGAATTGTCCGAAATTCATCCGAATACATATTTGGACCGAAACAAATTGCACATGTATAAGAGATATTATATATACTACATTATCAAACATTTCCAAATAAATCATTGTCTTTAAGATGTAGCTGTCAGAGTAGAACAGTGAATCGATACATTGTGCTAGAAGAATTGTTCCCCAAGTAGTTGTTTTAAGTGAGCGTATCTTGAGCTTTTCTAGATGACATTGAGAGGAATGTAAAAATGTAGTCAAGGACACCAACATATCTGTGTAATAAAGGTGGTATGCGCTACCTTAGGACGTTGGACGAGGCAAATATGCAGTGGAAGGGATATAGTTGGGGTGAAGAGAGTTGCATCAATGTAATGTCTAGGAACAATGCACGATGGTAACGCTGTGGAGTTGGTAAGCATTCCACTAACATCTCCTTAAGCAATTATGATATATTCATTGCTTACGGAGATTTTATAAGTTAGAATAAATCTGTCATGGCCAGTTCTCTTTAATAAAGTCTTTATTTGCTGTGTGTTTTCTGCTTAAGTAAATTAAAAGTGTGCATGAAATCTTTGAGATTTATAAATTGTTATTATACTTTCTCCATATGTTTTATAGAATTCCATCAGCATCCATCCCAGAGTGGAAATTTGGCTTTCCGAATTCTGTCAGCGTCATATGTTTGCCATGTCTGGTGATTGATAGTATTTACGTCAGGATTTAAAGTCGTTTTGGGACCCTGTGCTTGTGTGATACTGTCTAAACGAGATATTTGGCATGCATTATGCTCCTTTAGATTACATTTTATTTCATTCTTAAGGCAATTTCAGGCTTTAAAAGGCTTTTAAAGACTATAATTGTTATAGTGTGATTTCATGGGCATATGGGACCTGTCGGATTTGCACTTGTTTGGTTCATTATAATATCTGCATCTGTATTATATAAAAGAGGAATTACATTTTTACTTTTCTTTTTTTTTTATTATTGGATAGATTCAGAGAATAAAAGGACAATCTACAAATTTATTTAAGTAGTAAATGTCTAATTATTTCCTCTCCTCTCTAGAAATGAATTTCTTAATATTGTAAAGAGATGTATAATATGAATCTATTCTTACTAAAACAAATTTAAACACACAATCTCAGTCCTAACCAAATTGATGTCTGATAAATATATGTTACTATTAGGGAACTTAATAATATTCAATTTATCAATTTGGGGAGAATAAAAGTCTGTACCGCGCTTTCTCAGCCTTAGTTCTGCAGCTTTGAAGTTTGTAAGCATGCTGAAGTCAGTGCATTAACCAAAAACGCTATCTCATCATCTGTGAATGGATTACCATAGGTGACATAAAAAACATGTGCCTATAACAAAACAAGAGCCTATAGATATTGGATAGTTTCTGTCCTGATCATCTACCCCTTTTTTTGCTATTATCTGCCCATATTTATCTAGTTCGAATGACATTCCAATGTCCTTTTTTTTATATTTTAGTTAGGTGGATCAATGAGTCACAATGGTCTACACAAAATAATTCTTTATATTTATATAGTTATACATACTTACATAGGCTGAAAGGAGACATGGGCCATTAACTTCAGCCTTTCTCACATCTGTTTTTGCTGTTGATCACAAAACAGGCAAAATAAATCAGTGTTAAGTGCTTTCTAATATTTCAAAGAAAAAAAGTTACCTGCGCTCTTTCCACATCCCTGTGTATTTTTAAACAAATGGAGGTTTTTAGTTACCTTCAATGGCCATGAGAGGGTATGCCCACCTGCCATGTCAAGGCAGACCTCTTAGGTGGGTCCTAACTCTAACCATTCACCTTGCTTTCTTGAGCTTCTGGCAAAAATATCTCTAATGAGACAGGGTATTTTTTATATACATCCCTACATGCTTTCTAATTTTTCAACAAACTACAAAAACATGAGTGTGAGAGGAGCGACAGGAGAGGAAAATCAGTCTAGCTGCAGCATTCATTACCGACTGAAGCGGGGCAATACGACTAGTGGGAATACCTATTAGGAGAGAGTTACAATAATCCATGCGAGAGATTAGTAGAGCATTGACAAGCTCCTTAATAGCATCTTGCGTACGAAAGGGGCAGATGTGGGCTATATTTTTAGGTGGAATCTACAGAATTTGGTAAGAGACTGGATGTGAGGCTCAAATGTAAGGCAAGAATCAAGTATAATGCCAAGACAGCGTGCTTGCAAGGATGGACTGATGTGGGTACCACTAACTTAAAGGGAGAGTAAAAGAGGAGGATAGGTATTAGGAGGAGGAAAGACACGGAGCTCAGTTTTAGTGAGATTGAGTTTCAAAAATCAGGAGGACATCCAGTCCCTGAATTTTGCAAGTATTCATCCAGTTGCTGTACAGACTCTGATAAAACCACTTCCTCAGGCAGATAATTCAACATCCTTATTGTTCTTACTGTAAAAAAAAAACTCCTTTCTTCCAGTCTAAATGTGTGACCTTGTGTCCTATGTATTGTCCTATTTATGAATAGATTTCCAGACAAGGGTTCCTTTTGGCCCCGACTATATTTGTATAATGCTATCATATCCACTTTGAGGTGCCATTGTTCTAAACGTATAAGCCTTGAAATAAGTTGTTAAAGTCTTTTAAAATTAGTGAAGACCCTGAACGAGAATTTGTTTGGTTGACCAAAAGGGAAATGTCCACACATTCAATCCTTATATTATTGTTTAAAGTGTGTATTTGCACCTTAGTATAAACATGGCAGAATTGGATTAAAGAAATGACAGTCAATGGAAACCTGGCATTCTGTATACCTTCATGACAGGACAATTTTCTGTGTTCATTTGTTGATCACGTGTTTGAAAACAATCTGATAAATCCAGTTTTCAGATATTGTTTCACAAAATTCAGGAAAATAGTCCAAAGTAATTTTGTTGTTTTCACAGTAGTATGTCATCTGTTTTACTGGTCTGCAGTTGATTAATTTGCAAATGATATTTCCAATAAAAGGCTTAGAAGTAGATAATTACAACTATATTAACAGTTACCGGGGAAGCAGATGGTATTCTGCCGAGCTGCCATGTAGAATTAGTACTGATGCTCTACTGTAATGTACCGTGTACTTGAACAAGCTACAATCAACAAATTCCAATCCTGCTGATTTTCCAGATTGTACTTTTGCTTCAAAGTGCATTATTTTCCACTTCTTTGAGATGAAAATGCTTAGCAAACTGGCCTCCTTGGGACTGGTGAAAGAAGAAAAAAACCTTAAAAACTAGTTAAGTGCATTACACTAGGGAATTGTTGTATATTATGTTGTTGGTAACTTACTCCACCAGTTTTCTGAGACTCCTTATCTGTTTTCTAGACACCTGATAGCGCTATACCACCCTTGAAAGTAAATTATCACTCTGCCCTGGGGTTAAAATTTAGTTTAGAATGTAAGCTCTATAGCAAGGTTCTCCAAACTCTGGCCCTCCAGATGTTGCTAAACTAGAGCTCCTATGATTCGTTGAATGAAATAGACAGTCAGACAATCATGGGGTTGTTGGAGGGCCAGAGTTTGGAGAACCCTACTCTATAGGATGGACACCACTCATTTGGGTGTATACGTGTATATTGCACTCATTATATTTTCTGTATAACTACTGTGCTTATTGTTCTTGCCTGCTACTGTAATAATAAATTGAGTACAAGTTTTTAAGGCTAAAGCTTGCAGACATACAAACATTGGGGTTTTGTTGCAGATTAAATGAAGACAAGAAAAAAATCAGTTCCCATCAGAAGGCCTTTACAAAGTACAAACTCTAAGTATAGCTTAGATGAGAGGAGTGACTAGCTTGATGTGTTTCTCACTCAGATATTGCATTTTTAATAATGCTATATAATCACATCCACCTTGTTAGTCCCTCTCCATCATGTAAGTTATACCTACGTTTTTAAATGGATGTTTCAATAAAATGTATTATTTTTAAGATACTTGGAACTGGACAGTAATTGTAATATGGGACATTTGGTGCAGTGATGGACTGGAAATGTCACTATTTTACTATGGAATTCTATAAGACAGCCACTAGAGGTGCTTCTGGGAGTTTACCAGACTCTAGGTCATTTAAATGATGTTGGACATCCTCACACTGTTCATGAGAACTTCCAGCGTCAGTAAAATCGGCATAAGAAAGTCTTAAGTCAATGCATTCCTATGGGGAGGGCCCTAATGCACTTGCGGTGCTTGCCACACATGCACATTAGGTTCCCCCTGCCAGATTACGTCACAGGAGGCGGAGCACTGACCCAGCACCGAGGGACATAGGCGGTGGAATCGGGTTAGTAAGTAAAGCTTTTTTTTTTTTTTAACCATTTATATGCCAGAGAGGGGGCAACGAGGGAGGAGGAGGCCAGAGGACGCAATGGTGTTAGGAATACAATAGAATCCCTTTAAGCTTGCTTTAGAGATGGTACCTGTGGCATAAGGTCAATTGCAAAATATTAACTGAAATAATGGCTCTTGTCGTGATTATTAACTCAAGTTTATGACCCTTGTGAAAGTGATATATTGGTGTTTATAAACTTGTAACAATGATGGGCATCATTGAAAAAGATGCTCCTGTAAAAGGATAGCATGCAGTGATGTTGAGTTAGTGGGAGCTTGATTACACCACAGATATAAAGGGTACCTGCTGCATTATTTTAATCCTTACTCTGCTTAATAGTATGTGTAATAGAATGAATCCTAAGGTTACCCGCGTGTTTAGAGAGGTTCACTTTGGATACCCAATCTTTATTATCTAAGATAAGCCTTTATTAGTATAAATTAAAGAATGGGTCAGAAGGTCAAAGGGAGAATTCAGTCGTATTCAATAATGTATATGGAAAGAGAGGTTAGCTAAAGCCTTTCTATTGACAATGTTTTTTTCACCATCTCATAGGTTTAGTTATGATAACGTGGCATATTATTTTATCTTTATTTTATTTATTTTTTTTGTCTGGCATAATTTTCACAAATACTGAGTATAAGTACTGCTCTGCAGGGTAAGTTGCAAATGACACCATATATAATAATACCACATATATACACATCTAGATATTTCAATTAATAATGATGTAATCTTGTATAAAAAAAAATAGTACTATGGTGGCTTAACGTAAACCATTAGGGTAAAATAAATTTTACACCGACATTATTAATTAAAATACTTATGACATGCTATTATGATGAAGGAAAGTGCTGAAGTTTATTTCCCTTGGTGTATTTCAAGTATTTATCCCAGCAGTCGCAATCAATAGAAAGTTAGTTCCAGGAACAATACAAGTGCTTCAATATTAATTTTCTCATTCAACAATCATTTTATTTTCTTGAAGTTTCCTGCATGAAAACAAAGCGGGTAATTATATGCGGTATAGCTAAAGGTTACCCTGATTTAATTAATTTTTACTGCCAGCCTAAAATAGCAATACTTGTTAGTGTGACATTTTGGATTTGTAATAATGGGGACTAGATGAGCATGAACACACCAAGTTTTCGTTAACATTTGTTTAATTATTTGACTTGTTTCATGGCTTTTGGATTCTACATGCTTGTTGTGATTGGTGCAATTAATATCACTGTGTAACATTAGGTAAAGACCCATATTTTTCTTGGTAGATAAGCGATAATGGTCACTTTTTGATTTTAACCCCAAAAATTATTAGACAACACGGAGAAATTTGCCAAAAAATGGAGATATGTTTGAGTTGAATTGAAGTTAAAACTTGCTGTGAGTATACAATCTATACATAAAGTTTGCTAAATTGTCAAACTGATTATAAAGATGGCAGATATTGATTTAAATATAATAGACAAAAGCAAACTTAGACATTTTTGGTTTAACCCCTTAAGGACCAAACTTCTGGAATAAAATGGAATCATGACATGTCACACATGTCATATGTCCTTAAGGGGTTAAGGGATCACTCTAATGCCCCTCTTCATTTTTATATTATTGGGATTAAATTGCTGTTAAACTCCACTGTTCTGCACTCCTTCTCTCCTGAGATAATCATTTTGCCAATCCAATGCTTCTCACAGAGAAGCATTGTGGATCTATGGAACATTCTCCTCAATTGGCATGCTCAGCCAAATGGATGCTTCCTATAAAGAAGCACTTAATCCAATGTTTCTCTATAAGAGGCATTTAAAGCATTCGGGGATGCAAAATGTAAAGGCTTTCAATTAGTGAAAGTCCTCATTAAAAAGGGCTCTTACTGGCTATTTAATTGACAGCCACTAGAGGCAGTCAGACAAATGTATATGTTGCTGTTTTTCGCAAATGTCAATGTTTAGATATGTCAGTGTGCATGGATAGGCACTTATATAAGACATAGTGATTTGGGGGCTTAGAATGTCCCCTTAAAATCAGAACATATTGCTCAACCCCTTCACTACTTAGCCCTTTTAATTTAAAAAGTCTTAGCATAACACAACATGTATTTGAAGCAAGGGCTGCACAGCTAGCATAAAAACATATCATAACAGCATTTTTGTGTATTTTCTGCTTTTCAGACAGATGGAAAATTATGTAAATTTACACTTTTTTCACTTTTTTTTGGAAAACAAAAGCGTTAAACAGTATACAGTTTCCTTTATCCTGCAATTGTTCCCACACATTAGTATAATGTTAGTATAACAGCAAAAATTTTATTTTTCTCCCATACAGTAAGCGTGACAAAATTAAATAAAAATGGTCAAATACCCTGCTTATAGGTAATTGTAAGAATCCTGAAGGTATTACTAGCTGTACAGCTAACTAAAAATGGCAGCAGCACGTAAAAACAATGTCTGCATTTGAGCATAATGTATAAATCATTTATTTCTAAAGAAAGGTTATTTAAAACTACTCTAGGAATCTTCACCAATCTCTGGAATGCTAATGCAGTGCTTACAGTGAAACTAACAGTCAGAGGTGGCTCTAGACTTGTGAATCCGAGGGTGAAACATGAACATGAGGCCCCCACTGACACCTCTCCTGCTTCACCGCTGCATGTGGTGCAGTTTCCAGCCAGTATATCAACTCAGAACCCACTGCCTCGACTCTTAGTCCACCCTGCATTGTTGCCATCATAACACTTATGGCCTCTTACAAACAGATGCTGTGCCCTTATCAACCCACACATGCATGCTTCCAGACACATAGATACACACTCACACACATATACATTCCAGACATACTCATGGGAATACACACACATACCCAGATGCAAACTGCCAGACACACATACATACAGTAGTGATTCTCAATACCAGACACATTGACAAGTAAACACACATATACTGACAGCCATGCAGAGGCAAAAATACACACCCACTGTCAGGCACTCAAACACCAACAGACACACATACACAGACTAACAATCTCACACACTGACAGATACACAAGCAATGAAAGAGACACAAAAATGCAACTATTGAAATTTTAGATGTTTTAGTCACCATATACTTTGCCTACATTTTGCCATGAGGGTGGCTTTTCTGTGGTCCAGTGGCTGTGTTTGGCAGTTTATGTCTTCCCTCATGGCCTCCACTGAGCACTGGGAGGAGTAGATCAGACATCACTTTCTCCTAGTGCGGCCGTGCATGTGGAGAGGCTGTATCTTGTAAGGAGTCACCAGATTCCACAATGTGGTCTGGTGCAAAACGGGACCTGGTTGCATTACAGGGCTCCTTGCAGACCCCAAAACCAGGGCCATATTTTCCCATGGACACACTGGGCAGTTGCCTGGGGACCCTACAGGCATGGGGGCCCCACCGCTCTACCCAGCATGCCCAGCGTGCCCAGGCCGACAAGAGAGATCTTCCTCTGCCAGCCCATGAAGAGCCGGCGCTGTTTTCTGGCCTCTGGCCATGGGTCCTCTAGGGCCAGTGAGGAGATCAGAGATCTCCCTCACCGTCCCAAGGACCCGCCAATCAGGGAGAGAGGGTGGGAGGACCCGGGAGAAGGGAGAAGGGACCTGTAAGGCAGATCGCTCCTTCCGTGAGCAGGCTGTGTGGAGCGTTGGAGGACAGGAGACAACCTGCAGCCAGACGAGCTGCAGGCTATAGAGAACTCACCGCCACTGGACCACGCTGACTGTGTCCCTCCTCCTTCACCAAAAGTAAGAAGAAAGAAGGTGGGATAAAGATTTTATTAATATATAGCATTATGTAAAAAAAAAACACATTTGCTACCTGCACTCCTCAAACTCTGCAACACACACACACATAGAGTACCCCCTCAGCTTTCCTTACATGCACACAACACCTCACACACACACACACACACACACACACACACATCACTCCTCACACATACACAGCACCCCCCACACAGCACTCCTCACACACACAGCACCCCACATACAACACTCCTCACACACACAGCACCCCCCATACACACAGCACCCCCCCACACACACATCACCTCTCACACACACACAGCACTCCTCACACACAGCACCTGTACACACAAACACATACACTGCACCCCTCAATGCAGTATGTGTGTGTGTGTGTATTCAGCGGACTGTGTGTGTGTATTCAGCAGTGTGTGTGTGTTTGTGTGTATATCTGTATTCAGTGGACTGTGTGTATGTATTCAGCGGACTGTGTGTATGTATTCAGCAGTCTGTCTGTGTGTACTCTACAGTCTGTCTGTGTTTACTCAGCATCAGCAGTTTGTCTGTGTGTACTCAGCAGTCTGTCTGTGTGTGTATTCAGTAGTCTGCCTGTATGTGTATTCAGCAGTGTGTGTGTATATATTCTGCAGTCTGTATGTATTCAGCATTCAGCATTAGCAGTCGGTGTGTGTATGTATTCAGCAGTCAGTGTGTGAATGCTTTCAGCAGTTGGTGTGTGAATGTGTTCAGCAGTCTGTGACTGTATTCAGCAGTCTGTTTGTATGTATTGATTTATGTATTGCATTTGTTGGAGGTACTAATAAATATAAGCTTAATTTTATCTATAATTCAATTTTTTATTCCTGTGAGTTGTATGTAGGCAGAGCCCCAATGCACTGCTTTGCCTGGGGGCCCATAATGTTGTTAAGATGGCACTGCCCAAAACATGGCCTCTTAACAGATTATGGGCTGTATCCTCCTGTTGATGGTTCTGCTGCACTGGAAGCCTCTGTCTCCATGTCTATCTCCATTTGATGCCTCAGAGCTCCATTTCCCTTACCCCAGTTCCATCTCCTTCTCTCCCTTCCATCTCCCTCTCACTCCTCAGCTCCATCCCCCTCTCCCCAACCTCACTCCCTCCTCTCACACCTCCATCTTCCTTCCCCCAGGTCCATCTACCTCCCTCCAACTAAATCTCCCTCTATGTTCCATCTCTCCCCAGTTCAGTTCCCTCTACCCAACCTCCATTCCCCCTCTCAGCTCTCCATCTCCCTTTCTTCTTACGAGCTCCATCTTCCATCCACCTTTTTCTCTCTCTCCCAGCTCAATAAAATGTTAGCCCTCTTACTCTTGTGGTCCACTGTGGGGAGCTGCATCACTTCTATTACTATTTACAGTTTGGGGCTTTCATTCGAGTAATTGAATCATTCCAACAGGTTCATATTTTGCTTCAGGCTCTTTCTTCAACTACTGCAACATGCTTATAAACTTGTCCAAAACATTGCTTCCATTTATGCATGAATAACATATTTCTACAATTATTTACACTCTTACCAGTGAGCCCTTATTGGTCAATGTTTACATCCATTTCATTGGACCAATACAAATATTTGCCTTTAGTTTACAAAAAAAATGGTGATAATGGATAAAGTTCATATTTGTCTGTAGCCCCAAAATGCCTATCTGTGTATTAGAGAATATTAATTGTGAATCTTTAGTATCTGTTCATTATAATACCTCCATTATTTTCCTGTATACTTATATTTATTTGTCATAAAATATTTGGTGCAAATGAAAATGTACAGGTACCCATTTCACAGCATTCTAAATAAAACCGTAATAAGAACCTTAAGTAAAATAGTCATATCAATACATTTGGCATATATACACCAAAATATAAATGCAATAGTACTTTGGATGACATTCATTTTCACTATGATATGTTATTTTTTATATATATATATATATATATATATATATATATATATATATAATAGAATAATTTTGTAAAGATGGGCAAAAAAGACTATCTACAATAAATGAATAAAACATGCAAAATATCCTATTAATTGACTAAAACTCATGTATTTCTAAAATGAAACATTGTGTCAAAATCATTGGCATCCATCTTTTTAGTACTCGATTCATCCTCTGGGTGCAAGGAAAAATAACACTGAGCCTTTTCCCATAATTTTTTTTTTTTAATGAGACTAGAGAACACCTTGTGTGGAATATAAAACCAGTCCTCCATAGAGAGTCCATTCTCCTTGACATTTTAGTTTGCACTTATGGACATTCCTCTTCAATTCCAACCACAGGATTTTAATGGAATTCAAGTCTGGAAACTGAGATGGCCATTGCAAAATGCTGGTCAATTAACCATCCCTTTGTGTATTTTGTGTGTGCTTGAGGTCATTGCCTTCCTCGATTCATTTGCGAAAAAAAAAAGCTTTAGTCTCCTAAAAGGAAAACAGTCTCATAACAACGATCAAAAACATACTTTACAAGAAATACAAGATTATTTTCTGTGTATACACTTTTCTTTTGATACCGCACTCATCAATGGTGTACAGCTGTTTTTCACAAACAGATTGTAAAAAAATGTTTCAGATGATATTTTGAAAATTCCAATGGCATGTGACAAAAAAAGTGTTAAAATGGACCCTACAGTAGGATATGATTAAGAGGGGAAAATGGGAAAAGGAGGATAAAAAAATGCAGTTAAGAGGCAGAATCAGGATAATATAGATAATATGAGAGGGGTATTGGGGAGATCAGATGGGACTGAACCCATCATGAGAAATGAGACATATTAGTAAATCACTGTATATAAAACCATAAATAAGGTAAGCTCTATCCACCCAGACACGTTTTTGGAACTGAAATACTCAGGTGCCTATACTTGAGCAACTACTTTGAAAGATTAGCTACATTAAGTCTATGGAAAAGCTTACTTCTAAGACTCTACTCTAAGCAACAACAATATTTAGCTTCACTTGTGTACTTATATGGCTAATGTCCCCTGAAGGGTTAACTTCCACCAGGATTCTCAGATCCCCCCTTATAAATATTATCCCAGTTCTGCCAGTCATGTCCCTCTTTATCGCATTTTCTATCTATGACTGTTCCCTTTTTTTCCCTTTAAATGTCTAATATTTGGGCACCTCTTTTTTTATATTATGTATTCCTGAACTTCTAATTCTAATATCGGAATTCTAATATCTTACAGATTTTTATTTTTTGCTACTGTTGATAAAAGTGCAAACAAAGAACAAGTTGCCCTCGCCTAAACATTCAAATCACCTTTACGGGGGAATATGCTGTTAATCTTTGATATTAACAAAACCCATGAATCTACTGATAATGCTTTTCTATACATTTAGAATTTGTAAATAACCCATCATCCATCCGTTCACGATGTCTCCAACAAATCCATCAGTCAGAGTCTTTCTGTAAATGCAGGTCAAGTGTGTTCCTTACTTGGAACTTGATAAAAATGGTCCTTAAAAAGGTGGATGACAGGAAGTCATTTCACGTTCTGAAAAATAGCAAAGATCAGATGCCGTCTCTTACGTGTTCTGTTTTCCTTTAAGTGTTTCATACCAGCTTATTCAGTAATATATCAAAAGCATGCTCCTTGATTTGTTTGAGAGGTGGCCAGGGTTTAGAACAAAAGCAATCTATTTCAGACTGGTAATCTAAGTGCGGGTTGGCTGGATGCAGTTTACAATGTGAAACCATCAAAGAATCACTAATAAAGCAAAAAATATTGACAGTCCTTTGCCAATGCAACGACACCTTGCTCTCACAGATTCAATAAGCCAAAAAGATTTATCTCAGTAATAATTAATGATTTCAAAGCAATTTTACTTACCATGTTTACACAAATGTCTAAATCTTATTGACACTTGGTGTTTAAGACTTTTAGTGAAGAAGTCTGTGGCGTGACAGCGGAATTTTAAAATGCAATATGCTCTGAAAAAGGCACAATAATTCACTGTGCCACACGAGAGGATCAAAACCACAAGGTATTGATCTACTAAGGAGAGCCATCTAAATTTATATTGCGTCTAACCTTTTCTTCATTTTGCACACTGTTAAAAATATGATATTCACACATTGCATATATTACTAGGTTAACATTGCTGAACAGCAGGACTCCTAGTAAAAAAAATACGATGTGGTAATATTTAAATGTTATTTTACAAGTGGCTTATTATTACATTCCCCAATATTAACCCCTTAAGGACCAAACTTCTGGAATAAAAGGGAATCGTGACATGTCACACGTGTCATGTGTTCTTAAGGGGTTAAAGGGATACTCCACTGCTTAAATAAGAAAAACAAAGACATCACTGTTGAAATGCCATCATTGTTAAATGCCTTTAATTATTCCTTTTTTTCATTGGGGTTATATATTTATAAAGCTTCAGATCTCTTGTTTGAAGCCTGTGTAAGCCCCCCCTCCTTCAAATCATGCCCAGACTTTCTGTGGCTGTCCAATCACAGACTTCCCAAAGCAACTCAATAAGAAGTGTTTGGAAGGCAGGTGCTCTGGGCAATTTGCTGCCTCTTGATTTCAGCTTCATTTAGCTAAACAACCAGAAGGTAACATGACTGGTTGTCCAACTGACAGACATATAAGGGGTACTTTATAAAAGAGCAATTTTCTTTTGAAACCAGCATTTATTTTTTTTAATGAAAAAAGGACACAGTCTCCACACAAAAATCAAGATTAAGTAATTTAGGAGTCTGGAGTGTTCCTTTACTAAATACGTAACAATTATACGTAACAACTCCATATCCACTCTCTGATCACCACCTCTTATCATTTGCTCTCACACACCCCCTCACCCAAAACCCACAGCCTAACCCCCCTCAACTCAGGAGGGACCTTAATTCTCTTGATCTCCAACAGTTGTCAGCTGACATTGATTCACAACTGCTGTCCATCCCTTCCCTCTCCTGTCCTTCACAGGCCATCTCCATATATAACTCTACTCTTACATCTGCCTTGAACACTGCAGCGCCACTCCAAACAAGCACCTCGAGGAGGACCCGCCCCCAACCATGGCATACTAAATCAACGCGCTACCTGCAAAGATGCTCCCGTTGTGCTGAACGCTCCTGGAGGAAGTCTCGTACACAATCAGACTTTCTCCATTATAGATTCATATTGTGTTCATACAGTGCAGCCCTTGCCCTTGCCAAACAGTCCTATTTTTCCTCTCTCATTAGTTCATGTTCCCGCAACCCCAGGCGTCTCTTTCACACCTTTAATTCTCTTCTTCGCCCTGCTGTGGCCACCCCCAAAACTAACCTTACTGCTGATAACTTCGCATGTTACTTCACTGACAAGATTGAACAGCTAAGGAAAGAATTCTCCCCTCCTTGCCTTTCTGTTTCTCAATCACACATAGATCATGCCTTTCCTACCCTTCAGACATTCTCCCCAGCTACTGACCAAGAGGTGGCTGCTCTTCTTTGCTCCTCTCTCCCCACCACTTGCCCGCTCGATCCTGTCCCATCTCACCTTATTAGATCTCTCTCCACTTGTCTCGTGCCTTCTCTAACACACATCTTCAACTGCTCGCTCTCCTCTGGCATCGTCCCTGCTGACCTTAAACATGCCACTGTAGTACCTATACTAAAAAAACCATCCCTCGACCCATCCACCCCCTCTAACTACCGTCCCATATCCCTGCTCCCTTTTTCCTCAAAGCTTCTGGAAAGACTTGTCTTTACCCGTGTGTCTCATTTCCTCAATTCCAACTCTCTCCATGACCCTCTTCAATCTGGCTTCCGCCCTCTCCACTCTACAGAGACTGCCCTCATCAAAGTTACTAACGACCTAATCGCAGCTAAATCCAAAGGCCACTACTCCATACTAATTCTTCTTGACCTCTCAGCGGCCTTTGACACCGTTGATCATGCTCTCCTTCTTCAAACTCTTCAATCGCTTGGTCTCTGTGACTCTGTCCTCTCATGGTTTTCCTCTTATCTCTCCCAACGCTCATTCAGTGTCTCCTTTTCTAATGATACCTCCTCCCCTTGCCCTGTCTCAGTTGGAGTTCCCCAAGGCTCCGTCCTTGGTCCCCTTCTATTTTCTCTTTATACTGCCTCTCTTGGCAAACTTATTACCTCTTTTGGATTTCACTACCACCTGTACGCTGATGACACCCAGCTATATCTCTCCTCCCCGGACCTCTCCCCTGCCGTCCTGCAACGTGTCACTGCTTGCCTTTCTTCCATCTCTGACTGGATGTCCTCCCGCTTTCTGAAACTCAATCTCTCAAAAACTGAGCTCCTTGTCTTTCCTCCTCCTAATACTGATCCTCCTCTTTCGCTCTCCCTCCAAGTTTGTGGTACCAACATCAGTCCATCCTTGCAAGCGCGCTGTCTTGGCGTCATACTTGACTCTGGTCTCACCTTTGAGCCTCACATCCAGCATGTTGCCAAATCCTGTAGATTCCATCTTAAAAACATAGCCCGCATCCGCCCCTTTCTTGCACCAGATACTACCAAGGAGCTTGTCCATGCTCTAGTCATTTCCCACATGGATTATTGTAACCCTCTCCTGATTGGTCTCCCCAATAGCCGTACTGCACCCTTACAGTCCGTAATGAATGCTGCTGCTAGATTGATTTTCCTCTCTAGTCGTTTCTCTCACACCTCACCCCTCTGCCAGTCCTTACATTGGCTTCCTGTATGCTATAGGAGTCAATTCAAGGTACTAACTCACACCTATAAAGCACTGAACAACTCTAGCCCCTCTTATATCTCCTCACAGATCCATAGGTATGTCCCTTCTCGGTCTCTCCGTTCTGCCCGTGACCACCTCCTGTCCGTTGTCCGCACTCGTACGGCCAACTCGCGCTTGCAGGACTTCTCGCGGGCGGCTCCCTTCCTATGGAATAGCCTGCCTACCGCCATCAGACTCTCCCCTAGTCTTGCATCTTTTAAGAAGTGCCTTAAAACCCATCTCTTTAGAAAAGCTTATGGCCTCCAAGACTAACCTTTACCTCACATACCTGTCTCTTGCCCTCTCCTAAAGGGCAGCCCACCTTATTTGATTGTAAATTCCTGTCCTAATGAGTTTTACACCCCACCCCCTATAGAATGTAAGCTCGTTTGAGCAGGGTCCTCTTCAACCTATTGTTCCTGTAAGTTTATTTGTAATTGTCCTATTTATAGTTAAATCCCCCTCTCATAATATTGTAAAGCGCTACGGAATCTGTTGGCGCTATATAAATGGCAATAATAAATAAATAATAAAAATCAGACTTTTTATTATTTTTACTTTATATTACATTAGGCCCTATTCTGAACGTGCTTATATATTTAAAAGGCTTAGGGTGGAGAGACCTCAGCTATTTATTATTTTCTCTCTACATTCCACTGAGTCAGCTTTGACATTTCTACAACATCTTATCATCTTTTTATATATATTTACATTTCTTCAGATATTATTTGTGCTTCAGATGTCTATGTGTTAATATTATGTCTGAGATTTTATGTGAGTTTTATTTGCCTTTAACCAAATTAATTATGAGAAGTTTCTTTGTACATAATTGCAGGAATTCCTGTGATTGCAATTACCACTACTACAGATTGCATATATACACTGCTCGAAAAATAAAGGGAACACTTAAACAACACAATGTAACTCCACGTCAATCACACTTCTGTGAAATTAAACTGTCCACATAGGAAGCAACACTGAGTGACAATCAATTTCACATGCTGTTGTGCAAATGGGATAGACAACAGGTGGAAATTATAGGCAATTAGCAAGACACCCTCAATGAAGGAGTGGTTCTGCAGGTGGTGACCACAGACCACTTCTCAGTTCCTATGCTTCCTATGCTTCCTATGCTTCCTGGCTGATGTTTTGGTCACTTTTGAATGCTGGCGGTGCTTTCACTCAAGTGGTAGCATGAGACAGAGTCTGCAACCCACACAAGTGGCTCAGGTAGTGCAGCTCATCCAGGATTGCACATCAATGCGAGCTGTGGAAAGAAGGTTTGCTGTGTCTGTCAGCGTAGTGTCGAGAGCATGGAGGCACTACCAGGAGACAGGCTAGTACATCAGGAGACGTGGAGGAGGCCGTAGGAGGGCAACAACCCAGCAGCAGGACCGCTACCTTCGCCTTTGTGCAAGGAGGAACAGGAGGAACACTGCCAGAGCCCTGCAAAATTACCTCCAGCAGGCCACAAATGTGCATGTGTCTGCTCAAACGGTCAGAAACAGACTCCATGAGGTCCCGATGTCCACAGGTGGGGGTTGTGCTTACAGCCAACACCGTGCAGAACGTTTGGCATTTGCCAGATAACACCAAGATTGGCAAATTTGCCACTGGCGCCCTGTGCTCTTCACAGATGAAAGCACCAGTGTTGCTCCTCTAAATCCCTCTTAAGTTTCCATACTTAAGAGCATGTGAAGAGTAGTAAAAAAAAATATATATACTGTATATATTTTTTAATTCAATAGGCATGGGCCAGGAGCTGCAGCTCCCTCTGCCCCAGTGTTAGTCCGACCCTGGTTGTAAGGCATGCTTCAGTGAATAACCAGAACAAATTATTTTATTTCTAATGAATATGTGTGCATGTTTTACACAAATTCTACCAATGCAAAACAGATCAGGGCACTAACAATTTATTTTTGTGTACACTTTATTAGGAACTGCAGGTGACAAAGTGACATTTCAGCCAAGTAAAGACTTTAACAAAGGCACTTCTTAACCTGCAGTTTCTAATAAAGTCTTGTTCTAGAGGACCTGTCTGGAGCGGTGCTCCATCACTGGTGCAGGGTGGGAACCAGTTGTGCAGTCCCCCTTTTTGCTGCATGGAACCCAAATACTACCAAGACTCTTGGTAAAATGACTTTTGACCATTTTGCAAGAGCAGACTACACACTCCCTATTAAGGTTTAATCGTTATTTCATACATTGCAGAATGGGCAATACGTTAAATAGCAGTTTTGCAAGGGGTGCCTGTCTGGGCCCCCCTTGATACTCCATGGTTGAGTCACAATAGTTACAGTAGCGACCCTGATAGCTCTGACACTGACAAACACACATGTAATTGTAAAGAGAGTTTTTCCTTTGCAACATAAATGATTCTCTTTTGCTTAACAATTACTTTAGTTCTGCGTGATTGTCATAATTTAGATGGTAAGGTGGACAGGCAAGTAATAACGTCACGGATACTTAAACATATCTGATAAGACTTAAACATGCTAATCCCCAGAAAAGAAATTAAATTTCAGCAATGTGTACAAGACCTTACATTTACCAGCTTGATAAAATGTATCCAGCGAGAATTACAGACAACACAAATTAACTGCACGGAAATAAAGAAAGAAAATAAAGGAGCTTTTAGGCAAGAACTGGAAAAAAAAGCTCAAAAATAGGAGCTAGAACTTTTAGTGGTGTTTAATTCGAAGCTGAGGTATCAATTTGAATATTTCAATGTAGATTGTATGGGTCTAAAATAAAAATAAACTCTTTATTAAAATGAATGAACCTATCACCTCGAGCTTCACAGTACCGTCTATAGTGGATACATAAAAGGGAGTGTTTGTGTAATTGTATGTAAATATACAAACCCACCAAGTAACTCACCCATTGTAGAGTTGCCACACAGGACAGAAGAAGAGGATCTCTATGTTCCTCTGCCCAGTCTGATGGGGATTTGGAAGCAATGCGTGTAGAATGTCCAGAGAAGTAGAGATATAAAGTTGTCCCAAAATTCCTAGTCTCTTCCCCTCTGCTCTGCAGGTTGCTCACAGCTATAGGCTGTCAGACTGGCATAGGAAAGTGAAAATCCTATGCTGTGATCCCAGGTGGCCACACTACAATGGGTGACAGTGCTCTATGCAGCTCTGCCTGTATATCATAAGGGGTGGCCCACCTCTTTCATATGTATATTACTGGGTGGGCTTGCGTGTCCCTACTTTACCCCTCCTTCTAATATATTGACTTCTCCTATCGTCTGCAGTTGAGCAAAAGAGGGTTGCTCAGCCTTCTGACCTTTTAGTTTCAAAATCAACAATAAATAGAAAAAATATCTGGAAGATGCCATTCTCTCTGTCATTTCAATGTGAAAATATACATTTTTGTTAATCTCTTGCCTCTTTCCAAAGCCACCTAAATATATTTGTTTACCATTTCAAGAGGCAGAAGGTTTGACCATTTCAAGAGGCACAATTTTGATTCAATGTGCTAATGGTTTGACGATATATATATTACATGATTGGATTATAGAAGACAGTGCAGTCCAATATATATTTGTAAGAGTGTGAAATGAGAGGAAATTACTTTAACAGTATTTTGCAGCAAAATTAATTTTAGTCTAAACATAGGGAATTATACTATGGGCAATGTATCCTCTTACTTGTTATGACACAGTAATATATATAAACCGAAAAAAATTCCCTGCACTCACGCTTAGTAGATCCACATTAGCCGGGTGTCAAAGCCTGGACTCCAAAGATACAAAATGCCAAAAGATAGCTGCTCACTGGTCTTTTAAAATTCAAATGCTTTATTTAAATCAGGATAAAATCAGCAACCAACGTTTCAGTCCCCGCTCGGGACTTTCCTCGGGGTCAAAATGATAGGACAGCATCATTTTGTCCTATCATTTTGAACCTGAGGAAAGTCCCGAGCGGGGACTGAAATGTTGGTCACTGATTTTATCCTGATTTAAATAAAGCATTTGAATTTTAAAAGAACGGTGAGCAGTTACTTTAGCAAATACACCCCCTTCCTCCCCCCACCCCAAAAAAAAAAAAAAAGGAGATCATTCTTACATAACAATGATGTAATAGCAAGGACAGCTACACAGTCAATCACAAAGGATACACTGGAAAAATCTGTTTAATGTTTCATTATTTTATAAGTAGATTATTTCTATTGAATACATTTTAAGGGCTCATAGAATTATTCTCCTTATTGTTCACAACATGGATTGTTTTTTCATTTTACTTAAGTTTACTAATTTGAACCTAGCTAATCATTTAGGATTTTGCATTTCCTTTTTAGCTTAGATATTTGTTCTCTGTTTGCAGACACAGCAAATAATCTATTTGCCTTTTTGTGTTTTCCCAAGGCCTTAGAGACTATGTGAGCACATTTAAGAAATAGGGAACAATAATTAGCTAGAATGTTGGTATTTGGGACGGATTAGGCAAGTGATTATATCAGTAAACTGTTCTGCTTCATTTAGTTTCATAAGGGGTTTGCAGAAATTATAAATTAGAAATAGCAGCAATGCGCTACATAAGTATGCATTGGTAAATAATGTGTGTACAGGGTACATGTTTTTTTGTAACTTCAATTTCCTCACCCATGAAGTAAGGATATGCCATTCACCTGTTCTTAACAGAGAAAAAAAAAAAGTATAAAATGTAAAACTTTTTAGTTGTGGAAGAAGTCAAATAATGAGCATCACGAGAAATAAGTATATTTAAATTGTTTTAATGATTTTCAATTTACTTTAAAGAACATTCCAAGCACCATAACCAAAAGCTCGGGCTTTAAAATGAACAGGGATAAAACTTTCTAACATTAAAAGAATGAAAACAGAAGCAACATTGGTAAAAAATAAAAAATAAAATATATATATATATATATAAATATATATATATATATATTTATTTTATTTTATTTAATTTGATATTTTATTATTATTTTTTTATCTAATTATCCTTTTATCTAAAAATATTGTAATGTATTTTTGTAGCTTTTATGCATCTAGCCTTTAACCCCTTAAGGACACATGACGTGTGTGACATGTCATGATTCCCTTTTATTCCAGAAGTTTGGTCCTTAAGGGGTTAAAATAAAAAAACAAACACAATATATATAGGTTCGGTCATGTTAGCTTAAAGCAGATTAATAGGACACTATAGTCACCTGAACAACTTTAGCTTAATGAAGCAGTTTTGGTGTATAGAACATGCCCCTGCAGCCTCACTGCTCAATCCTCTGCCATTTAGGAGTTAAATCCCTTTGTTTATGAACCCTAGTCACACCTCCCTGCATGCGACTTGCACAGCCTTCCATGAACACTTCCTGTAAAGAGAGCCCTATTTAGGCTTTCTTTATTGCAAGTTCTGTCTAATTAAGATTTTCTTATCCCCTGCTATGTTAATAGCTTGCTAGACCCTGCAAGAGCCTCCTGTATGTGATTAAAGTTCAATTTAGAGATTGAGATACAACTATTTAAGGTAAATTACATCTGTTTGAAAGTGAAACCAGTTTTTTTTTCATGCAGGCTCTGTCAATCATAGCCAGGGGAGGTGTGGCTAGGGCTGCATAAACAGAAACAAAGTGATTTAACTCCTAAATGACAGTGAATTGAGCAGTGAAATTGCAGGGGAATGACCTATACACTAAAACTGCTTTATTTAGCTAAAGTAATTTACGTGACTATAGTGTTCCTTTAATGACTGAAAAAAGTCTTAATGATCGAATGGATCAAGGTAAAATTCTGTTGCAATGAATCTTCAACACCAATTTCCAAACTTTACAAGAACCTGTTATGTACAACCAGTGGAAATGCCTTAGGATGAAATGAGCCTTCATAAACAATGGGTCCAAGAATAGAGGTGACAAAGCCAGCCAAGTTCATCAACTATTTGACCTACCTAACTGCTGTAGTCATAGAAACTGATTGAAATTGAATAAAAAGTGAAAACATGAGTGCTGATAAGAATATTCTCTCAAATGAAATTACATTTCCATATTCCATTAAACATAAAACTGGACACAATCTTTGTTTTTTTTCGGGAACTTATTACAGAAAATTGATTAAAATGGAAGCCTTTGTTTAACTCATTTGAGGGTGTAATATCTTAGTAAAGGCAAGCGCTGTAATGTCAGACTTCATTTTGCAAAGAGTCATGCAAAAGATAGCATTGCTAACCTGAATAAATCGATTTTTTGGATCTGGAAAGCCTAGCCCCCTTTGAGCAAATTAAAGGATGTTTACTTACTGGGATAGAATCCTATGGCCTGCATAGTTAGGTATGCTTTGCCTTGTTTGAACATGGGAGTCAAATGTTTCAGCAAAGAGACACTGAGAGCCTTGACATGATCCTGGTGAAATATTTTACCAATAACACTCAACAATGTAGTGTTTTATGAATTTATTTTTAAATGCACTTCAACTTAGAATGTGATACATTAAATACCACCATCTCTGAAGTGAAATCATGGGGATTCTATTCTTATAGAAGGGGGTTAAACTGATTTCTCCCCAGTTTATTATGAAACCTAAACTTATCAGGAGGTTTATCATCTCCCTATGAAGGATACCTTATTCTCAGGATATCAAGATAGACGATCAAGGACAAACACTCGTTCTCACAAAGGCTGCTTCATAACCTTAGTTAAGCATCAACGCACTTATGAAACTCAGAAAAGATGACTACAACAACATTTTCCTAGCCAAACCTATTTCAGATAATCCCGATGGTCCTCTTCTATGGGATTTGCTAAGTAAGCACTTATTAACAAGTGCATGTTCACGTTTAACAAAGGAGTTTATCAGCAAATAATGACTTCCATTTTGAAATATGTACATTCATATCTCTTACATTAAGAAGTTATATTTATTTCAAGTCAATGTATTTATAAACTCTGTTCAGAAGACCCTAATAGTTTACAACACTGAAAGAACTTTCAAAATATCCGACCACACTTAGAAAACATGGATGAGTGTTTCTTTTTAATGAAAGAAAACTGGTTGGGGGAAATATTACTGGTCCAGTGTAGATGTTTTTGAAAATAAAGGACGCAAATGCTTAACTTCCCCAAATGAAGGCCCAGAGGGCTTGAGCAAAGAACAACCTTTTGATTTGGACAACCAGGCAGATGACTCTTTCTCTTCCAGCCGTTTCTAAAACCTTATTGAAAAAACAAAACATCACGGAACAATCTGATTCCATGACAAATGAAAATAAAATACAATCAAGTCACTATTTTCTGACTGTCTGGGTACTCTTTATACTCGCCGCATGTTTCCTACTCCTGTGATGTTGCACTGTATAATTGCAATGTGATGATCCCAACTAAATGCTACACTATATAAAATTATTTAAGAACTCATTACACTGATCTAATGCTGTTTCTGACTCTATAGTTTCTTCCAGAAGTTTCTTCCTTACATTTTATGTGAGCTTAATAGTTTTGACTTAGCTAAGTTATACATTGCTCGTGAAAGTCTTAATATATCAATATCTCAATACCTTGCTTGTCATATGTTTATTTTGAATTACGATATGATTGATCAAGCATGTTCATCTGTTGCACTGTACTGCTGGCTACTCCATCTTCAGTTATTTCTAACTATACTCACTATTATTCTGCCTTTTGAAGAATATAGCATTAAGCCTGACTGCTGTAAGGCTCCATGAAATGCTTTGTCATTGTTTTAATCTTTTTGCTTTTGTATGTTTTCTATATTTTTATATGTACAAGTGTGCTGTAAGTGGGTCTTGACCCTGACTCATTTGTTTGAAAAAAACAATATTTATCAATTTTGTTTTGATTTTGAACAACATTTTTTTGGTCTTAAAATAGGTAAGGAAGCTTTTGTGTTGACAACAAGACTTAGTGTTCATTGGTTCTAACTGCTGTATAGTTATCGATGAACTAGTTGAATTAAGTCACCGCTTTAAGAGGCTCAAATATTATGATCAAAAGACTCACAGTAAATTGAGCTAACATTGTTGGTATAGTTATTTCAGAGGATGTTTCACCCAATGAAATATTTTGCAATGACTACCTGGGATATTTTGAATGCTCTAGACCAAGCATGTCAAACTCCAAGTCTGGCACGGGCCACATAAACAAGGTTTAAGTTTATGTAGGCCGCAAAAAAAACCCAAAACCTTACATTTTCATAGAAATGTAGGTTTATTTTAAAAAGTACAGTATAAAAAAACAGCATCCCCCTCTACTAAACCACAGCGCCCCCCTCTACTAAATCCCAGTCCCCACTCTAATAAACCACAGCACCCCCCTATACCACCCTGTGCCAAATCTGATTCTCCTGCTGACACACACACACATACAAACACACTGACACACATACTCACTGCCAGACACACATACTCACAGACAGACACACACATACAGACAGAGAGACACACACACATACTCACAGACATACAGACACACACACACACACACACAGACACACACTTACTGACAGACAGACGCACACACACACACTGACAGACAGACACATACCCACAGACAGACACACACATACTCACAGACACACACACATACAGACACACTGACACACTCACTGACAGACACACACACTGACAGACACACATACTTCCTGACACACACACACTGACAGTGCGAGGAGCTGGAACACTGAGCTCCCCGGCCGGGTAAGTGTTAGCAGAGTAGGCACCTGCAATATGGGGAAAGCAGGTGCCTACTCTGCTATAACACCAGCATGTACTCGCGGTTCGCTGGGCCGCAAAGATGGTCCTTGTGGGCCGCATGCGTCTCCCGCGGGCCACGAATTTGACATGCTTGCTCTAGACCATTTTGATAATTCTCTACAACCTCTGTGGTTTCATACCTGTATCTATGTTTGATTACTCTAGTGGAAATGTTAAGGTAATTCCTGAAAGAACTATCCTAGGAATTATTATTATTATTATTATTATTGGTTGTAGAGAATTCCAAGTGTGTAAAAATCTCCTAGGGTCAGCTTTGGCATATTTCCACTATTTCTTCAACACAGCCTGATGAGTAAGGTCCCTTTGAGTGGCCTATCCATGCTACCAGAGGTAGGTTCAACTTTATCCTCCCTACCTCTTCTGGAGCAACTCTATGTAGTATGACAGAGATACTTCTAGTGTATTGATCCCAATACACTGCACAATATTAAAAAAAAAATTATTGTCAGTGACTTGACCAGCGCTAGACAGGTGAGTGAACAGCTCCATCGGAAAATAGAGCAATAAGTCTGATTCCACAGCATAACACTGGCCAAAAGGCAAAATACGCAAATACTAGTGAGTCTACCAACAACCGAACATCATGGCAAGCATGTTGACCCGCAAACAAAAGCAGAAAGCTACTAACCTCCAAATCTTGGCCTTGTCACTGCCGAGCCGTCTGAGCCAAGATGGCGACGGGGCGGCGAGATCATCAGCATCAGAATCAGAGACCAGCTAAATTACCTCTGTGTCTCACCAGCCCCAGATACAACAAAACGAGGGTGGCATCAAGCTCCTACTAGCGGACCTCAAAACTATGATGAGGCAGCCTTCCAAAATTTAGCCGTGGACATAAAGCGGAATATTCATTCGATAGGCGATCGCACAGCCCATCTAGAAGACGTCATCAAGGCACACAATACCTTAGCTGACGCATATATTGCCTTCCAGTCTCAGCTGCAACAGTTGGACAGGGTCCACAGGATGGCAAGATCCAGAAACCTGCCAGCAGCAGTGCCCAGGGATGCTATTGTCTGGGTTTACTGCTATACAATGAAGGAGCGACTTATGTTTGCGACCCGGGAGCCACGCGCACTGGAGGAACAGCTGTATGCGGATCTATCCCCAGCAACCATGGCGAAACGGAGAGCATTTGACTCGATCACCAAGGCCCTTTGGGAGGCATCCACCCCCACAAATGGCACCTTCCAACCTGTCTAATACCACGCAGAAAGGTAGTGGAGAAAGCAATACAGACCCCAGAGGAAGGAAAAAAATTACTAGAGCTTAGGAATATCCCTCTCCCAAGGATGGACTCCCCAACCAAAGCCACAATGGTCAAGCAATTCGGGTGACTGGGGACTGGCGCCGTGTAAATGCAGCTAAGTAACTGCACCTTATCATGTTTGTTATCACTGGGGTGGGAACCCCAGTGGGTCTCAATACTTGTAGTTGATGTGCAAGCTTATTATTTGGAGCTTGGGCTGCAGGGTTGCCTGAAAATTGCAGTAAGCTTGGAGGGCTGGGAGGATGTCCCTGCAGCTGGACAGCACACTTCCTAGGTTAACGGGAAAGAGAAAAAGAGAAAAAAAGGGTTAATTTTGTTTTTTATTGTTAGTTAGTGAGTCAATTCTACAGTTAATGCCAATACCGATGTAGACAGGGTTGTCACAATGTCACAATGCTATTTCAAGCACTCAAGTTCAAATGCCCCACCCCCCATGGCCCTTCTAAGGCCGAAGTGGTGTATGCAGAATGCACCATTTCAATGTCTTGCCTACTAAATGGAAGTGAGTTTCAAACGTCCATGACCACTGGAAAATTGTATATATGTTCAATGTTGATTTTACCTTTACTTTCTATGTTATTCTTACTTTTTTGCTACTCAACCTTGTTGAAGGGTGATCTACACTTACCTAAATCTTACCTAAATAGAGGGAGTCTACTTTGGGTAGACACTGAAAGATCTCAAAGATTTAATGACACATAACTTTTCCAACGCGAGAAAATACAGTCTCTTTTCCACATCACTAAAACGACTGTTCATATCTGGGATGAGACGCGGTCCCTACTCCAAGACCCTCGCAAATTTCACAGACAGGCTCCATTGATAGCCTTGTCCATGAAATCCCTGTGGCTCACGATGGCCCCTGTGGGAACAAGTTAGTCTTACCAGGATCTCCAACTTTCTAACAGGGGATCAAGTCACACCCTTTACAGACCTCCAACACACTCATAATCTATCTCCAAAATTCATATTTCACTACCTACAAATTAAAAGCATGATACTTGACCAAGTAGACATTACAGTTGGAGTGACCGGCTAAATGAGGGAGATAAATACAGGCTGTTAACTACATGCTGGACCACTCCTCTTAAGCCCAAACTTCTATCCCTATGTTTCAACTCCATACTTGACCACTCAGAAACTCAACCGCTGCCATTTATGTCACAATGGGAGAAAGAAAGCGGGCAGACTATGGGCCCAGACAAATGGATTACATTGGTGAATGCCTTGACAAGACTGAGCTTCTCTCACATTGAAGCTCAAAGGAAACTAATGTACCGATGGTACTTGACTCCAGACAGGCTAAATAAGATATGCCCTGATACCTTGGACAGATGCTGGAGGTGTCAAACAGTCAAAGGCTCGATGCTCCATATTTGGTGGGGATGCGAACGTATACGACCATTGTGGTTGCCAGTCATAAGAATCAGTGGCGTACTAAGGGGGAGGCGGGGGGTGCGGTCCGCCCCGGGTGCCACCAGTTAGGGGGGTGCCTCCAGGTAAGGGGGTGCCTCCAGGGCTTGTGACTCTGTGAGCTGTGTGGCTGCACAGGGCGCCAGGAGCCACACAGCTCACACACGCAGGGGCTGGGAATTCAGCAGAGAGAAACTGCTTGTGACTGTGTGTGTGAATCCCTGCCTTTGACTGTCTGTGACTGTGTGTGTGAAACTGCTTGTGACTGTCTGTGTGTGTGAATCCCTGCCTTTGACTGTCTGTGACTGTGTGTGAATGTCTGCCTGTGACTATCTGTGACTGTGTGTGAATGTCTGCCTGTGACCAGTGGCGAATCTGATCCGTGCCCCCCCCCCACCCTGACCCTCTCCCCCCTGACTGTGGGTCCTTCCCCCCCGACACATACATACAGACACAAACACATTCACACACCCCCGACAGACACATACATACACACATGCAGACACATACATACAGAGACACAGACACACACATACATACACAGCCATACATACAGATACACACATACAGAGACAGACACACACATACACACATACAGAGATACACACATACAATCATACACACATACAGAGACACAGACACAAACATACATAAACACATACACACACACATACAGAGACACAGACAAACACACACAGAGACACACACATACATACAAACACAGAGTCACAGACATACATACAGATACACACACACACACACACACCCCCGACAGACACATACATACACACATGCAGACACATACATACAGAGACACAGATACACACATACATACACAGCCATACATACAGATACACACATACAGAGACAGATACACACATACAGAGACACACACACATACACACATACAGAGACACACACACATACACACACATACAATCATACACACATACAGAGGCACAGACACAAACATACATAAACACATACACACACATACAGAGACAAAGACACAGACAAACATACACACAGAGACACACACATACATACAAACACAGAGTCACAGACATACATACGGATACACACACACACACAGAGACAGACACACATACATACGGATACACACACAAAGAGAGACAGACACACATACATACACACATACAGAGACACAGACACAGACACACACACATACACACATACAGAGACACAAAATGTTTCCTACCATGTGTGATTTCCCTGGGGTCCAGTGGTGGCTCAGCCTGATGGGAGTCAGAGTTCTCACTCTGACTCCCTCCTCCTTTCTGTTTCCTTCCGCGCGGGCTCTCAGTATGCTGGGAGGAGTGACGTGCGGTCACTTCCTCCTAGCGTGTGATGATCTCATCACAGGGGGTCCGGTCGCGCTCTTAAAGCGCTCAGCGCAGACCGGGCCCCCTTACAATCCATGTCCATCGGGTGGCCCCTTAACATGCGGCCCCGGCGGTTTGCCGCGCGGGCCGGGGCCGCAAAGCATGGCAGCTGCTACCCGGTCGCGGGGGCCGCAGGGCGGCCGGGCCCCCTGGAGTGCCGGGCCCGGTCGCAGCTGCGACCCCTGCGACCGCGGTACGTACGCCACTGCCTGTGACTATCTGTGACTGTGTGTGAATGTCTGCCTGTGACTATATGTGACTGTGTGTGTGAATGTCTGCCTGTGACTATCTGTGACTGTGTGTGAATCCCTGCCTTTGACTGTCTGTGACTGTGTGTGAATGTCTGCCTGTTACTGTGTGTGAATGTCTGCCTGTGACTGTCTGTGACTGTGTGTGAATGTCTGCCTGTGTCTGTGAATGTGTGTGAATGTCTTCCTGCGACTGTGTGTGTGAATGTCTGCCTGTGACTATCTGTGACTGTGTGTGTGAGAATGTCTGCCTGTGACTATCTGTGACTGTGTGTGTGAATGTCTGCCTGTGACTATCTGTCACATAGCTCCCTTATTTGGTGTCCTTAAATATTGCAATCCCACATAAGGATAACAAATAAGGGCGTTATCTACTAAACAACTGAAATTAGGAAAAGGTTTTTTGTTTTTTTTAATTCATCTTTTAGCTGTTTAGTTGATAATTCTCTAAACTGGTGTCCTTATGTGAGATTTCCATATTTAAAGATACCAAATTAGGGTTCTGTTTAGCAGATAGCTCCCTTATCCTTATTTGATGTCCCTAAATATGGCAATCCCACATAAGGATAGCAAATAAGGGAGTTATCTGATAAACAAAGATCGACGTTAAGGAAGTCAGCTAGCCCATGAACAAGAAATCTGGGTGGCTAATGTGAATTATATGCAAATTTGTTGACTGATGCCAACGTGCACTGCATGCTGCCAATGGCAGCACATTACCCCATCCCTTAGTGAAAAGTTTTAGTGCCCCCCCCCCCCCAGTTTGGATATTGGTATCTTACCCCCTATATATTGTTCCTATGTGTCTATGTATCTGCATGTGTGTCAGTGTGTATTTAGGTGTGTGTATGTGTATATGTGCATACATCTCAGAATCTCGCCAACACTACACACAAATACAACCCTGCATTTCAACGTCACCATTATATATAACCATACCACTGCCTTCAAAAACCACACTACATAAAAATGCATGCCTGCATTCAAACGCCAACACCACATACAGACACACATCCTACATTCACTCAAACATACTCCATACAAAAACATGCTTACATTTAAAAGCATAAACACTGCTTAGTACTAAATACATAAAAAAAAAAAAAAAAAAAAATTGTGGTTGCTTTTTACATTTTAAAGTTGGGGGTTGGAGGGGGGGGGGGGGTGCCAAAAATAGGACCCGCCCCGGGTGCCAAATGCTCTAGGTACGCCCCTGATAAGAATGCTTAGTAATTAGCGTAGGACCCACTAACATAGGGGTACTTTGAAGCAGTTGTGGGCTTAACATCATATGGCCATATGGTGAAACTAAATCCCCATATTTATTCTCTATAAATTCTCTCTAAATTATAGATAGGCGTTTTATAGTAACCTTCTTAGTTATGTATTTTTTAGAAGTCTGAGTGCGCCGTAACTATTTTTTTTCTATAAGAATGCTTAGTGACATGGGCATCGAGCTCCTTCCCCAGCACGAGGTGTGTCTGTGGTTAGATTTCTCTCACCAATGGTCAAAATGTGAGAGAGCACTAGTTTCGCAGGTGGTGCTGGCGGGAAGGGCCCTTATAGTACTTTATTGGAAATCAACTGTATGTCCAAGTGAAACACAATTGTTAGTTAGAATATGGCTAAACTATATGTATGAAATAACCTCAGCAGTGACATCGACTCAGAGAATTACAATCTCCAAAAGACAATGTCCAAAAACATTACAACCACTACATATAGCTGTAAGGCTTAGTCTAGAGATATTTCTAACATGGATGGACCACAAAATAACATCAGCAGTGCTAGATGGCACGGGGGTACCATGAGCCTGACCATACTAGAAAGAACACCAAGGCACAAACAAAGGATACTGACTTTTCAGGTAGACCACACGCCAAATAACTGGTGGAGGCACATCCCTGTTGATAATTGGACTAGGTGGATATTGCATTTACAAAGTACTGAGAATAGGTCAAGGTTGGATTCCAGATTAAACAGGCCTCACTGGAGGTGGTTAACCAGTGATTATGTTAATGATATTGCAGACTCAAACACATGAATGCGTTGTAAGTTACCTTGTCTAACATATGCACCTATCCCGATGTATAACAACTCCCTGGATGTAAGCTTGCACTCCCTTCTTTCTTTCTGTATCCCTTTATGTTTTATACTATAAAATGAATAAACTTCAATTGAAAAAAAAATTCTTATTGTCTTTGATATACATCTCATTACTATTCAACAAGCAAGTTTGATTTTCTTTTTACGTTTATTTTATCCATAGACAGGCACATGCAACTGTAGGTGACACAGGTTAGTTACTGTGAGTTGGAGCCTTTACACTGTTTTCTTTCCTTACTAAGTGTCTTGACATTCACACAGCAACTAGAACTATAAACAGACATTCTAGCAGGCAAGCAATCATGTCTAATACATGGTGCTGGCAAAAAAATATATGTTGCATTTTTGAGAACATCATAAAGTGACAACTGAAATCAAGGTAAACAGCTTACCAACACAAAGATGGTCAACAGCTGTTAATGAAAACATCTGTGTGAAATAAAGGTAATCTCTTCAGAAATAAGTAAGTAGAAGCAAGAATACAAGATAACATTAAATAAAAAACTAAACGGAAGCATAAAAAAGTAATAAGTAATAACTGCAAGAACCATCAGTACCATGAAAATGATTAAGTAAAATAGCTTAAATAATAATAAAAAAAAATACATTAAATAAAACACAGCATTAAAAAAACAGGAAATGTTATAAAAACATTATATTATATATGCACATGCAATAAAGAAAATTATAAAATAAACAAACCAATCAAACAATAAAGCACATTCTTATAATGCAGCTAAAGAAATCTAAAACTAATCTGAGAGAACTGCATAGAAATAGAAGGATGGAATGTTGACGTTGACTGGAGGAAGTAGGATTGGGTGGGGGCTGTAGGAGGCAATGCCCATATATTTTTTCCCATTGATTCTTTTTTCAAGTTTGTGTGAACCATTTTAACAGGGATAATATAATTGATGAACTCGTGCCAATGTTATAAATTCAATTCCACCTTCTGTCTATGCCTGAAGTGTGCCATTGGATTATTTTTGATTTGGATCAAATCGGCACAACTAAACTCTACCTCTTTCTAAAATGTTTTTTTTTTATTATTCTTATACTGAACTCTAATTAGAACTATTACAACTTCTTAACTCTGCATTTCTCACCATCTTTTGAATACATGATGCTGTGTCTTCAAGTTATCTCTTCCAGGTTCATCCTAGTATGGTTTTCTGTGTCTCCTCTCAAAACTACTCGGAAATGATAGAAGTACCCCATTATATACCCTTCCATTTTTTACTGGCAGTTTTATCGGAGAGCCACCAATAATATGTAGATGTGATGTATTACAATAATCCAGATGATGCCAGAAACAGTCATTGGATATTTTCTAAATTATATAATATTACTACAAGCAGCATTAATTTAGAGGCAATGGTTAATTTCTTTTGGAATTGATAGCAAAACTGGCAAAATGGTTTTCTAGAGCCCAATGCTTCTTAGACATGAAAATGAACATTAACATAGCACCATCTGTCTTGCATATAAAAAGTCTAGACTTTCATATATATTTAACATACCTTTAATCTCCTTATAATAGCAAGTAACAATGTTTTGGAAGGGACAGCAATTTCACATTTAAATCAGTAATTAGCATAGCTATATCTCATAACTTCAGTTTACTAATAAGTCTTCATCTGCAAAACACCATTTCCAATTTGCATGTCCAAATTATGTTTCTGTTACTCATCGTCAGGCTGAATGGCTAACAGAAGACTTTCTCGTATAATTAATGCAGTCTTCAATTGCGGGCAGAATTTACGTTTATATTTTATTTGCAGAGGAATTCACGTTTTAATTATTCCATTACGTGTAGTAGGAAAATATAATATAACAAAAAATGTACTTGCCTTTCTTCTGTGATTATGTCTAATGTAGCTCCAGTTACTCCTGATATGCAATTTACTGGAAAAAGACATGAGCTGAACAAGTTAAGAAGGTCAATGTCATGACATTGAAGTATTACATTGCATTATAGCATTTAAACCTTAGTTATTCTTTATTATTGATATGCTTTTCAGACTTGTAAGATATTTTATTACCAAAATTGTAGGAAAAAACCTGCATCTCGTTCCTTTGTTCTGTTTCTCCCACAAGGGCAAAACAAAAACGTACGATCAAGCAAATGGTGTAGCCCCTGCTAATTAAGGTAATGATACTGTGTAAATGACAAGACAAGAAAAGTAGACACAAGTAAACAAAGAAAGGATGAATAATGAGGATGGTGTGGAGGACATAAACTTCTATTAGCATTACTTACAAAAAAAAAAATGTACGGTAAACAGTAAAAGTAAAGGGTACTTTATGCAAAGTCTGGAACCATATCTGTTTTTAGGACGTTGGGCAGTCACAAAAACTGTGATAGTTATATTGATTCTTTAGCTCCATAAATGATATATTTTTAAAAGAATAAAATATATACACCTGAGCCGATGAGTAGTAAGTGTAAAATTAAATCCATCACCTTAGTAAGAGATGAGTCCACCATGGCTGAAAAAAGGACCTCTACAATCTTAGAGGCTCATTTTATATTATTTATTAAGGCTGTAGAATTCTACAGATACTACAAGCAAAATGTAGTTTAAGACTGAAAAGAGCCCATTCTGTTCTCTTTGATGACAGTGTTATACCTTAAAGGAAACGTGTTTTAGGTATTTTTTTTTTAAATTAAATGTTAGGATTTCACTCAGACCTTACTGAGCATCATGTAGGTTATTAAAACGTGACCTGAGATTGAATGAATATGTTTATGAGATTGAATGAGTTTGTCTTCTCATAGAATCCTAGGAGAACCCTATTGGTGCAGTGTGGCTATGTGCCATAGGTCCATCAATGCTTCTGTATGTAGAAACATTTGACAAGCTAAGATCACCTGTCCAGCTGATCTCATCAGAAGGAGGAGCAACCACCATGGCAAAACAGGAATGCCGCTGGAAGATAGGGGGCCCATTAATCTAACACTAATACTCAAATATGGTTTTTTGTTTTTTTTGTATTTATAACCTTAGAATGTTCCTTTAAATGTGTTCTATGAAGGGAGCAACATACTGAGTCGACCAGTCCCCTGATGTTAAAACTATTTAGAAACTGTATGTATTTAGTTATTTTTTTTCTAACTGGGTTCCAAATGTATAGATTAATAAATCTTACTTTAATACAAAATGCAGTCAAGCCACCAGGTCATGAAGGGCAAACCATTCTTCACAAGGCGGTACATGCTAAGGTTATGAGGTGTAATTATTTCCACACAGACCTCCTGAGGCAGTTTACACACGGTGGGACTTTCACACAGCCCCATATGAAAGCCTTTCCAATCTGACCTTGATGAAGGACTTATTCTCTGGCCAATTACCTCCATCCTACATGGACTTTGCATAGAGGAGAGAGAGAGAGAGAGAGAGAGAGAGAGAGAGAGAGAGAGAGAGAGAGAGAGAGAGAGAGAGAGAGAGAGAGAGAGAGAGAGAGAGAGAGAGAGAGAGGGAGGGAGAGGGGAGAGAGAGAGAGAGAGAGAGAGAGAGAGAGAGAGAGAGAGAGAAAGAGAAAGAAAGAAAGAAAGAAAGAAAGAAAGAAAGAAAGAAAGAAAGAAAGAAAGAAAGAGAAAGAAAGAAAGAAAGAAAGAGAGAGAAAGAGAAAAGGAAAGAAAGATAGAAAAAGTAAGATCATAATATTAAAATACAATCATGGTTTAAGGCAAAGCAAAGGAAAATCTACTCACTTATGGAAAGGAACATTGCTGGGGTATGCTAGATTTGCGTCTGTGGGGTAGTCAGAATGAAATGTGAGACCTGTGGGGTATATGAATCCTCCATATTGTGATCCATTCATTGTGATTACCAAGATAGGTAGTAAAATTATTCTTATCAATAATGTAAAGATAGATTTAGATGCGTTCCCTTTTCTATAAATCCAAGTTTGGAAATGACAAAGTCCATGTAAATCTAAGTTCAGAAACTTCAAAGTGCAAATCATTAATTTGTTACTGAAGCTTCTACAAAAATGTTAGAAGCCTTTGTATGATGAATATTTATGTTATTTTTGAATGTAGCTGAACAAAATTTGAGACTACAAATTAAAAAGAGTGAGGCATAAAAACCACTGTGAATTATAAAAAAAATTATATAATACAAGGAGTTAAATCTTTGTTTATACATGATCAGTGAGGTTTACAAATTGAGAGTTAATTTGGCGTTTGCACATTTACATAGTTACATAGGCTGAAAAGAGACGTGTCCATCATGTTTTAAGGCTGACCTTAAAAAAAGGTCACGTGTCTCTTTTCAACCTATGTAACTATGTAAATGTGCAAATGCCAAATTAACTTCGAGTGATATAACCATCACTAACAAGTCAAATATTCCATGCATTATAGATCAGGAGAAAGGCAACCTTCAAAACTCCAGATGTTGTGGTCTACATCTCCCATAATGATCTTACATCCATAATGCGGGCAAAGCTTCATGGGAGATATGGAGTGAACTGTCTTTCATCAGAAAAGCATGCATGCATTAATAGATACGATTTGCAGTAGGCACTAGGAGAATGCAGAGACCACTTCAGCAGTGCTTTACTGCCCTGTAAATTGGGGGGTGTCTGAGAGACTGTATTGCAGCCTTGTGTGCTTGACGGCAGGCTGACATGATGCTTCAGTAGTCGAGCCTGCCCACTTCCCGGGTGGACTCACCCATTATAGATATCACCAGTGACACAAGTTGCCCCATTAGTGACACCCTCTGAAGGCCTGTCCACCTGTCTCGTTTCCATAATTCTCAATGTTACATAGTTACATAGCTGAAAAGAGACTGTGATTTTGTGATCCAAAAGAATGCAAAAAACCCAGTCTAAAGCGCTTTTAATTTTGCAACAAACTAGGAAAAATTTCCTTCTTGACCCTAAAATGGCAGTCCGATATCTCCTTGGATCAAGCAGCTATTACCCCACTAATTAGAAATTATATCCCTGTATGTTATGTTTTGGAAGTATTTATCCAATTGCTGTTTAAACATCTGTATGGACTTATATAAAACCACCTCTTCAGGTAGAGAATTCCATATCTGTATAGTTCTTACTGTAAAAAAGCCTTTCCTTTGCCTTATATTTAATCTTCTTTCTTCCAGCCTAAATGCATGACCTCGTGTCCTATGTATAACCCTGTTTATGAATAGATTTCCAGATAATGGTTTGTACTGGCCCCGAATATATTTGTATAATGTTATCATATCCCCTCTGAGGCGCTGTTTTTCCAAACTGAAGAGATTTAAATTTTGTAACCTTTCTTCATAACTAATGTTATCAATTTTGTAGCTTGTCTCTGCACTTTTTCTAGAGCCATGATATCCTTCTTTAGAACAGGTGCCCATAATTGCGCAGCATATTCAAGGTGTGGTCTTACCAGCGATTTATAAAGAGGCAAAATTATATTTTCATCCCTAGAATTTATGCCCCTATTTATACATGACAAAACGTTACTGGACTTAGCAACTGCATTGACATTGCATATTGCTGCCTAAATTGTTGTCTATAAAAATTCCCAAATCCTTCTCATGTGTGGTAATCCCTTATTCACTACCATTTAGGGTGTAAGTTGCTTGTGCATTCTTGACCCCGAAGGGCATAATTTTGCATTTCTCTATGTTTGTTAAATTTAATCTGCCATTTTAGTGCCCAGTCCCCCAATCTATCTAAATCCCTCTGCAGTAAAGCAATATCCTGCTCACATTTTATTACTTTACAAAATGTTTTCATCTGAAAACATTAAAACATGTCTTTCAATGTCTATTGCAAGATCATTTATAAATATGTTAAATAGATGCAGTCCCAAAATAGAACCCTGAGAGACACCACTTACCACTTTTGTCCAGCTTGAAAATTTACCATTAATGACAACTCGTTGTACTCTATCCTTAAGCCAATGTTCTACCCAAAAACAAGAATATTCATCTAGACCAATTTCTTTTAGTTTGAAGACTAATCTTTTGGTAGTAACCGTATCAAATGCCTTGGCAAAAATCCAAGTAGATCACATCCACTGCAACACCCTGATCTATACTTCTACTTACTTATTTGTAGAATGCAATCAGGTTAATATTGCATGACCTATGTTTCATAAAACCATGCTGTTTATTGCTGATAACAAAGTTCTTCCCAATATTTTCCTTTAATAGCCATTCAAATGTTTTCCTAGTCACAGAAGTTAAGCTCACAGGTCTATAATTTCCAGGCAAGTATTTTGAACCCTTTTAAAATATAGGAGCAACATCTGACTTCCTTCAATCCTCTGGTACAATACCTGAAACAAAAGAATCAAACGGAAGATTAAGTACAGAGGTTCACTTATTTCCCCACTTAGCTCCTTAAGTACTTGTGGGTGAATACCGTCAGGCCCGGAGCTTAATTTACATAAATTTTCTTTAACTGCTGTAGCACCTTGTCTCGTGTAATCCAATCACAAGTTATCTGCATGTTTTTATGCAGCAATCATGTGCATATCTCTTGTCATGGGATCCTCATTAATATATACTGAAGAAAAATAGTTATTTAAAATGTCTGCCTTTTCCTGGTCTTCATTAACTAACAGACCCATCTCTGTTTCCAGTGTAACTACACTTTCATATTATTTTTTTTTTTAGAATTGATGTAGTTGAAAAAAATGTTGGGGTTGGTTTTGCATTATTTGGCTATGCATTTCTCATTTTTTATTTTAGCCACTTTAATTGCCTTTTTGCAAGCATTATTGGCTTCCTTAAATGTTATATAGGATGCATCTGATTTGTCTGATTTAAATGCTTTAAATGCCCTTTTCTTATTTTTAATCCCTTGCTTTACTTCTCTACTAAGCCACACTGGTTTCAATTTGTTTCTTTTATACTTATTACCCAATGGTGCAGACTGAGAAATGTACCTTTCTAATATTTGTTTGAAGAGCTTCCATTTATCCTCAGTTTTTTTTCACTAAGGAGTTTATGTCAGTCGATATGTTGTAGAGAAAGGATGTGCATAGGCAAAAAATTCGGTTTGGTTCGGCACTTACGAAATTCGGGACTTTGACAATTCTGTACTTCGGCACTTCTGAAAATCGTGACTTCGGCACTTCTGAAAATCGTGACTTCGGCAATTCGGCACTTTGGTTCGGTTCGGTACTTCTGAAATTCGGGACTTCGGCAATTCGGGAATTCGTCAATTCGGGACTTCGGCACTTCGGTTCGGTTCAGCACTTCCAGAATTCGGGATGTCGGACATTTAGGAATTTGGAAATTCGGGACTTTGGCACTTCAGAAATTCAGGACTTTGGCAATTCCCTAACCCTAACCCTAACACTACCCCTAACCTTACCACTAACCCTACCCCTAATCCTAACTCCCTCCTAGTACTAGTTTAAAATCTCCTCCAACATTCTAGCCATCCTATCCCCCAGCACAGAAGACCCTCTTCCGTTTAGGTGCAATCCATCACGGCTATACAGGTTGTACCCAAGTGCAAAATAGGCCCAGTGCTCTAAAAACCCAAAACCCTCTTTCCTGCACCAAGACTTCAGCCACGCATTGACCTCTCTAATCTCCCACTAGCTTTCTGCTGTAGTGTGCAGCACAGGTAGTATTTCTGAAAATATTACCTTGGAGGTCCTTTTTTTAAACTTACTTCCTAGTTCCCTGAACTCATTCTTTAGGACCTTCCATTTTCCTCTGAATTTGTCATTGGTACCAATATGGACCATGACAGCTGGGTCATCCCCAGCCCCTCCCAATAATCCCTCCACTCTGTCAGCTATATGACGATGCAAACACACAGGAGATAGCAAACTGTCCGGATGAGACGATCAGAGTGGCAGATTACCCTATCTACTCTCTTAATAATAGAGTCTCCTACCACCACAACCTATCTAGCATTCCTTGCACTCTCATCCCCACCCGTACTAGAGGGGCTGTTCCCACGACTGAGCTAATGCTCCCAACATCTTCACTCAAACGGCAAATCTGTTAGGCTGCACAAGATCAGGACTAGCTAAACCTTTCCTCTTCTTTCCCCCCACTGCTTCCTTGCCCCACTGTTACCCAGCTATGTGCCTGCTCACCAACTGTCTCATCTCCTCCCACTCCACTGCCTGTCCCCACTAAACACTGCTCAGGGAGCAGCAGACTCCTCTGAAGATTGTCAATCTCTCTCAGTGTTGCAATTTGCCTCTCCAGATCTCCAATCGCTCACTCCTGCCAAAGATTCATCCAGGCATGCATACATGCAGCAGGATGTGCACTGAGTTAAAAGAGCAATCTTGCTAGCACTCATCCCCAGTTACAAAAACACAAGTGAGCAAAACAATATTTACCTTTTTGATTTCAACTCCTGTTGTTTCAATTCCTACTTTAAATAGCCTACTTTCAAGCAAACTCCAGTGAGCAAGCTCTGTGAGTCAGTAGTGGGTTTACATTGCTATTACAAATCCCACACAGGTGGAAATTAAGGGGCACTCCCCCTAATTAGCTCAGCAGCAGCACCCACAAGGAGGGGAACAACAACAGCAAGAGAAAACGTTTTTTTTTTTAAAAACAGCAAAGAAATAAAAATACATATATAAGAAAAAGTGAATACATATTTAAACGGAAACAGCAAGGAGAAAAATATAAATAAAAAAGAGGGAAAACTTTTTAAATTAAAACAGCAAAGAAATAATATACATATAGAAAAAGGGAAAACTAATTTTTAAATTAAAATAGCAAAGAGAAAATATAAATAAAAAAGGGACAAAGTTTTAAATAAAATCAGCAAAGATGAAAAAATATCTACAAAAAAGAGGGAAAAAGTTTTAAATAAAAAATAAATAAACATTAAACCTGCTTTTTCACTTTTAGCAGAGTCACTTGGTATTAACTAATACCAACCACAGTCCACCAATAGTGATGTACCGAATTGTTCGTCGGCGAATAGTTCCCGGCGAACTTAGCGTGTTCGCGTTCACCACGGCGGGCGAACATATGCGATGTTCGGTCCGCCCCCTATTAATTTACTAATACTAAGTAAAAATTACTTAGTATTAGTAAATTGTGCCCCTACTCGCAATACCGCGAGTAGGGGCATGTGTATTAAACAGTGAGCAGCCTGTGGCTGCTCACTGTTAAAAAAAAAAAAAACGGGGTGGGGGACCTAAAAATCACAATAAGAGGGGGACCTATTGTCCCCCCGGCCCCCACCCCTGAGCGGCGGGTGGGGGCCCTAAAATGAACAATAAGGGGGGGACCTATTGTCCCCTCCGGCCCCCACCCCTGAGCGGCGTGTGGGGGCCCTACAAATAACAATTAGGGGGGGACCTATTGTCCCCCCCTGGCCCCCACCACTGAGCGGCGGGTGGGGGCCCTAAAAATAACAATTAGGGGGACCTATTGTCCCGCCCCCGGCCCCCACCCCTGAGCGGCAGGTGGGGGCCCTAAAATTAACAATAAGGGGGGGACCTATTGTCCCCCCCCGGCCCCCACCCCTGAGCGGCGGGTGGGGGCCCTACAAATAATTAGGGGGGGACCTATTGTCCCCCCCGGCCCCCACCGCTGAGCGGCGGGTGGGGGCCCTAAAATGAACAATAAGGGGGGGACCTATTGTCCCCTCCGGCCCCCAACCCTGAGCGGCGTGTGGGGGCCCTACAAATAACAATTAGGGGGGGACCTATTGTCCCCCCCTGGCCCCCACCCCTGAGCGGCGGGTGGGGGCCCTAAAAATAACAATTAGGGGGGCCTATTGTCCCCCCCCCGGCCCCCACCCCTGAGAGGCGGGTGGGGGCCCTAAAATTAACAATAAGGGGGGGACCTATTGTCCCCCCCCGGCCCCCACCCCTGAGCGGCGGGTGGGGGCCCTACAAATAATTAGGGGGGGACCTATTGTCCCCCCTGGCCCCCACCCCTGAGCGGTGGGTGGGGGCCCTAAACTTAACAATAAGGGGGGGACCTATTGTCCCCCCCAGCACCCACCCCTGAGCGGCGGGTGGGGGCCCTAAAAATAACAATAAGGGGGGGACCTATTGTCCCCCCCGGCCCCCACCCCTGAGCGGTGGGTGGGGGCCCTAAACTTAACAATAAGGGGGGGACCTATTGTCCCCCCCAGCCCCCACCCCTGAGCGGTGGGTGGGGGCCCTAAATACAAAGGGGGGGTGCCCTTGTTAACCCTCCCCCCCCCAAAAAAAAAGATCTACCTACCTACCCCCCTCACCCTAAAAATAATGAGGGGGGGAACCTTTAACTAAAACCCTGTAAAAAAATAGATAAAAACAACTTACCATTTGATGTTTTCTTTCTTCTACAATCTTCTTTTTTTCAGCCCCAAAAAAAGGCCAAAAAAAACCCCATAATAACCGACGCAATTAAAAAAAAAAAAAAAAAAAACGACCGCACAAAAAAATAATCCATCTTCACCCATGGAGGGCTTCGCGCAGACTGAGCTCTGCAGGGCGGGAGAAGGCTTATAAAGCCTTGTCACGCCCTGCAATTAGGCTAAGAACACTCTGATTGGCTGGTTTAAGCCAATCAGAGTGCTCTTTGTCATTTTACACAGCGTGGGAAAATTCCAAAGAACTTTCCCACACGTGTAAAATGACACAGAGCACTGTTATTGGATGGCTTGAAATCCATCCAATCACAGTGCTCTCTGTCATTTTACACAGCGTGTTATTATGTCGGTTATTATGGTTTTTTGGGGGGCCTTTTTTGGGGTTGAAAAAAGAAGATTGTAGAAGAAAGAAAACATCAAATGGTAAGTTGTTTTTATCTATTTTTTTTTTTACAGGGTTTTAGTTAAAGGTCCCCCCTCATTATTTTTAGGGTGAGGGGGGTAGGTAGGTAGATCTTTTTTTGGGGGGGGGGGAAGGGTTAACAGGGGCACCCCCCCTCCCTTTGTATTTAGGGCCCCCACGCACCGCTCAGGGGTGGGGGCCGGGGGGGACAATAGGTCCCCCCTTATTGTAAATTTTAGGGCCCCCACCCACCGCCCAGGGGTGGGGGCCAGGGGGGACAATAGGTCCCCCCCTTATTGTTAATTTTAGGGCCCCCACCCACCGCCTAGGGGTGGGGGCCGGGGGGGGACAATAGGTCCCCCCCTTATTGGGCCGGGGTGGACAATAGGTCCCCCCCTTATTGTTAATTTTAGGGCCCCCACCCACCGCTCAGGGGTGGGGCCGGGGGGGACAATATTTCCCCCCCTTATTGTTAATTTTAGGGCCCCACCCACCGCTCAGGGGTGGGGGCTGGGGGGGCAATAGGTCCCCCCCTTATTGTTAATTTTAGGGCCCCCACCCACCGCTCAGGGGTGGGGGCCGGGGGGGGGACAGTAGCCCCCCCCTCATTATCATTATGGCCCCCACCCGCCGCCCAGGGGTGGGGGCCGGAGAGGGGGAGGACAGTAGGTCCCCCCCTCATTATCTTTATGGCCCCCACCCACCGCCCAGGGGTGGGGGCCGGGGCGGAGGACAGTAGGTCCCGTCCCCCCTCATTATCATTATGGCCCCCACCCGAACCCAGGGGTGGGGGCCGGGGGGGGGAAGGAGAGTAGGTCTCCTCCCCCCCCCCTTCAACCACTATTGTGGGTTTTAAAATTCGCCTGCCTATTGAAGGCTATGGCGGTTCGCACGGTTCGCCGGTTCGCGAACATTTGCGGACGTTTGCGTCCGCCGTTCGCGAACCGAAAATTCTATGTTCGCGACATCACTATCCACCTCCAAGAAACTTCTGTTGAGAGGTTTTGATACTATATGTAGGATTATACATAAAGATGACTTGTAATAATCCCAAAATGTATATCATTTTGCTAAGCAGTATGTTTAACAGTAGTCTTTCCATCTTTACTTGTATATTTAGTGGACACACGCATCTTTTTCACTTCGTAGGCTTTTCTAGATACAGGCATCATACCTGGTTCTCCCTCTCCTCCCTGAACCTCATTTACTTCTAGATTGTAAACTAATTTGCGCAAAGCCCTCTTCACCTGTTTTGTTAACATAATTTGTCATGTGTTTGCTATTTGAAATTCTTATTGTGAAAAGAGCTGTGGGTTATAGTGGCGCAACAGAAATAGGTAAGAGAGTAAATACAGATTAATAAATATAAAGTCAAAATGTCCTTGTCATTAAGTAGTTAACATGCCAAAAGAGAGATTATATTAAACGATGTCCCTGCTGGTTTTACAGGTGTCCCGGTTCTCTTTCTAAACAGCTGATACCGTGATTACACCAGCTGTGCAAAGCAGACATAGACTTCGAGTCTGCACTGTTTTGACCCTTTCATAATGCGGTATGAAAATACTGATGTACGTGATGCTTTTTAAATTACAGAGCAGAAAATCTGAATTAACATCAATTATCATATATGAGACTTTTTTCGATGCCGAATTTTGTGACAAAAATGTTGTGTACTCATGTGTTATTTGCCCTTACCTAAAAATACCCATTGGCACAATGCTATGTCTTCTTCTGCCAAAAGATTAATTGCCGATGGGGTCAGTAGTTGTTCTGATTTGACAGTGCAAGAACATCAAGTTTAACTTGACAACTGAATCGTGTGATCAATTTCTGTTAATAAAATAGAAAAATAGCTTAAATGAAAAGATAATGAGAAGAAAATATATTGTTCATGCTGTTAATCTATAAGAATGTACATAGGACAAATATTTACTATGTTTATGAATACAGTGGCTACTTCCTTTTGGTGTTAATGTACTTTAAATGATTAATTAGTTTAATTATCTTTGAATTATGATATTAAAGCCAACATACATCCCGAATACTCGGTGGAACGTTCGAGCAGCATGTAAATATTTAGCAAACATAGAGAGAAATTACAATATCACATTTGATAATTATCACCCTTGTTAGGAGCAAGAGCAGGTTTAACTATAAGGCAACCCTAGGCAACCACCTAGGGCCCAGCAGTTAGGTGGTAGCCCATGGAAAGCATTACTTTGCATGGCCTCATTTACCACCCCTAAGTGAAATATGAAGGGCCCTGCAGGATACTAATCCTTCTATGTTAGTAGCAAGTGATGAGAATTTAGGATGTCAAAGCGATCACAATCCAATCATTGCAATTCTTTTTAGCAATGTTTTTAATATTAACAATTCAGTTCAGAAAGGGTCCTACACCTCTTGTTAAACATTCAAGTTTTGGCAATTGCAGTCTTTTGAAATTCAAAGGGACTTTAATATGCATTTTACATTTTATGTTAATGTTGCAAAATTGAAAACATAGCTGACTTGGAGAATTTATTTTTTTGACTCCATCTTTGTCAATCCTCACTGTCTTAGGTCTTTAATGATCTGCTGACATAAGGTCCTTCAACCAGCCTCAAGTAATTTATAATTTTAGTTTTTTTAGTTCACACCCCATTGTTTCAGGTATTCATTGATTTGATAACACCTTTTCCATTTTTTGGTCCATTTAAGATTCTTGTCTTTGTTTCTTCTTCTTGCTTATCTATCTGTCTATCTATCTATCTATCTATCTATCTATCTATCTGTCTATCTATCTATCTATCTATCTATTTATCTATCTATCTCTCTCTTTCTGTCTATCTATCTATCTATCTATCTATCTATCTATCCATATAGATTATATAATATCTAGACAGAAATACTTTAATTAATGTAAATATGTACCAATTGATCGTTGTTCTAATTAGAGTCCTGAACTAAAAAGCAGGTATTTAGAAAGTGACATTCACTTTAAGGACAGTCAAGACAAATTATATCGAACTTGATCTAAGAGGGCCATAGCCCTGACAGGGTTATAGGATTTCCCTAATTAACAAGTGTGTCAAAATACTTTAAAAAAGATCTTCTAGTGCTTTATTTATTTAAAAAATGTGTTTAATTAATGTGGATGGCAAAGTCATAAAGAGATCACAAAAGTGATTTGAAGGTGATACCTTTAATTAACATGTAATCAAACAATGAAAACTCTCTTCAGTTGCCATCCTTGAGGATTACAATTACCATTCTTTTTCCAAGTTCAAATATAATTAATGAAAATATTTACTTATTGTAGATTGCGTACTAAGTATGCCGCATTTATTGTCCACTGTAGGAACATATAATATTGTAGACATTTGAGAGCGAGAGAGAGAGAGAGAGAGAGAAAGAAAGAGGGAGAGAGAATGAAAGAAAATGAGTGGTCCTGCACAATAATTTTCTTTTTTAGGAGCAGTTCCCAAACAAACAATTTAAGCTGCTAGACATGGTTTGTTGCAAACACACTTAGAGGAAGCACTGTTTTTTTGAATAGAACTTTAAGTTTGTGATTTAATGTATGCTGTGAGTGTATGTATAATCTTCATGAATGTGTATATCATTAATGGAGGGGTGGCATGTATTTTGTTAAACTGTTCCCCAGCTAAATGAGTACATCATAAGCCAAAGCGCTTATAAATGAAAGGATATCAAATATTTTTAATTTTTAATTGTATTTTGTTTGTTTGTTCTGTGAGTGCTATAAATAGGCTCTGTCAATATGTGTACACCAAAAACAAATGTCGCTTATGTTTAGTTGGTGTTGGTCAGAGGGCTAGTCAATGTTCTGTTATCTTTCTGAGCGATTGGGAAAATAATTATGAACACAATCTGCAATGATGCCAACGTTAATCAATACAGTTTATGAATGTATTATATTCCAGACAAGATCTCTCTTCATAGCAAGACAGTTATAGTCCACTTTACTACAATGAGACCAATCTAAGATCGATCCAGATCATATCTTATAGTTCAAAGGCAGTTTTAACATATTTCTATTCATTTTTACATTATAAAGAAAGCCCTGGAATCTGTAAAGTCCTTTACTTTTTAATTTCCTTCCTTTTTTTCGATGTATCAGTATTTCGTGTTGCGTACCATAGTATATGTTATGCGTACTATAAACTCAATGGGGCATATACTTTACCTCCTATTAAACTCTGTGTCTGTTTACCTATTGTGATAGCTGTGCTTTGCAGGAACTCCTGGAACACTACCAAAGTCTCCCTAATACTTTTTTATGTCTCATTTTTGGAATATATTTGGATTTATTTAAACTGGCAAATCTTTCCATCTGTTGCTTTTTTTTGTGCCTTCTAATAATTTTTAAATACACTGAACAAAATTATAAACGCAACACTTTAGTTTTTGCCCTTGTTTTTCAAGAGCTGAACTCAAAGATCTAAGACTTTTTCTATGTACACACAAGGCCTGTTTCTCTTAAATATTGTTCACAAATCTGTCTAAATCTGTGTTAGTGAGAACTTCACCTTTGCCGAGATAATCCATCCATCTCACAGGTGTGGCATATCAAGAGGCTGATTAGACAGTATGGTTATTGCATAGGTGTGCCTTAGGCACACTGTATTGTTTGCATATAGGAGTTTGAATTGTTTGAATCCCTGCAAATGCAGGGATGTATTTGTGTGTAGAGTTGACGTTTGAATGTAGGGGTGCATTTGCATGCAGTGGTGGCATTTGAGTGCATGGGTGAATTGGTGTGTAATGTTGGAATTTGAATGTATGGGTGTATTTGTGTGTGATGTATTTGTGTCCTTGAATGTAGATGGCGCCTGTGTCTGACACACCTGATAAGAACCTCTTCCTCTGTCTCGTGCCATGGCCCTCTGTTTAAAATTAAGAACAGTGATCATGCCAAGGTCTTGCTACCAGGTATACAGAACAGGTCACTGGACCTGTTTTTGACAGGAGTGGTACCCAATACATAACATTGTCCAAGCAAAAATGGGACAGTTGGTATTTTATGTTTTTGTTGCAATGCTTTTGCTTGCGCTCTCCCCAAGCTAAAAGGTTAATCCAGAGGACCCTATGCTCACTGTGCCTATAGGTGTATCAACTACTCCTCGCTGACTAGGCCCAAAGAAGGCAAAAACAATTGTTTGGGTTTGCTGTATCTCTTGTACAGAAGGAACCTGCAGGCATTTGGTTTCGGGTTGCCCTTATGGGTGGGATCAGTCTGATTTACAAATGGTATAGTTACCTTTGTAGTGGCATAAGTGAGCACAAACATATTAAGAGTTCTCATAATATCTGTTTTTTGTATTTTTTTTTTTTTAACTAACACAGTCATTAATGCAGTGATCAACACTTTGCAAATGGGTAATCAAACACATCACTATTCATAGGCAAGCCAAAAGACCTAGTGGTCATCCTTGTTCTCAGTGTAGTTAGTTTTAGGCTCTGTTGTATTCACCTATTATACATTTCCAGTGATTGTCTTATTAACATAATACCCTCTTAATCCACGTGCATACATTTAACACCCATGCTTTTGCAGTCATACGGTATAATATGCATGTGTAAGAATAACATTTTTAGACCCTAGAGTCTATTCACTAAAGAAAGAATTCTAGTTTGAATAGTTATATTAATGACAAATTAGCTACGCCAAAACATAGGTGAACTAGATGTTCCAAATTGCATATTTTGACCTTCATTAAGCTGCTTGCCATTTTACTAAAGTTCACAATTTTCTGACAAAACGCATCATTTTTAAACCACTGACACACACATAAGTACTTATTAAACTTCTTTAATGGACCACTATGATTTAACACAGCGGTGGAAGTACTGCCAGTGCAGTCTGCTGAATTGCTGAACAGGGGACCAGTCTTAGGGCCTCCTAGATGCAGGGATAGCCGAATAGGAGGAATAGGAGGATGAGGAGGTGGCACAGGCAGCAGAGGGAAGATAAACAAGCAAAGAGCTGTTTGAGACCCCACACTGCCATCAGCCAGCAAGTATGACATGTATGTGTAAATGTATCTATGTGTGTATCAGTAAGTACCTGTGTGTCAGTGTGTGTATATGTCAGTGTGTGTATCTGTGTTTCAAGATGTGTGTATGTGTCAGGGCGTGCAAATGTGTCAGTATGTGCATGTGTGTGTCAAGATGTATGTGTCAGTGTGTCTATATGAATGTCACTATGTGTGTATGTGTGTGTGTGTGTATGTTCATATATCCCAGCAATCAAACAAAAACACAATATGCAAACACACCCCTGCATTTAAACTCCACAATTATATACAAATACACCCATTCATTCGAACACCTATATTACATACAAATGTACACCCGCATTTAAAAGACAACGCATACAAACACACACCTACAATCAAACACAAACATTACAAACACACCACTGCAGTAAAGTACCATATATACTCGAGTATAAGCCGACCCGAATAGAAGCCGAGGCCCCTAATTTTACCCCCAAAAACTGGGAAAACTTATTGACTCGAGTATAAGACTAGGGTGGGAAATGCAGCAGCTACTGGTAAATTTGTAAATAAAATTAGATCCTAAAAAAATTATATTAATTGAATATTTATTTACAGTGTGTGTATATAATGAATGCAGTGAGTGCGTGTATGAATGCAGTGTGTGTGTATGAGTGCAGTGTGTGTGTATGAGTGCAGCGTGAGTGCAGTGTGTGTGTGTATGAGTGCAGTGTGTGCGCGTATGAGTGCAGTGTGTGTGCGTATATATTAATTGAATATTTATTTCCAGTGTGTGTATATAATGAATGCAGTGTGTGTATGAGTGCAGTGTGTATGAGTGCAGTGCGTGTATGTATGAGTGCAGTGCGTGTGTGTATGAGTGCAGTGTGTGTGTATGAGTGCAGTGTGTGTGTGTATGAGTGCAGTGTGTGTGTATGAGTGCAGTGTGTGCATGAGTGCAGTGTGTGTGAGTGCAGTGTGTGTGTATGAGTGCAGTGTGTGTGTATGAGTGCAGTGTGTGTATGAGTGCAGTGTGTGTATGAGTGCAGTGTGTGGGTATGAATGCAGTGTGTGGGTATGAATGCAGTGTGTGTGTATGAATGCCGTGTGTGTGAGTGCAGTGTGTGTGTATATGAATGAAGTGTGAGTGTGTGTGATGCAGTGTGTGTTTGTGTATGTGTTGGTGGGGGTGGGCATTTTGATATATTATTAATTATTTTATTAATTATTATTTTATTTTTTATTTTTTAATATTATTATATTTTTTTATTATTATTATTTATTATTTAACTGAATTATTAATTTTTATTTTTTTTATTATATTTTTTTTCGTCCCCCCTCCCTGCTTGATACATAGCAGGGAGGGGGCTCCTTCCCTGGTGGTCCAGTGTCATTGGTAGTTCTGTGGGTGGGATAGGGGGGCTGGCAGAGCTGTACTTACCTGTCCTGCAGCTCCTGTCAGATCTCTCCTCCTCCGCGCGGTCTGTGCAGCTCCCTCTGTCAGCTCCCAGTGTAAGTCTCGCGAGAGCCGCGGCTCTCGCAAGACTTACACTGGGAGCTGACCGAGGTGCTGAACGGACGGCGCGGAGGAGGAGAGAGCTGACAGGAGCTGCAGGACAGGTAAGTACAGCTCTGCCAGCCCCCCTCTCCCCCGGTCTTTATTATGGCAATGCAAATTGCCATAATACAGACTCTGACTCGAGTATAAGCCGAGTTGGGTTTTTTCAGCACAAAAAATGTGCTGAAAAACTCGGCTTATACTCGAGTATATACGGTACTAAAATTATAACACTCCTTCATAAAACACCAATATTACACACAAAAGCACACCTGCATTTAAAAACCAACACTACCCTGCATTCAAACGCAAACACTATCCACAAGTACACCAGTGAATTCCAATGGCAACAGTACATTATACAAAGCTCAAAAAAAATATTTTATATTTTTTTCCATTGTGGCCAATTTTACCTTAAATTTTTAATGACTTTGTCAAATCACTTTTATTCCTGCTTTAGGGCCTGAAAACCATCCATAATAACTAAACATGGGTTTAGTATTTGTATCAAATTAGAAACTCAATTTTATGCTATGAATTTAGCCAAGTTGGATATTTTATTTTAAATTGTCACTTTTTGTCTAAATTATTTTGCTTACCCCCTAATCTCTGCTATAATGTGGACAGCTGCTAAAAATGCAAAGATGAAACAAACCATATCTGAATGATTTATAGGCGTGTTACAGTCACATTTAGGGGTTAACTATATTCCCTAGAGCAGGAAACAGATGAGAGTTAAATGAGCAGAACAGAATGAAAACAAGACAAATCGCAATGAACGTCTATGTTCCATATTTGAGTATAAACAGACCTGCAGCATCCCCCATTAGAGAGCTGCATGTTCTATGTACTGTAAATAATCATTGTTGGGCTCAGTCATATGATTCATGTATACATATAAATAAAAAGCTCCATTTACATTGTGTAAAGAAACACTGGCAATGTTTTAGTGTTTTTTTATGTAGGTTTTATCTTTCACATTAATTGACTATATAAAATTGACACTTCAAACAACAATCCGTGCATAGGTTATGGTTCTAGGAGGTCCCCTATCCTATCTCTATCAAGTCTACTGATAATGAATGACATAAAAGGGAAATCTATGCTCCCCCTGCCTGTGCAACAATCTGGTGAGCACACCATCATAAAATGTCCCTTTACTTTTGAAAGACTCACACATAGCACCAATGTGGAGGGTTGTTTCAACATCTTGCCCAACTGTCTTTCAGTAGCATAATGCACCCTGCCACTCTGCAAAACTTGTTCAGGAATGGTTTGAGAAACATGGCAAAGAGTTCAAGGTGTTGCCTTGGCCTCCACATTCCCTATGATCTCAATCAGATTGAGCATCTATAGGATTTGCTTGAACACCAAATCTGATCCATGGAGGTCCCACCTCGCAACGTGTAGGACTTAAAGGATCTGCTCACGGCCGTCTTTAACGCGGGGTAAACGGGGCCGCTTCCCCAAGCCCAGTTGCTCCTAGGGGGCCCCAGAGCAGCTGCCCCGTGGGCCCCACGATTTGCGCAGCCCCCATGGACCGGTTGGTGCGGCTGAAAATTGAGGGGATCTTGAACATAGATTATCAACAATGTATATTGTTTGAACCCTCCTTCACCTCAAGCTAGCCAAATGTTGTGAGTGGGTAATATGAGTTAGAAAATAACAATAAATGGTGAGGATTAATGGTGTGAATGATCTTGGTAAACAGTTACACCGAGATTTTTCATAACTTGGCTATTTTTACTTAAATTTTGCAACTGGGTTTTCAATTTATCACAACTTTTCTGACTTCTGGATATATCCTTTTGAAAGATGATGGCTGGAGACACATAGTTTGAGAAAAAATAATATACTGGGGGAAAAAAAGAGAAAAACTAGAGGAACAAGTTAAACAAGTGAAGAAGCTGAGTGAATTATTAACAGACAGAATAGTGACTAAAGTTTGGAAAGAGGATGGGAGAGATTACCATCATAGAATATGATGTTTCATTTTAGATTAATATAAAATAAATATCGATTGTTAAAACAGCTTTTATATTGATTATAAAAAACGAATCTTTCCCATCTCTGGATCAGTGATCCTAAAATGTGAAATCATAGTGATGTCATGTTGTGATGTCATAATGGGAACGGCTGCTACAACTGCTTGAACATTATATTTTCTACCAGAAAAGCTGAGCTTCACCAACATTGCGCTCCACCACAGATCTACTGTTAATGTTTTGTGTCTGTAGACTTGGAGCTTGACTACCCTCAAACTGAGCATGAGCTTTGGAAGTTGTAGCTGGATAGTTACTTGTGTTTCCTTTATCAAATATTAGTACTTATACAATGGGAATTGCCATCATTTTATGATTAATGCACACTGTGTTTGGAGGCTCTCCTTTGGGGAGGGAAAGGAAGAAAAATGTGCTTAACTTTTTAGATATTTAAATGCCTGTCTATCATCTGCCTATCTGTGTGTGTGTCTGTCTGTCTATCTATCTGGCATCTATCAATCGCTCTGTCCATTTGTTATTTAACATGTAAACATAGCAAACACCAATTCCATTAACATTTCGGTATATAAAGCATTAATGCAGAGAATGTTCCCCAGAGGTTTTCTCCATAGTGGGGTTACCTGAGTGCTGAATGATCAATCCGTGTGAGTTCAGAGGTTGCCCACATATTAGTTGCCTTCCTCATCCTATTTGTCCTTGTCACAGGCTACAGCATAACTTTGATTCTGTGAACTGTTTATACAATAATGAAAACACTTTAAGTTATATTGTATATATTCAATGTGTCATGCTTACTTTTTAATTTAGGGTGATGGGGTGGTTGGATCAGGAGGGATTGGAAGGAGATCTGAGTATAGCAATAAAAAGAGAGTGAGTTTGAGATAACTATCTCCTGAGGGGGTAACCCCCAAGTGAAATAAATTCACTAAAAATGAACAACACTAGACCAATAAACAGGAGAAATAGGAGTCTAATGATATATCCCAGGGTGTGAAAGACCTACGTGGGCTGGGACCAGGGTATGGCAAATAAAGAGAATGAAAATATAAACGGTAGATCGCCACATCAAAATAGTGGGCTTAAAACTTAACTTTTAATAGATCTGTAAAGTAAAATATGGGTGGAACTAACCACCTAACAACCCGTATCTATTTACAGTATAAACAAATAAAAACAACTATCAGAGACCACCATAAGGATAATAAGAGTAGGAGTGGAAGGGACTATCACCTACACAGTGCGTGGTATCCAAGGTGAAACACTCACTCCAAGATGGGTATCGATCACTTCTTTATCGAAGGATGTAACAATGATATGCAAATGTGGTCGGTCTCTGAGGTGAAGAGGGGAGGGGGGTCCTCCACCATTAGGAGACAAAGACCTACCAATAAAGTAAGTATAGGCTGGTTTAGCAGATGTACTGTGGGGTGAAGCTTACTGTTGTAATGGCTAGGTGGAGAATCCTGAAATAGCACACAGATTTGGGAGAATACCCTCTATAAAAATGTGCCTATCAAACTGTGCCTTCGAGGCCCCCTTAACCAAAAATGCCTACTGAGCCCACTATTATATGGGGATATGTCTACCCCAATAATTAAAAAAGCTAGATGAAGATCATTTTCAGCTTTCAAAAGTGGTCAACGGTCGTTACGATATCCACACTGTGTCTCAAGGTAGCTAAATTAGTTACTATTAATTAGATTCATGGGACGTGTAACCACTCATGATAAAAATGGTTAAGATGAAAATCAACAACTAACTGCTGATACAGTGGCTGTTAATAGCGCTTGTCGCTACCCCTGATGCGCGTTTTGCACACTCCGGCTCACCAGAGGGTGGAGTTCCACCGTTTATATTTTTGCTCTCTGTATTTGCCATATCCTGGTCCCAGTCCACGTAGGGCTTTCACTCCTTATGATATTTCATGAGATCTGAGTATAGATTGACAGAGGGGGTTATTTCTGAATACATGTTGGTGCTGTACATACAAAGAGTACATAACATGAAGCTCCCAGCAGTTGAGAGTTATTAAGGGAAATTTGAGTATTCTCAAAGTAGAAGGTGATAGCAGGATTATTTTCCTAACACAAATGAGTGTTGCAGAGAGAGTCAGTAGAGCAGAACTTTTAGTGCTGGTTGTCACCAATAATTACCCTGCTGCAGCAGCAGCAGGATACAGGAGGATGCTGACAACTGCACACAACTAGGGTCTAAGTATTGCCACTGGTCCTAATCACCTGTCTAAGATGCTTTAAGGGTTATCTGGCCCTTGTCAAGATGACAAAAATGTTGGTTTCCTGGGGTTGGCTATTTGTATATATACTGGAGATCTAAAACTCTAATATTTGTCATATTATATTTAACCAATTAGAAATATTTAGTTTTTGCCTTATTTAAAAAAACAAAACAGTTTAACAGTTATGGAGGTATTAAAGTTATGGTTTTCTGTACCTCTGCGTAATTCAGTCTTGTGCCTTCTATAGTAACATTACTACCTTGTTGTGGAAACTATGCAAGACTGTTCACTAAAACATGTTCAGTGCACTTTCTCTCTTAGCTCTTCTCCTGAACTGATATTAAATATGCAAAAATAAATGAAATCATAACAATATGGATGTAACAAGTAAGTGAAACAATTGGTGGAGATCTTTCTCTATCTGAATGAAACATGGTTACCTACCACATGTGACTGGATGTAACTTATGAATATATTAAAGTCAATCGAAAAAGTCTAGTTAAAATCAGGACTAAGATAGTTCTGAGTAGACTTAGAGATTGGCTATGAGACAAACTGCAATTTGGCCAAATTCAGTCATTGGATGAAATTCCAACTTCAAAGCAGATACGTCCCAGAATCTCAGGTAACCGACTTGCACAAGCTGCGGAACTATTCAATTCAGTTCTTGGTTCAGTTCTTATATTATAATGGTATATTTGTGCACATAGTATCGCGGCTGATTCATGCTCAGAAACTCGGCAGCAGCTGCCCATTAGACCCCAATTCAGTGTTCTCCGAATTGCACACTACTTGAAGTATCGAATGTCACCCACATTGCAATTTGGGGCAGATGTGCCGCGATACTATGTGCACAAATATACCATTATAATATAGGTATACGTGTATTCACCATCTAGCTTACATATTTTGATTAGCACTTATTTTTTGGTTCTTTTCTTTTGTTTTGCTGTACATACGTTTACACTTACTGTAAATTCACTAAACGTTATTTTCAACATTTTTTATTTTTTCCTCCAATTGTTTTATATTTTTCGTACTATTAAAAGTTACATTTTAATGATATTTTGATCCACTAAGGGCACTCATAGCTTGCCTCCTCTTTCCTGTTACTACCCTGGTAGTCCATTGTGGGTTAACCCCATCTTTTGAGTGTCTTTCCTGTAGCTTCCACCTTTTTTTCTTTTCTTTTGGTTCAGTTCTTGATTCAGAGTGCTGTGTCTTATACTAGAAAAAAGGGGGATGGAATGAAGAAGAAGCTTTTTTTTAGATAAAGAAACTTAATTTTCCATGATGTCAAGAGGTCTGTCAAATCATTTGGGTTGGATCTCCTGATCAATCAATAGGCAACAAAATAGATTAATGATGGTTAGGGTACAGTTATTATATGTAGGTTTTATTCATGAGTAATAACAGACCAAATGAGGTAAAAAAGGAGGAGCAGTAAAACCTTGACTGCAGACCAGCCGTTATACTGTTTGTTTTATATTTGCTGTGCCTGTGTGGGAGATAGCCTGGATCATTTCTTCTAGTGTGAGACTATATATAGCTTACTACTGTATCTAGTTAACTAGCTACTGCCAGGGACACTTAAAAACAACTTTGTGTGGGAGATATATTGTTCCTAGAGTGAGACTAGGTTACCAATATAGATGTATTAACTTTTTTTTAAAATTTACTTCTTGGAGAAAGAAAATCGGCGTTTTGGGGAGTGTGCTGTGTTCTGTAACAAAGAAAATATCCTCTTACCTAGCCTGGTTATTGATTGTAGTGTAAGATGAGGTTTAGCCTGCTGTGGTATCTTGCTAGATGGCTAGTACTTCGCAGAGCACTTGATATGATGCTGAATGATAGGTAGTAGATTGAAATTTTGTAATTGATCCCACAGCGAGAATTACCATTATGCAGTTGTTAATTTTAAAAAAAAATGTTAACTGTGTGGAGAAAGAAAATCCTATTTTTTTTTTTCTGAGTGTGTTCACTCCCATGTCTGCTGTGAAAGTGTGTGAGCACTGTGCAGTTTTCTTAAAGTCAAACACAATAACATCATAGTAGACATGTGCAATTCATTTCGTTCCGAATGTACATTTGGACTAATTTCGTGCAATTGGGAAATTATTGAATTGCCTAATTAGCCTTTTCATGCTGCAATAACTTCTGCTGCTGTTTCCACTGGTCCGGAAGTTCCTTCTACAAAAGATAGTTTGAGTGTAATAGCATCACTTTTTTATGGTTTTCAGAGCACATATTGGTGAAACCAGTGGACCCGTTGCCATTACTTGTTTTACCCCCTATTTCTTAGAGCCCATCTCCCATCAAGAACCAACTAAGGGAGAAATAGCAGAGAATTGTATAGATGCCATGAGTGCCACTCTTTACTGAAGATGTAGAACATAATACCCAAATAGTGATCCCAGTGTCTGGTCTTGGTGGTGGTGGTAAGATATCTAGTGCTGAAATGTAGAGTGCCTTTCTCTTCTTGATGGGACAATGGTGACAGCCCACAGTGGTAATTGTGGTGGTAGTGCAGGGGTCCAACCTTACTAGCCTGTCAAGCTAGGAGTGGATCTATAGAGAAACAGGGATATTGATCTTTCCTACTACATGGTAAAGTGATGGACGAAAAGTAAATTTCAGCAAACATCACAAATAATGTCAGATTGGTTGACAGTGCAGACAGGCATCTATCTGGACATTGGGATTGTGGTCACCTACGGAGCTGCAAACATGGTCAAAGGTCTTTGAGATAGTTCCTTTGTAGGTGTGTGCTGTTCTGCACACATTCTACATATTTTATTGAAGAGTACAATTCAAGAGAGCATCACAAAGGTTAAAACGATACTTGAGCATCGGTGGAGGATTGCTGGGTGATTCCAACCTCGTGTGAGGGCTAGCCAACTCTTGAGGCAGGAAAACAGGGCTTCCCACACACCATATAAAACAGAATGTTAAATCCAGATATATAATAGTTTACTTTTGGCAACTCAGAATTGCCATTTGAAGAAATGGCCGCTATCTATCCATTAGACCAGGCATTATTGTAGCTATATTTGCATGCTTGCACAGTCATAGGCACATTTTAGCTCCTTCTACTGACTGCTTCCAAGAAGGGTGGTGTCATCTTTATAGACACCTAAGCAAATATACCCAGAGCCAGGTTCCAGTGGCTCTGGAAAAGGTGAGCAACCAATTGCACGCATAGCTTTAGTACTTTGATGCAACAATATACTACACCATAAGTGCCTCCTGTGTTATTTTGTCTAATTTCCTGAGGATATTTTCAGTGACCAAAAGGGTACAGTGCCACCAGATGGCACCACTGCTGATGTGATTTGAGCCTGTCCTTTTGAGGCTCTAATCCTTGTGAGTTGACATCTTACAGTCTTTACATTTGCCATTTAAATAACCGACTTACAATATGTGATTTCCCCCTTTTTTCCTTTCTATATGTCCAATTACTGTTAGAATTTTACAACTACTTGAGTCTTCAGAAGTACTTTTGTACTGCCAATTAGGGTAGGTAGTCATACCAAAACCACATACGTTCCACTCTTGAGGTTGACCACTTTTGGGTTTCCTTCCATAGTTTATTCACCTAAACTTGGTTTAATTTTTTTTAAACTCAACCATTTGTAGATAGATTTCCCCTTCCCACCATGACACTGACATAATAAGTTAAAGGGACACTATAGTCACCTGAACAACTTTAGTCTAATGAAGCAGTTTTGGTGTATTGAACATGCCCCTACAGCCTCACTGCTCAATCCTCTGCCATTTAGGAGTTAAATAACTTTGTTTATGAACCCTAGTTACACCTCCCTGCATGTGACTTGCACAGCCTTCCATAAACACTTCCTGTAAAGAGAGCCCTATTTAGGCTTTCTTTATTGCAAGTTCTGTTTAATTAAGATTTTCTTATCCCCTGCTACGTTAATAGCTTGCTAGACCCTGCAAGAGCCTCCTCTATGTGATTAAAGTTCAATTTAGAGATTGAGATACAATTATTTAAGGTAAATTACATCTGTTTGAAAGTGAAACCAGTTTTTTTTTTTTTCATGCAGGCTCTGTCAATCATAGCCAGGGCAGGTGTGGCTAGAGCTGCATAAACAGAAACAAAGTGATTTAACTCCTAAATGACAGTGAATTGAGCAGTGAGACTGCAGGGGAATGATCTATACACTAAAACTGCTTTATTTAGCTAAAGTACTTTAGGTGACTATAGTGTTCCTTTAATGACTGAAAAAAGTCTTAATGATCGAATGGATCAAGGTAAAATTCTGTTGCAATGAATCTTCAACACCAATTTCCAAACCTTACAAGAACCTGTTATGTACAACCAGTGGAAATGCCTTAGGATGAAATGAGCCTTCATAAACAATGGGTCCAAGAATAGAGGTGACAAAGCCAGCCAAGTTCATCAACTATTTGACCTACCTAACTACTACACCAGGGGAGGTGTGGCTAGGCCTGCATAAACAGAAACAAAGTGATTTAACTCCTAAATGACAGTAAATTGAGCAGTGAAATTGCAAGGGAATGAACTATACACTAAAACTGCTTTATTTAGCTAAAGTAATTTAGGTGACTATAGTGTTCCTTTAATTAGCAGTGCTTTTCCTTCTGAAGTAATATCTGTTGCTCCATTCATAAATTCCTCTAGCAAATCATTTTTGACAAAGGAATAATCATAGCAACTACAGCATAAGGGAAGTAGGTGCTGTGATTGAAAACAGATAAACCAACTGTGGAATTATTCTCCTGCTCCCTCCTTGACTCAATTTTCCACGCTCATTCAGTGCCATTGGAACAACAATCTATGATATGCAATTAATCATCAAGTAAGAGGAGAGATCATGTCTTTTTTACATTTATTGAAGACCTATACATTTGATAGTTTTTTCCTCTTAATTAGTGAAATTAAAGTTGTGTGTACATTTACAAGTCACAAGTCTCTCTAACAGGTTATATTCTGGTCATAGGGGATAATTGACTAAACCTTCCCCTGCTGAGACTGGCTGAGATATAATTAACCTGTAAATCTGAGCTTAACCCCAATGGCTGCGTTTTTTAGGATGCCACATACATTTTTAAAGGTTAAACTAATTTAGATAACACTTTTAGTATTATTTTAAATTTGCATTTTTTTCCTCTTTTTTTTTTGGGGATAATAAATAATTTAGTAGTAAGGCAGAGAAAGACTACCCTGAGCCTGTTGTTGTCATTTGTAACCTCTTCTCTTTACACCATGCCCATTAAGTATATGTACGGCTTCAGTGCCTTTGATGTACATAAGTGTTTTTATTACATTTTACAAGTGTAATCTCTGCTCATCCTCCCGAGGATCAGAAGCAACAATTAAACAGTGTCTGTGTCTCAGACTAGTGGTTGTTATCCTGTTACCCATTTAGCTGTAGTTCATAGGTAAGTACTTAGCAGACACTGTTCCTTTCATGTTTTCCAAGTAGAAGACTTATTGCGTTCCTTGAAGTATAATCTAACTGTTACAGGAAACAACCTACTTGACACATTTTTTTAATAATTACAAACATTGCAGTGCATTCCCAGTCAATGCTAATTTATTGTTCTATGAAGCTAATCGACAAATAAAACTTCACAATGAAATGGTTACTCCAACCACCATGATGTATGAATCTGTATGTGTGGTGTTTCTGCTTGAAATGCTGCACATACAGCGATATCTTCACTTTTGCACCAAGAGCTAGTTGCACCACTGGCACACGTGACTTAGGGAGCCCTGATGTCAATTCTGTACAAAAATTATGCTTATTGTGAGCTTGCACTATGTACTGGTTACATCTGTTATCAGCTACTACCTTTCCAGACAGCATCTGCAAGGAGAATCTTCCATGTCCACTCCCTCTGTTATACCCTTCCTTACTTAAGACATCCTTTAACTGCTTGAGTTGCAGAATGGTCTCATGATTTCAAGAATGTGGTATAAATATAATTATGAAACCTATGCACATGAACATTTTCATTAACATTCGCATCAGTAAATATCTATAGTACAGGGTTAGAAACTGACATGTTAAAGGTACACTGTCCCGGGACACTTCGACTTTGCCCATAGAACAAAAAACAGCTTTTCTTCATTCTAAAGTGAAAGACTACCTTGTTAGAAGGATTGGTATGTATTAGTATTTATTTCTAACTTAATTTTTTTTTTAGCTTTTTTTAACTTATGTTGGCATAACATTATTAATTTCTCTAGCGGTACATTGATTTAGATTGTTTGACTGGAGGTGTAGTCAGGGAGCAATTGTTATTGCAAATCCTTAGTGACTTCATGACTTAACAAAAGACATTTAAAAATTCAAAAAGTCTAAAGGGAGAGCGATATAAGTTGAACGATAAGTCTCAAAAGATAGTCTGCACAAACATGGGTAATCCTCAAAGAAGTCACAGGGAAAAATGGAAATATGAAAAGAAGTGCACTTTTATATGAAAAATATATGTAGACTAAAAATATATGTAGACTTATGTACATGGCATCAAACTGTCAGGGTAACCCTCATAATTACTGCAGGTTGTACAGGTATGACATTTGCGGCAACCCTTGCGAATGGGATGACATATCACATTCGCTAATCTATTTTACATCAATAAAAGTGGAACTACTGCTATAGAAACCAAAAGGACAGTTCTGTTTTTCCTTTTTTTTTTTATGGATTGCCCGATATTTTGAGCTTTGCCCCATTTTCCTACGCGTGATCCTTCTCTAAATTTCTAGATTGATTGCACTCAAAAATCAGCTCTCGCGTATGTGGTCACTTTCCAATTACCATTAAATGCTTCAGCAATGGCCACCATAATTGCTTAGTGTTCAGAATGGCTATCCACCTCTATATTGCTTTATTTAAATGGAAATAGTTACAATGTTACTGAAAATTCTCAATATTGCTAGCAGCATAACTTCAGTCATAATAATGAAGTCCCTTAACACCTCAGCAATTATACGTGTTTCATTGCTGAGTGTGGGAGATGAGTAGTTGTAACTCATTTGCTGATTTTCCTACAGCTAAGCATTTTTTAAATGATACAGGATTTATTCAATTTCACTCATCTGTTAAAGATGCAGATCCCATCATTCATTTACCATGAAAAAATATTTTTATGATCATTATTATTAGTTTTTTTTTTATTTTAACAAACATAATTGTATTTTGAGTTCTCGTTGCCAATCATTATTTTAATAGTGGATTACAAGTCTTTTTTTAAAAGGGCATTTCAGTACATTAACTGTGGAGCCATTTCCTTGTTAATGCCAAATATTTAAATATTTTAACCATTTTATATATAATAGTAGGCATACATGGATATAGATGTATTACAGGCTTGGATTAAAATGTATTGCAGAGACCAGAACTCAGGTGTCTCCTAGCAAAACTCTTAAAACTCTTTAGCTCTATATAAAATATATAAAATATTCTGCAAATGTTCCCATATTTTAACTTTAGGAAACTTTATAACTGATGGTTTTTCTTATTGCATTTTCAAACTATATGTTTGAAACATGGAAAAAAATATTATTCGTTAATTTAAATGACACACGTGCAAATAGTGTTTTTTTATTATTATTATTATTATGATAGCAAAAGGTTTAATTGAGTAGAAAAAAAATCAGTGTGAAATGGATCAAAATCTAGGAATTTAAATGATAGATCTTGTAAAGGGTAATAACGAGCCTGGGGAAATGGCACATATAACATAGTATGTTACTACATTGATGAATATTTCAGAATTATGTGTATTCCTGAATTAGGTGATCTTCATCTTAAAAGATTAATATAATTCCATTTAAAAAAACTAACATAAATATATACCATTCATTTTGTGCAATGTTTAAAACCCTATAGGTGGGGGCCCTAATACTCAGGCAGGGGACCGTGTGTCAAATATAGAAAAAAAATATCTATTTTTTTCGGAGTTGCATAGCCCTTGTACCACAACCCCCCAAAAAAACTGGTAGATCACAAAATACACAGTGGTTACTTACTATGTCTGATTAATCCACTATCAGGCTTTTGGTGGTGGTTCCATTCTTATTATTTTATTATTTATATAGCACCAGCAAATTCCATAGCGTTGGCCATATTAAGTGATAAAGCATTAGGGTTAGCAAAACACTTGGTACATAGCCTTAATTTTTAACCCCCCCCCCCTCCCCCTTCTCAAAGGTGCATGGATCTGGGATTTTGATTTTTTTTTAACAATTTTTATCAAACATTTTTCTGGATTCTAAAGAATGCTTGGTTGTATAGGGAGAGGTATTAGCAGTAGAAAGAGGGAAGTGCTCATGCCATTGTACAGAACACTGGTGAGACCTCACTTGGAGTACTGTACACAGTACTGGAGACCATATCTTCAGAAGGATATTGATACCTTAGAGAGAGTTCAAAGAAGGGCTACTAAACTGGTTCATGGATTGCAGGATAAAACTTACCAGGAAAGGTTAAAGGATCTTAACATGTATAGCTTGGAGGAAAGACGAGACAGGGGGGATATGATAGAAACATTTAAATACATAAAGGGAATCAACACAGTAAAGGAGGAGACTATATTTAAAAGAAGAAAAACTACCACAACCAGAGGACATAGTCTAAAATTAGAAGGACAAAGGTTTAAAAATAATATCAGGAAGTATTACTTTACTGAGAGGGTAGTGGATGCATGGAATAGCCTTCCAGCTGAAGTGGTAGAGGTTAACACAGTAAAGGAGTTTAAGCATGCGTGGGATAGGCATAAGGCTATCCTAACTATAAGATAATGCCAGGGACTAATGAAAGTATTTAGAAAACTGGGCAGACTAGATGGGCCGAATGGTTCTTATCTGCCGTCACATTCTATGTTTCTATGTTTCTATGTCTGTATTTTTTATACCATGTTGCATTTGCTCATTTCAAGAAGTGCTTTAAAGGATCAACCTTGTTGAGAAAGTTTGGGTTTACTGATTGTGCGGTCTTCTCTCTTGCCCAATTTCCTCTTCCCTGGCCTCCACCCATGCTGGCAGATGGGGCTTATAATAAGAGGGGGACCTAGTGTCCCTTCCCCAGCCCCTACCCATACAATGAAAAATGTTGTGTTCATGGGCGTATACTTACATTGTAAATCTCTTTAATCTCTTTATAAAGAATTTGGAAGTGGGCAATAAAACTAATAGATCGTTGTTTGCAGATGACTCTAAACTAGGTAAGATAACACGGTCTGAACATGATATAACTTCTGTACAGAGGGGTTTTGGATAAATCCTGGAACTGGGCAGGCAAGTGGCAAATGAGATTCAATAGATTCAATACAAATAAATGCAAAGTCATGCATTTTGGAATAAGAAACCCACAAGCCACACATTTATCTATATATACATATACATTGAATGGGGTTGAGTTAGAGATAACATTAAATAGAAACAACTTAGGAACAATTAAAGAAAACAAACTTGACAACAGTATGGAATGTTGGCCTACCATTTCAGAAGCTAGTAAGGTGCTTTAATGTATAAAAAGGGGTATTGATTCTCTTTATAAATCAATCAACACCCCACCTTTAATATGATTTTTTTTAGAACCAATTTTAAAGAAGGTTATTGCAGAACTAGAAAAACTGCAGAGGCGAGCTACAAAATTAGCAAAGGGGATTGAAAACATTAGTTATGAAGACAGGCTGGAAAACTGCATTGGGAATTTGGATTATTTTTGTCTTTGTCTACATCCACAGCATAAAAGAATGGATTTCAATATTGAACCTGATGGAGTTTACTCTTTTTTTCAACCTAGACTTCTATGTAACTGTGTATGTAACTGAAAGAGGGCTTTGTGGACAACTCTAGTCCTTCTATGCCAAGTGGCAATGTGATCCCCAACATTTACAGAAGGAGTTAAGAGTAATGGATAGTCCAGATAAAATCCTAAATTTCCAATAACTCTGATGACTAGTACCCCTGAATATTGGAAGCATTTTCTGTAGACAAATGAGAGGAGATATAACTTTTGTTCATAAATGAAAAAAAAAAATGTTTGCTTATTTATGCATTTATTTACAGGACCTGAACACCATATTGCAATATTAAATCATATTTCTAATTAATATAATTCAGTAATACATCAAATTCTTTTGAATGACCCATTTCACAGACAATTCCTTTGACTTCATTGTTGGGATTGTTGGTTGTTGCTGTTTGATCACTTGTGTTGTGCCACAGTTTTGTGTTTATCTTCTACTAAGGGAGAATTAGGTAGAGAGTGGACAAATACAATTTGTATGGCACCATTTACATTCTCTCTTCTATTTTTATTGATTTTATTTTCTGTTCTGCTTTGCAACTTTGCCCCTTTGCTTTTTAATGCTGTTTTTACTGGCAGCTTTTATCTAAAAGTAAAGACTAAATCAAATCTCTCTCTTAAAAAAGCTAATTAACCTACTGCTTCTGTGTTATGCCTGCTTTGTAATTACTGCACTGGGTGATGATCCTTATGCCTGCACAAACTGTTCTGTGTCTTCTATTTTGCATCGTTAAGCCCCCCCAGTGCAGTTAACAAAATACACGTAAATAATAGAGCTGCCAAAAAATCATTAGTGAATTAACCGCTTCACTACTAAGCCAATTTTGATAATAGTGAATAGTGAAAAGTGAGTTAAGTCTGATGTTTATTTAAACGTAGTGCAAGATAGTAATACTAAATGTACAGTCCTATTCACAGATATGTAAACAATGGAGTATGTAAGTGTACACAATTTTATTTTCATATTTATTTATTTATCATTTGCAGAAGAATCAAGAATTAGAAATCATACTGTATCAATTGGATTTTCTAATTCTCAAAATATCAGATTGTGAATATTTTAACAATATATGCTTAAAGTACCTAGAGTAAATATAGTTACGTGGCTAAAATGATTCATTTCTATTACTTAGGGCATTAGAGATGGCAAATCTACTAATGATCTATACAAAGTGCATCTTCTTTCCCAAATGGCAATTAAGGTTTCCCATGTGCGTCACTAGGATGTGATGGGGTTGTGCCGGCTGCCGATACGGTGTCCTAGTTCATAGTCCTTGCTGAAATGCTAATGGCATTATAGTAAATTCTATAAAAATCATAAAAAATACTGTAATTCCTTGCTGGTGATTTGGATGTATAATTGGAACGGATTTTCTATAAAGTCACACAATATCATGTTTCACATGACAAATTCACAGAGGCATCACAGCTTCTGCAAAAATGATAAAACACTCCGCATCTATTACATCATTAATTGGCAATTTTAGCAATTAGCCCATCATCCTTATAAGGACTTTTGGTAGATTTACGCTTTGATTGAGTGGGGGAATTCAACAAATCTGAAGAAGTCTTTCCCCACAATACATACCTAGGATAGGTCCCTCTCAAAGGTTACCTTTTCAATCTCTCTATTGGAAAATAAAAATCCCCTCCCAACACCATCACATTCAAAAAGCTAAATCATCTTTCTTAAAGTCGCTGTTCATCCAGTGTAGAGCATTGAGTTAAAGTCAATTACTATAAAGTCTGAGCAAAACATTTTTCTCAGTTTCAAGCGTCATCTTTCAATAGGTACTTTCCTTGGAAAGCTATCATGTCTAATTGGCATTCATTATTGATCTTTCAAAATGTAATAATGATCATCCTAGATGTTTCAGATTCCTTTGACTCCTTCCTGAATCATTCCATTATTTTATGAAGACACATTAAAGGGACGCTATAGTCACCAGAACAACTACAGCTTAATGTAGTTGTTCTGGTCAGGATAGTCATTCCCTGCAGGCTTTTTGCAGTAAACACTGTCTTTCCTGAGTGTTTACATTAAGCCTAGGGACAACTCCAGTGGCAACTGGTGGTCCTTCCTGAGGCAGTGCTGCACAATATGCAGCACTGACATTTAGCTTCTCCAGGCTCGCTCTGCATGGAGATGCTGAACTTTCCCCAAAGAGATGCATTGATTCAATGCATTTCTATGAGCAGATGCTGATTGGCCAGGCTGACATTCGATTCCCTCCCCCTTCACACCTCCTTGCAAGGGGGAGACGTCAAGCCACTTAAATGTTGGTTTTAACACTGTAAGGTCAAAAATACATGTTTGTGTTCCTTTAAGTTGTCCTTCTACAATTCTTCTACAATTTTCATATCTACTATTTTTCATTTAGCCTATTACACCTATCAAAACTATGAAGAATAATCCCAGACTCGAAAAAAAGAGCAGACATGTGTTGCACCTAAATGTTCAGCGATTTTATTTTTAAATTGATTGAGTTATTTTTAATATTAATATTTCACCAACATATTTCACAATTTTTTTAACTCGAACAAGAGGTTAATGAGGGTCCTGATCAAACAAACTTACACTCTAGAGAAGGGTGAGAAAAAGGAACACAAGAGAAATATGGAGGGGTGAGATCACCAGTGATGAGGTTAGCTTCAAGTTAATCTAATAAAAGAAAAAAGGAAAGATGGTCATAGAAAAGTAAGGAATAAGGCAAATGGGTTTAAGATTGGAAAATTCTCTGGGTAGATGATGTTTGTCTAAAAAAAAGTATTCTTTAAGGGCTCTTAAAGAGCCAGAAACTATAAATCACGTTTTAGATTTCTGAATCTTTTGAAAACTTTTTAAAAAGTGATGATTATGTACTATTCTTGAAAACTATAAGACAACTAAAGCATAAATAGCCCTTAATAGGGTTGCAAATGTTTGCTATTAATGGAATGTTTTCTTGCTAGACAAACATAATGTAGTAGATAGATGTTCCTTGTTAAAATTCGTTTACTCTTCTTCGAAATGTGAAAGCAATATCTTTGTTTTGCTACTGAAATGACCCAGTTCCATTTACAAGGTTCATGCAAAAAGACCTTTTGATTTTTCTACCTTTTTAAAATATGTTTTATTTTTATTTTCAAGGAGTATGTATTTTTTTTTATCAATTAGAATCTATAAAAGTCCATTATTATGCTAGACAGGTTGTTGTTGTTTTTGGATATATGATACTGCAATGTTTTTGTTTATTTTTGTTTGCCTATTGTGAAATATTTAATATACAATGCAGAAATTACTACTAATATTGTTTTAGTAAAATTGTGTTTATTTGAATTTTATAAATTATATCCCAAAAATATATTTTATTGATCTTAGCATATATTTAAAACCTACTTCGGTTAATTTTCGTATTATTTTGATGTGTTTTTTTTTATTTGTATTTAGCCATATACCATGGATATTTTTTTTTCTTGCTAAAGGAATTTAGTAGACTTGTGTACATCGAGAAAATTCTGTTCGGCCAAGCCATGTTACGCTTGGGCTCGGTAGAATTTTTGTTACTGAAAACCTTATTTGGAAATGAATCAGATGACCCAAAAGAGTGCAAAAATGGGCCAAGCAGTGTACTGCAAATTATATACATAATATAATATTATCACAGTATACTTTTAGGAGCATTTTCCTGCCATTTGGTTTACAAATCATGTAAAAATAAGTAACAGAGGCTAGACTAGAGAAAAAGAGGAACTTATATCACAATAAAGGAAACACTCAAAAATGGAGAATGACCCTTAAGTAGTGAATTACAAAACCAAAGAAAAAGCAACAGTGAGTGTTCCTAAGGAAATGGGAGACATTAATTCTGAGATGATTACCAAATAATTAAAACTTAACTTTTAATAAATAGCAATAAAATCAAAGACCCATTGAATAAAACCAAATTCAAACGTAAGAGATGATATTATGTGTACCCTACTTTCTTGCTAGTATGCTTAAGTATATAGAAACAGTCAATAGGACCAAATATATTTCAAAGTACATCACCTAAAATATATAATATGAAGGGAAATCCTTCTAAGATGATATTATCAACTTAAATATCAATATACTCCATGACAGATAGTTCCTCTAAATGGAACACAGTTAAAAAATGTTACAAAAAAGCTGTAACAACTATGGTAACTGCAGAAAAAATATACTGAGATAATGATAGTAACAATTTAACCTTTTATAATTAAAAAAAGACACAGAGAAAAAGTGATATATCTCAATATTAGTAGTCTTAACGTGCCTCTGAGGGCACCACACTTGAATTAATAAAATACAGTTGTAATCCAGGGTTCCTCTCTGAGACTTGATAAAGGTGCATACTAAACACAGAAGGCTTGCATGGCAGAATTCCAAAAAGTACAGTGATACTGACCCAAAGCATAAGAAAATTCAGCTCCACTATTCTTAAAATCATGTAAATAAACCACAGAACTTTTGGTATTCTGTTATGTAGAGCGATGGAACTGGATCTTTTTGGCCCGATGGATCAGCAGTGTGTCTGGAGAAAGAAGAATGAAGAATATGCTGAAAAGAACATTCTGCCTACAGTTAAGCATGGTGGTGGCTCGGTGATACTCTGAGGCTGCTTTGGTTCAGCTGGCACTGGAAACCTGCAGCATGGGGAAGGCAAGATGAATTCATTGAACCTTTAGGAAATCCTAGGACAAATCATGCTGTCTGTGAGGAAGAGCAAGCTAAAGCTTGGGAATCATTAGACATTTCATCCCAACAATGATTGAAAGCATATCTCAAATTCCACCAAGGCTTCGTTGCAGAAGAAGTCCTAGAAAATTCTACAGTGGCCATCACCGTCACCTAACTTGAACCCCATAGCAAATCTCTGGTGGGGTTTGAAGAAGGCAGTTGCAGCAAATAAACCCATGTATATTATTATACTAGCTCATTTGAGCAGGGTCCTCTTCAACCTATTGTTCATGTAAGTCTTTGTAATTGTCTCATGTATTGTTAAATCTCCCCCTTTGATAATATTGTAAAGCACTATGGAATTTGTTGGCGCTATATAAATACTAGTAATAATAATAATAATAATAATAATAATAATAATAATAACTGGAGACAATTGCTCATGACCAATGGGCTAAGATTCCTCAGGAATGCTGCTGGAAGGTGGTGTCTGGCTATGCATCTTGTTTGCATCAGGTCATAACCGCAAAAAGGTGCTCTGCTAAGTACTAAAGATGCTTGCCATGAACGGGTTGGATAATTTTGAGACTGGAGAAGTCTTTATAAGTTGCATTTTTAGTTGACTTTGGGGTAAACACTGCAAGAATTTGCTTCTGTTTAATTGGTCATTGCAAACAGCAGACAGTCTGTAAATTTTGACAATAAACCTAAACGTGATTTTCAATAGGAGTTCAATCATTTTATATATATATATATGATGTATACAGTTGCAATTAAAATGATTGTTATATATATATATATATATATATATATAGTAGAAGTTTTATTCGTATTCTTAGTATCTCTTGATATATAATTTTGATGGCACCTCTTAATGTGAGCTTAATGTTTCATGGTCTCTATAATAGGCCCCACGAGTACTGTTCAACCATCAGACATTGTGTGGTTATGTAGAATATATATTATAGACATATATTTTAAAATGGGAATCTCGTAGTAAGTATTTCTTCTGAGAATTAAAAATTACGTTTAGAATGGTCAAATATTGCAGACGTACATCTGTCTGTGCTCTGATAAAAAAAAAAAAATATTAAACAACATATCATTTCTCTTCTGATCTGTGTTGTATTTCCCCAACAACATACTTTGTATTTATCCTAGGCTATAAAATGCTGAAATATACCTAATGTAATAGATATAAACCATTAGTCAGATCTTGGAGTCATTTAGTAGTTAAGATACTTTGATATATCTCTTCAGCAACTGAAGGTGATTCCATGGTACAAGGGGATTTTACAATTCCAAGTCCTGCACTTAAATTTGAAAGCCTTTTAATATATACTATAAAACACACAATTGTAATTTATTGCTTTTGAACAGAACACTAGTATCCTACCAGTGTACAAGAATTGCATTTTATCTTGTTTATGGTCTTTTTTTATAAAGTGAATATATATAAAACTGTTAAAATTCATGACAGTACATAGCATCCGTAGAAAAACATAAACCACTACATAGATTGGGTTCTTATGATAATTGCTACAATATACTAGAAAATTCTCTTTTATTTTTTCAAATGTAAAAACTAAGCAAACTGGTATCATAAAGTAAGAATAGGAGAGAGTATCCTATCGTGCTGAGTCTATAAGAGGAGTCAAAGGCAAAACAATCCCATTCCATTAAATTGTAAAATAAAATGAGTAATTCATATATATATTATTAATGATTAACAAAGTTAACGTGTGCAGAGCAATCAAGGCACTATAGTATGATATATCAAATAAGTAGCTACATGAAACATAGTTAATGGAAATATAACTATTATTTTAATGTCTGTCTGGCAATCTATATGTGCCTATCTGTCTGTCTGTCTATCCATCTAAACTTTAGGGGCTAGTGTTTGTTTAAAATGTGTGAATCAAATTGTTGAATCTTATATATTTATTGCTTAAAGGGTTACTCTAACCTCCATCACTGCTTCTGCTTTTAGAAGTTGTCATGTCATTTAGAAGTTGGAGCAAGTAATTTGTATGTGCAGCATTTCTGCTTGAATTGTTACCTATACAAAGATTTGTGCAATTTTGGACGTGGTCTGGTTGCACCCCCGCCACACTTGACTGAGGCAGCCTGGAACTCTGTTCCACAGTACCTAATGTTAGCCCTGTGGAAAAGTTACATTTGTCGTCAGCACTCCCTACACACTGATTTCAGACATAATCAGCTTCTACCCTTGCAGGCACTGCAGTTCACCTTCAAGTAGACACCTGCAAAGTAGACCCTCCCTTCTTCTCGTGAGTTCTCCCAGATCTCCCATGCTCATTTCAGTAGTGCTTTTTTTGTCCTCTTCCCTTGTCCATGAACATTTGTCCCCTCCATCTATTCCTTTCTCATGAGATACCTCCTGCCCTCCACACCTGTCTAAATTTTCTATCAATGGTCCTTTTTTGGGGGGCCACACCACACACCCTCCCTCGCCTCCTTAGCTCAGATCAAGAGCAATCCTTGCATGCACTCTGAGGTTGTGGGCATGGCCCAATCAAATGCTTCTCTATGAAAATCATGTGATTGGAGCTTGGAGAAGGAAGCAGTGATGCTGCGTAACAAAGGCCAGAGTATGGAAATGATCGAAGAGAACTTGGCTTGGCAATGGATTCAAGGTAAGTTTTAACTTTATTTAAGAATTCCTTTAATGTCCTTGTAGATTTTCTATAAATGGACTACATAGTTTATATTCATTGAAGAGGACCTTTAAATATCTTACTTTCTGCCTGATGTACTGTAATTCACAGCTATACATAAACAAACACACCACAAAGATGTGTCTCTATAAGTGTCTTTCTACCGGATTGGAAGAACAATGTGTTATTTAAAAAAATAAAAAATAAACTTTTTAATTATTATTAAATAACAAAGGGAATACCCGGTAATCTAAAATAAAAAAGAAACAATCTGTCATTATAAATAAACATATGTATTTTTAACATTATACTGTCCCGTTGAAAAAAAATAAAAAATACAAATACAAATATGAAAAACAAATAAGCAAACAAATTACTACAGGGTTGCACCTTTAATGGCTGTAATGAATTTGGGTCTATATACATAGAAGGAAGTGCCTGAAGCAGATATAATAGAGCTAGTTTTAACATGCATTATCTTAATGTAATGCTATAATTAATTACTCCAAGTTAAGCTACACAGATGGAAAATAAGAACCGGAAGGCAAGGCTCCTAAAAGAATCCTCTTATCAATCCCTTTCTTAAACATTAGCGCCCAGTGTATATTACATGTCATGCAGATCACAGCTGCAGAGCCAATTCACATCATATTAAGTATTTGGATGTATACTATAATTGCTCCAGGCATGAAAGGAGAATGTAAAGCCTCCCGGTTTATTCATGAATTGGACATAGCTACAAGTATATATAATCAGTACAAAACTGGCGATACCTAGAATAATTAAGCAGTGAATAAATAATAAACCGTATTCTACATATACAGCATCAGTATTTACCAGGAAAATAAAGTGATGGAACCTATTATCCATCCTTATTTATAGAAATATGCTAATTAAAAAAATATATATATTTGTATAAATATTTTATATGGTTTATATATATTGCTAAATACTCCAAGAAGCAATGGTATATATTGCTTCAATACTGATCAATCTCTAACATCAATTGTTTTAAGTGTTAAATTAAACTCTATCAGATTGATCAGTTTTGCTACAGATTTGAGGAAGAGAGAGAATCTCTCGCAAGCTTGTCTTTTAAATATTATGTTAGTCCAATAAAAAAAGATATCATTGCATACTGCAATACTCTGGTATTTTGTCATCAAAATTCTCACTGACACACACAAGCTCATTGATACACAACCTTATAGACAAACAATCTCACTGATATACATAAGCTCATTGACATAATAACACTAGCTCACGGATGCACACAAATAGGCTCACTGACAGACAATCTCACTGACACACACAGGCAAGCTTATTGGTATACACACACACAGACAAACTGACACACATAAGCTTAGTACAGACAAGCTCACTGTCACACACACTCATGTTCACTGACACTGACTCACTACAGACAAACTCATACACACATGCCCCCTACAGAAAAGCTCACTGACACACACATGCTCAATACAGAAAAAAACAACCATATGTGCAAATTTCCACCCCATCACCCCATGAAGCTGTATGCCAAGACCTTGGCTGAACGACTCAGCTCTTTACTACCAACCCTTGTCCATCACAACCAATCAGGCTTCATTAAAGGGCGCCAAGGATCAGACAACTCCAGGCATTGCTAAATGTTATTCACCGCCTCAATACAGAGATGATAGAGGGCCTTTTTCTTCACAGAGAAGGCCTTCAACAGACTTAATTGGCTATATATGAGGAAGGTACTCATTAAGTTTGGGTTCCCACCAACATTTATCACTGCAATGATGGCACTGTACACTTACCTGACAGCAAGTGTAGCCAATGCAGGTTTCATATCCCCGCCATCCCACATTTCCAATGGGACAAGGGTGCCCACTCTCTCCCCTTTTGTTTATTCTCTGTTTGGAACCTCTAGCCCAACTTATTCAGATGTCCCCAAATATATGAGGAGTAAATATTGGAGATCAGATGCATAAACTATCATTATTTGTGGATGACATCATTCTGACTATTACTCAACCCGAAACGTCTTTGCCACACTTAATGAACCTACTGTCCTCCTTCGGCTACATATCATTCTATAAGCTTAATACCAACAAGACCCAGGCTTTACCTATCCACATGTCACATGACAAACAAGTACTTTTATCCCAACAATTCCAGTTTGACTCGAGGGATGAATTTTTGGTGTACTTGGGAGTACGAATCACTAAAGCAATCACAACAATATTTCAACACAACCACTTATACTTACTCACTACATTACGCCAAGAGTTAGAGGATTGGAAAGATGTGAAAATATAATTGACAGGTCGTATTAATGCCCTCAAGATGATGGCTCTTCTTAGACTGTGCTGGGAGAAACTACCAGCCAGAGAAGAGAGACGCAGAATGCTGGCTCGCCTCTTTTTGGAACACCCCAATGAAACCCTAATTGCTCTCTAAATGCTATAAAACGCAAAACAAACCTAGAATCCTACCTCCACTGATATTTATACCACAATGGGAAAGTGAATTGGGGAAAACAGTTACACAAGAAAGATGGGTTAAGAGGCTGAATGCATTCGGAGGAATGGCCCGATGCTTCTCACATGTTGAGGGCACCGCAAGCTGATCTATCACTGGTATCTCACACTAGACAGACTCAAACACATATACAAGAATGCTTCTGATTGGTGTTGGATGTGCGATTCAATAGGGGTACTATGACTCATGCCTGGTGGGATTGCAGAGGAATAAAGCCATTTTCGGCTACTGTGGCAAAGCTAATTATAGCACTAGAGCTCAAGGTTCCAATGTCAACAGAAACATTCCTTTGGTTGGAATTTCCAACCCAGTTTAGCTTCCACGAGAGGATCTCTCATGTGGCTTTAGCTACTAGAGCTATCATTGCTTTACACTGGAAATCATCCATATGTCCCACAGAAACAATGTTAGTGGACAAACTAAATCCTAATTATGTATATGAAAGGAGGTCTATAATGTCCGCTAGCTTGCAAACACGTATATCCCAAATCTGAGAGCCATGGAAGATCCTTTACCCCCCACTACCCCCACTACCACGATAATATAATCAATCTATCCAGCTTAATCTCACTGCACTCCCTACACACCTCTACACGGTTACTAGGGTCACAATATGCAAGATAAGTTTTTATGTTCATGTTGGTTTATGTTTATTTTAAGTTTTTATTTTTTATTTTAGTACATCTCTCTATTACTAACTGGTTTCATAAACTGAATATACCAGATACGAAACATGCTACCCACCTTCTTATACTTCAAAATACCTATAAGCAGGGAATAAAGGGGGATCATGTGGTGCTATCTTGTAGATATCTGATGGCCAAAACACAATGACATGACAAACTAAATCTTCATTTAAATGGTTACCAATGTAACAACCCCCTTGTCATATTCACTGGATGAATAAAGATGTTGGATGTACAATGTAAAGGATCCTGCTATCCGTGCAGCACTGATCCTTGTAGCATCTCCCGAAATCCAAGCTGAAAAGAGTGAAGTAGTGGTTAAAGCTCCCAATCCCCCAAACATGAGTCGAGACTTCATGAAGGGGTAAAACGATCTGCTTTATTGATGGCCAAACACAGCCCTTTTATGATGGTCTTCCAGCAATCGAACTCCCACATGGGACCTTGTGGAAGACTGTGACAAAATATACAGCACCAATCAGTGTGCAGTACAATTATTAAACACACCCACAGTAACAGTGTAACCTCTCCTCTCTATCCTGGAGATAATTAACTCAAGTGGTTGCAGAGAACCTAATTATCTCCAGGTAGAGAAAAACTTTTCCTTTTTATATTTTACAAAACTGTATTAAAATCTATAACTTAGATTTAACCGAACATATTCCCCCTGTTCCACATACCCCCAGATAGCTTGGATCTGAGCGCATATTATAGGCGAATAGCGCTCAGATCCCACGAACACAATTCCCCCTGTTCCACATACCCCCAGATAGCTTGGATCTGAGCGCATATTATAGGCGAATAGCGCTCAGATCCCACGAACACAGTTCTCAATATCGTCGAGTGAAGTGTAAGTTCACCAGTTGTTCGTTAAATTCAATCTGAAAAGAGTTCCATAATAGTAGCTACCTGGGGTCGGTATGTCTTGTGTGAAAGGAAAGTCCCGAACGGCAAAGTGATTAACGTGTTCGGGAGATATTAACCGTATGAACAAGGGCTCGGTACTTATCAGCGGTGGGTGGCAGAATAAGTGTCCGAAAATAGTTCCAGAGGATTGCTGCCTTTCCACCGCTAAGCGTTCGATGATTTTAAAATGGCGACTGCCACGTGTTCGGCAAACGAACGAGGACCACCATGCCTTTTAGTCAATTACCTTGCGGTTAACCGCAAGGTCTGGGAGGTAAATGAGCAGCACACGACCTCAGTGGGAGGTCGGATGCTTCGGTAGTTTGGTTCTTTGGAACTGCACGAAATAGGTGTACATACACATGTTTAAACGAAATGCTGTTCCTCTGAGGCTTGTTAAAACAGGGATTTCGTTACATATAACAACTGCATGTATGTACAATTCTTACAATGTGCCAAAAGATGTACTGTATTGTACTTTTTGCTAATAAAACAATAAACTTTAATTATGAAAAAAAACAACCTGTAAATTGGTGATTAGAAGTTGGTGTTAAGTTGCAGTGGCTAGCAGGGTGACACTGCACTAAAGGTAAACTACAGTGTCAAACTAGGTTGAATGAAGTAGGATATGTACCACTGAAAGGGTTTGTCCAACCCTTTTTTAATCAAATAATTTTTAACACAGAATGCCATATTGGGCATTAATTTTAGGTCCTTTACATTAAAACCCTGTAAAATAAAGTATAAACTTACCTGGAATCCAGCGCTGGGTAAAGCTACCTTCACTGGATTCCATGCCCTGTCAGATGTCCGACTTCCTCTCCATGGTCCAATCAAATAGATTCATGCTTCATAGAGAAGCATTTGAATGGATTCTTCTCCCGGCTCTGACAGTACCGAGCTAGATGCAGCTCCAAGCTAAGCCTAGTCTCACACTGGAATCAATGACCCAGGCTACCTACAACTCACACATAGGCACAGCAAGTGTAAAACACACAGTATCACTGATGGTCTGTCTCCATCAATAGTTAAAGTCAAAGGGTCTAGAAAAATCTTGCCTTAAAGTATAGATTTATTTTACTGCTCCTTCTCTTTTTCCTATATTGATCAATTGCCACTTGATCTGTGAATAAAATCGGCATTTAATGGCTGTACCCCAACCATCAATAGTATGTGTTCTACCTTTTGATCGGACAGATCTCTTGTCCATCATGAGAAATTAAGCGGTTTACTTGCCCCCACCCTAAAAAACAGCCCCTTCTCCATTTTATCCTCCATTTTTCTAGTGTCATGAATGGCACTCCAAATCATGAATATAAATTGTTTTCCACAAGATTGTGGCATGTGGCAGGTCAGAAAGAAGGGTCAATCACTCAAGTGGCCCTTTGGACAAGTTGTAATCCAGCCCAAAACAAATTTCCAAATCATATAGGTTCAATAATTTGATCTATGTTAGTCTGAAGCCTGTGGTGGACCTTTGTCTGACAGCCACTAGTTGGTGTGTAAAAATAGTTTTTTTTTGCAAGGCTGCAGTGGCAGAAACTATGCCAAATTGCTTAACCTAGACTGTTCTCGTCACCTACAATGTGCTACTTAAATTAATTACACATAGTAAAATTATATTATAAATTGATGGATTGTTCACAACAATTGACCCAGATCGTCTAATATATGTTTTTTTAAATAGAAAAGTCAGATCTGGTAGTATATTCAAAATCTCATTTGCAAACATTTTTTTTACAAAACATCACACAAGATCTTTGGAAATAAATAAATACAAAAACAAGCACACTTTGCCATGTAGGAGTAATAATTCTGTCCATATAGCCACAGTCACATAATTGTAGATAATCCTTGGTGGTTAACATCATGCAAACATATAGTGTAGAATGTTTGGATAACATGCACAGCACTGCCATGGCAGCAGTAACAACATGTATTTCCCTGGGAATAGATAGAAATATCTAACAGTGCATACAATGTTATGGTTTTGTTAGAGTTCATGCTAGGAGAAAAAGTAAGGAATCATATATAATTTGTATTCTCAAGAAACTCTAATTGTTCTTAAATCTGAACATAAGCCAAATGTTCATGCTATTCTCTACTGGTCTAGACAATTAATGCACTTGATATTTAAGTTAATAAATTGCAGTGACAGTTGATAAGCCAAGTAATTTTGTGTGCTGTCTGTCTTCAAGACATTAGGAGATCAAGTGACTGCACTCAGAAAGAATGACAATGATATCTTTGTAATTTAAATGTCAGATTTAGAAAGAGCCCAAAACTATATGGACACACTGATATTGGCGAAATGAACTTAGATATTGTCATTGCCAAAGATGCAGTAGTAATTATTCAAATGTTACTGATTGTGGGCAAATATGATTTAAAAATACTTAGTGCAAAACATTAGATTCAGACGGCAAATTATTTAGAAATCAAAAATCACGTAACAAAAATAACACGGAAATAAATACAACTGTTGAAAAGCAATTTTTATTGCAAAACATGCTTAGATTTTCCTTCTGTTGGTTTTTTTTTGTGTTTTTGCTCCCACTCTCTTTTTATAATATGATTTTTGAATAAATTGTGTGGGACTTCTTCATGCAATATTCAGATAGTCAGAACTAGCTTCTGAACTGACCATGTATTGTTCTGAATAGAGTGCAAGCAGTTAAACGTTTGCCCATTCTCGTTATTCTCAAACTTGCTGTTTCTTTGTGCATTCGTGAGAGTCACCCTGAGTTAGAAAAAACGTAATCCAGATGCATACCCTGTGCTTACCGTGCCTAGAGAGTATTGGCTACACCTCATTTACAGGCCCAAAGAAGTTCAAAATGGTCATCGGGTTTTGCTGTATTTATTATGCAGAGGGAATTTTGGGGTATTTCTGATCTGGGCCTCTCTTGTTGGTAAGATTCATCTGATATATGACTGGCCTAACTTCTCTCTCTAATGGCACATGTGAGCAAAAACCTGGGATCTGAGCTCGCAAAAAACAAGTGAATGATAATTTGCAAACATGCTTCCTGCCTGAGCATTTAATCCTGAATTTTGTTAAAACTGGTGCTGCATGAGTCTTCTAAGTCCAATACTTTGTATAGGGTTTGGATGGGAATGCACTGATTTTAATCTGTACACTGAATGCATTTGGTGATTGGTCCCACTGACTGGATTTTGCTTTAATAAATATTAGAATTGCCATTTCTGTTGGAATCTGACCATTTTCAACAGATTTTATCCATTTAGAAAAAATCTGGTGTTTAGTTATAAACTGTGTCTTTGTTAATCTACATGATTAAAATCAGAATCACAGAAAGGGAATTGGGGGCACACACGGAGCATGCATTTCTCAACAATGGTGCTGCCATATAGACCAACATTATACAAAATAGAGATTAAGGAACAGCATGGCCATGTGGTTGAACTGAATCCCCATATTTGTTTGCTGAGATAGTCGATTTTAAGCAACCTTGTAAAATGTAAAACTGTACTTCTATATGTGGCCTGTTCCTTAATCTGTATTTTGTATAAAATCAGAATCACGTGATTGTATTACCATAGAAACTTTACAAAATATTCCCTTAAGTATGTATATAGACATTATACCTTGATAAAAATAGAATAATATACAATATATATATATATATATATATATATATATATATATATATATATATATATATATATATATATATATATATATATATATATATAATAAAACATTTATAAAACCAATATCATAGAGTATACAAATATGGTACCTACTTTTACTAATATGTTTTCCTGGCACTCTAGAATCCCTTTAATAGCCAAAGTAATCGAGAACAACCATGATATGTCCCTCTTTGTATATAAGTGACTTAAAAGTCATGAGTTATTTTAAATGCAATGTTGTTATGTATATTGTAAGAGGAAAAGTATCCTCCAAAATATTGTTTTCATTGTATCTGCATGCATTACGACCAAGTTTCATCATTGAATACTCTTTCTTCACCCATAATAATCAATATACTTAAGCTTCACATGAGTCCACAGCTTTCATACAGTGTATGGTAGATGGTGACATTCTGACGTTAGGATATTAAATCCTTGTCTGAGAAATTGAGATGATGATATTTACATCTTAACAATGATGGAACCTTTACGTTTTGCTGCTAGTTCCCCTGTTGTAGGATTTAAGGGGTTGGTGTAAAAATAAATAAAAAACAAAACAAAAATGCAACATTTAGCTCGATGCTGAAATTGGGTGCAACTACCTATAATTGTATGTTTGAAAATGTTCTTTTCATGTATGCAGGTTCCAGAAAATAATCTAAAATCATAAAAAAATATATATATATGTTTTATTTTACTGCAAAGTATAAGATAATTGCTATCTTTCACCACCCAGAGTCAATCTTCTGAAACCGAGAATCAATTCCATGACTGTTTGTAATCGTTCCATTGGACATTTGAATGAACCATCAGGGTTTTTTTTTTTCTTGCTTTTGTTCCACGGTTTCTACTTATTTTGTCTCCTGTACAAGTCTAAAAAAACTCATTTTTAAAATCTCTGCCAACAAATTCAAGGCTAGAGCACAACAAAACACATCCACTCCTGTCTTTTAATAAGAACGAAAGAACACCCCAAGGCTTTATTATTTATATCTAACGCAGGGTTTAAATGGTAGCCTCAAGATAAATCCACTCAAATTTTATAGCTTACTGTGTGTAATGTTAAAGGAGTCTACAAGAAAAATAAAGGTTTATACGGGCTATCAAGCTCATATATATTTTGTTTCAGTAACTACAGTGCATAATTCTTTGATGTTTTTTTTTCTTATTCATTGAACAACATTGACACTTAACAGCATTGCCATTTATTTTCATCTTCATGCCAAAGTCTCCTGAGTGACATAAAGCTATGGTTAAAATATCTACAAATCTATCTATCTATCTATCTATCTATCTATCTAGCAAAGACTTACTAAATGCATATTTTAGTGTTTAAATAAATTATCCAGAAAAATCTATCTTAAAAATCTGACTCTCTGTAATATATTTAGCATTGCTAAAAGACTTTTCTAGATAAAATACATTTCAGATTCTAAAGATCAAGCCAATTAAGTACATACATATTTAATTAAAAATTTCCTTTAGAGATATGTATGAGTGCAGGTCCTGTGGTAGGAACACAGAGTCATTGGTAGTTAGCAGTGGTGGAGGGCCATAATTCAGGTAGTAGCTAAGCTGAGAGTAAGTATAGTAGGAAAGTGCAGGTGGCTGGGCCTGAGCTGAAGGAAGACCAGGTGATGTTGCACAGGAGATGAATGTTGAAAAGAGGAAAACCAATATGGTGCTAACAGGAAGCTGCTTGCAGGGATGAACATAACAGAGGGGTCTTATGCAGACTTGTAGTGATAAACTAAGAATCTGGAATGCTGTGCTATAGTTGTGTTAAATGGAGAAGAGAGAGAGATAGGTGCTGAAGAAGGTTGCTGATATACAGGAAAGGCCTGTGCTGATATATGAGCGGAAGCTCAAGGGGAAGAAATAGTGGTGTAAGTAGGACATATTCTGTTCATCTGGAAGTGAGGATGGAAAGAAGAGTTGAATGTGAAAAAGTTTGATGGTGGAGCGCTAAGATAATGTTAGATGGAAAGTGTATATAATAGCACTATGGGACACAGTGTACAAAGAATTATACCTTAGAACGGTTCCCTACTTTGGAATCCTAGTGCTTGTGTAGTATCCCTTTAAAAGGAATGAGAAAAATACATATCATAGTGCAGACTGTGCAAAAAAATATTCCGTAAGATATTGTGTCAAGTCACCACTCACAATTTATTGAGCTAAAGAGTTAGCTCAAATTTATATGCCTTACAGTCCGTTGAGGCGACCCTTTCCCTTCTTCGTAGTCAGTTTTCTGAGTGTTCTGTGCGGATAACCAGCTCCTTGGCTTGGCTCTGCCCGCTGAACCGGACCCTGGAATCCATGAGTTGAGTCGGGGACATGGCCACACCGGCCGTGAAGTGATGACTGCCGCAGGGCTCGCAGCTGGGCTCCCTGGAGTGACAAGCTTGATCGCAGCTGGGACCTCTGCGACCATGGTAGTTACACCACTGGTGACTTTGTGGACTAGGTGTAGGATGAGAATGAACTTCCAAGGCTCAAATCAAATTATAGATGGTTGTATTTCTAGATTATATTTTTTTTAGGAAGATTTAGTATTAAGAAATTCCTGCTAATTTGTTTTTTTACCTTATTACCAAGCACATTAAACTGATTCCATAATGTGACAGTTAGGAATTTTATTAGAAGTTATTTTAAAAAATAATGAAATATAAACATAGAAGCAGATTTTTGACTTTCTGTATTTATCTTGTGTTTACTGTCTAAAGCTTTTGCTAAATAATACATCAGCTCACATTCACCATATGTGATTTTCTGTAAATATTGTTCATCGCTAGACAAAACATGTTAATTTTTATGAGAGATTCAACAACAGAAAGGCTGAAATATAAAACTAAATACAAATTGTTAGCATAGAAACCTTTATTTTTAACATTTCACTTATGATGGGAGTTGCATTATGGACTCTACAGGTGGTAGGGAATGTTGCACAAATAAAGTAGACTTAGGACTGTGACAAGCACTTTCTTTCTTGGTCAAACAATGAATGACATCATGATGACATAAAAAGCATAAACATTTTAAACGTCCGTTTTGTTTCGAAGAAAATTAAAGAGTCCCATGGTAGAGTTTATAGTTGTGTTGGGGCAGCATGAAAATGACAGCTGGTTGAGAATATGGACATTTATTATTTGGGTGGGAAAGACTGGGGAAATAAAAGGAACACTATAGCATTTGTAACAAACCTGCATTCCTAATGAAATAGTGTTCTCCTCAGCAACTAGTTTAAGGCCCCTTTAGGTCTAAATAAAAATGGACGAAATTACATTTTTTTTTTCAAAACTGAGGTCCAGTCTATGCAGCTGCTCAATCTAACTCTTGGGACATCACGTTAACTCTTCTTCTCATTTAATCCAATGTTCTTCACAAAGGAGCATTGGGTTTATAAAATGTATACAAGGCCAGCACACTACAAAACAACCAATAACTTTAATCTGAAAGACTGTGCCTATGCTGCTAATTTCAAATCTGTGCATATAATCCATCCATCTGCAGCAGCCATAGCATGATTGTAACAGATGACCAGTGGAAGCAATGCCCGCCCCCCCCCCCCCCCCATCCATGCTGACCAAGCCTGGCCTTTCAAACATCCCCTTCCCTGCAGCGAGAAGGAATGACATTATAGAAGGTGGATCAGGTTGTAGGGACAACTTGACCTCGGCAAGGGGTTGCACATAAGCCTTCCTCCCTTCCTTCATCCCTCCCTCTCACCCTAACACCCTCTTTACCAGTTTTCTAGAGAATAGAATTTTCAACACATATATAGATATGTAAGTGACTTTCTAAATGTTCTGTACTTAATAATATAAATACATACTTTTTTTTACATGTTTTCTAGAACATTTGTCATGTTATACACTAACGTATATAAACCACAAACAGATTACACCATTAAGTCAATTAAAAATCAACAGTCTTGAAAAGACAATTCCAGAACTGCAAGCAAAAGTGTTATATAAATGGTAAAACTCATCATGGAAGTAGATACAAAAGTAGAAGTCTCGGCGTGGCTAGCCGAGCTGGTGAACGGTCGCACGTTTGCAGAGCTCCTGCTCCAGAGACTAATAATCGGATGATAATTACCGCAAAGTGGCTATAAAACCTACCGTTTACCGACTCGGAACACCCCTCCAAGAGACATGGGCAGAAAGCACCGAAAAACGGCACAAATAGGGGGACAGAACCATGCAGACATACGACTGTCATTCAGTAGGCCGCAGCAGCAGGCCCGATCGGACATGGAACATGACAAACCACGAGACTCGAGCGACTCCGAGATCTCGATGGAAGAGGAGACAGTTCCAGCACCTCAGACCCATGGTGGAGTACACCAGAGCTCAGACTCGGACTCCGATAGGTCCCCATCCACCAAAGGAGATATAAAAAATCTACTGCGGGACCTACGAAAAGTATGGAAGGCGGACCTAGCGGGTGTCCAAGAAGAAATAGGAGGCCTGCACCGCCGCATGGGAGCAATCGAGACCCGTGAAGGGGAGAGAGGTACAAAGATGGATGACACCGACTCCCGTGTTGCGGCCCTCACCATCCAAGTGCAACAACTTACGCGCACGGTGACCTCCCTGGAAACTCGGCACCGACGAAAAAATGTCAGAATTCGCGGGGCCTCTGAGACAATAAGCCAAGAAGCCCTTCTCGAGTTCGCCAACAAAGTCCTGCAGGCACTTGGGACTCAGACAGAGGACGACCGGCCGCCACTGATATCGGCCTTTAGAGTCAGGAAAGCCCCCACGGCACCCGCGGACGCACCCCGCGACATCATAGTTGTCACAAGGGACATAACTGTCAAATCCGCTATCATGGCGCGTTCCAGGCAACAGCCGAACTTGGTGGTGGAAAACAACAGGGTCTCGATATATGACGACTTACCCTTCACAGTCCTCCTTGAAAGGCGCAAGTTCGCACCCATCACCCGGACCCTGCGAGACCACGGCATTAAGTATCGGTGGGGGTTATCCGGAACACTGGTGGTACCACAGGGCGACACGATACACACCCTGTCGGCCACAGAAGACCATAGGGAGATACTAAAGAGACTCAACATACCAACACCGACCCCCTCGGAGCACCAGGATACAGGTGAACGAAAGACAGTACATCCTGAAGGGAAACAGAAGCGAGGAAACAGACCTGCAGGGGCTGCACGCCCGCTGGGGCGCGAGGATCCCTCATAAGTCCCACAAAACAGGACTAGCGCAGGCCACGCTGACACTCAGGGTGGGCCACCCGGGTTTACCACCTGGACTTACAGCCAGAACTGTGTGTATACCTTACCGAGCTTCACTATGCTGGATGACACCGGAGTGAACACTTGCGACTACCCTTTCCCCCTTTTTTCGTTTTTTCGTTTTCGTTTTTATATTATATGCCTTTCAATATTTGCCAACAGACTGTGTCAGATTGTTCCCACAATTGTAGTAGAGCCCTAACCAGCAGCTACCAATAGACCCACACACAGCTACACAATATGGCAAATAGCCCATGGGGTCAATATAAGGCTCAGGACAGTACCCACAACTTGATCCAGAAGCACCCTGTATCGAGAACCAACCTATCGAACCGCGGAGGGGACGACTTGCTACAGCGTCAGAACGGCGTCAGGAGAGGAGATGCCGAAAAGAGGACTCGCCTTGCCACTATCGAAACCGGTGCCTACACGTCACATCCCCCCTCCATCTCCAGACTTATATTCTCACCCTGATGGGGGTGCTATTTGGTTTTGTTTTTATCTTTATCCATATGTTTTATCCTATCTTTAATCTTATTGTTGTTTGCATTTTATGGTCTTCAAATATGAGTATGCACTGCCCAGACCTACAAGCTATATAGCCCAACACATAGTTATTAATGGATAAGCGAGCGTACATGACACCCACTACGTTATCACAGGACTCTTTTAGACAAGCTGACAATTACACACCGGGGCAGCCACTTGGGCACCAAGCTGACAGATAGCAGACCTTACCAGGATCCGCCACTTTAGACACACTAGCCCAGCATGCACTCAACCTATGGGTTGACCGGCAAATATACTTTACTTTCCTCTGAAACGTATCCATCATGCGTCGTTATTTCTTTTTATCCTAAAAGTATATGTAAACCTAACAAGGCATGATGTTAAGCTGGAGCTTTTTAGACAAGCTGACATTTACACACCTGAGCAGTCATTTGGGCACCAGGCAGACAGCTAGCAGACCTCAACAGGACCCACTACTTTGGACACGCTAGCCCAGCATACACTCAACCCATATGCTGACCAGCAAATATACTGTACTTTCATCTTATCACCTCTCATGACATATACAGACAACTTAAACAATCACTACTTTCAAGTTACAGTTTGCTGAAACTTACCTACCATGAACCGTTATGTCTTTTTTAAAAAAAATATATGCAATCCTAACACGTCACGATGTTATGCTATAACTATACAACTCGAGCCTGCTGACGTTGTTATGACGATACAGGCACTGTGTAACCACCTGCATATTACAAATAAAGAATTTAAAAAAAAAAAAAAAAAAAAAAGTAGAAGTCTCTGTCATTGCATATGCTGATTGAGACAGACTGGGACTAGAACACACAATTGTTCAAATTGCAGTCACCATGTAGATATTTTAAAATGAGATGGTAAAACCTATTGGATGCTTGTCACCTACCGTGAACTTTAATGGTATTACTAAACAGTTATGTCTCTACATTTTAACTAAAGGAGGACCACAGATGTTCAAGAGCTTCTGGATTGCAGCTCTGGGCCTGACAAACTTACCACTACTGTTACCTCTTAATAACTTAATGGACCAAAATGACAGTTCAAATTCTACTTGGATTAAACAAAAAAAGACTGTATTTGTGCGATATTTGGTTTAGTCAAAAGCAACCAAATTTGGTTTTATAAAAGATTCCTCATTCACAACTCAAAAATGTTTTCCACCTCTCAAAGAGACCTAAACTCTCCAGTGTGTGTGTCCAGCTAATATTGCAGAGTATGCATTGATGAGACTGTGTGTTTGTGTTTGTGTGTGTGTGTGTGTGTGTGTGTATGTATGTGTGTGCAACATTCAATCATAAGTAAAAGCTATGGAAATTTCAACATAAAGCTGAAAAAGAAGGGACAGGACCACATCCTGCTTGCCACTTGTGGAGTTATCTTGCTTCCACAGTAGTCTTATCACTGGTAGAGCAGTGGTACAACAGCAATTAGATGCTTTGGACAGAAAGGGAGGTGTATTTTCAGACTCTCACACTTGTGAGGATTATAGAAGTAGCCAGGTCAGTTCACAATCAAAGAGACCCAGTTCAGAAGCTGGTTCTTAACTGCTGCCGTGTAGAGCATGGTTGGCAGTCACCAAGCCATAAACCTGGTCTGATGTACCCCATTGCAGTCAAAGAGAGGTTAACACACAAACAAATCACTGTTCACTAAAAAGAAAGTTGTTGTAAACTGTCAACAAAGGTGAAAATCGGGACACTATAGTCACCAAAAGCACCTCAGCTTAATGTAATGGTCCTGGTGTCTAGAGCATGCCCTTACTCGCTCAGCAATGTAAACACTGCCTTTTCAAAGAAATGGCAATGTTACATTTCTACCTAGTGACTGTCCCTCAGACACCCACTCACCCTCTAGAGGGACTTCTTGGATTAGGCCTTGCAACATGATGAATGCTCTCTGTGCATTGGAGGTGCATTGGAGATGCCGATTGCTGAAGCACAGCATTTTGCCATGCATGTACAATAGTACCTTTTACTCTTCTAGTGTGGGTGTTTTCTAAATAGGAAGTCCAACACTAATGCTATAGTGTTTCTTCAAAGTCATTTGCTCTGATATGCTGATTTTATTAATCATTGCCATTTCAACCTTGATTATGTAAGTTGATAGTCAATTCAGCAGAGGTCATTGTGAGTAGACCATTTATTTCAGAAAGATGCATTAAACATATTTATTTTTTAACAGCTGCATTTAGATTTCCAAGAAAAAAAAAACATAAATTAGATAAAAATAGACGAGAAAAAATTATGAGAAAAATATTTAAGCACAATTTGTTTCTTTTCTCTGTGATGGTTTTGTATCAGCCAGCTATTATACTAAAGTATCTGAATAATTAATTCACTGAAGCCCCACTATACCATTAAGCAGTACCTGCATTTGTAGTGAACGTTTTCTAGTAAAGCATTGCCCATTAATATTATACTGTACAAGCATCACTTTTCAATATAATAGATACAGACCTTTCAATTGAAGATCCATTGACATCCTTTATGTTTCTTGTATACATGGTTCACAAAAGGAATGCATGTGCTATAATACTTTTGAACACAGAATGTAATAAAATAAAATGGATTAGGAGGCCAACCCCCACACCTGAATTTAATGTTAATTCATTCTGCTTCTCAAATAAGATAACAAGATCAGACCTCTCGGAATGGACACACTCAAAGCTCTGTTCACTAAGCCCACACCGGCCGCTGGATGACTTTCAGTTGTCCGAATGAATCTGCTTTAACTAAAAGTTTGCTTTTTAAAACCCATTCAACTATTCAGAAAAAAAGAGAAATTCAGTTATCTTGGCTGAATTCACATTCTGTTGCTTTTACTTTACTCTTTCCTGACCACTTACCTTTTAGTGATATTAGGTTGCTGTTTGCTAGTTGCTGTTTGCTTAGTGTTCAGCTGCCATTTGATGTATAGAATAAATTTGACCGCAGAGGAATGGTATGGGGTGAATTTATATTCATTGAAATGTTCACATTTGAGAGATTTTGAGCCTCAGTTTGCAAATATTCTAATATTACAGGAATAGCCAGAGTAAGAAACGCTTACATAGGGTTCACAAAGTCCTGATGCGACTGAAATGTAAATCTGCTGTTGTGTTGGGATAATTCAATATCGGCAAAATATAAATGCTAATATCAACACGGTCATTTTGGGAAGAAGGTGGGGTACACAGTATCCCCTTTCTAAACTTCATATGTCATTGAATTACAGCTGAGTGTGACCACTTGTTATTGAATATGTGCCTTGTGCCTTGTTATTCGACCACTGACTGGTGAATGGGATGTGGATATGCCATTCAGTCTTATAACTTTATCTCTGGCTACTCGTATACCATTCAGATTTTCAATAACAGACTGGGAAGAGGAACGCATGCTGATCTTCATCCTCTGCCACTGTCCTACTTGATCCTGCTACAATAGAAGGTAGAAAATGAGCATTATAGATATATAAGGGTTAGGTAGGGAGGCTGAAGAGACACAAAGGGGGTTGAAAGACACATAAGGGTTAGGATTGTTAGGGTTGGGGTGGGTTGCAGAGATACAACAGGTTGAGAGAGTTCAAGAGACATACACAAAGCTGAAGGGAGTTTGGAGAAACACACAAAAGGGTATGGAGGCTGTAGAGATGTACAACAGGCTAGAGGGGTGGAAGAGACATGTAGAGCCTAGGGAGGGTGGTTGTAGATATACACAAGGGGTGAGTAAACACTGGAGAGACACCTAAAGAGGTGAAGATAAATTAGAGAAACTTAAGGAGATAAAAAATTGGTGAGAGAGACATGAGGATGTAAGGGGAATGGAGAGACACACTAGGAGGTAAGAGAGGTCAGTAGAGACATTTTCTCACTGTGTACCTATAGACAATTCCCTAGGTACCATATACCTTAGTTATGCTTCTGCATTTATATAAATAAAGTATAAATATAAATATATATTTAATCTGGAAATATCTGAGCTGCATAGACAATATCAAAATATATGTGTATTGTATTGAGGTTACTGTCCCATACACAATGTGGAATCTGTGAGATTCTTAGATAACATACAACCACAAACATTTTAAATCTGTTGTAATTTAACAGACAGCTGCATACATTCAAAAATAGCATATATGAAATCTGGAGGACTCTCACAGTTAGTCATGCTAAGTAACTAGATAGATAGTTAGATATATTAGATTGGATGTGTTAATCCAGTAGACAAGATGCCAAAATATGCAGTATACAACTCACTCTGTCTGTCTGTCTGTCTGTCTGTCTGTCTGTCTGTCTGTCTGTCTATCTATCTGGCCCCCCACTCACCAGTTCTGGTTTGAATGTATACTTGCATCTAACGACCAGCGGTTATACACAATATGCCACAATCTCACGGCTATGTATTAAATAGCTGTATATTAAAGGAATATACAGGAATCTCAGAGCCACTAGAAAGTACAATATGGATCATCTGAAAATGTTTCTCTCTCTTCTCAGAGGACACTGAATCTGTTTTACATAATTTTTGTGAAGGGGTCAAGCTAACACGACACTTCCCCCCTAACATTGAACTACAGGGCACAAATGGAATTAAAATGATGTCCTTTTGCGCTGCACATTCCAATTCATTATTAATGTGCTTTAGGGAATCTTTAATGATAAATGACTAACTGAAAGATATGATCTCCAGACCTATGTCTTTAGCACAGTGATATAAATTAATCACTGACTAAATAAAAAGGAATAAGAAAGACAAGTTGCCTTATTGAAATGCGATGGCATTCGGTTTGATAGCTTGGATGCATTCTGAAGCTCAAATATTTAGTTGATAGAAATATTGTCAAGATTTCTTTCTTTCTCTGTACTTAACGGATCTCAAACTCTATCAATAGCAGCAATTGTAAATATTTATACAGATTTATAAATGTATATTTACAATTGTCATATTTATATTGTAATTTTTTTTAAACACAACAGCAGATGGTAAACCATAAAAAAGCAGCAGAAAAAAATAATTATTAAAATCTTGCACTTTGACATTGAGTCTGCAACTTTAGATCATTAGTCACACTGTATATGTATATCAAATAACAATAGAACCATATAGTGTCATCTAGAAAAGCAAGGACAAGAATGTGTGGCAAATATTGCATGTACCTTTCCATTTTTCTAGTTTACCTAAATCATTTGCCATTTGGCTTATCCCTCCCGGAACATCAACCATGTTACATATTTTTCTATCATCAGCAAAAGGACATACCTTACCATCAAGACCTTCTGCAATATCACTAATAAAAATATTAAAGAGAATGGGTCCAAGTACAGATCCCTGAGGTACCCCACTGGTAACTAGACCTTGCTTTGAATATACTCCATTGACTACAACCCTCTGTTGCCTGTCACTCAGCCACTGCATTACCCATTCAACAATATTGGATTCTAAACTTAAAGATTGCAGTTTATTGATAAGCCTTCTATGTGCAACCGGGTCAAAATCCTTACTGAAATCTAGGTAAGCAATGTCTACTGCACCACCCTGATCTATTATTTTAGTTACCCAATCAAAATTGATTTTTTTTTTCTTTTCTGTGTGTGATTTGGAAACTCTTAGAACTTGCTTAGCTTCTTTCTGCCTAATCTTATAGATCTGTCTATCTTCCTCACTCTGTTTTTTTTTTTTACAGTTACTAAATGTTTTAGTTTTTTACTATTTTGGACACTTATGTGAAGTACCACAGTGGTTTCTTTATTTTTTTGGTCATACTGAAAAGTCTAATGCAATTTTATGTTGCCTTTAGTAGTGCAACTTTTAAATAATTCCAGTCTGACTCCCTTATACATATTCTAATTTTAGAAAAGTCTGTTTTTCTAAAGTCTAAAACTTTTATTTTTGTGTGGTGTGACTCAGTCTCTTTTCTTATATTAAATCAAAACCACACTGACTGGTGATCACTGGATCCTAAACTTTCACCTACAGTAATATCTGATACCAAATCTCCATTTGGTAACACTAAATCTAGTATGGCCTCCTTATGAGTTGGCTCCTCAACGACTTGTTTTAGAGATTGTCCCAGTAGGGAGTTTAGAATATGTGTGCTCCTGGCACAAGCAGCTATTTTCTTTTCCAGTTCACATCCAGAAGATTAAAGTCACCCATGATGATAACTTCTCCCTTCATTGTCATTATAGCTATTTCCTTAACTGGTAGAATATCTAACTCTTCTATTTGTCCTGGGAGCCTATAAATAACACCTACATGAGTTGTTCTCCTCACTAAAATTTATTAGGCTAGAGTTTATGCTATCCTTCGCATACAGGGTCACCCCTCCCCTTTCTTGCCTTCTCTGTTTTTTCTATGTAAATAATACCCTGGGATTGTTATGTCCCAGTCATTTTTCTAATTATACCATGTCTCAGTAACAGCGACTAAATCTACATTATCAGTTGCCAATTTTTGCCACAAGTTCATGGATCTTATTCCCTAAACTGTGAGCATTTGTAGACATGACTCTTGCTACAGACACTTTCTGTCCTTGATTTGGGGGCAATGTTTTATCACCCTTTTGCCCTCCCCCTCTCCTAGTTTAAATAGATCCTAGCAAAACCTCTGAACTGCTCACTGATAACATTTGTTCAATTTTGTGAAATATGCAAATCATCTTTATTTGTACAGCTCATTTCCATTCTAAATAGAGCTACCATCAGGGATGTATTAGCCGCAAGGCAAAAAAGGCATTTGCCTTGGGCGGCATTTTCCAGGGGGCGGCAAAAAAGCCACCCCCAAATGCCCAGGGCAAATGTCTTGTTATACCAATCAAAGGTTGCCTCTTTTTACAGAGGAGTGTGTATAACAAAAGTGTTCAAAAGAGTCAAAAAGTGATTTACAGGCAGCTCAATACACTAGTGTGGAAATATCCTCTATTCCACTGAATAAATTTAGTAGATATTGGTGCGGTGTAAGTGACAAGGACCTACACCTATAAGTGGAGCGCTCAAACACAGATAAATCTTACCAAAACGTAGTCTCATTCAATGGTAAAATATGGGGTACATGTCAAAGTAAAATACAGAAAATACAATATAGTGTAGATGGTACTGAAAAATGGCTTCACAGTGATTATAATAATATCGTGCTGAATATTACACACACATTTCAAGGAGCCTGTATATAGAAAACACTGGCTCCGTATAAAGGCTTGTGTGCTGTTATGGTAGCACCACCCTCCTACTTCGGCTTGAAGAATCTCTCGGGAACACGAAAAAGAAGGGAAGAAAGCAGACCAATGTGTAGACTTATGGTGATAAATGACACAGATATGTGTTCAATAAATGGGGTGCTCACCTGGTCCTGAGCCTACGAATCCCGGCTCTAGGTGTGTAGGTTTTGTGCCAATTTGAATGGGGATGGCACTTCCCCTATGAGGATTCCTTGGAGGCTCCAAAAAGGACTTGGATGAGTTTTTGAATAAAAATTGTGAATTTATTAGTTTAAAATAAACAGAAAAACAAAGATGATAAAAGTCCTCAAATAAAAGTCCTTTAAAAATGGCCAATACGCGTTTCACTCTCAAATAGAGCTTCTTCAATCAGCTAATAAACATAAAAACAAAGATGATAAAAGTCCTCAATCAAAAGTCCTTTAAAAATGGGCAATACGCGTTTCACTCTCAAATAGAGCTTCTTCAGTCAGCTGACTGAAGAAGCTCTATTTGAGAGTGAAACGCGTATTGCCCATTTTTAAAGGACTTTTATTATCTTTGTTTTTATGTTTATTTTAAAATAATAAATTCACCATTTTTATTCAAAACCTCATCCAAGTCCTTTTTGGAGCCTCCAAGGAATCCTCACAGGGGAAGTGCCATCCCCATTCAAATTGGCACAAAACCTACACACCTAGAGCCGGGATTCGTAGGCTCAGGACCAGGTGAGCACTCCATTTATTGAACACATATCTGCGTCATTTATCACCATAAGTCTACACATTGGTCTGCTTTCTTCCCTTCTTTTTCGTGTTCCCAAGAGATTCTTCAAGCCGAAGTAGGAGGGTGGTGCTACCATAACAGCACACAAGCCTTTATACGGAGCCAGTGTTTTCTATATACAGGCTCCTTGAAATGTGAGTGTAATATTCAGCACGATATTATTATAATCACTGTGAAGCCATTTTTCAGTACCATCTACACTATATTGTATTTTCTGCATTTTACTTTGACATGTACCCCATATTTTACCATTGAATGAGACTACGTTTTGGTAAGATTTATCTGTGTTTGAGCGCTCCACTTATAGGTGTAGGTCCTTGTCACTTACACCGCACCAATATCTACCAAATGTCTTGTTAGCTTAGCGGCTAACTGACAAGCCAGGCAGGCAGGCACGCGGGCGGGCGGGTGGCGCTGGTGAGGGAGCTGAGCAGAACGGCTCCCAGCATCACTCTGTGCCGCGCGAGGGAGCTGAGCAGAGCACTCAGGGGAAAGTGCTCCCTCGCCAGCGCCGCCCGACCTACTGACTGCCCAGCAGCTCCACTAGACCCCAGGGAGAGGAAGAACCCCCCCCAGCTTTCCAAAGGTAAGGAGGCTGGAGGGGTTAAATTAAAAAAAAAAAAAGTGACTGTGTTAATGTGAGTGAGTGTGTGTTTCTGTGTGTGTCTGTTGGTGAGTGAGTGTGTGTGTGTTTGTCTGTTAGTGTTTGTGTTTGTCTTTGTCGGTTAGTGTGTGTGTTTGTCTTTTAGTGTGTGTGTGTCTGTTAGTGTGTGTCTGCTAGTGAGTGTGTGTCTGTTAGTGAGTGAGTGTGTGTCTGTTAGTGTGAGTGTGTGTGTCTGTTAGTGTGTGTGTGTGTGTGTGTGTTTGTGTGTGTGTCTGTTAGCATGTGTGTGTGTCTGTTAATGTGAGTGTGTGTGTCAGTGTGTGTGTGTATTTCTGTTAGCTAGTGTATGCATATCTGTCAGTGAATGTGTGTGTGTGTATTTAGAAGGCGGGGCATGTGGGAAGGGTAGGGTGGTGGGGGGGCGCCTGAGTTTTGTCCTTCCTAGGGCAGCACAAAACAAGGATACACCACTGGCTACCATGAGAACATAGAAACATAGGATGTGACAGCAGATAAGACCCACTCGGCCCATCTAGTCTGCCCTTCTAGTCTGCCCAAGAAATTAAGCCAAATCATAGTTACATAGTTACATAGTTACATAGTTACATAGCTGAAGAGAGACTTGCGTCCATCAAGTTCAGCCTTCCTCACATATGCTTTTGCTGTTGATCCAAAAGAAGGCAAAAAACCCAGTCTGAAGCGCTTCCAATTTTGCAACAAACTAGGAAAAAATTCCTTCTTGACCCCAAAATAGCAGTCAGATGTCTCCTTGGATCAAGCAGCTATTACCCCACTAATTAGAAATTGTATCCCTGTATGTTATGTTTTTGCAAGTATTTATCCAATTGCAATTTAAACATCTGTATAGACTCTGACAAAACCACCTCTTCCGGCAATGAATTCCATATCCTTATTGCTCTTACTGTAAAAAAACCTTTTCTTTGCCTTAGATGAAATCTCCTTTCTTCAAGCCTAAATGTGTGACCTCGTGTCCTATGTATAGCCCTGTTTATGAATAGATTTCCAGATAATGGTTTGTACTGGCCCCGAATATATTTGTATAATGTTATCATATCCCCTCTAAGGCGCCGTTTTTCCAAACTGAAGAGATTTAAATTTTTTAACCTTTCTTCATAACTAAAATGCTCCATTCCTTTTATCAATTTTGTAGCTCGTCTCTGCACTTTTTCTAGTGCCATGATATCCTTCTTTAGAACAGGTGCCCAAAACTGCACAGCATATTCAAGGTGTGGTCTTACCAGCGATTTATAAAGAAGCAAAATTATATTTTCATCTCGAGAATTTATGCCCCTATTTATACATGACAAAACCTTACTGGCCTTAGCAACGGCAGATTGACATTGCATATTGCTACCTAATTTGTTGTCTATAACAATTCCCAAATCCTTCTCGTGTGTGGTTATCCCTAGTTCACTACCATTTAGGGTGTAAATTGCTTGTGCATTCTTAACCCCGAAGTGCATAACTTTGCATTTTTCTATGTTCAATTTCATCTGCCATTTTAGTGCCCAGTCCCCCAATCTATCCAAATCCCTCTGAAGCAAGGCAATATCCTGCTCACATTTTATTACTTTACAAAGTTTTGGGTCATCTGCAAACACTGATACATGGCTTTCAATGCCCATTTCAAGATCATTTATAAATATGTTAAATAGAAGCGGTCCCAAAACAGAACCCTGAGGGACACCACTTACCACTTTTGTCCAGCTTGAAAATTTACCATTTATGACAACTCGCTGTACTCTATCCTTAAGCCAATGTTCTACCCAAGAACAAGAGTATTCATCTAGACCAATTTCTTTTAGTTTGAAGACTAACCTATTGTGAGGAACCGTATCAAATGCCTTGGCAAAATCCAAGTAGATCACATCCACTGCAACACACTGATCTATATTTCTACTTACTTCTTCGTAGAATGCAATTAGGTTAGTTTGACATGACCTATGTTTCATAAAACCATGCTGATTATTGCTAATAACACAGTTCTTCCCAATGAATTCCTGAATATTATCCCTTAATAGCCGTTCAAATAATTTCCCTGTCACAGAAGTTAAGCTCACAGGTCTATAATTTCCAGGCAAGGATTTTGAACCCTTTTTAAATATAGGAACAACATCTGCCTTCCTCCAATACTCCGGTACAATACCTGAAACAAAAGAATCTTGAAAAATTAAATACAGAGGTTCACTTATTTCCCCACTTAGCTCCTTAAGTACTCGTGGGTGGATACCGTCAGGCCCCGGAGCTTTATTTACATAAATTTTCTTTAATAGCTGTAGCACCTTGTCTCGAGTTATCCAATCACAAGTTATCTGCAAGTTTGTTGCAGCAATCATATGCATATCTCTTGCCATAGGATCCTCATTAATATATACCGAAGAAAAATAGTTATTTAAAATGTCTGCCTTTTCCTGGTCTTCATTGACTAACAGACCCATCTCTGTTTTCAGTGTACCTACGCTTTCATTTTTTGTTTTTTTAGAATTAATGTACTTGAAAAAAAATGTTTGGGGTTGGTTTTGCATTCTTTGGCTATCAATTTCTCATTTTCTAGTAGCCACTTTAATTGCCTTTTTGCAAGTATTATTGGCTTCCTTATATCTTATATAGGATGCATCTGATTGGTCCGATTTAAATGCTTTAAAAGCTCTTTTCTTATTTTTAATCTCTTGTTTTACTTCTCTACTAAGCCACATTGGTTTTAATTTGTTTCTTTTATATTTATTACCCAATGGTACATACTGTGAAATGTACCTTTCTAATATTTGTTTGAATAGTTTCCATTTTTCCTCAGTGTTTTTATCACTAAGGCGTTTATGCCAGTCGATATGTTGTAGAGCTGCCCTAATCTTATTAAAATTGGCTTTTTTTAAATTATACGTTTTAATATACCCCACATGCTTTTGCTTTTTTGAGTTTATTTCAAAAGTTACCATATTGTGATCACTATTTCCCAAATGCTCCCCTACTTGAATGTTGGTTAAAAGATTAACATTCTTTGTTCTAACGAGATCCAGACAAGCATCCTTTCTAGTTGGTCCTTGTACCAGTTGTGACATAAAGGTGTCATTTAACACATTCAAAAAACGGATTCCCCTAGCTGAAGTACTAGTCCCTCTATCCCAATTTATGTCCGGGTAATTAAAATCTCCAATAATTAATGTGTTCCCCCGATTTGCAGCTTCACCAATTTGCTCTAACAGCAGTTCTTCCTCATTAATATTTACATTTGGTGGTTTATAACATATCCCAACCAATAACGTATTTCTCTTTGTTTGCCCCAAGCAGATATCTACCCATAAAGCTTCCACATTTTCCTCGTCACACTCCACATGCCTAAGATTTGACTTGAACTCATGGCTGACATACAAACATACCCCACCACCCTTCTTGTTTTTCCTATCCCTCCTAAATAATGTGTACCCATGTAAGTTAACTGCCCAGTCATGTGTCTCATCCCACCATGTTTCTGTTACGCCTATTATATCGTATTGTTTAGTGTATGCTATTGCCTCTAGTTCCCCCATTTTGTTATATAGGCTCCTTGCATTAGTAAGCATACATTTAATATTACCATGAGTCATTTGTACTTTTTGTGAATCAATATTACATACCTCCTCTGTTCTGAGCTTTCCCCTCCCCCCATCTCCACCCCCATTGTTCTGAGCTAAGGCCCATCTCATTTCTATCCTATCTCCATTTTCTAGATTGCTTTGAGCCTCCCCCCTACTACTAGTTTAAAATCTCCTCCAACCTTCTAGCCATCCTATCCCCCAGCACAGCAGACCCTCTTCCGTTTAGGTGCAATCCATCACGGCTATACAGGTTGTACCCAAGTGCAAAATAGGCCCAGTGCCCTAAAAACCCCAAACCCTCTTTCCTGCACCAAGACTTCAGCCACACATTGACCTCTCTAATCTCCCGCTGCCTTTCTGCTGTAGCGCGTGGCACAGGTAATATTTCTGAAAATATTACCTTGGAGGTCCTTTTCTTAAGCTTACTTCCTAGATCCCCGAACTCACTCTTTAGGACCTTCCATTTTCCTCTGACTTTGTCATTGGTACCAATATGGACCATGACAGCTGGGTCATCCTCCACTCTGTCGGCAACATGCCAGACCCGAGCACCCGGGAGACAGCAAACTGTCCGGTTGAGTCGATCAGAGTGGCAGATTACCCTATCTACTCTCTTAATAATAGAGTCCCCTACCACCACAACCTGTCTAGACTTCCTTACCCTCTCAACCCCACCCGTACTAGAGGGGCTGTTCCCACGGCTGTTAGAAGGAACAGCTTCCTGCAGTACAGCTACTCCTGAGCTGATGCACCCAACATCTTCACTCAAATGGGCAAATCTGTTAGGCTGCACTAGATCAGGACTAGCTAAACCTTTCCTCTTCCCTCCCCCTCTGTTTCCTCGCCCCACTGTTACCCAGCTATGTGCCTGTTCTCCATATGTCTCATCTCCTCCCAATCCACTACCTGCAACCACTAAACTCTGCTCAGTGAGCAGCAGACTCCTCTCAAGATTATCAATCTCCCTCAGTGTTGCAATTTGCCTCTCCAGATCTCCAATTGGAGCTTCCAGAAAAGCCACTCGCTCACACCCACCACAGAGGAATGGACCTTGGACAGATTTATCCAGGCATGCATACATGCAGCAGGATGTACACTGAGTAAAACTTGTAATCTTGCTAGCACTCATCCCCAGTTACCAAATAACACAAGTGAGCAAAAACAATTTTTACTCCTGTTGTTTTAACTCCCACTTAAAAGAGACTACTTGAAATAGCCTACTTTCAAGCAACTCCAATGAGCAAGTTCTGTGAGTCAGTAGTGGGTTTACATTGCTATTACAAATCACACACAGGTGGAAATTAAGGGGCACTCCCCCTAATTAGCTCAGCAGCAGCACTCACAAGGAGGGGGTATAGAAACAACAGGAGAGAAAAAAAAAAAGAGGGAAATGTTTTAAATAAAATCAGCTAGGAGAAAATAAAGAAGAAAAAAACAAAAGGATCAAAGTTTAAATATATCCAGCAAAGAAAAAAAAAAAGAATATATATGAAAAGGGGAACAAAGTTACAAAAAAATTTAAATAAATCAAAACAGCAGGGAGAAAAACAAATTAAAAAGGGTAAAAGTTGATAAAAATAATATACAAAACAAAAAAATGTAAACCTGCTTTTTTTCCCCACTTGGTATTAACTAATACCAGCCACAGTCCACCAGTTCACCAACAAACTCCTGTTGTTTTAACTCCTACTTAAAAGAGACTACTTTAACCCCTTAAGGACAGAGCTTCAGAAGCTTGACTTACGCTTTATGACACAAGCAATTTTTGCATTTTCTTGCTGTTTGCGTTCAACTGCAATTTGCATCTCTCTCATTTATTGCACCGACACATATTATATACTGTTTTTTAAAGGACAGAAAGGGCTTTAATTTGATATAACATATATATATATATAAATGCTTACTTATTATAAAAAAAATACAGAAAAATGCAAAAAAAAATAAAAAATATTGTTTTTTTTACAGTTTTTGCAATCATAATGTGTGCATAATTAGTGCAGGTTAAGGAAAGTAATTAAAAATAAATTCATTTATTTGTTCTGATTTACAGAATATATAATGTGTCTGGGATTTTAAGTTGTTTTTGGTAGTTACAGGTCACAAAGCACAAGGAGTAAAATAAAATTTTAATGTGGAGCGATTTTAGAATTTGGTATGTTTGTCTTGTAAGCCTAATAGCCATAAAAGAAAACAAAATTGCCACACAAAAGTATATATTTATATAAAGTAGACATCACAGGCTATTTACCTAAGGTTGTTTTGACACTTTCTACGTAGCCATTTTACCGCCAACCTCTGCTAAATATTGAAGTCAAATTGTGTTTTTTGGGGGTTTTCGCACACAAACGTATAACAAAGAACTTCTCATGTGTATTTTGTAAAGTTGGTTTGTGCTATTCCTGTACAAAGTTTTATTATGTGTTCAGTTACTTCTGCTGAGTACAACGGTACCCCCATTGTATGTCTTTGGCACTATTTTGTGAAGCTACAGTGCCATATAGGAGACCTGTCCTTTTCAGTATTCACAGTAGAATTTTGAGAGACGGATTTAATGAGCCTATGCTTCCATTTGGGGTATTATAACAGTTTGACTGTTCAAAAACCCCCACAAAGGCCTACCATTTGTAAAAGTAGACACTCCAGGGTATCTCATAAGGTGCATATTGTGCCTTAACATGCCCCCATTTTTTTACCATTACATGCCAAAATATGTGGTAAAAAATAATTTTGTGCATTTTTTACATACGGATTGCATTTTTGCTGGGCATTTTGTATATTTCATATGTGCCACTAAGTTCAAACCCCCCAAATTATGCTCAGCTAAGTCTTCTGAGTAAAAGGACACCCCCATTGTATGTCTATGGCACTATTTCGTGAAGCTACAGTGCCATACAGGAGACCTGTCCTTTTCAGTATTCACAGTAGAATTTTGAGAGACTGATTTAATGAGCCTATGCTTCCATTTGGGGTATTATAACAGTTTGACTGTTCAAAAAAACCCCACAAAGGCCTACCATTTGTAAAAGTAGACACTCCAGGGTATATCATAAGGTGCATATTGTGCCTTAGCATGCCCCCATTTTTTCACCAATATATGCCAAAGTATGTGGTAAAAAATAATTTTGTGCATTTTTTGACATACGGATTGCATTTTTGCTGGGCATTTTGTATATTTCATATGTGCCACTAAGTTCAAAACCTCCAAATTATGCTCAGCTAAGTCTTCTGAGTAAAAAGACATCCCCAATGAATGTCTTTGGCACTATTTTGTGAAGCTACAGTGGCATATTGGAGACCAAGCCATATCAGTTTTTACAGAACTTTGAATTTTGACGCTGGGCCTATGTGCAATTTCCAAGCATGTTCGCAGGTTTTAAATTCAAACTACCCCACAAAGGCCTACCATTTCTTAAAGTAGACACCCCATGGTATTTCAAAAGGCATATTTTGAACCTTAGCGTGGGATCATTTTTCCGCTAGCTTGTACCAGGTGTAGTGGTCATAAGCGTTTTTTCTGCCTTTTTGACACACAAAGTGAGTTTGCACAGTATATTTTGCAAACCTTATGTGTGCTACGACTGTATAATACTTAATATGTTGCTCAGCTATGTCAGCGGAGTACAAAAATACCCCCGTATGTACCTTTGCCAGGTATATGTGGACATCAGAGGGGCACATTTGGGACATAGTCATTCCAGTTTTTTTCAAACTTTAAATTTTTACGCTGTGCCCATGTCCCATTTTAGAGTATTTTACCAGGCTATATAATTCAAACTACCCCACAAAGGCATACCATTTCTTAAAGAAGACATCCCAGGGTATTTCAAAAGGCATATTTTGAACCTTAGTGTGGGATCATTTATCCGCTAGCTTGTACCAGGTGTAGTGGTAATAAGCGTTTTTTCTGCCTTTTTGACACACAAAGTGAGTTTGCACAGTATATTTTGCAAACCTTATGTGTACCACCACTCTATAATACTTTATATGTTGCTCAGCTATGTCGGCTGAGTACAAAAATACCCCCGTATGTACCTTTGGCAGGTATATGTGGACATCGGAGGGGCACATTTGGGACACAGCCATTCCATTTTTTTTCAAACTTTAAATTTTTACGCTGTGCCCATGTCCCATTTTAGAGTATTTTACCAGGCTATATAATCCAAATACCCCATAAAGCCATACCATTTCTTAAAGAAGACATCCCAGGGTATTTCAAAAGGCATATTTTGAACCTTAGCGTGGGATAATTTTTCCGCTAGCTTGTACCAGGTGTAGTGGTAATGAGCGTTATTAAATTAATTTTTTAACTTTTTAAAACTTTTTTTACTTTTTAAAACTATTTTTTAAACTTTTGTTTTGCTTATTAATTTTTTTAAAGTTTCCTAAACTTTCGTCAAACTTTTTTTTACAGATTTAACAATTTTCTAAGCTTTTTCTTTTACCGTTAACCCTTAACTAGCAGTAAGCAGCACTAACAGTAAATTCCCCATTTTCCCATAACTCCCACCCACCCAAGCTAGCAAAATATTTAATTATACAATATTTAAATTAGTTAATTAAATAAATTTAACCCCTGAGGGTTAACAAATAAATAAAAGTTAATCGTCAGGGGTTAAAAAAAATTAGATCACAGTATAATACTGTGATCTGTATTTTGATCACTGTAGGCAGTGATAGACTGGCAGGGAAGGGGTTAATTTTTATTTGGACTGGGTAAAGGGTTTATTTTTTTTAATTTTTTACTTAAACGTTATTAAAACTTTTTTTAACTTATTTTTTTAACTTTTTAAAGCTTATTTTAAAACTTTTTTAACGTTAACCCCTAGTTAGCCTTACGCTAATTCCCCCAATTCCCCACTAACTTCCACCCTCCCCAGCTAGCTAAATTTATAATTTTAAAATATTTAAATTAATTAATAAAATAAATTGAACCCATGAGGGTTAAAAAAAAAAGAATTAACCCTCAGGGGTTAAAAAAAAATCAGATCATATTAAAATGTAATCCCTGCCAATTGATCACTGTAGTCAGTGATCAATTGGCAGGGAAGGGGTTAATTTTTTATTAATATGGGTAAAGGGGGGTGGGATTTTAATTTAACTTTTTTTTTACACACCAGGGTCAGGATCACTGAAGATCCGTCTCCCTGCACTTCACACTGAACCCGGAAGTGCAGGGAGGCGGAGGTGAGTATACAGAGCACATGTGCCCGCTCTGACATGCTGTCAGAGCGGGCACATGTGCTGGGACAGCCCGATCCGGTGCTCCCGGTCTGCCTCTAATGCAGAGGCAGACCGGAGCACCATTAACTCCACGATCGCCGCGATTGCGGCGATCTGGGGTTAATTTTACCGCGTGACGGACAAGGTCCGTCATCCGTCGTTAAGGGTATCCCCTGGATGACGGACCTCGTCCGTCACCCGTCCTGAAGGGGTTAAAGTCCCTAATACGCATCCACCTATCATTCTGAGTGTTATGGACAACCTGCAATATATCATTGGAAAACACAAAAAACTTCCTTTACCTCTGAAACCTCATTGCAATCCAGGTCATTTGTCCTTAGATGGACAAGTACATCCAATTCCCCTTCCTGCTTTGCTTGCTTAACCATATGAAAAATACGTCTCCAGTCTCTGCAAACAGTAGCTCCAGGAAGACATCTCACAAGGCCACTATTGTCCATCTCCACACCTCTTATGATAGAATTCCCCAACAACTGCTTTCTATCAGGCCTCACCTTGTCCTTTTTGTCATTGGTTGGTTCCACAAACTTGGTGCCCAAGCTGGTCTCCATAACACCACTACAGTCTGAGTCTGTCTTCACAACACAACTACACTCTGCGTTTTATTTTGTCTTGTATTCCCAGTTCATGTACAGTCCTGTCCTGCCCTGTCCATGTCCTGTTCATGTTTCCCTCATGTATTGTGTACATGTTCTCGGTTCTGCTTTCTGTCCTGCTCCGGTTATGGGTTCTTCTAGTCTTGTCTTATCTTGTTTGGTGCCTATTCTAGTCTTGCCTTATTTTCTGTACTGGATACATATCTGCTTAATATCAGCTCCTGGCTTCTACTAGCTGCATCAGGGCCCTGGTATGTGGCCGCACAAACCCTGGTGCTCAACACCAGGGCGTGTGGTTACCCTGCTCCAGACCTTGATTGTCCAATTCCACAGTAAGACTCCTATTTTCAACATCAGGCACACAGGGGTCCCAGTCTTCTTAACTTATTAACATACAATCAATAAAAATTAGCAAACACCTAACTAATCAAATCAGATGCTTTACCAAGAGAAAATAAAACCTTGAGGAAGCAAAACACTTTTTCCTAGAGATGACTCTTACCTGTAGCAGTAAAAAGTAAAACAGTAAAAATCTTAGTTGAAGAATCAGTAAAACTCTCCAGAATATCTCCAAGCACACACTTTGAAGCAGTACTTAGAGGCAGCAATCAAGCTATAATAACCATTTACTTTCTCATCACCCCCGAACAGTTGTGCTGAATATTTTGTTACAGGTAAGTCTAGATGAGAGCTTAGGCCCACTAATAGAGTTTTATTAATAGAGAAGTGTTGAGTATATTCTCTGGTCTTATTGAATCCTATGTTTGGCTAGACTCAAAACCTCAATTTTGGCTATATAGCTCATTAGAAGATACAAAATTACGAAGATATACACGCCCGTAACACTGGATACCAGTGAAACATTACATACAAATGTCCTCTTTAATATTTCAAAACAAAGGCTGGAAGAGGCCTGGTGAGCATAAGTAACAAATGCTGATCTGCTCAAAGCTTACAAGTATAACGACGGCCGTGTGGGGTGACAATAATAAGCTGCAAATATAAAAAACTGATGCGAACGGCAGCAGGAAAAGATGTGGCTCACCGGACGCGGCAGTGCCCTATGAGCTTCAAGGGAAGTGGCTGATTTTTTTACTAGAGTGAGGTAAAATGAATACTTGCATAGGCTGCACAAGGCCAAGACCAGCTTGTTTGGAGTTTAGGTAATTTGTATTGATGACCTTTGAATTGGAAGTAGATGGTTCTGTACTTAACCTGACAGTCTTGTCCCAGAGGAAGGGGAGGTCTGTGTATTTATAGGCCTAGAAACTCCTTCAACAACTACTTCTCAAAATTCTAAATTTGGCATGTTATTATACATAATTTTTTTTTATTAAATTTGAACACTGCTATTTAAACATCTCTGTGGCCCATAACATTGTTTGTTTTTTACAAACTTTAGAACACACATGCAATATAAAATTTGATTTAAAAGATTTAAAATGTTACAATTGATGAAGAAAACATTGATATTCATGTTGTGATATATCAGTTCTCCAAAATCTTATGTTAAACAATTTCATATTTAAAAGAATTAAGCACATTTTAATTATGCGTATATTTACCAAACACCCCGCAGAGCAGTTTATTAGTTAATATAAAATCTTGGGTATATTTAATTTAATGCAAACTGCTGTGCTTGAAAATAAATTGACAATGTGTTTCCCATGATGTAACTTCCATTATAAAGGCACATTGCCTTCTGTTTCAGACTCATAATAATGATAATTATATGTTCAAATGTCATGACTTCTGATAAATAATCCTTAATGATTTGTATTTAGTTTATATTGAACATTTATGGTAGCTATTATGAGCTCATTATCCTAAGCACAAGACCATTGCTTGTGATTTCTTAAACATTATTATTATATTTAACGTATTGGTAGTATGGGAGGTTGTAGACCTTTTGTGCACCCTGGGTGGTGTACCAAACTGTAGGACAGTTTAGAACTATTCTTAAACTGAATAGTTGAATGAATGAAGAACAGCTCATTGAGTGGGACATTAACTATCTGTGAATCATCTTCACTTTTGACACTTTCCTTTCAGAACTTCCACAAATCCTCAGTTTGTAATACACTACACTGAAGATAAAATAGGTAAGAGCAAGTATAATGTGACCAGCATTCCCTTTAGCTGGAACAAGATACTTAAATAGGAACATAGAAAAATCAAAGGCAAATATTGAGGAAAAACAAGTAGATACTTATAAAGAGAAACAGAAACCACTTATTGAACATTAATAAGTAAACATATTGGAGCACATAACAGAGTTTGGGTAACAAAGGTATTTTATATATTGTTGTCTTGTTGTTGACCCTGAGGAAAGTCCCGAGTGGGAACTGAAACGTTGGTCAGTTTTAAATTGATTAAATAAAGCATTGAAATTCTAACACCGGAGAGCAGCCATTCTACTTTGGATTTATATATATATATATATACAAAGCAAAATAATATCCTTGCACTCAGGCCAAACTCAATTGTGCAAATCCTGGGTGCCATTCCTGGGGTTTGATTATACAAAACAAATAAGCATATGGGCTGCACTCACGGTCTTGTGTATGAAGTTTCCTTTTATTCCATGAAGTAAATTAGCAAATCAACGTTTCGATTCTCTCTGGGACCTTTCTCAAGATCAAATGTACCGGAGGATTGGAGGAAGGTAGATGTTGTTCCTATATTTAAAAGGGTTCAAAATCCTTGCCTGGAAATTATAGACCTGTGAGCTTAACTTCTGTAACTGGGAAAATATTTGAAGGTCTATTAAGGGATAATATTCAGGAATTCAATGGGAAGAACTTTGTTATTAGCAATAATCAGCATGGTTTTATGAAACATAGGTCATGTCAAACTAACCTAATTGCATTCTACGAAGAAGTACATAGAAGTATAGATCAGGGTGTTGCTGTGAATGTGATCTACTTGGATTTTGCCAAGGCATTTGATACGGTTCCTCACAATAGGTTAGTCTTCAAACTAAAAGAAATTGGTCTAGATGAATATTCTTGTTCTTGGGTAGAACATTGGCTTAAGGATAGAGTACAACGAGTTGTAATTAATGGTATATTTTCAGGCTGGACAAAAGTGGTAAGTGGTGTCCCTCAGGGTTCTGTTTTGGGACCACTTCTATTTAACATATTTATAAATGATCATGAAATAGGCATTGAAAGCCATGTATCAGTGTTTGCAGATGACACAAAACTTTGTAAAGTAATAAAATGTGAGCAGGATATTGCTTTGCTGCAGAGGGATTTGGATAGATTGGGGGATGGGCACTAAAATGGTAGATGAAATTTAACGTAGAGAATGCACAAGCAACTTACACACTAAATGGTAGTGAATTAGGGATAACCACACACGAGAAGGATTTGCGAATTGTTATAGACAACAAATTAGGCAGCAATATACAATGTCAATCTGCAGTTGCGAAAGCCAGTAAGGTTTTGTCATGTATAAATAGGGGCATAAATTCTTAAGATGAAAAAATAATTTTGCCTCTTTATAAATCACTGGTAAGACCACACCTCTAATATGCTGTGCAATTTTGGGCACCTTTTCTAAAGAAAGATATCATGGCACTAGAAAAAGTGCAGAGACGTGCTACAAAATTGATAAAAGGAATGGAGCATTTTAGTTATGAAGAAAGGTTAAAAAAACAAAATCTGTTTGGTTTTGAAAAACGGCGCCTGAGAGGGGATATGATAACTTTATACAAATATATTTGGGCCAGTACAAACCTTTATCTTGAAATCTATTCATAAACAGGGCTACACATAGGACACGGGGTCACACATTTAGGCTGGAAGAAAGGAGATTTCATCTAAGGCAAAGAAAAGGTTTTTATACAGTAAGAGCAATAAGGAATGGAATAATGGAATTTTGTCAGAGTCACTACAGATGTTTAAACTGCAATTGGATAAATACTTCCAAAAACATAACATACAGGGATATAATTTCTAATAGTTGGGTAATAGCTGCTTGATCCAAGGAGACATCTGACTGCTATTTTGGGGTCAAGAAGGAATTTTTTCCTAGTTTGTGGCAAAATTGGAAGCGCTTCAGACTAGGTTTTTTGCCTTCTTTTGGATCAACAGCAACAACATATGTGAGGAAGGCTGAACTTGATGGACGCAAGTCTCTTTTCAGCTATGTAACTATGTAACTATGTAACCTGATAAGTCCAGTCCAGCCATTTTAACGTATAATTAAAAAATCACTTTGAATTCACCTTCAAGTCTCACTTTAGTGAATAACCTTATAAGTGGTAATTTATAGACAAAAGGGAGCTACAGGACATTAAACATGTCAATATTTTACTTTAAATCTCTAGAAACATACTTAGTGATTACCTTTTAATGGCCATAGGGAACCAGATAGATTTGAAGCTGGCTACTCAAATATCCCTAAAACAGTAGCATTAATAATTTAGATTTGATGCAATGATATGTTTGGCCTGATCTTAGATATTGGTTGCTAGAACTCTGTTTGTCAGAACCTTTAGTGGTTCACAAATAGACTTTGAAAGCACATTTGTTTTCTATTCTGATATTTGGATAAAAAAAAGGTATGATATACATTTAACATGATGCAATGATATTTTGGCAGACACACAGTTACAAATTAACAAACAGATTCACACACAGATATACATGCAGTGTCACACAAAGATACTCAATGATAAATACACACATAGAAACACAGTGACAGATACACAAATACAGACACACACTGACAGACACATAATGATGCACACTGATATATATATATAAACTGATAAACAGGCAGGCAGACATACACAGATACTTACTGGTAGACACCCACAATGTAATATTTGTTACACAGGTACATACTGGTTTTAGCCATCCTTCTGTTATCTAGCAACTTGTGCAAAAGTGTGGATTTCTTGCGGTCAAGTGGGAGAAGGCTGGGGTAACTTGATGGCTCATGTGATTTCCTTAGAACATTTGTAGGATGTTATATTATACCTTACCTTCATGTAATCTGATGTCAGGTCTGGATTTGGTTAACCCATGTACAGAAGCACTGGCTATACATCTCTGATTGTGGCCCTCTATACATGGCACTTAAACAAAGTGAAATATAATATAAATGACTGATGTTTGCTGATAATGTATAGTTCCCTGTTTGTACACATTTAGATTTTTCTATTTGATTCAAGCATGGATTCAGATTTAGTTTTATTTGTATTAATCAATACTATGATGATTCATAAGTGCACACAAGCTTATTGTATTTACTTTAGTAGCTTAGTTATTGACATACTTTCTGCCTGTGCTTCTGGTGTCACTCTAGACACATACACGCAAGTGTAATTTCTCAGAAGCCTTTGATCTAAAATTGGCAATATTGATTGTATTGTGTCTGATTATGCATCCAAGAAACCATTTGTTTTCAGCAAGTTTTTTTAAGTGTTGATTTGTCTGTTAAAATGTTGTTTTTCCATAAAGTCATACTTAGGATAATAGAAGGAAATAGCTTAATTTAGAGAGAAGAATAGACAGAATGAAACATTCTAAAAGACGTATGAGCAAGATTTATATTAAGTAAGTCTTATAGCAAAAACAATTAATAACAGAAATAAAATATTCAAGAAAGCATTGTATAATACAGATTAATAAAAATCAACATATCTTAAGTGAAATAATATGCTGAATTAAAGGGAAACTACAAGTGTCAGGAATACAAAGCTGTATTCCTGGCACTATAGCTCCCTTTGCGTTCCCACTCCCTCACCCCCCTTCCCCCTCCCCTGGGTAAATAAATGGTTTGAGAAAGCCTTTAGCGAAACGCATTAAGTGAGGACTTATTTTATCAACAGTTTATTTATTTATTATTACTTATATAGCTGTTGTTTCCAGCTTTTTTTATTTAATAAACCTACTATTTTATACAACATCACCTGTGGAGTGCATCCTTCATACAGCCCTCATCATCCTTCTGATTCCAGCATATATCCCTAGGTGGTAATTGTCCCACCTCAAGTTCTTCATACCAGAGCAGGACATTGCTCTGGGTGACGTAAGTAGTATATTTTGCTCCATTAATACCAATTGTTTGTATATAATTTACCATTGGATTTCCTATTTTGTCTTTTTTTTATACATATATCTACTCCATCCTGAAAACAAACTCCAAAGATCGCTTATATCCATAGACAGGGATTATTTCATCTAGGCCCTCATAATAGAGCTGAAACAGCTCTAAAAAGTATGAGTGTGCACTTTCGCCCATTTGTACTCCCTTCACAAACATCTACTGTACTGAACCATAATCTGTTTCTTGCTTTTTACTTATAGTTTCATATACTAAGAATATCATCTGTATCGTATGTATATATAATCTTGAGCGCTGATCATCTCCTGTCTGTTATCTTTACTATCCACTTCACAAGGGTGGAGAGAATCCCTTGTTGGTGATTTGCTGCTAATTATAGATACTGAGCACTTATATTCACCAGTTTTTCCATACCTTTATTTACTTACCTGAACCCAGCACTGATGTCCCCGCTCACAATAGACCTCCCCATATGAAAGCATTGAATCAATGCTTTCCTATGGGGAAACATCTGACGCTGGATGTCTTCATGCAGAGTGTGGGGACATTCAGTGTCAGATACTGTACAAAAGGTCCGTTTCGATTCAGGAAGCCCTCTAGTGGCTGTCTGGTAGACAGCCACTGTGGGCAGATTTACAGTTTCTATGGAACTGCAATGTTTAACATTGCAGCTCTAAGTGCAAAAGGGACACTGTACCCAGACCACTTCAATTAGCTGAACTAGTCTGGGTGCCTACGGTGTCCCTTTAAATGTGTGCTAGTTTTGTTGACCTATGTATCATAAAATAAATCACATGACTTAAAAACTAAATCCCACATAATAATGAATTAAACCTTTGTAGCTAAAATGGTATGACATTAAATTAGTAAAAAAGGAGCATTAGTTCCAATATAATCTTTTATGATGTTATTTTAAAAATGAATTGCTACTTTACATGACATGATAATTGGCTGTTTTTGTTATAATCTGTTTTGGGGAAAAAAGTAAAAAGGAGAAAGCTGTGTTATACAGATTTTTATCTTTTTTACTGTCATTGTTGCAGTTCAACTTATGATGAATATTGTGTTATTTCATCCTGATAAATACTTTATTTGTACTGTTTATCTGTTAAATCCTGCTATTCTTAAATAAATAATAAATACATATTTTTAAAAAAAATAGTTTAGTTTTTACTTAATAATATAGAATGATCCTAACTGTAATTGTTTCCAAGTACTTCTCTGAAATTTACATATTGTGTCTGTGATTTTCACAAAGACGTGCAACAGATAGTATCTACAGGTAATCTTATATAGTGCTGTGTGTGTGTATTCACAGCTCAGACTATCATCAAGCCTCAGGCATACTAAGATCTGACTTATGTTTTGCCATAAAATTGTTACATTTCACATATCCAGCAGTCAATACAATGTTAGATAAAGATATCTTGGTTAAAAATTGCTATAAACCTCTATAACAATATCTCTTCGTACCTTGCTTCTGATACATAATAGTATACATAATTATTTGAAACATTCAGATTCTGCCTATATACTTGTCAGAAGGTACATAAGGGCTTCTATTAAGAACATTTTCTATGTTTTATTAGAATGTTCTGAATTGATATCCACAAACAACACACACACACACACAGACACACACACATATTTACATGGCTCAAAATGTGCACTCACCACAAACCTGTGCATGTAGAAATTTAACCCTGGTGAGTGTACTATAGCTTGCAGTGACAAGTAACGTTTAAGGTCTGACCAGTAGTATAACATTTCAAATACAAATACATAAAAAAAAAAAAAGCATACTGGATAAAAGAAAAATGTACGTATGCTTAGCTTAAGATGCATGTATGGCTTGAATACAAATACATTTAAACACAGGTTATTTTCGTTTTAACAATATGAAAGCTGTATGTTAAGTGGTATATTGCTGACAAGTGCTTTGGATTTCTGATGTTTTACCGGGGCAAAAGTCATTCATCACCATTAATATGGCATCCCACAGCTTAAAAATGTTTCAGCATTTCTCAGTATTGTTCTTTTAAAAATATCTCACTGTGAAACTTTGCGTACCAAGTATACACTCCGAGAGCTAACAGATTGCTCACACTGTGATATTTGGCTGAGCTATAAATGGGCTAGTGTTACCTGCCTATACAGACTGCAATGTATAGCTGTACGTTATTATAATTTCAAACACTTTACTGACTCACTAGCCCTATAGAGAATTACACATCGTTACAATACAACTTCTAGCTTCCATTTATTAGAACTATACACCTGTGCAATTGTTCTAGCCTATTTGCTGTACACAGTTTTCATATAGGAAAACAGTGGAGAAAAGTATGACATTGAGATGGACATATTGTATTGAGTTTAGGAAATAGTATCCACATCATGAAATCTTTTTTTTTTTTTTTTTTTTTTTAAATGATTGCATAAAGGCATTTTGTCTCCGGACACAAAATTAAAAAGTATAATTTGTTAAAGTTTCAATTGAAATAAAAAGAGACATGTGTTTGACCCTGTCTTGGTAGTGGAATATTGCATGTCTAGTTCGTATTCAAAGAGTTAAGAGATTTAATGGAAAGTCTCTGGGAAATGTTACAAGTAAAGGCCATGTTTCAGATTGATAATTTATATGAGCCAATGTTTGAATTTTCAACAGGGAGAGCAAAGGGCAATGAAATATTAGTGATATATGGACAGAAAGATAATTAGAGGTCTAAGATGAATTTCTTAGAATGAATTGGATTGTCTTCAAATAAAATAAGTAATTTAGTCAAAGTTTTTTTTTTTTTTTTAATAAAAGGAAATATTGTATGATCAGAACTGACCACATTTTAAAGGCCTCTGATATATGAGCAGATTAATAATAGATGGACATTCAATCAATTTCTAATTTATCAAAGGAACGACATTCACAAACAGCTGGTTATTATATCATGTAGGGGAATTTTCTACTTGAAAAGTTGAAATTACGAATCACTTTAAAAATACTTTAACTGCTGTGCAGATTGTAAAAAAAAAAACCCACAAAACACAAAAAACAAAATGAACAAGCCAAATTCTGTCTTGGCAGGTAATATAGAATATGGCACATCAGTGCTTCTTAACTTTTTTGTCAGGGGCCCAAATTATGCTATTAACTTGGCATCTCATCCTTTAATTTTCATATTATCTCAGACCTGTCCTGCTACATGGTCCGTCTCTTTTCCTTCATTACCAGGGACCACAAGCCCCTCTGTCTGTCCACCTCCTTTCAGTCAGGTATCGATCCCTCTACCTGCTCTCTTTCTCCCAGATAGGTATCAATCCCTCTGACTGCACTACTTCTTCTAGGCAGGTATCGACCCTGCAGCCTGCATTACCTTCAAATACTACCTCTACAAAGGCACTTGCAGCCCACAGGTCTAGCGTTTGCCACTGTCTTTACAAATATGTTTTTGGCTTTTGAACCAGCTCTTTTCTTAAAAGTATTGGTATTAAAAAACAGTTCATCCAGAAAGCAGGCCCTAAAACTCTGCTACTGGAGTCCCTGAAAGAACCACACAGTTCCTAATGGAATTGCCACTAATTACTTTATCTCTACCCAGGACTAACCTGTATCGGCATTACATTAAACCTATGGTGACACACCCAATGGAAAAAATATTATCATATGTTGAATCATACAGGCAATCACATAACACAATAAACTCCAACTATGCATAGATGGGGAAGTTAGGGAAACAAAGACAATAAAAAGTATACCATTATGTCTGCATTATCAACATATGTCAACAAATGCAGATATATGAAAAATGTGTTCAAACAATAGTGATTATAAACATGCAACCACTAGATAGTGCTGTCCCAAACAATGTCTCTGTAGGTGATTGTGGTTCCATTACAGTGTTCAACCAATAGATGGTGCTGAGCCATTCAATGTACCTGTGGATGATTGTGGTTCCATTACAGTGTTCAACCAATAGATGGAGCTGTGCCACTCAATGTCCCTGTGGATCGTTGTAATTCCATCACAGTATTCCCCCTTATGTCCACTGGAATGCAGACCAAAGTTGACCTCATCATGTTAAGCAGCCTGGCTAATCTTTGTCCATCGTTCAAAGTTAATTCAGTATTAAACCATTTTCAAACGGTTTAATAACGAGTGAGGCCATCAATGTCCCCATCCCTATTGATTATACTCGGCAGAGATTATACTCTTCCTTAGCCATATCAATTCATACCAACAATGGGTGGATGTGATATCACTGTTCATTGGGCCAGTGCTTCCTCATTAACTTGTGCAGCACAAAGTGGATGATCTCCTGAAGACTCACATATACTGAAAACTCCAGTCTAACACTAAATTGAAACTTGGCACCAGGGGACTCCAAACACTTTAATAATGACAATGAAATGGATGGGTTACAGTGCTTAGAGCATCCCTTCAAGGTGATTGAAGTGAAAGGCTTCATATTTTCAAAAAATAAAACTTGACCATTGCCACATCTGGTTCAAAATGTATCATGCATGTATATCAAAGCTAGTTAGTGTTCATCATGTACAAAATAATTGTATTAAATTACTATAATGAATATCTTATGAGGTACTATCTTTCTAAGGGTTTTTTTTTCTGTGAAGCTTGAGAAGCTATATCTAGTTTGGAATATTCTTGGCCCTTATTATCCACCAACTTTATATTGTATGTGTTAGACTTAAAGTACTATTTTTGACAGAAGCATCATTGGGTGCTCGCTGTGTAGCCTGGATATGCCTCCAGGTATAAAACCTATTGTGGTGGTCATATTGAGGCCCATATATCAATTTATTTTAAACTATTTAACATGGTGGCTGGTTGGCTAGCAAGTGCTGGCCAACTGCCACACAATAAAACCCTTGAGTCGCAGAGACGGTTCATCCAGTTTTAATTTCAGACAAACTGAACCGGCACATTTCCAAATGTTAGAAGTCCTAAGCAATATTTTCAATACAGAAATTATTTTTGGAAGAATCTAAAAATCTCATTGTGTACAATACTAATATGTAGTGACTTCTTTGTATTTTTTTTTCAAAGTTTTAAATGAGCCTTGGCTCGTCATTCTTCAGAGAACTATGTCGACATTATCAATGAGAAAGAATAGAACTTGAAATGTGTTCTACATGTGTCTGGTTTCCAGCATATTTCTTTAGAACTCAGGTAGGCAACCTTCAACACTTCAGATGTTGTGGACTACATTTACACTGATGTTTTGCTAGAACATTATGGGAGATTTAGACCACAACATCTGGATTGTCGAAGGCTGCCTACCCCTGATATGGATGATAAATAGTTACAAAAATATATTTAATATATTGTTCAATGACCCCAGACATGTCTGACTACAGACATGTATGGCTAAAATAAAAGGGAAGCGAATACAATTAACCAAATTTTCAAATTATTCTTATGAATGCAAAATGGGAAAGTAACTTTTCAATCCCATTTTTAATCTAGGAGCTGCTGTGGGTGGGTTTCCTGTAGTTTGTGATGAATTTACATTATTTTACATTCAAGTTCTTGATCGATGTATTGTCGCATGGGATTCTGAGACTTTTAGATAAAGCACACTGGCTAGTAATGCATGTAAAAATAAATTATCTACTGAAGGCAATTTAGAAGCAGGAATTATTCATCTTAAACAGTAAAGGGGAAATGAAATGCATTTGTTTTACACAATGAAATGATGTGAGACTTGCATTACAAATTCCTCTTTTCCCAAATACAGAAATAACATCAAGTCCAGAGACCTCCTTTTGTAAACCACTATCTTCATACACAGAGAGAAAGCAAACAGTAATGACTAATTAGCTCTATAACCGTCCATAGTCATTAAACTTCATACCCTCACATACATAGATGCATTAATACCATAAATGCACAGCTTTAGGTCACAAAATTAAGTTAACCAGTACAGCTTGCCAAACACCTGCCAGCCGTAGGACCTTGTTGGGCGAGCAGGCATTTACCATATAGGAAAAGATCATATTACACAAGATAAGCAAGTTATCTCTTGTTAATGAACAGTATTTTCCTCATAAAAGTCAAAAGAAAGAAAAACACCAGAGTATAATGTATCTCTGTTAATGGAATACAGCTAATAATTGTCACAACAAGTGGCCCAAACACGCAGAGTATAACCCAAATAGAAAATGAATTACCGGACCTTAGAATGGCAGATATCAGAATAACGATAAGGAATAGCCGAGTCAAGGAACCAGAAAACAGGATGAACGAGAAAATGAGCCGAGTCAGGATACCAGAACGAAGAATAGTCAAACACAAGCCAAGTCAAAATACCAAGATGTACAGACAGAATAAAGCTAGTACTAGAGGGAACAACCAATGAACCACAATAGGGCACTGAACAAAAGCAAAAGGCGCCCTTTTATAGTGGAGCGTCTATTGCTTTTAATCCACGTCCCCCAAACGTCAGGGAGCATGGAATAGTTAGAATATTGCGGCATAGCTGCTATGACGTCAGAGCACATCATAAAAGAGGGGGCGTGCGTGGAGCGGCCGGCGTCAGACATGCCGTGCCGTCGCCTGGAGCAGTCGGCACCCAGAGCTACACCTCGCGGGTAAGGTATGGTAAGGTATCATGACAATAATCATAAGAACTTGCTTTGCCTGTGTCAGGGGTCTGCGGGCGGCTAGTAGGGGAGGCTGCTCGCAACTCGCAGCACTCACCCTCAGTCCATCGCCGCCCGCGGTCTCCCCTCCGCCTACCTGTCGGCGAGCGGTGTCTCCTCTCCGCCGCTCGCATCCGTCACGCCTCCCAGCGGCAGCATGTATAACGCTGCACGCTGGAAGGTCATTGATTTATGCAAACGCCGGGGTCACGTGAGTGACCCGGCGTTAAAGCAACAGTACCACAATCACAGTGGGAGGCTTAGATATCTCCCATGTGTGATTGTTAATTCTGATTGGAAGTTATCCAATCAGAATTTAACCTAGGGTATTTATACTCACCTTTCCTGTTCCTCCCTGCCCTGTTGTGGTCTTTGCTGTATAGTATTGATTCTGAACTTGTGATTTTCTGGTTACGTACTCTCTGGCTTGTTAAACTGACTTTGTGACTTTCTCCTACCCTTTGACCTCGGCTTGTTTATCGTTATCCTGTTTTCTGGTTCCCCTGACTCGGCTTGTCTCCTGACTATTCTGTGTGTGCTTAGCCCGGCCACTCTAAGGTCCGGTACGGCACCTTTTCTGTGTGTGTGTGTGTCTGTTAGCGTGTTGGGTTCCCGGAATCGTGACAGCCTGTCTGTCTGTCTTTCTATCTATCTATTTATCTATCTACCTACCTACCTACCTATCTTTATGTCTGTCTATCTATGTCTGTCAATTATAGACCTTATAAACTTTTCCACCTATCATCGGGTGATTTAGGGTTGGGGGGGAAAGAGGAGCAGCATCTCTCTTTATTAACCCATCATGTCATATTTGGAAAAAGGAAATAGTGATTCACTGAGATGTGGTTGTAAAAGCATAAGGGACACACATGTTCTTAGTGGGTCTTGGGGCATTCTTATTATGTTTAATTTGTCTTCCACCATATGCACATAGGGTGGTGGATTTATTTAATTATTTATTTATTAAGTTTGGGACAGTAGAGAGTGTGGGCTTGCAAGTTAAACATATTTTTTTACACCAGAGATAAATTACAACATTTCCATTCCATGTTAATGGGACTACCAAGTAGCCAACGGGCTATTTCCCCAACAAGAGCAACTGATTGCTGAAACTATACCACTATTGAAACTCAGGCAACCTATATAGTGCAACACGGCTGAATTGTTTTGAAGTGAGTGGGAGGGGACATTACTGGGGATCAGGAAATTACAAAAATATAAAATTGTTATACATTGTGCGTATTCTTCTCTTTCACCTCCTCCTGGTCCCAATAGACTGGATGGAGGCCCATTCAAGAAGAACATTACTATTGATTTCCACTTTGCAATAAAATACCCCTAATAAATGCAAATGCTGATTTAAGGGAGAGTAATGATGTGGTTAACTTTACTTTTCTCATTATTATTCAAATTTTAATACAGTTTGTGTTTCCGAGCAGCTATGAAATTGTTCACCAGATGAAGGGCCAGCCTTAAATATCATCGCACAATTAATTATTACACTAGACCTGAGAAAATGGTGTTAAGAAAGATTTCAACAGAGCTTTAAAGATTTAGTAATATGCTTCCTTTGTAAGTTTCTGGCACTTAACAAAGTCTTGCTTTTTTCGGTGAATAATGATCCTAGTAAATTAATAATATAATTATTGAACAAGGTGTCCTGACCTCATCGATCACACTATAATGCACTGGAACTGTCAATATACATTAAAGCCAGGCAAATGTCTGGGATTCGTGGGAACTTAAATGCACTTGCAAAACGTGTATAAGTATACTCTCCCAGGGATTGTGTACTAGGGGAATTTCAGTTCTTTGCTTGTTTTCCCATGTAATAGGTCAGAGGACAAAACTACTGGATATACTGCCAGACTCCATAGTTAGAAAATGCATAATTCCATCTATCTGTCATACTGTCTGTGTGTCTGTCTGCCTGTCTGTCTGTCTATTTATTCATTTTATTTTTTAACACTGTTCATATTAGATGTCATATTTCCATAAAAAGAGTCTGAACAGACTTTAAACGTGTGAGTAGGTTAATCTTGCTTGCATATTATTATTATTATTGCCATTTATATAGCGCCAACAGATTCCATAGAGCTTTACAATATTATGAGAAGGGGGATGTAACTATAAATAGGACAATTACAAGAAAACTTACAGGAACAATAGGTTGAAGAGGACCCTGCTCAAACGAGCTTACAGTCTATATGAGGTGGGATATAAGACACGTTAGGACAGGAAATGTCAATCAAATGGGAGTGAAGCAGAGCTGGAGGAGAGAGTACAGCGCTGCACTATAGGAGAGAGCAAGAGACAGGTATGTAAGGTAGAGGTTACTCTGGGAGGCCATAAGCTTTCCTAAGGCACTTCTTAAAGGATTGAAGACTAGGGGAGAGACTGATAGGGATAGGTAGGCTATTCCATAGGAAAGGAGCCGCCCGGAGAAGTCCTGCAAGCGCGAGTTGGCCGTATGGGTGCGAGCAACGGTAAGGAGGTGGTCATGGGCAGAGCAGAGGGAATCAGGAGGGGCATACCTATGGATCTGTGAAGAGATATAAGAGGGGCTAGAATTGTCCAGTGCTTTAAATGTATGGGTTAGCACTTTGAATTGACTCCTATAGGATACAGGGAGCCAATGTAAGGGCTGGCAGAGGGGTGAGGTGTGAGAGGACCGACTAGAGAGGAAAATCAGTCTGGTGGCGGCATTCATTACAGACTGTAGTGGGGAAATATGGCTTTTGGGGAGACGAATCAGGAGAGGGTTACAATAATCCATGCGGGAAATTACTAGAGCATGGGCAAGCTCCTTGTGTAAGAAAGGGGCGGATGCTGGCTATGTTTTTAAGTTGGAATCTACAGGATTTGGCAACAAACTGGATGTGAGGCTCAAAGGTGAGGCCAGAGTCAAGTATGACGCCAAGACAGCGTGCTTGCAAGGATGGACTTATGTGGATATCACTGACTTGAAGGGAGAGTGACAGAGGAGGATCAGTATTAGGAGGAGGAAAGACAAGGAGTTCAGTTTTAGAGAGATTGAGTTTCAGAAAGCGCGAGGACATCCAGTCAGAGATAGAAGAAAGGCAAGCAGGGACACGTTGCAGGATGGCAGGGGAGAGGTCCGGGGAGGAGAGATATATTTGGGTGTCATCAGCGTACAGGTGGTAGTGGAATCCAAAAGAGGCAATAAGTTTGCCAAGAGAGACACTATAAAGAGAAAATAGAACGGGACCAAGGACAGAGCCTTGGGGAACTCCAACTGAGACAAGACGAGGGGAGGAGGTATCCTTGGAAAAGGAGACACTGAATGAGCGTTGGGAGAGATAAGAGGAAAACCATGAGAGGACAGAGTCACAGAGACCGAGCAATTGAAGAGTTTGAAGGAGGAGATCATGGTCAACAGTGTCAAAGGCAGCAGAAAGGTCAAGGAGAATTAAAATGGAGTAGTGAGCTTTGGGTTTAGCTGCAATTAGGTCATTAGTAACTTTGATAAGAGCAGTCTCAGTAGAGTGGAGAGGGCGGAAGCCAGACTGAAGACAAGTCTTTCCAAAAGCTTTGATGAAAAAGGGAGCAGGGATATGGGACGATAGTTAGAGGAGGAGGATGGGTCAAGAGATGTTTTTTTCAGGATAGGTACTACAGTGGCATGTTTAAGGTCAGCAGGGACAGTGCCAGAAGAGAGAGAGAGAGCAGTTGAAGATGTGTGTTAGGGAAGGCACACGGCAAGGGGAGAGAGATCTGATGAGGTGAGATGGGACAGGATCGAGTGGGCAAGTGGTGGGGTGAGAGGTATGGAGAAGCACAGCCACCTCTTGTATAGTAGCCAGGGAGAAAGTCTGAAGGGTAGGAAAGGCATGATCTACATGTGGTTGAGAAAGAGAATAGTAAGGAGGGGAGAATTCTTTCCTTAGCTGTTCAGTCTTGTCGGTAAAGTAGCATGCAAAGCTATCAGCTGTAAGGTTAGTTTGGGGGGTGGCCACAGCAGGGCGGAGAAGAGAAGTAAAGGTGTCAAAGAGACGTCTGGGATTGCGGGAGCATGAACTAATGAGAGAGGAAAAGTATGACTGTTTGACGAGGGCAAGGGCTGCGCTGTATGAACGCAATATGAATCTATAATGGAGAAAGTCTGCCTGGGTGCGGGACTTCCTTCAGGAGCATTCTGCACAGTGGGAGCATATCTCACTACCTTGTTTCCAGTGTACTCTGGGAGGCTCTCAGCAAACCAGGAACGTTATTGAATGTATTATCCAAAAGGCAACCTATCAAAATAATTTTATAATATGTGTAGTGAAACCAGGAAAACAAATGTGGGGCCCTGGTAAAAAAAAATATCCTGCCTCTTTAACCCACCATTCTTAAAAAAAATTCCCTCTTATCTCTGGTCTCCTCAATTTCTTAGACTGCTGTAGAAATGTCTACATCTGAGATACACTCATAGCAGTCAACTAAACATTATAGAACATTTGTGAATTGCCTCATAAAAGTGAACATTATTTTTTTAAATTGCCCCAGAAGATGCAGACATTTGCTGACACTTGACTAAGGGTGATCCTGAGTTCAGAACAGTCCTTTCATTTTAAATAAAAAATAAATGAAACTGCTGCACTCATCGAAAATTAGTCTAGAAACTTAGTGTGGAAACTTGATTATATCTTTTCCTCTTTGCCACAGATTTTGGCCATAATGTGGCATCATATCTCAACTCTCTATTTAAACAGGGTTTCCACACATTGGTAATACAATGATGAAGCTGGGCAATGGAAAAAGTAAACCAACATTTTTTATATTGATTCCAATTGGCTTGCAATTAATACTCCTTGACAATTATGAATACAAAATAGCTTTGGGTGCTAGACCTCAAGAAAATTATCCAGCCACTGATGCAAGAAATGGGGCTAGGTAGGTAACAAAGGTTTAACCCAAACTTAAACACGGAAAAGTCAGAGATAATCTCAAGGAAGAATCAAACTAAACCTGAAATCGCTTTGAGGTTTAGTCTTAATCTTCTTTGAGATTCTCTCCCACGTTTTCTGTACTCCTAGACCGTTGACCTCAAAAAGTATTCTGTCAAGAAGTAGCCAAGTGTGTTGTGCAGGAATACACTGAGACCCAAGGACAGCTTTGAGCAATCAAAATAACTAACTAAATAAATACGGTACATAAAAATAAAAAATGAGAATGGGTCCCATGGACGCGACTGGCTACACTTTCCTACTGTATGTGCATAAGTAGAAGGACAGAACTGACCTGGTGCATTGCATTGTCAACACAATCCCTGCAATGATTGCAAACTAGCGCTGTGTGTCTTTTCACCCAGTCGTTCACATAGGAAAAAAAATATCTAATTTTCAAGGTTTCCCAGTACAAATTTTTAAGCAGGTTGCATCTACTTGTGTATCATCTATTCCTCTGTGTCCATCCTCAGGAGTATAGTTTACAATAATAAAGCAAGCACTTAACATTTAGCTTGGGTGTATATATTGCCAGGGATTTAATACCAACGCAATTCGGAAACAAGCATAGATTAAACACCGGAGGGATGGCTCTTGCATTTTTATTTCTGGAATAACTGTTACTCCTCATCCCTTGCTGCAATCCGACATATGAACATTTAGCACCTACACAAATCAATAAGTGCTTTAGAGTTTGTTCCTGAGCTCGCTTAATTATGCTTTTGGGTATGCATTTACATAAACAATCAAATCTATCCTGTAGGTGAAACTATTGCTGAAAAGTTAAAGTTAGAGGGAGCAGTGTTTGTAAGATGCAAATTTATATTGGAAAGTATTTTAAATTTAATTATTCCAATTAAAAGTTTAGATTTATTTTCACCCCATAATTCCTTTTGGTAGAAATATTTCATCACCTCTCTGTAGCAGTTTTAATGTCAGAATAAATTAATTTAGACTTTAATTGGTAGTTATTACTTCTAGGCATTGGTAAATTAGAACTATTAAAATCTCATGGAAATCTATTTTTATTGTGGAAAATGTTGAGCCTTTTGAGCATCTTAGTAGTGGATTGCAAACCTGACAACAATGATGGATAACACTGTCACTCAAAATGCTTGTGAACTACAATTCCTATGAGGTTGAGCCAGACTTTAGAAAGAGGCATGGAAAAAAAATGAAATAAGTAAAATTTAAGGTACATCTAGTGGTATGAATTGACCTTTTTTTTATTGGATCATTACTCTAAGCAATCTGTGCCTTCTGAAGCCAGAATCACCTTTTTATAGGGTGAAGGATAAAAAAAAAAAAACACTTGTCACAGGTCTATTCATCAAACATAAGCCATATGAGAAGATATTTGAGTTTATTTGCTTTAAACTATGGCAAATAAAATTCAGAATGGAAAAATATAAGCTAAAGTTGCCAAACTGCATTGAACCTTAGTTCAACCTTAGCTGCACTGAAGAATTTTTACAAATCAGCTTTTTTTGACTTTCAGATTTTAGATAAGTCTCATTACATTACAATCTATCTATTTCTTTTATAATTTTTTTTTTTTAGTTTACATGTGCAGTCACCATTTCATTGGCCAACATAAACAGATCACCATGAAAGTGTTTAAATTAACATAGCTACGATATCTTTTTCATTATGTGCTAACCATATTGAATCCTCAAATTCTAAAGCAGTCAGACATAAGAACACAAGTGAACTACTTACTTTGTTTTGGAAATGTACACAAATAGAAATATCTAGAATGATACCATTACCATAAGATAAGTGGTCAGGTGGAAATTAAATTGGATTTTTGCTTTGAAAATGTTGCATACTTATTATTGTTTTATTTTATTTTTTACTCTATCTCTATTTATATGTTCCGTTTCTCTGCAGATAATGATTGCATCTTGGGAAGGTATACTTGTTTAGTACTAAGCATATTCCGTGCGGGGTAATAGTATGTATTTTTATATTTGTATTTTGAATGTTTACGTTGTATAATGAATGTTTTATGGACAATACATTATACAAATTACAACATATTGTTACATATTGTTATAGTCTAGCGTCTGTTGTTGTTAGGGTCTGCAATCGGTAACCTTATATTACAATAACACCATTTTATGAAATAGGATACAGATGTTCTGTTTTATGACCCAATTACACTCTCCCATTCAGGACAGTATATTTTAGGGTCTTTGTTAATTTACCGTAATGACCATTTATCATGTCTTCGAATGTCAAAGCACCAGTAACATACAGCCTTGTTGAATATGTTCAAATTTATATCACTAGCATAGTTAAACTTAGTCTTTTGATTTGTAAACCTACTTCTATGAATTATATATCCCTCTAACCTACAATATACGCTACATCAATATTTCAATGTTGCACTCACAGATCTGTGAGTGCAACATTGAAATAGGGGTTTATTACGACTAACGTTATTACCCTATGAGTTTCCCTTTCTCTATTTTTGCTCTTAGGTATATCTTGTTTTTCCATTTATATTGAGGATCAAGAGGAATCCTTTTATCATACCTAAAACCCAAAAAGAGTAATTACCTTTTTGTATTTATTGTATACACACTGCACCTTGGAGGTTCATACCTGTTTTCTTTGAATAATGCTACATCAATATTACATCTGTTACGTTACCTCTCGTTCATCCTTGTTACATTCTGATTGCATCTTTGGTCTATCTGAAAGCTATGCATCCATCTACGTATATGAATACAAGGAGGATAACTAACAGGCAAGTGTGCATTAGGGAAAAATAAGGACACTGGAGAATTTAAGAGACATGGGGGGAAAAAGACAGGTCTAGCAATTCACGAATTTCTCCAGAATCCTGAGATATGTTTACCATAATACATTCTCCATTGTTTTGTAGTCTTTTTATTTCATGATAATTTACCATTAAGGTTAAGGTTAGGGTTATGGTTTCTTTACTCTTAAAGGAGCATAGGGACATACATGTCCCAGTCTGCTTAAAACAGGCCTGGAGTCTGCCATTTGCAACTGTCATGATTAATTCAGCTCCTCATATAAATAATTTGAAGCTTGTAACTCAATAAGAAAGCCACAATACAGGCGACTCACTAGTCTTAGTCTGACAATATCAGCTTAACCTATAGCAGCAGATCTTCCATAATGAAACCATTTACTTATGCATTAAATCATATAGCCATCAAGTAAATCTATCTTTTATCTGGCCATTAAGAAACAATGTAGTGGATTCTTCTCATGCATCCCTTTGGGTTAAAGGTTATTTAACCTTTGTATCTAGTAGGCCTCTTGTCTAAGAAATTCAAAGACACAATCTCCAACTCTAATAGTGTCTTCAATCTGTTTAATACCAGTGAATATCAATGAGGGGAGAGGATGACCTGTCTAAGTGAAGTGACGCACCACCAATATATCTGAAAATCCATCACTTACAGACATGCACATAGAGGACCACTGTTCCTCTAATTCTTTCCCTCACTTCACTTGTGCTTTGATTTTCATAGGTTAGTCCACAATTCCACTGAATTTGTTAGATCAATCCGCAGATTGGTTGATATAACTATACTTTTACTGAAAAAAACCCAAACTATTAAATATGTTTAGATATTACATTGATAAGAATTAAAATTTGGACCATTATCATATAAGTAAGATTTGTGCTTTGGATGTATAAAGTGATTTAACGTTTTATGAAGTTTGACAAATGTGCTATGTTTAATAAAATTAATTTTCCTTGCATGGACAGAGTAACGCAATTTTCTCCATCATATATTAGTTCAGTATGAATGAGCTATATATATGGCATAGGTGAAAAAGAAAGAACTAGCAATTCCAAAAATAATGACCACCCCCCCTAAAAAACATTTCCAGAGGGGGAGGGGCCGAACCACCATGCGGAGTAGTTGCACAGAAGACCAGCTCCTACACTTTTCTGACATTTCTGTCCCAAAAAGCAGTTTGGCTCCTCACCTAGTGCTGAGACACAACAGGCTACCCAACAGGCACTACCCAACGAAGTGCTGGCTCTGATGATTGACCAGTAACCCGACCTCAGACTCCCTTTAGGGGAGAAAACTAAACTATGTGCCCCGCTATCCTGCCTATCTGCAACATACTATTCTTTTAAAACAGTGTGGTGGTGTCCCTGCTTTCCCCCCTTTGGGCCGATGGGGGTCGTCCTTGCCTACCCTGGAGCCCTACTATTGCTTATCCTGATCTGAGAACTCACCTAACCTACAAGATGGCGGCTGAGCCTGATCTGCATTCTGTGGAAATGGTGACACCCCCTCAGGGCTCTTTAGGCTCACAGCCTGCAAATCTGGGAAATAATATCCAATTGTCACATGTCTACCAAGGCCCAGTCTGGGGTACTTCCAATCGACACATAGGACCCCTGCAGAGGCAAAACAGTTCCTAAAGTAATAAAGCAGGCTGATGAGGCCCATGATGCTGAGCTATATCACCAATTTCTGCAGACAACCCAAAGGTGTTCCTGCACACCTCCATCTCTCTACAACATATGGTTGCACTGCTACCTCCCGACAAGCCACTCAACGGCATCAGAGGACTACACATAGATCAAGAAGTGAAGCCGGTGATTGGGGGTCGGAGCCTGCCGGTGGGGGATTGTCTGATCTCTGTTTGGGGACTGGGGTTGCCTTTCCTTGGGCTAATGAGCAGTTATGATTAGGGCCACTTCTACCTCTTCTGCCTCTGTTTTGGGGCCCAGGGTTCTCTAATCATTGTGGCATGTTTTCCTCAGCTTTATCTTCTCTTCAATATACACGTTTCCATGCCATTTTGCCTATTATATTCTTTTAATTTACTTTAAGTTTTGAAATTGAAAGACAACAAGAGCAGAGGATGCCTGACTCGTGGTCTAAGAATGGGTCAACGAGGCAGAGTGGGCATAACCCTAAATAGAATATATTAGAAACAGACGAATAAGGTAAGGAACCAACCTCAAAGAGGTAGGGACCAACCTTACTGAAAATACTTTACAAAACTTTATTAGAAAATATATATAGAGAACCTATGGTTAAAATAGAGTAAATAGAAGAAGTGAATAAAGAAGAGCGGTTAAGTAAAAACTTTGATAGGTGGGTAGTGTAGAGGGTTTAAAAAAAACCTCTTAGATTCTTAGAATGCTTAGGTCCCTTAAATCTCATATGAGGATGTATATATTATAGTACAATCAAGATAAGGAATTAAACCCAATATTACACGTCATAAGCAGTCAGACAGAGACTCTACTAGCCCAAACAATGAATAGGATAGAAGGTTAATAGAAATTGCAAAGACTGGTGGATGCCCAAGGGTATAATGTAAAGTCCCCCAATAGAGCAGTGAGGGTTAATTTTCTAGCAGTATTGTGGAGTAGTCGCTCCACAATGATACTATCAGCTAAAGGGTATTCCCCCCTCTCTCCATATACCGGTTCTAGTCCCCAGCCGGAGATGGATAGCAGTCCAGAGTACAGGCTGGCACAGTTCACCTGCTTTCCTCTAACTATTTGCTGCTTCGAGACAGCCTCAGTTTCTACATAAATAGCCCTGAGTATAATATCCTCGGAGAAGTGTAGGAAGCATAATCAAAGTAAAAATAAATTCCCCCTCTTAAACAAAGTGAAATAAAATGTATGTTTTTCTTTGAAGTTGGTTCCTTACCTTTTTTGTCTGTTTATAATATTTACTTTAAGTTTTACCAGCAATAAATGTACATCTTGATATACCATAATTTCTAAAAAAAAAAAAAAAAAAAAAGGTGCAGTGATATAGACATATCGTGTCTTTTTTTTTTTTTTTAGTTAACACTTTCTGATGCTCTTACAATGTCTTTGATTTTCTGTGAAAATTGCCAGGCACTACAAAAATAAAGAATTATAAAAAAAAACACATTATCACAAGGTTTGTGCAACAAGTGTATAAACTATTAGGAAAAAAACTTTGTCATGAGATCAGTTTCTGTTAATCAAGGCATGTTGTCTACTACTCATCAAAAACATTCCAAAGTGATGATGGCCTATATTCATTACATTGCTTGCTAAACTTTGTTTGGACCTTGCCATGACCACCCTTAGCCCTTGCAAGGCATGGGGCAAATATTAAAAGGTCCCCTTTTCACCCATTGGAATATAAATTGAAGGAAATGAAGTATGGACTGGTAACAGATGTAACTAAATATTAAAATACATTCAGAAACTACTTAAATTGGCATTTATGATACATTGGAATGGCTCAAAGAATAAATGTCCACTAGCAGTTTTTATGCTCCAAGATAATTTTGCTTTCAGTTTTCCTGGGGCTTCATGTAACTGAAAGGTTTTTCAAAATGCATTGATGTCCCCAGTGTAAATTTTGATGGAGGAGAACTATAATGCTGGCTAGTGGATGAGTCTGCTTGAGTGACTTATGCTTTCTCCTTCAAAAGTCAAGCCATTACACTCCCCTCCCCCAGGTCTTCTGTGGAACATATACATACTTTATATGCTAAGCTTTGACGTATGCAATTCGATGCGTTAACACAAGATGCCCATTGTGTGTGCGGGATATTGGGGTTGTAGAGAATATACGGGGGGAGTCAGGTCTGTAGTGTATGTGTACAGGAAATAGGGGCTGTAGTGTGCATTTTGGGGTTATAGGGGCTGTTGTGTGTGTAGGGGTAGACAATAGCTGTTATGTATGTGTTTAGGGGGAAGAGGGGCTGTAGTTGGAGAAAAAGGGGTATAGGTGCTGTAGTGGAGAGACAGTGGCTGTAGTAGGAAATAGGAGCAATCGGGGGTGACAAGGGATATGGTAGGTGGAGTAGGGGATTTGGGGTAAAAGCAGCTATAGGAAGACAGGGGCAATATTGGGAGGGGTAGGGGTTGTAATGGTGGAAAGGGGCTGTGGTGTGTGGATAGTGTCAGTAGTAGGGGGGGCATGTGCTGTGGCACATGTGCTGTTGTGTGAGTAGAGGCTGGGTGGTAGGGGCTGTAGTGGAAGGAAAAGTATCTGTGGTGAGGGTTAGGAACTATAGTAGGGAGACAGGAGCTGTGGTATGGGGGTTAAAGACTATAGAGGATAAGGGGGATTGTGTTGGGGCAATAGTGGCTATATTGGGGGGGGCAGTGGCTTTGGTGGCAGGGATAGGGTTTTGATGAAGTTAGCATCTTAAATACTAACAGGGTTATTCACTAAAGTGAGGATTCAAGGTGAATTCAAAGTGAATTTTTCAAATTAGCCGGACTGGAAGCAGAACTTTGAAATTCACTTTAAATTCTTACTTTAGTGAATATATGTATTTCTAAGAAAAAGACACATTTTGTCTGATATCTCCAGCAACATTTTGAGCTTCCATGAAATGTATTGTTAAGAGTCTGTGTTATACAGTTGCAAGAAAAAGTATGTGAACCCTTTGGAATGATATGGATTTCTGCACAAATTGGTCATAGAATGTGATCTGATCTTTATCTAAGTCACAACAACAGACAATCACAGTATGCTTAAACTAATAACACACAAAGAATGAAATGTTGCCATGTTTTTATTGAACACACCATGTAAACATTCACAGTGCAGGTGGAAAAAGTATGTGAACCCTTGGATTTAATAACTGGTTGAACCTCCTTTGGCAGCAATAACTTCACCCAAACGTTTCCTGTAGTTGCAGATCAGACGTGCACAACGGTCAGCAGTAATTCTTGACCATTCCTTTTTACAGAAATGTTTCAGTTCAGCAATATTCTTGGGATGTCTGGTGTGAATCGCTTTCTTGAGGTCATGCCACAGCATTTCAATTGGGTTGAGGTCAGGACTCTGACTGGGCCACTTCAGAAGGCGTATTTTCTTCTGTTTAAGCCATTCTGTTGTTGGTTTACTTCTATGCTTTGGGTCATTGTCCTGTTGCAACACCCATCTTCTGTTGAGCTTCAGCTGGTAGACAGATGGCCTTACGTTCTCCTGCAAAATGTCTTGATAAACTTGGGAATTAATTTTTCCTTCGATGATAGCAATCCGTCCAGGCCCTGACGCAGCAAAGCAGCCCCAAACCATGATGCCCCCACCACCATACTTCACAGTTGGGATGAGGTTTCGATGTTGGTGTGCTGTGCCTCTTTTTCGCCACACATAGTGTTGTGTGTTTCTTCCAAACAACTCAACTTTGGTTTAATCTGTCCACAGAATATTTTGCCAGTACTGCTGTGGAACATTCAGGTGCTCTTGTGCAAACTGTAAACGTGCAGCAATGTTTTGTTTGGACAGCAGTGGCTCCTCTATGGTATCCTCCCATGAAATCCATTCTTGTTTAGTGTTTTACGTATTGTAGATTCGCTAACAGGGATGTTAGCATTTGCCAGTGACTTTTGTAAGTCTTTAGCTGACACTCTAGGATTCTTCTTCGCCTCATTGAGCAGTCTGCGCTGTACTCTTGCAGTCATCTTTACAGGACGGCCACTCCCAGGGAGAGTAGCAGCGGTGCTGAACTTTCTCCATTTATAGACAATTTGTATTACCGTGGACTGATGGACAGCAAGGCTTTTGGAGATACTTTTATAACCCTTTCCAGCTTTATGCAAGTCAACAATTCTTAATCGTAGGTCTTCTGAGAGCTCTTTTGTGCGAGGCATCTTTCACATCAGGCAATGCTTCTTGTGAAAAGCAAACCCAGAACTGGTGTGTGTTTTTTATAGGGCAGGGCAGCTGTAACCAACACCTCCAATCTCATCTCATTGATTGGACTCCAGTTGGCTGACATCTCACTCCAATTAGCTCTTGGAGATGTCATTAGTCTAGGGGTTCACATACTTTTTCCACCTGCACTGTGAATGTTTACATGGTGTGTTCAATAAAAACATGGCAACATTTCATTCTTTGTGTGTTATTAGTTTAATCAGACTGTGATTGTCTACTGTTGTGACTTAGATGATGATCAGATCACATTTTATGACCAATTTGTGCAGAAATCCATATCATTCCAAAGGGTTCACATACTTTTTCTTGCAACTGTATAGTACAAAATCTTATAGTTGGATCACAATATTTTACTATAGCAGTGGTGCACGGTATTGAATATTTTGCCATTGTACGTGGGTCAGGTCAGCTCATCTAAAGGTCCTAAGTCCAAATTTGTGCAAAGGTTGGAAGAGAACGTTAATCTGTCTGTCTGTCTGCCTGTCTGTCTATCTCTATCTGTCTGTCTATCTATCTATCATCTGTCTACTTATTTAATTATTTTAATATGTTATTTTATTATCTTTGTCCCTTAATCCTTAGTGACTGCATGGGCTGGATATTCCATGTCATGACATATTATAGCTTGAAGCAGCCATACATTTTATAAAAAATAAAGTTGCAAAGTTATTGTCATAAAAAAAATTATATTCCCATCCTATGCCATGCATACCATATGTCCAAAAGGATTAGTAAGTATATCAACAAGCACTATCTTATATCCTTTCGTCAATTCTGTATACACCAGCATTTACATTTTACAGTATACTTTGTCTGTCTGTCTACTAGCATAACTATCTATGTTTTCACTTCAAAGTTTAATTATTGTGCTACAATATCACAACAGCATTTTATCTTATTTCCTTTGAGGACAAAACAAGGGAAAACCTGGAAAACATCAAGGGTTTTCTGTCTTCAACAAAAAGCGATTAATTGGCAAAATTCTATTCTTTTTCCAGGTGCACTAGAACACAAACAGCTGCTAGGGAGGGATACATCCCTGGCTGTAGACACACCATGTGGATTACTGCGCACATGCGTTTGAAATCTATTTTTGTACTTAGCTTTCATATTTTAACATATTATTTCAGAGATATTAGATTTTTTTTTTTCTTCTGGAGCTCAATTATTAGTTAAGTAAATAAAATTTTATACAAATACATTTTTTTACAGATTATCTATCTGTCTATCTATCTGTCTGTCTGTCTATCTATCTGTCTGTCTGTCTGTCCATCTATCTATCTGTCTGTCTATCATCTATCTATCTAGTATCTGTCGGTCGGTCTGTCTGCCTGTCTATCTGTCTATCTATCATCTGTGGGTCTGTCTGTCTATCTATCTATCTGTCTATCTATCATCTGTCGGTCTGTCTGTCTATATATCTATCTGTCTATCTATCATCTGTCGGTCTGTCTGTCTATCTATCTGTCTATCTATCATCTGTCGGTCTGTCTGTCTATCTATCCATCTGTCTGTCTGTCTATCTATCTAATAGTTGTAAAGCTGAGTCCGTGGACACCCCCACGCTTATGATGTAACTCTGAAATTAATATGAATAAAGTAAGACCAGACGTTGAAAATGTGTTTCTCTCTCAGCAGTTGAGCTAAAATAGTGGTTTCTAAACTTTTTATTTTTTACAGAAACCAACATTACGTACATAGTATTAGCGTAGCATGCCAGTTTTCACTTGTAAATGAAGCTCAGTGACCCACTATTTAAATGAAAGCTAATATTTATTAATATGCTAAATAATTTCTCGTAGGCAGTAGCTCAGGATCCAGGAAATATGCAGCCCTTCTTCCAATTGGGAGGATACATTGCAAGTAGAATGTGAATCCAGTTTCAGAAACACGGAGATAAGGCATCTCTAACAATTTAATTTTGCTGACAGGTCATTTCTCTTTCTGTTGATTCCCATTATAAGTGCACAATGAGGGAAATGTATCAAAATGTTTCAGATTTTTTTAAAAGTGGTCTGATTCCCTAAAAGGAGAGTATCGCCACGGAAACACGTAGAACCTGCAAGCACACTTCATTAGTGACTCCTCCCCCTATATTTTTGCACCACTTTTTTTTAGAATAGAACACTTTGATAAATCTTTTCATATCTCTGTTTACTGTCCCTGCACCAGCAACATTTAAATAAAGCCATACAGTGACCTGCAATCTAAATGGTTGCATGCAAATCAGCACAAACATAAAATATTTTAATAGACATTCAGGAATGTGAGGATCAAGGCATATATTGATTAATTCATATTAATTAAGTGTTTGAATTGCACCTTGTGAATTTCTCATTGACACAGGAGCCATGTTACAGTTTCTCTTATAAATTTCATTATTCCCCTAATACTTATTTGGTTACACTATCAATTAGCAGACATTGTATTACACATGTATTTCACAATTACAAATGTTTATTGATGACTCTGCACAGGTTAACAAACAGAAAGCAGTAATGCAGCTCGTTTGACTTGTTTTTTGCAGGATGCATACTGAGGCATTGTAAGCTGATGAGGCCAGGAAGTTAGGGTGAAGGGAGATTTAGGGGAAGAATATAGACGTTCAGAACCCTGGACAGTACCCTTAAATAACCAGCTATAGGTATGTTGTTATTTTTAACCCCTTAAGGACCAAACTTCTGGAATAAAAGGTAATCATGACATGTCAGACATGTCATGTGTCTTTAAGGGGTTAAGGAAGTCCAGTAAAAGTGCAGAACTAAAAAGATAAATCAAATAAAATGTTTTATATGTATTTGTAGCAGTTACCACTTAAGTTGGAAGATGTCGTTAGAACGGGTTATCCTACAGAGAAATGTTGCAGTATTGGAAAAAATAGTGTTTCAATCTCTAAAAGCAGACCTTAGACGACAATCCCTTTTGGTTCATTAGTTATAAAGACACTTTAAGCACCAAAACAATTCTGGCTTAATGAAGAGGTTTTGGTGTATAGTTTTTGCCACTGGAGTCTCACTGCCCATCTATCTGGCATTGAGGGGTTAATTCACTTTGTGTATGTAGCCACTCCTTCCCTGTCTGAAAGTCCCATAGCCTACCTACACACTTCCTAAAAAAAACAAGTCTAAACCTTTTAGCTGTATACTATTACATAGGGTGTATAATTTAGAATCCTGTATCTCATGTTCTGGTAATTGCCTGCTAGAGCCTGCAGCAGCTTGCTGTATAGTTTCATCAAAAGAGCAAAAGATAATTGTTTCTAAAGTAAACAAACTGTGCTGTACAAGGGTTTGTGTGAGGGGTATGTGTGAATCACAGCCATGGAAGGTTTGGCTTGGGCTACATAAAAAACAGGGTTATTCACGAAATCCTCCAAAATGTTGGGATTTCATAAAGAATTCAAAATGAATTTTAAAATTTCGTGCCAAAATAGCCAACATGGAGACATTATAAAAGTCAGCTTTTGTAGTTCACAAGTACAAGTAGGACATTGCTGTTTCAAAATATATATTTTTAAAATGTATCATTAGTGACATAGTAACACTGTTATTGGTCATAAATCTCTGACTCACACCTCACATGTATATATTTTTTAAAGTAGAGAACCCAGGGTATTCAATATGGGGTATGTCCAGTCTTTTTTAGTAGCCACTTAGTAACAAACACTGGCCTAAGTTAGCATTTATATTTGGTGGTGTGTTTAAATTGCAAAAAACAATTATGAATGCTAACTTTGGCCAGTGTTTGTGACTAAGTGGCTACTAAAAAAGACTAAACATACACTATTTGAAATACCATGGGTTGTCTTCTTTTGCTAATGGTATGCCATCATAGGGGTAATTCTCATTCCTGGGCTACCATATGCTCTCATAGGCAACATAACCAATCTGGCAAATTTCAATGCAAAAACAGATCATCAAACCTTATATTTGACCCTGTAACTTTCAAAAACACTATAAATCCTGTATATGGGGGGTACTGTTATGCTTAAGAGACTTCAATGAACACAAATATTAGTGTTTCAAAACAGTAAAATGTATCACAACAATTATATCGTCAGTGAAAGTGCCGTATGTGTGTGAAAAAAAGTCTCTTTCACTGACAATATCATCGCTGTGATATGTTTTACTGTTTTGAAACACTAATATTTGTGTTCAGCGAAGTCTCCCGAGTAAAACAGTACCCCCCATGTACAGGTTTTAGTGTGTCAGGGAAAGTTTCAGGGTTAAATACTGTGCTAACAAATTAAATTCTCTGGACTTTTGAAAACTGCATGTCAGTTTAGGCAGTCCCCCTGCAGGCAGCACTATGGACGCCTATTGCGGCCATAGTGCTGCTCTTTCAGAGTGATCAAACGGTCCGCGAGGGCCTAATATGCTGAGGGGGGAATGTCAGGAGAGGTATTACAGGATGAGGCATTGCTGCAATACCCTTTGAGCGGCTGGAAGCAATCACGATCGATTTCAACGCTCATTTTTGACCGTTTTTTTGTCGGACGTACCTAGTACGTCCGCGGTCCTTAAGGGGTTAATGTACAACTTCAATAAACAAAGGAACAGAACAGTACTGTGTTTTGTTATAAAAAAAAACTATAATATTAAATGAAAAACTCTTACACAATATATAAGTGTAATATAACAATATAAATACTACCTCATCTTAGAACTGATTTACTACTCGTGGCTCACAGCTCTTTCTCCTGGGGTATCAATTTTCCATCTTGGCAGGATGACCGTTCTCCATACCACTTATTCCAAGAGGTTCACACATGACATGTATTTTTGTGTTGTTTCAAAGCGTCTAAATTTTTCAGTCAAAAATGTCTGCATCCTATTCCTTTAATAACCTTTAAAATATTGCAGAATAGAAGATTTGCTCTCCCTCTGCCACCAAAATTCTTGACAATCTCTGCTCTGGAATCTTTGTAGAAGTTACAATGCTTGGCTAGCCTAGAGATACATTTAAATGATTAACTATATGCTACATTGTCATGCTGACAATACCGTGAAAAGGTAGGTTACAGCTGTGTTGAAGGATTTAATTTTATCTGTGGTTCCATGGCTCTGAGGGACTGTTGACAACTGCAAGTGTATACATGAGGGACAACCTACACCAACAGTACAATAATAAACTTGTTGCAAGAATGGTTTTATTGCACCCTAGAATACAGAAATCCAGAAGGTGTATTGTTTCTGTGATTGAAACTACAGTTGTGCAATATTAACTCCATATAGTCCAGCCTATTACATAAGATTATAATAAGAGCTGTCAAATAAAATTAATTGACTAACTAAAGCATTCTACACTGCAGTCATAAAAGAACAAAGCAGTTTTAAATGACTAGTTGATAAAATACTATATTTGGTTTAAAACATAGCTATGGTTTAGCATAGCTATGACAAGGTAATATTCCTCTGTGCTTGGTTTACTGATTTATCTTAGTAGTGTAAATATGCTAGTGTCCAGTTTCACAGGAGCTAGATAAAAATGGCTTGGTATAGCATGGAAGATTTAAGAAGTATCTCTATAATCGTTTTATACATATTCATAGGAACTGCACTGAAATACGTAGCGACATTTAATCTGTGTCGAGATTGAAATGCTTTAATCAGCGGGCTCATAAAAGTCTATAAAAGGTTTGTCATTAAAAAGAAATGCTAGATCTATACTATAGCTTAGGATTGTTTGTTTATGTAATAAAAACAAGTTTAAATACATTTAAATTCATCCAAAATGTCTAGTTTGGTTAACTCTTGTGTGCTTCATAGACGTTAACCTTGTGGATGTTAACTCCTTTTACTTCTGTATATGGTTTCATGCATGAGTGTGATGGGCCTTGTCTGGGCCACTGTGAATTTTGGGACCCTTATACAGCTCAAGGCCTAGGCCCTCAGGGCCATACCCAAGTTCACCCACAAGGTCCACCCCCCATTTCACCCCATCTCGCAGTCACTTAGAGCTGTGGTCAATGTTGTTAATGTCCCACCCACCAGGGACATTAGGGGCATTTAGGGGCTGTGATATGTGTAGGTTTAGAGGCTGTAATGTGTGTGGGTTTAGGGGCTGTAATGTGTGTGTGCAAGGGAGGTAATGTGTGTGTTTAAGGAATGGAATGGATGTAGTCTGTGTTTTTAGGGGATGTAATGTGTGTGTTTAGGAAATGTAGTGAATGTTTTTAGGGAATATAGTGTGTATAAAGGATGTAGCATGCGTATGTAGTGAATGCAGTGTTTGTGTGTGTTTGTAAGGGATGCAGTGTGTGTTTATAGTAGATACAGTGTGTACATTTGTGAAGTAGGATAGAGGCCAACTGCTGTGTGGGGTGAGCGGGGAGCAGTTTTATTTTATTATATATTTATTTTAGTTGTTTTCGCCTTTCCTGCTTCTTACCCCCAAGGGAATGGGAACACAAGTCACATGATATCACTGTTCTGGTGGTACTTAGACACTCTCAGTCTAGACCTCCACCATGTGCAGTTTTATCTGGCAAGCCTTTGCACTATCATGGTAACCCGCAGCAATGGTCTGACAGCTGAGGCTAACAAAAGAGAGGATATTAAACCTGTATAGATTGCAATCCCCTAATGGTATTCGGCCTTGTTGTCCACTATAAACATGGCATTCCAGTAACTTAGCCTTGCAGATCTTCAGTTGTACAATGACTGCTCTTCAAGTTTTTGTAATACTATTTACTAATCAGATGACAAACAGTTGTGACATTACATGTTTTGCTTTCTCATGATGACTATGGTGAAAAGTGTAGCTAACCATGCCTCTGTCATGTATAATATATTTTTTCCCTGATGAAATTCAATATGCTATATATCAAAATGTTTCTGTATGTTTCACTTTTGCAGTTTGTGTGACAGATATTTTGTTTATTTGAACTCTCAAAGAAATGTATTTTGATATTTTATAGTGTATTATTTCTTCTGGCATGGTCCATGACATGCCCAGTGATTCATTAACATATACACCGAAGGTCATCTTACCCATACAATCTACCATCCCCATATCACAGTCACAATGTTCTCTGGGAAAACCTGAACTGGCCCCCTGAGCCAGCGAGCTCTTGGGGCCCCGATGATGTCCCCCCTCTCCCCTCCACCTTCCTCAAAGTGCCACACAAAGCAAATGTATTGTTTGTCTTGCGGTAAGTACAGCACTGGTCAGACATGTCCACACATGCATGCTATCATAGCTCAGGCTCTTTATAGTAAGCTGTGAAATAGACTGTCAGAGATGATGGGTGTGACAGACCTCTCTGTCTCTGAATTACTGCTGTTTCACCTTAGTTTATCTGTTTGTTTGGTTATTGCCCTGTCTGTACGGTCCCTATGTTTAATTCCCTTTTTCCCGAAAAAACTATCGAATGGCGGGCCACCCAGCAGGGGAGTGTGTTGCTTGTTAACCTCTTGGCCTCATTAGAACTTTGTGGTTAACTGCAGACACTTTCTATTGTCGAATGGTCGGCTGGGTGGTCGTCGTTCGTATGAACGAACACGTGGCGGTGGCCATCTTGGACATGCGAACACCCAGCGATGTTCATCGATAAATCTATGGAATTAAAAATGGACACTATTTTCATACGAACACCGCTGAAGCCGCCGACCTTCCTTAATCTTGTTCATCCGTTCATACGAACGCCATGCCTTTCGGTACATTACTATGTGAACAGAGCCACCCCAGATAGATATCCCATGGAGCCCATTTGTATGACGAAAAGACTATGTGAAAGACTTTGGCTCCATGGTGATTGAACTGTGTGTATAGGATCTAAGCGCTGTTCGGTGATATTGTGCGCTCAGATTTAAGCTATCTGGGGATACGTTGAATGTGGGGATTCTGTTCGGTAGTTTGGGAATTGTATATTTTTATGTGTTTTTATTGTCATTATAAAATGGAGGTTTTGCTCTATCCTGAGAGGTAATTGAGTTACTTCTAGCACTTAACTCAATTATCTCCTGGATAGAGGGGAGGGTTCTGTGACGTTCATATGGGAGTGTTTATACATGTATTCCTTCTGATTGGTCACTGTAATAAATTGTCACAGCCTTCCACCAGGTCCCTTATGGGAGTGTCCCTGGGTGGAAGACCTGCATAAAAGCCAGGCATGTAGCCCACATTAAACAGATTCCTGCTTGACCCTCAATGCAGAGCCTCGTCACGTACTTGGGGGGATTATTTGTGTGTTTTTCCTGTTCGACACTTTGGAGTGTTCAGTAGCTGACTTTGTATTCGGGAAGGGAACATCTTTGGCGGCGTTAACCCCTTCGAGGTGCCGTTATGGTGGGGAATTGTATAGGGTACCCACAATTAAATCCTATGCTGTGCCCAGTCCATGAATATAGAGCAGCATAATATAACTCCTGTCTTTAGCCCTGCTGCAGTAATATGTATATTTGCTCAGAGATACTGGAGCAGCATACCTTCAGTCACCACAACAAAATGAAAAGAGTGTTTTTCTTTTCTTCTTTTGCTTTGGGCAATTGTTAAGAATGACTTTGATGACCGTTTACCAATCAAATTAAACATGTAACTAAAAGGGGGGTCTTTTCTCAACCATTAATATCCTTTACAAAACCAATGAACTGTGTAACTTAAAGATTCTAGATTTTTCAGAAGTTGTAGTGTGCTTAGTTTCTGCAAACAGATATGAGAATTTAAAAAATGAAAAATGTAATATAGAAATCAGAATGAACAAAAATTTAATAGCTTGCCCTGTGACTGCTTCACTCTCCAACTAAATGTAAATGGATGATCCCCGATGCAATATTCCATCAGTTTACATTAACAGTTAGAATTATTATACTATGAGCACATTAGACACATTGCTATTGTTCATGTGTTTAATATAAAGAAACAATCAGTACATTTGATTTTAAAAATATGATTACTCTACTATTTGGGGCGTCCTGATAGGAATAAATTTTTTTTTTACAAACTTGAGCAACTGACTATTGGAATAAGCAAAAAGAAAAATACATAACAAAAGTAATTCCTGCAGCCTCCTTACTATATTATAAAATGGGCACACTGATAAGTAATTGTACATTATGCTAGATTAAGTGTACCTATAATCTTAATTTTGTTAATGGCTAGAGGCAAATATTTGCTTAAGTCTCTCTTTACTAGAACTCTACAGCAGCCCATTAACACAGAGAAAAAACAACCAATCAGAAAAAAGTTAGGTACAATAAACCTCCCCTCCCCACACATAATGTGCTCTTTCAAGCTGTGACAAAAACAGAACAAAAGGCAGAAAAAACAATGTAGAGAAGAAACTAAGTCCTATGATAAAATGAATGCAACAACGTCATCCATCCGAGAAGAAATGTCAAACATGTCACCAAGGACGGACTGTAAACTGAAACGAGAGAAACAGAATCAAAAGGACTGGTTAGATAATGAAATATACTCTGAACAAACATGCAGGCACCCAGTGCCACAACCAGAATTACCATAATATACAGAAATCCCAAACCTTATGTAGGAAGCGGGAACATGAACAAGTGACAGGTAGCAGAGACAACAAGCAGAGTTGTATGCATACCTGATTACCCCAAACATCTGTCAACTAACCAAACAAGGGAGGGATGAAATAGGAAGAAAAATATTCACCTTGCACTTAGCACGTACCATGTACTTTCCAATCTGGGGTTGTGGGTCTACACAGTTCCAGTAGTGCTTGCAAAAAAGTGCACATCCGCTTTGAAGGCACCAGAATCTCCTGTTTCCTCCGATAGAAGAAACTGCCTGAAGGGGTCATCCATAATGGCATAAATAATGTAAGATTGTCTGCTCACTACAATGCAGAGTATAAAATAGTAGATATATCGGTAATAACCAGGGCTCACCCAGTACGAGTAAAAACCTCCAGGATTATTTCAAGTAGGAAGGCACAGCGGCACCGACAAAGCGGGCTAATCATAGCAGCTGTAACAGTGACAGCCAAGTTAAACAGCCCATACTCTGCCCGATACGGTACCAGGGAAAGTGAGAATTTGCTGGGAGGTTTTTCCCCCAGTAGTACCTTAAGGTGAAATATCCTGCAAGGAGGCATAGTTGTCCGGGCAATGCGGGTCAAACACAGGAGCCACAAAGGAGACAGCCAGCTCAAACAAGTAGATCAGTGGAAAGATGGAATGTAGGGGTTCCTCCAACTCCTCAGCGGTATGGTGCAGCATTACTGAGAGGTGCCGGTGAGGAAAGCAGCGATATAAACTGTAAGAGCGGTAGCATCAGCTGAAAAAAGTATAATATCCATATTGGGCCCTCTAATAAGCAATCAGATCCTCTTCTGGTATGAACCTGTAGGATAAACGAAGGGTGGCAGTAACAAAGATAAAAAATCCATGTTGGGCATAGGTAGGAGATCCCATACTGCAGTAAATTGTAACGTAAATAGTAAACTGACGGAAAACACTATTATAGGTACCAGGCTGTGCATATGAGAAATTAGTTTCAATATCAGCAGCGGGCTGTGACTATGAGAGGGCCGCACCCTCCAATGTAATTAGTCTCCATGTCAGCATCAGGCTGAATATATGAGAGGGCCTCACCCACTAAAAAGGTAACTGGTATCTACATCAGCGTCCGGCTGATTTTATGAGAGGGGTTCCCCCTCTAAAAGAGAAATTAATATCTATATCAGTAGTGGGTTGAGTTCACAAGTGGGCCATACCCTCTAATTATGTAATAAGCAACCGTATCAGCATCCTGCTGAGGTTATGAGAGTGCTGCACCCTCTAATAATATAATTAGCAGCCATATCAGGCTCAGGCTGAGTTTATGAGGGGACTCACTCTCTAACAATGACATTAGTATTAGTGTCAGCATCGTGCTGAGTATCTGAGAGGGACTCACCCTCTAATGACGTAATTAGCATCAATATCAGCGTTGGGCTGCATAAAGGAGAGTGGCTCATCCTCTAGTAATGAAATCATAGTCAATCTCAGTATCGGGCTGAGATCATGAGAGTACTGAGTTCAGTATATGTGTTGCAATAGCCTGTAACCTATTAAAACTAAACGTGGTAGCCGGAATCTCGAGCAATTGCGCAGGATCCAAGATGGCCACCGGTACCTGAGAAGGTGCTGGAGACATTCTCCGTGGTCCTCTAGAGCCCAGGGGTCGGAGGAGGCCAGAGCTGTGGCCTCTTGACATCCCGAGCAGAAGGAAAACTGAAAGACGCAAAATAAAATAAGCGATAGAAAACCAAAATACAGTGAGATAAAGGGAAAGCATATACATAAAGAAATATGACAGATAGGTAAGTAGAAACAAGGCAAGCTAAAAAGAAAAAGAAAATAGGTAATCCAAGCTATATAAAACAAGGGTATTAGACTATGCAGCTACAGAAAAACAGAAAAAACATAGAAAAGCTATTAAAAAGGGAACTAGAGAAACACTGTGCAAACCAAGGCAAAAGAGTAGTACACACAGGCTGCATGAGTAGGCCCTAATCTGACAGGGGCAAGCAAGAGTCCTGTGTCTCTGGAGGAGTGAATGTAGAAAAACAGATCTACATGTGGGTAAGGAAAAGTAGAAAAAATGAGGCAGGCTCTAGACTATAAAGGTTCTGCAGCATAAATAGACATTTATCCATGAAGGGTTGATGTTATTAGGACTTCACATATATATCCTTGATGGCATCACCCAACTCATGGTATCATCTTAGGGGAGACAGGTAGACTTCTCAGGAAATAAAGCCACAGCTCTGAGTGCTTGGGGCAGAGATAGAATCAGTAAGCTATTTGCCAGAATGCCCTACTTTAGCAGATATAGAAATCTTCCAGTGCCTGAGAGTCAGCACCTGCCTCACGCAGCGTCCTTGTGCCCTATGAGAGGAGACCCAAGGGCCGCACTTCCCACGGGGAGGGACGCCCAGCTGGGAGAGGGACAGACGTACCCATGCACTCCTCATCCCCACGATGCACTAAGGCGGCGGCAAATGCCGACCGCGGCTTGATGGAGTCGTGCAAGCCGGGTCAGCAGGGGAGAGAGGCTCTGGTCATCAGGGGTCTCGCGCAATGGCGTGAGGTCCCAGGAGGCTGCGAGCCAACACACAGTAACCGCCGGAGATAAACTCCATGGTCCCAGTGCTCGGGAGGTCGGGAGAGGCAGCTAAGAGCGAGCCTCTCGAGACTCCCAAGCAGCAAAAATCCCACAACGGGGAAAAACAATGTAAGACGGCAGAGATATTAAACTAATCATAATACTGCATGCACACCAGGTTATAGGAAAAATGGAAACTGTGTACAGGAAAAGAAGAGATGGAGTAAAAAGTGGAATAGTCAATCCAAAGAACCCCAGAGAGGCCCAGGTGCAGTAACAGGGAACAGAATATGGCAGGGTGAAAACAGAAAAGATAAAGACAAAAAAATAATCAACAAGCAAGTTAATAGACTAAATAAAATAAAGTAAGAAAAAGTATAAAGAGATACCACAGCCACCCACAAGAGCAGGAGGCAGTGGTACTCTGACCTGTACAGACGTGGTGCAGCAAAGAAAGAGGAAGTTGTGTGGGTAGGGGAGTTTTATTGTACCTAATTTTTTTCTGATCGGTTGTTTTTTCTCTGTGATAATATCCTGCTGTGGAGGATATTAGTAAAGAGAGAGTTATGCAAATATGAAGCCTCCTGTCATGTTATACAATTAGTAAAATGCAAACCAAGCCTTAGAAATCAGTATAACCCAAATTAGATATTATTACTAAAATAGATATCTCGAGCTGTTACCAATGTTACCAATCCACAGTGAACCAATACCCAATGTTACCAATCCACAGTGAAAACCCTTTCATTCATTAGATGGAAGAAAACACCTCTGGAAAATATATATAAAAAGGGATAGGGAATATAAATATATTGTAGTAATGTAATCACAACTTAGAAAATAAAAGAGAAAATGCATAGTAACCACAAACATAAAGGCACGCAAGGATAAAATGTGTGCAATTGTGTATTTGCACTCACAGGGCCAATGTGATATCAGTTGCAGTCCGCCAAATTAATAAGCAAGCATCCAGAGTCCCTCCAGGACTCCAGGTGGTACCCTCCTCAGTTCTTCTCCTTTGTACTTTTTGTAGAGCTCCCTCATACATTTTGTGACCACAGCAGCACTGGAAATTTAAAATCACTCAATGCTTGTTGGCCGTGTGCTGTTTGGACTTTTTGAAAAAGCCCAAAAAGCACATGGACAAAACATGTCGACTGATTCTATATTTCCAGTGCTGCTGTAGTCACAAGCTAAGGAGCCATAGCTTAATTTGCTAAATCCTGAAGAAAGTAGTTTAACAAATGTTGGAATTGAAAAAAACGTATCTCCGTTTTTTAAAGCATCTCAGTTTTTAATAATTGTGATGTATAATTCAATACAGAGTCTAATCACTAAAAAGGAATTGTGGAGAGTTGACAAAAATATGAAGTATATAAAAATAAAAAATATTGGAAATATCTCTATTGGGGAAAAAAAGGTTTAAGTTACAATCTTATTTTGGTAATCAATCAATAATCACAATCCAAATTTCACATACTTTTTTTTTTCTGCTGGTAACATCATTGAAGTCAGAAAACACTATTGTCTTAAACTTGAAGATAAACTTTGATTTCAGCATGAATCTTGTGATGTTGAGTTTCATAGACCAATATTACAAAGCTAACCACAAACAAATTTGTGCATTTAACAGGTTTTGACAATGTCAATGGTTGTAGGATACAGGCAGTTAAGGGCTATGGATATACTGACAGATGTTAGGTGTCTCATTCATCTAATATGTTCTATATTAACTTGCCATATGCATGTCTCTTTGGGTATTGGTTATTTGTTAGAAAAAGTATTTTAAGTACTTTTCAAGTCCTTTGTGGTGTTGAATCTGCTAGGCTTTATGACCTCGTTGATGTGTCAATAACCTCTTTTGCAGGATTGTTACGAGTGAAAAGTGAGTGTGTAACATAAGGTTTAGAACCCTTTTTACAGACTTCATCATTTTTAAATAGGCGTAGAAAAGGATCTGAAGATGAACAGTGGGCCTGTGATCTTATCGACATTGTTAGTCATTGTTTGCCTTTAACATATTGATAAACATGAGATGTGAGATTGTAATTTCCCTAAAAGTTGACAGCTTTACTTCCAGTTTCACTTTCACAGTTATTGTGAATAAACCTTTGACTTTTTATTTGTACCAAGTGCTAAACAATTTCTGTTCTTTAATCTATTTTATTGATATTCGCCCTATTATGTATCCAGATGTTTGTTTATAGTATATTTGAGAGAGTTTGATAAGATTAGAAGCTTGGACATAGAAATGGAATCCGATTAGATTTTCAGATATGATTTTAGTGTTTTGTTTGTTTTTTAGTATTTATTTTGTATTCAAAAAAATATGGATAATTGGAAATATGGAATTTCATTGCATTGATAATTTGTTGTTCTATACCAGCCAACTTTAAAATGCAACTAACAAATAAACCCTGAACTCATATTTAATATCGGTGTTTATTACCAGCTTACTTAAAGGGTTACTCCAACCATCATGACCACTTCTGCTTTTTGAAGTGATGATGGTGGTAGGAACCAGTATGTGCGGTATGTGCATTGATTCTGTTTAAAATACTAAACATGCTGAGTTATTGGCACTTGTGTATCAGGGGCTTGTTGCATCCACAGCACATGTGCCTTAGGTAGCCCAGAACTATGTTTCAGGTTACCTAATGTCAATTCTGTGCATCTTTTACACCTTCACACTTGCGACAGACATAGTCAGAATTTTCCCTCACAGGCAAAACACCTGCAAGGGGAGGTATGCTCTGCCCGCTCTCCCTTTCTCCCTCCCTGCAGTCCCACGTAGCCCTCCCCACCTCCCTCTGTTGTAAAGCTGGATTTGTTTAAATAGTTTTTAATAGTAGTTGAGTCATGCCTGTCCAATCTCCCTCCCTACCATTCCTTCCCCTCACTGGCTCAAAGTGCTCGTGGGAAGCATTTGATAGGACCTCGCGCGGAAGCCTGTGACATCAGAACTGGGTGTAGAGAGGAGTGTCAGGAGCTTTGCTGGATTGTGGGTAATTTTTCCTATTTAATCCTCCATTTTATGGGGGGACCTGCTGAGCTATGCCCAACTGGACATTCTTCAATAAATTAATACAATACTTAAAAAAGATTGAAATAACCCTTGAGCTATGTAATTGAAAGATTTCTGGGCTCTTCAACAGGTACAATAGAATCTTAAATGTACATAGTTTCTACAAATCGGTGTAAAAGTGAAAAATTTGAAAAATAGGATGTACAAGAATAATGAGAGTGGACAAAAATAATAACTTGCTTTATTTTTGGTCCCCACTCTTATACAATTTTGAGCATTTAAATGAATGATCCTCAGATGAATAAATCATCATCAATAGATTGTCACTTTAGATTAAGCGTTACAATTATAATGCTACATTTTAAAAAAAATTAAACAAATTTGTATGTTAGGAGTACTAACCTCTTGGAATTCTAAAGGGCAAAACTGTTATATTTTTAATTTGAAGGCTATATTTAAGTAGGAGCAATTGCTTTGAAAAAATCTCGTTTCCACTTTAATGTAAATAATATCTATTTATATGAATTATTAATCCCTGTGTCCATTTTTGTAAATACCTTCAATTATTTCAAACCATTTCAATTTGTTGTTGAATTGCTCCTTTTATCAAGTTAATTTAAACTTGCAGTATAATTATATGGTAATTGTTTCTAATAAGAAGGCATTCAAATGTTTAAACAATATTTATTGTGTAATGAATTAAGAATCTCAAGTTGATGTCAGCAATTTTAAGCTTCTGATTAGCTTTTTGTTGCTTTACTATTTTTCTGTTAATGTGCAATAAGTGTTAAAAAATCAGAAATTATTCAAACAAATACCTTTATTTTCCGATGTGGTTTATACCCCTTGAGTGTTTTAAATAACAGTAGCAGGAATTCAACAAACTAATGTAACATTTATTGTGGCTATAGAGTTTTTATGATACAGCAATATTTAAATCTTAGGTCGTGGTCTATGTTTTGAACTTATTATTAGGATTTGTATATTTATTTTTTTTATATTTTTTTGTGAGCTTTTTGTTTTTAATAAGCATGTTAATAAGACATCAGAGGATAGTGTCCGATTCCCTTGCATCTCACCCGTACTCTGTCTTCTTCTCTTTCTCTACCTCTCACTAAAATTCTCAATCTCTCTCTCTCCTCTGGCATATTTCCATCGCCCCTTAAAACATGCAACTATAACCCCAATTCTAAAGAAGCCCAACCTTGACCTTAACTCCCCATCCAACTACCGTCCTATCTCGCTACTGCCTTTTGCATCCAAGATCCTTGAAAGAGTTGTGTATGCGAGATTGACAGACTTCCTCGAGTCCAACTCTCTGCTAAACCCGCTTCAGTCTGGTTTCCCTGCACTCTGTGGAAACGGCACTGACCAAAGTATCTAATGATCTACTCACTGCAAAATCTCATGGTCACTACTCTATCCTAATTCTCCTTGACCTTTCTGCGGCTTTTGACACTGTTGATCATCAACAGCTTCTTCTCATCCTCCGCATTATCAGTCTACAAGATACTGCTCTCTCCTGGTGCTCCTCCTACCTCTCCCAGCATTTTTTTCAGTGTTTCTTTCTCTGGCCCTGCTTCTTCTCCCCAACTCCTCTCTGTTGGTGTCCCCCAAGGTTCAGTCCTTGGTCCCCTACTGTTCTCCATCTATACTGCCTCCCTTTGTAAACTCATTAGCTCCTTTGGCTTCCAATATCATTTCTATGCAGATGACACGCAAATCTTTCTGTCCTCTCCTGATGTCTCCCTGTCCCTCATGACTAGTGTCTCTGACTGCATCTCTGCTATTTCTAACTGGATGGCTGCCCACTTCCTTAAACTCAACTTGACCAAAACTGAAATTCTGGTCTTTCCTCCCTCAAGTGTTGCTACTTCTGTGCCTGTTTCCCTCCAAGTCAACGGTGCTACCATCAGCTCCACCACGCAGGCTCGCTGCCTAGGTGTTCTCTTTGACTCCGACCTCTCCTTCATGCCTCATGTTCAGTCTATCGCCAAATCCTACCTCTTCAATCTCAAAAACATTGCGTGCAGCCGACCCTACTAAACACCAGATTCAACTAAGGTGCTGGTCCATTCCACTGTCCTTTCTCGCCTTGACTATTGTAATCCGCTTCTCATTGGTCTTACGTGCTCCCTTCTTGCGCCGTTACAGTCCATAATGAATGCGGCACGAGGCTCATCTTCCTGTTCGCCTGCACCTCCCATGCCTCACCCTTCTCTCAGTCCCTACATTGGCTTCTTTTTTGCTGGTAGAGTAAATGTTATGAAAACTTTGGGGGTGTTGTGGAGTTGTATGATCAGTCTTTCCATCAATAGCTACAGCAATAAATATTATACTATTGAGAGTAGAGTATTTTTTTTTACTGTCTAGAGAGTGTCCAATTATGCTAGTGTGTCCTAATATGATCTTTATGCCCTCAAAGTCAGGTCTTCTTTTCCAGTTATGGAGAGAGAGAGATGAACTAAATAATTTAACTAATTAATCAAATAAAATAATATCAATCTAGAATAGAAATGCCCAAGGGACATCTTGTCTGTTTCTTCCTCTCTTTCCATATATATATATATATATATATAGACTTATGCACAGTGAAAAAGTTTGGTCAGTACGGGCTGAAAAATTTTGTTTTAGTTGCAAAATTTCAGGAAGCCTCCAAAAGTTTTGAATGCCTGAAAATAAATGGAAAATATGTTGCTATAGTATCCCTTTAATAAAAACAATGCAACTTTTAAACTGTAAATCCCTGATTCAAAGTTGTTGTTGTGTAGCCATGGAAACAAGCAGTAGGCACAGCAAAAGGAATTCTGAATCAACCGATCTGGCTTGTCTATTGTGTTATTCAGTTGGTTTGTATCCACAGATCTGGAGATTATAGAAGGCACCATTACCTCATGATTTCTCAGTTCATGCATTCAGGATCACGTCATCTTAAATCTCCTACCATAACAACAATCTTGGTTCAGTTGTGGAACTTAGTTACAAAACAGTACTTGAATATTATGAGTTCATGATACACATTATAAGCTGGAATTTTAACAACTTGTATCTGACTGTAACTATGCACAGTGGATCGTGGCAATTGTTTGCAACTGATGTGACTTTAAAAAACAAGTAATATGGGGACATTTCCACAATGCAGCTATTATATTCAACATTGCCCAAAAAACTGAAGGTGGTGCAATGCCATGTTATTGAATAAATTCCTTTATGTTAACTCTCTGTTATCAATACTAAAGGTTTAGTGCACTTTAAAGGGACAATCTAAGCACCAAAAAAATCTTTAGCATAATTAAAGAGACACTCCAATCACCCAGACGACTTCTGCCCATTGGAGTGGTCTGGGTGCCAACTCCCACTACCCTTAACCTTGCAGGTGTAATTATTGCATTTTTTATAAACTGCAATAATTACCTTGCAGGGTTAACTCCTCCTCTAGTGGCTGTTTACTGTTTAAGTGGTTTTTGTATATAGATCATGCCCCTGCAGTCTTACTGCTTAATTCTCTGCCATGTTGCTGCCCTAATCACACCTCCCCTGCATGTGACTCACACAGCCTGTAAATAGAGACAATCTGTAAAGAGAGACCTATGTTTTAACTTCCCTTATTGCACAGTGTGTTTAATTTAGAATGTATTTTATCCTACTCTGTTTATATCCAGGATTCCCCTATTTGCTTCTGTCTCACTTGTATCCAAATGATGATCTGGTCTTTAATGCATGTACAACTTAAAGGGATACTAAAGTCACCAAATAATGTTAGCTTAATAAAGCAGTTTATGTGTATGGATCATGCCCTTACAGTCTTACTGCTTAATTATCTGCCATTTAGGAGTTATATCACTTTTGTTTATACATCCCTAGTCATGCCTCCATGCATGTGACTAGCACAGTCTTTCCACACACTTCCTGTAAAGATCTCACGTTTGCACTTCCTTTAAAGCAAATTATGCTTTAAACTTGATCTCCTGCACTGTTGGTATCTTGCTAGACCTTGCAGGAACCTCATGTGTGTGATTAAAGTTCAATTTACAGAACAGAAGATAAAAAAAAATTCTAAAGTAGGTTTACATCTGATTGAAAATTAAACCACACTTTCCTGCAGGATGTGTGAGTCACAACAAGGGTAGATGAGGTTAGGTGCTGCATAAGTGATTTAACTCCTAAATGACAGAGATTGAACAGTGAAACTACAGTGAAACTACAGGAACATGATCTATGCACTCAAACTGTTTCATTAAGTAAAATGTTTTTGATGCTTAAGGTATCCCTTTTATTATTCTAAACTTTTTAATTCTAATATTGCCAATGTACAAAATAAATAGATGTATTATGCCATCTAATACAATTTATAGAAGAAAAAAATATTCTTAATGAGTTTCTTGTTAAAAGCCACACATCGTGCCTGGAGTATTTATTGACATTCTATTACAGTTTAACAGTTGTCACTAATTGTTAGTTATCATTAATGTTCCTATGAGTTTTTCAGGAGACTGGGGATACATGTAAATTATAGCTGCATGACTTTCACAATGTTCTCTGATTGATTTTAATATCTGTAATAAAGGAAGCTAATTGTTTTTTTTTTTTTTTTTTTAAATAACATAAAGCTTGTAGCTATTCCACGATTAAAATCATTTTGAGGTTGATTTTTATGTATTGTTTGGTTCATTTTAAAAAAAAATATTCACATATCCACTTCTGAAAGTATTTAGACTGCTATAGTTGTAAAAGACAAAACATCTTAAGTAGAAGAAGATATCTTATGGTGCAATTTGGAATGGCAATTTTGAATGGCTTTATACAGGAACCCAGAATAAGGTAAGTAAAACTTTATCTTGTACATTTTCCAACTTTAAATATTTTAAATATTTATTTGTTTTCCAAGTACAAATATTTGCACTTTATTTAGTTTTATAGTAAGTTGACACTATATATGAACAAAGTTATTTAAATATGTGCCTTCACCATTTAAAGAGTCAAAATTAGATTTTTGAGAGAGACATTTTGTGAACCAAAAAATAGAAGTGTTATATAGTATTTTTTCCATCTTGCCTTCATGACATTATTCTCGTAGTGCAAGCAACATTTTTGTTTAAACACAAACCAGACATATCGGTGTATTTGGTGTATGTTTACCATGAGAACGTTTTGTTTATGCCAGGAAAATAATTATGGCTAGGACTGGGGTTATACTTGAGGAATCTCCAGCAAATAAATTAACAAATTCTGCATTTATGCAGGACTTTTTACTTTTGGTGTATTAGGGGTGAAAGTACTTTTTATGCAGTTTAACCTCAAGGATCATGACATTTGTGGTTATAGACTTTGCCTACCTCTGCTAGCCTAACCTAGCTTGTTTCATGATTCTGATCCTGGCTAGTCATATGATATTAAATATTGTGTAACCCTTACCTTGGGTAGGTTTTGGAGGCATTACATTAAGCCTTGATACTATGATCTCCTGCAGCATGCATTGTCTATATTTGCCTTACGTAATTTTCCAACTTTAGAGCTTTGGCCTACATTTTTTACTTGAAGTCATCAATGATCCTTGTGATCTCTTACATGCCCTTCTCATGAGTAGTATGATGCTTTCTCCAGCTCCACTCAGATGTTTGCAAATATCATTGGAGGTAATATTGTGTTCAAATGTTGGACTTGGCACTGCTTACTAGAGTAATGTATAGCGTTTCTCTCTCCAAAGTAGTTGAAAGGGTTGTGTTGTAAAGAGAGGCTGCTCTTTTATGATAACTGAAGATTGGAATTGATGAAAGAAGAGGTTGGAGATCATTGTAAAAATGTCACAGAACAAGGGAGCTAAGGTTTATGTCAGATCTTTTTCTTTCTTATTTAGGTGTGTGAAGCTGTGTAAACTCAACAGTAAGATTGCAAGTCAGCAGATATTGATCAGAATAAATCAAAGATAAAGGAAGAAAGTGGGGCTAAAAATCCAATAGGTAGATAATATGTGCAGAAACTCAGTGCGATTAAACTCACCCAAGTGTTTTGTCACTGAGAACACTTACATGAATAATTGTATAAAATATAAAGGGTAGTTTGCACACACAATGGTCTTTTAGTAGATTCACATTTTATACCTAGGGGTAATAAGCATAAAAAACCATCATAGGGTAATATATCTAAACATAGTTAGAGTGGAGAATAACTTGGAACACTCACAATGTAAAGAGACATATGAGTCGACTCTAAACTATGATGGCATATTCATCAATCCAAGGTTGATGCTGGAAAGAATGTAGGTCCCCCAGAAGGTAATAGTATATCTCTGGATGGCTATACAGGAACCCAGAATAAGGTAAGTAAAACTTCTTTATTCAAACAAAAAACAGGCACTATGCGTTTCGACCTTAACAGTAGGTCTTCTTCGGGTGCATACAATAACAGGTAAGCATAAGTGTACTTATATATCATACAAAATTAATCTAAAATCATCACACATGTGCAATTCAAAAGAAAAAAAAAACCTTAATACCATATATGGACTTAAGGGTTTGGTTTGTTTTAAATGTAAAGCTGGTATGGTTAGAGAAGTATGAATCACCAGGTATGAACACGTGTTTTTCAGAAAAGAGTAATTCTCTCTCCAGCGTTACAAACACTGATTGTTGTAGCTCTGCCCACTTTAATGACGCAGCAAATGCGTACCGACGTTGTGACGCCGATTATATCACAACCCAACAAAATCAGCAGATTCAATCTTCCTGGGGGCATGGCTTTAAAGTTAAAGTGCCAGACTATAAATAATTTGCTAGTGCTTAGGTCCTTGCCCTGTTGTAGTTCTAATTTGCTTCCCGATAGCACTTGATATTCCTTTCATTGCATTTCTGGCTTTGATCTCGGCTAATACTGGCAATTCTCCTATCTATACTCCTTGACTCAGCTATTGTACATTGATATTACTGATTTCTGTTTTTTCTTACTCTTGCTGGTCTCTGACCATTCTCTGTCTTTTGTATGTTAAGCCTGGCCACTCTAAGGTCCGGTATACATTTATTCTTGGTTCATCATTACACACTGCATGTTGGGTCTCTCAGTATCCCTGACACATGAATCATGTCAGTGGCCCACCCTTTTACCAGGGTGGCCAGTGACCCACCGACATCCTGTTTTACCCGCGCTGCTGTTAGAAATACGATTTACTTGAGAGATGAAAGCAAAAGATTAGCATATGGTATGTGGTTCCTTATAGCTGCATACTGTTATTTTACATCCAGTACCATCTCTACCAGACACACGAGGTATGACTGTTTTAGAGTTTTCTGTTGATAAGATTCGATAATTAAGCCCATCATAATAGTCAGCACCAGGCCCAATGGGTTCTTAATACGGCCCTTCAAAAAAAAAAGTACAAATTCTGTATACACTGATAAACACTATTAGTTTAAATGTAGGTATCTTTTTTAACATTCCCATGCATTTAAATAATTTGACAACTTGCTTTGTTAATATATAAACACTATTAAAAATAAACATTTTCCTTTTAAGTAGGTTGCTCATAAATCCCTCGCACTGGAAAAATATTTCAATCTAGTCTTCAACTTTTGCTGTTATTAAGTTCCAACATTTCTGTTGATTTCCTGCTGGTACCTTAAGCACTGCTGAATATTTTATTCAAAGTTTAATCTTAGTGGAATAATTTAGGACATTGCTTAGCAGTTGTTTTTAAAGACCCCCAGTAATGCTCGACATTTGAAGGATGCTCTGAATGAAACACAAAACAACAACAACAACAACAAAAGACACTTTGCTACAGAGATGTCTTGTATAATAATAACTGGATCTTTTAGGATTAAAATTTCACAGAAGCACAGCAGACACTGTTCTTTGTAGTTATTTCTTATATGCACATACTCGAGTTTTAATACAGTTTCCATTAGCAAAATCAAAGAGTGCTTTAGTGTAGCCAAGCACTTTGTAGTGGCTCGATTCCAGATGCAGCTATGTATATATACACATTGTAACTGGTAGTTCTGTCTGTTTATTTATGACGAACAGAATGCTTGTCTTGTATGATAATATACAGATGAAAAGAAGAGGGGTGCAAGAGAAAACCTGCTGTAAATTCACACTGCAATAGTTTTTACAAGAACAGCAATTTCTCTCAGTGATCATACATTTGCTTTGACTTATGTCTCTGGAATCCAGAACTGATGACGTGTTGGTTTAATACAGTTCTTGCTTTTGACTGCTGGGCTTCGAGATAACCTGTGAAACATTCAGAGAGATGGAATATACAAATGTGTATCTTTAAATAAATTCAATTGCATAATAAGTGACACGGGGTGAACAATATGCAGGTATGTCTCACGTGTTAACTTGTTTAATCTTTGGCAATGAAGCAGTATGGCATAAGGGGCAGAATAGTACTTTGAATTGAATTAGACATTTTAGTTCTTTGTATGCTAACTGTACTTATATATAGATATAGTAAGAAATAAAATATAGAATTGTAATAAAATAATTGACATATCTATATATTTATATACTGCAAACAGGACTGAGTCTAAATATGGTCACAAGTAAAGCATTTGTTTATGTTTTATAGTGAAATAGAAATAAATGAAAATTATATATATGATTCAATGCACTGGAATTATTTAAATGATGTGTTTAACACATGCAATGTTTGTATAAACAGAAGAGTCCTAATACAATTATTTAGAGGATGTGCAATTATCTCACAGAAACTCATATTAAAGTTTATCTGTGTGTGACTGTTAATGTCATAAGTGGATAAATAATATATATATGCTTTGTGGCGTATCAATGCTTGTGGGGGTTTCTGTGTACAACTTTTATAAATGCATGTTAATGTATCTCTCTGTATTATCATTGTGTATTGTGTGAACAGTGGCAATGTGTATCAGTTTCTGTGTGTGCACTGTTAGTGTATGCCTGTCAATGTTCTTGTAAGTGCACTATTATTATAAATGTTAGTGTACTGTGTTTGTTGTTTTGCACTGTCTGTTTGCATTCCTGTGTGTATGTTTCTGTTTTTATGTGCCTGCAAAGTCAGTATATGTGTATGTTGAAAACATAGTGACCACATCTAGTTACATCAACACACTGGTTAACTCCAAAACACCGTAATGAACAAACATAAAAAAACAACACAATTGTGTGGTGTAAAAAGCAAATATAAATAGACATTAATCTTATTAGTGGTAAGAGTGAGGGATAAAAATGTGTATGTTGATGTACAGTGTTCTTGTAACGTAATGTCAGTATGTGTGTATGTTGGTGTTCCTATGTGTCTATGCCATATAAGGGTAAACTTACTACTGCAAAGTGCAGTTGTGAAGCACAATGTCAATGACGTTCAGCCAGCCTTAAGGGCTAATTTAGCTTTGCAATATTGTGGTTTATTTATGACAGCTAGGCCCTTCAGAAGATGGTGGTAAGGTGTAATTCTCATGATATCCAACACGGCTTATTTGTTGGGTAAGCATCAAGGAAACATTATTTCACCTTAATTTTTATAAACTTCCTTAGATATTCCGCCTCATCAGTATTTAGTAATTTGTTCCTATCAAACCATGTGTCTCTCCCTAGTACCACAATTATATTTTCCTTGTCCACCCTCAATTATCTTCCCCTTTGCTACCACCTCAATAATATCTTTCTAGCGCATATACCCATTTCCTTTCCATAGGCCACCACCACAATTATTTTATCCTACCCTACCACCCCCTTAGTTATGTTTCCCTGGCTCCTTCATTTACTTCTGTTCCTACCATGCTTGTTGTAGTGTGGAGAGCAGTGGCGGCAGTGCTGTCAATATAGGGGTGGGGACATACCCTCAGCTAATCATTGGAAGTGTATGTTGCCTAGACTTCTCTTTATTCTTTCAAGGGTTGTAGGTGGGAAGCCAGCCAGGCTACAACTTATTTAAGGGTCTTTTGTGGAATTCTTTGAACTCAACATCTAGTTTTTTCTAGTAGTGTAGGAGCGTCGCCTCTCTGTTTGCACATTGTGCATATACACAGGACTCACACCCTGCCTCCACCCATTTGTTTTTGCTCTGAAAGGGCAAAAGAATTAGAATTAGAATTAATTGTATGTGATGTGATTAATGCAGAGGAACTCTGACAATTATTATAGAAACATAGAAACATAGAATGTGACGGCAGATAAGAACCATTCGGCCCATCTAGTCTGACCAATTTTCTAAATACTTTCATTAGTCTCTGGCCTTATCTTATAGTTAGGATAGCCTTATGCCTATCCCACGCATACTTAAACCCCTTTACTGTGTTAACCTCTACCACTTCAGCTGGAAGGCTATTCCATGCATCCACTACCCTCTCAGTAAAGTAATACTTCCTGGTATTATTTTTAAACCTTTGTCCCTCTAATTTAAGATTATGTCCTCTTGTTGTGGTAGCTTTTCTTCTTTTAAATATAGTCTCCTCCTTTACTGTGTTGATTCCCTTTATGTATTTAAATGTTTCTATCATATCCCCCCTGTCTCGTCTTTCCTCCAAGCTATACATGTTAAGATCCTTTAACCTTTCCTGGTAAGTTTTATCCTGCAATCCATGAACCAGTTTAGTAGCCCTTCTCTGAACTCTCTCTAAGGTATCAATATCCTTCTGAAGATACGGTCTCCAGTACTGCGTACACTACTCCAAGTGAGGTCTCAACAGTGTTCTGTATAATGGCATGAGCACTTCCCTCTTTCTACTGCTAATACCTCTCCCTATACAACCAAGCATTCTGCTAGCATTTCCTGCTTCTCTATTACATTGTCTGCCTACCTTTAAGTCATCAGAAATAATCACCCCTAAATCCATTTCCTCAGATGTTGAGGTTAGGACTCTATCAAATATTCTGTACTCTGCCCTTGGGTTTTTACGTCCAAGCTGCATTATCTTGCACTTATCCACATTAAATGTCAGTTGCCACAACTCTGCCCATTTTTCTAGTTTACCTAAATCATTAGCCATTTGGCTTATCCCTCCTGGAACATCAACCGTGTTACATATCTTAGTATCATCAGCAAAAAGACATACTTTACCATCAAGACCTTTTGCAATATCACTAATAAAATGTTTAAAGAGAATAGGTCCAAGTACAGATCCCTGAGGTACCCCACTAATGACAAGCCCAAGCTTCGAATATACTCCATTGACTACAACCCTCTGTTGCCTGTCACTCAGCCACTGCCTTACCCATTCAACAATATTGGAATCCAAACTCAAAGATTGCAGTTTATTGATAAGCCTTCTATGTGCAACAGTGTCAAAAGCCTTACTGAAATCTAGGTAAGCAATGTCTACTGCACCACCCTGATCTATAATTTTAGTTACCCAATCAAAAAAATCAATAAGATTAGTTTGGCATGATCTCCCTGAAGTAAACCCATGTTGTCTCTGATCTTGAATTCCATGTGTTTTTAGATGTTCAACAATCCTATCCTTTAACATTGTTTCCATCACTTTCCCCACTTCTGAATTAAGGCTTACTGGCCTATAGTTGCCCAACTCCTCCCTATTACCTTTCTTGTGAATGGGCACAACATTCACCAACTTCCAATCTTCTGGGAATACTCCTGTTATCAATGATTGGTTAAATAAATCTGTTAATGGTTTTGCTAGTTTACCACTAAGCTCTTTTAATAGCTTTGGGTGTATTCCATCAGGTCCCATTTACTTATTTGTCTTTACTTTTGACAGTTGAAATTATTATGGTAAAAAGGAGAACTCTGTCATAAAATGTCAATAACACAAAAGTTACTTTTCTGATAATGAGTGTTCCTTTTTTCCTGACCCTAATAAACATGTAAACAAGCCCTAACCATGCAAAAACACACGGTATAAGGGTCTTGGCAATTTGCATACTATGCCAGGTTATGCCTTAACAGTCTAGCATATGATGTAAATCACAAAATGGTTTATGTTGAGAATTAATATAATGGAAATGCTGGAAGTTTTTGTCGAAATTTTTATGGAAACATGCAAAACCTTGGATGGGACAATAGTCAATCAATAAAATGATGCAACAAAAATGTAAAATGTCAGTTGAATTCAGAAGACTTCTTAAGGGCATTCCATATATGTTAAATTATGGATACATTGTATTTTTGTATCATCCACAAAATAAACATGTTTTAAATGTATTTAGCAAAATCAGTACGATCAATATCAGAGGCATTTCCCATGCTGCCTAGCAGGAGTGTACAAGTATAAATCATGGGTTTAATGGTTTCTCTGTTAAAGAAAATAAATGAAAAATTAATCTATAAATAGAGGAATTGCATTTTTTTTTGCAATTTCTTTTAGATATTCTGTTCGTGTTATTTTGTTTTGTTGTTGTTAAGTTTTGTTGTGATGATGAATGATGAACGCCTGATAAATTGCTTTTCAAGATCAATATTTTCATTTATTTACAGGTTGCATACAGCATGGAGAGTTGCAGTTCTGGCTTGTCCTCCAAGGTAACAGAACCTTAAACCTCAATCTTTTAACACCACGTTTCACTATTAATGACTGTTTACTCGGATTCTACGCTTTGCATGCTGCTGAACAAATTGTGTGTGTAGAAGAGGGTGCTGTGATCTCCACCTAGAATCAGCTCTTATTATTACACAATGGCTCCGGTTTTACAGTAGTAACTCAGTTTGCATGACTTGACTCATGATCATTAGTGATGTCGCGAACACAAAATTTTCGGTTCGCGAACGGCGGACGCGAACTTCCGCAAACGTTCGCGAAATGGCGAACCGCCATTGACTTCAATGGGCAGGCGAATTTTAAAACCCACAGGGACTCTTTCTGGCCACAATAGTGATGGAAAAGTGACCCTATGTAGGGGGAACAGTCCCTATTCTGCTCTGTGTCAGTGTGTATCAGGGATCCTTAGGATAGGTGTCAATACATATCTGCCAAGTGACCCTATGTAGTGTGAACAGTCCCTATTCTGCTCTGTGTCAGTGTGTATCAGCTGTCCTTAGGATAGGTGTCAATCCATATCTGCCAAGTGACCCTATGTAGGGGGAACAGTCCCTATTCTGCTCTGTGTCAGTGTGTATCAGGGGTCCTTAGGATAGGTGTCAATCCATATCTGCCAAGTGACCCTATGTAGGGGGAACAATCCCTATTCTTCTCTGTGTCAGTGTGTATCAGGGATCCTTAGGATAGGTGTCAATCCATATCTGCCAAGTGACCCTATGTAGGGGGAACAGTCCCCATTCTGCTCTGTGTCAGTGTCTGGGGGGAGTATCTGCAGTAATACAGAATGTCTGGAGGGAGTATCTGCAGTAACACAGGGTGTCTGGAGGGAGTATCTGCAGTAACACAGAGTGTCTGGAGGGAGTATCTGTAGTAACACAGAGTGTCTTGGGGGTGTATCTGCAGTAATACAGGGTGTCTGGGGGGAGTATCTGCTTGTAACATTTATATGCACTAAAAAAATATATATATAATACATTGAAAAAATAAAATAAATTGGTTGCAGCATCCGAATGAATCTAAAATGGATGCTGTCCAGTATGTGGGAGGGTCTGCTAGGGAGGGTGTGCTGCTGATTGGCTGGAATGTGTCTGCTGACTGTGAGGTACCCGGTCAAAGTTTACTCAATGATAAAGAATAGGGGGTGGCGAACGCGAACATGCTATGTTCGCCAGGAACTATTCGCCAGCGAACCGTTCGGGACAACACTAATGATCATCTTTATTGGATTTAAGGGTTTATATTGGTTTTTATGAACATTGAGAAATGTTTTCGTTCATGTGGTTAAGTTGCAATGCTTTATTCTGACACTATATTGCTGCTATCATGCTTTCACAACAGTTATTGAAAATAAAATTCTGTTAAGTGAAAGACTTTCAAAAAGTTAAAAGTTATATAAAATCTCAAAATTGTCTAGATTACATTTTTTTTTCCAAATCAAGTTATTTGGCTCAAATTTGTCAGGCAGAACTTCAGATGTACCTCGATTCTCCGTCTGATGAATTTATCTCGATATCTTATGTCTACATGTAGTGGTAATTGGGTCTGAAAGGTTTAAAGATGTGTTTCAAATATCGTCATGACTGGTATGAATATTTAAAACTGCTTTCTTTATTTAATATGTTGCAGTAAATAACCACAAAATGTCAGCAATATAACCTTTTTGCAAATATTAGCATAAAATCATGTTAAAATATAGTGCCAGTTGTACTCTAATCTGTACCTACAGCTAAGCATTAAAAACTGAATTTTTGTGAATTGACAAGTGAATTTGAAAATTTCCAATATTTTGGACAAAAATAAAAGTATTTAACTAGGGAAGTTGTATTTAGCTTGTCACTAGTTCCTAAATATGTACTTGGGTCTAGATGTTACTGCTCAACCTTATCTTAGTTATTCTAGTGTCAGTCAAATGATGGAAGGCTGATTTGACTTCACACGAATCAAATGTATGACATGGAGACACTATAGCTGATATCCTATTCACTGAGCTAACTTACTAAGTGCCTACTTTTAATAAATATTTCCAATGTGCTGTAAAAAGAAAAATAATTCTAATGAATGTAGAAAAAAAGTCACATCTTAAAGGAGAAGTATCATCATTATGGTTACATATATTTCTGTTTAAGAAAACACTTTATTTACAGGAAATAGTTTGTTGTGGAGGAGCATTTCTCACCGAATAACAACAAGTAGATAAGCTATCCCACTGATTGCCGCATTAAGCAACACTGTCAAAAAAAAATGCTATTGTGTACCAACATGTCTGTGCTTGCACTTAGATGCTCTACAAATGCATGATATATGTATCTATGTATGAAATCATTTCATATAGATAAAAATTACAGTGTTTACAAATGGGAGGAAATGTTGACTTTTGTAAATGTAAGCTTGGATTTGCTCATTTTACCTCTTGAGTCCTTTCGCATTTCCCTAATTTGAAGATAACTGAATACTTGCTTTGCTTTGGTGTCAGGTATGGTTATCTGCCATTGTTTGCAATACTGGTGTCAGGTATGGTTATCTGCCATTGTTTGCAATACTGGAGCACATCATCTATATCAGGCATCTTAAACTCTGTTCTGCTGCAGTCAAATAATTCTGGGAGTTGTAGGATATCAGCATCTGTGGGGGGGGTGACTGAATTTGAGATTCCTGATCTTTACAGCATTGTGCTGTTAATGGCTTACAATGTATTTTAGAGAAGACAGGGTTAGATCTCTGTTAATAGTAATCAAAGATTACAATTTGTACTGTAATGCACGTTTGTAGATAAGGTAAGTGCAACTCATTTTATTTCGACTTATACAGACAGCCTTGGGTCAGGGTCAACAGACTTTTCAGTGTGTGCTGCCTCACAAGAATAAAAAGCTATTGCATGTTAATTAATAATCACTTTGATCTCACAGATATAGTTATTAACATAAACAAATATGTCTTGAATATAATTTTTTTTTCATTATTACATGCAGGAATTACCCTTGTGTGTAAGAGATTTTTGTAACTAAGTGACAGTGAAAGGCAAATGTAAGTCAATGTCGGTTATCAAAACATTATTTAGTGTCAGTTTGCACAGTGGTTGGTTAAGTTTGGTTCCAGCAAATACAATGACTCACATGTTCCCTAATTGCTTACATTATTATCACTAGTGAATAATACACTCTTGGAATAAAATATTCCTAGGCTGAATCCATCGAGCAGATGATCTTAGTAGACATGCCATTTATATAAGTTTTTGTGCAATATAACGTGTTTGCTAAAACCGCATCTAGTTTACGGGATTTTTTATACTGTTGTCGTTTTTTCGAATAACATTGATATTTTTGATTTATGTTAATATTTTTAATGCTACGGAAACTGACAGTAAGTCTGAGCGGTAAACAAATGACAATCAAATAACTTATTCAGGAATCCTAAGGCTGCTTAGCATGTTTATTTATTAAGATGCGAGAATCAGAGGTAGATGGTAAGATTAACATTTACAATGTAATGAAGCAGTTTGTTATTACTGATTCAAATTAGTGTTGTTTCCATGGGCGTCCACAGCATTAGGTAAAAGAGGGCTAGTGCCAACTCTACAAATTCCTTCTGTTCTTGCTCATGTACATTTCTTTTTTTATGTGAGTAATTTAATGGAGGGATGGAAAGTTAGCTAAATAACTAGACATTGGGGACTGTTCTCTAAACAATGAGAGTTGTGATGTAACATCTGATTTTGAAATATTAGATCCAAAGAGCTGAGTTGAAAACCATGCTATCTCCACTAGTTAGGTCTGCAATGTGCAAATTTATTGTTGTGTCAGTAGGTCAGCCATATTGAATTAATTGGATATAGATTGAGCAGGTGAAACATTTCCCTCCTAGACGTTATAATAGGAACTAGCAGATTTACTGTTATTGAGTAATAATTTTCCTGACTGCTTGATTAAAATACATTATAATATTAACATTTTATTAAAAAATTGTTCATTTTTAAAGTTTTGCTTAGGACCAGTATTGTCCATATTGTCCGTGAATGGCTTCATTCTCAGCCAGGATCCACATTATGTCAAATGCCAAGCTTAATTGGGGGTACCGTTATGTATAACTGTATGCTCTGCGTGTGCTCAATTACAACTACGGGTATAATATTACTGAAACATTCACTAACTCAACATACACTTACTGTGAGTTAAAGTAGAGTTGATAAGAAAAAAATAGACCTTGGCACGGTGACTGGTTCACTTTAATTTTAAAATATATCATAAAGTGGTGATAAAATATAAACACTTAATTCTTGTCTGCAGAGTGTTCTCATCAATACCCATTACGCTTTGGTTATTGGTGTACAGTTGGTTGTAAGCTTAGTGAAAATCTGCTACGTCTGTTTTGAACTTGATGTTCCTGTGCATCATATGAATATGGAATTAGGGGGAAGAAAATAAAAAAAAATCAATGACCAATTTTCCTGCCAACAAAATCTACCTTAAAACATTCATCTCGTGAACTGCAGATGTATATAGAACAATAAGGTAATGGCTCTTGGTTTGTCCAGTGTGACAACAATAATGGCTCCAGTGTGCCAAATGTTACCCAAACATACCAACCTATCCATATATGTAACCATTAAAACAAATATTTAGTGAAAGTACAAAGTTATAAGTAAATTGTGATGAATTATCCATGGAAATATACTGCAATACTGGCATATTCTTAATAATCTTGAAGATCACTTAAGTACCTATAGTTTCATAACAATATAAATATGGAGTTATCAGTACCATGAATAAAATGTATCTGTATGTGTATACATGTTGTGTTGATGTATAGAAAGCATTTGATATCTTTATACATATTATAAAATGTCACATTGATAAAATACCATACTTACTAATGGATGTATCAACACATCTGTGGGAATCCCATATTGTAATTGGATTCTAGAATTGTATGACCACAATAGTTTTTTTTTTTTGTATGTCAGGTGTTAAAAGATTGCAATGCAATTTAACCTCTATCATTCTGAATAGATAGTACTGCTAAAGATACTTCTGCTTAGTAAGAAGAATCTAAAATTAATATATTAGAACTACTTTTGATTATAAAGTCTTATAAAAAATATTAAATATGAAATATGTCTTATTCTGTGTACTACCTCTGAATAATCCTTAGTATGCTGTTAAAACGTTTCATATGGTTTATGTAGCAAAAAAGAATATTAAACACTCGTAGACCAATTGTTATACACGCAATATACAGTTCCACCCATTAACCCCTTAACGACCGCTGACGGTTCAGGACCGTCAGCGGTAAAACGTGCGTTTGGACCGCTGACGGTCCTGAACCGTCATAACGGTTTTGGGCTACTTACCTGATCGCCGTCGGTCCCACGGCGGCGATCAGTGCTCCACCCGGTCCAGGGGGGTTGCCTGTCTGCCCAGGCAGTCCCCCTTCGGCAGATCAGGACCCCACGGCCATGTGATCACTCGATCACATGACCGCAATAGGTGTCCATGTGTCTGCCTGCAGGGGGACTGTCTGTGCTGACAGGCAGTCTCCCTGCAAGTGAAAAATCCAAAATAAAGTGTAAAAAAAAAATCTGTGTTAAAAAAAAAAAATATGTGTATATATATGCTATATATACATGTATTATATCTATATATACCTATATATAATATATGTATATATATCATATATATAATGTCACACTAAGTGTATTTTTATATTTATATATACGTATATAATTATAAAAATACACTTATATTTAAATTACACACGAATATATACAATATATATAATAACTATATATATGGTATATATATATTATTATAAAATACAAATAATATGTTAATAAAAATAAATAACAAAAAATAAAAATAATTTTTAATAATTAAAAAAAAATTATATATATATATTCAGTTTTATTCTAACAGTATTTTGATATTGATATATATATATTTATATCAAAATATACTTAGAATGTAATGATATATATATCTATGTATAAATAAATAAATAAAAATAATACGAAATATACATATGTCCACATACATAATTACATAAATAATTTCATAAATATACACGTAGACGTCAAATATATAAATATGTATATATATTAAAATTCTACGTGCATATTTATGTAATATTTTTACCTAATTAAGTAATTTTAATGATTGCAATTTGAGGGACCTGCCTGCCAACCCAGGCCAAAAGTACAGATAATTTAATTTGCTAGCACTGTGTTTAACCCTGTAACTTTCTATGACACCCTAAATCCTGTACATGGGGGTACTGTTTTACTCGGGAGACTTCGCTGAACACAAATATTAGTGTTTCAAAACAGTAAAACATATCACAGCGATGATATTGTCAGTGAAAGTGAAGTTTTTTGCATTTTTCACACACAAACAGCTCTTTCACTGAGGATATTATTGCTGTGATATATTTTACTGTTCTGATACACTAATATTTGTGTTCAGCGAAGTCTCCTGAGTATAACAGTACCCCACATGTAGAGGTTTTATAGTGTTTGTGAAAGTTACAGGGTCAAATATAAGGCTTGATTTTACTTTTTTTTTTTTATTGAAATTTGTCAGATTGGTTAGGTTGCCTTTGAGAGCGTATGGTAGCCAAGGAATGAGAATTAGCTCCATGATGGCATACCATTTGCAAAAGAAGACAACCCAAGGTATTGCAAATGGGGTATGTTCAGCTTTTTTTAGTAGCCACTTAGTCACAAACACCGGCCAAAGTTAGCGTTTTTTGCATTTTTAACACACAAACAAATATAAATGCTAACTTTGGCCAGTGTTTGTGACTAGGTGGCTACTAAAAAAGACTGGACATACCCCATTTTGAATACCCTGGGTTGTCTACTTTAAAAAATATGTACATGTTAGGTGTGTTTCGGGGATTTATGACAGATAACGGTGTAACAATGTCACTATTGATACATTTAAAATATATATATATTGAAACAGCAATTTCCTACTTGTATTTATAGGCCTATAACTTGCAAAAAAAAGCAATAAAGCATGTAAACACTGGGTGTTTTTAAACTCGGGACAACATTTTTAATCTATTTAGCAGTTTTTTTCATTAGCTTTTGTAGATAAGTAAAAGATTTTTCAAGTAAAAGTCCAAAAACATGTTTTTTTTTTTATTTTTCACCATATTTTATTATTTTTTTTAAATACAATATATGACATAATATATATACTGGTATGTAAAGAAAGCCCTTCTTGTCGTGAAAAAAACAGTATATAACTTGTATGGGAACCGTAAATGAGAGAGCGGAAAATTACAGCTAAACACAAACACCACAAAAGTGTTAAAACTGCTCTGGTCCTTAACGTACAAACATCGCAAAAACAGGCCGGTCCTGAAGGGGTTAATAAATGGTTTTATTTTTGATCCATGTGGCTCAGGGAGTCAGAAGGCTTCTGTGTGAATGATTCAGTGCACAGGACTGCAACAATGATGCATCTTACAGGTAATGGTAGAGTTTCCAAAACTAAGAGGTGTGGGAACCATCAAACATGCATTATTCACCTAAAAACATCAGAGTCGCGGCTGTGGTCCAGGAAGTATCCACATGTAAAAGAAACATGGATCCAGCCATGGTCTGTAATTGAAAGGAATCCAAACAACACAACGCTATGGTACCACCTGATGATCAATACATGGTGATAACTGCCATTTTCTCAAGCAGACCAACTTGGAATGGTCTGTCCCTTCTAATCAATAACATAGTCCTGATTAAATAAAAGACAACTCCACTTAAATTTCCATTTCCACTTAAAACTTTTAATTAGCATTTAAAAATATATATTTGTATATTGACCATAATAGGCAGACTATTATAAAATAATCATTGTTCGATCAAAAAGTAACAAAAAGGAATTAGGGGAGCTTTAAGGGCACTTTAAGGCGAAAACCACAATGTGTCTGTGCATTTTTGTTTTTACTGTACTTTTTGAAGAGTAATCTGAAACCATCTCCAAGTCAACTGTTAAATGGCAAACCTCAGAGTGATCGAGGAAAGCTAAGGAAACTGTGGGGCTTTCATGTGCCTCTTACTATGACCAACACAGCTGCAGTCATATGTCAGATTGTATACTCTTCTTGATATATTTTATTTTACCTTATTTTTAGTTGTTACTTTTGATCGGATGTGCCGGTAGTTATAAGCCACGGATTAAAATGAATTTCAGAATCACGATGGGGTTGATTGTTATGGGAAAGACATTGCATACCCTGAGTGTGTTATTAAAGCAAGGGGTTTTCGCCAACTATCTTTAAATATACAAGAGCACTGTACAATTATCCTTCCACAATTACAGATCCCAAAAGAACCTTTTTACACTTATGTTGAGAAGCCAGTGATCAATTTACTGGAAAAGAAAAGGGAAAAAAAAAAAAAAAACAACGCACAAGCCTGTGGGAATGCAACTAAAATACAAAATGTATTTGTGTTACATAAAATAGCCCCTGTGGGCCTTAAGTTGGTGTTCAAAAGAGCACTGAAGTACCATGAAATAGCAATTTTTCTGCAACTGACTTTGAACTATGTGCACTTATGTGCTTTGAATACTCTCATATGCAAAACTCTTGGCTGGAGAACCAGCGATGCATTATGATCTCCTTGTAACAGTACAATCCTCTTTCTGTTTCCTCCAAAGGGCTTAACATCCATCTTTACATAATAGTTCAGGATGAGGCTACCTGGTAATGCACCAGTCTATAAATCATATAGGTCTGTTTTAATGTAAGTTCATTTGCTTGTAAGATGATTATTTATGGGCAGAAAATAATAGTATTACTCTGCTTTTTAATTTTTCTTGAATCATGGCCATACAATTTCTCAACTCATTTATATTTTATAGTGTTAGCTGTAGTGCTGCACAATGTTCCCAGGGCTTTTAGTCTACAACACAATATAGAGAATTGTAAGCTATATCAGGGAAATATATTACAAGAGAAGACAAAGTCTCATTACGGTTATTTATAGTGTTCTCAAACCTCATTAGAGGATAGTTTTGTAGATGCAAAAATGCATTCCAAGCAATGTTTTCTTTCGCAAGAGGGAGGAACAGTTTCTTTTCTGTCCCGATGTCAGGATTAGCAGCATCCACTGGGTACTGTGGCTTCATAAAGATAAAATAGATCTATACAATAAATATGAGACATACTGTGTATAAAATATTGCAAATAAAAAATAATTATTAATACAATGCAGAAATGTTTACTGTGCACCTGGTCTTTAATTTGGGACCTACTTTTGGAAAAGCAGTAGAAGTAATTTACATTACAGTATTGCTGTAAGCTGCTTCAATGTTCAAGCATTTTACAAACCACACGTATCAAATTGCCATTGTTAAGCATGGAAAAACAGTCATTTATTTTTTATTTAACATGTTTCAACACTGCTGCCTTTCTTTTGTCTTTATATAAGCAACATCTTTAAGTTGGCGCCCATGGCAACTTACCTAGGGTCTAATTTAGGTAAGCTTTTGAGGCAAAAGTATCACTTGTTGATCTGTTCATTTAATCAAATGAGTTTCTTCCCTTGGACACCAAAACGAAAGGCGATTTAAATGGAGATTTAGTCACCTTTAAGTTAACGCGTCACGACTCACAACGTTTTTTTTCATATAAAGTGCTTTGTATTTAACCCCTTCAGGACGGAGTCAATAGTGCACGTTCTGATCAAAACAAAACGTAAACAAAAACTGGAATTTGCGCTATGTGTCTGTTCACCCGTAGTTCCCCTCTTTCAAATTATATGCACCCACACTTATTATATATCATTTTGTTCAGGAGAAACAGGGCTTTAATCTATCATTAACTATTCATATATGGAACATCATTTATTATGAAAAAAAGTAAAAAAAATGTGAGAAAATAAGATTTTTTTTTAAATTTGCATTTCCGTCTGACATTTTAACTGTGAATGTCATAATACTGTTAGGTTTTACTGCAAAAAAAATGCACATATTTGTAATCAGCGATGTCTCACGAGTACAACAGTACCCCCCATTAACAGGTTTTATGTTGTTTTGGAAAGTTACAGGGTCAAATATAGAACATTACATTTTCAAATTGAAATTTGCCAGATTGGTAATGTTACCTTTGAGACGGTGTGGTAGCCCAGGAATGAGAATTACCCCCATAATGGCATACCATTTGAAAAAGTAGACAAGCCAAGGTATTGAAAGTGGGGTATGTTTAGTCTTTTTTAGTAGCCACTTAGTCACAAACACTGGCCAAAGTTAGCGTTCATATTTGTTTTTGTGTGAAAAAAGCAAAAAATGAATATTTGGCCAGTGTTTGTGACTAAGTGGCTACTAAGAAAGACTGGACATACCCCACTTGCAATACCTCGGGTTGTCTACTTTTGCAAATGGTATGCCATCATGGGGGTAATTCTCATTCCTGGGCTACCATACGCTCTCAAAGGCAACATAACCAATCTGGCAAATTTCAATGTGAAAAAAATGAAATGCAAGCCTTATATGTGACTCTCTAACGTTCCAAAACACCATAAAACCTGTACATGGGGGGTACTGTTATTCTCGGGAGACTTCACTAAACACAAATATTAGTGTTTTAAAACAGTAAAACATATTACAACAATAATATAGACCATAAAAGTGCAGTTCGCTTGTAAAAAATGCAAAAAACATCACTTTTACTTAAAATATCATCGTTGTAATACAATTTACCAGTTTGAAACACGAATATTTGAGTTCAGCGAAGTCTCCCGGGTAAAACAGTACCCCCTATGTACAGGTTTTATGGTGTCTTGGAGAGTTACAGGGTCAAATATAGTGCTTGCAAATTAAATTCTCTGCACTTTCTCCCTGTGTTGTCATGCATGTCAATCAAATTTTAATTAATCAAATCACATAATTACGTTAAAAGATTATTTAAATATACATGTAGAATTTTAATATATATGCATTTATAGGTATTTAAATTCTACGTGTATACTGATGTAATCTTTTATGTAATTATATGTATTTATCTATATATATATATTTGCGGTTATTTGCATTTTATATATAGATAGATATATATATAATGTCATTCTAAGTGTATTTTGTTACCGATATATATATATTAATAACAAAATACAGTTAGAATGAAATTACATATGCATATATAATTTATATTAAATTTTGTTTCAATATTTTATTTATTTATTTTATTATTTAATTTATTTATCATTTTAATTATACGTATTTATATATAATATATATATGTACATCTATTATATATATAATATATATACATATTATATATATGTAATGTCATTCTAAGTGTATTTTAATATTAATATATATACTTATATTAATATTAAAATACACTCTGTATGACGTTACATATATATAATATGTATATATATTATATATATAATAGATGTACATATTATATATATATAAAAATGCATTTATTTTATTTTTACACATGTCTAATTATTTTTTTTAATTCTTCCCACCAGCAGGGGGACTGTCTGATATTTCAAACAGTCCCCCTGCTGGCATATCCACAGCCAGCTATAGGGGGCCATGTGATCGCTCTTTGAGAGCGATCACATGGCCCCCGGGGGCCTCATTTGCCGTGGGAGGGCTGCCTGGGCTGTGAGGCAGTCCTCCCGAAGCGGATCGCGGCGGAGGTAAGTATAACTTACCTCCTGGGGCTGCAAGCCGTTACGGCGTGCTATGCCGTCATAACGGCGTTAAAGCCCACTTAACCCGTGACGGCATAGCACGCCGTAACGGCGTTAAGGGGTTAAAGTGCTAAGATTCAAAACATATCTATGGCAAAAAAAAAACATTGTTGCAGACACACAATCAAAATGTACCTTTTATATATACATGCAAAAGGGGGAGAAAAAAGGAACGCAAAACCAAAAATCTGCTAAATGCATTTCACATAAAACAGATGTTTTTCAACAGCTTACCTAAACTGTATTTATTATTTTAAGAAGATGACACACACATTTTTGGTTATCTTCACTTGGACATGATTGCTTGGGTTGGAAGATTTTTACAAAGTTTGGGTGTCCATTATCATTGTCGTAGTGCATATTATTATTTTTAGCGTCATTTATATAGCGCCAAAACATTTCGTAGCACTTTGCAATATTACAATCGGTGAAATTTAACATTGTTACAGGAACAATGAGTTGCTGAGGATCCTGCTTAAAAGAGCTTACAATCTAAAAAATGTGTATCATAATTTTTACTAACATGGCAAATGTTCATTCAACACATTTGATGCAAACAAACGATAAGTGCCAATTGGTAACATAATGATCCATAAGTGAGTATGGAAGATGTTTTGACGGTTTTCTTCAACAATGATTTATGTATTGGTCTTAGTCTACAATGGATAAGGGAAGCCAGGCCCAATACCCCAGATCCTCCTTCTGCACACCATTGCCATAAGAGGAAAAAAAGTTGTAGCAAAACCCATTAGACCATCTTACGGAGTGTTCTACTATGATGATTCAATAGAATTCTCAGTAGACTTGTGCATGGTGGAAGAATTTGGTTTGGCCAAATTTGTTTGGGTAATCCACATGACGGTTGAGCTCACCTGAATATTGTCCATGCAAAATTATTTGGGAAAACAATTTGGATGAATCAATAAGGCATGACATTGGCCATAATATAAATATTGTATATATTTTGCAGTATTTGGTTCAGAGATCAAGTGAGAAAAGATAACCAATTGAAAGAAAAAGAGTAGGAGCAGTAAAAAATAATATATATTTATATAATTTTATATTATATATTTATTACATGTGTATATATATATATATATATATATATATATATATATATTCAGCATCTCCTTTTTGTCCCCACTGTTGATCTGTGAATAAAATCAACATTTGTTGTTTGTTCCCTAACCATCAAGTATATTTTATCCCCATCAATCATCTCTTTCTTTTGTGCTACAGACAGTACTCCAAATCACAAATTAACCAAACATGCTTGTCCATTGTGCAAGTTGTTTGTTCGGTTCATATGGTGCTTAAAAGGTACAGAATTCGAATGGCCTAAATTTCCGGCAAATTGCAATTCGGCTAAAAAAGAATCTGCACGTCTAGTTCTCAGTGGAGGGGAAGTATATGATAGTTTGTGATAATTTTGTCTATACTACATCTATTAAAAACATTTCTTTACAAGATATATAAAAAATATGAAATATGTAAATTGATGCCATGTTGTATCACCTTCTTAATCATGTAACATTTCCTCTGTAGACCAAAAAATGATGCAAAACTCCAATTACATTTAAGCTTGTGTCCTCCTCATTCTGCTGGAGTTGCAAAAATCCATCTAAGAGCACCCATCAGCAGAATCTCCATGATTCTCATCAGATCGCCACCAACAACGCACTAGTGTAATAAATGTAAAATGATTCACAAAGCAATAAATACATATGTATTTTTTTTTTTAAACCTGTGAAGGATAATTTACATTTTCATGATAAAAAACAACTGTTTTATTTTAAGCACTCATATTAATTTATTTTATTAAAAAAGTATCTGATACTACACTGTTTGTAATTTGCTCTACTGAATTAGTGGTATGGTGGGTGTATTTAATTGCTTCTTTTGTATTGCATAGTTCAGGTTTGTGTTGATTAAAGGTCTAAATAATTAAAATTACAAAAGACATGGTATTTAATGTCAAAATGTGTATAGTTGACTTCACTTTCAATTAAATTTTAGTTGAAGAACAATAACTATTCTTTTTTTAATGTAACAAGATGATATTATTTTGTACTAGCTCAAACAAAAATACATGCAGCTAAAATTGCCAACTACACTAAATCAGTATATCTATTAATGACAGCAGGAGAGACCATGACATATAGGGATTCCATCATCACTGTATAGAGCAAGCTGATTTTCATTGACTTTTGGGTCACTCGTTTTCATATAAATTGAACATGACTATGTTTTAGACTTAAACCTTTCTTCTCTTTTTTATTCTTTCTTTTCCCTATCTGGGGTACATCTATTTGTGCTCACATTGATATAATATTCCCAACAGCTTTGGACACTAGATGACAGCTAGGGTAGGGGGTATCAGAATGAAGTCAGCATCATAAGAGTGGAGGTCTCTGGAGGGCAACTAAGCCAGAAACCTAAATCCATTAAATTTACAGTTATTCAATAAAGTTAGAATTCAAAGGGAATTTCAGATTTAAGGTCAAAACAGTAAACATTCTCTAACTCAGCTAAGCTTACAGTTCATCTACATGAACCTTAAATTGAAATTCACTTTAAATTAACACTTTAGCTAGTAGCCCTCTTAGAAATCTGGTGGTATGGTTACAAGACCAGACACTTTCCCCTGCTCCCTTTTTTATTTCTTATCAATGAAGGGAACAAACATAGGGAGGGAAGAGATCTGTATACACTGATTACCCAGATCCCATTTTACTCTTTTAAGTCGAACAGGTAATACGACCCATGACCTTTATGACATCGTGTACAGTAAATGGAATCACCAGAGGGGTACCAAAACATTGGCGAAATAGCCGTCCAAACTGATTCAAATTTGTGGTCATCAAACACATGTCGAAACACATCATACCATTGTCCAAATTAGCATTATCTTTTATTACGTTACCTTTTTATTTTACCTTACTCGATTCAATCTGGATTTTTCAAAATCAATCCACCAATGTAATGTTTTAACTTCTTCTTAAGATCTAATTCTCTAATGGCGCTATTCAGCATTTGTTTGTGTTTAGACTTCACTCTCTCCCCATCTCTCCATGTCTATGTATGCAATAGTGTATTCTTAAAGACTGCTATATATGCAGGAAGAGAGATATTCATGAATCTTTGAATACTGAAATTAACACAATGTTGAAAACACGCTTTATATATTCTGCAGTTTGGTTCAAAAACTCATCATTCATACGCTCCAAGTGTGCATCATAAAGAAAGTGCAAGGATGAATGCACCTGATGAATTGTAATATACATCTACTTATTATACAGAAATATGTATAGGGTCAGCACTTTTAAATTAAACTCTGAGTGCAAAACATTGCATATTTATCTATTCTGCAAACCACCACATTTTGTAATATATTCCATGTAATAACATAGAAACAGGTTTTATACCAGTAGCAGAGCATTAGACTACATTGCATAAACAGAGGAAATCTGAGTTGTTGTAACATTAATATATCCTATTTTAATGTGCGTGAGACAAGACAAAAAAAAATGAACAACCGACTGATATACTAAAATGAGATTTATTCATTCAAGTATTTTTTTAGACAAACTATATTGCATAAATTAAAAGTAGCCTTTACACTAAACTCGTACTGTACACTAAACAAAAGCTACACACTAATGAATAAAATACACTAAATATGTGTAATATGGCTATAAGAAAGACAGATCTAGCTTTTTCAAACTTAAATGTAATGAATTATCCTTGATTTGTTTACCTGAATGATATACTATAGGCAACAATACAGCTTTTGTATAATAAAACAATCTTGGTGTACAGATCATGTCCCTGTAGTCTCACTGCTCAATTCTTTGATATTTAGGAGTATTTAGGACTTTTGTTTCTGTCTATACAATCCAAGCCACACCTCCCCTGGCTGTGATTAACACAGTCTGCATGAAAAATACTTTTTCATTTTCAGATGTTAACTTGGTTTTTATCTCCTGCTCTGTAAATTGAACTTTAATCACACACTAGGCACTTGCAAGGTCTTGCAGGCTATTAAAATATCAGAAGATACGTGATTCAAAATTAAACATAATGTGCAATAAAGGACCTTTAAACATTAGATCTCTATTTACAGGAAGTGTTTGTGCTGTCACATGCAGGAAGGTGTGACTAGGACTGTTTAAACAAAGTGATTTAACTCCTAAACGGCAGAGAATTGAGCAGTGAGACGGAAGGGACATGATCTACCCACCAAAACTGCTTCATTAAGCTAAGTTATTTTGGTGCCTATAATGTCCCTTTCATATCCTAGATATCAATATATAAAGATAAAATTGTTGTATAGAATGGGGCATTACAAGACTGAAATCTGACGGACAAGCTAAAATGGAATCGGGATTAATGAATGCAAGAATGGTGTCCCAGGCAGACTTTAAACAGCAAGTAATGGCAGATCTACTCAGCAGGTCATAGGTGCAAGCTTTGAGTCTTTACATTCAGTTATTAAGAATGAGAAATTACCTGTTTTTAACAAAGTGACAGATTCTGCTGCATATATAATAATGCTTCTATTTGGCGCAGGTTTTGATTTATACAGATTGGCAGAAAGGGACAGAGGGAGAAAGGGGCATGCACATAAAATGAAATGCTTCTGCGCCTCGCATGTGTTTTCACAGTGGTACTGCTTTCATAAACACAAATAAACAGAAAAATATTGTTTTAGCAGCAGGTAGATCCCCCGTGATTGTTAAAGGTAAATGCTCACGCTATAAAACAGGCTCAGACTTGATGTATAATAGTTTGACGATTACATCATTTATTATTTGTCTGACCAGTTCCAGGTTAACTTACTAAATTAAGACACTATAGTAAAAATTCTATTAGAAGTGACATAACAATACATAGATTGTATGGATTTATGAGCTATTTTACTCAGATACCTTGGGCTATTTCATTGCTTGTGAATCTGACTTCATGAAGACTTCTACAAAGTCTGATGTGTTTGACAATAAAATTTTCTTTAAAATTTTAACAACAAAAAAAAATAATTGGTTTCTGTGATCTGCGATAATAATAAAAAATGGAGTCAAGATGACGGTATCATCCTTTTCTCATTACCTGATGTGACACTGGTGGGATTAAGCAACTAAACACTAGCCTGATTGACTGACAGGTTTTATTTTGTTTTATGTGTCCCCATACCTCCCAACCATCTTACATTTGGCAGGACTGGTCCAATGTTTCGATCCTGTTTTGCCATCCCATTTTTGGTTTTTGATATATCCAGAAAGAAGATCACAAGCGCATCATTAGTTCTATTGCTACGGGTAACCCTAGGTGGGTTTGGCCAGTGTGGCTACTAGTTGACCAGGTGTACATGCACTGCAAGCTGACATACCCCCTTTTTAAAAGGGAAACATGTTTTTCTGGGCAGGTGTACCCCTTATGACATTACCGATTATCTTTTTTTTTTCAACTGTACCATGGCCCTCCTGCACTAGGGTCTGGAAGGAGGGGACCCTAGAGTAGGTTTTCTTAATACTAGAGGACTGGACATCCTTAAAATATTCATGGAGGCAGACAGAGATCTATGAGACAGATCCTTTAATATATAAATTAATGTGATTAACCTTAACACCAGCAACTGAGTAGTGCAAGACATCTCCCAAAATATTCTCTACAGAAAATGAGATGCATTAAATTTTAACCGATAATTATTTAACATTGGCGAAAACATAGGATAATCTCATGCGATAAACCATTATTTAATTTCAATATAAGCCATTGTGTTTTAGCATGTATCATAGGTGAAAGACTTCACCACTGTTGTTGCAGCATAAATATAAACAAATATATGCTGTGGAAATTAGATTTCCATATATTTTGCATAAACTAATGCATAGTGGTATGTAATGAACCTATATGCCTTTATAATTGATTCAGAAGGTGACCTTTGGTCCTTTGTTTGTGGCTTTGACTGGTGTCTTTGAAATGTGACCCATGTTATGTCAAACAATTATGTGACAATGGGGAATGATGAGTGGGCAAGCATGTGGAATATAAACTTGTTTAATCTTTGCTGTTTTTTTTTTCCTTATTGCGATGATGCTTGCGTCTACATTTTCAAGGAATGTAAACACTTTATTTGTTAAAATTGTTGGCAAAACAGACAGGTACATTGACTTTACAACGTCTTCAGATTATACTGCCAAGTGGGATGACACGATTAAAACAGGATATCTATTTCACTTGTAGCTATTAAATGTCTCTAGCATTACTGAAGACTTTCTGGTTATTTGAATTTAAAGTTCGGGAAATAGAAAATTTAAAAGAAAAACCCACAATGATGAGCTGATTTTGCAATCAGCTAAATAGGGGTGATCAGTAATTATTTTTTTTTTCAGCACTCTGGGCAGGTCACTGCCCATTCTACTAATCAGTTTATCAATTAGGCTTAAGCAAGGAGCCAACATTTTGTAAACTCTCTCCCATTTTTGAGTGTGTAGAAAGGCATTATCCAGGCATCTCAAACTCTGGTCCCTCAAATGTTGCAAAACTACAACGCCCATGATTCTTTGCCTATTTAACAATTCTGGGTGTTGAAGGCCATCCACATCTGGCTGCTAGAGATTCTCGCCAGAGTCATCTGGTGAGACAGTTGTCTATGTTTAGATTATATAAATTATAGCTTACACTAGCATAATACATATTAATACACTTAATAAATATCCTTAGCATGTTGCACATCCTTTACATCTTTCAATTTTTGAAGGACTTCATGTTTGGAATGATCATGTACAGCATAATAATTGCAGGATGCCACTAATGCTTCTCATAGACAAACTTCTTTGATTGGCAGAGCATGGCGATTGCCACACATGATATGTCACCAATGATTCTCTATGAGATGCACTGGATTAGACACAGAACATTCTGACTGCTGATCTCATATAGGCCAGATCGGCTAAAGAAAGGAGACAGTCCCGGTGCTGGATTACAGGTAACTTAAATTTTTTTTCCTGCTCTGTTAATAGCCTTCTAGACCCTGAAGGATCCCCCTGTGTGTGATTAAAGTTCAATTTACAGAGCAGGAGATTTAAAAAACATCTAAAGTAAGTTAACATCTGATTAAAAATAAAGCCATTTTTTCACACAGTTGTGTGGGTCATAGCCAGGGTAGGTGTGGCTATGACTGCATAGGCAGAAACAAACGTGATTTTAATCATAAATGGCAGAGATCTGATCAGTCAGACTGCAGGGGCATATACATCAAAACTGTTTTATTAAGCTAAAGTTGTTTTGATGCCTACAGTATCCCTTTAAGAATTCTATTAACATTAAAATATAGGGAATCTATTTTTTATTTTTGTAGATATTTTCACAACTAATATACACTCAGTTTTCATCTCAGTTTTCAAGTACTGTAGACAATTAAAAATAAATTAATAAATTCCAATGGTAAGTAGAGATCAATGTATATAATCACTTTACTCTATTGGTGTTTTGATTATACAATGCTATTTGTTAAATGTGCAGTCAAGCCACAAAGTGTTCTAAGAATTTGTGTTGAGATCTTTTAAAAACATGATCTGATTTAATTAAACAGATTGTTTTGTTGCACACTTAGCATAGAGAATTCCTACTTGTATTAAAGCTCTGCATCGGGAACCATTTAATATAATCAGCTTTTCCAGAGAAGTCAGAAGAGGACTCATTTCAAATATAGAGTTGAATTTGATTTTTGTAAACGTTCATCACTCAACAGTATCTCTTTCTAAACATAGACAGGTAATTGTAGCGTGCAGTGATCACTTGATATTTAAGGAACAGTGCTCGCGCCCACTGAATCAGACACATTAACCAAATACAGCTCATTCATCCATAAAAACAGCATCGTATGTGAGCTTACTTCTACATGAATAGTTTGTCACACAAGAGCAGCGAAAGCCCAAGATTAACTGATGGGGAAAGAGTTTATTTTAAACATAAGAAACTGTTACAGTAGTTCTTTGTTGACCTTACTATGCTTACTATGAAGTTGTACGTCCTATTAGAATTATATTACTGTTATCAGTTATAATAAATCATTATGTTTTGATTGTTAATTTATTGAAATAGTTGAGTTAGCCATTCAATGTGTGCACTATGGCAAAAAAAAAAAAGTTAGTTTATCAGACAGGAAGAAATCGATAGAGTATGATTTGAAAGCCTAGACCCATAAACATAGCTGATAACTGGAGGATTGCAAGTTCAGCTTAAATACGCTCCTATGGGATTAGATGTGCCACTTTGTCAGGGGGAAAAAATGTGTCATAGTTGAAGATTTGTAGATTTATTGTAGAACATGTCAGAGAGATCTTTAAAAAGTGATAAACTGATTTCATGTAACCAAAATGATGTACACTAGTTCTGTTAAGTGATTACGTACTTACCATCGAAAAAAGCTGAAATTTCTATTATCATTTATCTCTAACCGAAACTGATATGATGATGTCTAATCTCACAACTAAAGGAATATTTTCAATGAGCATACCTGTATTGTAACCACATATTATTTAGATTTTGTAGCGTGGCATTAGGTGACAAGATTGTTGTTTTTTATTTTTATTGCAAAAATACTATTGGAAACCTTCATTCAAATCGCTAATATTAAGTTTACCGATCCTGCTTGCCAGTAAATAAATATTTTATGGTTTCTTTTTCAATGCTTTCCTATGGGGAGCGCTAATGTGCATGTGCAGCATTGCCGCGCATGCGCATTAGGTCTCCCCGGCCCGTGGGTGGGATCAGTCTCGCCCACCGGCCGACGGAGTCAGTAGGATGAGCGGCGCAGAGGAGGAAGGTTTTCACCCCTTCAGCAACTGGGGATTGGGGGGGTGGGAGGGAGAGGGAACCTGCAGAGTTTTCCTTTAATGAGGTTATCAAAATAATTTTAATGGTTTCCAGCCCATTCTTATATTTTTTATCTGTTTAAAATAATTTCATACTGAGTACGTTTTTCTAGAAATTATACAAGTAAGAAGGACAGAACTACCTAAAAACATTGATTATTTGTATGCCAGGAAAGCTACTATGAAGATTCCAATTAGTTATACTTACTACTGTTAGCTCTGTCCTCAATGAAAAAAAAAATATCTAATCAGCTACCCAGCCTACATGTAGTGCCCAGTTAGTAATCAGCAACTTCTCATCAATAATTTATTAAAACCAGAGTCCCATCAGAAAATTTAAGGATCTTTTCAACTAACAGCAACTTGTGATGAGTGGGAAAATGATTTGCCAATTTCTAATAGTTTCAATGAATAATTGAACTGACCCCAAAAAATGACCAATATGCTGGTTAAGATAATTTTTCAATCCATACATTTTGATCTAAACTGTACAAGTCTTTATTTCAATCCACCGTAGTTTCACGAATACCCTTAAAATGCAAAAAAAAAAAAAAAAAAAGCCTGAACAATTTATTATAGAATATTCTAACTGTATCCAACATAAGCGAGTTACCACAATTTAAAAAATACATATTGTTTCAGTGGTTTAGAGACATATATTCTGTAGATTAAACCCTGTCTTGATGATGAAGATGACATTAGTCTATTCAGAATCTGATAAGTTATAAAATGATAAATAAAGGAGGAACCCTTGATGCTGATTGAAATAACTTGCATAGACTCACTTTCAATTTGATTCATATCAGTGTTTATCATATAACACATAATGATGCCTTACTTTCTGTTCAGAAGAATGACATGCACAATAGGAGTAATTAATAGTAAATAACTTGTATTATAGATCGCTGGGAGGTTTTGTCAGAGAAGAAAATAAATATTTCAACAGCATTCAAATTTCAACAGCATTCAAATTTCAACAGTACAGAAAAATAATAAGGCTCACAATTCAAATGAAGGCAATCTGAAGCTCTTGATGCTAGGCTTGTGCAGCATAATTTATTATTTTATGCTACTGATGAAACCTAGCTAGACTTAAGGTGAAATGTCCGAGTTTGCAGTGTGCAGGTGTCTAGCTTAGACTTGGGCCTAGTAGTGATTTTGCTGCTGATGTCTACTGAAAAAAAGCCTTTATCAATAGCATGGTGAGCCCTTATACTTTGGCTGTTGGTGTGTATATGCTGATGACTAATACACCAACGACCTTGTTTGATAAAACTAGTGACCAATGTGACTGATGTGAAACTCAGTGGCTGTTATAAGAGAGGTAGCAAAGTCACACAGACCTGGTTAGGAACTAAAACACAAAGGCAGAGATGGATCGGTGGATAGCATATTCCACTAAATCTTTTTCTTGAAATTTTTGAGTTGGACTTATACCAGATATAGGAATAAGCTAGCTCAGCAAGGGAGTATTGAAATGCCAACTGATCGGGAATGGAAACAAAATTGAATCACTATTAAAAGGGACTATATAGTCACCAGAACAATTGAAGCTCATTGTATTTGTTCTAGTGAGTAGAAGCATTCCCTTCAGACTTTTTGCAGTAAACACTGTTTTATCAGAGAAAAGGCAGTGTTTACATTACAGATTAGGGATAACTCCACTGGCCCTTTCTCAGATGGCTGCTAGAGGTGCTTCCTGGGGCAGTGCTGCACAGTGTGACTGACATGCAGTGTCTCCACCCTCTGCATACAGACACTGGACTTTCCTCATAGAGATGCAAACTGATTTAATTCATCTCTATGATGAGATGCTGATTGGCCAGGGCTGTGTTTGGCTTGTGCTGGCTATGCCCCTGATCTGCCTCTTTGACAGTCTCAGACAATCCAATGCTTTCATATGGGAAAGAATTATGATTGGCTTTGAATAATACTTCTGATGACGTCAAGATCAGGAGCCAAGCCAGCAGTAGCAGACTGGAATAAAGGTATGATTTCAACATATTAAGGGGGTGCTGGGGGCAAGGGGAGGCCAAGGGGGCTTGATGGTGATTTTAATATGTTTGTGTTCCTGACCCTATAGTGTTCCTTTAACTATACTGTAGGTAAATTGTAGGTTAATAGAGTGACCACTTTTCAAATATAACTTAATTACAGATATTAGATGGTAATTAAATAGGCTGGTGTATGACACCTCATTACAATTTTCAAAAATTGGTAAGATAATGTCACAATGGGTACAGGTCGATGAAGAAAATTATATTTATAATATTGATTTATACCTAATCTTACTTACATGCTTCAGAAGAAGTTGACTACTTTAGCCGGACTGTATATTCAATTATTGCTCTTAATATTTATAAAACAACAACATATTCCCCAGCTCTGTACAGTGCAAAAAACAAAACAAATGCATTTGACTTTGACTGAATAAAACACGAGGAGAACCCTGCAATAGATTTCTGCAAATTGTTAATACTAGTGTTATCTCATGTTGATTATTATTTCCATACTATGTTTTCTTTGGTGTTCAGCTTCATATATACATAGTTGTTCAAAATGTTTTTGTGTCAGTCAGATTTGTGTTGTTTTAATTTTTTTGGGCTTTGATGTTATTTAGGTGTATCAATAAATATTTTCCAACCAAAAAATAAAACATTTCCAAAAAAGTTTAACATTGCTTGATTATCTATTTGAAATATCGCTGTTCTTTACAGATCTGTCTTTCACCTAGTAAAAATGTAATCAACAGATTATGTATAGCAGGGTGACTATATTTTTGGTTTGTTGATGGATGATAGTTCGGAAAAATCTATTACAGCTCAACAACACAATTGGTTATGGTTCAAAGGCTTTCACTCTGGTTAAACTATAATGCAAAGACGTTGGCCAGGGTTCATCAATTTTGGTGGTGGTTCAATGACTTTCTATATGATTCAACTACTTCACTTATGGTTCATCGGCACCTAGTATGTCTCATCAACAATGGTTCAAGAACATTTATAGTTCAACAACAATGACTCAGAGGACATTTGGCCATTGCTCAACAATGTTGTCTATATTTAGTAACATTGACTTATTTTAGACACCAAAGTACAATTAACAAGTAAATTAATTATTAATTAAAGTAAATAATACATTTAAGTAATTATTGTGTCTATTGGAAAGACTCTGTATGGTAACGTAACCTGCATTTTTTTGTTTGTTTGTTTAATATTAAACTTATGGACACTTCATGGACTACACTAAACACCATTTAAACATCCTTTCCCCCATTGGTGTATATTATATTTTACCAACCCTTTACTCAAAGGCACTCAATAACATATATCCTATAGAAATTGTAGCTGGTGATTAGATACCACAGTGTAGTCTATGATTTAGTTTATATAATGTGAAAAATCATGTGATTTCTTTGTATAAAATTAGGTTATGGCACATATTGGGATCTTTAAAAGCAGGTGATAAGCGTAACACAATATGATCACAGGAAGTGACCTAATCACAATATTTTACAAATAAGTTAGGCATTTTTCAGATTTAAATATCTAAAATGTATTTATTTATTTGCAATTTATTTATTTGCAATTTCCTGAAGAGTTTTCATTATACTGTTAAGTATCTGCATTCAATGACATATCCATGAACAGGATTAGGAAACTTTGGCCCTCCAGATGTTTTGGACTATATCTCCCACAATGTCTTACAGCTATATTACTAGCAAAGCATCAGAGGACATGTAGGCCACAACATCTGGAGTGTTTTAAAGGTTGCCTAAACCTGTACTAGGAGATGCAATCAAGCTCTAGAATGTTTTGCCTTGTACATACACTCACTCCCAGGCAGTCAAAGTTCTGTTCTTAAACAAATATATAGTGTTAAACTGCTTAAGACTTTCAAAAGGAAATACAAATAAAAATCCTACCTTGCAAAAATGAGAGTCCATAGCTCATAATCTGAGTCATCTCAGTATCAGTTCTCCTGCCCCCAGAAAGAAAACTGACACAGCAAGTAACTGGACCCCACTAGAGGAATGGCAAAAATATTAAAGGAAGACTATAGGGCCAGGGACACAAACATATTTCTTACCCTATGGTGTTAAAAATACTATCTAAAATCCATGTTTCCCCTTTATGCCCCTAAATATAGCAAAATCTTGCCTGTATTCCAGTCTGCTGGTGCTGGCTCTGCGCCTGATCTTCCTCCTTGGCTGACATAATCAAAAGTGATGATCTCATGTTCCCATAGGAAAGCATTAGATTGGCTGATATTGTCAATTCTGATGATGTTTACCAAGGAGGCGGGCAGATCAATACTTCTCTATGAAGAAAGTTCAGTGTCACCATGCAGAGTGTAGAGACACTGAATGCCAGTCACACTGTGCAGTACTGCCCCAGGAAGCACCTCTAGTAGCCACTGTAATGTAAACATTTTATTTTCTCTGAAAAGACAGTGTTTACTGAAAAAGCCTGAAGGGAATGGATATATTCACCAGAACAAATGCATTAAGCATAGGTGTTCTGGTGACTATAGTGCCCCATTTCCTAAACAGAAGAGTTTAATAAAAATAGATATTTTTTTATTTATCTGGAACAAAATTAGAATGGAAGACATCAAGTGAAACAAGTACCTTTCAATATTTGTTTATTCAAAATAAATAAAGAAGAAAATATATTTAAGAATTGCTACTGTCTGTGAAGTTAACACTATATATTTGTTGCACTACCATTATTTTTTCAGTATATTACTGCCAATTTTTAGGTACCTTCAGTTCTTTATACCAAGTTTTGCTGCTGTAGTTCCATGACTTTGCTTCATGTTTCCAATGTAAAGTTGATATATATTAAAACAAAAATATGCCAGGAGTTATTATTATTATTATTATTATTATTATTATTATTATTATCATTAATAGTTGATAGTAGTGTTAGTTCATCAAGTTGTGGTGAGACACACGTTCAGTGTGTTCCAAATGGATGAGATTATATACTGGTTTATGAAACATCCAGTCAATCTCACAATCAAACATATGTACTAATGAACAGTTATAATGAACTAAAACAATGCTATCAAGTTGAATTTGTTAAAGTGTGTTTTTTCCCCCCAAGAAACTTAATTACTGATGTGTTTCCTTTTTTGTTGGCTTATGGATTCCCATATGCTGCTTAATGTGTTTTACTTCAGGCTTTTCTTCAACCATCAGATCTTAAATTACTTTAAAACAATTATTTTTAGCACATTACAAATGACAGTAACATGCATAAAGTAGTTTTAACATGTTCTGCAGTTAATTAAGTTCATAGTAATACATTTACATATATATATGTGACTGGGTACATTTTATTAAAGTATTTTAGATATGCTGCTGACTGGATAGCTATAGTGATGCCTATCTATAGCTTATTAAAATGACAAGTGTATAAAATGAAATCTCATCTCAGGAGAGGGTACTAGGAGATATATCGAGTATCCTCTGTTACCTCTAGTTACCTCTGTCAGAGTGGTCTCTCTCTCCTGTTCTAAATCTATCACTTATGCTTCCAGCTCTCTCCCATCACTCCTTACCTCTAAATCATCTTTGATTGTATTTACTACCTTCTGCAGCATCTTAGTGAAGTCCTGCTTAGTAGAGAGGCACGGTAGCATAGATATCATGTTGCTGATGGTGTCTGGGCTCACATTCTCCTCTGAGGTTGGTGAGAGAGCCTCATCTGCTTCATCACGCTCTGGCAAACTTGGCACGTGCTGCAACCTCCTTGAGAATCCTGTAATTAATGTTTCATGGTGTCACACCCGGGCGAAAACAAGTGTTTAATGTTCCTCACCAGTTGCACATTCGAAACCCTCTGTTTTTGGACATATTTGCTCTCTAAATAGCTTCTGTTAGTATTGGTCTGGTCCCCGATCTCGTAGCTCTCAGACTAAGCAGCCATCATATAACAATCCTTTTTTTTTTTTTTTAAACAAAAAAGAGGATTTGATAATATATATATATATATATATATATATATATATATATATATATATAATTTGTGTTCAGGGCCTCAAAAGCAGTAGAGTTTGGGGAATAAGACATACAGGGAAGAAACAAAAGTTGGTTGTGGTGTGCCGGAACTGACGATGTGGTAGGTCTGAAATAAAGAGGGCCTACCTTATATAAAGATAGAAGAGTGGTGGGTGGGGCAAATCGCCAGACCTAAGAATGGAAATGAGGAGGGGACTGGAAACCAGTCCCCTCCCACAACTTCAGGCCTAGTCTTCTATTTGTGTTTAGGGCCTCAAAAGCCATAGAGTTTGGAGAATAAGACATACAGGGAAGAAACAAAAGTCGGTTGTGGTGTGCCGGAACCGACGATGCGGTAGGCCTGAAATTAAGAGAGCAAAAAGAGATATAACAAAATGTATTCAACCTACAAAATACAACATGGACACATCACATTAACATGTTGTGGAATGCTTGTCATACCTCTTGTGTAGGTTAAGGTATGTATCTAGTGTAGGTAGTGGATTTCCATCGACCTACGGTTTTGATGATGTGTACGCAGGGCCGGCGCGTCCATAAGGCGGCACAGGTGGCCGCCTTAGGGCGCACCGGCTTTGGGGGCGCAAAATTCCAGTGACCGTCAGGAGGGAAGTGCTCCCTCCTGCCAGGTCACCTTCTGGATCCCCGGCGCGGCGTGCGGCTGAATTGGATTCAGAGGCGGCGAGTGAGCTCTGATCTGCTCCCTCACAGGCTGTTTACTGATGATGTCAAATTCAGTAAACAGCATCAGTAAACAGCCTGCGAGGGAGCAGATCGGAGAGATCAGAGCTCCCTCGCCGCCTCGGAATCCAATTCAGCCCTACTGGACCACCAATGAGAGACCCACGCCAGCTCTTCAGGTAGGGAGGCTGGGTGGGAAATTTAAATTCAATTTAGATTATTAATTACTGTGAGTGTGTGTGTGTGTGCATGTGAGTGTGTCTGTCAGTGTGTGTGTGCGCATGTGGGTATGTGTGTCTGTCAGTGTTTGTGTGCATGTGAGTATGTGTATGTATGTTTGTCAGTGTGTGTGTGTGTGTGTGTATGTGTGGGCATGTGAGTGTGTGTGTTTGTCAATGAGTCTGTCAGTGTTTGTGTGTCTGTCAGTGTGCGTGTGAGTGTCTGTCAATGAATGAGTATGTCAGATAAGTGAGTCTAGCTGTCAGAGACATCTGTGTGTTTGTCATTGAGTGTGTGTGACTGTCAGTGTTTATACACCCCTGACTGTAGCGTGGCCAAGTGGAGTGTACCGTGGTACAGGAACTTCTGTTTCCTGTACCTGGCAGGACTGACAGGAAAAGCTCACTGTACCGGGATTCGCTCCGCTCAGCCACGCTACAAGAAAGGTAGGAGGCACACCAGGAAGGGGAGGGGACCACTATGGGGTGGGTGGTGCAAAGGACAGGGAGAGGAGGAGAGAGATTCCCTAAGGTACAGGAAAAGGAGGGAGGGGGGAGAGAAACACTAAGCAACAGGGAACAGAGGGGGAGGGGAGAGGAACACTAAGGGACAGGGAAAAGAGGGGGGAAGGGAAAGGAACACTGAGGGACAGGAAAGGAGGAGAGAGGGGAGAGGAACAGTAAGGGTCAGAGAAGGGAGGGGACCATTAAAGGACGGGGAGAGGGGCTGGATGTGAAAGAAACACACAGTGGGGCTTGAGAAGGAAAGAGACACAAACAAAGGAGCTGGGAAGAGTAAAAGACACAAAGAGGCTGGGAGAAAAGGAGTCACACAAAGGGGTTGGGAGGAGTAAGACACACAAAATGTGGGAGGATGTAAGAGTCATACAAAGAGGAGAGATAGGAGACACAAAAAGGCAAAAATAGGAGATAAAATACACTAAATGGAGTCAGATATTTAAAAGACGGGATAGGAAACACAAAAGGGAGGTTAAGAGGCACACAGGTGAAGATGTTTTTGGGGGTCGGAAAAATGCATCTTCGCCTATGTACCCAAAATTCTTTTCACCGGCCCTGTGTGTACGGGAATATTTCTTTTAGAAGCCGTGGTGGAGGCCCCGATATGGAATGAATGACATGAGTAATTAGCTGTGTTAACACCTAACCATACCAGTAACATTCTAACATACATCATGAACTTGCTAGTGGTTAGTGTTTTCCTGTGTAAAGCCAGAAGTGGTTGATTAGGGGTATTTTGATTGTAAGAAAGGTAATGGACCAAGACTTTGACGGGGCACCATTGAGTGCCTGTGGGGTAATATGGGATTTTTACTGCCTGACCCTTTCCACCAGTTTGTGTGTTTTAGTGAAAGTATGTAGTGGTCGTATGCTTTCGCCAGTTGTGTTTTGGTGACAAAGTCAGCTTAGTTAGTGTTGGTGGTGGTGAATTCTCTAGGTCAGAGAAAGCCAAAGAATACTAAGTATATGGCCATTTTAACCCCTTAAGGACACATGGCATGTGTGACATGTTATGAGCCCCTTTTATTCCAGAAGTTTGGTCCTTAAGGGGTTAATCACGTAATTTGTCTGGGTTTCGAATGGTGATGCATCCAGTAGATCTGAAAGTGATTGGAATATGTGATCGTGGAGGGGTAGACTAGAAGGTATAGGTATAGGTGAGGAGTCTTTTATACATTTTAATATGGTTTTAACCTGATAGGATGACAGGAAACATAGAAACATAGAATGTGACGGCAGATAAGAACCATTCGGCCCATCTAGTCTGCCCAATTTTCTAAATACTTTCATTAGTCCCTGGCCTTATCCTATAGTTAGGATAGCCTTATGCCTATCCCACACATGCTTAAACTCCTTTACTGTGTTAACCTCTACCACTTCAGCTGGAAGGCTATTCCATGCATCCACTACCCTCTCAGTAAAGTAATACTTCCTGATTGTTATTCAGGCCATGTGGTGAGTATGTGGTGTTGGATCCCGGTAATGTATAATTTAATGGTGTTGAAGGATAGCTTTAGGTGCAGGTGGCAAAAAGAGATGAACACTGCCCATGTTCCCATGGAGAACTTGTCAGTGATGTGAAACTCCAGCAAAAATTTATTGAAAATGTAAAAAGCCCTATCATAGGAGTTCCTCATGTTTGCAGAAAGACCTAGGTGTGACAAGTGACGCCCATGAGCAAGTAAATTATCTAATCTATAACCATGTCCTGCCACTGTGGAGCTGGAGTGGCTACTAAGTCTGCTGTTGGCAATGCTGTCCAGAACTCCTGAAATCGAGATCAAGACAAATGATCAGCTGCGATATTCAGCACCCCCGGACTATGTATACATGTCAGGAAAAATTCATGCTTAGCCGCCAGCCATGTCAACTTCCTCATGAAACGCATGATGGTCAGGGATGAAGAGTGTCCTTTATTAACAATATGGCACGTTGCCATGTTGTTGGAAAAGCAATGTACTGTATTACCTGACCAGCATGTGCCCTATATGACTGCGACAGGCACTAATGGATAAAGTTCAAACAAGGCTGAGGAGATATTGAACTCCAGGACATCCTTAATTTCATCTGGCCAGGTAACCCACATCGACATGTTACTGAATATAGCAGCAAAACAAGATGTGGCGACGGCATCCGTCCAGACTGAAAAGGATTTGCCAGTTAAAACCGGGATAAATATACTTTTTCCATTCCAATTACATAGGAATTCCCTACACATGCGTAAGTCACCAGTGGCATGCCAAACTAGCGTGATGCAGGAGGAATCCGACAGGAATTGTGGGAAAAGACAAAGTAATCTTGATATGCACGCCTCTGTGGTATGATCTTCATTGCAAAATTGAGGGAACCCAACAATGATTGGAGTTCCTTCCTATTGCAAGAACCTGCTTTGATGTACTGGTCAATACACAACAGGATGCGGTCGATCTTTTCCGAGGGGAAGCTGGCTTGCATAAGAACCGAGTCCAGCGATATCCCCAGAAAATGAATGATAGTGTCGAGGCCTTCATTTTTAATTGGTGACAAAGGGACGCCCAAGCGTTCAAACAATTGCATAATAGCGTGGAGGCTACTGAGTTGAAATACGTTGATTTCTACAGTCAGAAAGTCATCAAGATAGTGAATTACTCTAGGTCATCTACAGATGTTAAGCGGAATCCAACAAGACTCAGTGAATATATCAAAGATCCTTGGACTGCTTTTTGAACTGAATGTGAGACGTTCGGTTATGTGAGACGCCACTTAACACTATGTAGATGCCACAGGGAAGGGTGAATAGGGAGTAGTTTGAAAGCGTTGACTATGTCTGTCTTCCTAAGCCATGTTCCCACTCCTGCTGACAGGATGGCCTCTATAGCGTTGTCGAGGGTAGCGTATCGTAGCCAAAATTCCTCAGACGAAATTAGACGAGTTAAGACTAGCTGTTGTTGTATTGTGAGGAGCAGAGAGGTCAATGATGAGCTTTGTTTATTAGAAGTTGTTAAGACACTCACAGCTTAAATGGATGAAACCGCCGTTTAGCTGATCTTCCCCTTTTCAGAGACACAGGCTCTATTATAGTAGACCGCCAAACTCCCGAACGGAGTGCAAGAGAGCGCGGTAAATCCACGAACCAAGAATCAGCCAAACTCCTTCCACGGCTAAAACAGGCAAAATAAATACTTCCAAGTAGCAATCCCCCCAAACACTAGACTAAGCTCCGTCTTGAGGGTAAAACAGGATCTGCTTTAATGAGGGCTACCTGCCCGGTATTTATGCAGGTCTCCCACCTGCTGGACACTCCCCTATGGGACCAGATTGAAGACTGGGACACATATCGTACAGTAGCCAATCACAGTGGCCCGGGTTTAAACACTCCCCTTTACACAAGTAAAACCCTCCTCTCTATCCTGGAGATAATTGGGAAGAAATCCAATTATCTCCAAGGATAGAGGCAAACTGCCATCTTACATGGTATATTAAAAACATATAAAAATACATAACTATACAAATACCGAATACATTGGATTCATGTAACGTTGTCCCAGATAGCCTGGATCGGAGCGCATATTACTACCGAATAGCACTCAGACCCAATGCACACAGTTCAATCGCCATATAGTCAAAGTCTTTCACATGCCTTTCAGTATATGATTGACTCCATGGGATGGCTATCTGGGTTAAGTCCATTCGTATCATCCAAACTCCGGAACAGACCGGTGTTCGTATGCCTCGACGATAAAGGAGGGTGATCGGCAGTTTCAGCGGTGTTTGGTAGGAAAAAGTGTCCGTTTATAGTTCCATGAGTTCTTCGTCGAACAACGCTGTTCATTCGCGTGTTTAAAATGGCCGCCGCCTTGTGGTCGGCATACGAATGACGACCACCCTGCATACGGTTAGAATGAAGAGGTGTCTGCAGTTAACCACAACGTTCTAATTGGGGTCAAGAGGTTAACCAGCAGCACACTTCTCTTCTGGGTGGCTGTCCGTTCGGTAGTTTTGTTCGGTATAATCCTGCAATAAACGAACAGGGGCATATGGACAGTTAATTCCATGAATGGAGATAAAACAGACAAACCAGCAATAGTAGTTATACAGATGGATCTGCCACAGAAGTCTTACCAGTGACTATACCTATGGGATTGGATCCTCCATACCGAGAAAGGTGTAGAGCTGAAAGGCTCTGGTACGAAACCTTGATCTGCTTCCTTCTGTAGCAACTCATTGACAGTGCTAGTGTTAGCAAGAGCAGTGTGTAAGCTCTTGCATTCGACTATCCCTGATGGCATATAAATGATACCCGTGTGAAATCCTGCCGCAAACCCAGCAACCAGAAATTCTACCAGATGTGGTGAGGGGTGGTTGTACAACAATTCCTGTAGCAGTGAGATATTGATAGTCGATAGGAAAGGCTTTGGGTATAATGTATTAGGGCACATAGTCTTGGCATGGGCCGGAAACACTGTGAGCATACGTGTAACAGTCTGCAGGCACTGTAACCGCAGGTGCCTGCTTTAATATCGTTACAAATTTGAGACCTGCCTAAAAACACAATATTCCATCCTAACTTGTCTCTGTAAACCTTGTCTTGTCTAAAGTCATAGTCGGGATGGGGTTGGGGTAGAAAGCATTCACTTCTGGGGTGTTTGGGCATAAGTTTGCTGTGTGGGAAGAAGATAAAACAAGCTGGGGTTTTGAGGCCCACAAAGTGTCTGCAAAACAGTTCCGTATCCAGGATGCTCCAATCTGCCTGGTAGTTGAACTGTGCCAGTGATGCAAACGCCCTTGCAGAGAAAGAACGTAGTCCACCAGCTTGTGGAGGTAAAGGTCAAATTCCTCCCTTCTGTCAGGGTAGACTGAACCTACCACATCCCTATAAATCCCAAAGGCTAGCACAAACTCAGGGATAGACAATTTACTATTCAGTCTGGGATCCCTAGATTTTAAAACTACCGACACATTACCATATGCGTATGACTTGTTTTCCAGGATATCTTGTGAGTCAATAAGGAGCGAGACCAGGTTCACATCCTTTCCCTCCAATATGTCCTTTTTAATATTGTCCTGCACCATGTGTGGTGGATTAATAATGTGGATTTTTCAGGCCAAATGGGGTATTACCAGATAAGGTGCTGGCGAGAATGGCCGAGTCAGGGGTAACTGGAGCTGATGGAGAACTTGTTTGGTGTCCTGAGTCCATCCTCTGCAGTTTGTCATTAATTCAACCTAAAGAGGATAGAACTGATGAGAAAACAGCCTCTAGGTTGGAAGATTGGCCACTACTAGATCCCTCTCCTGCCTCATCGTTGTCGGTCTGGGTATTTGATAGTTGTACAATTCCGCTTTCCTGGCTGTAACCAGATAGGGGATGTTTCTCTTGCGTAACTGTGCAGTGATCCTTGGGATGGTCCAGCATCTGAGGGATAACGGACTTGCGGTGTCACCCACTTAGGACGAGGTCACTGACCTGGCTGGCGTACTGGGGATCGACAGTTCTTCCCTGCCCTCAGGTAGTTGTGACATACTATAATAAAAAATTAGGAGGTTATTCAAGGCTTCACTTACACTGGCTGGCTAGCTAATGCCAAGTGGCGAAACATTACTTAAGAAGAAATTACAAATGACACCCTGCTAATTACCAAGTGGCACGATTGGCATTGCGGCCACGGAACATTGTGGCGGGGTGATAGCCTCTCGGTGCCTGAAAGAGCATGAGATAGATTGGGCTTGACATGTGAGGCCCTCTCTATGCCACAAAGCGAGGTTACTGACTATGATTTGGCCCGATGGTTGAACATACCTCCGAGTGAGGATAGGTGCTGGCCTCACGGGACCTCTACGCTAAGGCATAGAAGGCCTTGAAATAAAGTTAACTAGTGGCCTCCTATTCTTAATAATGGCTTACATTTCCATCATCTCTGAACATAAAACCATGACACACAATTCTTAATGTCACAAGTCTTAATGGGTCCGATCTAGAGCCGCAAGTTACTAAGAAGAGATTATTAGTTAGGGAGGCCTAAAAATATGTTGTAGATCTACTAATGCAATGATTTTCGAGTCAAAAGGACCATATGGCAAATAGCAAATAAGAAAAAAGTGCAAAATGTGAAAGTAACTGAAGAAGCCAGATGAGCAAGAAATATTAAAATAACATCCTTTCGCTGCATATGTATCTATGTTAATGAATGTGAGCAGTAATAATCAATAATAATCTACCTGTAGAGTACAAAGTACCATTCCCCTGTTAGAAGTAATGAGATGTTACTAAGATATTATTAGAAGTAAACATATGAAAAATGTGGTTGAAATTTAGTAACATCTGTTTATCCACTATTAGTTATCAATACAAATTAGACTCAATTATGACCCACCATATTTGCCGAAAACAAAAGTGCTTGCCAGTAGCTTGTCATTTATATGTTATACTTATATTTTATACTTTTATTTTATAATCAGAACGTGTTTTATTTTACCGGTTTTCTTGGTATCCATCCTAGTCTGGCAGCAGCTTGTTACTAAGATATTTCTTTGCCGCAAAAAAAATGTGTGACAGCTTCATCTGACAGCATAGAGCCATCTAGCATCTTGCAGGAATGTGTTCTCTTCAATGTATTACAATCTGAAGGTTACAGTAGACATTTTATAGTGTCTAAAACTCATGTGATTTAATTAACCCTCCTCAGTCAAATGCCTCTACCGTAAAAGCACTTGCCGTTTTGGTACGGAATGACTTTAACAAAGAAGATACATGTTCTTAGCATTTAAAACATGTTCCAGAATTGAAAGCAAAGTGGTGTGATATTATGTATGGAAATGGTTCTGAGTTAGTGTTGCCTTTTTTATTTCTGTTTGACTGTGTTCACTTCCATGCATCGACTGTGCACGTACATCAATTTCTTATGTTAAAAAAAACATTTCTAGACGCGTTAAATATTTTCTAATTTTCCACCTTTTCTGCCGTGCGCCAAAATAATCCATATTTGCATCATCTTTTTATTTCCTTATAATTTCAGACAAAGATTAAACTCTAGGTAGGTTATCAGCACCCCTTCCCTTCATTCTTCACATAGGGATGGTTAATGGGAAATGGGACCAAGCAAATGTGTGGTTCCATGGCTGCTGTCTAACACCTCGACCGGCCCTACACAGCTGTCTAATTCTTAATGTTTTTACCATTCACTATATTTGCAAACAAATAAATTATTGTAATTGATGTAGGAGAAAAATGCACATTTCAACTAAACAATTCTGATGATCTCAGTCAAGTAGGTGGATTGTGGACGGGGCCAGATGCGAGGAGTCCCGTGTGGTGACGGAAAAAGGTGAGAAAATCCCCTAAATGGTGGTTTTAGAACTATAATGCGAGGAATACATGTTTGTGTTCCTGACACTATAGTGCCCCTTTAACCCCTTAAGGACACATGATGGAAATATTCCGTCATGATTCCCTTTTATTCCAGAAGTTGTGTCATTAAGGGGTTAATGGTACTCTTGACCCTATAGTGAAAGTAAAAAACTGTTAGCCCCCTGAGTTTTCCTCCCGTAAATTAGCAGAATACTTACCTATATTACAGCACTGTGCAGTTTTGCCGACACTGTCTCTGCCCCTGACCCGCCTCCTTATCTGACATCGTTGGTGTAAGGAATCTTATACTTATCCTGGTCCACCAATCAGCTGTTCCTCCGATCGAGCGGACCACCTCCTTCAGTATTCATACCCGATCTCATAGTGTCCTGAACACCGGACGCTGTGCACACACCCCTTTTTATGACACGGTGCACGCATGCCAACCTCAGACAAAGGGCAGTACTATGGGGGGGGGGGTTTACAAATGCCCTCTTATGTTTTGGGGGCGTGACTACATTAATCACGTCCCCAAACATATAAAAGCTCACTTAACCAATGTTTCAGTTCCCTGTTGTAGTTCCTAGCTTGCTGGTGTCCCAAGGGTGTGTTTTGTATCTGGTTCAGTGATTATCTGGTTTTGACTTGGCTTTTTTCCTGACAATTCTGATTTCTGGTTCCCTTGACTTGGCTCTGGTTTTTTGTTATTTGCTGATTCCTGCCTTTGACTTTGTCCTGTTTTGATTATTCTCTTTTTACTTACTGTAATGGCACCCCGATTAGGTGAAGGGGTTAACACCACCAAAACTGTTCTTTTTCCTGAATGCGAAGTCAGCTACCGAACACTCCTTAGCGCCGAACAGGAATCATACAAATGAATGCAGGCAGTAAACATACAAACAACCAGCAAACGCCGAGCAAACAGATGAAATAGGGTTTAAATAGTAATTCAGAGGCAGGGAGATCTGCCACACTTACCTTCAGTCCGGCCATTCTAAGGTCCAGTTTAGGTAAAATTCCTTTAACCTGTCAGAGGATTAATATGCTGTGTGTTGGGTCACTCAGTATTTGTAACATTACAACAGGGCCATTATGGATCCTGCAGGTATTCACCCCCCAGTCTCTCATGATACACATTTAGATGGTCATGACCACAGCATGGATCAGTTTGCTCAGGCATTACAAATATTGTTTAACTGTTCAGCGAAAATGCAGCCTGAAAGTCAAGATCAATCCCTAACTCCTGTTGCTGCTTTAGCAGATTCTTATCCCCACAGACAATAACATGCATTTCCCTTTACACTATGGAGGGAAGGTTGTAGAGAGTATTTGAATCAGGTGAGGATCCATTTCAAGCTTTCACTTAGATTATACCCTACTGATAGAGCTAAAATTGGATTTATTATTACTCTTCTTACCAAGAAAGCTCTATCCTGGGCTAATCCTCTTTGGGAGAACGACAGTAATTTAGTTTATGACTATAAGGAGTTTGTCATTGCATTTAAAAATGCTTTTGATCCACTAGGGAGACAAGCCAATGCAGCAAGAACATTGTTAAGATTGAAACAAGGGAATCGGTACTTAGTCGATTATGCCTTAGAATTTCGCACTCTAGCAGCAGAAATAAAATGGAAAAATTGAGCCTTTGTAGACGTATTCCTTAATGGCTTACCGATTCCAATTTAGATGAGGTAGCTGCTAGAGAATTACCTGGAGGAACTCATAACTTACCTATCTCTTATAGATGAGAGATTAAAACACAGGCAAAACACTAGGGAGAGGCCTAGAAGACCTGTTTTAAGATTAGCTCCTACCTTCCCATCAGATTCCATGGCTTTAGCTATTCCAGAACCAATTCAGTTAGGAGTGACTAGATTGAACGCATACATAGACGGAGAAAGGGGTTATGTATGAATTGCAGAAAGAGAGGACATCTTTGTTTGTCTTGTCCTGAAAGGTCAGAAAACCCCACAGCCTAATGGGGGACCGGCCCTTGGGTGTTTTTATTGAGTACTCCAAGACCATAAAATCAGAAAGCAGGCTTCTTATACCCATCACCTTGACACATGATATACATATACAGAGATACATACTTCTGCTCTGTTAGATTCCGGGGCTGCGGAGATTTTTATAGATAAAACTTGCTCAAAAGTATTCTCTTCCTCTCAAAAAAAGATCTACACCCTTGGCCGTTGAGTGGAACCCACTATCACTAAAGAAACTGTTCCTATACTTATGACAGTTGGTGTTCTTCATAAGGAAATAATAGTCTTGCAGACCATTTCTTCACCTTTTTTTCCCATTGTTCTAGGTTACCCGTGGCTAACTAAGCATAACCCTGTGATAGATTGGGAGAGTGGTAAAATAGTGAAGTGGGGTTCTTCTTGTGAAAAGGGATGTGTTTCTGAGATTAAACCTCGCGGCACTATCAATGTACCCACTTTACCTCCTCTATCCACAAAGAAACCAGAAATGTATTATGATATAGGAGAGTTATTTAATAAAAAGGATGCTGATAAATTGCCCCCACATCGTTCATCGTCAGGGTCTTACCTGGGTTGGGAGTCTGTAGCGCAGATATGTTGCTCACCCTTGCAGATAGCCACAGGCCAAGGTGGTCAGGTAAGAATTCACCTGGCCTGTGGGTCTGTGCAGAATAAAGTTCCAAGTCGCAGCACAGGCAAGGGCTCAAACAGCAGGATCTTCAAGGAATAGCAGAGGTCAAAGGATGCCAGAGAACAGGAACAACGAGGAGTAGCCAAAGTCAAGAGATGCCAGAGGTCAGAGTAAACGTAGTCAGAAGCCGGGGTCAATAATAAGTAGAAGATCAAACGACAGGAACACTGGTACAGAACACACAACAGGATCAAAGACTTGATCCAGATCACAGGGCAAGGCTGAGTTTATATACCCTGCTGATGTCTGATCAGGGTCAGGTGAAGCACAGCCATAGTCAAGGTACAGCCCCCAGTGTTGTAGACATGCCAGGATGAACAGGACCAGAATGACTTGTAGATAAACAAAGTTGCTGTGGCTCAGAGGTAGGAAGCAGGACCAGGACTGCAAAGTTCCCCGGTTAAAATACCCTGTTGGGAACTCCTGGGATGACCACGTCTGGCTGTCTGGCTGTCACGGTGAGAACCGTGACACTATGCCTCCAAGAGGTGCTCAGAAGGAGAATATCATATTAGAGGAGTACATAAAATAAAATCTTGCTAAAGGTTTTAATTGTATGTGTTCTTCACCTGCTGGGGCTAGGTTCTTATTTGTGTCTAAAAGAAGGGGATGCATTGATAGACCATGCATCGATTATCAGGGGTTCATTAAGATAACCATTCATAATATGTATCCTATACCCCTTATTAGAGAACTTATGATAGACTCAAAGGTTCTAGGATTTTTGCTAAATTAGATTTGCGAGGGGCATATCATTTAGTCAGAATCATACAAGGAGATGAATGGAAGACGGCCTTTAACACTAGGTATGTCCACTATGAATACACAGTGATGCCATTCAGTTTATGCAATGCTCCAGCCGTCTTTCAAGATCCCATAAATGACGTCTTAAGAGAGTATCTACATGAGTTTGTCATAGTATATCTTGATGATATTTTGATATACCCCATTTGCATAGATGAACACCACAAACATGTTAAGGAATGATTTATTCTGCAAACTAGAGAAATGTCTTTTTAATCAAGAAAAAGTAACTTTCCTCGGTTATGTTATATCAGAATCAGGATTCCAAATGGATCCACAGAAATTGAATCATTGATTAAAGATTGGCCTATTCCTAATGGGTTAAAGGCTATCCAGAGATTCATAGGATTCTCCAATTATTATAGGAGATTCATCAAGGGATTTTCTTCTTTCATTTTCCCCATTACTAACATGACTAAGAAAGGAAAGGTATTGGCTGCCTTTTATTCCCTCAAGGAAGCATTTGCTTTGGTCTAAATTATAATTCATGCAGACTCTTCTCTTCCATTTATTTTGGAGGTGGACGCTTCTGACTCCGGTATAGGGGCTATACTGTCTCAAAGAAAGGCTCCAGACCAACCTCTTCATCCGTGTGGTTTCTTTTCTAAAAAGTTGTCCAATACAGAAAGAAATTATGAAATCGGGTATAGAGAATTGTAAGCCATTGTACGAGCCCTAAAAGAATGGTGCCATATGCTTGAAGATTCTCTCACTCCTATTACCATTCCTACTGATCATAAGAATTTATCATATATAGGGGAGAGCAAGAGATTAACTGCTAGACAGGCCCATTGGTCCTTGTTCTTTTCTCGTTTTAATTTTGTCTTAACCTATATACTAGGTACTAAGAATACTAAAGCAGATACTTTGTCACGTCAATTTGAACCCATGACACCCACCGAAGTTGAAGTGTCCCCCATCATTCCTAAAGAAAAAATAATAGTGGCTACCCAGTTCCGAGTTACTTCTGAGTTACTGAATACTCTAGGAGAGAGACAAAATGAGTCACCTAGTCAAACACCTCAAAACACTTTATACGTTAGAAACATACAAACATAGAATGTGACGGCAGATAAGAACCATTCAGCCGATCTAATCTGCCCAATATTTTTAAATACTTTTAATTAGTCCCTGGCCTTATCTTAAGTCTAGGATAGCCTAATGCATATCCCACACATGCTTAAACTCCCTCACTCTACCACTTCAGCTGGAAGGCTATTCCATGCATCCACTACCCTCTCAGTAAAATGATACTTCTTGATATTATTTTTAAACCTTTGCCCCTCTAATTTAAGACTATGTTCCTTTAACCTTTCCTTGTTGTGGTAGTTTTTCCTCCTTTACTGTGTTAATTCCCTTTATGTATTTAAATGTTTCTATTATATCCCCACTGTCTCATCTTTCCTCCAAGCTATACATGTTGAGTTCCTTTAACCTTTCCTTGTAAGTTTTATCCTGCAATCCATGAACCAGTTTAGTAGCCCTTCTCTGAATTCTCTCTAAGGTATCAATATCAAAATCGGTGAGTGATGTAGGAAGCTGTACGGCACAAAATATGGCTAATAAGCAACTGACATGGCTACTCCCACAGGGAGGATGCAAATATGGCCCTTGTTATTTCACATCAATGCCTTACAGCCTAGGTCCTTTACTACAGTGTCTACTAAAGCAAACTCTCTGGCAGACTGATTAATGTGTTCCCCTTGATCTAAGAAAAAATGTGTTATCATTATGTCATGATAATAAAACCACAGGACATCTGGTGGCCTTCTGTATCTCTTGACGTTAAAGAATATGTACAAGCTTGTCATGTGTGTGTTCAACCCAAGACACCTCATACCTAACCATGTGGTTTACTTCAACCATTGGAAATACCCAAGAAACCATGGTCTAGTATTTCTATCGATCTTATAGTAGACCTACCTACATCTAATAGTCACACTGTCATACTTACCATTGTTGACAGATTCTCTAAAATGGTACATTTTGAACCTTGGCGTAATCTTCCCTCCTCAGTCGAATTGGCGGATATGTTTTCCAGAGAAGAGTTCAGATCGCATGGATTACCACAGGAGATAGTGTCAAACTGAGATCCACAATTTATATCCCGATTTTGGAAGGAATTCACTACTCGTCTTTGTGTCTACCATCTGCTTATCACCCACAGTCAAATGGGGCCGCTGAAAGAACTAAGCAGTCATTGGAACAATATTTAAGATGCTTTATTTCACAAACTTAGGACAATTGGGCGGCTTTGATTCCCTGGGCTAAATATGCTTATAACTGTAAACAGAGTGAATCCACTAGACACAGTCCGTTCTATCTCAATTATGAGTTCCACCCTACTGTTCTTCCGGCATCGTTTTATTCATCAGAATTGCCAGCTGTGGAGGTTATTTGGTGAACCTACAAGACAAATGGGAACAAACTCAGCACATCCTGATGCATCAATCTTCTGTACAGAAGAACTATGCTGATAGATGTAGACATGCGGCTCCTACTTACCAAGTCGGTGACAAAGTTTTGCTCACTACCAAACACATTAGTTTGAGGGTGCCATCTATGAAACTCGCTTCTCGATACATTGGTCCTTACAGGGTTTTACGTTGTGTGAATCCTGTGTCCTACAAGTTGCAATTGCCTCCTACATTGCGTATATTTAATTAATTTCATGTTTCTTTGTGGAAACTTCTGGTTTGTAACAAGTTTACTAAACATTCCCGTTCTCCTCCACCTGTCCTTGTGGAGGATAATGAGGGATGTGTTGTTCAGTCCATTATCGATTCTCGTATCTCCAGGGGTAATCTGCAATATCTGGTGCATTGGAGGGATTATGGCCCTGAGGAACGTTTGTGGGTGAATGTTCCTGATGTCCATGCTCCACGCTTACTCCTGCCTTCAGACGGGGCTTGTGCATTACTTTTTGGGATTTTCTGGGTGGTCATTTTTCCAAATTTAATATCATATCAGTGACTGAAATTTGCTTAACAGATTCACAGGGATGGCTATCTGTAATGTTCAAAACGAATGTTTTGAACTAATGTTCAAAATAAAGTAGTAGTCATATTATGTTCACCTTGGAGTTAAGGAGATATCCTACTTCATCCAATGGACCAATTGAGTTGTACCAGCTTAAAATGGTCTTCATTGAGAATTGAGGCTTTAGTGGCTGTGATTTAGACACCCAAATAATAGATGGAGGTAGTCCTCCTGTCAGTTGTGTTTGTTAATTGAAGATGTGCTGGTGAATTCATAGGTTGATGTAAATGTAGGATCTGCATCTGTAAGACATTGTTATTGAAGTAAGAAACAGTCATGTTCTCTTTGTGATAGGAAATTGATCGAATAAGAACCCCGATGTAAGAACACAAGCTGATGGTGTGGGTTCTGTCTCACTGGATAATTAGTAACAAGTAAACAAGTAATTAGTAACAGGTACATTCAGTATTCCAACAAAAACAGAGAATATGAGAACTCTGAGAATGGGCAAAAGCTTAGAGAAACTCAGCAGCTTGCCCTTTGGTTAGTCCCCACTCAGGTCTCAACATGGTTTTTCTCAATTGTACAGTCCAGAACCGAAATGCCAGCAAGTTCCCTCTGCACGAGAAATACAGCAACCCACGGATGATTGTCTGCCTTCTTTGGGCCTCGTCAATGAAGTATAGCTAGGCACAGTGAGCAGTATTCACCTAATATTATCAGAGACTTGACTTTGGTGTACAAATACTGCCTGCTCTGCAGAGACGACATGTGGCATTAATGGACTTGGTTTAGTGACTAAAAGTTTGATGTATATTTTTATGTTGACATTAAGCAGTGGGGTTAGTCAGAAATTGGGACAGGTTGTTGCTTTTTCCATGATTTATGGTGTGTGATAGTATTAGCCAATAGCATTTCTCCTATTTTCTTAAAGTGGTTTTAAAGGGAAGTAAGATGGGTAGGCAAGAATATTGCTATATTGTAATAGTAGTTATTAGAAATGTTATCTGTGTCTGGAGATCTGTTGCTGGGTAGAGGCCTAATAGCTGCAAGGGCTTTCTCAATTGAGAAGGGGGCATTCTAGTTCTAAAGTTTGAGATGGGCAGATATAGGGAAAGATAACCTCCTGTAACAAGCTATTGATAGCTTAATATCATTGTTTACTGCTAATTATTACTGTCCATAAAACCCAGCTAAAAGATGTACTATCTTTGCTGGGTTAGAGGTTATAACTCTGGCTTAATCATATAGAAATGGAACAGAGGATTAAACTTTAAGTTTGGCGCTAATAAGTTGCAGACTCTATTGCCTTGGGAGTAGTAACCTTGTTTGATTTTTATCATAAACATCTCTCTGTTGGATGAAGACAGAATGTTTTGAGTTAGGAGGCAATTTGTGCTGTCCTATGAACGGAAGGGTTTAATCAAAGAGTCTGAAGAGTATGAGTCAACTGAATTTGGGAAGAGATTTAGTTATTTTTATAAAGGGAACCCCCATAAGATAAGATGACCTTGAGTAACCACCTTATGAGCTAGCCAGTTTTTGGTGTCTCTGGAAAGATTACTGGATGATTACTGGATGATTTGTGTCTGGCTTTCAGCTTGCTTACCTGCTCGGTCCCCTGTGGCATTCCATCTGAATTTGCTAGTTTATTTAGGCATCTGATGCTGATGCTATATAGAGAAAGACCCGAACGGGTCAAAATATCGGTTATTTTTTCGATGTAATACCTATTGGAATAAATCCTATTTTTTTTCATTGTAAAGTCCTGAGAGTGCATCTCTTCATTCATTTATTTTCTTGTATATTGTAACAACGTGGGTTTGCACCCAGGTCAAAACGTATTGATGGCTGAGTAAGGGTGAGGGCCAAGATATCTATTTTTGTTTATACAAAAAACACATATGCTTGGCACTCACCCTATCTCAAAAATCAGATTATAGATGCCTTGGTGCTATCCCACGTGTAGAGGATATATATGCAGAAATAAGGGAAGCACTCTCCGGTCTTCATAAAAAGTCCTTACGTATTTATTTACAAATTTTCAAAATAACGATCGACGTTTCGACCCCTCAGGGTCTTCCTCAAGATCAGTGTATCAATAAACATAAACCGAATATATAGCTTAATCACTAATGTACTCACCAATCGTGAATGAATCACCTCCCCTCCTCCGTGTGAACCCGGAAGTGAATTAGCGATCACGTGACAGCGTGACCCGTCGTGCTACGTGCGTGCTGACGTGTACATGTGTTGCTAGGAAACCCATATACAAAACGTTTACAGGGTTATCAATCCCGAGCATACTAGATATGTGGATCTGTATCTATGTAAATAGGATGTGCATAATGAGAAATGTACGAATAGCTATGTATACCGCTATATAAGATGCAAACAAATCTATAAAACTTTGCCAGTGAATCCATATATGTGATCACATAATAAAAATAGTGCCAAATTGCATGCAGTGAAAATAATGTGCATAGTTGTCATATAGATCTCCCCAGAGAGCTATATCGCCTAATCTTATGTATACATAGGACATAGAGAATAAATATAAAGGTGAAATCCACCATATCATATCGAAAATAACAATGGAGAATTCGTTGAAAATAATCATAATCTATATACAAAGGCAAAGCAGGGCAGTTCTGACATAGCTGAAAGGGATAACAATGAGAATTCTATGTGTAATAGAGTGAGCGGCTAGAGGATATATATCCATATTCTTAAGGAATTAGTCATATTAAAGACCTAATCTACCAGTCAGGCGCCACCAGGAACTATCTCGGATCAGGAGAAAAACTGAAAAACTGAGAAAGAGTGCCGCACAGAGAGAGCAGAGCAAAAGAGACAGTTAGAGAGAGAAAAAAAATGAATGAATAGTTCAGATGTGTATACACCACATCTAACGGGATTTTATACCCTCATTATAGAAACATAGAAAAAACAATATTTTCATTAAGCCCCTTAGGGGCGACAGTGTCCAACCGATATATCCATTGGGCCTCTCGTTGAAGCAGGATCTTCGATCTGTCCCCTCCTCTGGACATGGGAGGAACATGATCTATGGCCACAAATCTGAGAGTCGGGAGTCTGTGTTCCAGGTTTAAAAAATGTTTGGCCACTGGCTTATCGCTATACTGATCCCTGAATGCGGTCATGATCGTAGATCTATGTCCTCTTATGCGATCCCGTAGGGTCAGGTCGGTTTTCCCCACATATGAGAGTCCGCAGGGGCATGTGATCATGTATATGACATGATCAGTGGTACATGTAATATAATGTGGTATTTTGATTTTAAGGCCACTATGAGGATGGGCGAAAGTTGTACCACTGATCATGTGGCCACATGTCACACACCCACTGCATTTAAAGCATCCTTTCTTAGAGATCAAAGCGGGCTTGCGGTAGCTGGCTATAGGATCATTCTTAACCAGGAGATCTTTCAAATTTTTGTTTCTTTTATAGCTCAGTATGGGTGTTTCCAAGAATGTTCTAGGTAAGGATCTGTCCGACCTAAGCATCCCCCAGTTTTTATGAATGGAGTTTCTAATGATCGAGGTCCCTGTATGAAAAGTGATAGGGAGGTAGATCCTCGGTGTTTTAGGTTTTGTCTTAATTTCGGAAGTAGTTTTCTCATAATTCCAAATGTCAACTGCTTTAGCATGTGCCAACTTAAGTGTACCCGGTAGATATCCTCGTTCTCTAAATCTCTCCCACATCTCTTGGATCTGTAGGTCTCGTTTGTCCGTTTCCGTGTTGTATCTGAGGACCCTTAGAAACTGCGATATCGGTAGTGATCTTTTAAACTGTTTGGGATGAAAACTGGACGCCATGAGTAGAGTATTACGATCTGTTCTTTTTCGATGTAGAGTGAATTCAAGTTTGTCATCTTTCTTGTATATTGTCACATCTAGAAATTGGATCGATAGTGTGTCTTGTTCAACACTCAGCTTAACTGGTGTAGATAGTTGGTTGATTTCAGTGGTCATCTTTTCTAGCTCAACGGAGGTCCCAGTCCAGATAAGAAACACGTCATCGACGAAGCGATAGTAGTGTTTAATGTGGTGTCCATATTTACATAGGATATGCGTTTGTTCGAACATGAACATATAGGAGTTGGCGTATGCTGGTGCCATAGCCGCACCCATTGCAGTTCCAGACAACTGAAGATAGAATTGGTTTTCAAACTTGAAAAAATTGCAGGAGAGTGCTATTGACAGAAATTCCAAGAGGTATTCGATAGGGGGTCCTTCATAAACCGATGATTGGATGAGAATATCTCTGAGCGCTTGTATGCCTTCCCTATGTGGTATTATCGTATAAAGACTTTGTACGTCCATCGTAACCAACAGGGCTGTATGTTCCACCCCGGGATCTTGTTTAATCTTGGACATAAAGTCTTGTGTGTCACGTAGGCATGTAGGTAGCGCCAGTACGCTGTCTTTGATAAAAATATCAATGTACTTGGCAATCGGTTCGAGTAAGCTTTCTCTGGCGGATACTATGGGTCTTCCTGGTGGTTGTAGTGGGTCCTTGTGGATCTTAGGTAGAGTATATAATATTGGGTGTTTTGGATGTTCCACTTGTAAAAATTGCGCTGTTTTAGTATCCAAATATCCACATTGTATCCCCATATCTATATGATTTTGTATCCTCTTTTGGAATTTTTTAGTCGGGTCAAACGTGAGTTTGACATATGTGAGTGTATCACTTAGTTGCTTATAAATTTCTGCTTGGTAATTTTGATAAGACTGAATGACCGTGGCACCTCCTTTATCCGCTGATCGGATTATAATATTCGGATCCTGTCGAAGATCTTTTAGGGCAAGTTTTTCACCTGGTGTTAGGTTATGATGATGTTCTGGTGGATTTTTGATTGTTCTTTCAATCTCAGTTTTAACTGTTTGTATGAAAGTTTTGATAGAAGGGTTGGCTGTACGGATGTCCCTTTGGTTTTTCGTATAGAATCGCTGGGTAGTCATCTGAGTTCCCTGTTTTCGTATTTCATTGCTGTATAGGGTTCTTTGAATTTTATACATTTCCACCTCGGTCTTAAATGGGTCAGGTTTGGCTACCGGTACAAACGATAAACCTTTGTTCAATAGTGAATAATGGTTGGCATCTAGACTTTTATCGGATAGGTTAAACACCGTGGTCATCTTCTCATCCTGGGGGGTTTTGTCGTAAGATTTGTACTTTGAGCAATTCCTCTGCCCCCGCCTGGTGGGTCGGCTTTTTTTGCGCCTCGGGTATGGATCCGTGTGGCCTCCGGTGGCTCGTCTGGGTAACTGCCTCTTTCTAAAAAAGGTTCTGTAGTATGTCTCTTCTCTGTATTGTCAGGGTCTGAGGTGGAGTCTCCTGAGCTGGCATCAACTGTCTGAAATGTGGGTTTGCGTATTCTCGTTCTAAATCTGGTATTAGATCTGTAGTTGTCTTGTGCTCCTCCCAACCATCTATATACTTGATGGTATTTATAATCATTGTTTACTTTTTCCAGTTTCTGTTTTTTGAACCGGATCAGGTCATTTTTGTATTTATTGATTTCATCCTGTAATTTCAACATTTGGATGGTGGCGGTGGATGCTTGTAATGTGATAACATTAGTGGTCTCCAGATTTTGTATGGATTGTTTCACAAAGATCAACTCTTTCCCCACCTCTTCTACCACAATCACCATCCAATCCAAGGAGCATTTGTTGGATATAAGCATCCATTTCTTACAGAATTCAGGATTTTGCCTTCCTATAGTGGGGGCATTCCTGACTCTGAATCCTCTTGGTATTCTTTTAGCGCGGTAGTAATCTGATATGAATACTCCGTGCAGATCGAGATCAATTTCGCGTTTTTTTAATTTCAATAGATCATTATATAGGTCCTGTACCGTGTTTGTGTGCATAAGTTCTTGTGAGGTTTGTGGCCATAGGATAGCATTTGCTTGTTCGTCCGAAATGGACAAAGTCTCAGCTGACTCCAAAAGTGCCCCTGCCTTTGCCAAAAATTCTTCCATTGTGCACAGAGGAAGCAATGAGGGTAGTTCAAGTTCACTGTTTAGCAGACTTGTGTTGAGGGGGTGCTCAAGTAGGTGCAACGAACACCAAATATATACAAAAAACACATATGCTTGGCACTCACCCTATCTCAAAAATCAGATTATAGATGCCTTGGTGCTATCCCACGTGTAGAGGATATATATGCAGAAATAAGGGAAGCACTCTCCGGTCTTCATAAAAAGTCCTTACGTATTTATTTACAAATTTTCAAAATAACGATCGACGTTTCGACCCCTCAGGGTCTTCCTCAAGATCAGTGTATCAATAAACATAAACCGAATATATAGCTTAATCACTAATGTACTCACCAATCGTGAATGAATCACCTCCCCTCCTCCGTGTGAACCCGGAAGTGAATTAGCGATCACGTGACAGCGTGACCCGTCGTGCTACGTGCGTGCTGACGTGTACATGTGTTGCTAGGAAACCCATATACAAAACGTTTACAGGGTTATCAATCCCGAGCATACTAGATATGTGGATCTGTATCTATGTAAATAGGATGTGCATAATGAGAAATGTACGAATAGCTATGTATACCGCTATATAAGATGCAAACAAATCTATAAAACTTTGCCAGTGAATCCATATATGTGATCACATAATAAAAATATTTTTATTATGTGATCACATATATGGATTCACTGGCAAAGTTTTATAGATTTGTTTGCATCTTATATAGCGGTATACATAGCTATTCGTACATTTCTCATTATGCACATCCTATTTACATAGATACAGATCCACATATCTAGTATGCTCGGGATTGATAACCCTGTAAACGTTTTGTATATGGGTTTCCTAGCAACACATGTACACGTCAGCACGCATGTAGCACGACGGGTCACGCTGTCACGTGATCGCTAATTCACTTCCGGGTTCACACGGAGGAGGGGAGGTGATTCATTCACGATTGGTGAGTACATTAGTGATTAAGCTATATATTCGGTTTATGTTTATTGATACACTGATCTTGAGGAAGACCCTGAGGGGTCGAAACGTCGATCGTTATTTTGAAAATTTGTAAATAAATACGTAAGGACTTTTTATGAAGACCGGAGAGTGCTTCCCTTATTTTTGTTTATATATATATATATAAAAATGCCTGAGTAAACTATCGAATTTAGCATTCGCAGAACCGAACATGGAATTCGGTAGACCGAATTCGGCACATGTAAATGATGTCAGAGGTCAGATTAGGATTTTCAAGTATCTTCCACGAATAGTGGTAAATTCCAAGCAGAATTGGATCAATCAGAATTAAGTGATGCTTATATATATATTTAACTCTCCCAATCCAGCCCTGTTGTGGCTCATTGTAGCCCAATAGCGCGTATCTCTTGTGATATTGTTTGGTGATATTTTCTGGCTCTTGTCTATACATTTATTCTGTTTTATGTACTCCTTTGACCCTGCATGTTATATTGATTATCCTGACTTCTGTACTCCATTTGAACTTGGCTTGTTACACTGACTCTGTTTGTTCATTAACCCAGCCATTCTAAGGACTGGTATAAAGATTATCTTTGAGTGATTCAGTCTGTGTGTTCAGGTTCCACAGAATCCTGACAAGTTGACTTCCACATTGAACAGAATTGACATGGTAATGCAGAAGTGTAAATTTCCCATTATCAATATGGCTAAGGAGTCAGCAGCATCCAGAGACTCTTGCCCTGAGCTGCAATATTTATGTTGTTTAGAGTGTCTCTTTACAGTTTTTTTTCATGCATTGGAAATGTTTAGTTTCATCTGCATACAGTTAGTTCATACTGGATTAACTTAACACTTAGGAAAAATGTAACTTTTCTGCCTCTGAACTTGAAAAAAAAAATCAGAATTAAATAATGTTCTATTTCGACTTTCTTAGATAGCCATCATGGGGAAACCCAAAAGTGGCATAGTGATTATTCCTCTAGTGGAGATTTTCTTTCTATCATATGAGATCCATAACAATAAAAGCCTTTTAAGAAACAGATATATTCTGATAATTGATGTAATCTGCCATGTTTTCCTACAAACACATAACATCTTCACTTGATGAGCCACACTTGTACTTTCCTTTAGTATGTAGTAAAATGCATATGCCTCGTGATAAATTATTTGATTTCTGTTCTGCAGCATTCGAATTCTATGTAATGCAAGGTAGTCCTTTCCAGATGTTGTCCATCAATATGTACATGTGACATATCTCAAGGAAAATGTATTGGGTCTGATTACCTTAATTTGCAAGCTTAATGGTTTCTGAACTCTCCCTATTTTACTTTAGGAATGTCTTGTTCTGCGCATTTGTTTCTGTTAGTCTAGTACAGGGGTAGGCAACCTTTGGCACTCCAGATGTTGTGTACTACATCCCCCATAATGCTCTTACACCCATAATGCTGGCAAAGCATCATGGGAGGTGTAGTCCAAAACATCTTCAGTGCTGAAGGTTGCCTATGCCTGGTCTAACAGAACAGGTGTTTGGACAATCATGTGTCCAGGATGCAGTAAGCACACATGCTTTGTAGATTTATAGTAAGTGACCAAACATATGGACAACTTTTCTGAATACTTGTGTTCGTGCAAAAATAAAATGACAAGTAATGCCAAACTCTTAGAAGTGGCTGCAGATAGCTATGTGTTAAGGGAAAATTGCATGTATCCTTACATTTCCTAGAGGGAAATTGTTATGCTTATCCGTGTCATTACCATAGTCAGCCTTCCTGAGAAATGTAGCAGAAGCAGACAAAATATTAAGGTCTGTCACGCACAAAGTGTGTGTCAACTTTAAGGCAAAAAAACGTTTAATTATATACTGTGTTTGTGAAATCACCAGTGGAAAATATATTTAACGGACACTTCTGCAGTTTCATCTGATTTGGCTACCCTAGAATATGGGAATAGATGCCACCAAATTGGTCAAAATATAATTCCACAGCTGTAGCATGTGGGTACGTGATAAGAATTTTAGGTCGTTTTATTAAAGGAACACAGTATTGTAAAGATAAAAAAAACTAAAAACATATATTTGCACTATGTATTTTTTATGTTATATTTAGAGACCCCATTTTTCAATAAAAAACTTGAAAAATAAGATAATAAACTTACATTTTTTTCAGTGGCAATCTCCTCACTGCAGGCCATTCAGCCCATGGTGAGGTCATCAGTCTTCATAATTTTCTCGAGATAGTTTAATAATCACAGGTTCACAGCATATACAAGGTAATCACTACAATCAGCCAATACAATACTCACCGATAAGCACTCACTTCTACTTTGAACTATCTTTCAAAGAGAGTGAGGTGGAAAACCTTCTCGGCTGTTAGTACAAGATTCAGCTAAGGTGATGTATAAAAGTTTTGATTTCTCTTAAAATCTGCGCTAGTAACCACTAAAACAAGCTAAATTGTTTTAGAACCAAAAAACAAACACGAGTCCTGCGCAACCAGTATATGGTTTGCACACCCAGGTGCTACCACAATTTATTTGAGGACAAAGTTAACGCAGCAAACGTTTCGAGCAGCAGCTAATGTCCCATCAGTTTCATTTGTAGTAACACAATTATTATTTTGTATTTTACTTATAAAGCCCCATCATATACTGCAGTGATGAGCAGCAAATAAACAAATCAAGTAATTGCCAAAAATACACACACATTTTGGCATAGAGGAAAAAAGCTGATGCTTTTTAGCAGTTTTTTTTTTGTTTCCTGTCTAATGCCCAGGCAATGCTTCATCTGACAGTGAAGTGATGGAAAGGACAATAGGAGCAATCAATGCAATTACATTTACACATATTGTCTATTCCATGTCCAGCATTCAGTATCAATTCACATTAGCATACTTACTTATTATAATATCTTCCTGTAGCTGTGAATTGCAGAAAGACAAGATAATGTTTTGGCTGTGTTCCTCGCCATCTACGTCATACTATATCCTGGCTATGGGAGGCCAGCTACTTTGTGTAGGCAGATCTTATGAGTCTTTACTGTAAAATGCCGAGATCTGATCCTGCCTGCTTGATCGGTGATGGAGGTATCTCCTCCATGAATGCCCAGTACAGTGGTTGGAATGCGGACTTTATTTCTAAATAGGAATGGTCTATTAAACAGAAAACATATTATGGAAACAAACTAATCTACACTATGGAATGTAAGAAAAGCTCAATTTCCTGTGATTATAGAGATGAAGCAACACATGAGTTTGTCATGACGTACAAAAAAATGTAATATTTTTAAACATCATAATTGGCTACAATGGATCAAATATAGAATGATATGCAACGCATTGTGGGACTGACGTTCTGGAACAGCAGGATATCTGCACTAAACATGACTTTTTTAGTGATACAGTCATACCTCAAGGAACATTATAGAGTTAGGGATACAAAACGGTATTCCTAATGATATAGACTCCCTCTGCCCTCACCTTTTTTTATTTCTGATGTTCCTCAGCGCAAGCTCTGTCTCTGCTTCTGCCTCCTCCAACGTTGGCAATGGGGGGAACCTAATGAGCATGCGCGGCGATTGCCATACATGCATTAGGCCTTCCCTGTGGGATTGAAGATGCTGTTAAGCTCTATTAAACTACAAGAAGCACCTCTAGTGGCTGTCTGAATAAGCAGCCACTGGATGCAGTCTTAACCCTGCAATGTAAACATTGCAGTTTCTCTTCATTGCAGACACAAAGCACCCAGACCACTTTGATGAGATTAAGTGGTCCGGGTGTCTATAGTGTCCGTTTATATAATAGAAAAAAATCCATCAACTATTTGATTATTTCCGTTTTACTTTTTGAATTTGTGTGATTGAAAACCACTCACTAATGTGTGAGAAAAAAAAATACACAATAGCCTGCTGAGCAGAATTTTCAGGTGTGTAAAATGAACTTGAAGGGGTTAATCAGGAAATACCATTCTCATAATAACTCCATTTTAAATCACAACAGGAAAACATTAGAAAAGCAGATTGTATTTTTTTTCTTGTGTTTAACTTGCGTGACAATCAATCTTACATAACTGTGCGTGCCTCTTGTGATTAGGGCCATATATTATTCATAACTCAGTAAGTTTAATACAATTTTCCCATTATTCATTTTTATGAGAAAAAAAAAGGTTCAAAAACATTTTATGAACGGCATGACAATACGTTACAGAGACTCATCTAATTTATTTGACATGTTTCACGCAGGGGAATCGGAACAATAATTTTAGACTGAAAGATGGTTTCTTTCAAATGGTAGAAAAAAATATGACAAATGTTTGTTTTAGTTTTCTTTTGTCTTCTGATCACAATTCATTTTATTCTACCTCATTATTGCATTTTAATATTTATACGTTATAATAAATTATATATTTGTTTTGCTAATGCCCCCAAGAATTATATAGTCATATATATGTAAACCAAAAGGAGATAAGATACACAAAAAGAGTATTTGAGTATTCACTAATTTTAACTATCATATACAACCTACATCATTAGCATATCATGCAGACTGATCCTGGCTAGAGGGGTAGTATAGGACCAAAATGTCAGAAGAGATACAGCAACCCCATGAACTATCAGCGTTACCACGTGAAAATGACTAGAAATATAAAGTGAATTCAAACTGAATTTCACATATTTCCTACTGGAAAAATTCTCCAAGCAGTCTGCGTCCAGTTTGGCTCTTTTGGCTTTCAAATTAAAATCCAAATTAAGTTCACTTAACGTTCTTGACTCACTTTCCCACTTTAATAAATAACATTGTTGGTCTTCTCCTAGATCTCATTGGAACGTAATGTTCAATACCTCTATTGTTACTGTTGCAATCATTCAATTTTTTTGGATAAGACATTTTAGACTTACAGAGACCCTAAATTACTCAAATAACCCAACAACTAAGTGCAAGTAACATAAGCCAGGAATAGACAATGACTTGATAGCTTCCTTCATGTGTGTACTCAAATAATTCCAGCCACAGGTTCTTGGTGTATGTTCTTACACTTAGTTGGACACCCTTTCTCTAGAACAAATATTTCACACTCATTCCAACAAGCTCCACTTTCATCTTCAAATGATCCCTAAGTTCATTTCAACTCAACAAGGTAATACATTGCTGCTATCAACTAACACACTGAATATATTGCTTTATTCTACCTATAGTTTATTCTTTTTTCTAGCATACTTTTTCTATATTATGTGCATGCATATATTAATATATTTAATTTTTAAATATATTTTGGGGGCTAATAAAAATCTCCAGCCTGCATAGCACATGTGTGCTTGAAGGAACTCTATAGGATTAGGAATACAAACCTGTATTCCTAATGCTCTGGCGCAATAGATCCCTGTTCCTATCTCTATATAGGTTTCCACTGCCCCCATGAAATTACAGTTTTACTCACCTTTTTCCAGGGCACTCAGTGCTGCACACCTCTTTGCATGGATGAGGCAATGCACCCTACGCAAGGATCCAATCTAATGCTTTTTGTAAAGGAGCATTGTGACCAGCCATGCATCCAAGGCTCCCCATAAGTAAGCATTGCATTAATTGCTTTCCTTTGGGCTTCTGTGTCACGTTACTGAGTTTCACTCGGTTAATGCCATCAAAGCACTTCTAATAGCTGTCAGTATGTCAGCTGCAAGTGGTAGATTTAATCATGCAATATAAACATGGCGGTTTCTAAAAAAAAAAGACCCCTGTGGCCCAGACCCCATCCACACAGTGTGTATAGATAATGTCTTCCTCCTAGTATTACCACCTCTATTTATTTCCTTCTTAGCTTTAATTTTATCTGCAACAAATCTCTAAATTTGATTAATCTTTACAATGTAACTGTTTATTAACTTCAGTTCCCATGAAATCCAGCCAGCCCTTGGGTTGGATGAAAATCATGAGAAAAAAAACAGCTGCAGTACCACAGTTGGTCTTCACAGCCATGTACAGTCCTGTTTGCATTTCTCCATCAGGTAACAACTGTTCTGATGATCTTGAACTTTTTGATGAAGGGCATTACGATGGTAACTTTTAGCTTGAGCAATTTATTAATAGCAATCAAACAAACTTTTCAGGATAATAACCTTTTGCTTGCTCTGTTTGTAAGGTTAGATTAATTTAACCATGATGATTGATGCTGCTAAAGGACATTCTTGTATTAACATGATGTCAACCTGTGCTCCATATAAACACGTATCCTTTCCCAGCTCTATCACATTCCACATTGTCTAGGCTTGCAGTTTTAGAACCCATATGTTTTTTTACATGTCATATTTATTAATGCAGAATTATATGCAATGTTCATTAATTTGATAATGTCCAATCTTCAATGATTCCTACCACCAGCTCAGCAAGAATTCCCCTGAATTACAACACAAACGATGCTCTGGAATGTCAACTTGTATAACTGTCTCTCATAAGAAAATAATCAAAATGTACAAAATGCTACCTTCAATTATAAATTAGCAACTTATGTCATATCCCAGCATAATATGCCACTGTGTGTGTAGACCCCGGCAAAGGTACCAGCATTTTCTGTAGGTCTTTCTGAGCTTTTTGTTTTTATCCCACTGGCACCAGTATGAGATAAGGGGTCAGGTGGTAGTTTGCTAGTATGATAAATTGTATATATGATATGTGAGCATTATGTGAGCATTATAATATATTACAGTTCTGTATACTGTTATGTCTTAGGTGGCCTTCAAACACTTTTTGTTTTGTGACTGGCTCCTAGCACATACGCATACTGCCTAACTAGTTTGCTTTGTGCACCTGGGATATGTTATATTTTATGTATAGTGAACTTTACTTTACGTTTTACTTTTTTTCCAATGGGTATTTAGTGTTTATCTCATGAATATGCTACTTAATTTCCACCCTGATCCAGTTGCCATAAGCAAGTCTGATTTTAAATGTTACCTGACTCCCATCAGAACAGCAGTCAATCCACCTTTAGCTGATCCAGTTGCCATAAGCAAGGTGGCCTTCTGGAGAACATTATCAACATTTAATGCGGCACATTACATTTTTTTGTATTCTACCTATCTGTGTATAATTTTATTTTATGTTTCTTTAATCCCACTTACCTATAAAGGTGGATGCGTGCTTTGTTTTTGAGATATAGGACTCAATTTAAGATCCTGATACTTACAAATCTCAATACGATGCTGCTTCGATCTACGTATTCTCACTAATACACAAATATGTCCCATATAGGCTACTATGCTCTGCAGAAGACTTACATCAAACCTCTGTTTGTACTCCTACCTCTGATGCTCGCCTTAAAGACTTCTCTACAGCTGCACCATTCCTATGGATGCCCTTGCCCTCTCTTTTAGACTTTGACCTAGTCTCCACTCCTTCAACAAATCCTTGAAAACTAATTCTTCGGGAAAGCATATCAATTAAACTGTCAATGTTTTTCCCTCCCCCCACCTTGATTCCTCTCCTGAAACTGTCATCAAAACAAAACACTAAGCCCTCAGTGAATACTTTTCTAGCAACCTACTTTTCTACCTTCATCTTTTGTGTCACTATACCCCACTTCCTCTAGCATGTAAGCTCATTGAGCAGGTCCCTCAATCCCTCTGTTCCTGTGTGTCCAACTTGTCTGGTTACAATTACGTGCTTGTTTGTCCACCCATTGTACAGCGCTGCAGAATTTGTTGGCATTTAATAAATTATAATAATTTCACAAGCCTACTACATTATGATTCACTGTATGATTTATGATTAGGTTGGAATCTACAATTTATGTAGAACAATATTTATATGTTACTATATGAGAAGACTATAGTTACTATTAAGTTGCAGACCATTATTTGTCTTCTCTGTCAATTACAATTCACATATTATAATCTTTGGGTCCATCGAATGAGAAAATCACATCCTAATCTTTGCAATTAAGTTGCATATTACTTTTTTCTTTTACAGATCTACTTTTTACTTTTGAGGAAGGGACATAGTATCTTACGCTGGTAACATACTTTCCGTTTCTGCAGCTGTGTATATAGCCCCATACTGTTTTTTATATCCTCGATTTATAAATTGAATTGAGCAATTGTCTCTGTTTTACACAAAACAAAGGTGTATCTGCTTGTTTTGTAATTCCTTTTATTGCCTTATTACTCTAAACTCTGTAGGTTTGCTCTCTTATCCCATATCATACCCTGGAGTCAGCTTGATAGCAACTTCAAATCCCCCGCAACTGTATATTCTCCTATATGTCACTGTGCACACATCACGTTTGTTTTGTGTATAGTTGTATGTCATTCATTGTTAAACCCAACAAAAAGTTAACTTTTTAAGGCATTTCTCTTAAGTTTTGATCTCTCTTTGGAACTTAACTTCTTGTTGTAAATATTTACTATTTTGAGTTAGGCCCTTTCTGTCTATGCCGACTGTGTAATGGTCACTTTATTTATTGGTTATGGTAGGGTGTGGAACTGCACTCTATCCCTTTAAGCAGTATGTAGCTGGGTGCTACTCAGACAGTCTCAGTACCAGAGATCAAAATGCTGAATAACAAAATAGAAGGAAAGTCAAGGCACTCCAAGGTACAAATCAGGCAATTTTATTGAACCCACTCCATCGCAATGTTTCGACCTACACGGTCTTTGTCAAGCTGTAGGTCGAAACGTTGCGATGGAGTGGGTTCAATAAAATTGCCTGATTTGTACCTTGGAGTGCCTTGACTTTCCTTATATTTTGTTATTCAACTTTATTTATTGGTGACTAATTGTTTTGTAACTGATCTTTTAATTCCACCTACAAAGGCAGCCCTGAATCTATCTATCTCTCTCTCTCTCTCTCTCTCTCTATCTTTCTCTATCTATTGACTATATCTTTGTCTATTTCTCTACCTGTTAACTTGATATGTGGCAGAGATCTGCTTTTAACATTAGTAAATCATGACTCACTGGGTTGTCATTAGTTTCCGTACCCTCTGTTTAATTTGAGGTTGATATGTTTTGTCTTTGCAATTTTCTGCTGAGACAGTAATGAAAGATAGCCGTCTTTCAATGTAAGACTAACATGCTGCTAAACTAAACTTAAAGCACATCAAAAAAATATGAAGAGCATAATGTTTCCTAAGTTGGTATTATGTTGTCAACTCAACTCAGAGCCAACAGTGATGACATTTGGCACCCAGAGTAATCATCATCCTATGAACTACTATCAGGAGCAGAATTCCTTGGCAGTAACTTTGCAGAGAAAGGACAGAAAGCAGTCAAAATTATTTTCAATTATATTCTTGAAATGTCTGGTAAATGGAGAATAAAGTCAATAACTGAATTTAAATTAAATTAGCATGAAATTATGTTTGATCTGTGTTACATTGATATATAAAAAGAAGAAGAGTGAGCCAGCTTCTAGACTGTAAAGAGTTCATTTAAAGATTTTTGTAATTGCTTTTTTTCTTCCCTATTTCAGTAAACTATATTATTGTGATCGAGCGTTTCTTAATATAGCTAACTAGGTCAAATGAAACAATAAAGAAGGGGGAAAAAAAGAAGATATTTTTGGAAGTTAACGACCATTATGAAATTAATTGTGTGTAACGGAAAACTGCACAGATTTTCTAAAAATTGCAAATAGGTAGATTTTGTTTTATTGTTTTAATGTGTGCATTCATCCACAACCTTTATCTTGGCACAGAAGCTTCACTGAGAGATACAGTGATACCAAAAAGCAGGCAATCAAGAAAAATGATTATTAATCAATAGAGCTATTTATTTGTCTCTCGAGTTTTTGTTCCCTATTATTTTTCTCTTTCTCTCTTCCTGCACTGAACCTCAATGATTCCTATTATTTGACATCATCTAGCTTGCTAGACTCTTTAGGTATTACCGACATGGAGGGTGATACTTTTAAATGGAAGCCTGCTAGACCTATGTATGCTGACAGCATGACATCTGAGTAGACTACTTTGAGTCCTAACCAGCTCATTTCCAGCCTAAAAGAAACTTTTTGGTGCCAGTGGCATGGGCACTTTCTAGACACTTTGGGGAACCAAAGTTACGGAAGCCAGCTAAACACTTTTGGATACTGTTTTAACCAATGCCTGCTTGACACTTTTATTTGCTTAAGGCATGAAATAATTATAGACATGTTTTGGTGTCGACAACATGGTGCTTGTTTTAGATGCCAACAGTATGGACCAATACCAGTGCCAAAATTTTAGCCTGCATTATTTTTTTACTGCAATCATGCTGCTTTATAATTAATAACTGCTACTCTATCTTTAATAGTGATTTCCCCATCCTGAGGAGTGAGCTGAGCATGGTTTTCCAATGGCATGTCCTACTTGGTTGTTACTCCTCCTCTTTAATGCTGATTGGCTGTTGGTCCAGTACCTCAAATGCTATTCATTCATCATCCTGCTGACTCACTAACTCAGCACGAGGGTAATTATATGGTGGCTGGCCAGTGCTTGGTATCCAGCCTCTACATTAAATAGTTAAAATATAAAAAAATAACTAGATAAAGATACCTGTAAAATAAAAAGCATACCATAATAAGTCTTTTTTCTACTAACTCTTTTTTCTTCAGCCCCGAAAAAGGTCAAATTAAAATGTATAATAACTGACTTAACTAATGAAAATAAAATAAAAAATGTTTTGTATAAAAATTAAAATTTAGAATAACTGACTCAAGTAATGAAAAAAAAATAATAATAATAATGTTTGACCTATGATTTTTTATTTTATTTTACATTTGTATTAATTGTGTTGGTTATTATGGATTATAATTTGCCTTTATTTGTGGATGAAGAAATGAAAAGTTACAAGAAAGAAGACTTACTGATGGTAAGTATACATTTTATTTCACATTAATTTATGGCTCCACCTCCCCAATTTTAGAGTAAGGGCAGGTTTCATCATTTATTTTTAATGGGGGTGGTTGAATATTAAAATAGTCCCCAGCTGCTGGCCTGACGTGAGGACAAGAGGGGCGAGGGGCATATAGCAATTCCCCTGTTTATTAAACTAATTAGTGGCAGGGGGAGGACAGTAATCTCTCAACCTCCCATTACTTATTTTATTTTATTTAAGTCTCCCACCTGATGTCCATGGGTGATGGTTAGAGACTATGCCCCCCTTTTATTTAAGTAGTTTTAAAAGTTTAGTAGACATGCTCACACCTGACACGTGATTCCCACAGCCGCCACATAATTAACCCTCGCCCTACCAAAGGTTTTTAAATACTTGCTTGCAGGCTGATAACATTGTCAGCAGTCAAATCGTTTGGATTTTTTTAAATCCATGCCTGAAACTGAGGCATCCATGCCTGGATTAGAAAATCTGTACCAAATTCAGGTCTGTTAAAGGTCTGAATTACAAGCCAATAGAAAAACATGCTTTTTATTCCTAACACTATAGTGTTCCTTTAAGTCCTGCAGTGCATGTATCTTATCAGGGGCACTCTCTCAGTGCTTCAGTGCTTTTTTCATGTAATCAGTGAAGGTGGCCAAATATCAATTCCAAATGAGCACATCTCACAGCAGGAACCAGAGGCTTGAAGAGCCTGAATATATTTGGGTATCCTGAAGCATGCATGTTCTAGATATTGGATCTAATGGCATGTACATTAACAGGTCATGGTAAATATCCCAACCACTACAACTTATTCTATGGTCTAAATAGTCATGGGGTGTAGTCCCCTCAATTTTTGTTAAACTGTTATTCAACATCAGGGCTTTATTGACACCACAATTAGGAGCCCATTTGTGGGCACCAAGATAACGTAGAAGTTTAGTTTCTGCACACTCCATGAATATCTGTACAGATAATGCAAAAAATATAATATTCACATTACCAAAGTGGCAGCAGTAAAGCCACACTTTGGGTGCTGTGAGAGCTGCAGTTATCCTTAAAGGGGCTCTCCAGTGCCAGGAAAACAAACCGGTTTCCTGGCACTGCAGGTTCCTTCTTCCTCTCACCCCCCATCCCAAGTTGCTCTAAATCTAGAGCGGACACCTGGATGTTCGGGTTCGCCGAGTTCAGCCAAACTTTGTCATAAAGTTCGAGTTCGGGCTCGAACTTGTCCCAAACGTGACCCCAAACCCGAACCACATTGAAGTCAATGGGGACCCGAACTTTTGGGCACTAAAATGCCTCTAAAAAAGTAATGTAAAGGGCTAGAGGGCTGCAAAAGGAAGTAAAATGGGGGTAAGAGTAGGACAAGTGCCCTGCAAACAAATGTGGATAGGGAAATAACTTAAAATAACATAAAATAAGCAGCCGCTTAGTAGATAACTCCCTAATTCCCACGGTATTAGGGAGCTATCTACCAAAAGGCTGAAAGACCTAAATTGGTCTTTCAGCCACATTTACTAATACTAAGTAAATCATGACCCCTTATGAAAACTGCAATAATTACACTGGCAGGGTTAAGGGTAGTGGGAGTTGGCACTCAGACCACTCAAATGGGCAGAAGTGGTCTAGGTGCCTAGAGTGTGCCTTTAATTTTGGATCCCACTCCTGTCCAGCTTCACCTTAGTTTTGGATCCTTCTAGCTCATTGGTTTAGAGATGCAGTTTTTATCAGACTGCTTGAAAAGAGTTTGACGTAAACTGGAGGGGTTGCATCCAAGCACTAATTACATCATGACCACTTCAATGCTGGTTGTAGTAGTTATGGTGCTTAATGGTCCCTTAAAAAACAATACATTTGAATTTTGTTTAAAGTTTTGCTTTAATGCATCTAATAATGCATCAATATAGGAAGTTTAGCGTAATGCTCCAGCCATGAAGTTAACTATTCATGCACCATTGTTTTTAGTTGTTATCAGTCAGTGTTTTTCAAAGTAAATATTGGTTACTCGGAAGAAAAATGCAATATTTAAAATGACTCATTAAAGTTTATTGTTGCGGAATACAGAATCCTCATCATCACCATTCATCATTTCCAAAACGACTATGAGCATCGATATTTTATTGGACACTATACTTTGTTTCCAGAACCCATCCTTGATCTGCTTTTAGAGATTAGGAGCTCATGCTGTGTTCTTTAATCAGCTTTTTATAATACTGGTATTCAAGTGGCTACATAAAATTCTTTGGAGCATGCATGAAGTTTGTGATGGTTTAATACCCCATTTAAGTTTTGCTCCAAAAATAAACCTAAAAGATTATATCTGCTGGATTACTTTTTTTATATCAACATGAAACCTTGCTATTCTACCGCGTCTACAATATCAGAAAATCATGATTATGATCTTGAAATTGTTAGCCTTGTTCACTGTTTAGTGTACCACCAGAGACTTATTTTTCCAGCTCTGTAGTACAGTATACAGCTTGCTGTGCATTATTATAGGATATTATATCATAAGCTTTCTCCGGTAGGTCATCATCATGCTACCAACACCCGAGAATTGTTTAATACAAATACTTAATCCAAAATGCTTAGAGTTACTGCTTAGATGATTTAGCTTGTTCCTTCTATTTGGTGTATTCATAATCCCTTGGTTCTGACTTTGGTATGAAGTTTTGTGTCCTAGCATATGTGTTATGATAATGATATTGACCTGATTGAACTTTGCCACCCACTGTTTGATTTTGTCTGACTAAGCTTTTTGTCGATAATTGGATTAATTTCCTGTTGACTTTTTAGTGGTTGTGAAGGTCTCAAAGAAAAATGGGGTTGACCCAAGATGATGCTTATGCAGTCCAGAAATCTTGCTAAGCAACTTGTAGAATATATATATATGTAAACCATTTTAACATTTATTTTAGGTTTCACCAATTGAATGTACAAGGTGATATGTTCTCAAAGTTATTCTAAAACATTCTGGTTAAAAAAGTCTGGTTTCGACTTTGGTTTTAATTTCTATACATACCCAACTATGACATATTCACTGCAGCCCGAGGCCCAATATACAAGAAATAAACTTAGCAAACTTAGATATACCATTTGTGTATGTATGCATGCTAGGTTGAGTGCAGCCTACCTTATTTAATTTGTATGTTTATATATTTGAAAGTCCAGGCCAACTGTTGGTTCCTGTTTAATCTATGATCTTTGGAGGCTGTATTTCTCAAGTAAGTGGGTTAATCTCATAAGAGCAGGCAAAAGGTTGCTAACATATGACCAAATATGACAACAATTGTGGTATGTTAGTATTGTGGCAGGCCCATGAAATATGTGAGTATGTATTATTTTTGTCTGAGTCAGGTGTTTTGGATTTTTTTAATAAATAAATATTTTTTGTGTATGTGTACATATATATATTTAATTACCAGAACTCTACAACTGATATAGATATATATATACCCCAAAAGTTCTTGAAATATCTTCCATCAACTTTGCAACATTCCTTAAACCTGTCCATAATGTCCATATGTAATGTCCATAAATATAATTTGTTCACTGTCTGGGGCTTCCTCTGAAAAACCTTATTCTTTACTACATCCCAAAAAAAGAAGTCCATTGGTGTTATGTCGGGTGCAAAAGTATAATGAGGAGGGGCCCCATCTTGTTGGAAGAGCAATACAGCAAAGTTAGCCCTGGTTCGGCGTTGTGTTACTAACACGTTGCGCAACAAGTTTATGTAAGTGTTACTATTTACAGTTATATCTGAGAAAACTGGTCATACAACACCTTTGCTGGACAGTGCACCCCACACTGTGATGCCTGACTGGTTCAGGCAAATTGTGATAGTCAAATTAAGATTTTCATTTGACCAATACGCACAGTTATGCCTGTGCACGTGGCCTGACAATTTAAAATAAGAAGCCTCACCTGACCAGATGATCTTATCAAAGAGGTCTAGTTTTAGAGGTTTGGTAATGCATCATCTCACAGAATTGCAGCCAGTGGTCTGGGTCTTCCTCCAGGAGACCATGTAACATTCTTGGACGGTACAATTTAAATTTACACAATAAGTGTTGCACGGATGTTTTTTGGATAGCTGATGAGACGCATGTCGTATGGTCTTTTTAGGACTGTTCACAATTGGCAAAGTGACTCTCATCTCATTTTTCTCTGTCATAGACATCCTAGGATGTCCACATTTCAGTGCATTAACTACTGCACCCATTGCTTCAAATTTATCTCTAATACGATAAATTGTCAGACGTGTTGGTGGAGTGTCAAATACTTATTGCTACTCTTTGCACATCCGCTTGTCATTTTCAGTTTACAAGTGCAGCTTTAGAATCCACTTTGCTGTCAGCATTCCCAATAACAGTAAAGAAAAATTATTATTTTATCTGCTTTCCACTATTCTTTCCAAGTGCTGCACTAATATTTAAATACAAATACAAAAAGAGAAGTCCTGTGCTCAATCCCATCACTTCTGGGCAACAGCAATGACCACAGTACACATCAGCCCCAATATATAGTTAAAAATCAAAGAAAAATTAATCCCCATGTATATTTAGACAAATGTAGGTCATTTAGTTACTCCAATGGCCACTAATATTTAAATGTCTGAAATTTAACAGCAATTTTTTTGTGTATCAGTGTGTATGTGTACCCATATACTATGTTGTGATGTATTCAAATGATTCAAATGACTAAGTTGTCCTATTGAGGATAGGACAGGAACAAAAACACTGAGGGAGGATGGTGTAGGGCATTTATACCCTTATTTAAATTGATTCCTGTCTAATTAGAGAGAGGGAGGAGTTACCCATTGTTGTGCTGCCATGGATTTGGCCAATATATATATATATATATATATATATATATATATATATATATAAATATATACAAAATACAGAATCCAGCGCACTCGCTTATTCACTAAACAATGATTTCAAATCTTAGATATTGTAATAGTCTTATTTAAAAAAAAAAACTCACGTAGGCAAAATATAATGGGGGTTTAGTTACATTATATGATCATATATTGCATAAGCCTGCCACAACGTCAATGTACCCCATTCTTGGCAGGTCCTACTCTAGCAGCCTAATGCCTGCTCTTATGAGATGAATCCACTTACTTGGGAAATACTTCCTCCTGGGACTCTCTGCAGGTTAAGGCTAAATAGGGTCCTGGAATGAGATACCTGTAACAGGGAGGGGTGCAAAACCAAGGAGTTGGCCTGGGACTCCCAAATATATAAAAGAAACCAAGAGGGCTGCACTCTATAATGTATGCATGTTCAGGTGAGTGCAGCCCTCTTGGTTTCTTTTATGTATATATATCAGTTGGAGAGTTCCATTAATTCATTTGAAACTGGGAGCATATGAGTTTTTCAAACTCCCAGGCAGCACTTCCAAGTCCTGCCTGACCGAATTAAAAAATTATAATTCACGAGCATCCCGGAAATAATTTAGAAAAACAAATAAAACTTGGAAGATATCTGGCTGTCAAAAATGACAAGTGTGTTGTGCCCAGACCCCCAGCACTGCATTTATTACTTGTTAAAAATCCGTCTGAAGTTTTGGGGATTTTCTGCTTTAATAAGTTGAAATAGTAACTATATATAATTTATGTTTCACTCAAGTTTTAATGTAGTGCAATAACACAGTTTTATTAAACTATGAAAGAAGAGATAAAAATGATTAATTTCAATACTGTAGGAAAAAGATTACAATAAAACTTTGATAATCTGACCATTCTGTATTTTTTTGTAGGGATTCTGCTTTTGTATTGTGCAGGCTATTTTAATATGAGCTCTGCCTCTAAAGGTATCTCAGAGCATGAGTTTTGGAATATCCAGCAGGTCGTTTTTCCTTTTGAATAAGTTATTCATTTGAAAAAGCTGTTGGGATTCTGGTACTTTGCCTGCCCCCCATTACCTTCTCTGTGACCACTGTGTCCCTGTTGCCATTCTTGCAAACTTTGGCTGTCTGTTTTGATTACATTCCAAGTGCCAGCGGACCTGCAGATCACTTAAGTAATGGGGTCAAAATGAAAATGAAATGATTTTTGAAGCCTCGGAAGTGATATTTTGCCTCATTAAAATGATAAAATATATTTCTGTCAGCTGGATTAAAACCAGCAATTAGGTTCTTGGCTACAGTAGCTCAAGAGTATGTCAAAAATCATATGGGACTTCTATTAAAGTCCACAAAATTATGCATATCCTCCGAGGGGTATGTTGTTTATTCTGTGTTCATCATTCCAAAGGGCTGAAGTCCATCAATCGAGGGCAAAGTTTTAAGGGTGAGGTCATAGCATTTAGTTATTAATACGCTGACAGTTTGTTTTTTTCATTTTTCAAAAGTATGTTTGCGTTTGTCAGTCTGAGTGTTTGTGTATATACACATTTTTTCTCTTGAAAGTTGAGACAATCTCTCTTTTTTTGTTTTATATGCTTGCTAACTACTCGTATCCTTCCCCATATCTCTGGAGCAAACAAGAGAAGGCATGACATTACTAGGAGGGTTTCCATTTAAGTATGTGAAAGACCATGTATGTGTTTCTTCTACAACATTTAGCTTTAACTGCAGACAGTCATAATTTTTTATTAAACAATATTTATTATTATTTAAACTAAAATATTACATGTATAATAACCAACATGCATTATTTTTTTGTAAAGTGTGTATAACTGTGTCAATCCTAAATAATAAAATATAAAAAGATACTCACTGTTAAAGATCATTTTACTTTACAAACATCATCACATAAATTATTATCTTGCAATATTGGCACTCAACTTACTATCGAAGAGAAGAGAGACATCCCGAGTGCGCAGCCCTGGTATGGACCGTCACAAGAATCCCCCTGGAGAGATGAAACTAATTTGTAAGCAGCCCAGAGTTCCAGAGTTTAAGGTGATCTACCCACTGGCTACAAGAGACATGCAGCTATGGTAACCAGCAAGATGGAGGGATTTTTTTAGAATAGGAACAGAGTGGAGTAGGGTTCAGCTGAAGGATGCCGTTATTTAGATATTTATAACGAAAACTATTCCATATTGGACAGTGTATTGAATACTGCTAATTATTACAGGCCAACAACTATAAAATGCATATAAGGAGTGTTAATACCCGGTGGGGTTATTTCATGAAAGCTTGCTCTATGGCTTATATTCCTTTTCTATTGGGCTTCTCACACCTTGCCCCTTCGTCAAACCCTGCCCTAAATACATGAAAATTAAATTGAAATATTTTGTCTTCCTCTGACAAAACTGTCTACAGTTCACTCCAAACTACATATCCTTTCTAATCATGAAGTGAAATACTCTTTTCCCAACACCTATAAACTTGTTTTTGTCTCTCCTTCTCACCTCAGAACTACAAAGCTTCGACAGAGCCACCATTCTTATGGGACTATCCTTGGCCTCTCAAGTTTTCTCTCAGTTTCTATTTTTTTAATACAGTTCCTAAATATCCATTACTATAGGGAAACTACTACCCACAGTCTCTTCCATTGTTTCACCTTGTCTTGTCTATTGTCTGCTCTAACATATTTGATCCTTATAGTTTTTCACCAAGTGACATACCTACTCTTCTAGATATTCAATTTTTACATTTTCTGCAACCCTACCAAGTCTTGTCTAGGCAACATGTTCATGCGAGCAGTTCCTGCATCCTCCTATATGGTCGTATTACTGTGGCCTCTATACCGCATCGTAGAATCTGTTGGGTGCTTATGTATAATTTTAAAAATTTGAATCACAACATGTACACTCAGCTATATGGTTTAACACATAGCATTTGTGTTAATATACACTGTGGCCATTGACCAAGATCACTCAGTAGTCCTGTGTATTTAGTATGCACATTTATTTTTTTTCCCTGGGTTTTACTAACTAAATGCAAAATTAAATTGGGTTAACGTGATCAGATATGTTTCCTCATAGCCTTTTTAAAAGCAATGTTACATATTGCTTGAACCAAATTACCCTCTAGTAGTCAGAGAGTGATAGTACATGGTGTATATCTTGGATTTTCCTAAAATTAGCTTGTTTCACTGTGTAATTGACCTGTCTAGCAGAGCGATGTTTATTTTAGTCTATCACTGTTTCCTAATCCTCCTGAAATTACCGGTCTTACCTTGCATTGTGAGTCATATAATTTCCTCAGTTATGATTATAAGTGTTACACTATATAAGTACATACACGCACATGTACATACAAAGTTGTATGAGTGATATTGAATTCTTCTAGTCATTGCTTATCTTAAAAACATAACAGTTTTTTTTTATAGCGTGCATACCTGTTTTTTACTTTAAATAAAATCACATATGTTGTGATTTGGGTATTAAAACATTTATTTTTTTGCAACATTTTCTTTATATAGCATCAACATATCTTTCACAGCTGAATAATGCAAAAGCAAAAATAAATACATTAACCAAATGTAAAGTTATGAATGGTGATGTGGGGCCAGCACGAAGACGTCAAAAATTTGGTATAATTGTACTAGAATGTATTGACTCAAGTGAGGCAGATATATTACAAGATATTGCAACATGTTAACAACTTTTAAAATCATAGTATGTAAGTGGTATAATTGTAATGTATGTGTAATTGTAAAAGTACATGTGTAACACGATTTGCATTTTCAGACAAAGTGCTACGTAGTAGTCATGGCAACTTCGAGGCAACTTGCAAGAAACAGTCTACAATAAGTGCATACATGATAACTGGTATTATACATATAGATTATACAGCATGTACATTGGTCAAAATAAATCAAGCATGAAATAAAACTCAGTAATAGTGATGTCGCGAATATAACATTTTCGGTTCGCGAACGGCGAACGTGAACTTCCGCAAATGTTCGCGAACAGGCGAACCGGCGCGAACCGCCATAGACTTCAATAGGCAGGCGCATTTTAAAACCCACAGGGACTCTTTCTGGCCACAATAGTGATGGAAAAGTTTTTCAAGGGGACTAACACCTGGACTGTGGCATGCCGGAGGGGGATCCATGGCAAAACTCCCATGGAAAATTACATAGTTGATGCACAGTCTGGTTTTAATCCATAAAGGGCATAAATCACCTAACATTCCTAAATTGTTTGGAATAACGTGCTTTAAAACATCAGGTATGATGTTGTAACGATCAGGTAGTGTAAGGGTTACGCCCGCTTCACAGTGACAGACCAAACTCCCCGTTTAACGCACCGCAAACAACCGCAAACAGTCCATTTGCACAACCGCAAACTCCCCATTTGCACAAGGTTGGATACCAAGCTAGCCATGTCCCGTTCCTTGTCCTCACTGATGTCATTGAAGGTCTCTTCCTCCACCCAGCCACGTACAATACCAAGGGTCCCCGAAAGGTGACAGCAAGCCCCTTGGGACGCCTGCTGTGTTTGGTCTTCCACCTCCTCAAAACCACCTTCCACCTCTGACTCCTCTTCTTCAGACTCCTCTCTCTGTGTTGCCTCTCTCTGTGTTATTATAAGGTGTATTAAGTAGTACTATTCCTATCAGTTTAATCCCTGTTACTTCCCCTATCATGGGACGTGTATATGGCATCGATTTTAGGAACTGGGAGATGGAAAAAGATGCTTGGTCGGTCCTCCTACTTCAAATTTGGGGCACTGCGCGTGCAATCTAATGTGCCACCAGATAGGAGTGGTGTGTTAAGTAGTCCCCCTCATCAGGCCTTTTTTAGTCGAATGTATCGCCCACTGTCAGTCCCTTTGGGATCCATCCCTCATTCATCTTAATAAAGGTGAGGTAATCTAGACTTTTTTGACCTAGGCGACTTCTCTTCTCAGTGACAATACCTCCTGCTGCACTGAAGGTCCTTTCTGACAGGACACTTGAAGCGGGGCAGGCAAGAAGTTCTATCGCAAATTGGGATAGCTCAGGCCACAGGTCAAGCCTGCACACCCAGTAGTCAAGGGGTTCATCGCTCCTCAGAGTGTCGATATCTGCAGTTAAGGCGAGTGTAAAGCATACTTTTTAATTGATTTTGGAACTGCTGCATCCTTTCCGACTAGCGGTAATTCGGTAACATTCCAGGCACTTTCTGCTTATACCGGGGGTCTAGTAGAGTGGACACCCAGTACAGGTCATTCTCCTTCAGCCTTTTTACACGAGGGTCCCTCAACAGGCACGACAGCATGAAAGTCCCCATTTGCACAAGGTTGGATGCCGAGCCACTCATGTCCCGTTCCTAGTCCTCAGTGATCTCACTGAAGGTATGTTCTTCCCCCAGCCACGTACAACACCACGAGTACCAGATAGGTGACAACAAGCACCCTGGGATGCCTGTTGTGGTTGGTCTTCCTCCTCCTCCTCAAAGCCACATTCCTCCTCTGACTCCTCTTCCTCACAATCCTCTTCCAGCGTTGCCGCAGGTCCAGCAAGCGATGCTGATAAGGCTGTTTCTGGTGGTGATGGTGACCACAACTCTTCCTCTTCACGCTCATCTACGGTCTGATCCAGCACTCTTCGCAGGGCACACTCCAGGAAGAAAACAAATGGTATGATGTCGCTGATGGTGCCTTCGGTGCGACTGACTAGGTTTGTCACCTTCTCAAAAGGACGCATGAGCCTACAGGCATTGCACATGAGCGTCCAGTAACATGGCAAAAAAATTCCCAGCTCCGCAGAGGCTGTCCTAGCACCCCGGTCATACAAATACTCGTTAACGGCTTTTTCTTGTTGGAGCAGGCAGTCGAACATTAGGAGTGCTGAATTCCAACGTGTTGGGCTGTCGCAAATCAAGCGCCTCACTGGCATGTTGTTTCGCCACTGGATATCGGAAAAGTGTGCCATGGCCGTGTAGGTCCTGTAAGCCTGGGTACTTATGCACAAAGCGTTGTACGATCAGATTACACACATGTGCCATGCACGGCACATGTGTCAACTTGCCCAAATTCAATGCCGCCAACAAATTTCTTCCGTTGTCACAAACCACTTGGCCGATCTCCAGTTGGTGCGGAGTCAGCCTGCATTCAGGGTGGACAGGAGTGCTGGTCCGGTGTGACTCTCTGCTTTCAGGCAAGTCAACCCCAAGACGGCGTGACACTGCCGTATCCGGGATGTGGAATAGTTCCTGGGGGTGCCGTTGATGTGGTGCAAGATGCAGCAGCAGAAGAGGACTCAGCCGAGGAGGTTATGGAAGAGGATGGAGTAGGAGGAGTAGAGGAGGTGGCAGCAGGCCTGCCTGCAAGTCGTGGCGGTGTCACCAACTCCTCTGCAGAGCCACGCATTCCATGCTTGGCAGTCGTCAGCAGGTTTACCCAATGCACAGTGTAGGTGATATACCTGCCCTGACCATGCTTTGCAGACCAGGTATCAGTGGTCAGATGGACCCTTGCCCCAACACTGTGTGCCAGACATGCCATTACTTCCTTTTGCACAATCGAGTACAGGTTGGGGATTGCCTTTTGTGCAAAGAAATTTTGTCCGGGTACCTTCCACTGCGGTGTCCCAATAGCTACAAATTTTTGGAACGCCTCAGACTCCACCAGCTTGTATGGTAAAAGCTGGCGGGCTAAGAGTTCAGTCAAGCCAGCTGTCAGACGCTGGGCAAGGGGGTGACTTTGTGACATTGGCTTCTTACGCTCAAACATGTCCTTGACAGACACATGACTGTGGGCAGATGAGCGGGAACTGCTCAAGGCGAGAGACGGAGTGGCGGATGGTTAAGAGGGGGCAAGGAGGACAGCAGTGGTTGACGTGGCTGAAGATGCTGGACCAGGAGGAGGATGGCGGCTTTGAGTTTGTTTGCTGCTTGTACTCATGTGTTGATCCCATAGGCATTTGTGATGTGCGATCATACCTTCACAAAGCAGTTGTACCTAGGTGGGTGTTGGACTTCCCACAACTCAGTTTCTTTTGGCACAGGTTGCAAATGGCATCGCTGTTGTCAGAGGCAGACACACAAAAAAAATCCACACTGCTGAGCTCTGCAATGACGGCATTCTGGTGGTGGCAACAGCATGCGTTGATTGGCGTGCTGTCTGGCTGACCCCGGGTGTCGATGCATGCTATCTGACTGTGCCACTAGCTCCTTACGACGACCTCCCCCTGCTTCCAACTCGTCTCCTCCTCCTCCTCTCTGTCTCCCCTTTTCCTCTGTTCTTCTTCTCTTTTAGTGGGCACCCACGTGACATCCACGGACACATCGTCATCATCAACCGCTTCACTTGTATCTGACAACTCAGCAAAGGAAGCAGCAGCAGGTACAACATCATCATCATCACACCGTACGTCCATGTGTGTAATGCTGCCTGACTGAGACATATCCCTGTTATCTACATCCTCTGGCAATAATGCTTGTGCATCACTCATTTCTACCAACTGATGTGTAAATAACTCCTCTGACATACCAAGTGAAGCAGCTGTGGTGCTAGTGTTGGTGATGGCGGCAGGCGGGCGAGTGGTAACTTGAGAGGTGCCCGAAGCTAAGCTGGAGGAGGATGGTGCGTTAAGGTTCCGAGCGGAAGCTGTAGAAGATTGGGTGTCCTGTGTTAGCCAGTCAACTATGTCCTCAGAACTTTTCGAGTTCAGGGTACGTGGCCAAAGGTTATCACAGCACCACGACTACGACGGCCCCTGTGGGGTGGCCTGCCTCTTCTTGTCATTTTTTTTTCGATTAGTGGTACTATGCGTGCAAGCTACTGTGACAACAGATATGAGTGGCACTGTGCACTGGCAGAAGTTGGCAGAGTAGACGCTGTAGGCCTGACACACACGCTTGCATACAACTAACTGCTATTCAATCTATTACAGTCAAAAATGTTTTATTTTTTTTCAATGTACACTACTGTTACACCAGATATGAGTTGCACTGGTGTGACACTGTGCCCTGGCAGGCCCTGAAACACACACGCGTGAAGGAAACTGACTGCTATTATTTCACAGTCAAAAAAGTTTTTTTTTTAAATGCAAGCTATTGTGACACCAGTGAGTGAGTGGTGGCACTGGGCAGGCCCTGAAACGCACACATGTGAAGGAAACTGATTGCTATTATATTACAATCAAAAAAGTTTTTTTTTTTTTTTTTTAAATGCAAGCTATTGTGACACCAGTGAGTGAGTGGTGGCACTGGGCAAGTGGGCACAGTATACGCTGTGAGCCTGACACACACGCTGGCAGGCAGGCAACTGCAATTAGATTACACAGGGAAAAAAAAGACTGATGTTCTAGCCCTAAAAAGGGCTTTTTGGGGTGCTGTCCTTACAGCAGAGATCAGATGAGTCCTTCAGGACTGTAGTGGACACTGAATACCCTAGCCTAGCTATCAATTTCCCTATTAAATAAGCAGCCGCACACTGTCCCTCCTCTCACAAAGAATGCAGCTTCAGAATGAATCTAAAATGGATGCTGTCCAGGAGGTGGGAGGGTCTGGGAGGGAGAGTCTGCTGCTGATTGTCTGGAGTGTCTGCTGACTGTGAGGTACAGGGTCAAAGTTTACTTGATGACAAATAGGGGGCGGACCGAACATCGCATATGTTCGCCATCAGTGGCGAACGCGAACAAGCTATGTTCGCCAGGAACTATTCGCCAGCGAACCGTTCGGGACATCACTACTCAGTAAGTAATTTGTTTTATTTGAATTTTTTTTTGTGATAGTAAGAGATAGTCCAGAGAGGGTGTTTAGTGCACCATTTACAGTCACTCCAGTCTTGTGAAAAGAAACACATGAACACATTTAACCTGGTAATTGTATCTTAACTGCAAACCTTGCGCTTACAGGATTAACATTAGAAATATATTTTTAAACAAATTGAGGTTTTTTTAGTTACCTCCAATGGCCATGAGAGGATAAGCCCACCTGCCAACGTCAAGGCAGACCCCTCCAGGTGGGTCCTAACTCTAACCATTCACCTTGCTTCCTTGAGCTTCTGGCAAAGATCTCTAATGAGACAGAAAGGGGTATTTTTTATATACACCCCTATATAATATTATCAGTTAATAGGGAACACATGTTTGTCTTTGGTTTTGACGTACAAACATACCCCACTACCCTTCTTGTTTTTCCTATCTTTTCTACATAACGTGTACCCATTTAAGTTAACTGCCCAGTCATGTGTCTCATCCCACCATGTTTCTATTATGCCTATTATATCATATTGTTTAGTGTATGCTATTGCCTCTAGTTCCTCTATTTTGTTATAGTCCTTGCATTAGTAATCATACATTTAATATTACCATTTGTACTTTTTGTGAATTTTCATCAATATTACTTACCTCCTCTGTTCTGAGCTTTCCCTTCCCCCCATCTTCACCCCCTTTATTCTGAGCTAAAGCCCATCTCCTTTCTATCCTAATACTAGTTTAAAATCGCCTTCAACCTTCTAGCCATCCTATCCCCCAGCACAGCAGACCCTCTTCTGTTTAGGTGCAATCCAGCACGACTATACAGGTTGTAGCCAAGTGCAAAATCGGCCCAGTTCTCTAAAAACCCCAAACCCTCTTTTCTGCACCAAGACTTCAGCCCCGCATTGACCTCTCTAATCTCCCGCTGCCTTTCTGCTGTACCGCGCGGCACAGGTAATATTTCTTAAAATATTACCTTGGAGGTCCTTTTCTTACTTCCTAGTTCCCTGAACTCATTATTTAAGATCTTCCATTTTCCTCTGACTTTTTTCATTGGTACCAATATGGACCATGACAGCTGGGTCATCCCCAGCCCCTCCCAATAATCCCTCCACTCTGTCGGCAACATGCCAGATCCAAGCACCCAGAAGACAGCAAACTGTCCGGTTGAGTTGATTAGAGCGGCAGATTACCCTATCTACTCTCTTAATAATAGAGTCCCCTACCACCACAACCTGTCTAGACTTCCTTACCCTAACCCCACCCGTACTAGAGGGGCTGTTCCCATGGTTGTTAGAAGGAACAGCTTCCTGCAGTACAGCTACTCCTGAGCTGATGCTCCCAACATCTTCCCTCAAACGGGCAAATCTATTAGGAACAGATCAGCCTGCAAAATAAAAAATAACGTGCTAATATAATTGCTAGAGATGGGTAAAGATTGTATCTTCTATTGTAAGTTAAGTTGACCTTACCTTTTACACCATGGAATAAAGGAGCTCAATAAGTTAGGTTAGGAGAGTCAGAAAATTGCTAAATAGCACATGGTTTAATTTTGTTGTAAGGACAAAATACAATGTGGCTACCTTTAAGTTACCTTATTCTCCTGTAGAAAAGATCTTCAAAAAGCTTGCAAATTCCCCAGTTCTCTTTTGGGAAATCTGGTCATTCATTCATGCTTAATTTATAAAAATTAAGCTCTAGCCCTTAATTGCTTCATAGATTGTTTATTTGGGGGCATAAATTGAACACTTAGGCTGAAATAAAGGCTGTGCTTTTTGATTAGATGCTTTGCTTTTCTCTACAAGTAGACCCTGTCATGAAACTTGGAAAGTATAGTATAGCTATACCTGCTCCAGAGATTATTTCAAAAATCTGCTTTGTTAGAACTTTGTAAATGTATTATTTTAATTAGCTTTGTGCAGACGGAAATTCCTAAACACATAGTATCTTAATAAAGTGCTTTAGTGGTTCTTTTGATCGCACCTCAACTAAAATTCCTGATGATTTTGAGCAACTTGATAATCAGGTTATATAAAAAACAAGTGTGTTTCATTTGATTGCTTTAGTATTATTCTATGCTGCATTTTATATTACGTTTACTTCCAACTGTTCACTTCCAAAAGGTCCATCAATAAGATTAATGATACTAATAAGTATTATAATGATCATCATAATAGTTTTTCAAAAATGTTCTTGGTTCTAAATGTTAATAATGCTCAACCAAATTCTATAAATTTTATCTAGCTCGCAAACATGCAAAAATGATTGATGTAATAGAAATCAAATCTATGACCAAGAAGCGCTATAGCGAGTTACCGTGTGCTTTTAGAAGAACCACAATTTCTATGAAAATTGGCAGATTCAGACATTCTGGGTCTGAATCCTGAATCACCGAACCACAATAGACAAAATTCTTCTATTAATTAGTTAATTCTGATAAATTTATAAAATTGGTAACTTATGTGGGACATAATAGGTCAGGGGTAGGCAACCTTCGGCTCTACAGATGTTGTGGACTACATCTCCCTTGATGCTTTGCCAGCAATATGGCTGTAAAAGCATTATGGGAGATGTAGTCCAAAACATCTGTAGAGCCGAAGGTTGCCTACCCCTGTAATAGGTGGATATTTATCAGTAAAAATTAGGGAGCTGTTGTGTTTAGTAGTTAGCTTCCTTATTTTGGTATCATTAACCCCTTTGTGACCGTGTACGTACAGGGTACGTCAGCCAAAAAACGGTTGTGAACGACCGCTGCCGTACCCTGTACGTCCGCGGCCAAAATGAGCGCTGAAAGCGATCATGATTGCTTCTAGCTGCTTTAAGGGTATTAAATGATGCCTCGATGTCGAGACATTGTGGAAAACCCCACCTCACTGCTGGGCATCCGAGTGATCACTCCCTCTGGAGCGATCACTTCCCGGTTGCCGCAAGTGGCGCCCGGCATTGTAGTGCAGAGCATCAGAAGCCTTCAGGCAGGCTTCTGATGCTCTGCCTGTACTGAGTACAGTACGAGAGGTCGAGGCACTCAGTAAATATAAAAAAATAAAAATAAATAATTACAGTTTTTTTTTTTTTTTAAATAACCCCTATCCTACCTCCCTCCCCATGTACTTACCGATTGCTGCCATTCCTCTGCCGGCGATCTGTCTTCTTCTGAGGGGGACTGTCTAGGCTCAGCTCAGACAGTCCCCCATCTGCAATTTAGGACCCCCAGGGGCCATGTGACTGCTCTAAAAGAGCGGTCACATGGCCACTATAGGTGTCCATGGTGCTGCCAGCAGGGGGACTGCTTGAACCGACAGGGAGTCCCCCTGCTGGTGGAAAAAGTTTAAAAACGTTTTAAATAAAATTAATAAATTAACAAATGTGTGTATATATATATGTATATATGGAATATATATATATATATATATATATATATATATCTTATGTAAAACGTCATACTAAGTGTATTTTTTATAAATATATACATATATTAATATAAAAATACACTTAGAGTAAAATTACACACGTATATATATATATATAATAACTATATATATTGTGTATATATATATTATTATAAAAATTTAATAATAATTAATTAAAAATAAATAAAACACTGTAATGTGTATATATAAAAAAATTGGCAGTATCCCTTAAAGTTTTCTATATATATATATATAGAAAAATAAGAAAAATAGGGAGCACTCACAGGTCTTCAAATAAGTAAACAGTGGTGTTTAATTATTCCATTGAATGTAAACAAAAATCGATCGACGTTTCGACCCTGCTGGGTCTTTTTCAAGATCCAAGAAAAAGACCCGGCAGGGTCGAAACATCGATCGATTTTTGTTTACATTCAATGGAATAATTAAACACCACTGTTCACTTATATGAAGACCTGTGAGTGCTCCCTATTTTTCTTATTTTTCTATACATTGGATGCCAGGGATTTAGCACCCAGGCAGGAAACCTTTATTTCTCTACAAGGAGAGTGCCAAGCGTTCATCTTATTATATATATATATATATATATATATATATATATATATATATATATATAAAATGTAATTCTATGTATATAAGGGCCGCAGACGTACCTAGTATGTACAGGGCAAATATGAGCCCTGGACTTACCTGTACTGGCGATCCGCGGCGATCGCGGTCGGGAGGTACTGACAGAGACCCCAGAAAAGATCTTTTTAGATATATATGTATGTATATGTATGTAATATAATTTATTTATTTTTTTTAACATTTATAAAAAACAAATAAAAAAGCTAACTTTGGCCAGCGTTTGTGACTAAGTGGCTACTACAAAAGACTGGACATACCTCATTTTGAATACCCTGGGTTGTCTAAATTTGAAAATGGTATACCATGTTTGGGTTATTTCACATTCCTGGGCTGCTATACTGTCTCAACGGCAACATAGGCCCAGCCAGCAAACCAATCTGGCATGATGACCATCTGTGAAAATTCCAAGTTGGAAAACTGGAATGCGCATGTTCCAAATAAGGTCTTTTAGCCCCCAGAGAACCATGCACACCTCAGGAGATGTTGCTGAAAACATATTGGGCTACTCTTTGGCAGTAACCCTTAAAGTTTTCCGTACATGTATTCTTAAATTGCTATGTGTGTCTAAAAAATCACAAATTATTATTATTTTATTTTTTAAATTTGGCATAGATTGGTGGTAAAATGGTTGCATGAAAAAAAGTTAAAATACACCAAGTTTAATACCTTAGGTTGTTTTCTTTTAAAAATATATACATGTGAAGGGTTATTCAGGGATTCCTGACAGATATTAGTGTTACAATGTAATTTTGAAAAAAAAATGGTTTGGAAATAGCAAAGTTCTTCTTGTACTTATTGCCCTATAACTTTAAAAAAAAAAGCTAAGAACATGTTAACATTGGGTATTTCTAAACTCAGGATAAAATTTAGAAACTATTTAGCATGGGTGTTTTTTGGCGGTTGTAGATGCATAACAGATTTTTGGGTGTCAAAGTTCGAAAAAGTGTGTTTTTTACATTTTGTTTTATCATATTTTATAATTTTCTTTATAGCAAATTATATGATGAAAATAATGATATCTTTAGAACGACCATTTAATGGCTAGAAGAACGGTATATAATATGTTTGGGTACAGTAAATGAGTAAGAAGAAAATTACAGCTAAACACAAACACCTGCAGAAATGTAAAGACAGTCCTGGTCCCAAATGATAAGAAAATTGAAAAGTGGTCTGGTCACTAAGGGGTTAAATAAGGCAATCACACAAAAATGTACCAAGTTAGGGAGTCATCTACAAAACAGCTGATAGACTAACATTAAGAAAAGGAATAGTCTTGATTTTTATCTTTTGGCTACTGAGTCGATAGCTCCCTAATTTGGTATCCTTCTTGGTGGATTTTCATATTTAAGGATGCCAAATAAGGTTGTTATCTATGAAACAGCTCCCTATTTTTTTTTTTAGCTGTAAACATTGAAAAACCATATCAATATACATATTTTATTTAGGGAGTTATGTACGAAAAAGAAAAAAGATAAAAAAAGGTTTGTCTTTCAACTGTTTAGTAGATAGATCCCTAATTTGGTACCCTTAAATATGGCATTCCCTCATAAGGGTACCTAAATAGGAAGCTATCTACTGAACATCTCCCCCATTCGATATCCTTAAATATGGTAATCCAACATAAGGGTACCAATTTAGGGAGCTATCTATTAAAACAAGGAGGAGATCACACAATTTGATTTGTACAAACAAAAAGAAAAAATATAATAAACTGAAAATACTGGACTAATTTCATCTGAACCGAATTGTTCAGTTGGCGAATTTATGTTTGTCCACAAAAATTCTAATTAAACTAATTTTTACACTGTGCACAAGTCTAGTAGCTAGGGCCCTAACTGGTAAGCGTTTGTTTGGTTCCATGTTTCAGTATGCCAATATGCAATTATGTCAAGGATACAGAGAATGTAGACAGCTCTGAGTCAACATTGAAGAACATATGAAAAAGTGAAGAACATCTGCCTGGGCATCTGACTATAACTCATTAATGTTTGACTTTCTACCTCAATACATAATTGTGTGGGTATGTGAACCCTTTTGCGGGCACCATGGACTATATTTGGTGGTCTATGCTCTAGAATTAAGAATTTGTTAAACTTACATACCGAGATAGAATGTTATAGAATTTATTACCCAAGACCATAGAATAACGTGAACAGTCAAGAAAGATGTCTAATAGAAAAAACATTATACATTTTTACGTGCACCCCAAAATAAAGCAAGTCTATCCATCGTAAACCATCCAATGATCCACCTTGACAAAGTATGTCTAGTGAAAATGAAGACAATTTCTCACTAATAGGTTTGACAGACTATGACTGTGAACTTGCTAGAGTCTGACTTGTTCACCCACTGTGTCTATTTGCATCATCAGCATGTACTTGCATAATCAACACTAGTTATTTTTCGTATCATCCCATTATAAAACTCAGTTAAATATGCTGGCACTGTATAAATAAATTAATTATAATAATAAGTGATGAGATTGTGTCAGCATTTTATTTATTTTTTCCTCAAGAACACAATCTGCTGCGTTCTTTTCTGCTACGATGTACAGATATAGCAACTACAACAGCTGTCCTGAAATGTCGAGTGCAGGTGAGTAGTTTTTAGATAAGTACCCTCCCCCCCTTCGGAGATCTTAAGATTTACCAGATTACGCACTCAGCTCCCAACCAGGAAACACTGTAATCATACCTACATATTTTCATTTAGATGTTGCCTGGTTATGTCTCGTGCCTCTTTTGTGTCTATTAAAACAGCTGAATGCTTCCTGCCTTCATATCAATTTACCTCATGCTGTCTAGTTCTAAAAATACTGCAACCATACTTGTAACTCTATCTGCTATTTGTGCTGTCATTATGCAATTTAAGTCGAGTTTCATACTTTGCAGAAAATCATTGATAGCAAGGAAAATATGGATACTTATACCCTGACTAAATTGGAGAAAGGGGAGTAGAGGCTAACAATTCTCAAATGTGTGAAGAAGGTACACATGACCTCTGGCAAGTGTTGTTAACCCTTTCAGTGTAAACGAGATGTGCTTTTAAATGTATCAGTACCTCTATTGGGACATACAAGTTTGAGTATGATGTTGAAGCAATTTTATAGCATAATAAGAGGGTAATATTATTTTTTTTATTAATTTTGTGGTATATACCCAATTCAAATTTGCAATTACAAAAGCAAATAAGTATAATCACATTTTGTGTGAGTAAATATAAATAAAAATAGACAGCAGGCACAACCTAAGCCTAAGGAGGATAGCATTCAAGAAACTTTAAAACAGTGTAAAAGTAAAAAATAAGCTGCCATAGTTATCCTCCAGGCTCTAATCTGTATGTGCCGCAGTCTCCAGGTCAAGCCTATTAATATCCATATATGTAAGATATAATCTCTCATAAGGATAATTATGTCATGAGGAATAATTATTTTTAATGTGGAAATATGTATTGTTACTTTGTATAACAATTTAGTTAAAAGAGGATCGTTTCACATGTACCCTTAGCCCTTAACCTACATTGTTAAATGTACAAATCCCCAATGAGGTGCATATAGGTCTCCTATCACTGTAAGCATGTTTTTCTATAGAGTATGTGTTTGTGAATGTAGGAGTACATTTGTGTGTAGTGCTGACATTTGAACACAGTGGTGTGCTTGTATGTACTGTTGACATTTGAAAGCAACAGTGTACTTGTGTGCAGTGTTTCCCTTTGAATGTTAGAGAGTATGTGTATGTAGTGTTGTAATAAGAATGCAGATGCGCATTTGTGTATAGTGCTGACGTTTGAATGCCGGAGTGTGTTTGTATATAATGTCGGTATTTTAAAACAGAAATATGCTTGCTTGTATTTAGTGTTGTATTTTGTATGCAGTGGTGCATTTGTGTTTAAATGCTGGGATGTAGGCTCATGTACAAATATTCTTTCACAGGAACAAACACACACACATACTGAGACAGATACACACTGACACAGAGATACACACACACACTGAGACACACACACACAGGTTACAATTGGCATGTTTTAGCCACCCTCCTGCTTCCATATTGTTTAGGTGCTGGCTAAGGCTGATGGGAGTCCGCATCTGGCCCAGGATCTTTTCTCCCTCCACTCTACGCATCCTCTTGTCCCTCCCCACACTATTTTGTTAGCTGAGAGGAAGAGCCCTATACTCACTTCCTCCCAGCACTAAAGCCATACTGCAATTCTGAAAGCGGCTTAGTAGCGCTCTTAGATGTGCCCAGTGGTTGATCCTAAGTGCAGTTACACCTCTGATAGTTCTGCCGCATACACACAACCACCACCATCTTTACTGCAGGATTGAAGAAGGCATCTGGCGCAGTACTGGGCACTTAAGCTTTAATCCTTGATATGGCCACTGAAGGTAGAAGCTAATGGTTTTATTTAGTCTTTCAATTAGATATCTCTGATTGCTTTAATCATATGAGAACAATTTGTTATTTTTATAAAATCTATTGTATCCTAACCTTTAATTCATTTGTTTTTCTACTACTTTCATTCCAAAGTTCTTAAAGATTGGAAATTTGTTGGGGTTTTTTTTCATGAAAAATATAAACAGTCCTGTTTTATCATTATAAATATAGAGATGCATATTATTGCAAAATGTTTCTTGTAATTATTGCAAAATAACTCAACTTGGCTGAACTTACGTTACACAGGTTTACTTGCTAAAATCAGAGTTTAAAGTTACTTTGGGAAATCATAACCGACTTTGGCCTCAATTCAATATTTTTGGATTAACTTTTCAAATGATTTAATATTCTTGGATAAAGTTTGAAAATATATATATATTTGTAAAAATATTAAGATAACAAAAATATATCATAGATGAAAAAAATATCTAAATATAACAAAACATCTAAATATTTAAATATTAAAATAATTTTTTTTATTTATTTTTTTATTTTTTTAAAAAGCTAATACAAACATATTAAATTAAGGCATAAGAGATTTTTTTTCCAGTTTGGCTATTTTGACTTTAAATTTGAAATTCACTTTGAATTCTCATTTTAGTTAATTAACCTGACAGAAATAGGTAAAGTCAATGCTGATGAAACATGGACCAGAGACAAAATTATTGTCTTTCATAAGGCCATGCAATCCTCTTTGGCTTATTATGCTTTATTTTTATGCAGTTTGCCTGCATTTATTAGCTGTGAAAAATACCTGATTGCCACCTGGAAGGATACATCGCGTGAGAACAGCATTAATGTCATGATGCCTGGTATAATGCATTTGAAGCACAAATCACACCTGTGTAAATCGCATCTTAATCGGCTGCGGGTATTTTCTTGTTGGTAATACAGTATAATAACCTAAGAATATAAAGAGACATTTTAGCCATGTGCTTACTTTAACAAAAGCACCACTGCATCAGAGAGAGAGAGGATTTGCTCATCAAACATAATCGAAACATAGAAACATAGAATGTGACGGCAGATGAGAACCATTCGGCCCATCTAGTCTGCCCAATTTTCTAAATACTTTCATTAGTCCCTGGCCTTATCTTATAGCTAGGATAGCCTTATGCCTATCCCACGCATGCTTAGTGATAATAACAGAGAAATTAACAACATCCCGAAAAGAAAAACATATTGTAGAACGGAGGAAGATGCAAAATATTGCAAAGAACATATACAATTGTATAGGAACTATATGAAACTGAGCATGCAAAAAAAATACAGGTGTCCTTTTTATATTGACAACCAGTTATAGTGATGGATGTTTCACTTTTGTATAAATGTGTCATGTAGGTATTGGACAGACTATGCAGTAATTCATTCTATGGTTAGCTACATGGGGATTTGCATTGTCATAGCTCAGTATAACAACATAAAAAATAGGAAGTATGACATAACATGGAACATAGCATGATAAATACAAAGTAGAATATATGTTCATACAGACAGAACAAAATATGTCAGGAACATGCAGTTGGTTTTAAACTGGCTCTTAGTATATAAACATTGATGTCTAATAAGGGTAGATAACACACTCCATACATAAGACACAGATAATAATTGTCTTTGTTCTTTCTGAACATAGTCATGAAGTAGTAAAAGAGACAGACAATAAATACATATTCACACTTTATTCACATCAAAATACAATAAATTCAGTTTCTCTACTGAGCCCAAAACCTCAACCTAACCATGGTCACAGTTTTGTGAGCTATTTCAGCACAACAAACTTCTGCCCAGGGAAATGTTCACAAAAATATTGTCAAGTCCTATGAGCTCCATAAAGTAAAACATCAGTTCCTGAATAAACTTTGCAATAGTATAGCGAACTCAAGCATGCACTATAAACCACATGCTATATATCTCTCACAGGGATATCAGTTGAATCCAAATTGGCTTACATGGTACAATTGGAAAGAAATTTGGCTAAACAGTTACCTATAGAAGATTGGCAGTGGGCCTTTCAATAATGGATAATGAAAGGGGAGTGTAGATGCAAAATCATGATTAGGTGGTATGTGGTTCCACAACGCCTAGCCCACATCTATTATGTCTAATTTCTTGAATGTTGGAGATTTAGCACTATAGCTGGCACCATTCGTATATGTTCTGGTCCAACTCAGTCCTCTCGTGGTTTCGGCTGAGAAATCCAAAGTTTGATATGAACAGTAGCAGATACTGTTCTCCTTCTAAGGCCTGGGCCCTACCTATTGCACATGTTTTTGGCTAACCTTAAGGCCCTAGCAAAGATATAATTTTATTTCTGCTAACCACAGCTGTTAACATGATAGCTAGTTAGTGGAAACATCTGACTCCTCCCATTTTACATTAAATCAAGCAATTATTGAATACTACACACATTTACAAGGCAATGAGCCATCGACTGAGAAGAACCATTGACAAATTTAAAAAGGTGGGTGGCAGGTATGATGGTATGAGGTTAGGGTCAGTTTATGTTTATGCCAATTTAAAAAACATATCCATCTTGTGTGATACTGCCCTTATTTTCTTGATGTGTTGTGGTTCTATGGGGGATAAAAAAAAACTATTTTTTTTTTGCATAAATGCCATGATTTGTGAATACTAAACATGCAATGTCAATGAAACTGATATTCTGAAAAGCAACCTACTCTTAGGGAAAGGTAAGGACAATAAGGCTATTCCCCATTTGTACACCTGTGTGTAAAAATGGACGGCAGACTTATTCAGATAGAAGTGCTGAAAATGTCTTGTACCCCTTCTGCCTACATTTTTGCATTGTATTGGAGGGTGGTACCCTTATCTGATAGAGGCCTGGCAAATGCTCCCTATACCCTTTGTGCAGTAAAGTGGAGGATTATATCCTAAGCCCTTAAAGGCTGGGATAATGGCTAAACCCAATGCAATGTAGGGTTTTAAAATGATGGGATCTAGGGGTTCTCACGCACCCCTATGCAAATACTGGATGACACAGGAGATGCGTAGCTGCCTACATTAAAAAGGTAATGAACCAACTTGTGTCCAATTCTTCTGGCCCTCTAAATAAAACCCCTCATAAATAGAAACATAGGTCTATTTTTCTGATGAAAATGAATATATATATATATGTATTTTTTTTTTTAATAAGTTGTCAACATGTTATACTCTACCGATCTCAATATGTTTTATTTCCCCTAAAAATGGACTATGACTATAGAAAAATAGGAGATGGATTGTATGAAAGTACCCACAGAAATCCTGGATACAGTAAGTGTGTTTTTTTTTATAGCACATGACACATTTGTAAATACTGTTTTCTGTATGTATTATATTTTATCTCTTTACATGTGCTTCGCTTTTGTGTTGCTTTTTTACATTGATGAATATTTATGGGAGGAAACGGAAAAAGGGAGCAGAAAATCAAATGAGATATATTGTGCACTGTAACTGGGATTTTCTTGTGCATAGTCTTGTTTGTGGATTTTTTTTTATTTTATTTAGTTATTCATAAAAGAAAGCACATCTTTACAGGTTTACTGATATCTCAATTTCAACGCTAACCTGTGCATTGCTGCAGGTAATTATTTCTTTAATCTGTTAAATCAATTCACTGGCAACATTGGTTGCCCATGCTTTATGCCACATAATGAAACCTGGAATAACAGTGTGTTGTCTAGGAGAAAAACACGGTTAGAAGCCTGGGGTTATTAGAATTTAGGGATGCAATGGGTTTTTTTTCACCCAGACCTAAAGAAAGAGTGTGATTTGCTGCTGTGTTCGTCTGATATGCAGTGTAATTTCTCAACAGTAATACCAGTTCAAGAATGAGTTCATTAGCTTACCCATTTTACCTACTTTACCCATGAAGCTGAAACAGTAAATGAGACCAGTGAACTCTGATACTGTGCCAGCTCACTGACTGGACCAGTCGGTAAATGTCACAGTGGTATTTTTTTCCTAAATCTATTTACATTTGGGTTCATTTGTGTCAAAACTCTCATCTCGAAATGCGGTACTTTTTATTCGTGACAGTCTGCCTATGAACTGCACTTGTTTCAGCTTCGGTTAAAAAAAAAAAAGCTGAGAAAGAAACAGCCAGTAGCCATATGAACTACATCAGCAATGGATGAAGCATCTCTACGGGAAGATAGAGAGTTAGCAGAAGAATGGATAGAAGGTCTTCTGGATAGCTCACCCTGGCAGGTTGGTGACATAAAGTCTGGGGATAAAGCAAATTATAGCAATTCTTGTGCGTGATTATAAACTAATCCTTTTGCAGGGTTTTATTCATTAATCATCATTACACTGAGGAAAAGTTAACCGTGAGTTTTTGTAGCATAATTTCATAATTTCTTTGGATAATCAGAGGATTAAAGGTTATTTGTATAAATCAAAGATTGGAGAAAAATCCACCTTTGGAATCTTAAAGAGAATATATTTCAATGACAACCTTAAAGTGTTCTGTTAAATTGGCAAGAAGAAAAGGTGAACTCTTTACAAGCAGGGTGGTCTTTGATCCATGGAACCAGAGTACCTGCCAAAGGGATATTAGTTTATTATTTAATGAAATCAAGAAAATTGTAATACGTATCCTTTTTTAATTAACTTGTAGTACTGTTTTATTATTCTAATAACCCTACTTAGTAAGGAATATAGATAGATACCGTGTGTGTGTGTGTGTGTGTGTGTGTAGATATATCAATATGTATATATACACACAAATTATGTGTGTGTGTGTGTGTGTGTGTGTGTGTGTATATATATAATATATATACTGAGGTATATGTATATATATTGACAGATCAATAATTATTATTCATATTCCTTATAATATGACTCCAGATTACTCCAAAAATCAGTGATACAAGTTAAGTTTCCTATGTTTGTTATGTTTGGTAGAAATGTAATTTCTTTTGTAGAATTCACTCAGACTATATTCACGGAATGCTAGATTAAAATCAAGGCAGGTTTTGTATGCATTAATAATTAATTCTCATTGTAAAACCTGTTTGATCTCTCCTTGTTTGCATTAATGGAATATACTGTAGCTGTACAGGTTGATATAACTTCAAATGATCACAAATATTAACAGTTTGAGAGCCAGATGATTCATTAGCAAAATACTGGCCATGTTGTTTAGAGATATTTAATTTTCAAAAGTAAAAAACAAACAAAAAAACAACCACATATTGCTGCATCTGTCTATATTTTCTTAACTGTACCCTGTCAAAGTAGTACTACCCACAATGCTTCTGTTTTGAATTCTGAATAAGGGCAATTGCTACTCAATTATTGGTATATGATAAATGTTATTGGTTTAAATGAATGACCGAATAAGGCTTATTTCAAATGTACACAAATTTCTAAATTATGCTTTAAAACCATAGCTTAAATAAGAAGAATATTTTATATTTCACTTACCATGATTTCTGACGTGTATATTTGTGGCAGGTTTGTGCTATGTTATTATGTTTTTTGCTAAACAGAAGGTGACGTTCTTTTGTATTAGAAAAAACAGAAACGTGATCTTTCAGATGTGGGAGCCAGAACATTTTTGCATTCTTTGAATAACTTCACATGTGGCGTATTTTGCTAATCAGGATTAATATAGGAATCTAAAAAAACGGATTACATTCCAAAGTTAACGTTTTAAGAACACGTTATAGGTATAAAGATTAGTAAGTATTTTTTAGCTTTGCCTTTTCTTTGATAATAATCAAAATGCACCGTGTAATTGGAAATTAAACATTACCAAAATAGTTAGCAGTTAGCAACTGTCACCCTGTGTATTTTTGTAGCGAAATAAATCAATAAAGACTTTCACCTATTTTTATTTTGGGGATGAAATCAGTGGGGGAAAACAAGACAGATTTCCCTTCTATTTCTCAAATGCTTATATAGTGGATGCAAATGTATCATTTTGTATGTTAATGTAGATTTACTGATGATACCCGAAAAAATCTTTTTAGCACTTATGTGAGGCCAAACGCAGATGGGGCTCAGCATCAAAGGAGTGAACACATGTCCTGTTTATGTACATAGTTAAGTGGCATTTTCTAGAAACATTTCCCAGAGTCCTCCTCTCCACTCTTTTTCCTTTGCCGTGAAAATTAGAGTCAAAAGTACAGTTAGTTTATATCAGACATTTGGTGACAATTGTCCACAAGCATCTTGGGAAGTGTTCCAAAGTACTACGATTGGTTTTTACTACACACAGGTAAAGTGTTAGATCACCCAAAATAAATAATTCTACATTACAGGGACCCTTTAGATATTCTGTCTTATTGTGTTTGTTTTCAGGAGCCATCACCATTAAATTAGGTAAAAAAAGATGTTCTTATTTTGTTCCAACACTTTGTGACACATATTACCTCTGTGGAATGTGATCTTCAAAATGGATCTTTTACTAGGATATGCTGAGACATCTGGAACAGACTGTAATTCATATGTGCAGATAATACAGAAGGAAACACCATAAATCTTTTTGGGAGTTGTGAGGGTTTTTATCTCTTGTAATAGTGTCATACTCATAACAACGAACAGTTAAATTTGTATCAAATGTGGGTTGCCATTTACACATTCCTTGTTTCCATGTCACCATTTTAAGACTGAAATAATATTTTAATATTACTGAATAATGCCCGTCATTAATTATACACCAGCTTTCTGCTTCTATAAAGACAATGCTTAAAGGCACTAAAAGGCAATAAAATAAAATTACCCTTAAAGTAATAAAGTACACACCTCTGTTATTTTTTTCTTCTTGTGTATTATTTTATTATTATTATTATTATTATTATTATTATTGCCATTTATATAGTGCCAACAAATTCCGTAGCGCTTTACAATATTATATGAGGGGGGATTTAACTATAAATATCAACAATTACAAGAAAACTTACAGGAACGATAGGTTGAAGAGGGCTCTGCTCAAACGAGCTTACAGTATATAGGAGGTGAGGTATAAAACACTTTAGGACAGGAAATAGCAATCAAATAAGGTGGGAGTGAAGTAGAGCTGGAGGAGAGAGTAGAGTGCTAGCCTTTAGGAGAGATCAAGAGACAGGTATGTGAGGTAGAGATTAATCTGGGAGGCCATAAGCTTTTACAGATTAATAATATATCTATAACATATAATGTTGCCATTTCTTACCTGCATCAATCTCATGGGATATATCCCATGATGCTCTTATATGTTAGACCCAAATGTCTTCAATTCCAGACTGCAGTTTGAGGCATATAGTACCCATGTGTGAAACTATTTATGCATCAGCAGAATATATGTATATGTGTATGTACATGTTTCCTACTGGACTTTAAGCTATAAAAAGTAGCAGTTGTGATCTACATACTACAAACTTGAAGTATTGACATGCTTTTGCCTGACTAAATATAGTTGAAATTGTAGTTCAAAGCTGCTGGAGTATTGATGTCCACAAAACATTCCATAATACACTACAGGTCAGACAGTGTAACTGTTTGAAATTCTGAGAAGTCTTTATAGAACTCATAGTTAAATGGTTACATAGGCCAAAAAGAGACATGTGTCCATCAAGGTCAGCCTTTCTCACATCTGTTTTTTGCTGTTGATCCAAAAGAAGGCAATAAAACAAAACAGTTTGAAGCACTTCCAATTTTGCAACAGACTAGGAAAAACACCCTTCTTGACCCCAATGAGAATCAGATTTATCCTTGGATCAAAAAGCAATTAACTTAAAATTGAAAAAGTATTGAATATTATGTTTTTGCAAGTATGCAACTAGTTGCTGTTTAAAAATATGTACAGAGTCTGAAAAAAACACTTCTTCAGGCAGATAATTCTACATGCTTATTGTTCTTACTGTAAAAAAAAAAACACTTTCCTTTGCCTTAGACTAAATTTCCTTTCTTCCAGTTTAAATGGGAGATCTCTCATACATGCAAAGCTGAATTTTAAACTCTTGCAATTATTTTATAATTATAATATAAGCACTATGGGAAAACAATGTATATTTTAAGATGTGTCAGTGCATTTATATAGATCAGGGCTGGTGCAGGGATTTTTGACTCACCACTAAATAGAGACAGTCCCCTTCCAAAATGAACCCATGGGCCTTGCAATTGTGCAATGAGGTACCATAATAGTCTCCCTGAACTTAGATGCTTATGTCTGCAGTAATTTGCATACTTTACAGCAAGTTTAAACTCACCCAACATTTAAATATAGCACAAGGGAAGCTTTTTGTGTAGTGTGTTGCAATGCACATCAAACAAATCACAACTCCTCTTCTAGCCTTCTTCAAAGATGTAGCTGTGGATTTACAATATTTAACTGGATTTATCAAAGTAAAAGAAAACTTGAAATTGACTGTTGGCAATGTTAGGAGCTTTGCTACTGCTTTTATAATGTTGTATCGCAGGTCAGTTTATTTATCAACAAGCTGATACAGACTATGGAACTACACAATATGTGTGTTAACGCAAACACAACACGTAAATAGTTAAGACTACTACAAGTAATGAATAATAATACACACAGTAATGAAATAGGTAATACACACAGCAAGTAAAGTAGTTTCACACACATAGAAAGTAAACAGTTTAACACACACAGTAAAAAGTTAACACAAACACATATATCGAGTTCAGAGTTTAACAAACACACAGCTAGTAAAGAGTAAACACGCACATAGGCACATCAACTAAAAAGTTCAGCAAACACACATTTACAACAATGACTAACACGTGCAAGGATAGAGTAAACACACATACACAGCAAACAGATAGTGCAACACACACACATAAAGAGCTTAATAAACAAAAATCTTCTCCCCTCCAATTTCTAAACATTCTTTCTGTTCCTAAACAAATATTAACTCTTTAGGATCCTTTTGATGTATTTTTAAATTGCTGGCATGGTGGCAACACACACAAACATATACAGATGTCTGGTAAATTGTTACCATATATGGGAGATTTAATATTGTACACAAAAGAATATATTTGTGTAAGTTGCTGTCTGGGATTGCTCTCTTAGTGTGAAAGCCTAGGAGTTAGAATTTTGTATAGATGGAGAGCATACCTCCAAACAACTGGACAAAGAGGGACACTGTAATGTTATGGGTATGGCTTGGAAGGCCGGAGCTAAATTTGAGGTGACTTACTAATAACAATTTGTCCAACTAAGATGTTATTTAGAAGAATAATGCATTTACTCAGGATATCTCCTGGTTTAAACAGCTCCAATAGAGGGAATCTTCCCACCGACCATATAGCCATTAATCCTTGATGCTCAAAACTTAAGGGAGAGAAAGATACCAGGAATTCCCAATAGCATGATATCAATGGAATGCATTTAGTACAAAGACAAATAAAATACTTATTCTAAAAAATAGTGTGTTATCTCTCAAAAAGGCTCCCACAACATGACTGTCTAAAACTACCAACTTCCTCCAACTTCGTCTTCTCTCTTATTTTATGGGGATAGCTCATCCTTCTCTCACTCCACACCAGTTCTGATTGGTGAACATGGCGAATCTTTAGAACTCTTTCAATTCTGATTGTACAGCTCTAGTTAAATGCATAAACTCCCTGGTTTTACATTTAATAAATAACAAAATGCATTCCATAGTAAAATGTTTCCCCTTAAAACAATCCTAAAACAAAAATCTAATACATATAATAAACATCTATAACTAAATATAATCTTGAATTGCTTTATTTGAATTACTGTTGATAAAAGTATATATAAGATGTTATGAATATCAATGATTATGCATACATAGAAGACGTACAAAGGTGGTATATGCATTCACATAAAACGTCAGGCAGCTCTATATACTGTATAACATGTAGATCATATAATCGATTACCTCAGTTTCTTCATAAAGAAATATTTCTGTATTTCCTAAAATGTAAACCTTTTCTTTAAAAAGTTATCTTTTTTTTAAAATTATCATCATAGTATGTATTTCATCTATATATTAAAAGAGAATATATGTCTCTGTGCACAGATATCCAACACCCAGCTAAAAAAAAAAAGGGGGAGACAAAATATATTTATTTTCACAATATTATTATCATTAAGAATGTAAAATTTCAAATTCTGCTCTTAACATTGGGTGAAGTGCTCTTAATTTAAAAAAAAAAAAAAACACCTCATCTCCTTTTGTACCAATTTTCAGCGAACATCTTCCCCCTCCAATATCTATACATTCTTTCTGTCTCTACAAATATAACTCTTTAGGATCCTTTTGATGTCTATTTAAAAAGTGTAGGGTCAAGGGGTGCTCTTTAAAACCTATTTTAATATTTCAAATATCTACTTCTATATGAATGTGATGAGGCTTGTGGTTCGACCTACACATTGCAAGGTACATGAACACTTCAGGATATAAATATTATTACTAGCGTATCACGTAATGCATTGCTTAATCCTATAATTCCTATTTTCTTGTTCACTTCCAAATTCCTCATATTCCTAAATGAGCTTCAAATGTATCTTTTCCCTGACTAGTTAAAATTTAAAGAAGGCTCATGTTCAAGTTCCATAGTTTTCTCCACTGGAAATTTTTACATTGCATAGTTTAGATTGCCTTTAGTGGCTGTCTACAAGAAAGTCACTAGTGGCACTTCCTGTAGATTCACAGAGTTTAACTTGATGAAACCTTCAGACTCTTTTCATGTTGGATATTGAAGTTAAGGTAAGATGCATACCAGTAACTAAGATGTACCCCTCCCTCCAGATAACCCCCTTAAGTATATTTAACATATGACAGTATCTTTAAATTAAGCTTTAATGGGTTTCACTATGGGTATTCCCAAATGTAAACCCTCGTATAAGAATTGTAAAAAAAAAAAAAAAAAAAAACCTCTTCATATAACTAGTGAGATCTGTCCATGTGTAATTCCATCATTTAATTGTATTAAGGACTCCTCTATATAGTAGTCACTATGAATAATTGCTATACATTAAGAACTATCCCTCCTTCCATTTCTACTGTTTTTTAATAATTTGATTGTTCTCTGAACTCTTGCCTATTTATATTCCCTTTTATATTTATCTAATCTTTTTATTTTATCTATATCTCTCATGACAAGTTCCTAAGCAACCAGACAGCCATAGAATGTGTTTTAAAATGTTCTGGGGAAAAAAGGTTGATTTCTCTCTTAATTCTACATGTCTTATAGTTCCCCTTTCATTCTTAATTTCCTCTTCCTGGATCTCATTTTTCTTATTAAAAAAAAAAACAACACATATTTAAACATAACTTCAAAATAATGGTGCTCATCTTGCCTAATGGCACCAACCCTAATAAAGTTAAACAAAAAAAATAAATATACAAAAAAAAAAAAACCATAACAAATTACTCCGTCTTACCTTTATTTAAGTACTGAGACTGCAGCCCAGTCCTTCTACTATAAAATCACCAAGTGTGATGACTTTTATACAAAGACGTGTTTTTCATAGGGAGGCATTGAGGGCATACAGCATAAGAACTGCTAACTTCATATTCCACCAATCGCTAGGCAAGCTTTGGACATGCAATGTCCAGCATAAGCATACTTTACATGCTAATCCTGGACATAAAATAGATTCAATTTTTAAATCTAGTTTAGTTGGAAGTCTGATTGACATCCATTGGAAGCATGAGATTGCAAAAAGAAAGTGGTGCCACTCCTCATAATGGCACTTTTTCAAATGGCAGACTGCAGGGTCTGTAAAATCACATCATTATAATGACGTTACTTAGGTGTTTATATTACCACTTAAGTCTTTCTTAATCTCTCTTCGGATCCACATTTATCTTTAGGAAATTTTCTTCAAAAGTAAAGAAAGCAAGTATTGTAAAGTCCCAAAAGAAAAATTCCAGATACTTTGGAGTTTTTTTCTATTTTTACATACATTCATCACATTTTTTTTAATTCATGTCACGGGGCATCAACATTTCAGGGCTTATTTTTGTAACCATTTTTATTGGTCTCAAAAACTTGCATCCAAGAACAACTTTTACTTCTCTCCGAGTTTTGTCTCTGTATTTAGATTAGTGTTGTCTAATGACATCTCTTAGGCTAACTTCACCCTGAAAAAAGAAAACAGAGGATACATGGAATATGCTTAATCAAGTGTTGTTGAACATATTCAGTGAGGAACCATTGTAAATAGTAAGCTATTTTCTCTAAACCGTAAACTCTTTTAAGCAGGGTCCTCATCAACATATTGTTCATGTAACATTTTATAATTGTTAAATCTCCCCCTTTTATGATTGGAAAGCTCTGCAGAATAAGTGTGTGCCATATAAATGCCAATCATAATAATAATAATAATATTAATAGCTTATCAGTCAGGTTAGTCAAGTAAAAAAAAAATAATAACTAATAAAATTAATACACCAAAACAATTAGTAGAAATGTAACTGAAAAGAATTAGGTCAGATGCACTGCAGCATCATATATAAAATGCAAAGATGTCCAGAGAGCTTCTCAAGGGACATAATTGTGACCAAAACTAGAAAACAGAAAAGGTAGTCACTGAGGCAAGAGCCACCTTATTAGACTTTCTTTAAGAACACTAATCTGAAAAAGTTAGATTTTGAGGTTTGGGAAAAGGAAGGAGTTTGAACAGTTTTTGTACATAGGAAAGAATAGCCAATCGTTGTGGATGTGAAAATCATTGTTACAAAATGTTTACAGCAAACATAATTGGGTGACACAGGTAACGTAATACAAAGACTAAAAAAAAAAAAATTGTATTCAAATATGGGTACTTTGAGAGCTTAGTTTACAAGTGGATAAATTATTGGTTTTAATTTTCCATGGAACTGTAAATTCTTCAATTTTACCAATGGATTTGCATTAAGTATATTGGGTGCTCTAGTTTGAAAAAGTGATAAAAATCGTATCCCATAAATTATAGACCTGTGAACAATTAATTGCTCTGGCTGGGAAATTATTTGAAAAATTATTAAAAGATCATTTCCAGTAATTAATTTTGAACAACAATGGCGTCTGTACAGATCACCCTCATTTTATAATGGACAGATCATGTCAAACTAACATGATTTCATTCTATAAAAAAGTCAGTGGAATTGAGATTACAGTTTTTATTGCATTATTCCAGCAAAGTAAAAAAACAAAATAATCTAGAATACCTCCTTAAAGCATTCAGACATTCTTTAACAGCGCTATTTCTCACAGCAATGTTTCGGCTCCTACTGAACGTTTTCCCAGGCTATTAATTGAAAATTTCTGGAAATCAGGAAACTAAATGAATAGAAGAAAGCATGCTAGTTTAGGTTTTGTTTTTTTAACCAGTGCATTAACCCCTTAAGGACCAAACTTCTGGAATAAAAGGGAATCATGACATGTCACACATGCCATGTGCCCTTAAGGGGTTAAGAGCATTAAGCACCATTGTAGTCATTTCATCATTTCATAGCCTCATAGGGTAAATGCTGGATGCTTTTCAAGAAATGATTTAAAAATAAGGATGTATTAGAGAAAAATAAAATGCTCAAAGAACATCGTATTGTTTTGTCTTTATGATTATACCCACTCTGTTACATGTTTAAGAAAAGATGGTAATTTCTTAGATTTTAAAGAGTTGATTATAGAGTACAACTACATTGTAGTTTGATCTTCACCAACAGAGGTTCCTTGAATAGAACTGTTCAAGTTATAAAAAAAAAAATAACACATAATATGACTGAGAGAACTACAAAATATTCAGTTGTTGCCCACATTAGTTTCCCTAAATTTAAAGTTGTACATCCATCAAAATTACAAAACATTCAAGAAAATAAATATTATACTTAATTAGTTTAATTGCTTAGCTTGACATTGTGATCGTATAGGTAAAAACTCCAAACCCAAAAACCTTTGTGTATACATGAAAACAAAACAGTAATTTCACCAAAAGATTCGCTGCGTTCTTACGTTGGTGCACTGGCAATGAAACCAGCATATCAATGTCATGTTCCCAAGCAAGAGTAATCATGTCAGAATGCAAAACAAGGCCGTTTAAATACGAAATGTCTAAAAACCCAGAAGTCATCAAATGTTGACTCCCTTCTGTAATTACTGTGTAGTAACTTATTTGTATGATCCTCGGTAATTATTATACAATTCATAGCACTATTTATGATGTCAAAATGTTTCTTCTTACAGGCAATCATATACATTTGCTTCTTTAAAACTGTTTTTGTTTATATCCCTTTTCTTTATCGTTATCTTTTTTAACTTTTTATATCTGGTACTAATGGCTTTATCATTAGGCATTAAATAGTATCGATAATGTACATTTTAAACATAGTCTTCTTTGTGACAAATTTGTAATTAATTCGTATGCTTTACCCTTGCTTTAAACTACTTGTACACTTTGTTCGTGATAACGCTGTACAGCTGGTGTGCCTTTTGCTAACCAATAAAGATTTAAAATAGAGTTGAGACTGTTAAGGGTGGGTGTTACATTAGTGTAATGCCCACAAACCAATGATCATGACAGTAATATCTGCACTGGAGAGGAGGTAGGCAGTGCAATAACATATCCTAAAGCAATACAACATGTCATTTATCTTTAGGATTACATGCTTGCTATACTTAAGATGCAAATAATCTTAAAAAGGTGATGAGAATAAATGTTTGATGTATGTTTCTTACTTTTTATTTTTTATTTATTTTTCCCATCCTTTAACTTTACTTCCCTGGTTTAGAAATTAACAAATTTAACCACCAGTTTCCAAAGTCATGTTCAAGGTCACAATGTTTTCAAGATTCTGAGAGCAACTGTAAAATAATTAAGTTTACCGTCCATTACATTAACGCTATCAATAACAAAGCAGTGTACATTTTGCAGAGCAATGCAGCCACTCTAATCCACTCTACGACATGTAAAGGGGTAAATGGCGAGATACTGGTCCACAAAAATCACTTATACTAATATCTTCTGCTTTTTACATGAAATGCAGCCTTATTTAAGCTGATAACTTTGGACATGTATGCTCTTGAGAGCCCATGAATATAGAGACAGACTTTGCACAGCCATTTATAAAATTGATAGTAATTACAGAAAACAGAACACATTGTTAAAAAGCCATCTAACTAAAAACTTAATAGATCAGGCCTGAAAGGTCTAGAGTGACTTAAAATTATTTTGTTTTTCAAGTAAATAAAATGATTACTTTAGGTAAAATATATAAAGATATTTTGCATTATAACATCCAGAGCTAGGAAAAAATGCTGTGAAATGATATTTCACATTGAAGTGATTTTTACTGTTCAAACCCTACTTGCCTGGGGACACAGTAAGGTGTTAGAAGTGGGTTATTGGGGTCAGGATCTGTAATCACCGGCAAAACTAATAATTTGTATTTTGCTCTCAGAGTTCTCAAAAAAAATATGTTTTATATAGTTGAAAATAAAGTTATAACATGAAATAACTTCTTCAAAAGTTGAGTTGTATATTACATTTTTTTTTCAAATTATGTCTTCATTAAAAGAAAGAATATAATAGCAATGTGGGAAAAAAATATATATATAAGCCTATGGCACTCTTCAACACTGTACTACGTGTTCAGCTCCCTTTCCTATCTATTCCCCCAATTTTGGTTATAGTTATTTTCTTTTCTGTATTCTTATTATTATTGAAAAATGTACTAATAAAAATATTTGGAAAAAAAAATATGTTTTCTATTGGCATCGCAATCTAGCTGAAATTGGTATTAAATGTGCTATTTTAAAGAGAACCAGTTAGTACCCAAAAGAATATTAGCTCTTTTAAAAGAGCATTTAATTCCATCTATACATTATGCTAGCAGTTTTGCAACCAAATGTATAGATTGGGGGAAAAAAATATTCAAAAATAATCTTCTCTCCGACCTGTCCATCAATTCCTCAGCAGGCACTGAATGCTGAGGAATTAGTTGATAAAGGAAAGCAGAAGAGACCTCCCACAGGTGGTCCTTCTGCTGTCCGCAATAGCAATATGGTTAGTCCCTAGCCAGGATTTCTAGGTCTTGTTAGGGAGTATAGGAACGGAGTGACATAACGTCATTCCATTCACATACCGGCATGTTGGCAATGAAGCCAACGTGTTGGAGTCACTGTGGAGGTTTTGGTGAAGTGTCCCCAAGTAGGGCAAATAAATGATTGACAGAGGAGTAGTATGACATACCAAAGATGAACAAAAGAGTAGAGCAGGCGGAGCTCTCCAATGGGATATCGGCACGGGGAGTGGAGGCTAAGATAAGTGGCTATAGGTTCCTTTTAAGAATCAATATTACACAAGATAGATACTGTACCATAGTTCTCCACTGATTAAAAGCAGGTGAAAAGAACAAAATTGTATCTGTAAAAGTGTACAATCTGCCCTTATTGCTTAGCAATTTACCTTTATAGATTGCTAAAATATCAGAAAGGTAGATTATACCGTATTGTTGTCAGATAGCAGACTGGCAGATAAATCTTGAATAAAGATTGAGGATTGTTGGATAGTAACCTATTTTTAGTTAGGGTTTTTAAAGTTTATAACTTGAAAGCCTAAAGCTGACTCAACTGAAATACTTATTTTGGAGTTGTTATAATAAGTCCAATAGTAAGGCATTAACATGCTATCTGAATATGGTAGCTATAACATTAAACAGAAGTTTAGTTTTATTGCAAAAGAATCTAAGTAAATTTCACTATTGCAGGGTATTGTATATTTTAAAATATATGCTTTTATGTTTCTTTCTACTAGTAAACTAAAGTATAGTGTTATATAGTAGAAATCACTAAAGTAGTAGTGGTTTTAGATTAGACATTCACGAAAGGCACATCCTAGTGAACACTGTAAAATATTTACTTTACACATTCGGCACCATGACAACACATGTAATGAAGAGATTGCCATGCTATTCTTGAGAAGAATCCTACAGGTGCATCAGGGTGTTTGTCGTACATGGGAGAAGCATTTGATTGGCTAAGATAATCCAAAATGATAAGGAGGAAAAGGAGGAGCAGCAACGGCAGCACAACCAAGACACTGCTTGAATACAGCAGAGTGTACCTTTATTTTTTTGACTATCTGCTGCTGGGAGGAGAGAAAAATTGAAAAGGGACATGGATGATCTACTGTTATAAATATATATATATATATAATAAAAGTAGTAAGAGCTTGCACTCACGGTTTTTTGAAATAGAAAGAGACTCCTTTATTGTAAATCCATTAAAACCAGACCAACGTTTCAGCAACCATCCGTGGCTTTCCTCAGGATCAATACATCACACACAATACATATGATAAAACCAAACTTATATAGTAAAACAATTGATTAGTTAATTAGAAAAAACACTCACCCCTCAGGTGTTCACTACATTTCTCCGGCGTCCCTCTATTTCAAGTGTGCATGTGCCAACATGTCACCCCCTGTTGCCCCGGTAACCCGATGTATCCTCGGGCTCCATAGCAACTGGGGTAACATATCTAAATGTGCGCCGGGACTGTGAAACACCTAACCATGCATACGATCATACTTGTTTACAGTGACATAGTGTAACCTAACCTTCTTATGAGGATGTGCACTGTTAGGTTACACTATGTCAATGTAAACAAATATGTACTGTGTACATTTTTTTTCACTTTTATGGGAATTAATTTTGGCTGTAAAGCTTTCACATCACTGATCTAGAATTATTTGGGATCATTAACCATGTATTGGCCATAACCGTAATCCAGCATTGTTTGTGCAATGCTACCCAAAAGCTTCCTAGAAGAAAATGCATTTATTATAAAGTAGGAATCAAATATTTTCTTTTTTCTAACTGCAGTTTCTCTCAGCTTGATGTACCTGGACCTACTTATTTTGAATCATTTTACATGCCCATCAAGTCTGTCCTCTTTTAGACCTTTGTATTTACTGAAGTAATCTAACGTACCCATATTTTATTTTTTTTATAACGTAAGCAAAAAGCAAACGCGCATTTTATTGACCATGTTAAAATCTAATGTCACTAACTTCAGACATCTAGACTCCAGAATTGTGTACAGTTCAATGTTATTATAAAGACAATTACTCTAACCCTAGCCTTCCATTCCTAAGATTATAAATGCACACTTGATACCAAAAAAAATTGCTAACTACTAGTTCAGTAATGATCAACATAGAAATTAGCCGCTTATGTAGGTATTTACTAAAAAATCATGTCATCGTCTTATATTACTTAAAAGACTGACATAATTATTTTCTAATTGCACAAGTAGAAAACAATTTATAAATATACTGACAATAATGATAAGATAGACGGAGTGTATAGAAAGCAAGAAAGTAAAAAAAAAAAGAAATGGAATCGCAAAACCATATTATGCAAAGCAGGAGATTCATTCCACAATAGAGGCAACGTTTCAACCCTTCAGGGTCTCTGCCAAGCCTAAGAGTCCATATCAAACATGCAATTTAAATACATACTTAATTACATATAATTAGTGTAACGATATGGGGCACCCAAAGGCAGAGTTATTCTGTATATAGTTGAAAAATTAAGCTTATATATATATACACATCTCAAAATATTAAGTGCATTACAGTATGCAGTGACATTTTAAATATTAAAGGAACACTATAGAGCCATGAACACAAACATGTATTCCTGACCCTATAGTGTTTAAACCACGATTTAGGTGGCTTGCCACCCCCACCCCCCAGTCTTAAAAGGTAATAAACTTACCTTATTTCCAGCACCGTGTGGGTTTGTTGGCACTGGCCCTGCCCTCGATCTGCTTCCTTGGCTGAGGAATCCAATGCTTTCCCATAGAAAAATGTGCATCACTGCCTTAGGAAGCACCTCGAAAGAAGAGGTCTGAAGAGGTGTGCCTTGGGAACAATGTAAACACTGCCTTATCTACAAAAAGACAGTGTTTACAACAAAAAGGCTGCAGGGACTGACAATACTCACCAGAACAAATACATTAAGCTTTAGTTGTTCTGGTGACTATAGTGCCCCTTTAAGTTTCCTCTCTCATGTCAGGAGTAATACTGATCAATATAATGGAAATTAACATTTGTAACCCAGTACCCAAGTGATATCTGCATTACTGGATTAGGGAGAGGGGAGTGAGGTGTTTATATATAATCATTAATAAGTAATCCTAGAGATATGTCTGGGAATTAAAGTGTTAAAACCCCCAGTAACGCTAACAAGCTAAACATCATAATATAAGTATAACACCGTTCAGGTCCTTAGAAATAATAAATACATTGATTCTTTTGAATTGCCTTTTCCCAACATGCAATACCATTATATGTATGGAATTCATATTAGATTAGGTTGGCAACAGATATAAACACAGGATTCAAGGTAAAGTTATCATATGTCTTTAAATTGCTCAGAAACCCAAAGCTGCCAGCATGAGAGGCCTGGAAACACAACAGTTGTGAGTTATGCTTTCTCAATAGTTATGGTTTGTAGTGCCTTGCGGGGAACATCAGCAAATTACTATTATGTTTTATCTTCCTGCAAGATGATAATCTTGTATTTCTCATTAACTGCACTACTGTTATGTTTCATCTTAAAAAAGCTCAACTTCAGTGATAGAATGGGATCAACAACTCGTACAGCTTCATGCAATCACTAAGGCAACCCTCCCAGGAAGGTTATTCATGTCTGTTAATTTCTATTTTCATGTCAAGTCAATGTAAAATTGTTAGACATGTCGTTTTATATGTGTAAGATAATATTATTTGTTATTATTATATATATTATATATATATATATGTATATATATCATATATTTATATTATTTGTTATAGCAAATATTAATGGAAAACAAAATCCCCATATGTTATATTTATAATATTTACTATTGCAGATTTATAACATCATATTACTATGTATATAAAATCCTAACATGTTGAAAAAAAATACATTTTGTGTGTGTATGTCTGTGTGTATGTCTGTGTGTATGTGTGTCTCATTATAGCAAAAAGAACCACAAGGGTTACGCCAAGCACCATAATTTGAAGTAGTCATGGTGCCTGGAGTCTGTATGTGCGGCAATTAATTTAAAACACAGCACATAAAGAGATTAACATCTCTGCTGCTGGAGGTATAACTCTGCCTTCATCAACGCCATTGGGAGTTTAAGGCAGGCTAAGAACAATTGTGCACAAAATTGGCACCCAATGCCAAAATGCACATTACGGTGATGCAAAAACAGCCAATGCCAGCATGCCCCCATTTATGCTGTTCCTGTCCTCCCCTCAGTCTACCCTCCATTACCTACCTTCCCCTGTAGCAAAGGGGGATTGACGTAAGCCAAGGAGGATTGGACTGAAAGGTAGGCTTGGTGTAGATGATGGAAAAAAACAAGTTTAAGCTTTTTTCTGCATTGGGAGGCAGGTGACAGACCACCACAGTAAAAGGTTAGCTTAACCAAAATCATTGTTTTATGAAATCACCTTTGGTTGGAGTAACACTTCAAGAATAGTTTCTGTATAGAAAATCACCCTGTATTACTGTGATTTTTTTTGTTCTTATTCACTTTCATTTTATTGTTAGACTTTCCTACAACATTCTTTTCAAACATTTATATTTTATTTTGTAGTCTAACATCTTTATAAGATAGTTAGCTACTTTTCATTTGCTTGCCTACTCCATCATCTTTCACTTTATAAACCTCAGTCTTTACAAAACTGAGCTTTCCATCATTATACAAACTGAGTTTTCCATCTTCCATCGTTATAAAACTAATTCACCACTGTATCACTCTACCAGCAAGTATAAAATATGACCATTACACCATTATTATTATTATTATTATGGTATTTATAGAGCGCCGTCAAATTCCACAGCGCTTTACAATGGGTGGAAGAACAGATTTATAGAGTGCCGTCAAATTCCGCAGCGCTTTACAATGGGTGGACGAACAGACATGTAGTGGTAACCAGACAAGTTGGACACACAGGAACAGAGGGGTTGAGGGCCCTTCTCAATGATCTTACATGCTAGAGGGAGTGGGGTAAAATTACACCAAAAGGTAAGGATATTCCTACCCTGATGTTATCTTTGACTCTGGTCTCAACTCCTGACAATCTTATCCCTCATGTTGTTCTTTGTGCTTCACACTGAGCCTTTAGCTGACACTTTTAGCCAATGTGCCAGCCCTGAGTGACAAGGCATAGCTGCAGGAACTTTCAGCTCCAAATTCCATGGTGGTGGGCACAAACTATTTATAATCTGTTTGATAACTTACCAAGGGAGGGCACCAGGGCACTCCTGTCGCCATAAATATATCATGCAATACAAAAGATACATAACAGTGAAGTGAGTCTTGTGGCTTATTATGATGTCTCCAGAACCCAACAATGGCAATGGGAATGGCAGTATTTTGCCATAATACACATTTCACTTTTATGTATTAGACTCGACCAAAGCAGATTCCTGAAAATCTACACCCAAAAGAATTGATTCATCTGGGATTTACCTGGGGAGCCTTATTAAAAAAACACTATAGGGTCAAGAACACAAACATAGCCACATAGAACCACCCCCCTTGCTCCCCTAAATATAGTATTGTCTTACCTTTACTCAAGTCTGCTGCTGGCTCTGCCCCTCATCTGCCTGTATGGCTGACATAATCAGAAATGTTGATCAAAAGCCAATCACAATGCTTTCCCATAGGAAAGAACTAGATTCCTGTAAGCGGTAGTTATGGGTGACTATAGTGTCCATTTAATAAACAATATGCCAAAGGTAAATCCCAGGCACATTAATTTGCTTGAATCTGGATTAAAATAGATTTTTTTCGGACAAACAGTCTCAAATACATTTTTGCACAAGTCTATTATATATCCTTGTGACCAATTTATTGCTTGGAGTGGAGAAAACATTATTCTTGATTTAGGTATGTAAACTCTCAACTGTCTTATCAATAACCTTTTGATTTGTCAGGGAAGTGGACTCACTAGCAATCACTGGCCATGAAGAATCTTAAGAAGTTTAATTGACTTTTGAAAGACTTTGATCTAAAATTACAAACAGTGTTTCCAATATCTTCAGATCTCTAGCATTGTGTCAAACATAATTAGCTGTAGTAAGAACATAGGGACTCAAAATATCTCATACCTAACGTAGTGACTCCAGTGAGACAGCTAATGTGAAAATTATTTAAACTTTATTTACACAGGATATTGAGAAATAAAAAAGGAATGTAAGGCTTAAAGTATGATTCAACGATGAAAAACAAGCTGATGAGAAGGGAAAGATATCATGTAGCCATGAAATTTCATTAACAATTTTTAAAAAAACAGAATAACAAAAAAAAGAACATTTAATACAGGTTCAAAAATAGATGTAAGCATTGGAAATGTATTTTTTTGCCAGTGGGTAAAATTATAAGATAAAAGTAAATAAATAAAAATAAAATGAAAAATATTGGAACTTGAAGCTTGCTATGGGAGCTCCCTCAAAAGCATTTACAATTCAGCTACTGGTGAATGTGACACATGCGTAAAGAAAAAATACTAAGCCAGGTAAAAAGAGTAGGATATTCAGAATGTTTTATAGAATTTTAACACAATAAAGATGAAGAAATAGTACATTTTCTACTTCTGTCTACTTCTGTGAGTATCCTATAAAGTGGAAACAAGAGTCAAAAGTAATTTCAATGTTCAAAACAGTCCCCACAATATACAAAGAAAGTAAATTTACTCACTTAATTTTTGAAGAAAATGCAAAAATACAGAGGACAAAGGATAAAAGAGAAAATTGTATTTCACTTTGATTTTTATAATTTATTTGACAAGTATGAGTCATTTCATAGTGTTAAACATCTCAATTACTTGTGCATTTAAACTGACCCCTTTCCACAATTTTTAAGGATCCACATTTTAAGATTACTAAAAAGCACTTTAATAATTACAATTAATAATAACAATAATATGCAATTTTTATAGCACTTTTTCCTGTGAGACTCAAAGCACTTTACAAGTATACAAACATAAAGACATAAAAGTTAGGAGTTTCTGAAGGTCAGATGACTGAATGCCTGATGGAAGAGGTGAGTCTTTAGCTTTTTTTTTTTTTTTAAAGTATGTTAGGACAGTGCCTCTCTGATTGAGCACGGTAAAGAGTTCCAGAAGGTAGGGGCTGCGTGACTGAATGCCCTGGAACCTGAATGCCCTGGTTTGTCTTTACTCTTGACACTGACCGGAAGGATTTGCTGGCTGACCAAAGTGAACAGGATGGAATGTAGGGTGTCAGGAGCTCTTTCAGATACTGTGGGCCATGATTGTTTAAGGCTTTGAAGGTTAGCAGGCCAATTTTAAAATATGTTTGCCATTTAATTGGAAGCTAATGCAGGGAGTGGAGAACAGGTGTTATGAGGCAGGAGCGAGTTTGATTGGTCGGCAGTCTGGCTGCTGCATTTTGTACAGTCTGAAGGCGATGAAGTTCTTTTTCTAGGAGGCCCAAGTAAAGTACATTGCAGTAATCTAGCTGAATGGATACAAATGCATGCATTAATATTTGGCATATCATCCACTGGAATTAGGTGTTGTATCCTGGCTATGTTTTTCAGATGAAAGTAGGCAGATTTTATTACGGAGGAAATCTGCTGTTTAAATGATAGTTCAGAGTCAATTAGCACTCCGAGGTTTTGCACCTTTGATGAACTAATGAGTTCAGAGTGTCATCAGCATAACAATGATACCTTAGGCCATGTCGCCTAATGATATCCCCCAGTGGTAGCAAGTAAATTGCGAATAGCATGGGAGACAAGATGGATCCTTCTGGAACTCCGCAGGCCAGTTCTGTTGGTGCCGATGAGCTTGATCCTAATGTTACGCTCTGTGATCTACCAGTGAGGAAAGACTTAAACCAGTTAAGGACTGTTGCCTCCTAGACCACAGATGTGCTGCAAGCGCACTATTAAAATCTTGTGGTCAATGGTGTCAAATGCAGCTGAGAGATCCAAGAGGATTAGGATGGAGTAATCACCTTTGTCTCTCACCATAAGAAGATCATTTAGCACTCAAACTAGCACTGTTTCAGTGATGTGGTGCCATTTGAAACCTGGCTGGAAAGGATCAAAAATGGTCAAGCTTGATAGATGGGCCTCCATTTGAGTTGCCACTATTTTTTCAATTATTTTCCCCAGAAATGGAAGGTTGGATACTGGTCTGTAATTATCCATGCAGCCTGGGTCTAATAAAGGTTTCTTTAGGAGTGGTTTTACCACAGTTTCTTTCAGAGGATCAGGGAAGACTCCAGTTTTTAGTGAGCACTGCACTATTTTTGTGAGGGCTGGGGCGAGTGTTTCAATGCATGCAGATATAAGCTGAGTTGGAGCAGGGTCTAAGTCACATGTAGTAGGGTGTAACTTGTGCATGGTACGTTTAACTCCCTTTATATCCACATTTGTATAAGTGGACCATAAACTGGGCCAATCTGGTATTCCATTGTAGTTGTTCTGGTGTGTAACTGTTTGGCCTGCTGTGATAGAGGCTTGTATCTGAAGAAGTTCGTAAATGCTTCACACTTATCCTGAGAAAAGTAGGTGGGAATATGCATGCATGCTGGTTTGCAGAACCTTTCTACTGTGCGAAACAGTTGCCTGGGTCTATTGTGGGAGAGTGCAATTTTTGTGTGAGAAAAATGAAGATTTTTTTCTGAGTTATCTTGAATTGATATTCTTTTAAATGTTTGGTAAGAGCTGCTTTATTCTCTGAATCATGTGTCCTGCACCACTTTCTCTCAAGTTTACGGCCTGTTCTTCTCATCTCTCTGATAGTGCTATCAAACCACGGTGCATTGTTGTGGGTTTTGACAGTGCATATGTGTGTTGGTGCAATGTTTTCTAGGGTGACTCTCATGGTTTTGTTGTAGAATCGGACTAAGGAGCTGGGGTCTTCACAGGTGCCCATTAGTTAATTTAGATCCACATAAGATGTTACATCCAATGGCGTCACCCCTTTTAATGAGCGGTGTTTGACCAGGTTCTGAGGCTAGGATCTGGCTGATTGTAATAAAATGGAGAAGTCAGTGGAGTCTGTAATTTACAGTTACTGGTGACACTTCTAGTCCAGACCGGAACACTAGATCAAGTGTATGACCTTTTCTGTGGATGGAAGTGGCAATGATTTCTGTGAAGCCGAGTACATTCATCAAGCTGTGGAGATCCTGCCCAAGCAGGGATAGGGTGTCATCAATCCAAGTGTTGAAATCTCCCAATATAAGCCATCTGGGGTGTTCAAGGATTAAACCAGTCAAAAGATCTGAGAGTGCCTGAAGCAATTTCTTCCCATCTCCTGGGGGTCTGTATATTATCAGAATCCGGAATCCTCTATTTATTGAGAGGCTGGCAGTTACTGGTATTCAAAAGATTGGGGTTTGTGGACTGATATTGGTCTGGGATTTAAAGATGATTTCACACTGATCATAACACCACCTCCCTTGCGATCCTGTCTCGGGCAGTGGAACACTGTGTAATTGCCTGGAATAGCTGCCTCTATGATTCTGTAATGCACGCTAATTCATGTTTTGATAGGACAGTCTTGGGATTCTGAGTTTCTGCTCTGTATTTTGGAAACAGTGTGTCTTCTAATGGGGATCACACAAAGAGTAACAAGTTGAATAAATAAGGGGACAATATACAACCTTGTTGCACTCCTTTCCCAATCTTGAACCATTCTGTTGTCTCATGTTCGGTTCTGACTGTAGCTTCTTGGTCCACATACAGATTCCTCAGGAGGCGGATGAGATGAGCTGGTACTCCCATCTCTTTAAGAACTTGCCACATGTTTTGTGATCCACACAGTCAAAGGTTTTAGAATAGTCTATGAAGCAGAAGTAGGTTTTTTTCTGGAACTCTCTGGCTTTCTCTATTCTCCATCGTACGTTGACAATTTGATCTCTTGTGCCTCGTCCTCTGCGCAACCCAGCTTTTACATCTGGTAATTCCAGTCCATATATTGTTTGAGTCGAGCTTGTAGGATCTTAAGAATTACCTTGCTGGCATGTGAAATTTGGGAAATTGTTCGGCCACTGTTGAGTCTTCCAAATTTGTTGGCATAAGGCAAGCAGAATTTTCACAGCATCATCTTGCAGAATTTTGAACAGTTCAATTGGGATTTCATCAACTCCTGCAGCCTTGTTATGTGCAAGGCATCCTAGGGCCCATCTCACTTCAGCTATCCAAGATTTCTGGTTCCATCTCATTGGACCAACTATTGAGGTCATAACTGCTGTTAAGATCCTTCCTATATAGATCTTCAGTGTATTCCTGACATCTCTTCTTTATCTGATCTTCTTCTGTTATGTCCCTGCCATTTTTGTCTTTTATCACACCCACTTTGGCATGAAAGGTAACTTTTAGATCCACACATTTTTTAAATAGATCTCTTAACATTCCCATTTTGTTATCTTCATCTATCTCTTTAAATTGCTCATTGTAGAATGTCTCCTTGTGTCTTCTTGCTATCCTTTGCAATTCAGCATTCAGTTGGACAATTTTTTTCCGATCTCCACTACCCTTTGATTTCCTTCTTTCCTTGGCAATTTTTAAAGCCTCATCAGATAGCCAATTTGCCTTCTTTTTTTTCTTGTGGTTTCCTGGATAATATTGCAAACTTCGGTCCAAAGTTCTTCAGGTATTCTATCATCCATGTCTAGTCCCCGACAAATCTATTCTTTACTTCCACTGCATATTCACAAGGGATATTATTTATGTTGTATCTGATTGGTCTGATGGTTTTCCCACTTTAGTTTGATTTCAAATAATATATAACTTGTTTCTATGTTTGTTGCACTCTGTTATTAATAATAACTTATTTAAATGTCTACCACTTCTAAACTTGCAATGCTTCCATGCAACAAAACACAGTTGTTATCACTGGCTCCCAAAAGATATAACCCATTCACTACAAGCACTTTTTAAAGGGACACTATAGTCACCAGAACAACTACAGCTTATTGAATTTGTTCTGGTGAGTAGAATCATTACCTTTAGGTTTTTTGCTGTAAACACCGTCTTTTCAGAGAAAATGCAGTGTTTACATTACAGCCTAGTGATAACTTCACTGGCCACTCCTAAGATGTCTGTTAGAGATCATTCCTGGGTCATGGCTGCCTAAAATGCATCCAAACATTAAGTGTCTCCCCCCTCTGCATACAGACACTGAACTTTCCTCATAGAGATTCATTGATTCAATTTATCTCTAGGAGGAGATGCTGATTGGCCAGGGCTGAGTTTGAATTGTGCTGGCTCTGCCCCTGATCTGCCTCCTTGTCAGTCTCAGCCAATCCTATAGGAAAGCATTGTGATTGGATCAGGCTACCACTTCTGATGATGTCAGCAGGCAGTGGGCAGGTCTAAAGGAAACAGGGACAAACAAGCAGCTGCAGGCTTGACTACAAATAAGATTGTTACTGTATTTATGGAGGCATGAGGGGTACAGGGGGGCTAGATGGTGGTTTTAACCATATAGGATCAGGAATACATGTTTGTGTTCCTAACCCTATAGTGCTCCTTTAACATATCATGTATTTGAAGCAAGGAATGCAAAGCCAGCATACAAACACATCTAAGCACAGCAACTGCGTGTATATATCCCTTTGCAGACAAATGTAAAAATTACATTCATGTAAATTTGCATAATTTTAATTTCACTTTTTTGTCAACCTTTACAAAAATATTTGGGAATTAAAAAGTTTTAGACAGCATAAAGGGTCTGAAATGTTAGTATAATAGCAAACATTCTATTTTTATAGCATACAGTAGATGTGACAAAAATAGATAAACAAAAATGGTCAAATACCTTGTATAGATATTTGTAGGGACACCGAAGGCATAACTATCAGTATAACTTGCTAAAAATGGCAAAATCTTGCAGAAATAATGCGTGAAATAATGCGTGTATTGAACATAATGCTCTCATACAGTAAATACAAAGGTATTTAAAACTGCTACATCACTCCCTGGACTGCTAAGGTAATGCTGACAGTGAAATGGTAGAGTACATACACTCATCCTCATACCTGGACTGTAGTAGTGAGATGACCTTTTGACACTGCCTGTATTGTTTGAAAGCAGGAGATGAGCTTATATTTTCAGCAAATTTACAGACTTTGTATAAGTGACTAGTGGCTTCTATCAGATACATTTGTTCCTCTATGGGTTGGTAATCATAGCTATATGATAAGTGAGAGTGAGTGAGGCTCTATGTACTACATTTCATTCTGCAAAACGCATGAACATAAATATGATTATCTTTGATTTAGGAAATAAAGTGGTTATGTTCTATCAATGAGTTTAAAAGCACATTAAAAATGGTCAGTACTCTAAGTTTCGATGTAGGTGGTGCAGATTACCACCAGGTTGGATGCTCACATATCGGTAAAGAGCTGATAGTCATCATTCGTTTCTTTATTATTTAATATTTTTCATATAACTGACAATTGTAGAAATGACTGTTCAGGTCTAGGGTGAATGTTTATAAAACAGAGAAGTTCACCTTGGTGCTGCCTGTCATACTCATTTAATTTAATTTCAAATGCTTGTGTGCATGGTTCCCGACTCTTTTGCTATTTAATATCATCTGTAACTCATGCACAAAGCACAGTGAAAGACAGAGGAATGCTTCAAGTGATACAATAATGAGCTAATATAGTAATCTTTTTGCAACCTTACGTCACGATTTTTCCTCTTCCTTATAACTATCTCAAGTTTCACAGGATCAAATCCAAGTCGTTGTGTTATTAAAGCATATTTATCTGGTGGTACACATTCTAGTATTGAAGCTGAAAATGGAAGCAGCTCTCAGCCTTACAAACTTCAAATCCACTTTACATTATTTACAAAAAAATAAAAATAAAAAATTACAGTGGAAGATTATCAAACAGGAATAAATAAATTGTGTTACATGTTTCAGACTCACAATGACTCAATCATAAGTAAAGTCAATGCTGCTATCGAAACCTTTTTTGGAAATATAACTAGTGTGACCTTACTAAAAATCACTAAAAGGCTCTAATAAGGCTAATTATCTAGGCCACAAATATTAAACATATACTGAATGTGACTTACCAATTGGCTAGTTCTAAAACAAACACCTAAAATCTAACACCATTATTCACAATTTCAATCCCTGCTATTGTCTCTTTTCTTATATATCTTCTTTGGGGTACACATCCTAAACCCAACCAAACCATTCTAGGTGTTCATCTTATCCCCTGAATGAATATATCTTTATGTATGTACTTCTACGAACAAAACAAATGCTCTGATAAATATAATCCAGTTCATCAGCACAGCTGTCTGTCCTTTATCAACTAAAAGTTTTGATTAAATGATTGCCATTGTCAAAGATTAAAACACATGCATAAGGAATATGAGGGAGTTACCCTCTAAGTCTTCACAACTAAGGCAAAGTTAAGAGTAACTTGTTCTTCTGAGAACTTCTACTGATATTGCACATGTTTTTATTCCTTTTAATCACAACAACAGCATTGTTCACCCAACATTGCTGGTTTGTTCACCCAATATTACTGTTTTTTCCTTCAAGATGTGACGTAAATAGCTTTACATTCCATCATTAATAGTGACGTCCCAAACGGTTCGCTGGCAAATACCTGGCGAACGTAGCTTGTTTGAGTTCGCCACGGATGGCGAACATATGCGATGTTCGGTCCGCCCCCTATTCATCATCATTGAGTAAACTTTGACCCTGTACCTCACAGTCAGCAGACACATTCCAGCCAATCAGCAGCAGACCCTCCCTCCCAGACCCTCCCACCTCCTAGACAGCATACAATTTAGATTAATTCTGAAGCTGCATTCTTTTTTTTTTCTTTTTTTTTTGTATTATTATATATATATATATATATATATATATTTTTTTTTTTTAGACAGAAGTGTGTTATATTTGAGATGGCTGTCATGTTTAGGGTGTAGCTTGCACGTCAGAGGCGGCTCTCTAATTAGGCAGTTTAGGCGGCCGCCTAAGGCCTCGCGATTGCTGGGGCCTCGCGGCCGCCTAAACCGCCTGTGGGCAGACTGTGTCAGGTCCTCGGTCACTGACCGAGGACCTGACACCAGGAGGGGGCCCGGCGGAGGCCCCTCCTGGCTGCCCGGCCAGCCACCGCAGACACCGGTCTGCAGCTACGCAGTGAACAGAGCTGCAGACCATGTGTCTCGGGAAAACCGGCCAATCAGAGCATTGCCACGGCAACGCTCTGATGGTCTCGCGAGATTACATGGTCTGCAGCTCTGCGGAGCTGCAGACCGGGAGCAGTGGCCACCGGATCACCAGGGAGCCCACTGGACCACCAGGGACTAAAGGTAGGCTCTCTCACCCCCACCACACTCAGCCTCCCCACCACCCTCCCCACCACCTTCAGCCTCACCACCCTCCCCACCACCCTCAGCCTCACCACCCTCCCCCCCACCACCCTCAGCACCCTTCAAGCCCCAGCACCCCCCACCACCCTCAGCCTCAGCACCCTCCACCACCCTCAGCCTCACCACCCCCACCACCCTCAGCCTCCCCACCCTCCCCAATACCCTCAGCCTCACCACCCTCCCCACCACCCTCAGCCTCACCCCCTCACCACCCTCAGCCTCACCACCCCCACCACCCTCAGCCTCAGCATCCCCCACCACCCTAAGCCTCAGCACCCTCAGCCTCACCACCACCCTCAGCCTCACCACCCACCACCACCCTCAGCCTCACCATCCCACCACCCTCAGCATCACCCTCCCTCACCACCCTCAGCATCACCCTGCCTCACCAACCTCAGCATCACCACCCTCACCACCCTCAGCATAACCCCACTCACCATCCTCACCACCCTCAGCATCACCCCCCACCCCAACCACCAGCAGCATCACTCCCTCACCATCCTCAGCATCACTCCCCACCCCCCTCAGCCTCACCCCTCACCACCCTCAGCCTCACCCTCACCACCCTCAGCCTCACCCTCACCCCCCTCAGCCTCACCCCCCTCAGCCTCACCCCCTCACCACCCTCACCATCAAACCCCCTCCTTCTCACATCACCCCCTCCTTCTCACATCACATCACGCCCCCTCACTCTCACATCACCCCCCTCACTCTCACATCACCCCCCCTCACTTTCACATCAACCCCCCTCACTCTCACATCAACCTCCCCTCACTCTCACATCAACCCCCCTCCTTCTCACATCATCCCACCTCCTTCTCACATCCCCCCCACTCACTCTCACCATCACCCCGCTCTCCCTCTCACCATCACCCCCCTTTCCTTCTCAACATCACCCCCCTCACACCATCACCAGCCATACACACAACACACTTCAGTCTCAGACAAAAATGCAAACATGCTTGCAGAGACATACATTCTCACACACAAGGATACTCTCTGTCAGACACACTCTCAGGCACATACACAGGTAAACTGTGCATCAATGTGTATATGTGACACTTTTTTGTTAGTTGGGCCTCATGTTTGAGTTTCGCCTAAGGCCTCATAAAGTCTAGAGTCGCCTCTGTTGCACGTTATAAACTGTGTATTTATATCAGCAGCTCCACCACTAGTTATAAATCAAGTGTGATTCGCCCCATGAGATGAGACTAGTGAATAACATAATACATGAACGGTTAAGGTAAAGGCATGTAAGGAACTACGACAATAAACTCTTTAGAAGGTGAAATAATGACATGTTTAAATGCTTGCTACTTTACGATTAGTTAATGTGCAGAGAGCAGTTCATGTGATCAAAGGCATGGTGTGGAGGATCGGCTATAGTGGGACATGCTTGGCAGGCTGCTGTTTACTGCTTGTGCTCATCCGATCCCTTCTGTGCGCCAGGTGCAGTCCCTGAGAGTCCCTGATACCTGGAACAACAAAGGCAAGTCTCTGGCTGAGTGCCGGGTTCGCAGCTTGAGGTGGTGGAAGCTTGTTTTGTCGGCCGGTTGGATCTGTCCCGGTGGTGCTTCACGTCCGGTGCGGGATTGTGGTGGCTTAAGGTGGAGGCGAGTGCTTGACGTGGGGCAGGCTCTGCATTTCTGTTTGTGCCTCCAGTCCCGTCTTCGACGCCTTTTGCGTTGGTGGATTTTAATGGGGACTGCTTCGCTTAGCTGTGGTGGAGCTTGTTGGGGTTTCCTGCTTGTTATATGCTTCCAAAATTGATTAAAGAGTCTGTCCAGCTTAGACTCAATATCCTGCCATGCTTTGCTGGTACCAGGAGGACACGTGGCTGCCGCCATATTGGGAGAGTCGCAGATGAGTATGTCAGCCTGGGTGGCTGTGCTCTTTGCGTCCATTAGCTCCAGACAGCCTCTCAGGGGTGGACCGGGATAACCCCCACCGATCCGATGGGGGGGTAACGGAGCTCCTGCCGGGAAGTAGCTGCTCCTGGGCATCCCAGGATCGGGAGATCAGCAGCCTGTCCCGCCCGGTGAGCACCAGGCCACACTTCCCACGCAGAGGTAAGCAAGACTCTGTTGAGTTGCTGACGGCTATTAAGCATGTCGGGTCGGTCAGGTAGGAGCAACATTGCTGGGTCATCCCCTTCAGGGGTGAAATTCGCTTGTTGATAGCTGCTTAAAGTGAGATATTGAGGGAGCTCACACGAAGTGCGTCTTTCCTCCATGACAGCTAGGCCCCGCCCCCCGGAAGCTGCATTCTTAGTGAGAGGAGGGACCGTGTAGCTGCTGCTGATTTAATAGGGAAATTGATAGATAGGCTAGTGTATTCAGTGTCCACTACAGTCCTGAAGGACTCATCTGATCTCTGCTGTAAGGACAGCACCCCAAAAAGCCCTTTTTAGGGCTAGAACATCAGTCTGCTTTTTTTTTTCTGTGTAATCTAATTGCAGGTGCCTGCCTGCCAGCGTGTGTGTCAGGCTTACAGCGTATACTGTTCCCACTTGCCCAGTGCCACCACTCATATCTGGTGTCACAATAGCTTGCATTTAAAGAAAAAAAAACTTTTTTGACTGTAATATAATAGCAGTCAGTTTCCTTCACACGTGTGCGTTTCAGGGCCTGCCAGGGCACAGTGTCACACCAGTGCAACTCATATCTGGGGACCCTTGGTGTTGTACGTGGCTGGGTGGAGGAAGATACCTTCAATGACATCAGTGAGGACAAGGAACGGGACATGGCTAGCTTGGTATCCAACCTTGTGCAAATGGGGAGTTTGCGGTTGTGCAAATGCACTGTTTGCAGTGCGTTAAATGGGGAGTTTGGTCTGTCACTGTGAAGCGGGCGTAACCCTTACACTACCTGATCGATACAACATCATACCTGATGTTTTAAAGCACGTTATTCCAAACAATTTAGGGATGTTAGGTGATTTATGCCCTTTATGGATTAAAACCAGACTCTGCATCAACTATGTAATTTTCCATGGGAGTTTTGCCATGGATCCCCCTCCGGCATGCCACAGTCCAGGTGTTAGTCCCCTTGAAACAACTTTTCCATCACTATTGTGGCCAGAAAGAGTCCCTGTGGGTTTTAAAATTCGTGTGCCTATTGAAGTCTATGGTGGTTCGCCCGGTTCGCCCGTTCGCGAACATTTGCGGAAGTTTGCGTTCGCCATTCCCGAACAGAAAAATGTATGTTCGCGACATCACTAATAATTAAATGACTATTGCAAAAATTAAATATATATACGGGGTTTACAGTGGGTAGTGAGATTGGCTGACAGGGCTGGAGGGGAAAGTGTTAAGAGTGGGCAGTGGGGTTGGCTGACAGGGGCTTGAGGAGAAGGGGTTAACAGTGGGTAGTGAGGTTGGGTGAAAGTTGCTTGAGGGGAATGTATTACTTGCATTACAGGGAGGGAGGGAGGGGTGTCAGGGAACAGGGGAGATATAAAAGAAAGAAGGGAGGGAATGAGATCAGAATAAGGATACATCAAACCTTTCAAATAAAAAGAAAGTGAAGTGAAGGCAAAAGAGTAACAAGAACTATATAACACATACTGTGCATAGTTGTAGTCTTGTCTCTGTGATATAGTCAGTGCTGTTAGCATTCTGTACACTAGAGAAGACGTGTCTATTTTCATTGGCTGAAATAGGTACGTTTCTTTCAGAGACTGGGAATCAGAAACATGTTGAAATGTGAGAGGGAGGTGGCTAAGGAGGCTGGGTTACACTACTAAAATCAGCAAAACATTTTACATCACTACAATAAAACTACGCGTAATTGAAAGAAAAGAAACTAACCATAGGTAGTTGAGTTTATAAGCTTTAATTAAATTTAATTTAAGCTTAACATGTTTAGCTGTCTGGAGTGTCCCTTTAATGTCTTGCTGCTAGATACCACAAGACACATTCAGAGGACAGAGGTCTTGTGTAGTTCATGCCTCTAGGCATCAGAGCTGTTTTGGCACAATATTAGGCAGGTGTTTTTACTGTTGTGGCTGATCAGTGTATGTAAATGTGTGACTGTTTGGCTACGTATGTGACTGTGTGATAGTGTGTCTATGTATATATCTACGAGGCTATGTATTTGAATATGGATTGTAGTATATGTATTATGTATGTGTATTTCAACATAGTAAATTATATTGGGAGGTGGTGTTTGGCCTTACCTGGCCTAGGAAAGCCAGAAATCTAAATTCATTGATGACCACCACAGAGACTTTGCTAGACCACTATTGAAGCAGTTCACCTAGATTATATATTTTCAAGTCTTTTATTTTTTTGCACCACAGAAGCATTTCACAGCATATTTTAATTATTGTATGATGAATTTTAAATATTAATTTTTCTGTGGTAATTGAATTACTGTCATCTGTGAAAATCAACCAATTTCCATTACTTTTAAATGTTTATATATTCATGAATTGATATGTGAATTACTATAAATTCATTTATCTCTCATTTCAAGAGTTTTATATATAGCAAATTTAGGTTTGCCATATTAAGTGATAATTTGTGTCAGTTCCTACTAAATGCACTTTATAGAATCTAATTGAGTTGGTACAGCTGCCACTTGCTAAAGGTCACTAATACACAGCAATAAAAAACTGACTCTGCTTAAAACCACATTATTCTCAATTCATTTTACAAAATACAATTTTACTTCACTCAGAGGGACTTATATTTGCATAATTCACAATATTTTAGATTTTTCATGCAAATCAATGCAGGTCAAGCAACCTGCTTTAAAGCTTGCTAGGACCAAACTTCACTCATTGGTTTTTTTTTTTTTGTTTTTTTTTTACAAGTATGTTACCATTATAGTACAGTGTATGATTGGTCGCAAAGTATCAATTAATATTGTGCTGGTCAGGTTATTTAAGTTATCGGTTTATACAGTATACAAAGGACTCCCAGGATACTTTGCAGTAACAAATTTATGGGGAGTTGCAACCCCTGGCAAAGTAACATGACTTCACTTTTAAAACAATAAAACATAAATCAGAGAAGAACTGAGGTCATAGAATTGGGAAGGGCGTGTAGGTAAGTGTATCCCCAAGTCTTTGATGGCTGTGTGTGACCATAGAAAAGGAAAGTAGTTCTGTAGGGTTTTTTTGGTTGAGTCTATGATTATCAGTGGAAGTATTTCACTTTTCATAAAATTGACTTTAAAGTTAGAAAATTTGTGGTAGCGGGAGATTTCTTCCAGAATCTGCAACATGGAGATGGTTGGTGTAAATAAAAGATCATCAGCAAAAGCTGCTACCTTGTATTCGTTATCCTGCACTGTGATGCCATGGATAATCGGGTTGTCTCTGATGCCATGGAGGAAAGGCTCCATAATGAGAACAAACAACAGTGGTGAGAGAGGGCACCCCTATCTCGTGCCATTAAAGATAGGGAGGGATTTGGACAGTTGGCCATTAATCCTAATGCGCGCTCGTGGCCTAGAATAAATGGAGTGTAGCCAGTGCAAACAATTTGGACCAAAGTCCATGGCCTTGAGGGTCGTGAATATCAGGGACCAGTCCACCCTGTCAAACACTTTTTCAGCGTCTATTGATAAAAGTAGGCTCTCAGTTTGTGATTATTGTGCCATATGCATTAAATTCAGTAGTTTGGTGGTGTTTTTGGCCTCGCATCCGGGCACGAAGCACGCCTGGTTGGGGTGGACTAGTTCCTGTAAGGTTCCTGCAAGGTTTTTTTGTAAAAAGTTTGAGGTCCGTATTAATCAGTGAAATTGGGTGGTAACTCCCGCACATAGTAGCGTCCTTCCCTGGTTATTGGAAAAGAGTAATGTGAGCCTCTAGAGGTAAGTCTGGGAGCTTTTTTGGAGGTAGTGAGCATATTAAATGTGGTATCAAATGGTGTGGCAAGAAGTTTGGAGAACGTTTTGTATTATTTGGCAGTAAAGTCATCTGGCCCAGGACTTTTACCTAGTGGGGAGTATTTGACTGATCGTAGACATTCCTCTATCTGTATTGGCAAATCTAGGTGTTGTAATAGATTTTTGGGCATTGCCTGTTTGATGCGGGGGGCTAGGTATTGTTCAAATTCTGGAATCGTTGGAGAGGTTGTACGAATGTTATATAGCTCAGTGTAGCCAGGAGACGTCCACACTTGCCACCTTTGGAATAATAGGAATATTTAGTGAATAACATTTGGCATTTGATTTGGGCATTCATGAGCTGTTGTAGTTAAGATCTCTTTTTAGTCAGTTGCTTGTACGTTTCTAGGGTATTGCTCTGTTTATGTGTGTTTTCTAGAGATCTGATGTCAGTTAAAAGGGAGTTTGCCTGTTCCGCACATTGTTTTTTTAGTTTGGAAGCTAAACCAATAAGATGTCCCCTTATCAAACACTTATGGGCCTCCCACACCACTGTGAGTGTCATGCATGTGTGGTATTTTCGTCAAAGTATTGCTGAATTGCTAAATGTATAGATTCAGATGCACGTGCATCATTTAATAACAAGTCATTTAATTTCCACTGGAAGGAGTGGAGTGGCAGGTTGGGTATCTCTATGGCAAGAGACAGGGGTGCATGGTCAGACCATGTATTTGGTCCGTATTCACATGAGCAAATAAGGTGTAAGTACTTGTGTTGGGTAAAAATCATATCGATTTTGGAGTATGGGTTTGTCGCATGTGAGTAGTATGAGAAATCGCGGTTATGAGGGTGTGTGGTGCGGCATATGTCGAACAGTTGTGTGTCGTCGAGGAGTGAAACAACCCACCTTCTAGTTTTGACTTGGTATCTGGGCGCATTGGATGTTGTCTAAGGAAACATTGAAGTCACCTCCCATGAGGAGAATGCCTTTAGTAAATTGCTCTACTAAATGGAGATACTTTTTAAGAGGGTAGCCATATCTACCCCAATCAGGTTTTGATTTAGACAGGTTCCAATTGGCTGCAAATATGATCGGATTAAAAGAAAAGAAAACTTTAACTATGTACAAAATAGTAGTAGGTGGTTATAATACTTGGTAGATGTGGTGAGTGAAACTAATATAGTGCAAGTGACAACTGGCACTTAAGGATGCATTACCGTGGATCTATATAGTTACTGTGAGTCTGGATTTGGTGTCCCGATCCAGTGACTCAGTTGACACAAGGCTTGGCGTTTTTCAAGTGGGGGGGGAATGGTTAATACCATTAGCAGTTGAATATGGAGGTTGTGGATAGTGGAAAGGTCCATCTTGAGGGGGGAACCTCTATAATAACATACATTGTACACGGGTGAACACCGTAAACCATGCCAGATTCTCTACAGACAACAGTCATTGAGGCAAGACATAGTCCGGGTGCAGAAAGAATAGTAGAGGCAGCGTTCAAGGATGATGGCTAGTGGGATCTGCAGAGTTTGCCAGGATAAATCAGGGAATATTTGTATGGGATCATTGTGGTACATTAGTGGTTGGGAGGTTTGACGTAGGGCTCTAATAATGTCCTCTTTAAGAAAGTAATAATGAATCCTACACACCACATCTTGCGGCTGGTCCCTTTGAGACACTCTTGATTTCAAGGCTCTATGTGCTCTGTCTAGCACTAGTGGAGTGTCAGCTGGTCTGCCCAATATGCGGTTAAACATATCGGTTAGTGTAGATGTCAGGTCTTCCTGATCCTGCTAGCCCTTTTATCCTCAGATTATTTCGGCCCCGGTTGTCGACATCATTTAGTTGTCTTTACATAGCCGATATGTGCAAAGTATGAGCGGTCACTGTCTCCTGTAGGTGTTGCACTTGTGAGATTAGTACATCTCTGTCATCTTCCAGTACTTGGACCTTCTTGCCCACCTGGAAAATATCAGTCCCCAGAGCCGCCATTTTGGTTTGAAAGGAAACTTCCAATCTGTCCAGCATGGCAGCTATATCGGCCTTGGAGGGTAGGTTGCGAATGACCTATTTGAGGTCACTGTGAAGTTTTATCCCCATAACATGTTGGATTTAAAAAAAAAAAAATATGTTGCCAAGTTAGTCCTATTGTGCACAGGTTCTAAGGTGGTTAAAGAAAATTGTTTTATTTATTTTAGCAATCCAATTTTCTCTATTGCTTTATCAAATATATGGTATATTCTGGAGAAAATAAATAGAAACTAAGCCATATTGCCAAAACACATTTCTTCATTGTTGTGCTAACATGAACAGAAAGTATTTAGAACTAAATTATCTGGGATTTTCTATTGTAGTAGCTTCTCGAGTCAATTTTTATAGGGATAACCAAATTAAAATGGATTTCTAAATAAAATTCAATTTGAGCTCCACAAACAAACAGGCAAAAAAATGAAGATCCTTAGATGACTTTCTCCTGTAATATACTCAACGACTTACAGATTTTTCCTTATTGGATTTTATAAAAGCAATATTCTTGGTTGCAAGAATCGAATATGTTATTACCCCTTACTGATTCCCCCTTACCCCAAAATATATATTTTTTTTTATCAGAATGTATAACTGTTGATACTTCAAATTGATTTATAAGAAACTGGGATGTGAGAGCAAAATTAGGCACAACATTTTAAAAAAGAGAATATTTAAAATGCATCTAGACTTCAAGAATAATTTAGCTTAAAATATATGTATGTATGTGATATTTCTCTTTTCACACAATTTGAATAAATATGCTATATCTAGAGTGGGTATATTCAGAAAAGTTGGTATAAGATTGACTCATGTATTAGCATATCTTGCTGTCATTCTTTAGCATCATTTCAACTGCAAGGCATGTGATGACTTAAACTTTGCATATTTAAGAAAAATAGATTGAATTGATTTAGTGTGTGTGTGGATTGAGGGGCTGTCAAGGGGTCTCTTCACTAAACAGTGAAATGTAATGACCTAATGACTGAATATGCAAAATTTAGGAAAGATAGAGAAGTTAGTAATATTACAGAGTTTGAAGATGTGTCTACCTTGAATTGTATTAAATCCAGTATTTAATTCACCACTTTTACTAATATTGACCCCTTCACTAACAAGAAATTTGTTTAAAAAAAAAGTATTTTGGGTATCCTGGAAAGTAATATTTAAATGTATTTTTAATCTCAGTGGGCATAGATATAACTTATTTAATGGAAACAAAAGCAACAATTTTAGTTGGACAGAAAAATGTTAAACAAATAATTTACCTAATAATGAAGTTACCTAATAATGAAGTTACCTAATAATGAAGTTACAAATAAGAAAACAGTTTTCTGAATATGTAACGTGACATTTTCCCCCGTGTATTCTTTATTCCTCCTCTCACATATTCATCATCCCATGTATAAATGTAGAGGAGGGACTTACTAATACATGCACACTGATACTCACACACATACACACACTGACACATACATACATACATACATACATACATACATAGAAATACAAACTCTTGTGTACACACACACACACACACACATAGCATTAAAACCACTGACATGTGAAGTAAATAGTAAATATCATTATTATATCGCTACAATGGCACCTATCAAGGGGTGGGATATATTAGGCAGCAAGTGAACTGTCAGTTGTTGCATTTCATGTGTTCAGGTGTTGGAAGCAGGAAACATGGGCAAAATAGTGATGGATAGACAACAGATCATCGCTAAAACAGCCTTGTGTGGTGTTCCCAGTATGCAGTGGTTAGTACCTAACAAAAGTGGTGGAAGGAAGGACAACCATTGAACCAGTGTAAGGGTCACATCACCCAAGGCTCATTGATGCATGTGGGAAGCCAGGGCTAGCCCACCTGGTCTGATAACACAAAAAAACGAATAAATCTCAAATTGCTAAACAACCTAATGCTTACCATGATAAAAAAAAATGTGAAAACACACAGTGAATCGCAGTTTGCTGCATTCAGGACTGCATAACTGCAGACAAGTCAGGGTGCCCATGATGACCTCTCTACACTGCCAAAAATGCCTTGAATGGGGAAGTGAGTATCAGAACTGGACCATGGAGAAATGGAACAAGATTGCCTGGTATGTCACATATTCTTTTAGATCAGGTGAATGGCTGGGTGCATGTGCGTTGTTTAATTGGTGAAGAGATGGCAGCAGGATGCACTATGGGAAGAAGGCAGGCCGGTGTAGGCAGTGTTATACTCTGGGCAATATTCTACTGGGAAACCTTTGATCCTGGGATTCATGTGAATGTTACTGTGACATGTGCCTCCTACCTAGAGATTGTTGTAGGCCATGTACAACCCTTCATGGCAATGGTGTTCCCTAATGTCAGTGGCCTCTTTCAGTAGGATAATGCACCCTGTCACACAGCTAAAATTCTCCAGGAATGATTTGAGGAACATGACAAAGAGTTATCATTATTATTATTATTATTATTTAAAAAGCGCCAACAAGTTCTGTAGCACTGTACAATGGGTAGACTAACAGACAGGAATTTGTAACCAGATGAATTGGGCACACATAAACAGAGGGGTTGAGGGCCCTGTTCAATGAGCTTACATGCTAGAGGGAGTGGGGTAATGTGACACAAAAGGTAAGGGTAGGGTAAAAAAGTAGGCTGCTAGGATAGTGTTAATTAAGGGCTTAGTGTTTTGTTTTGATGACAGTTTCGGGAGAGGAATCAGGGTGCAGGGAGGGAAAGCTGTTCACAGTTTAAATAAAAAGTAAGTTTAAAAAGGATTTTTTGAAGAAGTGGAGATTGGGTGAAAGAGAGGGGAAGGGCGTTCCATACGAACGGTGCAGCCCTAGAGAAGTCTTTAAGGTGAGCATCAGAGGTAGGAGTACGAACAGAGGTTAGATGTAGGTCTTCGGCAGAGCGTAGGGGCCTAGATGGGACATATTTGTGTATCAGTGAGGAAAGTAGGTTGGAGCAGTATTGTGTAGAGATTTGTAATCAGGATGTTTAATTAAGTCTTACGGGAAGCCAAGGTAGGGACTGACAAAGAGGGGAGGCATGGGAGGTGAGGGCAGACAGGAAGATGAGCCTCGCCGACACATTCATTATAGACTGTAACGGGGCAAGTTCGGAACACGTAAGACCACTGAGAAGTGGATTACAGTAATCAAGTCGAGAGAGGACAACGGCATGGACAAGAACTTGTGTCGAATCAGGCATTAAATAGGGTCGGATGCGCGCAATATTTTTGAGATGGAAACAGCAGGATTTGGTGATTGATTAGACATGAGGGGTGAAGGAGAGGTCGGAGTCAAATAGAACACCTAGGCAGCGAGCCTTAGAGGTAGAGTGGATGGTAGCTCCATTAATTGGAGGGACACAGACATGGGAGTAGTAACACTGTTATGGACAGGTTCAGTTTAAGGAAATAAGCAGCCAACCAGTTGGAAAAAGCAGAGAGGCATTCAGAGACGAGTCAAGAGGAGTGGTGAGAAATCAGGGGAAGACAGATAAATATGCGTGTCATCTGCATAGAAATGCTACTGGAAGCTGAAGAAGCTGATGAGTTTACCAAGGGAGGCAGTGTAGATTGAGAACAATAGGGGACCAAGGCTAGACCCTTGGGGAACACCAAGAAAATCCGAATGAGCGCTGAGAGAGGTAGGAAGAGCACCAGGAGAGAGCCGTATCTCATAGACTGAGATTACGGAGGATGAGAAGAAGCTGTTGATGATCAACAGTGTCAAAAGCAGCAGAAAGGTTGAGGAGAATTAGGATAGAGTAGTGGCCATGGGATTTTGCAGTGGTAAGATCATTGGATACTTTGGTCACAGCTGTTTCAACAGAGTGACGAGTGCGGATTCCAGATTGAGGCGGGTCAAGCAGAGATTTGGATTCGAGGAAGTCTGTCAATCTTGCATACACAACTCTCTCAAAGATCTTGGAGACAAACGGCAGTAGTGAGATAGGGCGGTAGTTGGACAGGGAATTGGGGTCAAGTTTGGGCTTTTTCAGATTCGTTACAGTTGCATGTTTAAAGGGTAGAGGAAATGTGCCATAGGAGAGGGAGAGATTGAAAATTTTAGTGAGAGGCACAGAAAGAGAAGGAGACAAAGTGCAGATGAGATAGGAGGTAATAGGATCGAGGGAACAGGTGGTGGGACGGGAGGAACGGAGCAGACCAGAAACCTGTGTGGTTAGGGGAAATGTTGATAATCGATGGAGAGAGATAAGAGATCTCTTCCCTGATTGTAGAAATCTTCTCTGTGAAGTGAGTTGCAAAGTTTGTGGCGGTCAAATTGGTAGGAGGAGGAGGCATAACAGGGCACAGAAGAGAGTTAAAAGCATGAAACAGTTGTTTGGGCTCGCAGGAGAGTGTGGTTATGAGTGTATTGAAGTAGTTTTCTTTGGAAGAAGAAAGAGCCAGACTGTAGGAGCACAGCATGAATTTATAGTGGAGGAAGTCAGACGCAGAGTGAGACTTTCTCCAGCAGCATTCAGCAGTTCTGAAACATTTTTGGAGGTATCGGGTCAACTTGGTGTACCAGGGTTGTAACTGGAGGCGCTTAGTGCGTTTAAGTGTAGGAGGTGCCATGATGTCTAGTTGAGAGGAGAGAGTGGAGTTGTAGAGAAAGGTTGCAGTTTTAGGGCAGGTGCGATTTGAGATGGGTGAAAGGAGACTTTGGAGGTTCATGGGGAATTCCTGTAGGTCAAGACAATGGAAACAATATAGTTATATATATTAAAAAAACTCAATAAGCAGATGATGATTCAATCCAGTAACTACAAATTTATACATTTAAAGTATATGTAGGGACCATATTAATCAATTTTTCCAACCATTTTTTATGGCTTTCTACAGCTCAGTCACTTGCTTACAAACTCTAGCTGACATCAGCTTATTTATTATGATGTGATGTCTTTTTAAAGACAAGCAAACATTCTCTCGAGAGTAATAACTAATCATTGACACATTAAATGTTACACAAATAGCTTTAACAATAATTGAATTCTAGGTAAAGTTGGAAACTTGATACTTGTAACAATAAAACACTTAAAATGGTTACCATTTTATAGAAGATGTTAAATCAGTGATTAGGCAAGGCAATTGTCATTAAAGAAGAGTCTCTCAGTCACACTGTGTAAGATGTAGAAATACTTAAAGGGACGCTACAGGCTGAAACTCACATTTATTTTCTAATGGAGTGTGTAGCTGACGCAATAATAAATATGTAAAATGACTAAAAGAAATTAAAATCAAAACTGTCACACCTTTAAAGTTTATAGTTTATTGAATGTGTCAACCTTTTGTAGTGAGTTCTGCCCAGAAGAGACTCAACCAATCAGGAACCTTTCAATCTGTTCAATGGAGTCTGAAGTTATCCCATAAACATTTATAAAGTATGTTATTCGTAATATGGTAGCACTTCCATTCCTCACACGTATAGAAATCATATCTAAGTTTATAGCAGGTACATTACAGTATTATCAGTTTATTGAACAGAGCCTTACACTGTATATGGTAGAATTTTGCAGCAGATGCCCATAGCTACAGTTCAGTTTTTTTTATAGTGACTACCATGGAGATAGGGACATGAATGCTAGGTGCCCACCCAGGTTGTGCACATAGTACAAATATTTAGATGGACAGAAAATGAAGCTCCCTTCTTTGATGGCTTGCACTCAACGAATATGCTTTCATATTGCAAATCACTACAGAAATAATAAGCAGCTGTGAGCAGGAAGACCAGCACATGTTTCCTCCCAGCACAATTACTTATATTTAATGAGAGTAATAAAGCAATACTACACTAAATCAGAAAAAAAAACTCAATGATGTAAATAATAGACACAGACTTTTCACCTACACAGACAGGTTCATCACAAAGTATATTCCAAGTGAATTTCAATGTTTATCTCCAAATAGATGAATTGGAAAATGTATTAAAGAAAGGTTAAAGGATCTTAACATGTATAGCTTGGAGGAAAGACGAGACAGGGGTGATATTATAGAAACATTTAAATACATAAAGGTAATCAACACAGTAAAGGAGGAGACTATATTTAAAAAAAGAAAAACTACCACAACAAGAGGACATAGTCTTAACCCCTTAAGGACCGGACTGTTTTTGCGATGTTGTACATTTGCGACCAGGCCTATTTTTACACTTTTGTGGTGTTTGTGTTTAGCTGTAATTTTCCGCTCTCTCATTTACTGTTCCCATACAAATTATATATTTTTTTTTTTTCAGGACAAAAGGGGCTTTCTTTACATACCATTATTTTTATAATCTCATGTAATTTAATTTTTAAAAAAGGAAAAAATATGATGAAAAATTGAAACAAATACATGTTTTTTGACTTTTATGTGAAAAATCTTTTACTCATCTACAAAAGCGAATGAAAAAAACTGCTAAATAGATTCAAAACTTTGTCCTGAGTTTAAAAATACCCAGTGTTTACATGCTTTTTGCTATTTTTTTGCAAGTTATAGGGCTATAAGTACAAGTAGGATATTGCGGTTTCAAAACATACATTTTTAAAATGTATCAATAGTGACATTGTAACACTATTATCTGTCATAAATCGCTGAATAACACCCCACATGAACATATTTTTTTTAAAGTAGACAACCCAGGGTATTCAATATGGGGTATGTCCAGACTTTTTTAGTAGCCACTTAGTCGCAAACACTGGCCAAAGTTAGCGTTCATATTTGTGTGTGTGTGAAAAAAGTAAAAACTAAATTGAACGCTAATTTTGGCCAGTGTTTGTGACTAAGTGGTTACTAAAAAAGACTGGACATACCCCATTTGCAATACCTTGGGTTGTCTTCTTTTGCAAATGGTATGCCATCATGGGGGTAATTCTCATTCCTGGGCTACCATACGCTCTCAAAGGCAACGTAACCAACCTGGCCATTTTCAATGTAAAAATATTTAACCCATATATTTGACCCTGTAACTTTCAAAAACGCTATAAAACCTGTACATGGGGGATACTGTTATACTCAGGAGACTTTGCTGAACACAAATATTAGTGTTTCAAAACTGGAAAATGTATCTCAACAATTATATCATCAGTAAAAGTGCTGTTTGTGTGTGAAAAATGCAAAAAAAGTCACTTTCACTGACAATATCATCGCTGTGATATGTTTTACTGTTTTGAATCACTAATATTTGTGTTCAGCGAAGTCTCCCGAGTAAAACAGTACCCCTCATGTACAGATTTTAGGGTGTCGTAGAACGTTACAGGGTAAAATACAGTGATAGCAAATTAAATTCTCTGGACTTTCGGCCTGGGTTGGCAGGCAGGTCCCTTAAATTGCAATCAATAAAATAACTTAATTATGTAAAAATATTACATAAATACGCACGTAGAATTTAATTATATATGCATATTTATATATTTGAAGTCTACATGTATATTTATATAATTATTTATGTAATTTTGTATATGGACATATGAATAGTTCGTATTCTTTTTATTTATTTATATATACATAGATATATATATACAATTTCATTCTAAGTGTATTTTGATATAAATATATATATATATATTAATATCAAAATACAGTTAGAATAAAATTTCGTATAGATATATATATTTTTTTACATTTTTTATTATTATTTTTACATGTTTAATTTAATTTAAATTACTTATTATTTGTATTTTAATAATATATATATACAATATGTATAGTTATTATATATATTATATATACGTGTGTAATTTAATTATAAGTGTATTTTTATATTAATATATGTACATATTAATATAAAATACACTTAGTATGACATTATATATATATGATATATAGACATATATCATATAGGTATAATATATGTCTATATATCATTTATATATATATACACATATATAATTATTATTTTTTTATTAACTTTAACTTTATTTTTTTTTATGATTTTACACATGCAGGAAGACTGCCTGTCAGCACAGACAGTCCCCCTGCAGGCAGACACATGGACACCTATTGTGACCATGTGGTCGCCCTGTTGAGTGATCACATGGCCCCAGGGGTCCTAATCTGCCATGGGGAGACTGCCGGGGCTGCAGGCAGTCTCCCCACAACGGGAGCACCGCCGATCGCCGCCGGGGGAACGACGGCGAACGGGTACGTAAATCTTAAAGTTAGGACGGTTCAGGACCGTCAGCGGTCGGCAATGGAAAAATGCCGATGACGGTCCTGAACCGTCCTCCGTCCTTAAGGGGTTAAATTAGAGGGACAAAGGTTTAAAAATAATATCAGGAAGTATTACTTTACTGAGAGGGTAGTGGATGCATGGAATAGCCTTCGAGCTGATGTGGTAGAAGTTAACACAGTAAAGGAGTTTAAGCATGCGTGGGATAGGCATAAAGCTAAGGGCAGAGAATAATGAAAGTATTTAGAAAATTGGGCAGACTAGATGGGCCGAATGGTTCTTATCTGCTGTCACATTCTATGTTTCTATGTTTCGATTCAAATTAACTATATTTTTAGATAAATTTGTTTGGTCTACATTTTGAAATTTGCTTTGTATCCACAACAATTCACATTTTAGAGATAAAGCATGTAAGTAAAATAATCGCATATATCCACAGAATAATAAATAAAACTTATTGATAAGCTAATACATACTATAACATGGACCCTAGTGTAGAAATAAAATCAATTTAGAACTTTTCAGATTATAAACTGAAGACAATCAGAGATAGGTTGTGGAAAAACATAAAAGTACTTATCATACATTAAAAGATTTTACAATTCTTTTTCTTTTTTTTTAGACATTTTAAAAACACTGAGTACAACTAGCACAATAAGAGAAAAAATGATGAAAACCAATGAAAATGAAAGTCGAGCATAATAATTTTAAAACCGGGAAGAGAGCTGAGAGGGTGTACTGGTTTTCTAAAGCGGAAATATAATTTGTAGCTTTTAAAAGGCACATACATTCTGCTAATAATTACTTGAAAGTAGATCTCAACGTTGTGTTATAATTCATGCATTCATCAAATGCCACCACATGCCTTGATCACTTAGGTGGCACTTCTTATAATCTGTGACAGAAGCTCTGTATTCAACCCTCTAGTAAATAATAGGTCACAACCAAATTGCTTTACATCACTAAGAGTGAGATAAGACCTTTACAATTCTACAGGGAATTTGTAAGTGAGCTGGTAGCACTGTTAGAATCAGTCAGATGTATTTAGGCTCTGAGAGCTTGATTCAAATGTTTAAGGATTAGTCTTCATGTTAGTCAATGAACAATGCTAGAATTCAATGCTGATTGCTGAATATGGTCTGGGGTTTAGTCTTCATATAGAATGTGACGGCAGATAAGAACCATTCGGCCCATCTAGTCTGCCCAGTTTTCTAAATACTTTCATTAGTCCCTGGCATTATCTTATAGTTAGGATAGCCTTATGCCTATCCCACGCATGCTTAAACTCCTTTACTGTGTTAACCTCTACCACTTCAGCTGGAAGGCTATTCCATGCATCCACTACCCTCTCAGTAAAGTAATACTTCCTGATATTATTTTTAAACCTTTGTCCCTCTAATTTAAGACTATGTCCTCTGGTTGTGGTAGTTTTTCTTCTTTTAAATATAGTCTCCTCCTTTACTGTGTTGATTCCCTTTATGTATTTAAATGTTTCTATCATATCCCCCCTGTCTTGTCTTTCCTCCAAGCTATAAATGTTAAGATCCTTTAACCTTTCCTGGTAAGTTTTATCCTGCAATCCATGAACCAGTTTAGTAGCCCTTCTTTGAACTCTCTCTAAGGTATCAATATCCTTCTGAAGATATGGTCTCCAGTACTGTGTACAGTACTCCAAGTGAGGTCTCACCAGTGTTCTGTACAATGGCATGAGCACTTCCCTCTTTCTACTGCTAATACCTCTCCCTATAAAACCAAGCATTCTGCTAGCATTTCCTGCTGCTCTATTACATTGTCTGCCTACCTTTAAGTCCTCAGAAATAATCACCCCTAAATCCCTTTCCTCAGATGTTGAGGTTAGGACTCTATCAAATATTCTGTACTCTGCCCTTGGGTTTTTACGTCCAAGATGCATTATCTTGCACTTATCCACATTAAATGTCAGTTGCCACAACTCTGACCATTTTTCTAGTTTACCTAAATCATTTGCCATTTGGCTTATCCCTCCTGGAACATCAACCCTGTTACATATCTTAGTATCATCTGCAAAAAGACACACCTTACCATCAAGACCTTCTGCAATATCACTAATAAAAATATTAAAGAGAATGGGTCCAAGTACAGATCCCTGAGGTACCCCACTGGTGACAAGCCCAAGCTTCGAATATACTCCATTGACTACAACCCTCTGTTGCCTGTCACTCAGCCACTGCCTTACCCATTCAACAATATTGGAATCCAAACTCAAAGATTGCAGTTTATTGATAAGCCTTCTATGTGCAACAGTGTCAAAACCCTTACTGAAATCTAGGTAAGCAATGTCTACTGCACCACCCTGATCTATAATTTTAGTTACCCAATCAAAAAAATCAATAAGATTAGTTTGGCATGATCTCCCTGAAGTAAACCCATGTTGTCTCTGATCTTGAAATCCATGTGATTTTAGATGTTCAACAATCCTATCCTTTAACATGGTTTCCATCACTTTCCCCACTACTGAAGTAAGGCTTACTGGCCTATAGTTGCCAGACTCCTCCTTATTACCTTTCTTGTGAATGGGCACAACATTCGCTAACTTCCAATCTTCTGGGACTACTCCTGTTAACAATGATTGGTTAAATAAATCTGTTAATGGTTTTGCTAGTACACCACTAAGCTCTTTTAATAGCTTTGGGTGTATTCCATCAGGTCCCATTGACTTATTTGTCTTTACTTTTGACAGTTGAAATAGAACCTCTTCCTCTGTAAACTCACATGTAATAAATGACTCATTTATCCTTTTTTTTAACAGAGGTCCCTTTCCTTCATTTTCAGCTGTAAATACCGAACAAAAATATTAATTGAGGCAGTCAGCTAGACCTTTATCCTCATCTACATACCTTCCTTCTTTTGTTTTTAATCTAACTACTCCTTGTTTTACTTTTCTTTTCTCATTTATGTATCTAAAAAAAGTTTTGTCCCCCTTTTTTACTGACTGTGCTATTTTCTCTTCTGTGTGTGATTTGGAAGCTCTTATAACTTGCTTAGCCTCTTTCTGCCTAATCTTATAGGTCATTCTGTCTTCCTCACTCTGGGTTTTTTTATAATTACTAAATGCTAACTTTTTGTTTTTTACTATTTTGGCCACATCTGCGGAGTACCACAGTGGTTTCTTGAATTTTTTGCTTTTACTGACAAGCCTAATGCAATTTTCTGTTGCCTTCAGTAGTGCAGCTTTTAAATAATCCCATTTATTTTGGACTCCATTTAAGTTGCTCCAGTCTGATAATGACTCCTTTACACATATTCTAATTTTAGAAAAGTCTGTTTTTCTAAAGTCTAAAACTTTAGTTTTTGTGTGGTGTGACTCAGTCACTGTTCTTATATTAAACCACACTGACTGATGATCACTGGATCCTAAACTTTCACCTACAGTAATATCTGATACCAAATCTCCATTTGTTAACACTAAATCTAGTATGGCCTCTTTACGAGTTGGCTCCTCAACGACTTGTTTTAGAGACAATCCCAGTAGGGAGTTTAGAATATGTGTGCTTCTGGCACAAGTAGCTATTTTTGTTTTCCAATTCACATCAGGAAGATTAAAGTCACCCATGGTGATAACTTCCCCCTTCATTGTCATTTTAGCTATTTCTTCAACTAGTAGATTATCTAACTCTTCAATTTGTCCTGGGGGCCTATAAATCCCACCTACACGAACTACTGTGTGATTACCAAATTCTAACGTAACCCAAATGGACTCTATGTTCGTCTCACTAACCTTTATTAGGCTAGATTTTATGCTATCCTTCACATACAGGGCCACCCCTGCCCCTTTCTTGCCTTCCCTGTCTTTTCTATATAAAGAGTACCCTGGTATTGCTATGTCCCAGTCATTTTTTTCATTATACCATGTCTCAGTAACAGCGACTAAATCTACACTATCAGTTGCCATTATTGCCACAAGTTCATGGATCTTATTCCCTAAACTGCGAGCATTTGTAGACATGACTCTAAGCTTATCATTTTTTAACACACTTGCTACAGGCACCTTCTGTCCTTGTTTTGGGGGACAATTGGATTGATGTTTTATCACCCTTTTGCCCCCCCCCCCTCCTAGTTTAAATACATCTTAGCAAAACCTCTGAACTGCTCACTGAGAACATTTGTTCCCTTTTGAGAAAGATGCAAACCATCTTTTTTGTACAGTTTATTTCCATTCCAAACAGAGCTACCATGAGCAATAAAGCCGAATCCTTGCTCCCGACACCATTCACCAAGCCACAAGTTAAAGTCCCTAATACGCATCCGCCTGTCATTCTGAGTGTTATGCACAGGCAGAACTTCAGAGAATGACAGTGTGGAAGCAACCTGCCGTATATCATTGGCAAAAACACTAAAAACTTCCTTAACCTCTGAAACCTCATTGCAAGCCAAGTCATTTGTCCCTAAATGGACAAGTACATCCAATTCCCCTTCCTGCTTTGCTTGCTTAACAATATTACAGATACGTCTCCTGTCTCTGTGAGCAGTAGCTCCGGGAAGACACCTCACAAGACCACCATTGTCCATCTCCACACCTCTTATGATGGAATCCCCCAACAACAACTGCTTTCAATTAGGCCTCATCATAGTCTTCAAGCCTCTCTGCACAACACCACTGGCCTCAATGCCTCTCTCCACAACAGCACTAGCCTCAGTGCCTCTCTCCACAACACCACTAGCCTCAGTGCCTCTCTCCACAACACCTCTAGCCTCAGTGCCTCTCTGCACAACACCACTAGCCTCAGTGCCTCTCTGCACAACACCACTAGCCTCAGTGCCTCTCTGCACAACACCACTAGCCTCAGTGCCTCTCTGCACAACACCACTAGCCTCAGTGCCTCTCTGCACAACACCACTAGCCTCAGTGCCTCTCTGCACAACACCACTAGCCTCAGTGCCTCTCTGCACAACACCACTAGCCTCAGTGCCTCTCTGCACAACACCACTAGCCTCAGTGCCTCTCTGCACAACACCACTAGCCTCAGTGCCACTCTGCACAACACCACTAGCCTCAGTGCCTCTCTGCACAACACCACTAGCCTCAGTGCCTCTCTGCACAACACCACTAGCCTCAGTGCCTCTCTGCACAACATCACTAGCCTCAGTGCCTCTCTGCACAACACCACTAGCCTCAGTGCCTCTCTGCACAACACCACTAGCCTCAGTGCCTCTCTGCACAACACCACTAGCCTCAGTGCCTCTCTGCACAACAAAACTAGCCTCAGTGCCTCTCTGCACAACACCACTAGCCTCAGTGCCTCTCTGCACAACACCACTAGCCTCAGTGCCTCTCTGCACAACACCACTAGCCTCAGTGCCTCTCTGCACAACACCACTAGCCTCAGTGCCTCTCTGCACAACACCACTAGCCTCAGTGCCTCTCTGCACAACACCACTAGCCTCAGTGCCTCTCTGCACAACACCACTAGCCTCAGTGCCTCTCTGCACAACACCACTAGCCTCAGTGCCTGTCTCCATGACACCATTACACTCTGAAAGTGCAGAAAATGAATTATGTAGAACAACAGACTGTGCAATATGCCTTTTATCCACAACTCTAAGTCTACCAGATCCTACAGTAATCCATCTGCCATTCCTAGTATGTCTCTGTGGCAGTGGCTTTGCAGCAGTTCCAGCCTGAGTTTGTTTACCAGATAATTTACAAATCTCAGACTTCAAAAATACAATCTCCTGCCGCAAGATAGAGAACTGTCTACAGATTAGACAACAACTAAACCTCCAAAAAGTGGACCGCGAAACAAATGCATAGCAACTATTACACTGAACTAAGTTTGCCATTCCAATGAGATCAATTATTTAAATCAAACGAATCTTAACTTTTTATTTATCCTCCTGAATACCTCAGATTACCTCCAGTTTATCTCCTGAATATCTCCAACCACAGACACTTAGAAGCAACACTTAGATGAAGCAACCAAGCTCTATTAGCCAAGCTAATGACAACAGCCCTTATATACTCCTAAAATCACCTCCCACTAGGAATGTTTAACACCTGGGTAGGCCTCTGCTTATTAGCAAACAATAGCTAATTTACACAGCAATCAATAGCAAGCAGCTACCTAATCCAATCAAATGCCTTATAATTACCAACAGGAAATCAAACCTTGTGCAATCAGTAACCTTTTCCTACAGATGAATCTTACCTGTAACAGTAAAACAGAAAACTCTTAGCACAACTCTTAGACAGTTGAAGCTTCTGTAAAACTCTCCTGAATATCTCCAACCACAGACACTTAGAAGCAACACTTAGATGAAGCAACCAAGCTCTATTAGCCAAGCTAATGACAACAGCCCTTATATACTCCTAAAATCACCTCCCACTAGGAATGTTTAACACCTGGGTAGGCCTCTGCTTATTAGCAAACAATAGCTAATTTACACAGCAATCAATAGCAAGCAGCTACCTAATCCAATCAAATGCCTTATAATTACCAACAGGAAATCAAACCTTGTGCAATCAGTAACCTTTTCCTACAGATGAATCTTACCTGTAACAGTAAAACAGAAAACTCTTAGCACAACTCTTAGACAGTTGAAGCTTCTGTAAAACTCTCCAGAATATCTCCAACCACAGACACTTAGAAGCAACACTTAGATGAAGCAACCAAGCTCTATTAGCCAAGCTAATGACAACAGCCCTTATATACTCCTAAAATCACCTCCCACTAGGAATGTTTAACACCTGGGTAGGCCTCTGCTTATTAGCAAACAATAGCTAATTTACACAGCAATCAATAGCAAGCAGCTACCTAATCCAATCAAATGCCTTATAATTACCAACAGGAAATCAAACCTTGTGCAATCAGTAACCTTTTCCTACAGATGAATCTTACCTGTAACAGTAAAACAGAAAACTCTTAGCACAACTCTTAGACAGTTGAAGCTTCTGTAAAACTCTCCAGAATATCTCCAACCACAGACACTTAGAAGCAACACTTAGATGAAGCAACCAAGCTCTATTAGCCAACCTAATGACAACAGCCCTTATATACTCCTAAAATCACCTCCCACTAGGAATGTTTAACACCTGGGTAGGCCTCTGCTTATTAGCAAACAATAGCTAATTTACACAGCAATCAATAGCAAGCAGCTACCTAATCCAATCAAATGCCTTATAATTACCAACAGGAAATCAAACCTTGTGCAATCAGTAACCTTTTCCTACAGATGAATCTTACCTGTAACAGTAAAACAGAAAACTCTTAGCACAACTCTTAGACAGTTGAAGCTTCTGTAAAACTCTCCAGAATATCTCCAACCACAGACACTTAGAAGCAACACTTAGATGAAGCAACCAAGCTCTATTAGCCAACCTAATGACAACAGCCCTTATATACTCCTAAAATCACCTCCCACTAGGAATGTTTAACACCTGGGTAGGCCTCTGCTTATTAGCAAACAATAGCTAATTTACACAGCAATCAATAGCAAGCAGCTACCTAATCCAATCAAATGCCTTATAATTACCAACAGGAAATCAAACCTTGTGCAATCAGTAACCTTTTCCTACAGATGAATCTTACCTGTAACAGTAAAACAGAAAACTCTTAGCACAACTCTTAGACAGTTGAAGCTTCTGTAAAACTCTCCAGAATATCTCCAACCACAGACACTTAGAAGCAACACTTAGATGAAGCAACCAAGCTCTATTAGCCAAGCTAATGACAACAGCCCTTATATACTCCTAAAATCACCTCCCACTAGGAATGTTTAACACCTGGGTAGGCCTCTGCTTATTAGCAAACAATAGCTAATTTTCACAGCAATCAATAGCAAGCAGCTACCTAATCCAATCAAATGCCTTATAATTACCAACAGAAAATAAAACCTTGTGCAATCAGTAACCTTTTCCTACAGATGAATCTTACCTGTAACAGTAAAACAGAAAACTCTTAGCACAACTCTTAGACAGTTGAAGCTTCTGTAAAACTCTCCAGAATATCTCCAACCACAGACACTTAGAAGCAACACTTAGATGAAGCAACCAAGCTCTATTAGCCAAGCTAATGACAACAGCCCTTATATACTCCTAAAATCACCTCCCACTAGGAATGTTTAACACCTGGGTAGGCCTCTGCTTATTAGCAAACAATAGCTAATTTACACAGCAATCAATAGCAAGCAGCTACCTAATCCAATCAAATGCCTTATAATTACCAACAGGAAATCAAACCTTGTGCAATCAGTAACCTTTTCCTACAGATGAATCTTACCTGTAACAGTAAAACAGAAAACTCTTAGCACAACTCTTAGACAGTTGACGCTTCTGTAAAACTCTCCAGAATATCTCCAAGCACAGACACTTAGAAGCAACACTTAGATGAAGCAACCAAGCTCTATTAGCCAAGCTAATGACAACAGCCCTTATATACTCCTAAAATCACCTCCCACTAGGAATGTTTAACACCTGGGTAGGCCTCTGCTTATTAGCAAACAATAGCTAATTTACACAGCAATCAATAGCAAGCAGCTACCTAATCCAATCAAATGCCTTATAATTACCAACAGGAAATCAAACCTTGTGCAATCAGTAACCTTTTCCTACAGATGAATCTTACCTGTAACAGTAAAAAAGAAAACTCTTAGCACAACTCTTAGACAGTTGAAGCTTCTGTAAAACTCTCCAGAATATCTCCAACCACAGACACTTAGAAGCAACACTTAGATGAAGCAACCAAGCTCTATTAGCCAAGCTAATGACAACAGCCCTTATATACTCCTAAAATCACCTCCCACTAGGAATGTTTAACACCTGGGTAGGCCTCTGCTTATTAGCAAACAATAGCTAATTTACACAGCAATCAATAGCAAGCAGCTACCTAATCCAATCAAATGCCTTATAATTACCAACAGGAAATCAAACCTTGTGCAATCAGTAACCTTTTCCTACAGATGAATCTTACCTGTAACAGTAAAAAAGAAAACTCTTAGCACAACTCTTAGACAGTTGAAGCTTCTGTAAAACTCTCCAGAATATCTCCAACCACAGACACTTAGAAGCAACACTTAGAAGAAGCAACCAAGCTCTATCAATGGTCAATGAACAATGCTAGAATCCAATGCTGAATATGGTTTGGGGTTTAGTCTTCATGTTGGTCAATGAAGAATGCTAGAATTCAATGCTGAATATAGTCTCAGGTTTAGTCTTCATGTTGGTCAATGAACAATGCTAGAATTCAATGCTGAATATGGTCTGGGGTTTAGTCTTCATGTTAGTCAATGAACAATGCTAGAATTCAATGCTGATTGCTGAATATGGTCTGGGGTTTAGTCTTCATGTTGGTCAATGAACAATGATAGAATTCAATGCTGAATATGGTTTGGGGTTTAGTCTTCATGTTGGTCAATGAACAATGCTAGAATGCAATGTTGAATATAGTCTCGGGTTTAGTCTTCATGTTGGTCAATGAACAATGCTAGAATTCAATGCTGAATATGGTCTGGGGTTTACACAGGCTTAATATAACAGAACCTTTGGACAAGTTTTTCTCAAGCAAGGTTCTGTAAAACAGTGTCATGGTTTTGAAGAAAAGTCACAAAAATAAACATTTTCTTGACATGTCATAGAATTAATAAGGGATAAACTGTGCCCTCATCTGTTGGCATGGATTAAGCAGCTGGGCAATAACAACTCAGTACAAGGGTGTCTCATTGGAAAAAAAAATACATATATTATGACTCTGGAAATTAACTTTGTGTTGTAATTTTTACTGTATTTTTAGATGGTGAAATTGAAAACAAGCAAACAAAAATATCACTTAGAAAGGGATATCCCGATTTGTTTTTTATTATTATTATTATACAAAATAAAATATTACATGATTTGTAGCCTCTCTGTGCACTTATTGTAATATTTATTTTCAGTGTTACCCAATGCCCAAATATTAAATAAATAAAAATCACTATTTAGTAAATATACCCTCAATGAAAACTTGCAGGTATTACATTAGGCTTTTTATATATGTAAAACAGCTTGGAATAGCTGCAAATCTTTTGGCTGTAACCAATGCACACCATCCTCTTCTAAGCACCCTTTTTTGTGGCTCTCCAGCACACGCAGGTGAACCAACCTGCAGAGTTCTCATACAAACACCAACGAGCTCTGAAGATCTGAGGCTCAATTTGCGCCGAACGCAAGAAGTGTGGTCTGACCAAGGTTGCAGCCAGACACCAACAAGAATGGGAAGAAAAAAACAAAACCCAGTGGGAAAAAGGCAAAACTCAGATAAACTGGTGCAACGGACAGTGCCAGCTAGGGATCCCAGAATTAGCATGGAAAGAAGGGGGAGGGGGATTCAAGGAAAAAACTATACACCAATCCCACCTAAGAAGGAGGGGGGAGGGAATACAATGAAGAGAGCAAAAACTCTGACCTCTCCTTTGGATGGAGCAGCAAAGAGGAGGTGCTTAGGTACACTACACCTTGTATACACATTTTTTATTGGTTCTTTGTTTCTATATATTTTATTTCTTGCAATAGAGGAAAGTAAAGAAAGATAAACAAAATATGAAGCCTCCTGTCTTGTGATAAATTTAACAAATATAACTAAAGAGTAAATATAGTAGGGGGTCTGAACAAGAAGACCCACCCTCAACCCACTGGGAGTTGAATTCAAAATCTTAGCTACAGTATCCCTACTTGATGTGTAAATAAATTAAAAGCTTTGCATATCAATGCACTCTTTTCCTTGGGGTCTTAATCTATATATCTCTGTGCCTGTGTGATATTATATTTCTTTCATGTTTTTGACTAAAACGAGTAACATGCTGCACTTGAAACAGAATAAAGCGTCTGAAGAATAGACAAGAAAAAATAAACGTATTAATACAATACAAGATCCCATTGTCTTCTTTAGAAGCTTGATGATTTCTTATGCAATTAAATGCACCATTTATTCTGCAAAAATGCAAAGTTCACTTTCATGGATCATGAAAACTTTTATATATTTTTTTATTATTTAGTTTAAAGTTCTTTACTTTTCAATGGTCTAAAGGATAATCTCATGATATCCCTATGATAACATAAAATAACTAAATATTTGCTCAGTGAATAAAGGGATATTAATTCATATAACAATAAAAAAAGAACCAGCACTGCAGTTGCAGAAATCAATCAGTAAATAGTGAATATATCTAAAACATTCTTGTTATATAAAAGTATCATGTGTTACATGGTGAGGATCTCTTACATTTTCTGTCTGTATCAAAATCCCTGTCTTAGTATAAATAAATAAAATCCAGGATTTAAAGAAACCCTCCAAATACCTAACACACTTTAGCTTGCTGAAATACTTTGTGTGTAAAGAGTGTATCCTCTTTTTTTAAATTTTACAAAAAGTACAGATTTCTCTAGAAATATGCACTTTTATAAATTAACCTTGTTACACCCACCTGACTGGCAATTAGGCAACTGGTCATGTTACTTACTGATTTGGTTAGCTCAGTGGAGCTAATCTCATGAAACAGTCTATTACCCAGAGCACCTGCCTTGCAAATACTTGGGCTGAATCGGGAAGTCTGAATTGGGCTTGCAAAGGCTACAGACAAGATGTTTATAGCTGTATATATATCATATGTTTTATTATTATATATATATTTAATAAAACATATGAATGATCATAACTAGGAGATAGATTTCTTTCTTTAAAGGAGTAATGCTATTCCTGGTTGAAGTAGCCTTCAATCCAATTAAAAACCGTATTCCTCATTGTACCTTACAATAAATACCCCTCATTCAGACCATCTCAAATTTTACCTAATGCATTTCCAGGTTGGTCTCATTCCCCCGACATCAGTTTGATAGGATCACTTTCATTTAGCTTAAGGTATAATCAGGAAAGAAGTCTGAATCATTGTTCTTTATGAATTAAGCATATAAAAAGCTTCCCAGATGTCTAGTCAATCACCATATGAGAGTTCCTCACATATTCCTCTTGCCTTTGTAGTATATAGGGAAAGAAAACTGAGATTGTGACCATATACTAATGTATTTTAGAGATGGAACCTTTAGGAGATGTACCATGATGACTTAGTCTTCTAAATCAGGTTAAGTTTCTGAGTGTCCAAGACTAGGTGTGATTTTTACACAATCCTCTGAAGATATAAAAACACAAAGATCAAATATTTTAATAGGGTTTGGATTAGTGTCTAATTTTAAGGTGAATATTGTCAAACGTGAGATGCTAGGAATTGGGATTTTAAAATCATTGAAAAATAAACCAGGTTTATCGCCTTATATAAAATTGCAGGAAATCCAGATTTTGTAAATAGTGAGGGTGCCTCTATCTTAGCTAGCTTATCTGGCTCATCCCAGCAAATTCTACATACCATTTTAACAGGAGCTATAATTCCAAAAACTAAAATACTTAAGACTTTGGAAACACTGGATTCATTATTGACAGTCTAAGAGAGGAAACTTGGTGGTATTTATTGTTTTTTCCCCCCTCATATAAGTCTGTCTCTCTGAACTAATGAGGAAATATTAGGAAGGAGTACCACAGCTGATTTAATATTTATTTGGGACTCAATTACGAATTACCTGAGATTGAATAAAGACTGTAAAAGTCTTTCTCGTCGTTTTTGAAAATTTTCTATATCTTTATTTTTTTTTCATTTCTTTGAGAATATCATGACAATTTCATTCTAATAGAAAATATTTAGGGTCAATGGAAAAAAAATTATACATGTTTTATGGATGCACCTTTCTTTTTCTTAAAACATGTAATTATCTTTAAAAACCAAAAAAAACATTAAATTTTTTTTTAATAAAGTTATTAAAATCTGCGGGTGTGTCTTAGGAGGGGAATCCATGTTTTTTGAGAAAATGTCATTATCTGAGAAACTCTATAGTGCAAGAATGTTTAGTAATTGACAATGCGTAGATGCATGAGGTATCAAACAGAAGGAAATTATAGAAGAGGCCTTTGCTTAGAAAATCTTGGTAATAGAGAATATATGGTTACAAGTTGTGTAGTTATAATTAATTTGTAAGGTTTGCCAAATATTTTTGCCTTGAAAGGTTTATGCTAAAACAGATGTAGGCCATATAATTTTCACAGAGAAATAATGCTGGCAAAGCATCAGGGCAGATGTAGTCCACAATATTTGGAGTGAGAATGGTGGTCTACATCTGTGCTAGAATATAATCTGGGTAAAATGAGTTCATGAATAATAGTTCTTAAGGTTAAGAAGGGGTTTCATTAAGCATATAATATTTGTTCAGATAGCATTGGCCATTCGTTAGTCTAAATAAAATTAAGAATTTGCATTTGAAATAATTTGAAGTTTTTATGGTCTATAGGGGTTGGCAAGACTTGGACCAAGTGTGTTGATTATCTATATAATGCATTCAAAGTAAATAAAAATTAATCAATTAACTCTTTAGCTGGGAGTTTTTGGCGTGTTTAAAAGTTCTTTAAATTGAAAATTATTTTACTAGCGTTATTCAATTAGAAAACATTCAGATTGTCTCTTTAACGCTGTGTACACTGGGAACTTAAAAGGACATTCTATTTTACCATATTTAAAAGGTAAACGTATAAGTAAAGACAACAAATCAATTTTTTTTCTAGGGCCTTGGATACAGGAAAAACATAATAAACTACTTTGTTGATATACCAGATGTGCAGAATGACACTGTGCATAGTCTGAAGGCTATGGATAGGAACTGGAGTCCCTTAAGCTGTCTAAACGAAACTGTTTGTAGGCAGCAAGTGTTTGTAATTGCCATGCTGTGCATCAATTATCCTCGCCATGACTGTCTCTGCAATCATATCTATAAAATCAAGATAAAAGCTGAGGAAGTTCACTGTATGAAGGACAAGTGATGAGAGATGACTTATAGATTGCCTGCCTCAACAATCAGAATGAAGGCTCAAAATAATTACTGTTACTCTTTGACTTTATTCGGTTATGTGTGAAGAACGGGTAATATTAACAACTGACCCCTTTTTGCTGTTTTGTCGTTTATTTATCAACATTTAAAATATTATTTCTGTATGATATGTGAGCTTAAAGGGGAATATAAAAAGCAAATATTTTTATAGTTATACTTTCATGAATTTGTTACTGTAATTTTGTACTTGAAAAAAATCATTTTTATTTAGATCTGACTGCCAGACAAAGCATACTCTAGAATAAGACACAGTTATTATATTTTATTTTCGGTAGCACTAGGGTACTTAAATACCAGAACGTGAGCTACACCTTCCTCTAGGGCATTTAAATATCAGGTCACTCATAAAGTGATATTTGACAGTTAGGCTGAATCCTCAAAATTCTCCAACAGCAATGGATAAATCACATCCCCTGTTTCTGGAACCTGTCACTACAGAAGAACACATAAGAATCTAGGAGTACCATGATATATGTTGAAGAGGGAAAACATTGATTCCCTTTTAAAATAGACGAGAAAGAAGGAGAGACAATTTTGCCAAAAAAATAAAGTTTTCATTAAAGAAAAATATTCCAAACCACTTTAGAAAGCATTAGTTAAACAGTTTGGTTAATATTTGACTTAATAAATGAGAGAAGTGGAAATCCACTGCAAGACAAACGTATTTCTTACAGCGGAAAGTGTCTGCGAACATGATTTTGCATCAAAACATATCAGACAGCACCAGAATGGTATATGATGAAGCTTGAACCCCAAAACTGAGTCTGTAAACATGTAGAAAGTGCTAACCTCATTATCAATCAGAGAGAAAAGGTCTCAAATAATGTTTTCATGTATTCTCACTGGCCCTCTATGAGCACATGTACAGGTGATACGCGAAAAATTTGAATATCGTGCAAAAGTCCATTTATTTCAGTAATGCAACGTAAAAGGGGAAACTAATATATGAGATAGACACATTACATGCAAAGCAAGATAGTTCAAGCCGTGATTCGTCATAATTGTGATTTTAATGGCTTACAGCTCATAAAAAAAAACAAATCCACAATCTCGGTAAATTAGAATATTGTGAAAAGGTGCAATATTCTAGGCTCACAGTGTCCCACTCTAAACAGATAAGTAAGCCATAACATATGCAAAGGGTTACTGAGCCTTTAAATTGTCTCTCAGTCTGGTTCAGTAGGAATCGCAATCATGGGGAAGACTGCTGACCTGACAGTTGTGCAGAAAACCATCACTGACACCCTCCATAAGGAGGGAAAGCCTCAAAAGGTAATTGCATAGGAAGTTGGATGTTCCCAAAGTGCTGTGTCAAAGCACATTAATAAAAAGTTATGTGGAAGGAAAAGTGTGGAAGAAAAAGGTGCACAAGCAGCAGGGATGACCGCAGCCTGGAGAGGATTGTCAGGAAAAGGTAATTCAAAAGTGTTGGGGACTTTCACAAAGAGTGGACTGAGGCTGGAGTCAGTGCATCAAGAGCCACCACACACAGACGGATCCTGGACATGTGCTTCAGATGTCATATTCCTCTTGTCAAGCCACTCTTGAACAACAAACAACGTCAGAAGTGTCTTACCTGGGCTAAAGAAAAACAGACCTGGTCTGTTGCTCAGTGGTCCAAAGTCCTCTTTTCTGATGAGAGCAACTTTTGCATCTCATTTGGAGTCTGGAGGAAGAATGGAGAGGCACACACTGCAAGATGCTTGAAGTCGAGTGTGAAGTTTCCACAGTCTGTGTGGATTTGGGGAGCCATGTCATCTGCTGGTGTTGGTCCACTGCGCTTCATTAAGTCCAGGGTCAACGTAGCCGTCTACCAGGAGATTTTCGAGCACTTCATGCTTCCTTCTGCAGACGAGCTTTATGGGGATGCTGACTTCATTTTCCAGCAGGACTTGACACCTGCCCACACTGACAAAATCACCAAAGCCTGTTTCAATGGCCGTGGGATCACTGTGCTTGATTGGCCAGAAAACTCGCCTGACCTGTACCCCATAGAGAATCTATGGGGCATTGCCAAGAGAAAGATGAGAGACATGAGACCGAACAATGCAGAAGAGCTGAAGGCCGCTATTGAAGCATCCTGGTCTTCCTTAACACCTCAGCAGTGCCACAGGCTGATAGCTTCCATGTCACGCCGCATTGAGGCAGTAATTGCTGCAAAAGGGGCCCAAACCAAGTACTGAGTCCATATATACTTATACTTTTCAGAGGTCCGATATTGTTTTATGTACACTCCTTGTTTAATTGATTGCATTTAATATTCTAATTTACTGAGATTGTGGATTTGGGGTTTTCATGAGCTGTAAACCATAATCATCGCACTTATGACATATCACGGCTTGAACTATCTTGCTTTGCATGTAATGCGCCAATCTCATATATTAGTTTCCCCTTTTATGTTGCATTACTGAAATAAATTAACTTTTGCACAATATTCAAATTTTTCGAGTATCACCTGTATATACCATGTACTAGGGTAATGTGTGGTGATAATCTGCTTAGCAGCTGAGCTGCTTTAATAAAATTACAAACATAACAAGAACATACAATTAATATAATATGTTCTTGGTTGGAAAACACTTTTAGGACAATATTACATTATTTGAAACACAAACACACAGACTGGTCACTGTTTAGATATCTTCATATTCTAGAGAGACTAAACTTAAAAAAAAAACAAAAGAATAAAAATGGATATTATGGGCATCCTTAAGAGAGTGTTTTAGTAAATAGTAGAGTTGTATCACATATACTGATCAGTCGCAACATTGAAACCACCTGCATAATATTATTATTTCCCCCTTGTGCTGCCAAAAGCCAAAACAGCTTTGATGCATCAAGACATGAACTCCACAAGACCTTGGGAATGTGTCCTGTGGTATCTGCCACCAAGATATTAGCAGCAGATCCTTCAGTCCTACAAGTTGCGAGGTGGGGCCTCCATTGATCGGATTTGTTGTTCCGGCATATATTACAGATGCTCAATTGGATTGATATCTGGGGAATTTGAAGGCCAAGGCAATACCTGGAACTCTTCATGTTCCTCCACACAATTTCCAAGACCGAAGGTTTCCCAACAGAATATTGTCCAGAGCATAACACTGCATCCTCTGGCCTGCCTTCTTCCCATAGTGCATCCTGCGGCTATCTCTTCCCCAAGCAAACAATGCACATACATCCACTATTCACCTGATCTAAAAGAAAACATGATTCATCACATCAGGCAACCTTTCTTTTATTTTTCCATTGCTTCATTGTCCAGTTCTAAACCTCCCGTGCCCATTGAAGGCACTTTCAATGCTGGACAGGGGTCATCATGAACAGTCTGCGACTTCTCTGTGAAGATTGAGCCCTCATATTTGTAGCTTCCACCTGCCACCTATGTGTAAGGACTGGGGTACTGCTAGTGTCCCCCCAGTTGAATTTTAGAGTCCCCACAAGGCAATCATGAGTGGGAGCCCCTCATTGGATGGCCATTGGTGAACTGTTCAAACCCTTTATATTTTATAAGCGGGTGGAGACCTCAATGGGTAGGGGTGAGGGGTGCCGTACCACATCCGATGGCATTTTACAGGCCCCATCTTTATGAGCACCAATTTCTGTCCAGTTGTTAGCTAGCTCAGTTGCCAATAGCTATCCAAGTTGCCAGTGGCTACTCGCTGTTTAGTAGACATGCTCCCACCCACAGACTGGCGGGAGAAGATATAAGGGAGTTATTACACCTCACTTATACTAATGTGGGAGAAATATTGACCCCCGATAAGCTTTATTTTATTTATTTATTTTAACATTTTAATGTGGCGGCTGGCTAACAAGTACTAACCTTCAAGCCAATGAGTTTGTATTTAACTATTCGCCCAGTAGTGCTGGTGCTGCCAGTGGGCAAATACTTTTTTTTTTTAAACTTTCAATTATAAAACAAATTAAAAGGATTGTCTAAATGGAGTTTCAGAGTTAGGGATTTTGGATGAATCCCCAATCGCCCAAAATTTGGTTGAATTGCAATTAGTTGAAAATCTAATGCACAAGTGTAGCTAAAACACACATTGGCACAAACATTCCCTTCAATGTAACCCCAGTGTTCTCACTATGCGTCTTCACTATCAGTTTTATTTTAGTGTAAAAAAAGACATGCATTCCTGAACTCTTCTTCATTGAATCTTTAGAGGCAGATTAGTGAATTATATGCTAATGTCATGTAAATTTTTGCACCATTTTAATAATGACCCAACATGCACTCGAAACCACACTTACCATCATATTTGTGTCCAACCCGTTTCTGCTGATCATAATAAAAAAGGACTTCAATTTGGAAAACATTATCCCATGGGATTTGTTTTGATAATTTGGAACAAGCCTAATTACACGCCTGACATTTCATCATTGACTGTTTTGCAAGCCATGGAACTACTAAGTATAATTGCAGTAACCATAGGGATAATATTTCTAATGAATGGACAGCATTTCCCCTTCATGGAGATCCCATTTGTATAGTATATACTGCAATCAATTTAAATGTACTATATACTAATTAGCACTGCATATATGGCTAGTAGTAAATGCAATCAGTTTATTTTTTTCTTGTGGGTCACAAACAGAAAACAGATTTGATAAAAGAAAAAAAAAGTTTATGTTTTCAACTCTACCATTCCTATCTACTGCCTATTAATGCATAAAAGACCACTGATCGAATGGCTGTATTTACCAGGGAAAAGGCACCATGAACCAAAACATCTAGTTAGCCCATTAACCCCTTAAAGACACATGACATGTGTGACATGTCATGATTCCCTTTTATTCCAGAAGTTTGGTCCTTAAGTGGTTAAAGAACAGTTTTGTGAACAGTTATTACAAATTCAAATGGCATTTAATGGGTTATTTTACTTTCGGGGCACTTAGTGATTAAAAGGCTTTCTGCAGAGATACTTGGCAGAAAATGATTACTATTTTTATTATTAATATTTTTATTTTAACACTGTCCTGTTCAATCCACCAAGCAGCATTTAAAAGATGATCAAGGTGGAAATTTGGTACAAATGGGGCAGATTGGAGGATAGGCCACAAACTTAGTTCACTACATTTACTATACTCCATAATTTGCTAGGCTGGATGAGTCTAACTGCCTTTTAAAAATTCCTGCAATAGTTCAAAAATATCTCGGGAATTAAACTGAAAGATTCTTGAGTTCTTCTCCTAAATCAATATGGGACTTCCAAAGACAGCAGGCAAATAGTTAAATAAACAAATAATTGAAAGAGATAGCAGTACAGTAATAATAGAACAGCTGTCCACTGACTTTATTAACCCTCTCATTGCTCCCTACTGCGTGAGTGATTACAATGATAGTCCCACCAGTGTGTTTAAGGTTACTTATTTACTTTAGAAGAATGTGCCTGCTGACTGCTTGTATGACCAGTGTTTTATAAAAATCGTAATGCTACATTTCATGTTCACACATATTATCTATGTATTTTTTTAATTCATTTTTTTAACTGGACACCATACTGTTTTTAATTGGATGTGCATTTTGGTGTGATTCGCTGTTTTATACTGAAATCCCTTTAGTAAATATCTGGTTTGGAAACATGAGGGAATCCAGTGATTTTGCTATTCTCTGATGTATTAAGTCTTTCTGGTTTGTTTTTGCTTTTTTTTTCTGATAATTTTCAGTCACCTATCTAATTCTGGGAAGCCCTGCAGAAGACAGCATCCTTTCTTTTTAGCAATATTGATATTAAATAATAAAAGCAAGAAATCCCAAATTAGTTTTTGTGGTTAAAATATTCTAAAACTGCTTCCTCCAAAAGTTGGGAAATCCCCCCCAAAATGTTATTTTCTTGTGTAAAGGGCGTTTTTTTTTTTTTTATGTTAAAAAAAATATATTCTCTATTTTTGTACAATCATTAATTAGCCAGAAATGCATGTACAAGACGTTACCTTATGCAGATCTACACGTAGAACATGTGCTATTTAATTGCTAAATATCTTTGGTGACTTCCTTTTTTTTTCTTTTTTTCCTTTATGACACGGAAAATAAATGTTACCAGTTTCCATTCCAGACAAGTACAGTGAATAATGACCATGTGATTGTGGGAGAATTATCTGAGTACTAACCTATAAGGAAATAATCAATTTTATGAATGGCTTTCGGTACCATAAGCGTAAACACTGGAACACTGATGCTTAATAGAGTATTTTTTCTTCCTACTGAGAGCAACCTCTATTAAAAGATAAACCCCCCTGGTACTTGAATGTTCCTGTGTGATATAGTATACTTGCTAACCCATGGGCCAACTGCACATTCACTTCCTTCCAGTAATAGTGAAGAGTTCTGATTTATAACCGTGTTGTACGTATTACGAGAATCTAGCTTAAAGGTATCAGGTGCATGAGCTGCAGAACCATGTACGACTACTGTAAACGTTGTGAGGTTTTTAATAAAGAGAGAAAAAGGAGTCACAATTAATTGCTGCTACCAACAGCATTTAAAAAAAAAATGGCTATTGTGCATACAGTATGGGGGGAGACTACAGGGGTTGCAGCATTAAACGATTAGCAAATGGACACTTATCGGGACAAAGTAATTGGTGTCAGCTTCAGGACGGTTTTGTGCCAAAGAGATTAATGGAGGTTATATGGTAAGTAACCCACGCTCTAATGCCAAACCATAACGTGAAATCCTAATCCTTAAACCTACCCTTTAAGCTTCATGCCTATCACTCGGTATATCCTAAACATCAAAGTGTCAAAAGTAGCAGTGACAAATAAACCATTGTAATACAGATCCATCTTGAGCATGCAGGCCAAAGGCTGCCTGAGAATAATGTGAGTCATATCTGTTGCACATGCAAAAGAAGCAAAATAACTGTGCTCTGTATGCCATAACAAACACAGAAAACACAGCAATAAGTGTATACACATTAACTTGTGTACGGTGAAAGAATTTGGTGAGTCCGTATTGATTTATAAAAAAATTAAAAAAAACTTTTGTTGTGATGAATTTAATCCAGGCGATCATTTCTGGGAAAAACAATCAAAGCAAAACACAATTTCATAACAATTGGCCAAACAGTGTACTGCAAAATATAAATATTATCTATATATTTCACGGTATACTGATAGGTGCATTTATGTGCCATTTGGTTCATGGATTAAGTGAGAAGTCCTAACTAAGTGCAGCAGTTACGCTGGCGCTATATACATGCCAATAATAAAAATAATGATTACCAGTAGAGGGAAAATAAGGAGGAATAGTAAAAAAAATCCATATGTATATATTATATAGTTATTACATATATAATATATCAATATATTTTTTTTTTGCTGATCCTCTTTTTTTACTCTCAATTGGTCACTTCTCACTTGATCTGTAAAATAAAATCAACATTCAGTGACTGTCCCCTAGCCATCAATCATCTTTTTTTTTTTGTATTTTACACAATGGACAGAAGTCTGAATCATGAAGCAAACAAAAGGATTTCACCCGTAGTCCATTAAATTTGATTTGTGATTCGTCTATATAAGATACCTGCAAGAATCTGGATGCCAGTAGGAGAGGGATAACAGAGGCAGGCCAGTGATGAAATGGTATCACTAGCTCTGCCCAAATTGGGTGGGCCTGTCCAAATTACTAGCAGATCACCATTGCATTACGGCAGACCAGGCTGACTGCTACTGAGCCAGGCCAGAGCATTGAGGGCATACCCTGAGGAGGTTTAAGTGCTCTTAACCCCCTAGTGTCCTGAACAATGCGTGAGCACAAATAATTATGCAAATATGCTTGGACCTCAAAAGTGGTACACCTGGGAACTATGTCAGAACGGTGGGAAAGGACACAAAAATTGGGACTGTTCAGCTAAAATGTGGATGTTTGGTATGCCTGACCTAGCGTTTCAGTGTTTGGGGTCTAAGACAAATCGAGATCACACAAAATTCAGTACCTGTATTTCCCTAATATTTTCTGAGCGGTTAAGTTTCAGTTAGTCTTCATTCATAGCCTGCAATCCTCCTTTTCCCATTGATTCTCCCTTTCAGTTACCCTCTTTCATAATCTCACTCTCACACTGCCTTCTTCAAAAGAGTACTTAAATATCGATCATGCTATTGGAATGCATTAAACTGCTTTATGTAGCAAAGCAGTGCTTAGTTTACAATTGAGACCTGTGAGTGCTTTCCTTCCTTAATGTATCTAGGACTGGAGTAACATCACCTGGAGAATTCAAAGTGGAGAAAAGTGCTTGGTCTAGGTTCCATATATTTATTCTTCAATCTGTAATTTCTTAAAGTGGAAACTGAGCCTGGGAGAGGTGCTCCTCTGCTCCATGTGGCAACAAGTGTGAAAAAACTGCTATATACTCCAGAAGCAGAGCCTTTAATGGCACATATGTCAATTTTTTTTAGGAGTTAAATCACTTTGTTTATGTAACCATAGTCACACCTTCCTGCATGCGACTTGCACAGTCTTTCTAAACACTTCCTGTAAAGAGTCATCTAGTGTTTACACTTCCTTTATTGCAGTTATAAACTTCCCTCGCCCCTATTACGAACTTTTTACCAACCAGAGACTTGAATATTCTTAAGGAGGTGGTAAGTACCATGACGTTGTCTGAGGAAGCCCAAAGCACAGGAGGCGGGTCGAAACGCGTCACGTGATAAGTCATCAGGAGGCGAAGCCGGAACCTGTCAACTTGACGAAACCAGGAAGTAACACACACAAGTCAGCAAATTAAAGTTAGAGTTATTCCCTCTCAAGTGGAGACGTTCTTACCCAGAGGCAGGGTTGATAGGGCTCTGGTAAATGTGAATGTGACCCTCATATATGTATATGAAGCACAGTGTATTATAATAAGGATAATCTGCACTAGATTGTTTTTTTTTTATTTTTTACAGATTTTCTTTGATCAATGTATGATAAGTATATTTTGTGTGCAACACTTGTTTATGGTTTTAATATTTCCTACACAGTTGTACTTTGTGAATTATAATGAATGTATGAATAAGCAGCTCAGACAAACATCGTGAACTAGGATTGTATCTACATATTATTTTTTTCAATCCCTAACATTTTTCATATAAAAGAAATCCCTGTAAAATCATGTGATTTAATACTTCCCAGTATCCAGTCTTACCAACTGAAAACACTGTATCCTCATATCCTGCTTTTTTGACTAGGCACCTGTAAAACCTTGAAGAACTCTTCAATGTCTGATGCAGATTTCTTATTTATTGTTTTCCGTATTCTTGATGATGATTGGATAAACTTTTGAAATCTTAAAGGAACACTACAGGGTCAGGAACACAAACATGTATTCCTGAACCTATATTGTTAAAACCACCATCTAGCCTCCCCTACCCCTTCCTCCCCCCCCCCCCCCCTTGCCTCCTTAAATATAGTAAATTATCAAGCCTGCAGCCACTGGCTCTGACACTGATCTACCTGCTTGGCTGACATCTTCAGGAGTGATTCTCTGAGCCAATGACAGTGCTTTCCCATAGGATTGGCTGAGACTGTTAAGGAGGCAGATCAGGGGCAGAGCCAGAGCACACCACACACAGCCCTTGCCAATCAGCATGTCCTCATACATCCATCCATCATACATACATCGAATCACTGCATCTCTAGGTGGAAGGTTTTGTGTTTCCATGCAGGGGGTGGAGACACTGAATGTAAGTGCTGCCCACTGTGCAGCACTGCCCCAGGATGCACCTCTAGCAGCCATATGAGGAATGGTCAGTGGAGGTATCCCTAGGCTGTAATGTAAACACTGCATTTTCTCTGGAAAGACAGTGTTTACTGCAAAAAGCCTGAAGGGAATGATCATACTCACTAGAACAAATACAATAAGCTGTAGTTGTTCTGGTGCCTATAGTGTCCCTTTAATCATCAGCATCAAGATTATTATCAGGGTTAGGTCAAGATAGCTAATACAGTTTCATTTTAAAGCAGTCTCCAGACTGTCATTTCTCACCTACTAGGCTAATAAATAACAAGTAACTCTGGAATAGTTCTAGAGGTGTAAGGATATATTTATACAAATATATATTATGTAATATTGCAAAAATGTTTTTTAAACCACAAGCTACATAACAAGATAATCCTGTGGATCGTCCAGCTGTTTTATTCAAGGTTCGGGAATATTGGGATTAGTGGTCCACCAAGAGCTGGACTGTAAAGGTTGCACACACTCTATACAGACTTGAGATCACATTCTGACTACATGACACATCACTCTAAGTGCATGTCCAGTGGGAGCTGCATTTGTTATTTACTTTCAACGTCTTGAACTTGTAATGTTTTAATTTGCCTTTGAATGTGTTCACTGACTCATGTAGTTGCTCTTTCCAGCCAAAGCTCACGGGAAGCCGTAGGCTTCAGTTTACGATAGCTGGATACAAAAATAACCATACATCACTCCATATGCAGTAAGCGTCGCTTTAAATAAAATATTATGAAATGGAAATCGTTCGGTCAAACTGGTTTAAAATATGGATTTTTGTTACCTTCCAGTAAGCCCTAAACAATTAAATATACCTTCCTGTAAGACTATACTACTTAGTAAAGCAACCTTTAACAATTTATTACTACGGCTCTAAGACAATTTAACAGACTGCCATTAAATGAACCGTGAGAACTTTCAAGATGAAAGTAATATTATGATTAAATTTAATTATGTTATGTAACATCATGAATAAATATGCATTTGATTTGTTTCTATTTTACAACATTTTCATTTTAAATAGAGAATGTTTAGCGCACATATATCTCTAATGGGTTTTCATGTCTGTCGTCATTCATATACATTGTGTAGTACAAACAAACATACGCACACAATGCACAATTTGAACTTAATATTGCATTTGAGCATGATTAAAATAACAGCAGATGTTTTTTTTTTAATTTTTATTTACATGTTAGATATTATATTAGAATTTTATATCACCCAGAGCATGAATACTTAAAATTTCAATTTTTTAAGTCAATGCCTCAGGCAGTATAAACATTTCATCCCATTAAATTGGTTATAGTACCTGGAGTCCTCTGGCACTGGTCACTACTGGAAGTGTGGCTAAGGCAGAAATTGCACACTTTCTTCTAGCCATAGCAATTGATGCAAGCAATGGGTGCTGTGATAGATTGAAAGCAGTCAGATGACACTGACAGTCAATAACAGCTGCTCATTCCTACTCAGGCTAAAGCTTTCTCATCAGCCCCAGCAGCACAGAGGGGATGGTCAGCTGGGCCTTTCATCTAGCAGTGAAAAATAAAAAAAAATGTTTAATGTTGAAAGGAATGATTGCTCCAGTGAACTCCAGACACTATAACCACTTCAAAGATATGAAGCAATTACAGTGACTGTAGTGTCCCCTTTAGCGCCCTCTTGTACCTTCTCTTTTGTCTTCATGTTTTTGTGTTCCTATGCTGTTAGTATCTCCCATTTTACAGAATTGACATACCTGTGTGACAGGAACCGTATATCAAATCCACTGCACTGAAAGGGTTTACAGCAAGTATGTGTAGCTCAGTTCCACTTACTGAAACCAATATTTTAAAAACAGGAGTCAAACTGTTGTTATACTGTGTTCTTAGCAGTGAGGTAGTGAACGTAAAGGTAAACAACATGCTAGGAATACAAAATTGTATTCCGAGCACTACAGTACCCCATAGGGCCCCCCACTCCTCCCCCTCTCCCTCTCAGTGCAGAAAACTCTTAATTCACTTACCTGAATCCAGCACCGATGTCCCTCAGTATTGGGTCAGGCTCTGTATCTGCTACTTCTCACACAATGTTAGCAGATGTCGGGGACTTAATGCATGTGCAGCGACTGCTGTGATCGCATTAGGATTACCCCATAGGAAAGCATTGAATCAATGCTTTCCTATTGGATTTTAGCTGATGCTGTATGCATAGCGTAAGGATGTCTAGGATTAGCTAGGTGACCAGAATGCTCTTGACGTGTCCCAGAAGCACCTGTGGTAGCTGGTAGACAGCCACTACAGGTGGAGTTATTATTGCAGTTTCTCAATAACTGCAATAATTACTATTGTAGTGTTAAACTGACAGGAACACTGCACCCAGATCACTTTAATTAGCTGAAGTGGTCTGGGTGCCTATAGTGTCCCTTTAAGGGACTTAAAATCCTCATTTTTATTTTTAAAGAAAATAATTTTGGTTCATCACACACAAAATCCATGCACCATAAAGACTATAATAAACTACAGTAATTATGGTGATTGGATTGGTCCCTTTACCATTATCCAAGATGAATGCTTAACTTGCTAAAAAGCTTTATCAAGTGGAGTTAGTAATTGTGTTTCTTCAAATTGAGAATGATGTTTGCTTACACAAAGAATAATATATTAAAACATGTTGTATTTACACTAAATTACAACAGTGCCTTTCTCTGATTACTAGATACTTGACAATACCTTTTCTCTTAAACAAACCACATATCAAGTTTAACGCACAAAGATACATGTCAATCTCTTCGATTGTTCATAGACCCCCCTGGCCAGGATAGGGGGTGACTATATACTAGATGCTCAGTCGTGTGCATCTAGTCACACCATGTTTCCATAATACCAATCAGATTATATTGCGTAGGCATTGGACTTCATCTATAGTATTTGCAGGCAGACACATAAAGGGCAATGCACTAATGCAATTCAGGATCGACTATTTCAAGAGTAACTCTTTCCTTGCTTGGTTCGTATGCATGTGCTAACAGGTGGTAAAAAAAAAAAGTCTGAATTTGCATTACCCTGACTATATAGGTGTACAACTCAAGTTTTCCTTTTTTTAAAGTAGATTGTCTCAATTTGGGACCGAAATCACTCTGTCCATTCTGAAGTGTGGCTATTTAATTATTTTAAATTTAAAGTTAAGTTTGAAGTTGTTTTACCTCTTCACACTTTCACCTCTAGAAATACTTTAGAATCATTATCTCGCTCTGATGATTTTGACATGATCATATTTAATGCAATCAGTTATTACAGTAATAATAATGTTATCATAGGAAGATCTAGGCTTGATTTCATGCATATCAGTTTTACATTCAGCATGCACATTGCTGTAAATTTATCAGGTTACTCTGTGAGAAAACAAAAAACACATGGTTTGCTCCAGCGTGGCCCCAAATTCTATTTAATTTCTAAAATAAGTTTAAAAAGTTTTTGTTTTTTTTTACTTGCAACCTGCATTGCTCATGATTAACAGTCACTAAGCAGTCATTTGCCTTTCTTAACGTTGCTAATTTTATTGTATATCGTTTTGAATGTTATACTTGACAAATAAATGTCTTTCGGATATACAACGAATTGTGGTTCAAATTTATTTCTGCAGTTTTTTCTATTTTTCTATATAAATTAAGATGAGACTTCCTTTTGCCGCAAGCATTTGGAGAATTCTAGCTAAACTGTGAGTAATAAATTGATCTCAAACTTACGTTATTTAATATAGTGTAGTCAGAATTGGATTTTGTAGTTGTTTATTGTTCCCTTCAGGGACTCTTTTTCACGTTCTTTCTTTTCCTCCTTGTATACTCTCTAGGAAATCCTTCTTATACATAAAGTACTGAAGGTTGGTGTCTTGTGGGAGGGGGAAATAGAAAATATTAATTAGAAGAGTAACATTTCATCCTATTCTGATATTACTGGTCTATCCACACAGGTCTATCTTTTCAATTGACATTAAAATAATAGTTAGTTGAAAAAAGTAAAAAAAAAATGCTGGCCAATTGATGTAATTTCATTAGGGCTCAAAATATCGACCCTCTGCTAGCCACTGCCAATTAAAAATTCTGCCCTATTGAGTAGAAATTCACCCCAGGTTGTTGTGCCGATTATTGTCTGAAGAGTAACTATTGGGCCTGGCTAAGTTTGGTTAATAGTGTGGGCCTTGAAATTCTAAGCCCTGATAACAACATCGGTCCTTAAAGTTCCACAGAGTATGACCAAGTATGCATATGAGCGTACTACGGGAAAATAAAATTATCCAACACTATAAAAAGTCACATGAAGTCCTCTTGAACCATTCTTTAAAATGTCATGATTATTCTTAGTCCGATGGTTGAAATCAATCATTAATTAATCATTAAAAAAAAAAAAAAAAGCTGAAAGTCACTTGTGTTGTTACCCCAACAAGTCATCATGCAAGGTAAAGATATGGTGTAAATAACAGTGGCTTCCCTACTAAACAAGGGACCCATTGCATTGTTCTGCTATCTCCATTCCCAGTAGGCAAGGCAGCTAGTTAACAGAAATGAGCAGCAGGTCACTTGGAGACCACCATTCCTTCTTTATCCTGTGTTATATATTAATGAATACATAGACAGCCTCTTTTACTTTATTTTTCTCTCGTAAGGGTCTCTCCTATTCTATAATAAATCAAGAGGTCACTAATTCATTGGTCCACTAAAGTGTAACCTGTTTTATTCTGAGGGTAAGAGAGATGTCTAGTTATTCTGATACTAAATGACCTATTTCCTGTTATTAATACCTATTAGACTTGTGCACAAAAAATAAATTTGGTTCGGTAGAAAATTATATTTAGTTTGAGACCTCCAACACTCAGTTATGTGACGTTTCAGATTGTCAGAGTATCATCCACGAAAACTATTCGGGAACGCAATTCAGACAAACCAAAAATGGTGCAAAAAAAATGATAATATAAACAGTATGTATTTATTTTGCACTACCCTTAAAAAAGTAACCAGCAGAGGGGAAAAGAGAGTAAACATATATAACATTAAGTGACATAAATAAAAAATAAATAAATATATATATATATATATATATATATATATATATATATATATATACACACACACACAGGTGATACTCGAAAAATTAGAATATCGTGCAAAAGTTAATTTATTTCAGTAATGCAACGTAAAAGGGGAAACTAATATATGAGATATACACATTACAAGCAAAGCAAGATAGTTCAAGCCATGATTTGTCATAAGTGTGATGATCATGGCTTACAGCTCATGAAAACCCCAAATCCACAATCTCAGTAAATTAGAATATTACATGCAATCAATAAAACAAGGAGTGTACATAGAACAATATCGGACCTCTGAAAAGTATAAGCATGCATATGGACTCAGTACTTGGTTTGGGCCCCTTTTGCAGCAATTACTGCCTCAATGCAGCATGGCATGGAAGCTATCAGCCAGTGGCACTGCTGAGGTGTTATGGAAGACCAGGATACTTCAATAACGGCCTTCAGCTCGTCTGCATTGTTCGGTCTTGTGTCTCTCATCTTTCTCTTGGCAATGCCCCATAGATTCTCTATGGGGTTCATGTCAGGCGAGTTTGCTGGCCAATCAAGCACAGTAATCCCATGGTCATTGAACCAGGATTTGGTGCCTTTGTCAGTGTGGGCAGGTGCCAAGTCCTGCTGAAGTCAGCATCCCCATAAGGCTCATCTGCGGAAGGAAGCATGAAGTGCTCCAAAATCTCCTGATAGATGGCTGCCTTGACCCTGGACTTAATGAAGCACAGTGGACCAACACCAGCAGATGACATGGCTCCCCAAATCAACACAGACTGTGGAAACTTCACACTGGACTTCAAGCATCTTGCAGTGTGTGCATCTCCATTCTTCCTCCAGACTCTGGGTCCTTGGTTTCCAAATGAGATGCAAAAGTTGCTCTCATCAGAAGAGAGGACTTTGGACCACTGTGCAACAGACCAGGTCTGTTTTTCTTCAGCCCAGGTAAGATGCTTCTGACGTTGTTTGTTGTTCAGGAGCGGCTTGACAAGAGGAATACGACATCTGAAGCCCATGTCCAGGATCTGTCTGTGTGTGGTGGCTCTTGATGCACTGACTCCAGCCTCAGTCCACTCCTTGTGAAAGTCCCCAACACTTTTGAATGGCCTTTTCCTGACAATCCTCTCCAGGCTTTGGTCGTCCCTGCTGCGTGTGCACCTTTTTCTTCCCCACTTTTCCCTTCCACATAACTTTCTATTAATGTGCTTTGATACAGCATTTTGGGAACATCCAACTTCCTTCGCAATTACCTTTTGAGGCTTTCCCTCCTTATGGAGGGTGTCAATGATGGTTTTCTGCACAACTGTCAGGTCAGCAGTCTTCCCCATGATTGTGATTCCTACTGAACCAGACTGAGAGACCATTTAAAGGCTCAGAAACCCTTTGCAGGTGTTATGGCTTACTTAGCTGATTAGAGTGGGGCACTGTGAGCCTAGAATATTGCACCTTTTCACAATATACAAATTTACTGAGATTGTGGATTTGGGGTTTTCCTGAGCTGTAAACCATAATCATCGCACTTATGACAAATCACGGCTTGAACTATCTTGCTTTGCATGTAATGCGTCTATCTCATATAGTAGTTTCCTCTTTTACGTTGAATTACTAAAAATAAATTTACTTTTGCACGATATTCTAATTTTTTGAGTATCACCTGTATATAGATATACTAGTCTTCTTTCTTCTTTCTGTTGTTCACTTCTCACTTGATCTGTGATTAAAATCAACATTTAGTGGCTTTCCCATAGCCATTATCAGTCAATTATCAATTACCTTTTTTCCCCACAAATCTTGTCTTTTTTTGACACTATTGGCTGAACTCTGCATCCCGAATCAAATGAACATGTTAGGCCCTAGCACTTGTTGTATGCTCAGGTATACATTCATATGGAGCTTGAGAGATATGAAAATGGACAAAATTCGAGCAAATTGCCATTCAGCCAAAACCAAATGCACAAGTCTAGTGCCAATTACTCCCTAATTATTAGCCTGCCAAGGTGTTTACTAGCCCATAGGTGTGGTGTGTTTTCATTATAAAGTTAACAACTAGCTTGCAAGATTTACAATAAAATAGAGGAGCTAAAAATATATCAAATTCATGCAAGTTAGATTTTTTTCAGCTATTCAGGCCTTGATTTTGCACAGGGGGGTTCAAATTTACCTGCAAAGCACTTGATGTACATGAAATGTATATATTTTTATTGTGTGTATTTAGTGGTGCTTATTAAAATATAGTGTCTTGGTATGACTCAGTTTGTTCAAGTATGAAAAAAATAATCTTCTTCATAAATGCAATGTTCAAAAACTTTCAAATATTGTTGTTTGAGTAGAATGGTTCATTTTCCTAAAACGCAATTATTTAAAACATTGAATTATTTATAACAGCATAGGAATAATAAACAATCAGTTTACATTAATAATAACCATTATGTTGTGTCTCACCAATATTGTTTAATATTATTTGATAAACCTCAAGAGTGTATATTTAATTGTCAGATACATTACAGCATGGAAACATATAAAAGATAAGATGAAGATGTTGCATAGATTGCTGTTCATCATTTTATTTAAAAAAATAAAATACAATTATGTAAATTAAAACAATTTAACATTTTTATTTATTCATTCCTTTTTTGAAGAAATATTTGTGTTGGTAAAACAAAAGATTATATGGATCTCTTATCTCTTAAGAATAACAAAAATAGACGAATAAACAAAGTCCAACACCCTGCATATGGGTATTTATTAAGAACATGATGGCATTTTTCAGAAAACTATTTCATAAAAATTTCACCATAACAAAAAAAAATAATCCCAATGGTGGGCATGCTTGCAATATTGTAATACATTTGCACCACAAGGATACTCATTCTCTAGCTATCTTTAAGTTTTTTTGAGTGAGGTACTGTTATTTTATGAGAATATTCAAAATTGGAAGAACGTTGCTGCCAGCACCGAGAACTTTGAGCCCATCTACTGCCACGGTGGAGTGAGTAATTAGTTTCCTGCTATTCTTGTGATATTTTATATATCCATTTTCATTAGTTTATTTTTAACAAATTTTTAACACACTTTTAATGAGGTTGAACAAACTAGTTTAGTACAATAAATAGTTACATTATTTACATTTGAAACATTCCTCCATCTTATCTAACAGAAATAACATGTTTTATGATATATAACAATCCTTTATTTATTTGGTATCCAATAAGGAAAAGAGAAGCTCTCACTTAAGACTTAAATAGACTCTTATTATCCACCTTTGATACTCAGTCCATCCCATCTTATGTGATATTCCTTTAGACCACTTGACCTACTTCAGGGTAGAAGGGATGTAAGTTAGAGAGCGGGTAGTATGTTCCAGTTGGCATTTCCACAACAAGACTGACCAGTTGCTACTTAATAGGCAAGGGGTAGTGTTAGGGGTAGGGTTAGGGTTAAGCTTCGGGAATTGCCAAAGTCCTGAATTTCTTAAGTGCCGAACTGAACTGAAGTGCCGAAATTGGCAAGTTCCTGAATTGAAGAAGTTCCGAATTTCAGAAGTGCCGAATTGCCGAAGTCGCGAATTTCGGAAATGCCAAACAGAACCACATTTTTTGCCCATGCACATCCCTACTACTTAATAGGACCTTACATAAAACTGCATCCGTCTAGCAGTGATCTTAGGATAACTAGACATTCGAGTTGTTCTACAATGTGCTTATCAAATAGAATATATGTACTGGGGCAATCCCATGGCATTTTTACCTTGGCATAATTTGAGGTGTTAGTACATAGTGTAAATCAAAGCACTGGTTTGAAATATGTTGCTTTACATGCAAAATATAACTTTGTTTTGCACAAGAAAAAATCAAAAGCATAGGCAACATTTTAGGAGGTAAGGGTTTAATACATGATAGGATCATTTGTCCTCCAGGTATTTGCAGAGATTGATGTAGATTTGTATCATCGTGATCTTCTTTATAGGGACACTATTGATCCCATCCAACTTTAGCTCAATAAGTCGTACCCCTGCAGTCACACTGCTCAAGCATCTACTAGCATTTAGGAGTTAAATCACTTTGTGAATACAGCTCAAACCACACCTCCCTGCACGTGACTTGCCCAGCCGTCCTAAATACTATCCGTAAAAAGAAATCTAATGTTTAAAAGTACTTTGTCGCACACTTTGTTTACATTAGAAATTCTCATCTCCTGCTCTGCTAATAGCCTTCTAGTCTCTTGTATGTGATTAAAGTTAAATTTACAGAGCAGGGTATAAAAAGTTAAAAGCAAGTTAACATCTGATAGAAATCTTTTTTTAGAAATCATGCAGGCTGTGTTAGTCACAGCTAGTGAAGGTGTGGCTAGGATGGCATGGACAGAAAAAATGGCAGAGAATTGAGCATTGAAACCTCAGGGGCGTGATCTCTACTAATATTTGTTTTGATTAATATAGTGTCCCTTTAACCCCTTCAGGACGGAGTCAATAGTGCACGTTCTGATCAAAACAAAACGTAAACAAAAACTGGAATTTGCGCTATATGTCTGTTCACCCGTAGTTCCCCTCTTTCAAATTATATGCACCCACACTTATTATATATCATTTTGTTCAGGAGAAACAGGGCTTTAATCTATCATTAACTATTCATATATGGAACATCATTTATTATGAATAAAAGTAAAAAAAATGTGAGAAAATAAGATTTTTTTTTAAATTTGCATTTCCGTCTGACATTTTAACTGTGAATGTCATAATACTGTTAGGTTTTACTGCAAAAAAAATGCACATATTTGTAATCAGCGATGTCTCACGAGTACAACAGTACCCCCCATTAACAGGTTTTATGTTGTTTTGGAAAGTTACAGGGTCAAATATAGAACATTACATTTTCAAATTGAAATTTGCCAGATTGGTAATGTTACCTTTGAGACGGTGTGGTAGCCCAGGAATGAGAATTACCCCCATAATGGCATACCATTTGAAAAAGTAGACAAGCCAAGGTATTGAAAGTGGGGTATGTTTAGTCTTTTTTAGTAGCCACTTAGTCACAAACACTGGCCAAAGTTAGCGTTCATATTTGTTTTTGTGTGAAAAAAGCAAAAAACTAATATTTGGCCAGTGTTTGTGACTAAGTGGCTACTAAGAAAGACTGGACATACCCCACTTGCAATACCTCGGGTTGTCTACTTTTGCAAATGGTATGCCATCATGGGGGTAATTCTCATTCCTGGGCTACCATACGCTCTCAAAGGCAACATAACCAATCTGGCAAATTTCAATGTGAAAAAAATGAAATGCAAGCCTTATATGTGACTCTCTAACGTTCCAAAACACCATAAAACCTGTACATGGGGGGTACTGTTATTCTCGGGAGACTTTGCTAAACACAAATATTAGTGTTTTAAAACAGTAAAACATATTACAACAATAATATAGACCATAAAAGTGCAGTTCGCTTGTAAAAAATGCAAAAAACGTCACTTTTACTTAAAATATCATCGTTGTAATACAATTTACCAGTTTGAAACACGAATATTTGAGTTCAGCGAAGTCTCCCGGGTAAAACAGTACCCCCTATGTACAGGTTTTATGGTGTCTTGGAGAGTTACAGGGTCAAATATAGTGCTTGCAAATTAATTTCTCTGCACTTTCTCCCTGTGTTGTCATGCATGTCAATCAAATTTTAATTAATCAAATCACATAATTACGTTAAAATATTATTTAAATATACATGTAGAATTTTAATATATATGCATTTATAGGTATTTAAATTCTACGTGTATACTGATGTAATCTTTTATGTAATTATATGTATTTATCTATATATATATATATTTGCGGTCATTTGCATTTTATATATAGATAGATATATATAGAATGTCATTCTAAGTGTATTTTGTTACCGATATATATATATTAATAACAAAATACAGTTAGAATGAAATTACATATGCATATATAATTTATATTAAATTTTGTTTCAATATTTTATTTATTTATTTTATTATTTAATTTATTTATTATTTTAATTATACGTATTTATATATAATATATATATGTACATCTATTATATATATAATATATATACATATTATATATATGTAATGTCATTCTAAGTGTATTTTAATATTAATATATATACTTATATTAATATTAAAATACACTTTGTATGACGTTACATATATATAATATGTATATATATTATATATATAATATATATACATATTATATATATATAAAAATGCATTTATTTTATTTTTACACATGTCTAATTATTTTTTTTAATTCTTCCCACCAGCAGGGGGACTGTCTGATATTTCAAACAGTCCCCCTGCTGGCATATCCACAGCCAGCTATAGAGGGCCATGTGATCGCTCTTTGAGAGCGATCACATGGCCCCCGGGGGCCTCATTTGCCGTGGGAGGGCTGCCTGGGCTGTGAGGCAGTCCTCCCGAAGCGGATCGCGGCGGAGGTAAGTATAACTTACCTCCTGGGGCTGCAAGCCGTTACGGCGTGCTATGCCGTCATAACGGCGTTAAAGCCCACTTAACCCGTGACGGCATAGCACGCCGTAACGGCGTTAAGGGGTTAAGGTTTTGATTCTTTTCGCCTTATTTTGTTTTATCTTATTTGGTTTACTAGTCTATCACTGTGCAGTGTTGCCAAAAAGCTGGCACTAGAAATAACACCTAGAGCTATGATAATAATAGTAATAGGGATAATAATAATTATTATAATAATAATAATGATAATAATAATAATAATAACAAATAACAGCTGGAGAGAGCAACTTGAGCAACCATGCATTAATCAATGAAGCATATAGACATTATCAGCATTTTAACAGTAAGACAACAAACCAAAAAATTTTTTGCAACACATTTTATAGTAAATCACATGGAAATGACATTTTGTTTAAAAAAAAAAAAAGGGGGGTAGGGGTGTGGGGGCATACAGGTCATTTATGTAAACCACATACATTTTCTTATTATCTGCACCATAAAACATGTTATACATTTTTCCCCAATTTACCTCTTAAGGAATAAATGTTATTCTCAAGCATTATTTTGTGGACATGTTTTACATACAATAACAGATCTGCTTTAAATCAATTCTAGGGATAGTTTCAAGGTTAGTAGTTTTTCACATATTTAATGTAAGACCCTTTTTTTCCTTTAAAGTTATTTATTTTATAGATCTATTCAGGGGACAGCTGATTGCCTTGTCTGCTTTTAATCTATAAAGCAGAATTGTCTATGTTATATAAATACCAGCTAGTAGACTATTGCATAAAAGTCCCCTGCTCCGGTAGCCAACTTAAATCACCCTAGTTATATAGTAATATGAAAGGAAATAGGTCTAGCATTAAAGGACCACTCTAGGCACCCAGACCACTTCAGCTTAATGAAGTGGTCTGGGTGCCAGGTCCTTCTAGGGTTAACCCATTTTTTCAGAAACATAGCAGTTTCAGAGAAACTGCTATGTTTATGAATGGGTTAAGCCTTCCCCCTATGTCCTCTAGTGGCTGTCTCATTGACAGCCGCTAGAGGCGCTTGCGTGCTTCTCACTGTGATTTTCACAGTGAGAGCACGCCAGCGTCCATAGGAAAGCATTGTGAATGCTTTCCTATGTGACCGGCTGAATGCGCGCGCAGCTCTTGCCGCGCGTGCGCATTCAGCCGACGGGGAGGAGAAGAGGAGGATCGGAGGAGGAGAGCAGGAGGAGATCTCTCCGCCCAGCGCTGGAAAAAGGTAAGTTTTTACCCCTTTCCCCTTTCCAGAGCCGGGCGGGAGGGGGTCCCTGAGGGTGGGGGCACCCTCAGGGCACTCTAGTGCCAGGAAAACGAATATGCTTTCCTGGCACTAGAGTGGTCCTTTAAGACACAATTCTGGCATTATAGCTTAACCCCTTACTCCTTAACTGCTGAGCCCCGCAAGAATAAAATGTAATATACTTATCTGAAGCAGAGTACTGGATGCTGGTGTGTATATATATATATATATATATAGATAGCTACAAGATCAAGTGCATTCACTAATTCACTAAAAAGCAATTTCAAACAAGCTCACTGAAAATAATTGTAAAAATAAAATAAAAAACACCAAACATAGGCAAAAATAATAGGTGTTCATGAGTTACAGTATAGGATTATACATGACATATGCCTGCCACAACAATATATAAATATATACTATGGAGACTATGACTGGAAGCCAAGATAAAGACAGCACGGAAGGAAGTTAGTAAGCTGGATCAACTTAACAGAGGTGGAAAGATCAAAGATAGATCCTGGCTGCTGCGGAAGTACAAGGATATGCCCATACCGGAGGTGCTGGAAACAGCTAAGCAAAGACTGACAGCACTGGCAACAACACTGAGCAGATACACCAGAGAAGCAGAGGCTAAGAGAATCAATGCCCTCTTTACCAAAGAACCATCCAAGGTGTATGCACAGTTACAGGGTAACCACACAATCTCCTCACCCACCCAGAGCTGAGACTGAACAGTACTGGAAGAATATTTGGGAGCAAGAAGCATCTCATAACACCGAGGCCCAGTGGCTACTAGACCTGAAAGCAGACTGCCAGAACAGGAACCAGTCATCATCACAGTCAAGGATATCCAACAGATAGCAGCACACATGAAGAGCTGGTTAGCCCCAGGACCTGACATGATCCACAACTACTGGATCTGGTTAAGATGCTAACAGCGCTGCAGGAATGCCTACCAGCACAAATGCACCAGCTACTAGCAACAGGCTCCCACCCTGACTGGCTAACACAAGGCAGAACAATACTGGTCATGATGAAAGAACTCACAAGGGAACAGCACCATCCAACTACCAACCAATAATCTACCTCCCCACAACATGGAAACTCCTGTCAGGCATCATAGCCCCCAAGATCCAAGGGCATATGAGTCGATATATGAGCAATACTCAGAAGGGGATTGGAAACAACACCAGAGGATCAAAACACCAACTATTCCACAGATCGAGGATGCAGAAAAAGAGGAGGTTCCTTGGCAAGACAAATCTCTCCATGGGATGTACCACCGACAGATAATGGATGTGGCTCACGTGACAAAATCCTACCAGTGGTTTTCAGGACTGAAATACAGCACAGAGGCACTAATCCTAGCAGCACAGGAGCAGGTACTCAGCACCATATCAATAGAAGCTGGAGTCTACCACACCAGGTGCAGACTGTGCAAAGAGGCCTCTGAGAGAGTCCAGCACCTAGTAGCCGGATGCAAGATGTTAGCAGGAACAACATTCACAGAGAGACACAACCAAGTTGCTGCGATTGCGTACCAAAACATCTGCACAGAATATGGATTGGACCTGCCTAAGTTCAGATGGGAGATGCCACAAAGGGTACTTGAGAATGACAGGGCTACGATCCTGTGGGACTTCAAGATCCAGACAGACAAGCAAGTGGCCAACCAACCAGACATTGTGGTGGTAGACAAGGAATGAAAGACTGCAGTCATGGTGGATGTGGCAATACCCAGTGACTATTACATCAGGAAGAAGGAACATGAGAAGGTGGACAAATACCAAGGACTGAAAGAAGAACTAGAAAGGATGTGTAAATGGAAGGCAGTAGTAGTCCCAGTTGTGATAGGAGCACTCGTGGCTGTGACTCCCAAGTTGGGGGAGTGGCTTCAACAGATTCGAGGTGGGACATCTGAGATCACTATCCAGAAGAGTGCAGTTCTAGGAACAGCACAGAACCTGCACAGAACCCTCAAACTCCCAGGCCTCTGGTAGAGGACCCGAGAATGAGGAATAAACCTACCACCCAGGAGGGGTCAGAAAATCTATTTTTATATATATATAAATGATACTCTGCTTCAAGCAAAAAAAATGTAAATAAAAAAATAATTAATGTAAATTAAAAAAAAAAAAAATAAAGACCTTTTCATAAATTATATACTGTATATGAAAACATGTATATATAAGATATGATAAAGTCCATGAGGTTATATAAGAATCTACTTGCTACATTTAATCGAAAATTTTATAAAAATATATATATATTATTTTTCTAACACGGCTATTTTGTTTGACATTTTACAAACCAGTACCAAAATGAACAGAAAATCAATGCTTTATGATAAAAAACCTCAAGCAGTTTTTTTCTATTTTTTTTTTTAATTATACATTTTAGTTTAGAGTTGTACTGAAGCATACATATTTTGATAGCATCACAAATATAACACTATTCCACTCAATCAGTTATCAGTTAAAAAATTTCGAACATATTCCCAGTTCTCAAATTCCCACCTGGAGCCTCAATGCCCCGTACAATAGAAGGAATAAATCATCCAGATAGAGGAAATAGCACATAGGGTAATAGAGAAGAAAGAAATCAATAGTCACTCTTCAGGTCATTATAAAGTTGCATGACTTTAACTCTTAGAGCGAAAGAAGCAGGAGCACAACACATTACTTTACAAGGCTTTGCACTACATTCTAGCATAGTCAGTTTGTTAATGTCTGTGACATTGAGGGAAAGGCACCATCGTAGTCTACGTAAACATATTTTTTTATACTGTAGTTTTTGACAGTGTGAATGCAGAAAAGTGTGTTTTCTGTAAATGGTGGTTATTTAAAAAAACAATAATGATAATTAAATTTATAATGTATAGCAAAGAATCGATAATAAGTGATGCTAAGCTAATTAATGATGTTAGGAGTGGAGATGTTCAAGCAGTGAAGTCAATGGAGAAAGACAGAGAAAATAAAAAAAAAGAGAGTATGAAAAATGAAGGAGAATGGGGGAGAAGGAATGCTGTAAACCATGCATTATGGAAAATGAATGCCATTGTGTGGAACTAGAGCAAAGTTTAGGGATTTCGCCAAAAACTTAAGATGAAATGTATTTTATATAGCACACAGGTTCACCTATTTGTGCTTTTTGCATATTACATGATTCATATAGCTATCTTATTTATGCAAAGGGACACTATAGTCACTTGAAAAACTACAGCTTATTGCATTTGTTCTGGTGAGTAGAATAATTCCCTTCAGGCTTTTTGCAGTAAACACTGTCTTTTCAGAGAAAATTCAGTGTTTATATGACAGCCTAGGTACACCTCCACTGACCACTCTTTAGATGGCTGCTAGAGGTGCTTACTGGGGAAGGGCTGCACATTGTGCAGCACCAGCATTCACTGCCTCCACCCTCTGCATGGAAACACTGAACTTTCCTCAAAGAGATTCATCAAATGAATGCATTTCTATTATGACATGCTGAGGCAGGGAGGTTAGGTGGTGTTTTAACACTATAGTGTCAGGAATAAATGTTTGTGTTTCTGATCCTGAGGTATTCCTTTAAGCAAATATTTTTATTTATTTTAAACTGCAAGCTATTATGCAAGATGAAAAGGCACAAATACTATAAGACACTTCACAAACAACACACGAATGCTACACGTTATACAGTTGTGCTCAAAAGTTTGCATACCCTGGCAGAAATAGTTAAATTGTGGCATTGATTTGAAAATATGGCTGATCATGCAAAAACATTTATTTTATTGAAGGATATGGATCATATGAAGCCATTTATTATCACATAGTTGTTTGGCTTCTTTTTTAAATCATGATAACAGAAATCACCCAAATCACCCTGATCAAAAGTTTGCATACCCTTGAATGTTTGAACTTGTTACAGACACACAAGATGACACACAGAGGTTAAAATGGCAATTGAAGGTTAATTTCACATACCTGTGGCTTTTTAAATTGCAATTACTATCTGTGTATAAATAGTGTATGAGTTTGTTAGCTTTTACTTGGATGCACTGGGCAGGTTAGATACTGAGTCATGGGGAGCAGAAAAGAACTGTCAAAATACCTGCATAACAAGGTAAAGGAACTTTATAAAAAGCCTTGAAAATACCAGTTAGTACTGTTCAATCACTTATTAAAAAGTGGAAAATTCAGCGATCTGTTGATACCTAGCCAAGGTCGGGTAGAACAAGAAAGATTTCAGCCACAACTGCCAGAAGATTTGTTCAGGATACAAAGAAAAACACACAGGTAACATCGGGATAAATACAGGCTGCTCTGGAAAAAGACGGTGTGGTTATTTCAAGGAGCACAATATGACGATACTTGAACAAAACTAAGCTGCATGGTCGAGTTTCCAGAAAGAAGCCTTTACTGCGCTAATGCCACAAAAAAGCCTGGTTACAGTATGCCTGACAACACCTTGACATGCCTCACACTGTAATTTGGAGTGAAGAGGCCAAAATAGAGCTTTATGGTCACAACCATATACGTTATGTTTGGAGAGGGGTCAACAAGGCCTATAGTGAAGAGAATACCATCCCCACTGTGAAGCATGGTGGAGGCTCACTGATGGGTTTTTTTTGGGGGTGGGAGCTCTAAAGGCACGTGTCTTGTGAAAATTCATTGAAAGATTGATGCAGGATGTTATCATAAAATGATGCATGAATACTGTGCCTGGGACGCTCTTGGACTTTCCAGCATGACAACGACCCTAAGCAAAAGGCCAAGTTGACCTTCCAGTGGCTACAGCATAAAGAGGTGAGGGTTCTGGAAAGGCAATCACAGTCTCCTGACCATAATATCATCGAGACACTCTGGGGAGATCTCAAACATTCGGTTCATGCAAGATGACCAAAGACTTTGCATGACCTGGAGCCATTTTGCCAAGATGAATGGGCAGCTATACCCACTGCAAGAATTAGGGGCCTTATAGACAACTTTTACAAATGACTGCACACTGTCAGTAATGCTAAAGGAGTCAATACATAGTATTAAGAGCTGTTATGGGCACATGCAAATATTGTATTCCTCAAACTGTGTACTTTGTCTAAAAAGACAATATCTAAAAGACAAAAGACTAAATATCTAAAAGACAAAACTTTATTGCTTCCAAGACAATCCTTATTTTATATTCTATTCTCCATTATTTATATATGTTAAATAGAGTATCTCTTACTAACTATATGAAGTTATGGCTAAGATATCTGTATGGTTTGCCCTGCTAAGTTCTATGCTTTAAGACGTTATATTGGTAAATAAGGGAACCAGCCGCGGTTACAGAACTAAGGACTAAGGGTATGCAGACTTTTGAACAGGGGTCATTTCATGTTTTGTTTTATGATTGTGCCATTCTGTTATAACCTACAGTTGAATATGAATCCCATAAGAAATAAAATAAATTTGTTTTGCCTGCTCACTCATGTTTTCTTTAAAAATGGTACATATATTACCAATTATCCAAGGATATGCAAACGTTTGAGCACAACTGTAAATATATATGCACATACAGAGACAACACAAGTCACACTTACCCTGATAAATAAACCACTAAAAAAAAGCCACACAAATTAAGTCATTCACACACACACAAACATTTATAAATCACAAACACACATGCGGACACATTGGTCCGAAATCCACCCACAATGTAGACTTTCTTCTTCATGCAGTTATTGAATGCTCATAGAAGGTTTAGTAATAAAACATAATGTACTGTTCTAGTCCATATTTACAATGGGCTTTATAGGATGCATGGCTGTCTGGCTATTTTAATACAAACAGCAGATCACATTCTGCAGTAAGTGCAATAGTCATAGTAGAATGAACTGTTTTTTCATTATCATCGAACATCAGCTGACTGCAAGAGAGTTGGAGTGGACAAAGAAGGACCGAAAGCCCTGCTCCTCTGAGATTAGATCTACCAGGAGATTTGGAGTGTATAGACACAACTGACTAAGCCTAAAAGGCATATATATTTAGTAATTTATATATGCATTTAACAATGTATTAAAATAAGGAGGAGGATGAAAGAGCTGAATGTGGAACTAGTTTACCTCTACTACCCAGCAGAATGAATATGCATATGTTATGGTAAATGTTTTGAGATTTGTTTTAATATTTTTCATTATGATAGTGATGATTTTTGAATTAGATAGACAGACAGACAGACAGACATATATATAGATAGATAGATAGATAGATAGATAGACAGACAGACAGACAGATAGATAGATAGACAGACAGACAGACAGACAGATAGTTAAGACAGTTAACCTATGTCCTGTCTCAGGTGTAGTGAACCACTGGTCATTACAGCTGTTTGACATAACAGCAGGGGTGAGCTATTAAACTTGACCTCTGCATAGGAATTATTGATCATTTATATTGATCAATACCTTGGCACTGAGGTTGGTAAAATGTCGGTGGACCTAGTATTTAATGATTAATGGGGAACTGACACCCAGGAATTTGAATGTGTATTCAATAAATGTGTAGTTGTGAAGCTGGATTTCATGCCAAATGTACCTTTTTAAAAATGTATTTACTAATTTATTTATTTGTTTAGAAAAATGTAAATAGCATCAGGAATATTTTAACTACTCTTTTTCTGCATTCATGATAAGTAGCATATCCTTTCATCTGTCTGTATCCAGCTAAACTTGATAAATATTAAAAATCTGGGGAGTTTTTGGTACACTAAACCATGCAATGATACAACATATTCAATTAAATAATCTGGACAACTTGCATGTAAAGTACAGCTGGAATAGCAGCCATTCAACAGAGTGCCAAAGGCTCTTGCAAATGCCTAGAGTGCTAGAACTAATGCACTTTGATAACTGTTTACCATTAGAAATCATACAAATCTAGAATGCATGTCACAAGCATATCATGCATGTATGTGTCATATCATGCACATTAAATAATCACTTCTTTATTGAATGTATTATCATCATAATTCATTAAAAAATAGTTAGATGGGAAAGAATTCACCTCTGAAAGTCCCTTTAAATATCAAGATGTCAGAGAGTGATTTAATAAGTAATGAATGTTTAGGAAGACATAACATAGATATTTAAATTTTTTTGTTGAGCTTGATTTTGAAGTTTCACAATAATAGATGGTTAGTACTAAAATTCTAAATTTTGCAAAAATGTCCATCACATCCATTTTGAGACTAATATAGAAATATATTGAGTTAAGTTTTATTCTTCTATTCACAGTCAAGGCTAGTACAGTGTTTTTTTGTGAGCTGTTATTTTTGCGCCTTATGTGCTGTGATAAATAAAAAAAAAATTAAGACATCCACCATATATATAAAAGTTCATTTTGTGTATAAAACACGAGCATTTCATGGTACCGCTCGTGTATAAACATGTATGTAGCTAATGGAGGGGATTGATTTAGTGTGAAACTTTTTATGTTAATTGTTATTTTAATTCAATCGATTTTGTGTATTATATATTGATTAATACTATTCATTATCAGATCTATTTAGTGGGTCTTAATAGCTTTCAAAAAGTAACCAATCACACACAAGTAGTCTAAGACTCAGGTAACAAGGCTAGTGTAGTTGCTGTAGTTTTTAGACTTTAGGCCATTCGGCAGGTTGTTTGAATTCCATAACTCCAAATGTCATAAGCCACATAGACATGTAACTGAACAAACAACTTGCACAATGGATGAGTACAACAAAAGTTTTAGATTTAAAAAAAAACAGACTTTTCTAAAATTAGAATGTGTGTAAAAGAGTCATTATGAGACTGAATGGTTTAAATGATGTCCAGGAGAAATTGGATTACTTCAAAGTTGCACAGAAAATCGGATTAGGCTTGTCAGTAAGAGCAAAAAATTGAACAAACCACTGTAGTACTCCGGCAGAAGTGACCAAAATAGTAAAAAAAAAAAAAAAAAAGTTATCATTTAGTAATAATAAAAAACCCAGAGGGAGAAAGACAAGCATATCTATGTGATTAGGCAGAAAAAGGCAAAGCAAGTTCTAAGAGCCTCCAAAGCACACACAGAACAGAAAATAGCCCAGTCTGTAAATAAGGGGGATACATTTTTTTTAGATAAATAAATAAGAAAATGAAAGTAAAACAAGGATTGGTTAGACTAAAAACAAAAGAAGGAAGGTATGTAGAACAGGATAAAGGGCTAGCTGACTGCCTCAGTTAATATTTTTGTTCAGCATTTACAGATGAAAATGAAGGAAAGGAACCTCAGTTAGGAAAAACAGAGTCAATTGTTACATGTGAGTTTACAGAGGAAGAGGTTCTATTTTAGCTGTCGAAAGTAAAGACAAATAAGTCGATGGGGCCTGATGGGATACACCCAAAATTAATAAAATAACTTAGTGGTGTACTAGTAAAACCATTAACAGATTTATTTAACCAATCATTGTCAACAGGAGTAGTCCCAGAAGATATGAAATTATCAAATGTTCTGCCAGTTCACAAGAAAGGTAGCAGGGTACACATTCAAACCTAAAGATGAAATACAGCCCTACAATTGTTATGGCTTTTGAAATCATGCTGTTATGACTGTGATCATCCTTAATCCTACCTTTACTACTACTGCTATGTAATGCAAAAACAGTAATTGTTATCAAACTGCATGATACATTGTTACCCTTATTCAATGTTTAAATTGTTATTTCTGCAAGAAAAGGCTCAATAAAATATTTTTAAAAAGAAAAAAAAAGTAGTGGGGAGGAGTTGAATGACTATAGGCCAGTAAGCCTTACTTCAGTAGTGGGGAAAGTGATGGAAACCATGTTAAAGGATAGGATTGTTGAACATCTACAATCACGTGGATTTCAAGACCAGAGACAACATGAGAGATCATGCCAAACTAATCTTGTTGATTTTCTGATTGGGTAACTAAAATAATAGATCAGGGTGGTGCAGTAGACATTGCTTACCTAGATTTCAGTGAGGCTTTTGACACTGTTGCACATAGAAGGCTTATCAATAAACTCCAATACTTAAGTTTGGATTCCAATATTGTTGAATGGGTAAGGCAGTAGCTGAGTGACAGGCAACAGAGGGTTGTAGTCAAAGGACTATATTCGAATATTCGAAGCAAGGTATAGTTACCAGTGGGGTACCTCAGGGATCTGTACTTGGACCCATTCTCTTTAATCTTTTCATTACTGATATTTACAGAAGATCTTATTGGTAATGATACAAAGCTTTGCAACAGTGTTGATGTTTCAGGAGGGATGAGTCAAATGGCAAATGATTTAGGTAAACTTGAAAAATGGTCAGAGTTGTGGCAACTGACATTTAATGTGGATAAGTGCAAGACAATGCATCTTGGGAGTAAAAACCCAAGGACAAAGTATAGAATGATTTATACAGTCCTAACCTCAACATCGGAGGAAAGGGATTTATAGGTAATTATTTCAGATGACTCTTTAAAAGACAATGTAAAAGAGCAGCAGAAAATGCTAAAATAATGCTTGGTTGTGTAGGAAGAGGTATTAGCAGGTACTAGCAGAAGTAGTGCTCATGACTTGTGGACCCCGCTACCTCTCTTGGAGTTCCAGACATTACATGAACAGAAAGTGCTACCTAATACAGCATTATTAAAATATCTGCAAAGAAGGAATTATTTCAGATCTAACCTCCGTGAACCAGCAATGTGCTGCTTGGCCAATAAAAACACAAAAGTTTGAAATGGCATATCACAATGCTATGGAGTATTCCTCCAAACATATTACCCAGGGCAATGTTATTTTAAGGGCCTCTGGGAGACAGACATGAAATGCACAATTACAGAGGAGGAGTGGCGTTTCTTCTTCTGTCTCTTGATGGGCTTAACCCACTGCACGTCACACACAGAACCAAATTACAACACCTTTCTATTCATTTTTGGTCATTTTTGGTATTATACCTCATGTTTAATCAAACCTTTTATAACAATATCCAAGGCATACCTTAATGATATATAACTTATGTGAACATGTTCTACTGAGCTAAAGCTATCGTGGATATATATTTTCCTGATTTTTTGCACAACTGTTTGTACATATGTAAACCTTATACGGGCTGTGTGAACAGCCCACTGGAAGATTCTATGTGAAAATTAAATTGTTCTTCCTTATTTTTGTACATTGAATGGGATATCAATGGAAAATCACTGCTAAACTTGCAAATGGAAAAAAAGAAATAATATCTTTCTAAGGTTGACAGGTTGTACATCTTGTTCAGCTGAAAAACAGTGACAGTGTGAATCACATGTCATAGCTTGCATCCGCCCCTATTAACACCAGACGTGACTAAAGTGCTGGTCCATGCCGTTGTTCTTTCTTGCCTTGACTACTGCAATCCCCTTCTCAGTGGTATGAGAATGAATGAAGCGGCGAGGCTCATTTTCCTGTCTGCCCATACCTCCCACGCCTCCCCCCTCTGACAGTCCCTACATTGGCTTCCAGTTAGATATAGGGCTCAATTTAAGATTCTGGTGCTTGCTTACAAGTCCCTACATAATGCTGCCCCAACCTACCTATGCTCCCTAATACACAAGTATGTCCTGTTGAGGCCCTGCGTTCTGCCGAAGACCTACGTCTATCCTCTGTCCATACTCCCACATCTGATGCTCGCCTCCAAGACTTCTCCAGGGCTGCACCTTTTCTGTGGAACTCCCTTCCCTTCGCCGTCAGACTTTCACCCAGTCTCCACTCCTTCAAAAAATCTTTGAAAACTCACTTCTTCAGGAAGGCATATAATTTAAACTGTTAACTGATTTGTATTCCCCCCCCCCCCAGTGAATACTTTTCTAGCAACCTATTTCATTACCCCTACTTATACCTTTTGTGTCACTATACCCCACTCCCTCTAGCATGTAAGCTCATTGAGCAGGGCCCGCATCCCCTCTGTTCCTGTGCGTCCATTTGTCTAGTTACACCCATTGTACAGCGCTATGGAATTTGCTGGCACTATATAAATAATAAAATAATAATACGGACTCCCCTCGCAAAGTAAATTTGATTTTCAGAAACCAGGCGAATCAGTTAAAGTAAATTACTAGTTTAAAAAATAGTTACGGAGAAGTTATTTCTTATTTAAGTCTAAATTTTAAGATTCCATGATTGGTTCATGAAAATCTCCAGTTCGATGTTAACCCTGTAATTGGTCAGAATGCCGTTAAACACAGTCTAGTTGAAGTTACAAGATGTAAGTTGATGTTCTGTGCACAGCAGGCTCGGTAAGAGATTTGATGTAAATTTACCAATATCCTATACATCAACAGTTTTTACCAGAACCAATACATCATAAAACACTAATACGAAAATGTTAAATTTCTTCTTTAGTATTATGTGAGTCTGTGATGACTTTCTGAAGAACATGTACCAAATATTAGAAGGAAAGATACAAAAGACAAGAGTAGAAAAAGGGTTCTCCTCCCTGCCTCATTCTACATTTCTATGATTATGTTCTCACAACCATTGAGGTTATGCAACACAGCTACTGATTTATCTTGTTTTATTGCACCTTGTGATAAATGAATGGTTGAAATATATGCTGTGCCTTCCATTAATGAATATTGATTTAGGGAGTCATTTAAAAAAACACGGCAATTTAAATGACCTTCCACTTTGCTTGTACAATAGAATGCATATCATTATCATTTCCATTTCTTATGCAATTCAAACATTATAAACATTACTTTGAATAATCACAGTTTTCTATTTTGACAAAGCAAATGAACATAATGAACATAAATGAACATAGAACATGTTTAAAGGAAGATCATAGTATTCTGTGTACTATACGTCTTATATTCTTGTGGCTATTTTTGTTAAAACAAATTTAAATAAATTATATACAAACAAAAACATGAAGAAAGTTTAATAATTATTTTGATTATTATATTTCTTTTACTAATTTCAAAAAAATATACATGTTCATTAAATGTGTTTTGTATAACAACCATTTTAAGTTTTTTTTTAAAACCGTTGAAAATATTTTATATTTTAATAAAAAATCATATTGTATTAAATTCCTTAATGACCTATAGTCACTGCTTGTTTTGGGTATATATCTTAAAAACAATTGTTGTTAAAAGTGTACCGTGAGCTAATTATGTTAATTAAATAAATAGTTTTACAATAGATTTGTAGACAAGATTTATTTATTTACGTTTATACGCTCCAAATTTTACAGCTGGCTTCAGATATTTTTTCTCTTGTGTCCTCCGAGAGGCAGGCCAACAGAAAGTCACTTTAGGTCATTGAGACCAGGGTTAGATAAGTACAAAAGTGCAAAGTGCAAACTCATTCAGTTAGAATGGAATCATCACAAACCTTCATACAATATTTAACATTGGTCTGGATTCCATAAAAGCAGCATGAAGGAACAGGTTACTAATTGCAGCTATATTATTCTAAGGGACTCATAAGAATTTGTTAACATATTTTAATAGATGTACTCTAAATGTGGGTATGTTTAGTAAAATAAACAATATTTATTATTTGTTTGTCTTCCTCACTATTTTCCATTCTGTCTCCTTTAAGTAATCATTATGACCAGCGTTAAAAAAAAACAAAACCCTACCAGCAATCCCCAAGTCTGATATTGTGCATTCAAGTGTTAGTTAGTAGGTCAATGGTTGCATTAAACAAAACCCCTAGAGACGTGGAAAAAGGAGCAGTGTGTCCTTCAAATTATCCTTATCTTTTTTGCTAGCCCTTAGGGGAAAACATAGAGAAAATGATGGGCTGCATCTGTATTGTAGGAACAAGAGATTTTTTACTTTTTTCCCAATGATGGCAATATTATGAACCTACTGTATAGTCCTGAAACAGACCTTCTCTCAAAAATGTCAGTTCACATTGTAGCTGCACCAATCACCACTAATGTGTTGCATAAACCTATAAAATACAAGATTTATGTTATATATCTACAATTGTAAGTTTAAGATTTTAGTTTGTTTCATTACTTTCCATTAGTTATACTAAGGATATAAAATTGTGAGATCTAGATTAAATAAGTAATAAATATTAGTAAAAAAAAAAATATCAAAAATGCAAAACATCATAACTGCATTAAGTATGATATAAAGATATATAGAAAAAGTGTTGAACATTAAATCTGAGTAACAAAAGTGAATACTCACTGGGAAATACTCATTAACAACAAATATTGATGAGTTTAGAACTGACTTTTATTATAGAAAAAAAATCATAGAAAAAAAAGAAAATGGCAAATAAACAATGGATCTTTGGAAATAAATGTAAATAGTGTAGCCTCATTTGGACAATACAGCAACTGAATATTATATTAAAGCAGATCTGTCAATTTCAGTTTCATATGCAAAGAATCCCCAAACAAATAGATCTGATGTGGATCTGGTGGCCTTGGGGTGCATGGGAGAAAAATTTTACTTATTCAGGCTTCTCCTCATGATGACCACCATTTTCACGCTGCTATCCTATTCAGATCCTGCCGGCCAAGGAGCCATGTCAGTGTTTTACTTTTACGGATGTGCAAGAGCACAACACCATCCTCTATTGGGCAGACTAGATGGACCGAATGGTTCTTATCTGCCGTCACATTCTATGTTTCTCTATAAAGTATCCCGTAAGACAACGGGACCCTCCATATACAGAGCCTGAATCCCACAGACTTAATTTGTGATGGACTCTGGGATTGGACAAAAGTTGGTGGTGGAGCTCTACCTTTTGTAAACGTTTGTCAACCTCAGGCTTTACCATATGGCAAAGTAGTGCCTACTTTGCTTTATGGTACCTTGGAATTGCATTGGAATTCAAATGAAATGTTAAACAAATTCCAATCCAGTCTTGATCAGCATTCCATAAAGAATATACTTTTAAAAAATGCTGAAAAGTGACAGATTCACCTTAAAATATCTTAAGGCTGGGGGCGGGGCCTAACCGTCGACCAAGCTGGTCGCACATGGAGAGAGCTCCAAGCAGAGATCAACAAACAAGCGACATAATTAAGATAAACTACACTAAAATCGATCTCCTGGGACAACAGAGCTTCAGTGATATCCTGAGACTCACCTGGGTGGCTTTCCATGCTTGGAGAACAATCCTTACACCAGCTACAAATCGCGGCCTGTCAGCAGCTGCAAACGAGGGAGAAGCGGCCGATCTCCCTATGAGCGGCAATGCAAGACAGCGCTGATACCATTGGGATCCCCGTTCCCCCCCCTTCAGCCGGTGGGGGTTATCCCGGCACAAGCAAGCAGACACTACATCCAGGCACACCAAGGTCCCTGGCAGCTCATCCCCTGTGGCCTGCCTCCAGCCTTACCGCAGAAACCAAGATGGCGGCGGAGGACTTTGAAACCTCACCACGAGGCCCACCAGTGACATTAGAAGAGCGGCTTGAGGCGCTGTTCAGCAGCTTCTGGCGGAGACTGCAAGACAGAGAGGCACAGACTAAGAGGGAGCAGAGGAGAATGAGCAAACGCCCTAATAAGCCTCTGGACCCTACTTCCTCCTCAGCAGACAAGCATCGGACGCAGCACATGGCTCCTAGCTCAGTGCGGCAGGAGAAGCAGATAACCGGCATATCCGACGCACATCCGGGTCCCAAGAAGTGCAGAGCTAGCTACCGCTTACCGGGACGGAGAACCCAAAGAAGACGGAACATGGGGCTCAGAGCACACATTCAGCAGAACAAAAGCCCTACCAGAGAGAAACACACAGTCACCCGAGTCCCTGCCCGAATCCGCAAGCTTGACTGGAGTAGCGGGAATCCCACATGGGCTCCTGGGATGGCCTGGGGCCTGAGAGATGAGCAAACTCCGAATCACAAGACTCTGTGCATCTATGTGACATTGGTGGCTAGTACAGGTGTGGGTTGAACTGTGGCAGCGTATGTGAGGGGTGGGGGGTGACCCGCACGGGTGATACGGTATACCACCCTGCTGGAGCATGATAATATTACTCTCACTCGACTGGGCAGCTTTATCTTATCCCCCCATCACACATATAGAGGCACTGTATTTTAATGCAGAGCATGCCCTCTGAGCAAGCGCCGCTGACATTTTAACACCCCCCCCCCCAAGTGAAATCTCTTTTGCTTAATGGAGTCTTTAATTAAGAATATACATGTACTTTTTCATCATATGCCCAATAGCTAGACAAGTTTTGTTGTATACTTTTCATCTTATGCCTAATAGTTAGACAAGTTTTGTTTTTTCATGGTGCCCCTATCACCAAGCTTGAGATTAACGATGTAACAGATAAATAAGCGTGTATCTTATATTTAAATGTACGCAGCATTACGACCTCTCAATGTACTTATTTTCATAATCCTGGTGTGCTATACCTACTCTCTGACTACAGCATATACCATTCCGACACGCATACCTTAACAGACTGACTTGAGTATTAACATTATAAAATTGTGCAGACCTAATCCTTGCCATGTTTGAAATTGTAAGAGGATATTACGCCTGTGACTGTCGTTGTGGCAACATGGGCTTGTTTGTTATAACTTGCACGTCAAAAATAAAGAATAAAAAAAAAAAAAAAATATATATCTTAAGGCTGAAGGTAGGAGAGGGAACTCAGGTTGGGAAGACCAAGCAGTCAAGATTACTACTTCTAGCCAAATGCAGTGTTATTTACAAAAGTTAGAATTAAAAGTGAATCAAAATGAATGTCAAATTTAAAGGCCAGAAAAGTCAAAATAAATGAATAGCTGATTTAAATAATTGTTTTTTGGGGCTTTTTTAAGTTTGGCTATTTGACCTTAAATTAAAAATTCAAATGTTTGAAATCCATCATCATGATGTTAGAAAAATAAAGTAAACTATAATTTGAAATCCATCATCATGATGTTAGAAAAATAAAGTAAACTATAATTTATCTTTCAATCTGACACCGAGCCCATCCAGATAATTGTTTATTGCTCATCTGAATTTGAAAGTTTTGTCTAAGTTTTTCAAATCAACATAATTCACTGTATATTGAACAAAAAACTTGGTGCTCAGGTACTCTGTATCTATATTAGATGGTGGCAGTCATCTTCTTTATAGTAAAGCATTCTTCAAGCCACCAATGTGTTCCACAACAAACCAGCAGTATGAATGGAGAAGAGAAACATTGGTCTGGTTTCTATTAACAGAGTAATACTGGGTATGATTTCCTCCAGGTCTATGGGAAAATTGCTGTTCGGTAAGAGTAAACTCTTGCACTTCTAAATAATCGAGTCCATAGAGCAGTTAGAAGGAAATTATATCTATGATATTAATTCTCTTGTATAAAAGTAAATAGCTTACTAGGGGATCTTCAGTTGCAACATACAATACCCAAGCTGGTTTAAATCCCTAAAGAAATACATGTTTTCAACTAATCAGTCCTGAACAACTCTTATTGACATGTAGTAAGATAGGAAATCTATTCCTGGGATGTCGCTGTTTGCTACAGATCATAACACATTCCCATACCTGCCAAGTATTTAGAAGTGACGGTCCCTATATTTCTCAAATCCCTCTGACCTTCTTTTCTATCAATAGTCCCTCTTTTCTAGGAGCTCTATATTGTTGGTGTGTCTGAGTGTATAACAGAGCTCCACAACAATAATACTCCCAGTAATGTGTTTAGAGATCAGTGAGTGTAAATAAGATACATTATTTTTGTTCTAAATTACAATGTAGTACCATAATTTGTTAATAGTAAGTAACCTAAAATTTCTTAGAGCAGGGCCTCCCCTGGCCACACACCCCTGCTCACTCCCCTAAAATTAAAGTGTAACTCTTTGTTCATTTTGAATGTTGAGAGGTTTACAATCCACTTTTTATTGATTCGACTCATCTTCTGTCTTTACCTATATAACTTTAAGAGCAGAGTGTCAGCGCTATGCTCTTAAAGTTATTTTGGTAAGATTTTTTAAGGAATTTTATTTTGTGTTTAGCTGCTGGAATATCTGTTTGATTTATTTTAGTGTATATCTATTTTCGATTGCGCTCTCCTATTTCATTTTTTGTATACCTATATAACTTTATTTCAATATATCCTATTTAATTTCAATGATACAATTATATATATATATATATATATATATATATATATATATATATATATATACATACATATATATATATATATATATATATATATATATATATATAAATAACAAAATCAGCTGTGTTCCATTTGAATACAAAACACAATCTTACTCATTTATAACTTGAAGTTATATAGACAGAAATGTTTTCTTTTGTTTTTTTTTCCAGAAAATCATGATGTAATTGAGTTTCAGAAATAAAATATAAAAAAGGTTCTGATAATGGTAAATACGATAATATTTTTTTTATTTTTGAACGTACAAACATATAGTTTGAAAATCTTGGTGGGGACATTATAATGGACATCTTATACTTCACAAACTATTAAAAGTGTAAACCTACACTATAGTCTTTAATAAATATACAGCATATTTTCCTCATTTCTATAACTTTCAATTTAAGTTATAATTGGTGTATCTGATTTGCAATTTGATGGCTTTCTAGTTTTTGATGCAGTCAATCCCACATATTTATATTTTGATGGGTCTTCAATATGGTACGTGGCATTATTTTCTGAAACATGCTTGCCATTATAATTATATTACATACAAGTATTGCATCAGCTGTGCAAACATGTAATAGTCTCATTGTATGCACAATAAATCATGTGTGATGTTGGTCAGATTATGTATTGTATTTTGATAAAGTATATTGAAGGTAATTATCCCCCTTGGACATCTCTGCATTTACTAGTGTTGAAATCTGAAAATAATCTTATTTAAGTGATATTGTATAAATAAGGAATGCTCATGATTCTGTTTAATCATGATCTCAACAGAACAGATATCATTTCCACATGCCATAGATTTTAAATAATCGTCCCATGGACAGTTTCCTGGTTCTTTCAAAACTTCATTACTCCTTTGATTAATTTCCACTTTATCTATTCACTGAGTTTTGGTGGACAGCCTTCTCTAGGTAGGAAATCAGCTGTGTTATATGTGTAATGGATTACCTATACTTCAAATGAGTATATCCGGTATAAATCTTCCAAGTCCCAATGCAAAATAGTGATTATAGCTCTGGTATACCCAAACATCAGTCAAGACTTGATGAAGGGTACAAGAATAATTTTTTAATATGGCCCAGTGGCCAGCTTATATACACAGACCCCCCAGCATGTGGTCTCCATTCACTTGTACAGTAAGTCCCCCCTGGCACCTCTGTGTCTGGGAGAAAAGAGAGCTTGCTTTTGCTTAACCTTATTATCTCCCAGGCACTAGAGGTACAACATATTATATTAAATCCCACATATGCAGACGAATCGCCATCGGGGGAAAGTTTTGGCTGACTGCACACATGGCGTCTGCCCAAATTAGTTCCAGAGAAAAAGTGGTTGTGGTCGGTCACTTTTGGGATTTCCAAAAGCAACAAAATGTCGACCGGTTCCCATGGCTCATAGGTAGCGCATTCGCCTAGTTCGTGCGAACAATCCTACCGAACAGTGCTCTCCTGTCTTGTCGGGAATAGAAGTAGGCATCGACATAAGATCGCCCAGGTTCACACATGGATGTATCCGACTTTGAGTTCCATTCGCTCGATGACCAAGTGGCGCTGCCTGAGACAAGATGGCTGCCGCTTTCCACAGCACATATTGTTCGATGATACGAATGGCGGCCACACCGAGAGAGCACTTAAGTTTGTGGTTAATTTGTAGTTAATAAGCCAGGGAGGGTGGTCGGTAGATTGTAGCTGCCGAACTGGGCAAACGTATTTGTGTTTGGGGAAACTTATAACACGAACTAGGAGGGAAAAGTCTTTAAAACAGGTTAAATAGTGAGTTTGTCACAATATGTTAAGCCATTCACAATGAATATATTTGCGGCCCCACTGCCCTGCTTTCAGCTTCGGTTCGACCAGCAAGACAGGAAAAATATTTCCTGATTCTTGCTCTCCCGGTCACAAGAGGGCAGACTGGCTGTGTGTCTACTAAACAGACCAGAGCAGCCACTCCCCCTTCCCTCCTGCTTGCAGTGCCAGAGGAGCATTTGGCCTGCTTCAGCAGGGCTGGAGCTGGAACTGAAGGATTGGCAGCAAATTGTAAGGTAGGAGAAGAGGGGCTTGGGGAGGAGGGCAGTGTATTAATTTGAGGGAGGGAGGGGGAACTCTATTAATTTTGGGTAGGGAGGGGCACTGTATTAATTTAAGGGAGGGAGGCAGTGTAATAATCTGAAGGAGGGGCACTGTATTAATTTGAGGGTGGGAGGGGGCACTATTCATTTGGGGGATTGAGGGGGCCATTGTATTAATTTGAGGGAGGGGGCAAGTGTGTTAAATTGGGGGGAGGGCAGTGCAGAGTGGTGGTGGTGGTGGGGGAGGGTCAGTGTGTTAAATTGGGGGAAGGGCAGTATATTAAATTAAGAGAGGGAAGGGGCCAGTGTATAAAATTATGGAGTGGCGGCAGTGTATTAATGGGAGGGAGGGAAGGTGCAGTGTATTTATTTGACGGAGGGAGAAGCCAGTGTATTAGAGTTCTGGGAGCAGTGTGTTAAATTGAGGGGATGATGGGCAGTGTATTAAAGTACAGTGGTGGGCGTGGAGGCTGTCTATTCAATTAGAGTGGAGGGAGGAGGGGCAGTGTATTAGATTAAGGGGAAATGTATTAGATTGCGTAAAGGGGCAGTGTATGGTGGAGTGGATGAGTGGAAGGAGGAGGGGCAGTGTGTTGGATTTGGGGGGCAATGTATTGGATTTGTGGGCAGGGTATAAGAGTATAAGAGTTGTGGTGTGCCGAAACTGACAGAGCAGTAGGCCTGTAAAAAGTGGGCAAAAATAAAATACCATAAGACATAATACGTTGACCAAAATCTTTATTTAGATAAGTCACAGAAAGCTAGTCTTAATTCTTTAACAGGATTGGGTATGTAGAGAGTATAAGCGGAAGATTTCCAGTGTCCCATTGTTTTGATGATGTGCGGAGGTATGTGGTTAGCAGAGGCTGTAGATGCTCCCCCGATTCGAAAAGAATGACCAGAAAATTGACTAGGGTTCAAGCCGAGTCTAGTCAACAGCAGTCTTACATAGAGCATAAACCTTGCTGTAGTTAGAACGTTACCGTGCAGTTCTAGCAAAGGTTGTAATGGTTGTTTGTGGAGTGATTGCAGATAATTGTCAAAATTTTGTACCGGGCACCATTTGTTATGAGTAGGTTACAAGGGGATCGTAACGGTATGACCCATGGTGCTGGTTTTTGAGTGTTTAAGTATGAGTAGGTAATGGCCATTCTGTTTCTCTAAGTCCATGGTTCTTAAGTAATCGGGGGTCGTAATAGTCCTAGTTGTGAATTCGTTGGGACGGAGGAATCCATAAAAAGCTAGATATATGGCTGTCTTTATTACCGTGTTTGTCCTGGGCTCAAAAGGAGAGGAATCTAACAAGTTGACTAGTGCATGAAATATATGGTTATCTATAGGTAGTCGTTTTGCGGGGACATGTGTGTCTAATTTTTTAATGCCTCTAAGAACTGTCTTGATTTGATATGAGGACAGGAAACTCGTGGCTTTGGGTTGTTGAATACGCATGTGGTGTTGAATTCCCGTGAGGTATAGTTTAATAGTGTTAAATGATAGTTTAAGGTTGATGTGGCAAAAAGAAGTGAAACCCAATATTGATTCTATCGTGAACATGTCGTGAATGTGAAAATCAGTGATGAATTTCCTGAATATGTGAAATGCTCTGTCGTAAGTGTTTCTAGTATTTACAGAAAGTGCCAGGTGAGAAATGTGACGTGCGTGATTTAACAAAGCTTTTAATCCATTATCATGTCTGTGAAAAGTGGGGCTGGAGTTGCCCGTCTGGAGGCGGTGGGTAGTGTCGTGAAGAATTCCTGAAAACGAAATCGAGACAAGTGATCAGCACCGATGTTTGTGCACCCTGGAACGTGAATACATGTTAGAAAGAATTGACAAGTGGCTGCTACCCATGTGAGTCATCTCAAGAGCCTCATAATTACCAGGGATGATGACCGGCCTTTATTGACAATATGGCAAGTAGCCATATTATCAGAATAGCACCAAACCGTGTGACCGGACCACTGGTGGCCCCAGGTAACGGCCGCCGCCACGATGGGGTACAACTCGAATAAAGCTGAGGTCTCTGTGAATTTTGTGAGTGATTTGACCTCAGTTGGCCATGGCCCCCTGAGCCATTGGTCTCCCCATATGGCTGCAAACCCTGTGCTTGCTGCAGCGTCTGTCCATAGTGTAGGTGAAGTGTCTGAGTGAGGTGGTATAAACATGGCACGCCCGTTCCAAGAAGTGAGGAAAATTCTCCACATGCGCAAATCAGATGTTGCATGGTTGTCTAATGAAATGTAAGATGTGTCTGAGGTAAATTGTGGAAATAGTGATAGCAAATGTGAAATAAATGATCTCCCCTGGGGAATGATTCTCATTGCAAAATTAAGCGATCCCAGCAATGATTGTAGGTCTTTTTTTGTGCAACAACCTTGCTGTAGATAATGGTCAATGCTTGCCAGTATACGCTCAATTTTCTCATGAGGGAGGCTAACCTGCATGTGTACTGTGTCTAGTTGTAGATTCTATGTCAGCCGTAGCTGGTAGGGTATTAACGGGTAAGGTATTAGCAAGAGGCTGAGTGGTGACCGTTGTATTTGTAGTGGAGTGAGTAGCACTACCGGCCTCCAATTTGTCCAGCCTGGCCCTGATTTTCCCCATGGATGTCATAAGGGACGTCATCATAGCATGAAATGCTGGTACTTGAGACCCGCTAGGGCCTTCCCCTGCCTCGGAGTGGTCAGTGGTAGCGTTCAGTAGCCTATACAACTCCGCCTTTCTAGCTGTAGCTGGGAAAGGGATGCAGCGTCTTCTTAGTTCAGCTGTAAGACGTGGTATGGTCCACGATCTAAGGGATGCAGGGCTATTCACGTCTGTACCTGGACCAGGGGTGGCAGGCCTTGCGGGTGTGCTAGGTAGTGACAGTTCTTCAGGAATATCTGGCGTTAGTGACATAACTGAAATTATAAATATATATCGTCAGTCGTATGAATTGTTTTGTGGGTGGGTACTTGTCGGCTAGCAAAATACCAAGCGGTGAAACAATTAAGCTTTTTGAATGTGACAGATGAGGCCCTGCTAGTTGCCAAGCGGCTTGAGAGGCACTATCTATGCGTGGGCCCGAGGGGACTTTTGAGGCCACCGAACGTTGTGGCGGGGTGTTGGCCTCTCGGTGTCATTTAAAGCATAAGAAAGATTGGGAGTGACAGGTGAGGCCCTCTCTTTGCATTGATGCGAGGCGGCTAGCTATGATTTGGCCCGAGGGACGTATCACCTCCGAGTGTGAGGTTAGGGATGTTGGCCTCGCGGGACCACTAGCCTATGGATTAAGACCAGAAAATATTTTATCTAATTGGGCCACCTAACTAGGACCAGTACCCCTCAAATAATTTTTTTTAGGAAATAGTGGGATCTGGCGTAGTACCTGAAAAGTGAGTCAGGCTTGATCTCTCAATGAAGAGTAACTGTGATTTTGTCGGGTGGTTAACCTGTGGGTATAAGATGATATATAAATATCTGAATATGGGGTAGTGGTTAGGCCAGATCATGGACCTTAGAACCAGAACCTACCCGATAACTGCAGAGGAGATATAACTGAGAGAAACCGGCTTCTTGCTTGTAAAAGCTACCGTTCCGCTGACTAAGCCTAGGAGAGTAAACAATATATTTAAACTAATATCATATGTTATATGGCCATTACATAAATCATATGACAATGTTACCAACCTATAAATAAAGTATAAATGGTACCGAATCAGGTGCCCAATTCTTAATATAACCTTCTGATAAGGAAACCTGTGGGAAGATGTCAGAAATCACAATTTAGGTGTAGCATAATTTTCTGTATATATAATGAAAGAAAAAAAAAAATTTTTGGGGGTGTAATATCGTTATTGACCGGTAGGGGTCGAGATTCCACCTAAGAAGTGGGTGCCGGATCGTGTTAAATTCGTTATTAAAGTGTGAATTTAAATAGAGTGTTACTACAGTACATATGAAAACGTTTTAGTTTGGTAGATCATTTTTAAGTATGTAGCCGAATGCAGCGTTCGTTTAAAAGTTTAAATGCCATGGATTACTTTACTGAGCGGCGGAGTGATTTAAACAAAAGAAGTACCGAATGCGAATGGGCTCCGCTGTGTAAGCCGTGAGTAAGAAGCAGTTTGCTTTACGGCAGGCCCAACTTACGGTTTTTTGGCGGCAGCGAGTACCGGAAAACTGTGCGGACGACGGCGGCGGGAAAAAGAAACCCTGGGGAGCCCGGACAACGCAGGAGAGCACCGGACCAGGAGACCACGAGGAACAGGTAAGAAGAAATCCAAGATGGCGGTCTGAACCGGAAGTAACGTTTCAGACTCGCCAGACCATTGACGGTAATGTGAGAGTGGATTGGTAGCCCTTTTATAGGGAAACCAAGCCCCTCCCACAACTACAGGCCAAGCCTTCATATATATATTTCCAATAGAGAAGCCAGTACTCGAGGACTTTTATCAAAAGTTTAATCTAGTAAGACAAAATTGGCGTTCAAATTCGTTTTTTGCATTTTTCACACATAAACAAATATTAACGCTAACTGTGGCCAGTATTTGTGACCATGTGGCTACTAAAAAAGACTGGACATACCCTATTTGCAATACCCTAGGTTGTCTACTATTGCAAATGGTATGCCATCATCAGGGTAATTCTCATTCCTGGGCTACCATACGGTCTCAAGGGCAACGTAACCAATCGGGCGAATTTCAATGTGAAAAAACTGAAATATGTAACATGCTATATTTGACCCTGTAACTTCCTAAAACACCATAAAACCTGTACATAGGGGGTACTGTTGTACACGTGAGACATCGCTAAATACAGATATGTGTATTTTATTGCAGTAAAAGCAAACAGTATTATGACATTCACAGTAAAAAGGCCATGCAGAACTAAAGAAATAACACAATTTCTTAATTTCTCCCATTTTTTTTTATATTTTATTCATATTAAAATATTTTTCATAGCTAAATATTTGATGTTAAATGAAAGCCCTATTTCTCCTGAATAAAATTACATATAATAAATGTGGGTGCACTTAATATGAAAGAGGTAAATTACGGTTGAACAGACATATAGTCAAATTCCAAGTTTTGTTCACGTTTTATTTTGATCAAAACGTGTACATTTGGCTCAGTCCTTAAGGGGTTAATATGTCAAGGTAGTTGGACTTTTGTTTATTTAGAAGCCCTACGAGTGCGAGGACGTCCAGTGTCAGTTAGGTAACTTTTTTATACTGTACTTTTCTAAATAAACCTATGTTTCTATGGAAACTGAACTGTTGTTTTTTTGCGGCCCACATAAACGTAAACCTTGTTTATTTGGCCCATCTTAGCCTTTGAGTTTGACATGCTCGGCTTAGGCCATTAAAGTTTTGGAAGGTGTCAACCATCTACATATCTCATACATTATCTTTTCCTGGCACATTGACCTGCGTAGAGAACTAACCAAAAACTATTGTTATTTACAAATAAAAATCAAATGAGTGATGGGAGTGATATTCTAATCTACAGCTTGTGCAATTTAATGGCTTCAATATTTAATTCTCTCACTTGCTATATAATTATAAATGAATCAAGGAAAATCATTCTGGTACGCTTTGTTTTAGAGGGGGATTAATTTATTTGAACTGGAGTAATGTTTAGTAAGTTTAAATGCCGGATGATGATCATTTGGAGATGGTGTCAAAAATTCACCGTTAGATTTACATAAGGAATCCATACTGGACAGGATGATGTATTTTGCTGAATAAAATTACTCTAAAAATATTCACACGCACAAAAAAAGTAGATATATGCCTACAGCATTTGAGTCTCTTTCCACGGCAACAATAGGGTTAGATGTGTTAAAGGAAGTGACAGTGAAAAATTTAGCCTCTGGTGCATGAAAGGAGAATTGAAAGAAGAAAAAAAAAAAGGTAACTGTTTTTAACCCCAGTCAAAAACCTGAGGGAATAATAACAGACACAGTCTTTACTCAAAACCATCAGTTAGCAGTGAATGTGTTTGAATAATAACCAGATTAGCAAAACACAAGAAGAGTATATGAGACAAATTAGGCACACTGCAAGCCCGAGAAAGTCGTCCAAAAAATAAATCACTGATCTCCTTAAACAGGAGCTGTCGCTTTTCTTATATATTTGATATTTTATAGTACATTAGTATTGATGCATGTATATAGTTTTGTCAAGTAGCAAATAGAAGTATAAATAAAAACAAATAACCATTCGTTGACTGAAGCAGGTGATGTATGAAGCATTTACGATTAGCTGTGCCCACATGTCTCTGCTTCTAATGGAAATCTACTAGTTATCCCAGTAATTCATAATTTCTTCTATTCCTGAAATCGGTGCCAACTTTGAGAAAATGAGGCTGTGTTGACTTCAATGGATGACCTTCTTAAGACTTTTATTTAAGGTTTAGTAGAGTTTACCTTTGAGAATCATGGGGAAGAACATTTGTAGTTAGATGTTCTTGCTTTTCAAAAGGTGATTGTGCTTTCTGCTGTTGTGTAAATAAATACATCAACTATGTATAAAAAAACAAAAACTCATTTTAATTGCTTGACTTGTGAGTTAAAATCTTATGGGAAAAAAATGGAAAGTGCTAATCTACTTTAGTCGATGGTTACTTAGTATCAGAAAAGCAAGTGAAAAAAAAAGAGCTAAAAACAATATCCAATATATCGAACTGTAAAAATATCAGCACCTGTAAAGTGCAATATCCCATAAAAATACACTTTTAAAAAACAAAAATATATATTAAGGTGCACTGTGTCTTTAAGACAAAAGTCTGTTATTTTCACAGTGAATTTTCATACAATAAATATAAAGTGCAACGCAAATATAAAGTACCCTAACTATAAATTTCCACAAAGTGCTTACAACAGTCTGTGCAAATATACCTAAAGTGCAAAATTGGATTTGTGCAATATTTGTGCAAATTGCACAAAAAGGAATTAAAAACACTTACACTATGTACTATATCTTGCCAGAGTCATTCAGTGCAGCATAAATTAAAAAAGCAAAAAAGAAAAGAACATATAGTTTAACACTCTAAATAATAATCCAATCTGAAATATGTAAGGGGAATTCTCTTGTAAGGGAAGAGCAGCAGGGCCAGATTAAGAGCCAATTGGGCCCTTGTGCTGACAATTATGATTGACCTAATTACAGAATTCTCTAACACTCCAGCTCACAGGGACTGCTTTGGATCCTTCCGGGACGTGGGGATTGTGTCTTCCAAACATGAGCTGATAAAGCCATTGATTGGCAAAACGTGTCATCACATTGGAGTACGTCATCAAATTCGTAAGACGTAAACCCCACTTCCTGGAGGGATCCGAAGTGATGCCTGCAACCCGGAGTGCTAGAGAAGCCAGCTTCTACTGTGTCTGCATACCCTGTAATCCATATCTCTCAGTAACCCTGTAATCCATATCTCTCAGTAACCCTGTAATACATATCTCTCAGTAATCCATATCTCTCAGTAACCCTGTAATACATATCTCTCAGTAATCCATATCTCTCAGGACTACAATTCCCATGGTCTTAAGCAAGCAAGGTGCTTGGTTGCTAGCGGTTGGGTGTATATTCCTCTGTTATACCACACTTTGCTTATAATAACCTGTATTTGTGTGAAGCTTTTAGCAGAAATGTTTGACGCTATTACTGCCTTCAGGGACACGGTAAAGGTGAATATAAATGCATGCTGACTATAGGTACTTTTTATGAGGCCATCAATGTCTAATCTTCCCCAAAAAGGTTACTTTTCAGGAACCATACAATACAATTGGCAGCTCAGCATTGAGTCTTTTTCTTAAAACAAAACAATCTCCCGACAGGCCCATATAGGAAAAGCATTTACTTACTTCTACTAATGGAAAACTCTGATAATGATCTTTGAATAATAGGTTTTCGAAACATCAGCTACTGGGCCTTGCGTAGCGTTTTATCAGTCAATAATGCCATCCTATTTAAAAAAAAAAAAAAAAAGGAAAAGTGTGTTAAAGGATGTTCTTCGTATATATTTTCTTCAGCCTGTTTTTTTAAAAATATTATTTCTAAAATCTATATTAAATAATAAACACTCTTCCAATATTTTTTTTTTATTTCCATCTAAACTTACTGATTATCCAATAGCTAATCTCATGTTTTAAGTCACTCATGTTGCCTCTCTGTGCAGTTTATTGTGAATGTAAGTGTGATACTTACCGTATCTCAGCTGAATGACTTTTCAATTAGTCTGTTGTTCCCTGACTGCATTCCTTTAGTAGTCATGTATTGGTGAAGCAGAGCAAATGTTTAGCACAATTTATGATCCTTGGAGAGGTTTGTTATGAAACAGTTTCAAAATAACTATTACTTTGCAAATGTGCAGTTGTGTCTTTGGCTGTTTTATTGTGTTGTTACTTTGGATTCTTATGAAGATAAACAACAGTTTTCGATGGGCTTTTGTACAAGAAATACATTTTCTCTCAATAAAGTCCCATGTTTTTTTTGATAGTCATTACCCCACAGGGTTTTCTCAAATAAAACTGTAGCTAAAACCAAAAAAGTGGTGATTCTTTTTCTTGCAGATACTCCATTCCAGGCAGATTCAGAACTTGTAGATCTTGAGGGTAAATACGTTCTGGTAAAGGAAATGATTAATGAGTCCAAATTCACATTTGCCAATTTTTAACCTACCAAATTAAAATCAGGGACCTTTCTAAGCTAAAGCTCTCAAACGTTTTGAATCCTTCAGTGAGGGCCTCTTGGTCATGGGTGGACTTCAACATCCCGTTGGATCCAAGACTTGATCTGTATGTCTGGTAGTCTGTATGTCTGGTAGAACTTACCTTCCAGACCATCTCTTCTGCAGGGAACATAACCTCCTCCCTGAGTTTCAAGTAGTGGACTGCTGGTGCACTCTAAACCCAAGTGGTTATGATTACACATTATATTCCCCTCTAAACAATTCTTATTTATTAATAGATTACTTCTTTCTACCCCACAGACACCTGGACCATCTACATTCAGCTCACATAGGTCTAACTATGTGGTCAATGCATGCCCAGTGGCAATCAAGATTATCTCCCAAGTTCCATACTTTAAACAATGGCTTTGTAGACTGAATGAATCTCTCTTATACAATCCACTTGTGAAAAAAGACATACCTGATTAACTGAAGCAAATCGTTTAGCCCAACACTATCACTGACACTACCCCCTACAACATCTGGGATGCACACAAGTGCCTAATAAGGGGAATCCTCATTAAACACGGCACAAGGCAGAAAAAAACAACACAGGACATAAAAGCCTTTCTCCTACAAATAGAACAACTGAAGATTCACTTGCAAATGGTACATACAAACATTTCCTCTCTCTCTGCACCCAACGCAACACTGATGACTTCTAAAATCCAATTTCAGTTCAAACTAGCTCAGAAATAATTTTATAAATATGGCACTAAAATCAAAAAACTGTTGGCAAGAGCATTAAGAGAGAACAGAAAAAAGATGTACATCAAGATTTAACATGCAGGCAAAACACACGTAATGCCCAGTGCCATAACGGATAGATTTTGCAAATACACCTCGCTATACAACTTAGATGAGACTCGGAAAAAGGACCTGACCCTTGCTCTTGAACCTATTTACACTCATATGTTGCTCAAAATCTCAGCCAAAATATGAGGGAAATATGAAAAAGTGCACATTAATTAGTATAAAAATCATGAATTTATGTCATCAAACTGTCATGGCAGCCCTTATGGGTGCTGTAGGTTAAGCAGGCATAATATATCATACAAATGACAGGATGTATCCAGAATAACATAAGTTTCCAGGCAAAAGAGATAAAATTATACTAGACAAATAAATGGAAGGAATAATGAGTTGTCATAATACCTGTTACTGCCAGACAAGGGAGAGACCACCCACACCACAACGCAAAAAATGTGATGTTCGACGCATTTCCCACCTCCCTGTTGAAAAAGCACCAGGTCTCTCCCTTGTCTGGCAGTAGCAGGTATTACGACAACTCGTTATACCTTTATTCAATTTGTCCAATTTTTTGCAAAGTTTATCTATTTTGCCTGGAAACTTATGTTATTCTGGATACATCATGTCTACTGATTTTGCTGGAACAGGTGGGATTTTTAAGTAGGATATAGAGGTGCGCAACAATATGATGAGGGTGCTGAATTTGATTTATGCTGCATCTAAATGGGAAGCTCCTTCTCACCTGGTCTTGGCAGACACAGAAAAGGTTTTCAACAGGGTAGATTGTTTATTTCTGTTTACTGTCCTACAGCAGGAGTGGGCCCCAAAATGACATCATGGATTGTGGCTCTCAACTCAGAGTTAACAGGGCAAGTCTATGTGAATAGTGTGCTGTCCAGCCCCTCTGATATCACAAATAGAACGCTTGTCACCATTATCATTTGTCCTAAGCCTGGAGCCATTCTTGAATGTAATATGTACATACCCGCAATTCACGGGAATAGAGGAAGGATTGGGAGATGGTCGAGTAATGACATATGCAGATGATTTCCTTCACTACCACAACGCTTTAGAATCCCTAGCTTTTATAGTGGAAAAGTTGTCCATATCGAACCTGAAAATTTATTTCACCAAATCGGAGATACTCAATTTTCAGCTGGTCACTGACCTATGAAATTAGTGTAATCTCTGATGGTGCACAGAAGCGATTAAGTATTTAGGAACCATGATCCATATGGATCACACTGAGATGTTTGAATAAAACTATACCCACTACTGGGGGTAAAAAGAGACTTTAGTTTCTGGGCCCTTCAACACATTACTTTATTTAGTAGAATTGTTGTTCTGAAGATGAACATACTCCCACAGTTTTTATATATTCTACAAACATTACCAATATGCATTCTGCAACCATTTTTCAGACAAATACGTAAGACTTTCATAGAGTATGTTTGACAAGGTTGTAAACCTTGCCAAAAATTAGAAATTGTCACCAAATCCAAACCTCAGAGGAGCTTGGAACTACCTGCCTTAGCAAAATACCACAAAGCAGTGCTCCTCCAGAGACTTGCTGAAGGGAACATAGCTCAACCCAGCAAACTATGGATATCACTAGAATAAAAATTCACTTACATCCCACTGAATGTTCTCCCATAGTTACAATCTGGGTTGCATCCTGTTGTACAAAACCCCCCTTCTATATGAAACACTATTTCATCCTGGAAACAAACATGGCCTTTATGCTTCATTGTCTCCTCTACTACCCATCACTGGGAACAGACAATTTCCACAGGCCATGTCCAAATGCTTCATCACTTCATTAGGTTTACCATAGCCTTTATGACTTCTGGAGGTATACATAGATGACCACTTTTAGACCTAAATATCTCACAACCATTACAACTGCTGACAATATTTTGCTTTTTCCAGCTTACACACTTTCTCCAGCATTTACCAAACCTTCCAGCATCCATGTGCCTACAAACCGAATTCAAATCCCTATGCACACAGACCTCTCCTCCTCTGCATGCTATATCCTTATTATATACAGACCAGATCTCCCCATCCCTCCCAGAGAGTACACAACACTTTTCTACTATAATTAGTACTGGGATAGAGATCTAAAATGCTCATTCACCACTGATCAATGGGGTAACCTGTTCACACCAACACACAAGTCTTCAGTTTGCACCAAATTTCAAGAATCACCAGAAAAGATAGCAATGTATTTGCCAGACTAAAACCATGAGTGTTGGTCCACATTAGGTGGGAATGCCCCAAATCTGTCCCGTCTGGCAGCACAACCCCAATACTCTCTCAGAACTCACTGACAAAACTATGTTGTTTACATCAGAGGCATATCTACTGGATTACTCTTAAATCATAGTCGTGACTTAACCCTGCGCACTCCATTAAATAATTATTTATGTTTAAATATAATCATGATGTCACTTCCTGCTCTACACAAGTTTATGGCAGTAGCCAGCTGGATGTCCACTACTGTCCCAACCCTTGCTCTGAATATGCACTCACTAAAATTCCCATATCTATAAAATTGCTTGTTTTGCCCATGAGGATCCAGGTCTGACCTGTCTGCCTGGTTCAAACCACTTTTTGCAAGGACCACTTGCTATGCAGCCTACTCGTTTGCTTATTGCCATTATTCTTCCCCATCAACCCAATGAGTTTTCGAAATATGCTCTTCCATCAGAACCACTAAAACACCTATACCCTATAGGCAGAGGGGATGGGAGGTCCACGGAATTTTGGACACTTGTGCAAATTATGCTATTATTTATTAAATGTACTGTGAATTAGAGACTTCTTTAAAGTTTGGTCTGGATTTGTTAAAGTATGAAGTGGGTTGAGTCTTGTTGTGTACCAACCGGTCAGCAAACGGTGCATTTGATGTGCCATTAGTTATAATTGTACAAATCTCTCCGTTCCTTTCTCTCTCTTTCTCTCTCCCTCTCCCCTTCTCTCCATTTTTTTTCCTGATAAGATTCAGGGTAAATAAAAAATGAAAACAAAATTGTTCTTTTCCCCCATTTATTTTATATGCATTGGTTACCTAGCACACAGAGCACCAAGATGTGTGAATTATGTTGCTTTAGCAACAAAAGCATAGAGTGAAAGGATCAGAGGTGTTTTAAAATGAGTTCATATAGCATTTGAACCCTGTAGACACCTCATCAGTGTTCTTTTATGAGAACTCTTTCAAAGATGACATTTGGAAAATTGTGATATCTGCCACAAACTTAAGGTTGACTGCCATGCCTTTACTTCGAGCCTGTATTATATAAAGCACAGTGTCTTTCTTCCTTTACAAATGAAAACTGTAAGTGTGTTTAAATTAAAACAGATCGCACCTACGTCTTTACTTTTCCGACTTCCACATTTAAAGTACTGTAACGTTCTGAAGCATACAGATTTGCTGTCAAGATTACTTTTCAATGTTAAATGATGAAGCAAGGACTGCTTACCTTTATATTAACGTCTGAAGAAGTACAAAAGGTAAGCAATTAGTCTTGAAGGTGAGAGCAATTTGAATGAAACGAGAGCTCTTTATCTCGACATAAAATTGTGGTACACCACTTTGTGTTGTACTGTACATCATAGAGTAAGATCAGCTTATAGCAGTAAAAGATCTGGAATTTATTTATTCTATACTAGTAATATTTAGTATATTTTCAACAAATATTAAAATATAAAAAATATATTTTATTATTAAATCATCATATAATGAATCAACTCTCCAAATGTAAATAATACATATCTATGTATTTATCACAAAAAAAATAAAAAAAATTGCTTAACATGTTTTTTTACTATGTTTGTCTAATCTGACAATTATTTGATGAGCAGAATGAATGTAGTAGAAGATGAGCATATTTAGATCTTTAAGCCTTGCAGGTTTATGAAACCCTGTAAAGTTTGACCTGGCTGCACTGAAAAGATTAAAGTGAATAAAGTGTTTATGTATACCAGAACATTTGAGGTTGTCTTATTAAAAGAGGTGAGCGAGCTGTAACAAAGAGGTCAGTACTTATTAATTTGTGATAGTACTAAGCCTGGCATTTTGACACAGGAGGTAGATTTTTTTTTTTTTTTTTATATTTTATTATTTATTTATTTATTTATTTATTTTTGCAACACACATTTTATTCTTTTTTTTTTTTTTAATTCTTATTTTTGACGTGCAGGTGATTACAAAGCATAAACATACGAAACAACAGCGTGTTTGAATGGTTAAACATAGGATTAGCAGTGGCATGAGAGGTTTGCACATTTTTGTTTTAAAATGAAAATAACAGGCTGTTTAACAATATTAGGTAAGGTTACAAACGTTAGGCTAGACAAGCTTGTGAGTGGTTTAGTTGCGTTTAAGATCGTATGAAATGTTACGTCATAGCTATGGTATTGCATGCCCGAGTAGGCCAAACGTTGACGCTTATACCATATTTACCACTGTTTATAATAAATGAGAGTATCAAACTATTAAACCTCGTTTTCATGTTATGGCAGGCTAAGCTAGGCATGCATAGAACAATGTTAATTGCGCTTAAGATATGGGGCTGGCTGGTCATTTAAGTGTATGTCTTCGTAGCGCATTACAAACAAAAAATAAGAGATTAGAGTAAATAATAATAAAGAAACTGAGCTTAATCAACGTATCATGCTGGTAAAGTATAAAATAGATTACATTGCGCTAGTTATTTAGGCTGGCTAGTGCAGGTGGGTCAGGTAAACTAGTCATATGCAAGATATACGTAGAGTCCACATTATAGGCAAAAAACATGAGTATACTACATTATGTTCTCTGTGTCAGGGATCAGCAGTGGTGACTGTTGTCCGCGCTTAGTCCCATAATGGCGTTTCAGCTTTAGGCAGCAATCTAGAGTTCAGCCTATTCCCAAGGATGGGAAGCGTGAGTCCTGTGTGTGGAGGACGAGGGTGGCTGTAGCGTTCTGACGGCTCTGATGGGTATCCCTCCAGCCCCAGGCCGGTTGACAGGCCGGCATCTTCATGCCATGGACTTGGGTACTCATGGGGTCCCAGTCCTCCCCTCTGGGGGGTAGGCAGGAGGTTATGGTGGTAGGTGGCCGCTTGTAGCGCAGGATTCTCCACCTGTGTGGATGATGCCGCGGTATTCTGCCCCTGGTGGCCCTCGGCCTAGGTGATCTCTTGTGGAGAGGTTTGTGTGGTTTGGGGACTTGGGTGATCGGAGGGGGCCCACTCACCATCCGGCCCTCAGCCTCCCGGTCGTCCTCCTGGTGTTGGAGCTTTGGTGCGTTTAGTCGTGCCTCCAACCTGGCCCAGAAGTGGGTGAAGATTTCATCCAGCCTCCTGTGGGTTATCTGAGCTGAGTTTAGAGGCTCTGGCTCGGGTTGCTGGGAGTTGGCGCCTTTCAGGGCTAGTCTGGCCGCCATTTTGTGGAGTTCTGCTGGGGCAGTGTCTCAGCGAGTCAGAATGAGGTTGATGCTTGATGCCGGGTGCAGGCTAGTGCGGACCGGGATAACCCCCGCCGGTCCAGAGGGGGGGGAACAGGGCTGTGTTGCAAGCTTGGGAGGGCGCTAGGTCGCACAGAGCGGGGGATCGGCCGTCTCACCCGTCTGGCGATGCTGCTAGGCCTCACTCCCGTCACCCTCGACAGGCGCTCTGTGCACCCGCGGGCGGCAGACCCGGGGCACTTTGGCTGGTTCCTGGGGTGGGTAAGACTTGATTCTGGCGTTTGTGAGGGTCCGGGCTGGCTGGTGTGCAGGTAATCAGGCTGCATGGGAGGATTGAGCTCGGAGCTCACACGAAGCACGTCCAGCCGCCATGAAGCCCAGGCCCCGCCCCCACATTTTATTCTTTTTGATGTAAAATAAACATATTAAAAGTAATAGTCCCAATAATATTATTAATTGATTTGATCTTAATATAGATGGACTGGCATGGCATACCGTTTCTGAGAGTGGTTGTATATCGATAGACAAAACATTTTTAACGTTTTTTTGCGATAATATTTGAGACTATAAACAACATGGATGTTACCCCATGGAGATTTCTTAATGATATATATTGGATTTTGTTCTAAGGTGTTATTCAGGTAAATGCCAGTAACCTTTGGTCTGTGGGCAAGTGTAAACTAATGGCTTTTATTTGCACCAAAATTCACAGATCGTGGATTTGGGAGATAACTCAGTTGGACAGTCTAGATCACAGGCCACTAATCTATTTGCAAAAATAGAAAAAAATGAACCGCACTCCAATCACATAAAGCTCAGGGTGCTAAACTGGACCAACGGCCAGAACCAGCCCCAAGGAGTAGATATCAGTGGTAGAAAGAGGATCCAAGCACTCCAAGTGCCTTCGATTGTATTTATTAGGATAAGTGAGACACCTCAACGTTTCGACCCCTGAAAGGGTCTTTGTCAAGAGTTCGAAAGGAGTTGAAATGTTGCGGTGTCTCACTTATCCTACTAAATACAATTGAAGATACTTGGAATGCCTGGATCCTCTTTCTACCACTGATAGGCCTCTTATCTAGGCATAGAATCATACGGTATTGGGTTAGCAAAGGACCTGCCCAATTCCTGCCTGTTGCTTCATTACTGCAGAACCCTTCTAGCAGATATTCCAGCATAACCGCAGTTGCTTTTAATCAGAAGAAAAATGATGACTGCAGCCTACATCTTCTGAATGCTGGCAGCACATTGGTAATTGCCCCATTATAAACCCTCCTATAGTTTTAGATGGGCTTTTTTATAGATTTTAGTAAAGTCGCTGATATCACCACATAGTAAAATGAGAAAACATTGAGCATAATAGTTGGACTCACAGCAGTCCAAGAAATGGTATATATCGAACTCGGATTGCAAATATGTAGTCCTAGAGCATGCCTGGTTGTCCCGACCCTCACCTGTAGGGAGTAAAAAAGGTTGTTTACTTTTCTAACTCCCGGCACCAGTCTCTGTGCTGTTGTCCTGCATCCTTGACTGATATCATTGAGATTGATAATCTCAGCCAATCCAATGCTTTCCCGTGGAAAGCATTGGGAGGCTAGTGGGCGAATGCATGGCAAAATGCAGAGCTTCACTATTCACAGGGTCTCTATGACACCATCTGATGGAAATAGAGTTTTATTATTTTGCTGTTTCATCTGAAGCACCTCCAGTGGCATTTAAACCCGGTGATGTAAACATCGACGTTCTGCAGAATGGAAATGGTTTCACTTGCAGAGTTAAAAGGGAGTGGACATGGCACATAGAGATGAAGTAGTATGGGTGCCTACTGTGCCCCTTTACCAGAAGAGGCTGGTCATTTCACAGTGCTGTACATTTTGTAAACATTTCTACTAATATGGAAGACAAACTTTTGATGACAATGCAAAGTACAACGTTATAGTTGATGTCCATCGGAAAAATTTAAACCAAATAAGCAACAACTGAATGAATTACCAGTGCCTGATATTACATTTAAAAGGGTCGAGTGAGATTTGTTTTGGATAATAATAATTAAAACATGGATATTTGAAAGATTGGTAAATTCTTAAAGAACCCTTACAGTGCACAGCCAAATGAGTTCATGGTTGTAAAGAATGCACAAAGGCATATCCTGAGAAGAAAAAAATCAATAATGTTTGTTTTTTTCTTTTTAAGATCAGTATTAGAAAGGATCATAAGTCCTATGAGCATCTCTAAGAGGTTTCTTTTCTTGATAATATTACACTCGCACATACATATTCCATTTTCATCATTCCAGCAAAACAACCCTCTTGATGCAAACAACAATCCTTTGTTTTGTTAGTGCTTTCTATATCCCACATTTAACCTTAACTTTATGTCCCATCTTTATACACATTACATGATCTAAAGAGGACATTTTCTCATCAAACATTGTATTTAGGATCATGGGCTTTTAACCTGGAGTTGGTCAACCATTCTTGTTAGCCCAGCTTCTGTTGTTTTGATAAGGCTTTCCACTAGATCTTATAACATAGCAATAATCTGACAATCAACCAAGACACTTAGCAAAGTAAATTTATTATAAGCACAATTGAAAGGTAAATACAGCTATAAAAAATAAAAATAAACAATGGTCTGCTTCTAGATAAAACCATAGAATTTGTCACCAGTTAAATATTTGGACGTTCCAATTTTTATGCACAATGCAATGAGAAAGTTATTAAATTATGTCAGAAGAGCTCACCAACAATACATCTAGTATATCACAAGGATAATATAACACAAATACAGGGTGCTAAATTGAGAATGTAACGGAGCTTCCTGTACCTGGTACTTCCACCGGCGGATGCTCTTAGTGCTTACCGAAGGCTCCAAGCACTTCTCCAGACACCATAAGTACTGTAGACCTCATGAACCGCCTGCAGCTTGGTTGGGGTATCGCCGTCTCCTACCCACACCGGACTTATGACAAGGCTCCAGGTGCCAGTGGGTGAACCTCTCTTCCTTGAAAAAGCATAGCAGGACACCTCTTGCAAGAGCTAGTGATTATGCAAGGGAGTATGATGATCATAGCAATCCCTTGTAGTGATATAGCAATTCCCCCCAATAAGAGACAAGACTCTAGATTGAGGGTGAAGTAGAACTGAAGGTTTAACGGTACAGGTTGGCTTTATATACAATTTCTCAGGCCAGAGGCACAACCCCTGGACCTGATGGAGCACCAAATTACAAAATGTACAGACCAATAAAACATACAGTAAACAATCCTTCCCCTCTGCCTCTGATAAAATTAAGATAGTTAATGCATTAACTTAATTATCCCCAGGCAGAAAATTACAGATTTTATAAAGTACCATAAGTACCCCAAACACAACATATCCCCATAAATCTTACATCCCCTGATAGCTCTAAACTGGATAAACACCATATTTAAAAATCACCCTCATCAGATGAGAAGTTCAGAAATTTTTTGGAAGTCATGTTTTTGCCCAGGTGAACCCAGGATTTCATGCCCAAAACAGTTCCATAGATTCATGGCAAAGTGCCACTGGAGGACCTACCAGGAACCGCAAGGTTTTCATGCCGAAAATAGTTCCAGGGCATTCGCGGCTAAGTCCTCCTGAAGTCTATTCGCGGTTTTAGTCTATGCGAACAAGATGGCCGCCACCACGCGTTCGAATGTCGAATGGCGGCTACTTCGACTATTCGGGAGTTCGAAGAACCATTGTCTAAAGTCCCAATAGCCACAAATAGGGTCTCTCAGCCAAAACAAATTAAAGGGGCCATAGTCAAAGGGCACAAGGTTGGAAAGTAGTCCTCTCCAAAAACCAGTGGCGAGTTCACTTTCGCCACAGAGAATACACATAACCTAACTATTTATAATCAATAATCTATAAACAAACACCATAGCACACCTCTTCTATCTAAATAGGTCTTTGTTAATACAAAAATAAATATGCAATACAAAAAAAACTTTAATAATTCAATTAATTCATAGATTATACATACAGGCAGAAAAATAATATAGTGTCATAGTGATACTGTACACACATATACTTGAATATCATAGAGTGTCACCTTCAGAAAATTGTAGCAAGAGAGTGGAGACCACAGCCCTAACATTTCGGCTTGTTGCATTTCCTCCCTTGAGAATATATCACACAGCTATGGAAAGCACCTACACAAATAACAACAGTAAAATGGCTCAGTTAGTCGTGTGAGCCAAAATAATCGTAAAAACTCACAACCACTGGTGGAACTCACAAATGAGTCATCTGTTTGTCTGAATGACTACTCTGTAGACCACTACGTTCTGATCTACATAATGTAGTGAAAAGATGAATGAATATCGGGTACTGCTTTTTACGTTTTTTTTTTTTATATATATAATGGATTAAACTAATGTTAATATTATATTTTTATTTTATAGCTTATAAATACTCCACAAAAGAACATTCCAGTATTCATTTCTCACTTTATAATATGGGTCAAATGCTGGAATTAAAAAAAAAGATTTTCTGTGAAAATTACAGCTTAGAAAACAAAGGTTCTTGGTGCGTTGATCAATCTTAAATTGTTGCCACAGAATATACAGTTAAACTATTACAGAAAAAAGCAAACTACAACCCCCCCCCCCCCACTCTCCTTTATCTCCCCATTATTATACCAGTGTTATCTTGCATTTCTATTATGTATTTAAAAAAACAAACAAACATTTAAAAGCGTGTGAAATATAGAGCTCTGTTTATCAAGCTTGACATAATGTGAAGCTGTTTAAACATTAGTAGCTAGTTTGCAATGTATTTTAAAGATTTTTTTCAAGTTGGATGGAATGATTAATCCATCATAAAGCTGAATGTGGTGAAAATATTCGACAATAACTCTTTTTTTTTCAAGGATATGCCAATAATGAACTACATGTGCACTGCCAATCACTCATAGCTGAAAGTCAGTGTAGCAATAAAGGCGTATTGCCAATTATTGAGTTATACTTGCATTTGACAAGTTTTTTGCTTGTATGTTGTATTTAGTGATTAAAAAACACATCTTTGAAACAATATTAATTTATCTTAAATGCTAACTTAATTTTACAATTTTAAAATAAAAGGGATATGCAGAGGCATTAAGAAGTAGGCATACAGTTTAAATAATAGGTAAATATGACAATAATAGGTATATTATTCCCAACTTGCGCCGTTACAGTCCATAAGGAATGCGGCGGCGATGCTCATCTTCCTGTCTGCCCTCACCTCCCATGCCTCACCCTTCTGTCAGTCCCTACATTGGCTTCCTATAAAATATAGAGCTTGATTTAAAATTCTGGTTCTTGCTTTTAAATCTCTACATAATGCTGCTCCCACCTATCTATCCTCCCTTATACACAAGTATGTCCCGTCTAGGCCCTTACGATCTGCTGAAGACTTACGTCTATCTTCTGTCCGTACTCCCACCTCTGATGCTCGCCTTCAAGATTTCTCGAGGGCTGCACCATTCCTGTGGAACTCGCTTCCCTCCTCCGTTAGATGCTCACCCAGTCTCCACTCCTTCAAAATATCGTTAAAAACCCCCTTCTTCATAAAAGCGTATAAATCAAACTGTTAATAGCTCCTGACTGATTCCTTTTCTGCAACTGTCACTTGTCTAATACTATCCTTTTGTGTCATTTTACCCCACTCCCTCCAGCATGTAAGCTCATTGAGCAGGGCCCTCAACCCCTCTGTCCCTGTGTGTCCAACTTGTCTGGTTACAACTACATGTCTGTTTGTCCACCCATTGTAAAGCGCTGCGGAATTTGATGGCGCTATATAAATATCATTATAATAATAATAAAAATAATACAATTTAATATTTTAATGAATAATGAAACAAGTAACAAACTCTTACATGCTCAAATTGGGGGCCCTCACTATTTACACATTGCTGTGATCTAGCTTTTACACTCAAGCACACTTTGGCACAAAGTTCTTTATTGGCATTAATTTCTTGGCATGCTTCTTCGTCGAATCATGTTACCAACTGAGCATGGTTTTCTTGAGTTTACCTTATCTTAGATAACTCCCCAAAAGAAAAAGTCCATCAGGGTAAGGTCTGGTGACCATGGTCGTCATTCAACTGGGCCTCCTCTACCTACCCACCTATACAATAGTTTTTCATTAAGAAAGTTATGCATCATTGCACAGTGAGGAGGAGCTCCATCTTGCTGAAAATAGAAGTCTTCATTTTCATGCTCCAGCTGCAGTTGTGGTAGGGTATTTTCTTGGAGCATGTTAGGTACAGGTCTAAGGTAATTGTTGTATTGTTGTATTGAAAAATATAGGCCCAGTTACTCCTTTACATGAAAGGCCTGCCCAAACTGTAACTCCAGGTTTAATCAACTGTTCTTCAATTGTTGCTTGGGGGTTTTCTGTTGAGTAACATCACCTGAAAGTTTGAAGTAGGCCTCGTTGGACCAGGGTTTTTTTTTTCCAATCACGATATCTCCTTGTGTTTCTTCATACAAAATTGCGTCACAGAATTGTAAATGCCAATGCAGATCACCCTCTAATAATCCATGGATTAATCTTGACCGATACATTTTCAGCCCTGAGCGTTGCATTAGATGACCCAAATATCTACGGGAAATGTCCAACTCTTTAGATGCTATTTCTTAAGATTTTGGGGGGCTTTCAGTAAATGCCAGTGCCACTGACATTTAATTTTCATTAGTAGTAACACACACTGATCCACCACTTTTTGATGCATTACAAATGGATACTGTATACCTCTTTAAGGACCGTGGACGTACTAGGTACGTCCGACAAAAAAAGGTCCTTTAGGACTGTGGACATACCTAGTACGTCTGCGGCATTCCTTATTACTTACCTGATCGCCACTGTTCCCCCGTCAGCAATCAGTGTTGCTCCTGGTCTGGGGGGATTGCCAGACAGCCCATACAGCCCCCCCCCCCTTGGCAAATTAGGCCCCAATGGCCCCAAATTAGGCCCCAATATCATATATATTTAATGTCATACTAAGTATATTTTTATATTAATATATCTATATATATATTAATATAAAAAATGCACGTATAATTAAATTACACACATATATATATATTATATAATAACTATATATATTGTATATATATATATATATATATATATATATATATATATATATATATATTATAAAATATAAATAAGTAAATAAAAAAAAATTAAAAAAAATTCTATGAAGTTAGAAAATGTGTATTTTTGTTTTCATCATATTTTATCATTTGTTTTAAAGTAAATTATATGATATGATGAAAATAATGGTATCTTTAGAAAGACCATTTAATGGCGAGAAAAACTGTATATAATATGTGTGGGTACAGTAAATGAATAAGAGGAAAATTACAGCTAAACACAAACACTGCAGAAATGTAAAAACAACCTGGTCCTTAAAGGTCAGAACATTTTAAAATAGTCTGCTCACTAAGGGAATACCTACTTATGCACCCCCTTGTTTGTTGGATACAATGATTTTGTTGTATTATGTTTGATGTGTTACTTATTTTATTATTGCTATTTACAATGTCTATAATGTTTGTAACTATCTGCAATTTCTGATCAAATATTAATGTTTTATGTATTGTTTATATTTAATATTCTTTGGACATGCGTGGCAGATCAAAGAATGCAAATAAATTATTTTTTTAGCGTTGTTACTAAGTCATTAAAGGCTGCGTTGCCACTCCTAGGAAACAAATACACAATCATGGATTTTGAAGTGGTACTGCAGCTGGTTCATTTGCATTTTTCAAGTTGATTTAATTTTTAATATCAACCAGTGGTGTGATATAAAACAAAATCCAACAGATTGGAAATACTCCTAACCAATTCCACAGGACATTTTCTTTGTTTTGTTTTGTTTCTTAAATAAAATATGTAAGGCAGTCATTTTAAAAACACATTAAAAAAAACAAAAAAAAAAAAAAAACAGACTACCAAACTTAACTTACTGAAAATACAAATCAAAGACCTCTCTTGTATTTTGTTTTTGTATATTTGGAAAGTAATCAGAATCTGATCGAATAATACATTAGGGGCTAGATTTTAGATTTCACTTAGATGTCAACAGGTTACCAGAGATAAGGGACACACACGCACCATAACCACGGGAAGTCCTTGCATTCTTTTGGGAGGTTATCCTGTACTTTCTAGAGCACCTTTTTTCTGTTTTGCAGTCTTTTTCTGTCTCCAATGATATAGAATGTCTATGAACGCCACATTTTAGTTTTGCTGGCACGTGAAAGCTATCCAATATCCATGATAGTGACAATACAGGTATATTCGATATTCACTATGGAATTTGGTTTTGAAGAGCTTTGTTAGATATGTAAGTAGGGGAGTACGGTAATGAAATGAGTGAGCAGTGACTAATAAATTATCATACTCCGTCCAGACCAATAACTCTTAAAGGAATCATTGTCACAATACATGCTTTATAAAGGTTTTAAGTGGATCCAAATTGTTGCCCAGGTGGTGTAGAAATACATTAATTTAAGAAGACCCTTGATTTCCTGATCTGCTATTATTTTTTTTGAGGTTTAGTTCCCATTAATCAAACTAATAGTGCCATGTGTATATGTACTTAAAGAAAGGCAACTGCAAGAATGTGTCTTTTTCTAGCAAGTAGTCGTTAGTGTGGTGTATGGTAGTTTATGGAAAGAAGTAAGAAATCAAAAACACAACTGCTTCTTTTAAGGATATGATATATAGATTTATGAAGAGGTATAAGCAATCTGAAACCTTAGAAGAACACCCTGTAGATTCCATTGAGTTTAATAATCAATAATGGGTTAGGGGTTGAGAAATACAATGAAAATGACCCTGATGGCTCACTAAGTATAGCTGTGCTACCACATATAGAAGATCATTTAATACAATTGAGTCCATAATTACTAATAATTTGCTTAATTATAATGTCTTACATGTCCAGTTATCTAAAGAGTACTAGATTGTGCAGAACAAAGTCATTTGGAATGGTCATTAGACTGTATTCCAGTATGTACAAATAGCATAGAATGAAATCCAGAGATAAAGTAAAAGTAGATGATCTGAAACAATACCAGAGGTGTGGTGTTTAATCCTGTACATGTTATAGCTGTACAATATATCATGCACAGAGGTCACCACACTCTACCAATCTGATACACTGAATCCAAACATTAACCGTGTCTGGCATCATCATGACACCCAATGAAGATCTTATAGAGTAAATGTATTTAGTAAGTGGCTGTCAGTTTGGCAAGAAACATTGCCGTTTCTCAGAAAAAGCAAGGAAAGAGACAGGTTCTAGGCACCCAAACCACAACATTGTGTGAGTAAGAGCAAGTGTAAATCATACTTGTAGAATAACTGGACAACAAGTCTTTAGACATAGTACAATAATAATAAACTTGTGGAAAGTTTCCACTTCCCTTTCAACCTCTCTACCTCGAAATACCAACTTTGTCAATTCAATACTGGTTTACTGCCCCACCGTCCCATCTTACACCCCTAAACCCTTCTGCCAACTTGACCTAACACCCGCTATGATAAAGGAGTAAAGAAAAAAGCCCTAAACATGAAATGGAAAAATTACATACAATCACATGCAAACAAACCATACAGAGAGGGAGCAGGTAGACTACGTCTTTCCCCCTCTGGCTTATTTATACAGGTACCTCACTCTTCTACTACTCCCTTTCTAGCCTATCTTAATTTTAACCTTGTCTTGCCTGTTGCAAAAGCCATTTTAGTCCCTTTCCTCTAAGATACTCTAGCTCCTAGGTAGGGCTTTGTTTCTTTTGCCTTAAATGTGTGGCTATAAATCCAGCTCCCAGGAGACAAAGTCATAGCTGTACCTCTGCGACATAGTTTTGCCAGTAAGTCAAATATATAGAAATAGTCTTAATAATACAATGAATCTTTAGAAATCAATCTACCTTTAACATGGCTACTGTGAAACACTAAACTCTTTGATCAACATTTTTGTCAATAAGATTGCAATATTTTTTATTAAAAATAATTAGATAATTAGAAGAGACAGCAGTGAGCAAAACAGGAGACAACATGTATAAAGAAAAGAGACTGATGCACAATGATATAGGGTAAATATATAAATAGGCTTATTAAGGCATACATGGGCATCTCTGTGAGAGATCTCCATTTACCTTATCCCATTTAGACAACCATGTTGAAAAATGATATATGTCAGTAATATAAGGCCAAGAAAAGAAATTAAGAAGACGAGTGTGGCAGGGCTGCAATATTTTAAATGAAAAAAAATAAAATATATATAAAACAAAAATATACAGTACTTCATGCTTAGTTCTCTATAACATATTTATATAAAGATATTTGTTTGTGGAGGCATGCAAGGCTTTTAGAAAATCACATAGTTAGATAAATGGGAAATAATTCTCATAAGTGTTAAAATTAAAAATAGATAATGTTTATGTGATGAAATTATCCTCTATCCACGTATGAGACATAACAATCTGCGTGTAAAAATGTGTTGTACATTGTAATTTGCATAAGGAAGTAGAGGTTAATGGGAACAATAGGTTTATGGCAAGCTTATACGGCATAAATTATTCTGCAGCAAATAAATCATTTTATTCTGGTAGTGGAAAAGATTGCATGATGTTAGCGCAGAAGATTTTAATGTATAATACTTTAGCCTTACATGCAAATAAAGTTTGCTAATTGTATTATGTTCATGCTCACATTTTATCCTATTTTTACATTATAAATTCATATTAGCCTTGCACTTATCACCTGAGATAATGCTCACTGCATCAAAATAGTCTAAAGTTCATTATAATCATTTTACAATGAGGTTTTCTTTAATAAACACTGATTTCATGTATAATTATGATGATCATGTTTTTCCCCCAACGCATACCTTTATACTTTTCTTAATCCAGCCTGATCTACATTTATGATGAATAAAAGAATACAATTACAGGGAGTGAAAAGAAAAGGTAAAAAAAGATATGAGCAATATTGAACGGACACTCCACGGCCCAAATTAAAAAGATCCCTATTTTGTAGATATACCCCAATGAAAACATTTGTGCATTTAATTATGCATGTTTCCATTGGTGTATATATAAAATCAGCTTGTTAAAGCTGCAGTTCTCTTGTCTGCAGCCTTTGCAAACCCTCCCCTTCTAACTCCGCCCAGACTTTCTGTGACTGTCCAATCATAGATGTTCCAATGCAGCTCAATGAGAAATCTTTACAAGCTAGGTGCTCTGAGCAATAGGCAGCCTCTTGAGTTTAGATTAACTGAGCTAAACAAACCAGGAAGTAACAGGACTTATTGTCTTCTTTAATGTTGGGGGTGGTGGTTTACAGGGTTCATTTTTAAAACGACCCATTTCTATTGATATCTGCACTTTTTTTTGTAAAATAACTGAATGAAACATACTTAAACACATATGAAACATTTCAGAAGCTAAAGTGCTTGTGGGGCCCAGAGTATCCCCTTTAATAAAAGCTAAAAATATATAATGTGTCCTTTGTCTGTAATATTAGACACAATGAATGATTGCACAGGAAGTGGACCTTCCTACACTTTGGACACGAGTAAAGTCCAGTAAAACAAATGACCTTTTTCACCTTATGTGCTATGTTGATTTCCGGTCAGTTTTCATAGCTATCATAATTAATTGCTAATTATTTTGTATACAACTAGTGTGACTTGATTCTCTCCATTTACAAACAGTAAAAATCACATTGAAGAAATAGTGCCATATTGTTTAAGTCTAAATGTTTTTGAAACCTCATACAACATACCTGTATGTTTAAAGGGACACTTTAAGCACTATAATCACGAAAGCCCACTATAGAAATTGTATTGCTACAAGTGCTCTGGTGCCCCTCTCCCCCCCCCCCCACCCCCCAGAAGAACACTGTTTGAGCTAAGTGCTGGGCTTAGCTCATTGGCTGAGAGAAATCAGCTGATGCTTTCATCCAATGAAGTACCCCTGTTCTGATGAGCTTATCTCGGCAGAGCAGACATAAGCTCCTAACAGGAGCTTCCAGCTCTCCCTTCAGCCTGCACATTGGGAGTAGAGAGCAATACTTGACAGATTCCAGGTAATTACAACCTTTCTAAAACAGTTTGACAACTTACAATGAGCAGGCGCTGTAATGATTATGATGGTTGGAGTGTTTCTTAAATAGTGATCCTTGTTCATGGTGACTTCATCCCATCGAATCCCAGATTGGTTGTCAGTTGCACCTGTTAGCAACTATTATTAACCAGCAACTATTGGAAAACAGTTGGGGATGGTTTCACATTTTCATGCAATACCAAGAAAGCCACCAGCAGAGCCACCAGAGCAGGCCTAATTCTTGGCAAGATCACTTAAAAATTGATCATCACTCCAGGTCATTAAAATGAGTACTGTTACGTTGAATAGTAACATCTACATCACAGAATGGACTGTAAAACTAGTGAAAAAACAAGCATACCATTCAATTTTTGATTATTATTTTTATTATCTTGAAATGGTAATTACAGCTTAATTTACTATAGATTTCTTAAAAAAACATTCTTTTTTTTCAAATGCTGTAGTTAAATGCATTCCATTTGACAGAAGCACTTTTATTAACTATCCCTTTAACTTTTTCATTATCTCGCATTTGAGCTACTCATTAGATATACAACGAGCCCGCCACCCCACCCTACTAAAAAGGAATCATGATATAAGTTATTCAATAGAATTGATAGAATTGTGTTTGCTTCCTTGCTTGATAGTATATATTCCATTATAAATGAATCACCCGTTCAGTTAGATAAAACTCGAACGGCAAAGCTTGGGAAATTTCCTTGTAAGATATACAGCTTTATATTTTATATACAGTGAGGAAGCTCATTAGGTCAGAAGCAAAATAGGAAGATATATTGTATGTCTTGTTATTTATAGTGAAATAGACAACAGTTTGGAAATGTGCCCACTTATCTCACATAAAGAAGCATCTTTAACTCTTGAAGCTTTCGAGAATAGTTTGTAGCTTTTCAGCGCAATAGACCGCACGTCTCACTGGCTTCTAATGAGTTAATACATCACATCAGTGTATAATATCATTTTACTTAGAAGTCAATATTGTTTTCAACATTGTCATTCTATATTTAGATGCAATGGCATAGGGCAAGTTATTCTGTGACTGCTTTTAATGCAGATAGGGTTATAAGAACTTGATTGATTTGCTTTTAAAAACCAGTTTCTGTATTTCCTGACCGTTCCTCCAAACCTTTTAAACATTTGACAGAGTTTAAAAAAAAACAAAAAAAACAAGGCTATTACAGAAAACACTCGTAGCCTTGATAGCAACTTTCAGGAAAAGAATGCAGCATATTTGCCTAGACAGACAGATATATAACGAGGAAACGGCGTCAGACTGTGGTTTAGAGAAGGGCCAAAAGAAATGGAAGGGATATTAAAGCTCACTGCTATATTGACATTAATATTCAGACCTCAACCTGTTTAAGTGATGCTATTTTTATAACAATTCTGAGTGGAGTAAAACCTAAATAATCAAAATAAAAATTATATGAAAGACATTAGGGGTTGGTTTTTTTTTTTCTTAGTGTGGAGACATAAAGTTACACCGTCATGTATTGACATTTTTTATATTCACATATATATTATTCTGACCAAGTGAGCAACCAATGCATAGAAAGCATTGATCCTGATGAAAGGACTGAAACTTTGATCATATTTTAACCTTGATGAAATAAAGAATTTATTTTATGGAAGACCATGAGTGCAGCTACCTTTCTATTATTCTGGATATTTAAAGACCCTGCCATTGCACCCAGCAAATTGTCAAGTATTTCAGCCAGTGTGCAAAGATGTCCTTTTCGTGCTTGGATATAGGGTATCTTATCTTAGTATAGCTTAGTGGGTAAGCAGCCTTAGGTCATGTATTACAGGTTGCCCTTCAATGATTTGACGTCAATTTAAATAATTAGCAATACTTCAATGTGAGGACATAGTCTTGACATTGGAACTGAACTATTTCATAACTTCCATCATTCTCCTGATGAATCTGGGATATTGGGGATGTGTTCAAAGGAGGGGTATATTTGATGACATCACTAGTCTGCATTGATAATAAGGAGGCGCATATAGCAAAGTGTGCTGACAAGAACTTTCCAAACATTTGTTCAAGCCACTTGTCTGAATACAATTAAATGACAATTGTTGAGTTAATTGATCCCAAAAATGTGGTCATGTCGTTCAGAAATGACCAGAAGTTTAATTAATTGTTTTTTTTTTTTTAAATAAATTAACAAATTTACTTAATTTGGGAAAATAATTACCACATTTTCAGAATTGGTTAACTAAAACTATTTGCAGGAATTAAATTGTATTCAGATGAACAGCTTAAAACACATTTCTGTAAACGTCTGCTAGAGATGGTCTTGCGTAACCCAAAATTATGAGAGTTATGTGTTGAAAAACGAACTTTTGGGGGAAAAAACGAGGAGATAAAATGGAATAAAGAAGTGTGGTACTTAACAGACTTTCTATTTTTTAATGTTGAATACTTTGTGGAAAATTGGAAAATATCCATCTTGCTCTCCTACTTTCCTTCTCATAAACTGCTTTTTTTTTACTTCACTTTCCTTCTAATCTCCTTTCCCTCTGTTATTTAATTTCCCCTTACATATCTCACTTCTCCACGTTCTCTACCACTGCCACTTTACCTCCCATACTCCATTATCCCTCACTAACTCTCATATATATTATATAAGTCTAGTCTCCCAATTCACTCTTCTACCAGATCTAAACTTCTTGGCCACTTCCTAGACATCTTTTCCTTTTTAGACCATATTTTTTCAATTGTTCGCTTTTCTGCTCATTCTAATTTCCTTGACATCCATCCCCACTTCTCTTTGCTGATTCCCTCTCTTCCTTACGAACTTCACCAAAATCTCCATTACAATCCCTGATCACTTGCCATTGGTGCATTCACACATTTCAACAGCAAAGAAACCTTGTGCACTCCATGTTCAGCCAATCCCTAATTGGTGCACCACATTCCTATCTAAATGGGCAATTTTGCATGAGCTCGACAAGAATGAAAGAACTGCCTGCATCATGATTCATGACCAGCCAAGCAACAATACTGCACAGTGGAAGAAGAATAATAAGTAGAGACCCTCCTTATTTTAGTTAAGGTATGACACCAACCATTTACAAGCTTCAGCCCCCCATTTTCCCCTCTACACAGTTCTCCCCTCTCCTAGTGAGTTTGCCACGAGCTCCTGGAGGAGCCTGCTTGCCAGCCTCCTGCCCACAGACTATGGGCCCTGCAGGGAAACCTGTAAAAGACTACCAAACCTGACCGACCGTTAGCACTGATTTCATGGAACTGTTTTCGGCATAGGACCATGGGCATAGTTGGTCAAAATTATGAATTCCAGGTAATTCCTGAACCCCTAAACTGATCTGGGTGATTTTTGGATATGTTGGTCAGCCAGATCAGAGCTATCAGGGGATGCAATGTGTCATGTGTTTTGGGGTACTTTTGGGACTTTTTTTAGAAATGTATGTTTTTGTTCTGTGCTTGGAAATAATTTGATTGGAATTAGTACAGTTACTGATCTAATTATCTCCCAAGCAGAGGAGAGGGATTGTGTGTCATGTGTGGGAGTGCCTTACAATTTAAATGTGTTATTATTGGTTTGTAAGTTTTTGTCCCTGTCACCAACAAGGTTCATGTGGCCGTACACCTTGCTTGGGGATTGTCGTAAAAGTCCAGTGTGGCACCATTAGAATCTATTCCGGCTTACACTCCCATCCTGTTATTGGATTTACTCCTGTGTCTGCTGTTCCAGTTTGCAGGGGATTCAAAGGGGAAAGTCCTTGTAAGAACTAGAGCTAATTCCCCATTCGCTCCAGGAAGAAGCAGTTCCAGGGCCCAGTCAAGCCACGGCGACTTTGAGCAGAAGTGCTGCGGTTTGTCCCCTGTCCCAGCTAGGAAGTGGTCCTTGGCGGAGGTACCCAGCCAGGGTACGGGGAGCTCCGTTACAGACATCTCTAGTTATTCTGAAGTCACTTGCCTGAAAGATAATAATAATTGATTGTATTACTATTAAAAAAGCACTCTAAGAATCAAAACCATTACAGCATGCTATAGTGCTTTAGATGTCAAAGGGGCCTTGGTGCTCTAGGTAGTTGTCAGGGTACCTGAGGTCCCTACCTCCGAGAGAGGCAGAGACTTAGACGTCTATCCATCTGGACGGGCTGTTTCCTCTGTTCCTCGCGGTCCTCCCGGTCACTAAACGCCAGCCGCGAGGGAGTCACTTCCTTTTGTAGCAGGACATCCGGAAACCGACGTCATGACACCAGCCCGGAACGACCTGTCACTCAATCCTTTAGAGACTAATCAGATCTCGTCGGAGGCGTGTCTCTCCCTCCGAGCCAGGGTATTTAAACTTGCTTCTCCCATTTGCTCATTGCCCTGTCGTGGTTCTAGCCTGTCTAGTCACACAGTGCTCTGGTATTTTCTGTTATCCCTTTGGTTCCGACCCGGCTTGTTTGACTTACTCTGTTTACCTCTGTTATCCTTGACCCGGCTTGTTCCTCGCTTACCTGTCCTCTCGTTCCCTCGACCTCGGCTTGTCTCTGACCATTCTCTATACTCTCCGTACGTTAGTCCGGCCATTCTAAGGTCCGGTATACGTATCCTGTACCTGTTTGTACTCTGCGTGTTGGATCCCTGTCCTGATCCTGACATTACGACAGGGCCAATGGATCCTGCAAGTACAAACAGTCAGCTTGGTCCTTCTGATCCTAGGTTCGAAGCCATGGAGCACAGAATGGATCAGATGGCGCTAGCACTACAGGCATTATTGTCTCGTGCTAATAACCCGCCAGAGGAGACACGTACTACTTCTATTTCTCCTGTGAGCTCACGCTTAGAGGTAGCCACTGTAGGTGCCTCTTCCCGTATTACACCACCAGTACGTTATGGTGGTTCACCTGAGAAGTGTCGTGGTTTCCTTAACCAGATCAGTATCCACTTTGAATTACAACCTCGCTCCTATCCTACAGATAGGGCAAAAGTTGGATTTATTATCACCTTACTCATTGAGAAAGCTCTGAGATGGGCCAACCCACTATGGGAGAACGATAACCCGTTAGTATATAACTATAATGCCTTTGTAGCTGCCTTTAGAAGAACTTTTGACCCCCCTGGTAGAAAGGTCAATGCAGCCAGATTACTGTTGCGCCTGAGACAGGAGAACCGAACTCTCGTGGATTATGCACTAGAGTTCAGGTCTCTGGCGTCAGAAGTTAAGTGGAATGGGCAGGCTTATATAGATGTATTTTTGAACGGGTTATCAGACGTAATCCTTGATGAGGTTGCCACTAGAGAACTCCCTGAAAATTTGGAGGATTTAATTTCGTTCATTTCTCGTATTGATGAGCGTTTAACCCCTTAAGGACCAAACTTCTGGAATAAAGGGGAATCATGACATGTCACACATGTCATGTGTCCTTAAGGGGTTAAGAGAGAGACAAAACACTCGAGAGAGGAACCTTAGACCTTCCTTTAAATTAGCTCCCGCATTTCAAAGTCCTGATTCCACTACCTCACTGTTTCCTGAACCTATGCAGATAGGCAATACTCGCCTCTCAGAAGAAGAGAGACAGTACAGGAGAAGAGAGGGATTATGCATGTATTGTGGAGTCAGAGGTCACTTACGCCTGAATTGTCCTAATCGTTCGGGAAACGCTCGCACCTAAGTTTCTCTAGAGGACAGGCCTTGGGTGTTTCTATTTTGTCCTCTACTCATAATTATAAAGATCACAGGCTTCTGCTAAAAGTTTCTTTAACTTGGGAGAAGGGAGTACTAAAGACTATGGCTTTGATAGATTCCGGAGCTGCTGAGAATTTTATCGACCAAGCCTTTGCTACTAAACACACTGTCCCATCCCAGTTAAGGGATACACCCTTGGCCGTTGAGGCCATAGATGGTAGACCTTTACTTGAGCCTGTTATCTCCCGTGAGACTATACCCGTTAACTTAACTGTTGGTATCGTACACGAGGAGAACTTATCACTTATGCTCATTTCGTCCCCTTCGATCCCCATAGTCCTGGGGTACCCATGGTTAAAAAGACATAACCCTATTATCGATTGGGAGTTAAGCTTTTACCTGGTACTATGCCTCCGAGGGGCAATGTATATCCTCTATCCACTCAAGAGAACTCAGTTCTAGAGGAATATATTCGTGAGAATCTAGAAAAAGGATTCATTAGGAGATCCTCTTCCCCCGCCGGGGCTGGTTTTTTTTTCGTTAAAAAGAAGGATGGCACTTTGAGACCTTGTATTGATTACCGAGGGTTGAATAAGATAACCATCAGAAATGCCTATCCCATTCCTTTGATTACCGAGCTGTTTGATCGTTTAAAGGGCTCTAAAATTTTCACCAAGTTAGATCTCAGAGGGGCGTATAACTTGGTGAGAATCCAGGATGGACACGAGTGGATGACAGCGTTCAATACCCGTTATGGTCACTATGAATACACGGTTATGCCATTTGGTCTTTGTAATGCTCCGGCAGTCTTTCAGGATTTGATTAATGAAGTTCTTAGGGAGTTTCAACATGATTGTGTCATTGTATACCTGGATGACATACTTATACACTCTAGGGAGATTGAGACCCACCACAGACAAGTCAGAAAGGTATTGCTCAAACTTCTGCAACATGGCCTATACTGTAAATTGGAGAAATGCAGTTTTGACCAGTCTCAGATAGACTTTCTTGGGTACGTGATTTCTGGGGAGGGCTTTAAGATGGATCCTGACAAACTCCAATCTATTTTAGATTGGCCATTGCCTAAGGGACTCAAGGCTATTCAGAGGTTTATTGGTTTCTCTAATTATTATAGGCGCTTTATTAAGGGATACTCTTCTATTATTGCGCCTATTACCAATATGACCAAACAAGGGGCTAATACTAAGACCTGGTCTACTGAGGCTCTTGTTGCTTTCAAGACGCTCAAGGAACTTTTTGCCTCTGCCCCAATTTTGGTTCATCCTGATACGACTCTGCCGTTCCTACTCGAGGTTGATGCCTCTGAGACGGGAGTAGGGGCTGTTCTGTCACAAAGGTTAGGGGTGGACAAACCGTTACACCCTTGTCGGTTTTTCTCTAAGAAACTATCTGGTCCTGAAAGCAGATATGACATCGGTGACAGGGAACTGTTAGCGGTCATTATGGCTCTTAAGGAGTGGAGGCATTTATTAGAGGGGACCTTACATCCTGTTACTATTTTAACGGATCACAAGAACTTGTCCTATATTGGGGAGGCTAAACGCCTATCCGCCAGGCAGGCTCGTTGGTCCCTATTCCTGACTCACTTCAATTATGTGCTTACTTATAGACCTGGTTCTAAGAACTCCAAAGCCGATGCTTTATCTCGCCAATATGAACCGTCCACTATAGTTGAGCCAGTTCTTTCCTCGATAGTTCCTAAATGTAAGATCATCGCTAACACGAATCTCAGGATTCATTCTCCGTTGCTTACCGAGATCATAAAGTTACAACATCTAGTTCCTAAACAGACACCTGGGGATAGACACTTCGTTCCTCCTGCTCTCCAACTGGAAGTGTTGCGGTGTTTCCACAACAGCAAGGTAGCTGGGCATCCTGGCATTCGCAAGACGTATGCTTTAATCTCCAAAGATTTCTGGTGGCCTGCTTTGCGTAAGGATATTAAAGATTTAATCGATACTTGTGAGGTCTGTACTAAGACTAAGCAACCTCATACGCTTCCATGTGGATTTCTGCATCCCTTAGAGGTTCCAGAGAAACCATGGTCCTGTTTAGCTATGGACTTCATTGTCGATTTGCCTATCTCTAAAAGACAGACTGTCATCCTCACCGTGGTTGACAGATTCACCAAGATGGCTCACTTCGTTCCTCTGCCTAAACTCCCGTCTTCACCCGAATTGGCGGAGATATTCGCTAGGGAGATTTTTCGTTTACATGGGATACCCTCCCAAATTGTATCTGACAGAGGTTCCCAATTTGTTTCCCGTTTTTGGAGGTCCTTCTGCTCTTAACTGGGTATCAAATTGAATTTCTCTTCTGCCTATCATCCTCAGTCTAACGGAGCTGCTGAACGCACCAACCAAAAAATTTAACAATATTTACGTTGTTTTGTTTCTGAACACCAGGACGATTGGGTTGGTTTGATTCCTTGGGCGAAGTTTGCACACAACAATCTCATTTGAGATTCTACTCATTCAAGCCCCTTCTTCATGAATTATGGCTTTCATCCATCTATTCTTCCCTCGGCCTCCCCTTCCCAAGGGATACCATCGGTTGATGTTCATGTTGCCAATTTGAGGAAGTTGTGGGATCAGACTCGACAAATTCTTCTGCACAATTCTATGCTGGTTAAGAAACACGCCGATAAACGTAGAAGGGCGGCTCCGGTGTTTGTTCCAGGTGATAGAGTATGGTTGAGTACAAGAAACATTCGTCTAAAAGTACCTTCCATGAAATTCGCTCCTCGTTATTTTGGACCGTACAGGGTGCTGACTCGGATTAACCCTGTTGCGTATCGTCTAGCTCTTCCTACTGCCTTACGCATCCCTAACTCATTTCATGTTTCATTGCTGAAACCACTAGTCTGCAACAGATTTTCCTCCACAACGTCCTCTCCTCGCTCTGTTCAGGTGGAGGGTCAGGAGGAGTATGAGCTTAACTCTATTATCGATTCTCGAATCTCCCAAGGGAGAGTACAATATCTGGTCGATTGGAAGGGATATGGTCCTGAGGAGAGGAGTTGGGTACCTCAAGAGGATGTTCATGCTCCTCGTCTCCGCAGGGCGTTTCACTCCCGCTTCCCATCTCGTCCCGGTTCCTTCCGCCCGGTGGGCGTATCTGAGAGGGGGGGTACTGTCAGGGTACCTGAGGTCCCTACCTCCGAGAGAGGCAGAGACTTAGACGTCTATCCATCCGGACGGGCTGTTTCCTCTGTTCCTCGCGGTCCTCCCGGTCACGTAAACGCCGGCCGCGAGGGAGTCACTTCCTTTTGTAGCAGGACATCCGGAAACCGACGTCATGACGCCAGCCCGGAACGACCTGTCACTCAATCCTTTAGAGACTAATCAGATCTCGTCGGAGGCGTGTCTCTCCCTCCGAGCCAGGGTATTTAAACTTGCTTCTCCCATTTGCTCATTGCCCTGTCGTGGTTCTAGCCTGTCTAGTCACACAGTGCTCTGGTATTTTCTGTTATCCCTTTGGTTCCGACCCGGCTTGTTTGACTTACTCTGTTTACCTCTGTTATCCTTGACCCGGCTTGTTCCTCGCTTACCTGTCCTCTCGTTCCCTCGACCTCGGCTTGTCTCTGACCATTCTCTATACTCTCCGTACGTTAGTCCGGACATTCTAAGGTCCGGTATACGTATCCTGTACCTGTTTGTACTCTGCGTGTTGGATCCCTGTCCCGATCCTGACAGTAGTCAAACCATTTGCAGAGGGCATCTGTTAACTCCCCTGAGCTATACCCTGCAGTGTAGCGCTGGCTCATTGGCTGAGAGCATCACTTGAGTACTCTTAGCCAATGCATTCAAGTACTGCTGCACTGGGAGAGCTCAATTCAGACAGCTTCTGACACCTCCTGAAGGAGGTAACCAGCCCCGCTGCACCTGTGGTAAGTTGTCAAACTGTTTGTAAGTGGTTGACTACATACCCTGGGAGGGCACCCAATCATTTCTGGCACCATAAGCACTACAGTGTGCAGTAGTGGTTATGGTGTTTGGAGTGATCCTTTCACCTGGAAGACCTCCAGTTACTCAAATACAAAAGCTTAAACTAGTAATACAGAGTCTGCATGTTAGATAAAGACAGTACAAAGTTTTAGGAAAACTTATTTTATACAATTGGGATCTAGGCTTAGCAGGGTAAGGGATAATAACATTTCCTTGGTTAACTTTTATAGTTGGACAAGAACCTGACACTGAATATAGACATGTAAGGAGATTCAAGAGAAAATAGGCAGTGCTTAGGACAGATATAGCCATGAGGTATCCCTTGAGCTTTTATAAAGTTACTGCTCCCATGCTGCTTTGCTGGCTTATAATAAGATCTCAGGGTTGAATGAACAACTGGAGGGCTGCCTGTTGCCCATCTCTAGTGGGTACAATTCTGAAAGCTCAGGCTGAAACTGCACTGGAGACTGTAGATGTTCATTTCCATAATAAAAAATTAGATTAAAATCAATTTTCTCCTTGATGTGCTCGCAACTCACAAACTGCATGTGTCTGAGCTGCTTAAAATATATGAAAAACTGGCCATAAAAGACTGTTACTCCTCCGTGTGATTTATCATTTTATTAATATGTTTTGGAACTTTTTGCTTGCGTCACCATTAAGATCACGTTGATTGTATGCATTTGCTACGTCATCATATGCTTCAATGCAAGCAATCACAATTATAATATATTTACCATTAAACAGGCAGATATAATTCACACTGTAAAAGTTTATTAATATCATCCAGAGCGGGGACCATTTTTTTTTTAAAGCCAAAACCGACTTGCAGGCTTGTTTACAGATTATGCTATGTTACTGAACACTTGTTTTATGAACTTTTAAAAATTAACTTTTAATGGAAAATATTTTATATTTTAATAGTCATGAAATTGTTGCACACGTAGTCCCACCAATGCACACACAAGACTGTAATGAATTAGGGATAAATTTCACACTACCAATGAATCTCCATACAAAGTCTCGGAATACTCCGACACCGTAATTAGAATGCTTTCTGAGGAATCTTTCTTTTTCTTTGGCTTTTTTTAAATCATGTCAGCTCAGTAAAGGCAAACTGAAACACTTCTGCTAATTAGCTAAAGGGCTTTTTAAACAATGCACCTGCCAAATCCCAAAGCTCTAGAGAAGGAGAATTTCCCTAGTTTACAATCACATCAGTAGAATCCAACTGTGAACAGCTCATTATTAGATGGTGAAGAGGTTAATCTCCTATTCCCACTTTGTATAAATTGAATTTATAAACCCTTAAAGCATCAGTCTGTTTTTTTTAAATTTCTATTTTGTAAAACATCTATAAAATGCATTGAAAAATGGGGGATAACTCCACTATGGCATGTCCCTTTAAGCATCCTAGCTGTCCTAAATCTCATGTGACTGTCCTTATTTGGGGTCAGCTTTCACCATCTCTGATTTTACTCTGGGGTCCTCTTCTAGGGCATGTAGCTCTGCATGGCACATGGATGGGGACAGTAATATGACTTAATGGCATATCACGTAATATCTCCACTCACTCTGCACACCACTTGGAGTCTGGAGCTTCATTCACAGACCATGCGGAGCCTTTGCATCGGTCCCACGTTACCCCACTATGATCAGGGTAGGTTGGAAACTATTATTGAAGAAAAAATGAGAATATGAAAACATTGAGAATGGGCAACAATTCTGTATTTTGCCCTTTGATTAATCATACAGACCTCGTAAATGTGTTTGCTAACTTTTGCCATTACAGAGAGAATCTATTAGTTTTCTATATGATCCCATCCTTAAAGACAGTCCAGAGCCAAAATGTTAGCAAGTCCCCGCTGCACAAAAGAAACAGCAATCCCAGATGATCATTTCGGCCTTCTTTGGACCTTGTCAGTGAGTTGCAGTTGATACCCTGCTATGTTGAGTCCACGTCTAGAAAACCCTTTTAACTTAGGGAGAGCCTAACCAAATGTACTTAAGCAAAAGCAGATTTTTGGGTGGGATCAGTCCGATATGCTCCTGGTTCTCCTTTTAATAGCACAAGATGAGCTAAAACCAGCTTGAGATCTGAGCGGGGTCCCACCGAAGGGCAGGCTACTTGAGCTGTTAACGTTCTCAGTATTTGGACCTCATCAGTGAGGTGTAACTGATACCTTACATGGCACAGTGAGGATGAAGTCCACATCTGGATCACCTTTTTATCTTAAGGGGATACTAAGGAAATGTATAGAAGCAACACAAAGTATATATATATATATATATATATATATATATGTATATATATGACAGTGGGCATTAAAGCATTGATAAATGGCTTGTACCCAAAACGTTTATAATATATATATATATATATATATATGTCACAATAAATTGTGCATGATAATTTACACACCCTGGCAAATCCTTTTGCATTACCTCCCATTTGTTGTTTTCTCTTGATAATACTATTGTATTGCTAGAAGCCAACAGTGTTTTTGAGTATTATAGAAGCATTAGCTTAACTTTATTTGCAAATACACGACATAATCAAATATCCTGCTTGTTTCCAATGTTATGCAACTGAACGAGTATGATTGGATGTGAGTGTAAATACTGGCAGACAACCAAATATATGTTGACTGAAATGGAAAAATAATTCAACTGACCCCCACTGATAGGACCAAGCATACATTTTTTTTTTTTAGCTGGTTCCAGGTAAGTGCCCACAGTAAAAATTACCTTTCATCAATTACCTTATTGGACACAGTGGGCATGTGCATTAATTAATTTAGCTTGGTGTGAGCCTGATAAAGATCCCCTGTGGGATCGAAACTGCAATTTTCCTAATAAACTTGCTGTTCAACTGATCCTTGAGTGCCTGGACCACAATTTTGTTCAACTATCACAATGAAAAGAGAGACAATGTGACCTTGCCATCCCCAGCCCAACAGAGAATCTGTTACGTAGTTACATTAAGACTTAAAAAAATGGTTTTTAAAATCTGAAGTCATGTTTGTAATTTTAGTCTATCAAACAAAAAGTAAAAAAAAAATGAAGATTTACTATTTTACTTATTTATTTTGTAGTGTTACATAGTAAAATGACTTAAAACATGCAAAGTGTTCTGATTGTTATCAATTTATGGCATATCGTATTATATAATGCATTAATGTAACTAAAGTTTGTCTATAACAAAAAGCTGTGATTGTCCTGGAAAAATAGCTGATTAGGATTTAAAGTTTAAGTTATATAAATCATTTATTTGGGTCTACTAAACTGAAAAAAATGTGTAGCATTCAAAAGATTAAATGTTTACAAGATATCTGTTCTATTCAAAGTTAATATGTATTTTTTCCTAGTTTGTTGCAAAATTGGAAACACTTCAGACTGGGTTTTTTGCCATCTTTTGGATCAACAGCAAAAACATATGTGAGGAAAGCTGAACTTGATGGACGCAAGTCTCTTTTCAGCTATGTAACTATGTATTACTGTGGTTGTAAAAATGTTCTTCTGCAAACTATCATTTAATTTCCCCAAGAACATGTGGAAATGTTTTCAGTCACTCAGAATCTTTCTCAATAACCTTAAAAGGACACTATAGTCACCGGAACCACTGCAGCTTAATGTAGTGGTTCTGGTGTCTAAAGCCTGTCTCTGTAGGCTGGGCACTGGAAACGCTGCATTTTCAGAGAAAAGGCCATGTTTACACTGCTTCCTGAGAACACTTCTAGTGGCTGTTACTCAGACGGCCACAAGAGGTTCAGCATCTGCACGCTCTGCATGGAGGTGCAGAATGTTCCCCATAGAGATGCATTGATTCAATGATTCTATTAAACGCTGTTTTGACACGTCTGTGCAATAGCCTCCACATGCTTTCCTGTGGGAAGATTGATCCTCTCAGCTATGGCAAATCTAGCCACAGTGAGAGCAGTGTGGCATGGGGAAAAAAGTACGTTTACGGTGATCAAAAGGAGGACGAGGGACCTAAATACTTAGGTAAACACTATAGTGTTCTTTTAAAAGAAGATCTTGACTGATTGAAATAAATCACTGTATACAGCTCTGGTACTGTTCCAGTACATTTTGTAACTGTTATCATGAGGCCCTCTGCACTTGTACAGCTAGAACACAACCGTCCTTGAACTTCTGGACTGTACTGCATTACCGAGCTGTCTTATATAATATTAATATACTTTTGAAGTTTCAAATTCTGATGGAAATTTAGACCACGGCTGAATATATTCTTTTCACATCGTTATGCAATGCACTGCATATTTACTTTCATAATGTTATGCAATTCACTGCAGTAGTAGTAGATCTATTGGAATTTTCCGGCTGAAAATATAGGAGTTTATTCAACAAACAGGGAAAAGAAAAGAATAAAAATAATGCATACTACAGATTTAAAAAAACAAAAGATTTACTATTTTGGCATAAAATCTACAATTCCGTTGCCAGCTGTCCACCATTGCCAATTTCGTTAATAAACCCCAATGTATAGAACACAACGTTGAAAAAAGAATAGCTGCAAAGTTCTACACTCTACATGTGTGGATTCTGTTGCAGTTGACTTAATAGACAAAGGAAAAATAAATGAATGTATTTTCAGTTTTGCTTCATAAGGAGTTTAATTCCTTCTTTTCTTCAACATGGTAATCAGATTTCTAGCTCTATCAATATTCTACCTGTCTTTAAATTAATTCTTGTAACTCTACAAAGCCTGACCTTTCTTGAAGGTACATGCAATATCTACCAAAGCAATTTCTCTATCGTTAGAGTTCTTACTGTAAGGAGCCCTTTCTGCCGCTGATGGTGAAATCACCTTTCTTTAAGACATGGTGCCCTCGATCAAAGAGATCTTGGTTATATAGTGGTACTCTTTACTGGCAAGCTTTCAACCGTCTGTTCTTTAATGGTATTTTTCAACTGAAGAAATTGTTTAATAATATATCTGCCCTATCCGTGGATGTTATGAGAGAAAATATGCATATGATTTGGTCACAATAATTTCCCTCAGCTTATAATAGTGAGTAATTTATCTAATCAACCTTCAGGGTCACATACTAATCCTAAGACCTTTGGTAAAAAAAAAAAATATAACATTGAGTGCCTTTCAATGTCTTGGTAAGAGGGTTACTGTAACACTTTGTAACACATCTGTTTATAAAACATACTATGCCCTACAAGGCATTCCTAGATAGTTTCCTCCATTAATAAAGTATTAGAAAGACTTTAAAACGTACCTGTAATCCTTGTGCTTAGCAAAGCTCCTGATGCTAATCTCCACTCCGTATTCTGACTTCATAACTGCACTTGCACGAGCCAATCAAATTTCAGACTGGGCCCCAAATAACAGCATTGATTAGCAACACCCAGTACTCACAAGCAACCAAGCACTGCAGAATTGACTAAGCAGAGGTATCATCTCTGGAAGGCTGCCCACCCTCCCCTCACCCCACGGACATTACCATACTTATAGATAGTGAAGATCAGCTGGTTTTAAAAACACATCAATCAAGTCACTAAACCTCTCCTCACCTGATATCCCTTTAACAAACTGCATCCTTAACCATGGTTTAAACACTCATAGGTATATGTGTGTATATATGTCTATGATTATATATGTGCATATGTATAATCTTCATATCTATATAACAAAACACATTTTCTCTAAATAATGTTCTCCCTTCTATTTTTCACTTTAACACTAACTTCTCTCATTACTAAAATATCCCTATCCTTCTGCTCACCTGTCCCTGGCAACACTATCTTCACTACTTCCACTTTATACCCCTCCCCTCTCTATTCATCCCATGCACTTTACATATATCTTTCCAGCCAGTCTCCTCCAACTCCTCCTAAATCCTCTATATACATAGCCTCCTACAAAACTTTCAAATCCTACTCAATACTGCCTTCTGGAATGCACGCTCTGTTTGCAATATTACAAAATCCACTGCTGTCCACGACCTCTTAATCTCTCCTTCCCTAGACTTATTAGCATTAACAGAAACATGGCTCTCCCCCTCTGACATGGCTACCCCTGCATCTTTATCCTCTGGTGGTCTTCAACTTACCCACAACCCAAGACACTCTGAATGTAAAGGGGGTGGTGTAGGGTTTCTCCTGGCAAAACCCTCAACCTCATTTTCTCTTATGCATGTACAGTATCCAATATCTGCAACATTCCATTTCCTCTCTCTGATCACCACCTCTTATTGTTTGCTCTCAAGTACCCCCTCACCCAACAACCTCAGCCTAACCCCCCTCGACTCAGGCGGAACCTTAATTCTATTGACCTCCAGCAATTGTCAGCTGATATTTATTCACAACTGCTATCCATCCCTTCCCTCTCCTTTCCCTCACTGGCCATGTCCACATATAACACAACCCTCACCTCTGCTTTGAACACTGCAGGTCCGCTCCAAACATGCACCTTGAGGAGGACACCCCCCCAACCGTGGCATACTAAATCAACTAGCTACCAGCAAAGATGCTCCCGTTGTGCTGAATGCTCCTGGAGGAAGTCTCGCACCCAGTCAGACTTTCTCCATTATAGATTCATATTGCGTACATACAGCTCAGCCCTTGCCCTTGCCCTTGCCAAACAGTCAAACTTTCCCTCTCTCATTAGTTCATGCTCCCGCAATCCCAGGCATCTCTTTGACACCTTTAACTCTCTTCTTCGCCCTGATCTGGCCACCCCCCAAACTAACCTTACAGACGACAACTTGGCATGCTACTTTACCGACAAGATTGAACAGCTAAGGAAAGATTTCTCCCCACATTGCCATTCTCTTTCTCAACCACATGTTAACCATGCCTTTCCTACCCTTCAGACCTTCTCCCCTGCTACTGAACAAGAGGTGGCTGCACTTCTCCTTTCCTCTTTCCCCACCACTTGCCCGCTCGATCCTGTCTCATCTCACCTTATCAGATCTCTCTCCCCTTGTCTTGTGCCTTTCTAAACACACATCTTCAACTGCTCTCTCTCTTCTGGCATTATCCCAGCTGACCTTAAACATGCCACTGTAGTAACTATCTTTAAAAAAACATCTCTTGACTCGTCCTCTCCTCTAACTATCGCACCATATCCTTGCTCCCTTTTTCCTCAAAGTTTCTGGAAAGACTTGTCTTTACCCGTTGTAACGGCACCCCAGGCATAAAAAGGGGTTAAAAGCCGTTTAGGAGATATTCCCTTCCAGATATACAGGCAGCTACTGTAGACACCAATCCACCAAACCAGAGAAGCATATGAATGCCGTAAACAGCTGAACCGGAACCATACGAATGCTGTAAACAGCCGAATAGGAAAAAACATACAAATAGGTTTACACTCCTAGCAGTCAAACTGGAACAGCATACAGTAAATCCCCCCAAGAACGAGACAAAGCTCCGTGTTGTGGGTCAAGCAGTGAACAGACAGAGCTGTGGGTTTATTGTTCTTATCTACCCATTAGTACCACCCACAGGGTTTTGGAAAACAACCAATAAACACGTACAATACACTCTGACACTCCCACACAAAATCCTCTCCTCCGCCTGTGATACAATTACCTTACACAATGGGTAATGTAATTATCACAGGCAGATAAATACATTTTTTCCACATTATTCATAACTTTTTAGTATGCATGACATTCACATAAAACTTACATTTTCCGAATCAGCATACTCCATATACATACATCAAAATCATACAAATTGGTCCAGTGGTTCAAAATATAGATCGAAGTCCTTTGTGACCAAAGGAAGCATGGCTTTTCTGCCCAAAACCAGTTCCACAGAGTCTTCTATCCTGGGGATAATTGGGAAGTAATCCAATTATCTCCAAGGACAGAGGCAAAAATCCATTAAGCTGTAAAAAGACAGTAAAATACAATAAAATACATAAGGTTACATTTATTACATAAAATACAGACATGCAACATATCCCCAGTAGCTTAGGTCTGAGCCCACATTATTACTGAATGGCTCTCAGACCACACACATACAGTTCAATTGCCATGGTGTCACGATTTTGGGAACACACACACAGAAAAGGTGCAGTACCGGACCTTAGAGTGGCCAGGCTAAGCACACAAAGAATAGTCAGGAGACAAGCCGAGTAAGGGGAACCAGAAGACAGAATAACGAGAGACAAGCCGAGGTCAAAGGGTAGGAGAAAGTCACAATAAACGGATAAACAAGCTAGAGAGTACGTAAACCAGAGAGAAGCACAAGTAGAACAGCTATACTAGAAAGCAAAGACCACAACAGGGCAGAGAGAGACAGGAAAGGTAAGTATTTAAACCCATTGCTTAACTCTGATTGGATCATTTCCAATCAGAGTTAACAATCACATGTGGGAGATATCTATACCTCCCACTGTGATTGAGGCACTGTGCCTTTAACGCCGGGTCAGGTGGCTGACCCCGGCGTTTACAAAACTGGGCGGTCTCCCAGCGTGCAGCGTCATGCATGCTGCCACTGGGGGATGAAGAGGAAGACGCGGGCGGCATCCGAGGCTGGGAGGATGCTGCTCGCCGAGCGCACGAGGAGAAGGGGACTGCGGATGGCTGGAGGGTGAGTGCCGCGAGCGGACTGAAGCCTCCCCTCGCAGCCGCCCGCGGGATCCTGACACATGGAGCCAAAGTCTTTTGTTACACGAATAGGCTCCATGGCATAGCTATCTGGGTTAAATTAGTTCATTCAGTAAATCCGAGAATCTACTGAACGCCAGAGCAGAAATACATGAATAGACCTTACTGCATAGGAAATTAAAATAATTAAATGCCGGTCCATAGTCAAAAGGCAGCAGGCAGGCAACAAGGCTCCTCCAATGCACAGTGGCGAGATTGGTCTCGTCACACCCGAATGTCTCACTTCCTCAACTCCAACTCTCTCCTTGACCCTCTTCAATCTGGCTTCTGCCCTCTCCACTCTACTGAGACTGCTCTTATCAAAGTTACTAACAACCTAATCGCAGCTAAATCCAAAGGCCACTACTCCACACTAATTCTTCTTGACCTCCCTACTGCCTTTGACACCGCTGCTCTCCTTCTTCAACCTCTTCAATCACTCGATCTCTGTGACTCTGTCCTCTCGTGGTTTTCCTCTTATCTCTCACAACGCTCATTCAGTGTCTCCTTTTCTAATGATACCTCCTCCCCTCGTCCTGTCTCAGTTGGAGTCCCCCAAGGCTCTGTCCTTGGTCCCCTTCTATTTTCTCTTTATACTGCTTCTCTTGGCAAACGTATTACCTCATTTGGATTCCACCTGTACGCTGATGACACCCAGATATACCTCTCCCCTGCCGTCCTGCTAAGTGTCACTGCTTGCCTTTCTTTCATCTCTGACTGGATGTCCTCCTGCTTTCTGAAACTCAATCTTTCTAAAACTGAGCTCCTTGTCTTTCCTCCTCCTAATTCTGATCCTCCTCTTTTGCTCTGCTTACACCCCACCTCCTATAGACTGCAAGCTCGTTTGATCAGGGTCTTCTTCAACTTATTGTTCATGTTTGTTTTTTTATAATTGTCCTATTTATAGTTAAATCCCCCCTCTCTTAATATTGTAAAGCGCTACGGAATTTGTTGGTGCTATATAAATGGCAATAATAATAATAATAATAATATATATGTATCTATCTCTCTATCCATATCTCAATCTAGCTTGCTCAGCATTTCCTTCTCATTTAGCAAATAAATCAAGCATGTTTCCTTTTGGTTGAGTCCATATGGTTTCAAGTAACACCTGAAAACCCTAGGACTATGGGTTGGAAAAAAATATGCCATTCTTAATCTTTAAAGATGCTTTTATTGAATCAGTTTTTTTTTTTCTATCTTTTTTTATGTAGCAGTGCACTGATGACTAAAAATAGTAATAAATTATCCAATTTTCGTGTGGATATTGCTTTGTAGTATACAGGCTATTACTGGCACTGTAAGCACTAAATTCATTAGTGGTTTATAAATAGTTTGCACCGTGCATCGAGCATGAGCGCCAATGCCATTATCACTGATGAAACAGAAGCTGGAAACTGTTGTTACAAATAGGATTATTATTTCTATAAATATCAGAGACAAAGTAAGGAACATACACGTCGCAAAGTTCACCGAATTATTTTTTTTTTGTAAGTTGGATCAACATATGATTTTGTTCACCTTATAAAACAAACAAAAATATCCATCTTTTAAGCAATAATTGGTGGGGCCGGTGATTAGATTTGTCCATAAGGCAAGGTCTGCATTAAGTTTAAAAAGCAAAGCGCATCTTTTGTTAGCTGTCTTTTCAATGATAAGATTCTGTCAATCACTTCACGCATTGAGAGAAAAAGCCATTAAACAAAACACAGAAAAGACTGAGATCTTAAGTACTCGGCAAAGGGCAACCAAACTTGAACGCTGTCAGATACAGGAAGTCTTCGCTATATTCAATTGTTGCTTGAGCTATGAAATGTCATTCATTCACTATCTCAAGTCTTAGAACATAGCACGCTTCATCAATTTTTTATAATCTGGATTATTAAAGAATGTTTATGGAATGGTAGAAAAAAAAAAAAAAAGCCAAGCAGTTTATGAAAATAATAATAGAAAGAAAAAAAAAAAGGACAATATACAGTATAGACATTTCTCTCAGTGCATGAATTATCATGCATATGTATGTGACAGATTAAGAAATTTTCCTGCTCCGGAGACCAGAAAACTTAAATAATGGCTATAATAGTGAGAAATTAAGAGAGCACATACATGCGGTGAATGTTGTATATTGTAATGTATCTCATACATTCAAACATGATTCTGTCAAAACAACCGCGAAATGAGCACAAAATAATCAAGTTGCTTCCTATTTGTGTCTATTACGGAGAATGTTTTTCTCAGTGCTATGGCAATTACTGGGAGAAATTCTTCCCTCTGCAGATGTACGGTGATCGCGGCTTATGTAATTACTATTTCCATTCATTTTAATTGTCTTTAATAACAATTTATTTATGATTTCTTCATACAAGTATTTGTAGTTTCACTTGCCAGTCCATACAGATTAAATAGATTAACAGTCTCGAAGACACATGTAAAGACTTGGCAAATCTCATTTCTTCTACTAGTTTCAGGATGATATTTAATCACTAGAGAATTCTAAGATCACCTGCAACTAGCAGGTGAGAGTTAAAGTAATTTGATGAAAATAAATCTTAAGCATGCGTTTACTGATCCTTTAAATTAAATGCTCAAAAGGTAGATCCCCAGATGTTGTAGAAATACGACTCCCATGATGCTTTGCATGACTTTGGAATAACTTTAGAATGGCAAAGCATCATGGAAGCTGTAGTTTTAAAACATCTGCATATCTACCTTTTGGGTTTGCTGTCTAACCTGAGTCCCTGCTAGTGTCCAGATCTCCTCTTTAGGCAGTGTGACAACACCCACCTTCTTCAGAGCTACAGAAACCAGATGCCAGTCCTTCCAGCCATGCTGCTCTCAGTTGCGTCTCTGCATAGAAATATGCATAGAATTTACATTACCAGCCTGCTGGAGTTAAACCTCCAGCAGCACAGTGGTTAAACTGCAAATGTGCCGTGTTTCATAGTGGAAAGCTGCACATACTGACTCCATGCAACAATCAACCACATCAAATCTCTGAAGTGGTCATGGTGCTTGGAGTTGGCGGTAAATTTGAATTTCACTTTAAATTCTCTTGGAATTCCCAAAGATTTTCACTTTAATGAATAACCCTGTATGTTTGAAACCTTCTGTGCAGGTGTATTAAAGTTTTTTTTTTGTTTTAACTTTTTTTTTTTTTTTCCCCCTTTGGCTATAAGTGCCAAGGACTTGTGCAGTGTGTATGGTCAATTACTTTGTTGGCTATTTTCCTAAGCTTGTTCATTGGAATTCTAAAAATAACATGTGATATTTCTTTGCGATGATGTCATGGTACTTTGTCTTTTATGAAAGCCTACCACCTGGACAGTGAATACCACATTACCCATAATACAGTTACGCTATAGATATTGCTAATGATTCAGACTGAAAGTATCAATTCCTACACCCCACGTTACAGGATTATTTTTTGTATGTATCGTTACCTCATGTTTTGGACTCTTGTGCACGTTATACATTTGTACTATTTATGCTCCTTGATGCATATCCTATGGTTTGGACTGTAAGGATATTATATCAGCATTTGTAAAAATTACAATATTTCTGTCAAGTCAGTTGATTTAATAAGCTCAAAATATGTACAGGGTTATTCACTAAGTTGAGAATTGAAAGTGAATTTCAAATGTAAGCCGAACTGGAAGCACAGCTGATTTTGAGAATGTATCCAGTTTGGCTATTTTACCTTGTACTTCAAATGAAATTCACTTTCTGAATTCTGGCTTTAGTGAATAACTCTGATAGTGTATCCGTGGAATTAAGTGGTGAGTTATTAATGGTTGTAGAAATAAAATCAATACACTCTGAAAGGTTTGAACTAACACTATCAATTCCAATATAATAGGGCACCCAGGAAGTGATGTGAGAGTCTTGTGAATACTTGAGAAATAGCAGAAATAAAGGGTACTGGAGGCACCAATATCCAGTTTAAAACTCACTTACATGTCTCTAAGGTAATGTTTTTAAAGTGTTTATGGCATTTAAACAAGAGATAGGGATCTACTCATTAAAGTAACATTTGAGAAAAGAGCTTAAAATTTGCAATTTTCTGGTCAATTCTTAGTAATTCTATGTTTCGTGAATAAATCCCTTAGCTGAGCTTGATGTCACCATCAGATAAGTTCTTTCCATCTTTGTTTCAGTAGGAGTTTTGGCTCGACCAATTAAAAGAAAACATTCCTAAGATTCTGTCAATGTAACGTAATACGTATCATTGGGTTTCGCTGCTACTTCCTTTAACAATATTAATTTTGTCTTAAGAGTGTACTAAATATTTCATTCTGTTAACGTCGTCATCCATAATCACCATAAATGGCATGAGTATGATTATCTTATTTATATTTATAAGTAGCCAGGTTTGTGAGTTATTGTCTTAGGTGATACAGTTTAAATATTCCATATGACAAATTAAACACATGTGAGAAAGAAATGTCAATAATGTTTAATGATTAATAGTTTATTATTTGATTTAATGGAAAACATAAGCATTGCACTGTCAGAACCGGTGATTTATGAACAGCAGAATTTAAGGGTGAGAAATCCGTATCTATCCAGCTATTGAACAGTAACTGTTATCAGGATAATAAGAGAGGCAGTCCAGTAACAGATTAATCGTTTTTTTCCTATTTGGATATCTTTACTTAAAGGGAAACTCCACTGCCCAAATACAAAATTAATTTAAAAAAAATCACTGTTTTGTAGATACACCCCAAATAAAAACTTGTATGCATTTATTAAGCATTTTTTTCATTAAGGTATATCTAAAACAGCTTGCAAAAGTTGCAGTTCTGCATTTTCAGTCCCTCCCCTTATAACCCTCCCAGGCTTCCCGTGGCTGTCCAATCACAGACTTCCCAATTCAGCTCAATGAGAAGTCTTTGCAATGCAGGTACTCTGGGCATTTGTTGCCTCTTGAGTTTAGCTCCACTGAGCTAACCAAACAAGGAAGAAACCGAACCGGTTGTCTGCATGAAAGTCAAGGGGGGTGTAACAAGGTTAGCTTACAAAAGTGTCAATTTCTATTGATATCAACACTTTTTGCACACACTCTTCACACTCTTCACACTAAGCTATAGTGCTTTAGGGGTCTGGAGAGTCCCTTTAAATTTTGTAATTCCCTTCATGAACCATAAAACCTTTTTATTAAACCAACTGAATTTTGGGGATATCTGAAAAAAGGTATTAATATATAGATACTACACATAGAAAGATAGATATTACAATATTATATATATTATATCATTTATGTATATAAACACTCTTACCTCTTGTGTTATTTTACCCCACCTCCCTTAGAATGTAAGCTTGTTTAAGCGGTGCCCTAAGCACCTTCTGTAAATCTTCCAATATTTTCAATGGTCTAGAATTCACATCTTTGTTAATATATCCATAAGGTTTGTGTTCCTCCCAAAACATGTTTACTGTTAAGTTCATGCCAAAAGTGCATCCAAGGTATTAATGGAATAGCTCCACAAATATTTTTTGAATTGAATTATCACTCTAGTGGTATCCTGGATGCAACAGGTTGTTCCCTGCAGTTTGAATCCAGTTTAAATAAAATTGTCCATTTGTCTTTTTGGAATGGCAATTGCAAAGTTTCTTTTTGCCTTTATATAATTCCACTTCGAAAACGAAACTACAGTTCATTTGGAGTTCTCTCTAACCTAAGATAATTGTTAATATTCCTTTTTAAATATTTTATAAATTTTATTAAATCACAAAATGTTTTTGAGGAGTCTATTGATGTTGTTTTCTCAAGCACCTTTGCTGTTGTGTGCATGATGGTGACAATTGACATGATATCAAATTACACAGGCAGTACATCATGTACTAAACCAGTCAGAAATTCTGCAACAAAATCCAATTAATATATATATATATTAATTGGATTATATTAATTGGATATATTAATATATATATATATCTATATATTAATTGGATTTTGTTGCAGAATTTCTGACTGGTTTAGTACACGATGTACTGCCTGTTTAATTTGACTTATAAATAGTACAGGGAAGCAATTTCTCTATGTTGCCAATCACTTGGTATAAGAGATATAATAATAAGAACACAGTGTTTAATCAGGAACAGTAAATTCACAAGCCTCCCACTGAACTATTTCACCAGCCTCCCGCTGAGCTATCTCACCAGCTTCCTGCTGAGCTATCTCACCAGCCTCTTTCACCCGCTTCTCACTGAACTATTTCACCAGACTCCCGCTGAGCTATCTCACCAGCCTCCTACTGAGCTATCTCCCCTACCCTCCCACTGAGCTATCTCACCAGCCTCCCACCGAGCCAACTCACCAGCTTCCCACCGAGCTTTCTAACACGCTTCTCACTGAGCTATCTTACCAGCCTCCCACCGAGCTATCTTACCAGCCTTGTACCAAGCTATCTTACCAGCCTCGTACCAAGCTATCTCATCAGCCTCCCACCAAGCTATCTCACCAGCCTGCCACTGAGCTATCTTACCAGCCTCCCACCGAGCTATCTTACCAGCCTTGTACCGAGCTATCTTACCAGCCTTGTACCAAGCTATCTCACCAGCCTCGTACCAAGCTATCTCACCAGCCTCCCACCAAGTTATCTTACCAGCTTCCCACTGAGCTATCTCGCCAGCCTGCAACTGAGCTAATATGTCATGGAACACATGATGGCTAAGGCATCCCATGGAATAATCTTTTTTTAATTTTAATAGGAATTATAATTACTAATAGGAATTTATAATTACTAATAGGAAATAATACTTAAAAAAATGATTTAAACTAAACAATGCTTCCAGAGAAATAGAAAAATAAGGAATGTATAGCAGTAAAAAGAAACATATTTTGATATCAATATTCGGCAAAAAAAATGGTATTCTGAAACAAGTATATGTTGTATATTATCATTCTCAATGTGTAAAACTCCATCTACTGTAACATGCAAAGCTATTTTAAACTTATTTAGCTTGTCACTCAGAACTTTCTAAGACAATCTCAAATCCATATGAAATCTGGCATTACTATGTTTATTGAAGTTCCTATTTATCTCAACTATATAGGGAAAAGTAGCTGTTTTTTTGAAATATAAAAACCATACACTGAGTCTGCAGAGTGTTTATTTGGTAAATGGCAGCTTACAAGATAGCAATTCCAATTTACGCTGTATTTCAGAACATGTTTATTTTAAAATTCACCTGTCATGATAAATGTTGCTTTTAATTTGATATTTTTTTTTAGGTTTTTTTAACACTATGATAGATAGATAGAAGGTGCTGAAAATGATGTCAACACAATGTACATATTACATCTGTCACACATCCTGTATGTGATAGAATAACTTAAATGGCTACTCCATCCAAAAACTTTGTTTTAATAAAACACTGCTATTAGTCCTTTAGATTGTAAGCTCACGGGCTATCTAACTAAGCACTTAGTAGAAAAGAGCTTCAATGGCTAGATCTCTGCTCACGGGATGGACCCTCTTTACCTTTTGTATTTGTCTGTGTATATTGTACTGTTCCTTTTCCCCAATTGTACAGCACTGTGGAATATGTTCATGCTTTTTAAATGCCAGCAATAAATAAATAATAAATAAATTAGGTAGAGTAACCCTTGCTGACATGATCCTAAACACCACTCCATAAAAAAACAATGTAAGAAAAACAGCATCACCAGCAAAACTAAGGGTAAAACTCACCTTGATCCAACCCCGAGGTCAAATTCTCCATGCAGCCTGATGGTGTGGGAGAGACATCCCAGAGTCTGAGAGGCAGTAAGGGATGGGGGGCATGCTGCTATAAGTCGTCTGTTGCAAGCTTGCTATGCGTGCTGACAGGTACCATGTATGCACAGATTTAACATTAGTGAGCTCAGAACTCTTGTTCCAGGCTGTCTAATGACACTGCTGCAGGTGCAGTTACACCTCCAGCAGCAAAGAGCTTTAACTGTGTATGTGCAGCATTTCAAACTTAAAATCACTGATGTGGTCATGGTGCATGGGGTAACTTTAAATAATGTTAACAGTGTATACTGTAACTACAGTGGGTATGTGATTATGTTTGAGAAGTAGCTGACGGAATGTGTGTGATAAATGAAAATAACAACACATGGATCAATAATCTACCAATTTAGGGTGCTTTGGTTTGTAGAGTTGATGTGGGTTTAAAACTGACTGGCAATAGCCATGCTATTGCAAATTGTTTATCAATTTACCAAATTGTATCTTTTATTTACATTTTTTTTAAACAGCTAATAAAGTTAACAGATAATAAAAATTAAAAATAAGCAAGTCCATAGAAGTGAAAATGAAAGACATTTCAAAATATACTGTTACAGTTGCACGGTCCTCAAAATTAGTATACACAGGTTCACACTTCTGGTGTCATTGGAGAGATAGATGGACAGACAGACAGGCATAAGTATAAAAAGCAATAAAGGGGAGCCAGCAATGGACTCGACTAGATGCTTGGTCTCAAAAACCCACAAAATCAGACAGGAAGGACTTCAAGGACTTCATGTTTCACCTACCTGGATGGCATGTTTCACCTACCAACGCCAAAAAACGCTCTGAACACTGGCATGGCAGACCTTATTATTCGGTTCCAAACGTTGCATGATAAAGCCCCAATCTTATCGGCGGTGAGAGCAAAAACCCTGAACCAATTTAAGGGCTCATCACTCCTACTGTTTCCAGACCTCACAAAAACTACCCTACTCTGGCAGAGATCAGTGAAACCACTGCTACAAATTCTAAGATTCAAGGAAGTTGCCAACAGTTGAGGTGTCCCCAGATTACTGAGATTAATCATACTTACCCACCAAGAAGGTATCTACCTTGCATGGAGCCCACAGGAGCTAGAGGCCAGTATGCACAGCTTGGAGCTTCTACCAGCCTAAGGTGCCACCAACGTTTGTCTTCATGACATGGATCCATCCAAGATCCCCATTTTCACACCTCGGCCTACCCTAGGGCACTCTTCCACAAGCTTGGTTAACTGATCTGACATACACTGTCCTACTGCTGGAGGTGTACACTTCATCCGAGCCAGAAAGACTATCTGGCAACACGAACTTCCCCCGAAGATCCCTCAACAGCTGTAACACAGTTTTTACCATTTTTATCTGTTTCATTTGCGTTTTATCTCTGACGTTCTTTTTGACCCTCTATGAAACTATTATATAATTAAATTAACTACTATACCCTGACCCGGACGCTACCCAGATGTGCTTACTCAGAAGGTGCTCAATTTTTGAGGATATCCCCACCCATCTTTCCTAGATATTTTTCACGAAGTTTGCAATAGCTATAGCGTGGGTGGGGGTCACCTTATACAATGTTTTTCACTCTTCTAACCTTATCTTCTGTGTCCGTATATTTCTAATCATAAAAACCCTCTCTCTGCTCCCCACTCACATATTATGTCTGTATGTAATATTTGATTCCCTATGTTGTATTTATGTCGATTTGCTTTATGTTGACTACTCACTAGTGGAGTGAGTCTAAAATATAGAATTTTAAAAAGCAACAAGGAGACGCAGAAACCAAAATAAATAACAGAAATTGAATCCACCTGTGTGGAACTGGCAACGTTTTGACTCAACGTCAGGATCTTTATCAGACAGACAGACAAATAGACGAGGAATACACTCATTAAATAAATGTATGGCGCTTTCATTGTTTCCATAACACAAAGGCACAATGATTCTTTCACGGAACAGGCGACTTTCTTATGTATACATACCTCTTTATCAAAGGGGGATAATTCATACATGTGGCTCTCATCCTATGTTCATGGGATGCTTACAGCACTGTGTTTTTTTTTCTGAAAGCCAATGCTGTCCATGACTTTATTTCAGAGTCCAGGATAATAAATAAAACCCCACTGTTTATATTGTAAATATACTGTAGATTGTTTTATTAGTTAATAGAAACTGTTTCCTTTTTTTATTTGCAACCAAGTTCTGTTTGTGTCTGGAATTTTGATTCAACATCAAGGACAGACTTTGATATTCTACAGCATTTTGAGAAGTTACCATCAAATACACTTAATTAGCTTGTCAAGTACCCTAGTTATCTAGCGTTTCTCAGCCAATTTGTGTGTAATAAAATGCAAAGTAAACAAAGTGAGATAGCCCACAATATCTGCTTATCTTGCTTTTTTTACTGCCTGGGAGGAAAAAACTAGATTGTCCCAAGTGATTCTAGTTTTATTCTCTTTGAAGCTAAGTGACCCTTTTCTAGATCAAATCTCTTCCTATTAGGTTAACAGATTTATTACATATCTTACTTTATAATACATGTTGATCTAATCGTACACTATACCCCCATTAACAAACACCTTATATAACCACGCTTTTATTGTTTATAACCAACGAATTTCTCTTTTTAAACGACTTGGACTGTTAAGAGATAGTTACTTGGGTACTTACGTTTATTACTAGTAGTGTAAGTGTTTTTTTTTTTCTGTACAGTTGTAATATACGAGTTCTGCTTTGTAGCTCTGCCTATTCATGTACATGTATAAAATTATATTTTCATTTCACTAGTATATGTTGTCTTGAAAACACTGTACTATCATCTACCTCCATGCAGTAAGGTTGGATTGTCAATGTGCAGACAGTTACTATATTTTGTACAAAAGGATTTTTCTCCCCTGTATATCTACAAATACCATACTCTGACTTGAGGAATTACTAGCTAAAATATAATACATCATTCGATTTCTTTCTCTCTATAACTTTCCCGTGTAATACCATCATTTTCTGCACTTTTGGAATAATGGCTGTTTATTGTTGATAACTCCAGTTGTATCCAAGATTTCTGCCTTACCTTGGATGGATGAATCTATTTTTCAAGCAGCGCACTTATAACAATTGAAAGCCATTACAATTTGAAAATCACATTTATTATGCTTCCTTTATCAAATCTATCCAGAAGTTCTTCCATTTAAAATATTTTATTTTTATATATTTTTGTTTTATTTTATTTACTTTTTTACAACATTGACATAGTATTTTTTTTTTTAAGGTAACATTTCTGAATTTAGAAAGTAAACAACAGATTGCATTTATTAGCAAAGATAGAAAAAAAAGTATAACAAATGAATTATAATAAATGCAAGGTATTTTTTCTACCAAAAATAGAAATCAAGCTTTGAAAAATTGCAGGATGTCGTAAAAGAGGAAAAGAATGGATAAGCAGAATTCTTATTCATCTTTGTCCAAAATCAATTTTATTCACTGCTGGTCGCTGGCATTGTTTGATGATATGACACTGTAACGGAGTATCACTGTATCCAGAACGGAGATTCCCAATTTAGTTGAGTCTTGAAGGAACTAAAAGAATTGGTCCTTTATCTCAAAATCACACAGAATAAGTAGCAGTTAAATTTCAAATCATGTTGCCCTTCTGATTTATCATCATAGCATGGTCTCACTAAACTGTCTGACATCAAGCAGTCCAATAAGTCCTGTCACACAGGAGGAAAGAAAGAAAGCGAGCGACCCTATTGGATAATGCCCTGAGTTCTATCTTGCAGTGATTTATGTCTGTCACAAAGCTTAATTTTATCACAAGGCAGATGCTCTGTCTGTATCAATTCAATGCATTTCTGCAATCTGCATTCTCTCATGGTATTAAAACAATTTCGCTTCTTCATTCACTCTTGGGTTTGTGCTCGGTTGATGTAGTCCTGATTCAGTTTGGAGTCATACTTGTTATTTTAGATTTCTTTTGCCTTTTTTTAATGAAATTGAAAAATGGAAACAATAGAAACATTACAATGACCATTTATCAAAGTACTCCAGCTGCCAAACAAGAAGACGGACTGGTTCAAAACCAGATGTGATAGATTTATCAATTAAGATTTTTTTTTTCTGCTTTGTGTTAGTATATAACAAGCCAGCTTTTTTTCTGTTCTTTATTTTTTTTTAACTTTTGATAAATAACCCAAACAAATTAGCTTAGATTTTAAATAATGGCTAGTGTAGTATATTTTGTGGCTTCAGCGTAAAATGTGACAGAAAACAGGTTAAAACAGTATACACTACTCCTGCAGTATCTACAGGGATTTAAAATTAGGTGCTTTTTCTAAGCATTGGTAAGTAATCCAATAATAAAAAGCACTGGCAGAGGAGATGTTTTAAGTGGCTCTGTCACTTCTCAGTTTTTCTTAAAGATACTATCTATAGATACTATCTATAGTATCTAAGATACTATACTATACTAAGACAAAGTAAGGACTATTTTGTCTTATGGTAATTCTGAGGTTAACACAAGTTGACAAAAAGTGGATCTCCGCCGTCAACGTTTGTCCAATCTCAGCAGACATTTCCAGCCTATCGAAAGACGTCATCTATGGAGGCTCCTGTTTTCCTCCTTAGAACTAAACATTAGAGTGTTGTTCTCTTGCACGTGCACGTGATCATAGCACTGACACAGCTCCTGGCAATTGAAGGTCTAGGAGCTAAAGAAGACCCAGATGAAGAAGATGGCGAGGGACAGCTTCAGGTAAGTAAAAACTACCTTCTACTGCAACTCTCGGCCACCTAAACCAAACAATCAATGTCACCTTCAGGGGTCTTTGCAAAATATACAGGTAACATATACATTTTAAATTTTACATGTCCAATCCTACAGCCACTGCTATCACTGTGGTGAAAAGTCAAGAATTGCGTTATGTGTGAGTGGGAAGTATGATCATAACTACAGGAAAGAGATGAAGGAAATCTTTGTTGCACAACTCCATATATTATGTGCTTTGCTTATACAGAGGTTGTATTATCACTCCAGTAATTTAGGTTCCTCCATAGTTTTTTCTCCTTACGATAAAATGATTAGGGGCAATCAGATTTAGAAAAAGCACTAACATTAAGAGTACAAAACTAATGCTGCATACGCACAAATTTCAAATAATAAAAAAAATTCAGTGTAACTTACCTTTGCTGCTCACTATTCCTTTAGTGATGGCCAGTCCAATGCTCCTTAGAGAGGAGCAAATGGACCAGATATACATGCATGGCAAGGGCATGCTTTCCAGCTTCCCCATAGGAATGCTTTACTGTGAGCTTTGGTTTTATGTGACCATGTTTTACTTGGTCAGTGCAGTGGAAGCCCCTCTAGGGGCTGCCGGTTGACTAGAGGTATGACTTAAGGTGGATTTAACCCTACAACCTAAACAATGCTAAAACAATGTTTTGCATTGCAGGGTTCAAAGTACAGGGCCACTGCAACCAGACCAGTTCATTGAGGAGAAGTGGTCTGTGTGACTTCAGTGTTCCTTTAAAGGTTGGGCTCCTCCTCCGCTGACATCAGCCAATGGGAAAACCTAGTGCGCATGTGCGGCGAGTCCCGCACGCATATTAGGCCTTCCCCATAAGAAAACATCGGCTCAATGCTTTCCTATGGGAATTTTGAAGACACTGGATGTCCAGCATCATTTCACAGAGACAGACACTAGAGGCAGTCTTAACACTGCAATGTAACATTGGAGTTTCACTAAAATTGCAATGTTGGGTCAAGGGATCAGGGACAGTGCAACCAGACCACTTATGCAAACCAAGATTAAATGTTAAATAACTAATAATAAGTCAATTATGGCTGACCAAAAGCAATATGTTAATCAAATATGGTATGTGATGCATTCCATAACTCAAATATGATAAAGCAGATATAAAATGTGTGTGTGTGTGTGTGTATATATATATTTATAAATATATATATATAAAAATCTTGAGGAAGATCCGAACGGTCCAAACGTCGATCATTTTTAATGTAATACCTCTACTTAGAATAAATTCTTATTTATCTATATAAAAGTTCTGAGAGTGCATCTCTTCATTCAAATATATATATATATATATATATATATTTGAATGAAGCAGCTTATTTAGCTTGTTTGCACAATTTTGAGATAATTCATATTGTGCCACTTTGTTTGTGAGTGTGCTTTTAAATATAATTCTTATTTCAAACGTGTTAATAAATACTACACTATGTAATTTAATATTGTCTATTTTTCATGTTCCACCACTGGATTTGAGTGGTAACTATATCCGCACCATTGTGATTGTGGTGCCCTATGTTGTGGACCATAGTGGTTCTACATATTTTTGGTTTTCTTCAAAAGTACAAAGATGAATACATAGTGTAAACAATTGAAATGCAAAATAAAACATCCCTTTAAATGATTCCCTTAAGATAACATTGCTCTCAAAGGGCTGGTCTTCCCGATACGAGGGAGTTTTAGTGTCATTCAGACACTCATAGTTTGTGATTTGTTCTCTTAAGGAAATAATTTTAAAGGGATATATTATGCATATTATGTATTTGTTCTTTTTATTTTGAAGGTATTGATGTGGAAGCAAGTTTACAAGCTATATAAATAGCTGGATAAGTACATTTACTTATATTTTGCGCACCATACATTTGGATTTTGCTTTCTAGTTGCCGTGGTTGATGTTTGCACTGTCTATGGTTGCCGCACTGTACATATTGATTTCACCTTTAAATTGCATATGAATTGCACAAATTTCTGACTGTTTAAGCACCTTTATGGATATATGCCATATGGTTGTTTTATGGTTTTTACCACTTTATTAAATAATTTAAATTTGTATTGCTCTTTACACTTGTTGTACTTTAAATATTAGCACCTGTATACATCACCTTATAAGTACACATATTGCTACATTTAACACAGATTACTTTTTTTTTTTTGCAGTGCATAAGTTAGGTAAAGGTATGCTTGAGGTACCCCGATGGCAATCCTCAGGCTAAATATCACATATTACAATTGGGGTAGGAGGTATATTATTATATTACATTTTAGAATAGTTGAAGCAGTATTGACAGCCAGAGGAGAAACAAAGAGTGAACACACATGAAATATATCCTGGATCATCTGACAATTGGGGTAGGAGGTATATTATTAGCACGTTTAAGTAAGCTAGTAGTGATTATGCTAGTCAAGCTACACAAATTTAGGAATAAAAGCATAAGATCAACAGGCTAACAGGTGAATCGTGACTCGGAGCGTGCTAGTGGATGCGTGTGAGTTTGACATATGTGCTAAACATACAAAAATGTGCTCCATGCGGTAAGTGAATTGAGTCCAATTCGGTGCTCCTTGTACCCTGTTTGCTAGCTCTCATGCAAGTCCCCCCTGGCAGCGGGTTAGTCTTTCATCTGATACCCCTGTGAGGTGTGTGTCTCCTATTGGGGCTCAGTCTCTCTGAGGAGTATCATGCCATCTTGGAGGTGAGGCTTCCCTTCCGCTGGTACCCTCTTGCCACAAGCCTGGGTTCCATTGTGGCCCAGGGATGGTGTGGTGGGTCTTGTTGTCTTTCTCCGGATGTCGCACGTGTCTTGCTACCCTTCGCCAATAATTGTTCGCTGTTTTGTACCATGCTAATCCTGCATCCTAATAATCTGATTTGTTTGTCCACTAGGCAAGATATACGTGTTTTTCTGCCTTTTTATTTTTACAAATAAGTGTGATGGAAGTCACCAGCAGATATAGATCTTATTACTTTGGTTTGTACTAAATAATTGTATAGTCTTATATTGTTGTCATCAATAATAAGTGTACAGCATCAAGGCAAACTCTATTTTAAAATACATGGCATGGTATTAGTAGAGTTATTACAAGTCTAAGAGGAGAAAAATAAACACTTTTTTTTAATGGAGCTAGTTTTTTACTGTATCTTTCAAAATGCCTAATGATATCCCACAAACATTTTTGCCAAAATGAAGTAACATTAAAACTCCCATCTTAAATCCATTGCTAGATTTACATTCCTGGAGCCTCTAGGCACAAATGTATGTATGGGCTTTCCCATAAGGTATTACTATGAAACAACAGTGCATGCGTATAGATTTTAAGGGGAGCGAATCCCTTTTCCCCATCTACAGACACTCACAATGGATATTGTTGCATTGTAATAGCCTCTAAACAAAGCCTATTATGAATCCATATAAAAGTATGCTTTAGATACAGTGATTTATCGGCCCCGGTGGCTGTTTTCTCGCATCGTCCATTGGTTTTCATGTGGTTTACATGTATAATAACTACATTTGACAACAGCACAGCAACATAAATCATCTATTGCAAGAAAAAAATGATGTCCAGCCAACATTTCCCTATTTCAATACGTATTTTGTGATGTAACAGATGATTGCGACACGAATCATACTATTTGAAAATGGAAATTTTGCATCTCTCAAAGTCATATTATAGGAAAAATACCTGCAACTATATGGATCAAATAATGCAAAGAAGTATTAAACATGAAGAATTGTACAATCTTCAGCAATTCACGATGCTTGAATATAAGTCTTGTAGGCTAGACTGTCAAAGCAATGTATTCAAAAGGTTAATATGAGTGCAAAATGACAAGAGAGGGATGAACTGTGTATCCACAAAGTCTATTTATATTTAGAAAAGTCAAAGCTGGTTTGATCAGTGCCCTCTTCATATTCCCTTTCTAGAATTGCAAAGCACTGTGGAATAGGTTAATGTTTTAAAATGCTAATAATAAATGAATATATTGTATTGTAAATATACATTTGATGGGTCCTGTATCATAACGAAAGTTAGATAGCAAAAAACATCAATTTATACACTTAATGTTTACATATATAGAAGGCATATGTATACATACATTTGTCTTTTATGTAAGAATAGATAGCATGTTAACTAATTGTCAAATAATGAAAATCTTTGTTGATTATTAATTATGGAAAAAAATATCTATAGCCCCCATATTGTCACTGTGTCCCTAAGAATTGTCCTATAAATGCTGTCAAATGTGCTTTACGTATATTGCTCCCATATTTACCAATTGTTCCCACATATACTAAACCATATATTGCAACATAAGAACTTACACAAGCACAGTTTAACCTTCACTGTGTTGCGTAGTACTCTTGTAATTAACAAGTTGCGTACTCTTGTAATTAACAAGTTGCTTACTCTTGTAATTAACTAGTTGCGTACTCTTGTAATTAACAAGTTGCGTACTCTTGTAATTAATAAGTTGCGTACTCTTGAAATTAACAAGTTGCGTACTCTTGTAATTCATTTAAAATCAAATTGCAACTTGTAGGTCAAAATGTTTGTTTTGGCATACGTCTTCCACTAAACTACACTGATAGCATAATTATTTAAGCCTGATTTCATGTATTTCACCTTTCGATTCTCCATAACTACTCAGAAGTAATAATATGTAAAACCAGCTGATTCTATCTCCCTCAGCGAAGTCTAAGGTTAAAAAAAATAAAATAAATGTCCTGACTCTTTATCAACATGATAATAAAACACTGTGTTTCTGTAGGGTGGATAGCAGGTATTAGAAAAGCTTGATGAGTCAACACCAGGAATTGAATCGGCAGCCAGCTAGCACCCAGGAGGGTATCCAACAGATACGGCAGCCATGAAAGTGAGATGGGCACGCAGACTCTACCCATTATCCAGGATTACTTGGGGAAAAGTACTTGACATATTACTTTATTAGGTGATGGTTAGGACGAGATGTTTGGCTTCTGATGACACTATGTGCTGATTGCCATTCCTTTAGACTGCAACTGTAAATAGCATTATAAAATAAAATGTAATATTATTGGGAATACTATGGAGCAATCAAAAAAACAGTGTGACTCACAGATAACATTTGTCAATTTTCAGACTAAACATGGAAAGAAAAATAAAATTTTGAAGAAAATGAAAATGTTTGCAAAGAAAATAGAAAAGAAAGAACATAAATATTCAGTCTGGCAATTTATTTTCATACCTGGTGAAAGTATCCAGTAACTGCAACTGCCTTACTTTGGTTCCACAATTCTAGCTAGTGTCTATTGTATATTTACAGTGACCATGATGTGCCCTGTCTTCCTGTGCGCAGCTACAGAAAGATGGTATAAAGCACATACTAAGCTGCACAAGAGAAAAATTAGCAAGACTGCACTATATCGATGGTTCTCACCATCTTTCATGACTCCTTTCCCTCCATGTGTTGGGAGAACTGAGTTTAGTACCACTTCTCCTGGTAGTGAAATAATCAAGAGGAAATTGGATATGTGCTTTGTATTTTTTTTTCTTCTTTAGTGCTTGTGAAAATGTCTTACAGTGTGCAGTTAAGATCTGCATTCATTCTAGAAAACCATAGAGAATTCCACTTTCTTTCCTTAATTATTCGAATGCTGAAGGTACAACTGATGTCAATCAACGTTCAAATGGCTAATTAATTAATCTGCATGGTTTGGAGAGGGGTATACCACAAGGGAAGCATCAAGAAAAGCAAATACAAAGGGGCATAGAGAGTGGCGCACACACAACTGTAAGATTCAGTAAGGCCCAAAAAAGGATGACATAGAATGTGGCACGGAGAGTGGCAAGTTCATGGAGGGAATGGAGTAAGGCACACACAAGGGTTATGGAGAAATTCACATACAAAGGAGCATGTAGACAAGGTTAGACAACATTTGGCATTCCAGATGTTGTGGACTACATTTCCCCTGATGCTTTGCCAGTATTATGGCTGTAAGAGAATCATGGGAGGTGTACTCCACAATATCTGGAGTGCCGAAGGTTGCCTACCCCTAATTTAGAGGGAAACAAAACAAGGTATGGAGGGGTAGAAAGTCTCATAAAACTGTACCAAGGCATCATATTCTAGTAACACTGCTCTTGCAGAGAGACCAAGAGAGGCATTGTGATTGGTGGGTGATCATCTCTTAAAATCTATCTTCTCTAAGCCTCCTGTTTAATAATAGGACTAACTCTGAAACTAAAGTAAAAATAAACAATTATAAATGACCATGTGATCTCTGGAAGCTAGGTTTAAAAATGAGAACACATGACCCCAAAAGTTCAAGAGAAAGTGCAAACAAGAGAAGAGAGAGAATATAGCCCTGTCAAGTTCAACTGTGGATTTTAAAAGGATCAGGAGACAACCCAAAGGCCAATAACCTGCTCCCTAGGTAAATTATATAATGCTTCCACCTGAATAATAAAAGTGTTTGCAAAACCCCAATGTGACAGTAGTCAAAATAAAAAGGGTATTAAAGCCTATCAATAGATTTCTAAGTGGTTTCTAAGATGAGATCCACTGCTTATCTTGTGTTTAGTTAAGCCAACCTGCCAGATAAACCCCCTTGGGTCTGAATATGTGACATCAAGTATGAGTGAGGAAAATCTGTTTGAAAAAAATCTTGTCAAGAAGCTTCACATCTATATTTTATAGCGAAACAAAGTCTTAACTTTTTATGAATACGTTTATCTGGTCTGCAAACTTTATTGGCTTTGAAGCAGTGTTTTGCCTTGAGTGTATAACTGAATCAAAGGACCCCTTATAGTGACTTTCTTTGCCACCCACGCAATAGCTGGTAAGAAATCAAAAGAACCATTTTCAGAAAAGTAAAGTATCATATTCCATTAGGACAGCTTCGTGTATAAGAATGATTGTTTTAGTGTCCAGGAAGATGTAGGAGAACTAACCCACATAGAGAGAGAGTCAGCAAGATGTCAATATGCTTCAAAAAGGATATTTAGTAAGTCAATTTTGTATCAGATATTGTAACTTAGGAAACAAACGTTCTGCATTAATATCTCCTTAATCCATGACTGGACCAAACAAATATTTTCCACGCAATTTTAGAAAGTGAGATCTTCACATAGAAATTATGTATTTTTTTCATAAAGTGAAGTCTCTACTTGTTGGAATGTTATGAATGCAATAGTCAAATAAGAGTCACATTGAAAGGAAAATTGGGAAGCATTAATCAGACTCGGTTTGTTCTTAAAAATTAAGTTCAGAATGCATGATGAAGTATCAATAGAGGAAAGCAGATGAAATGGAGAGAAAACAAAGAGGAAAAAAGTAGAAAACAGAATAGACTTGTGCACTCAATTTTGGCTGATTTGCAATGTCTAAATTTAGGTAGATCGCCTTACAGACATATAACCTAGTAAACGATTAGTGCTTTGTGAATCAAAGTTCCACCCAAGGTGCCAAAAAAAAAGAAAAAATTACTAATGGGGAAAAAAAATAATTGATTGCTAGGGGATAGACACTAAATGTTGATTTTATTCACAGATAAAATGAGAATTGACCAACAGAGGGAAACAATAAGTAGCAGTAAAATAAATTCTATATGTATACTATTTTATATATATATATATATATATATATATATATATATATATATATATATATATATATATATATTGTATTACTGCACCTCCTCTTTTTCCTTTTGTTGGTTCCTTGGTTGGTTGGTTATTTTTCATGGACGATATTTGGATGAGCTGAACTATCCACTGAATGAGTGCCAGGGGTCCCAAACTAAATGTAATGTTCGGGAAAATGGTTCGGCCAAACAAATCTTTCTTCTGTGGACAAGTCTAAAAAAGAAAGCAACAAAAAAAACACCAACCAAATAACACTTAGGCATAAAAGAAGAAGCATTTTTTTCATCTACCAGAAACAAGCATGGCCAGAATATGAATAAAATAACATTCAAATCTGCAATAGCTAAATATAAAACCATGTAAAAACATTAAATCCAAAGATCTAAACATAGAACCACCCACAAAATCACAGTGCTAGCATTTTCCCAGGGAGGACAGAATCAAAGGTTAAATTAAGAGTTCTATGTCAGATGGCAGAATACTGCAACAGTTCCAGGCTGCTTTTAAATGTGCTATAGTTGTATCAATAGGCATGATTTATAAAAATGATCTGTGCAATAAAGGTGCCGGTATGGTGTGTATAATAATTATAACAAAGTATTTAACCAGGAAAGGTACATTCAGATTACTCTGGTTTTCAAGTACGTCTTGGAGATATTACTTTTGCCCAGCATCCTGAGGATGTTACTATTACCGAGTTTAATGGTACTGTTGGTATATCACCAACAAATAATCAATAGCAGCCAATACACACATGTAAATGCCCTCAATTTTACACAAAATCATTCAATAATTCAGAGTAAACCAAGTATTATAAGTGGACCCAGTGAAGAGCTACAAATGCACTCTTACCCTTATAAAAAGGGAAGAGTGGTAAGTGATAAAATTTTCTAGGACAAAAAAGACACAACAAAATCTAGTGTAATATGTATAGATATATAAGGTTTGATATACAAATATGGAATGCGCTCACATGGGATAAAGCCTTGTTTAGGATAGGCTCAAATCTCATCAGAAGACGTATATTTAGGTAATATCCAACCTCTTATGTTCTTGCCCAGAGGATATCAAAGAAGGAGAAAAAAAGGGAAGCAACTGTTTCTAGTGTGATATCTTTAATATATGCTCAAATGCAGAAAATAAAATGCATAATTTGCCCACTTACCAATTTGCTCATATATGTTATACATTTATAATTTAACTCATATTAATGCAGAAAAAGAGTTTATATACAATCAATAAAAGCACGTTAGTTACATTTATTTATCTTCTTTCTATTTATGTTGAATGGTGCGTTGGTAATTTTTTTTGGCATATACACTGTCAATTCAGAAGAATTTTGAAAACTTTGCCAATAAAATAATTGTCAAAGTATTTCTTAAATTTAAGGTTGACAGATGAGACATTTAAAAACGGACATTTATGAATTACACATGCTGTGGGGCAACATGGGACATGCTCCTTCTCCAACACTGGACATCTTAAATATTTGCACTTTTGGCAGCTCTGTGTAAGCAGACATTTTGAAATAACTCATCTTACTTCTTGCTGAAACTACCATCATCTTTTCCTGACCTGTGTGCTATTTGTCTCTAGATCACGTCTCTCCAAAGTTTTGTTAAATCTCCTCTTAGTTACTGAGAAAAAAAATGTTATTTCTCCAGCTTAACCTTTAATTCTGTTAAAATTTCAGCTTGAGCCTTCAACCTATCTATTTGAGTAATATCATATATTTCACTGGTTTTCTTAATGCTTTGTTTCATTGTTTAATTCAGCTGACATAATGAGCCTCATTAGTTGACATTATGAGTGTAATTAATTTAAAAAAAATGGCTATTCACTTTTGGAATGCCTTTTTCACATTAAACTATTCAGCAAGTTTCCCACAGCTTTAATCCTCTGATATAGCTACATATCAGAATACATATAGAATACATGAAGCAATCAATAGAAATAGCAATGTAAAATTGCATTTATAGATATCATTAGATGTATCATTTATTATAAGTTCACGGTAGCCTTCCCTTCTGCTAAGTATCTATGATAATGATGCTCAGTGTATCTGCCAGCAATGTTGCTCTATAGAAATTCCATTTCAGACATTTATGTATCTGCAATCATTTACCATGTCCAACCTCAAGAAACATGTATCTATCTATCTATCTATCTATCTATCTATCTATCTATCTATCTATCTATCTGTCTGTCTGTCTGTCTGTCTGTCTATCTATCTATCTACAGTGCCCTCCGTTAATATTGGCACATTTGGTAAATATCAGCAAAGAAGGCTGTGAAAATTTTTCTTTACAGGTTTATAAAAAAAATAAAAAATATTTGTTAAGCATATGTGTGGCACAAGTTTTGGCACCCCTTATGAAATCATATGAGTAAAATATATTCAAATTATTTCAATTAATATTTTACATATTTAAGTGCACCTGGTTGACTAAGAGCATACATTTTATTTAAAAAAAAAAAAAAATTGTTTGGCATAATTATTGGCATCATTTTATTCAATATTTTGTGCTACCTCTCTTTGCCAAGAACAGCACTGAGTCTTCTCCTATAACGCCTGATGAGTTTGTAGAATTCATTGCAAGGGATCTGAGACCATTCCTCCATAAAGAATCTCTCCAGATTTTGAGGTCGATACTGGTGGACTCTCTTTTTCAGTTTACCTCACAGGTTTTCTATAGGGTTCAAGCCAGGAGTTCAGTAAACCATTTTTGTGTATGTTTTGGATCATTGTCCTGCTAGATTATCCAACCGCAGCCCATTTTAAGCTTTCTGTCACAGGAAGTCAGGAGTTTATTTCATAGAATCCATGACATCATGTATTCTAACAAAATGTCCAGGTCCTCTGGTAGACAGCCCCAAAACATTAAAGAGCCATGAGGTACTTTTGGGGTGAGGTGTGGGCATGAGGTACTTTTCTATATGGCTACTTCTCTGTGTGCACCAAACAATTGCCTAAAAGCAATATTTATAAACCTGGTTTGTGTTTACAATTGTTTGATATCCATGAGAGCCAAGTATTTTTTGTGTAATTTTTGAACAAAAGATCAAAAGGCTAAACATTAAAGATAATGTGTTAAGCCTCCTTTGCTCATATTTACTAAAGGTAAATATTAATGGAGGGTACTGTATCTATTTAAGGTATTACTTGATACTTGAGGCTCCCATGTGTCAAATGTGGCCACAATGAGCTATGCACGTCTGCTCATTGCCTTTCAAATCACTAGTGATGTCCCGAACTGTTTGCCGGGAACCGTTCGCCGGCGAACATAGCGTGTTCGTGGCGAACGCAGCGGGTGAACATATGCAATGGTCGGTCCGCCCCCTATTCGTCATGGAGGTGGAAGGGTCTGGGAGGGAGAGCCTGCTGCTGATTGGCTGGAATGTGTCTGCTGACTGTGAGGTACAGGGTCAAAGTTTACTCAATGATGATGAATAGGGGGCGGACCGACCATCGCATATGTTCGCCCGCGAACAGTTCGAGACATCACTTCAAATCACCACGGCTGAGCAGCAAATAAAAAATAAAATGTTAAAACCGTACCTAAAGGTTCACTCAAAAAAAAAGTCAGTGTTTACATAAAAATTCCTGCAGGAACATACTATACTCACCAGAACCACAACGTTAAGCTGTAGTGTTCTGGTGACTATAGTATCCCTTTGACATTAGGTAGCAGTGGGGGCTGAAATGTAGCCACAGGTGGGGGAGTTCCAGTTTTTGTTGTGACAAAGAAATAAAAATATAAATATTATCTGTTGGTATGGTAAGTTCAGCTTGTTCCTGTCTTGATTAATTCTGCAGTCTCATCTTATGTAACCAAGCATATCCAGATTAAAAGGTATTGAAATAAAAAACACCCCATTTTCTGTAGGAACTTCATACAGGCTTAAAAAAATAGTGCCCCCCGGCCCCCACCTCTGAGCGGCGGGTGGGGGCCCTAAATACTAATAAGGGGGGACCTAATGTTCTCCCCCCTGGCCCCCACCCCTGAGTGGCGGGTGGGGGCCCTAAATTGTAATAAGGGGGGGACCTAGTGTCCTCCCCCCTGGCCCCCACCCCTCAGCGGCACCAATCCACCAATCAGAGAGTTATGAGTCAAAGTACACAGCGTGGGAAAATTCCAAAGAACTTTCCCACGCTTTGTAAAATGACACAGAGCACTCTGATTAGTGGATTTCAAACCAAGCAATCAGAGTGCTGTGACAGGTAAATGTAGAGACTTACCTGTCAGTCTCTTCATTTACCTGTCAGAGCACTCTGATTGGATGACTTAAACACACCAATCAGAGTGCTCTGAGCCTAATTGCAGGGCGGGGCAAGGCTTTATAAGCCTTCACATGCCCTGCAGAGCTCAGTCTGCGCAGAGCCCTCCATGGGTGAAGATGGATTTTTTTTTTTACGCTCGTTTTTTTTTTTGGTTTTTTTTTATAATTGCGTCGGTTATTATGGATTTTTATTTGCCCTTTTTTGGAGCTGAAAAAAGAAGATTTTAGAAGAAAGAAAACATCGAATGTTTTTTTTTTTACAGGTTCTTAGTTAAAGGACCCCCCCCCCTCATAATTTTTAGGGTGAGGGGGGTAGGTAGGGGGATAATTTTTATTTAAGGGGGAGGGGGTAACTAGGGGTTTGGAAACCCCTAGTCACCTGGGGGGGGAGGGGAAATTTTTTAGGGCCCCCACTCGCCGCTCAAGGGTGGGGGGCCAGGGGGAGGACCTTAGGTCCCCCTCCTTATTAAATACATACAAAAGGTGGTAATTCACACTTCCGGTTATATCTGTAAAAAATAAATATAACACACACAATAGTGTAATACAGTAGGTGTAGCTGGACAATGCCGAATTCTCAAAATGAGGTACTCACAAACGTGGAGCCAATGACGTGTGGCTCTCACTGATATCGCCTTGGGACGTTTTTTGGAAGGATGTCCCTCTCCTGCCTGGCTCACTGCTCCCACTTGACTTCCACACAATTCCACGATGGGTTGGTATACTCAATTACGTAGGAACAATAGCTAAATAAATCAGGCTCTTGGCTGAGTTGGAAATGGCATAGGAAGCCACAAAATTTATTATAAGAGCAAAATATGAAAACAAACTATAAAAACATACTGTATAAAAATAGCATGTAAAATAATGTAAAACTTTTAGCTAAAATCTGCTAAAAGATAAGGTAGCCAAATGGCTAATAGGTAGTCCGAAACGCGTTTCGCCCCTGTTGGGGCTTTTTCAATCGGTAATAGAGTCCAAAATCTTCTCTGGCGGCTTTTTCTCGCATTGCGTCTTTTTACTTCCGGGTTCCGGCTGGGTTTCACCGTGGAACGCACTGTGCGTTCCAAATCACTTCCGGGTTCGGGATTTTTCTCTTTTGGAACGCAGTGTTGCGTTCCACTTCGTTCTCCACATCACTTCCTGGTTTCAGACCTCGGTCGTTCACAGCACTCTGTGTATTTAACCATACACAAACCAGTCTCTTACTTTAGTATGGAGGAAACAGTCTCTTTATCACCTCAATTAAACAGATAAATATCCTTATTGTTATATCATAAAAAATATATATGCACTTCTTGTTTGTTTGACCATAATAAAAAGGGGGAAGGAAGGGGAAGGAGAGACCTTAAAATATATATGTGATAACAATTAGGGTGTGTCAGATCTATCTGATGTATAACCAATAGGGGTATAATAAATACAAGGATGATATATAAAAAACAAGGATGATATATAAAAAAAAAAAAAAAAAAAAAAAAAAAAAAAAGGGGAAGTCTTCTTAACTGCTACTCATTTGAAGGGGGCAAAAAATAAATAAACTCCCCTTACATTGTGTGGGGGCTTCTAACAACATGCAATTAAACACACATTACATGCATCTAAAGAAAGTGACACACCTCAAAATCAGAATTCAGACCGTGGGGTGCGAGTGTGTTAAAATTATATATAAATTGCATCTCTTCTTTACCTATTTTTTGGTTAAAATCGCCTCCCCTCCAATCTCTTTTAACTGTTTTCAACGGACAGAAAAACAGATTCTCGGGATTATTTTGGTGATGTCTCTTAAAATGATTAGACACGCTGTGTGTTTCTATCCCATTTTTAATGTTTCTTATATGCTCTGAGATTCTTATGTGCAGGCATCTTATAGTCCTCCCTATGTATAGTAAATTGCAGGGACATTGTAATACATAGATCACTCCCTTTGAAAAACATGTCAGTTGGTCCCTAATGTTAAAATCCTTATTAATATGTTCTTTCAAATTAGTGAGGTGTCGTTTCATACTTTTAGTGCTCCTACAAGCTAAACATGTTCCGCATCCATAAAAACCTTTGTTCTGATTTAAAAAATGCGTACTCGTGGTTGGGCCCTCACTACTGTGAACCAAGGTTCTTTTAAAATTGGCCGCACCTCTATAGATTATATTAGGTCGAGTAGGTAAAATGTTTTTTAAAATGGGATCTTCATGTAAAATGTGCCAATATTTTTTTAAAACCTTATTTATACCTCTATGATTGCCGTTGAAGTTGCAAATAAAGGGAATTTCTTTAGAGTGTGTTTGTTTATTAGGTTTTGGTTTGTATGTCAGAAGTTCTTTTCTCGTTATATTTTTGACGTCCTCTATGTCTTTCTCCAAGGTTGTTTTCTCGTACCCTTTATCTTCAAACTGAGCTTTTATTCTTCCTGCCTGTGCCAAATAATCTTCCTCATTGGTGCAATTCCGCCTAATTCTCATGAATTGCCCTTTTGGTGCATTGTTCAACCAAGGCCTGTGGTGACAACTCGATTTTTCTATATACCCATTGGCATCCACTTCTTTAAAATAGTTTCTAGTTTTGATCTGAGCATCTTCTATAAAAATTTGTAGGTCTAAAAATTGTATTGCTGTCTGATTGTGCGTAGAGGTTAATAAAATTCCCCATTCATTGTCGTTAAGATAAAATATAAAATTCTCTAAAAACTCTATAGGGCCATCCCAAATAAACAAGATGTCATCAATGTATCGATGGTAGGACACCAAATTCGACACCCAGGGCTGGCAGGAAAAGATATAGTGTTCTTCCCAATACGCCATGAAGAGATTCGCATAACTGGGTGCGAATTTGGTGCCCATAGCCGTGCCTCGGATTTGGAGATAAAAAGTATCGTTGTACCAAAAAAAATTATTGGTTAAAATGAGGTGAATTCCTTCTATAATAAAATTTATTTGTTCCCTTCTAAAATCAGCTTTAATTAAAAAGTGTTCGACCGCTTTTATCCCTTTCTCATGCGGAATGACAGTATACAGCGATGTGACATCGCTTGTGACTAAACTGTATCCATCTTTCCATTGTGTTGATTCCAAAATTTGTAGGGTGTGGATGGTATCTTTGAGGTGAGCTTGTGTTTTTGTAACTATGGGCTGTAATAGTATATCGATATATTCGGAGATACGTGAGGATATTGAATCTATACCGGAGATAATTGGGCGGCCTGGAGGGTTGGCTGGATTCTTATGCACCTTTGGTAGGTAATAAAAGACTGGAATTTTTGGATGGGCTATTGATAAGTATTTTCCTTCTTTCTCCGTGAGAATATTCTCTGTTATTCCTTTCTTAATATATTTGTCAAACAACTCTTTTACTCTCTCAGTGGGATTAGAATTTAATTTTCTGTATGTTGTTGTATCAGATAGGATTCTCTCGGATTCCTTCATATATTCTACTTTCGACAGCACCACTATCCCTCCCCCTTTATCAGCTGGTTTTATTATCAATTCTTTGTTCTTCTGTAAATTTTCCAATATTTTCTTTTCTTTTATTGATAAATTGTGCTGAAATTTGTTCAACTTTTTCATTTTGTTAATTTCTCCCATCACCATGGTCTCAAAGGTTTTCATCTTGTCTGAGGCCATGTGTTTTGGGTAGAAAGTTGATTTATCTTTTAAATGGGTTTGTATGTATCTTGTACTTGTGTTTGGTTCTTCTACACTAGTGGTGCTGTATTCTTTTTCATTGAAGAATTTTTTGAGACATAGACTCCTCATGAATTTGTTCATATCTATGAAAAAGTTGAATTTATTCATTTCAGCAGTTGGAGCAAACTTCAGCCCTTTTTGTAGGACTTGTATTTCTCCTTCTGATAGTGGACTGTTTGTGAGGTTGAAGATTCCACTGGAATCTACATTCGTCCCCTCTTTTCTTTGTTCCCCCCTATTCCTTCCTCCGGTTCTAATTCCCTTGATCTCTGGCGTTTGCCTGGAGACTCCCACAGTATGGGTTCTTCTTGCCATTTGAGGTTTTCTATTGTGGGGTCCTTCTGAAAAACCGGTGGGCATTCTTGTCTTCTCTTAGTCTGTCGTTGTTCTAAAGGGGGTTCTCTTCTGTCTCTGCCTCTCTCTTGTAGTGTGTCTGCTCTTCTTTCTTTTTCCTCCTGTCTTTGCTGATCACGTTTTCTATCTCTAATTCCTTGTTTGGGACTGTTGCTTCTACTTTTTCTTTCTTTCCTTCTCCAATCTATCGGTGCTTGTCTTTCTCTTCTGAGGGGTGGGGGCCAGGGGGAGGACACTAGGTCCCCCCCTTATTTTACTGTAGGGTCCCCACCCACCGTTCAGGGGTGGGGGCCAGGGGGAGGACATTAGGTCCCCCCCTTATTCCAATTTAGGGCCCCCACCCGCCATTCAGGGGTGGGGGCCAGGGGGAGGACATTAGGTCCCCCCCTTATTCTTGTTTAGGGCCCCACCCACCGCTCAGGGGTGGGGGCCAGGGGGGAGGACATTAGGTCCCCCCTTATTATAATTTACGGCCCCCACCCACCGCTCAGGGGAGGGGGCCAGGGGGAGGACATTAGGTCCCCCCCTTATTCCAATTTAGGGACCCCACCCGCCGTTCAGGGGTGGGGGCCAGGGGGAGGACATTAGGTCCCCCCTTATTCTTGTTTAGGGCCCCCACCCACCGCTCAGGGGTGGGGGCCAGGGGGGAGGACATTAGGTCCCCCACTTATTCTAGTTTAGGGCCCCCACCCACCGCTCAAGGGTGGGGGCCAGGGGGGATGACATTAGGTACCCCATTATTCTGATTTAGGGCCCCCACCCACCACTCAGGGGTGGGGGCCAGGGGGAGGACATTAGGTCCCCCCTTATTCTGATTTAGGGCCCCCACCCACCGCTCAGGGGTGGGGGCCAGGGGGGAGGACATTAGGTCCCCCCCTTATTCTCGTTTAAGGCCCCTACCCACCGCTCAGGGGTGGGGGCCAGGGGGAGGACATTAGGTCCCCCTTATTCTGATTTAGGGCCCCCACCCACCGCTCAGGGGTGGGGGCCGGGGGAGGACAATAGGCCCCCCCTTATTCTGATTTAGGGCCCCCACCCACCGCTCAGGGGTGAGGGCCAGGGTAGGACATTAGGTCACCCCCCCTATTCTGATTTAGGGCCCCCACCCACCGCTCAGGGGTGGGGGCCAGGGGGGAGGACATTAGGTCCCCCCTTATTCTAGTTTAGGGCCCCCACCCACCGCTCAGGGGTGGGGGCCAGGGGGAGGACATTAGGTCCCCCCTTATTCTGATTGGGGCCAGGGGGAGGACATTAGGTCCCCCCTTATTCTGATTTAGGGCCCCCACCCACCGCTCAGGGGTGGGGGCCAGGGGGGAGGACATTAGGTCCCCCCCTTATTCTGATTTAGGGCCCCCACCCACCGCTCAGGGGTGGGGGCCAGGGGGAGGACATTAGGTCCCCCCTTATTCTGATTTAGGGCCCCCACCCACCGCTCAGGGGTGGGGGCCCGGGGAGAGGGCATTAGGGCCCCCCAGATTATTTTACATTAGGGCCCCCACCCACCGCTCAGGGGTGGGGGCCAGGGGGGAGGACATTAGGTCCCCCCTTATTCTGATTTAGGGCCCCCACCCACCGCTCAGGGGTGGGGGCCAGGGGGTGGACAATAGGCCCCCCTTATTCTTATTTATGGCCCCCACCCACCGCTCAGGGGTGAGGGCCAGGGGGAGGACATTAGGTCACCCCCCCTATTCTGATTTAGGGCCCCCACCCACCGCTCAGGGGTGGGGGCCAGGGGGGAGGACATTAGGTCCCCCCCTTATTCTAGTTTTGGGGCCCCACCCACCGCTCAGGGGTGGGGGCCAGGGGGAGGACATTAGGTCCCCCCTTATTCTGATTTAGGGCCCCCACCACTCAGGGGTGGGGGTCAGGGGGAGGACATTAGGTCCCCCCTTATTCTGATTTAGGGCCCCCACCCACCGCTCAGGGGTGGGGGCCAGGGGGGAGGACATTAGGTCCCCCCTTATTCTGATTTAGGGCCCCCACCGCTCAGGGGTGGGGGCCCGGGGAGAGGGCATTAGGGCCCCCCAGATTATTTTACATTAGGGCCCCCACCCGCCGCTCAGGGGTGGGGGGGGCGTATTTTTTTTTGGGTTACAGTGAGCAGCCACAGGCTGCTCACTGTTTAATAGACATGCCCCTACATGCCGCTATAGCGAGTAGGGGCATAATTTACTAATACTAAGTAATCTTTACTTAGTATTAGTAAATTTGGCTGAAAGACCAATTTAGGTCTTTCAGCCTTTTAGTAGATAGCTCCCTAATACCGTGGGAATTAGGGAGTTATCTACTTATTCATTCCTGTCATTAAACTGACTGGCCAAGTAACTTACATTTTATATGAATGTATGTTACTTGATTGTTGTAAGTGTTGCAAATGCTTACAGGTGAATCCTGGCTATGTTTGTATACTTTTTATTTAAAATTGTATACAATGTAACATTCTTCTTCTTTCACTGGGAAAGTATATTAGTACTTAGGCAATTCTGTGCTTCGGAACTTCAGCACTTTGGCACTTTGACACTTCGGAACTTCGGCAACTTCGGAACTTCAGCACTTCGACACTTCGGCACTTCGGTAATTTCGGAACTTCGGGACATCGGCAATTCGGCACTTCGGCAATTCGGCAATTCGGCACTTCGGACATTCAGAAGTACCCGAATGTCCGATTTGTCCGAAATTCGTCCGAATTCCTATTTGGACCAAAACAAATTGCACATGTCTAGTACTGTCTATCATACCTTACTAATATCTAACATAACTTACTACTGCCCATCATAACTTACTGCTGTCTATCATAACTTACTACTGTCTAACATTCCTTACTACTGTCTAACATACCTTACTAATTTCTAACATACCGTACTACTGTCTAACATAACTTACTAGAGTCTATCGTAGCTTACTACATTCTATCATACCTTATTGCTGTCTAACATACCTTACTACTATCTAAATTACCTTACTACAGTATAATATGCCTTACTATAGTCTATCATAACTTACTATTGTCTATCATAACTTACTGCTGTCTGTAATAACTTACCACAGTCTATCATACCTTACTACTGTCTATCAGACCTTACAAGTATCTAACATACCTTCCTACTGTCTAACATAACTTACTACTGCTTATCATAACTTACTGCTGTCTATCATAACTTACTACTATCTGACATACTTTACTTCTGTCTAACATAACTTACTACAGTCTATCATACCTTACTACAGTCTGTCATAACTTGCTGCTGTCTAACATACCTTACTACTGTCTAACATACCTTACTGCTGTCTAACATAACTTACTACAGTCTATCATACCTTATTGCTGTCTAACATATCTTACTGCTGTCTAACATACCGTACTACTGTCTAACATACCTTACTACAGTCTGTCATAACTTACTACAGCCTATCATACCTTATTGCTGTCTAACATACCTTACTACTGTCTAACATAACTTACTACAGTCTATCATACCTTACTACTGTCTAACACACCTTACTGCTGTCTAACATACCTTACTACTGTCTAACATAACTTACTACAGTCTATCATAACTTACTACTGTCTAACATACCTTACTACTGTCTATCAGACCTTACAAGTATCTAACATACCTTCCTACTGTCTAACATAACTTACTACTGCTTATCATAACTTACTGCTGTCTATCATAACTTACTACTGTCTGACATACTTTACTTCTGTCTAACATAACTTACTACAGTCTATCATACCTTACTACAGTCTGTCATAACTTGCTGCTGTCTAACATACCTTACTACTGTCTAACATACCTTACTCCTGTCTAACATAACTTACTACAGTCTATCATACCTTATTGCTGTCTAACATATCTTACTGCTGTCTAACATACTGTACTACTGTCTAACATACCTTACTACAGTCTGTCATAACTTACTACAGCCTATCATACCTTATTGCTGTCTAACATACCTTACTACTGTCTAATATAACTTACTACAGTCTATCATACCTTACTACTGTCTAACATACCTTACTACAGTCTATCATACGTTACTACAGTCTATCATACCTTGTTGCTGTCTAACATACCTTACTACTGTCTAACATAACTTACTACAGTCTATCATACCTTACTACTGTCTAACATACCTTACTACTGTCTAACACACCTGACTACAGTCTGTCATACCTTGTTGCTGTCTAAGATACCCTACTACTGTCTAACATAACTTACTACAGTCCATGATACCTTACTACTGTCTAACACATCATACTGCTGTCTAACATACCTTACTACTGTCTAACATACCTTAATACTGTCTAACATAACTTACTACAGTCTATCATACCTTATTGCTGTCTATAATACCTTACTACTGCCTAACATAACTTACTACAGTCTATCATACCTTATTGCTGTCTATAATACCTTACTACTGCCTAACATAACTTACTACAGTCTATCATACCTTATTGCTCTCTAACATAACTTACTGCTGTCTACCATACTGTCTACCACTTAATTTTATAGGATCACTATAGGATCAAGAACACACACATGTATTCCTGACCCTAAAGTGCTAAACCCACCATTAAGGTGGCTTGCCCACCCTTACTACCCCAAAAAAAGTTTAACACTCACTTTATTTCCAGCGACGCGTGGGAATGCTGCTGCTGGCTCCGCCCCCTTTGTGACATTATCGAAATGGCCAATGTTTTGCCAATCCAATGCTTTCCCATAGGCAAAGCATTGGATTGGCTTAAATCAGCACGGGTGCGGGGCCAAATGCTGTTTTGGTCAATCATTACCTCCTCATAGAGATGCATTGAATCAATGCATCTCTATGAGGAACATTTTGCGTCTTCATACAGAGCGTGCAGCCCTGAGCCAGGAAGCACCTCCAGTGGCCATCTAATTAGTGGTCACTTCGAGGTGTCCCTAGGGGCAATGTAAAAACTGGCTTTTCTCTGAAAAGGCAGTGTTTACATAAAAATTACTGAAGGGAGCTATTATACTCACTAAAACAACTACATTAAGCTGTAGTTGTTCTGGTGACTATAGTGTCACTTTAATAATGCTGTTCAACTGTAGGTTTGTGAGACCTTCACAAAATCACACAGTGTTTCCCACAGATTCCTATAAAAGATGTTCTATATTTATTTGTTTGTTTGTTTTCATTTCAGCTGTTCCATGGTTCTGAGCTAACATGTAAATTAGTACCCTGTGGATCTGTCACTTGTAGCTTCTCTCGCTTTTATTTTTATTTTTCGCACAATTTTTAAATATATTTTTGATGCATTATAAAGTAACCTGCTCTCCGAAGCCTGCATAAAGAATGTACATAATCACTATACAGTCTGACAGCTTACAATATAATTTGCTGCTAATGTACCTTGCTCGCTACTGTAATTTGCAAAGCATTGAGCTCTTTCTTTCACTTGATTGATCTGTCCGAATTCTTCCTTGTTAAAAATGTCAGACTATTGGTACTTTAATGTAGATAAAAAAATAAATCGTTAGCCATTTTAATTCTTTTGATCGCCTTACCGCAGAAATAGATATTCGTTTTCTATAACATATACTCCTAAGCTAATACGTGGGTTGTTTTATTATGTCCCCATTCCCAGTTTGATACACAGCTTCGAAATTTGCATTTTGGTTGTCACGTCAAGAATCCTTATAGACAAGAGATGCTACCAACTTAATGACAAATCTCTAACCAGCTGTTCCACCATTCAGCTTCACTACTTCAGTTAATTAATCAGCACCTTGCTGGAAACTCTAGGGGAGATGCTTGTTAGAATTTGGTAGCCTGCAAAAAATGCTTTTATTAAAATTATTGAAGAACACATTTTTAAACATAAACTCTGTGTCATACTGTTTTTTTGTTTTTGTTTTGTTTTATAAATATCGTCCATGCACACTATCAGAAAAACATCAAGACTTTCTTGTCCTAATGATCGGTGCTTACCTTAGGGGCAAGCAAAAAGTGTCTACCAAACAAAACAACAAAAAAGATAGAAACGAACTATATAACAGTGTAGTTCTCGCTTTTCATGTAATTTAACTCAAAATGTTTGCCAGACATCTTCATTTGCTTCCGGGAACTGATCACAGCCAAGTAGACAGAACAGATGAGTTAGTTATTATGATATTATGAACTCTAACTGCAGCAATGCATCAGTAGGGAGTTTGCCGATTCCAGAAGATCTCCCAGATGCCGGCAATTTTTCAATTCTCTGATGTTCTGTCACTGTCCATTGCTAATCCTGATTTGTGACCTACTTTAATATTAACTCTTTCACAACCAGCTCTTTAATAATAATAATATGAAGAAGAAACTAAAAATACCAGAACGTGGGTTTCATGAGGGGACATATACTGTAACTGACCATTATACAGCTTCTCCTCCCCAACACCTCCGTTGTTGTTGTGCTTGTTGAGGAGCCATGTTTGTGAGTGTATCATTTTTATATTTTGAAAGATTTGTAATCAATGGATAGTAATGGACTGTAGGTGGTCCCCTGCTGTGCCTACATTTTTGTTTTGTAAGGTTTATGGGACAGTCCTTGGTGTAGTGGCATAAGTGGATCCACACTGAATTATGGAAATATTGGATTATTGATAAACAACATTGGTGGGCTTACAAATATGGATTTCTAAATGTTATTTCAATTTGTTTCAGAGATCCATTTACTAATTGATGTTAAATTAAATTAAATGTATCTCTATATTGATTTTAATTATTGTTTTTTAAATATGTTTTCTCACGTTTCAAATTATCTCAGTTTCTAATGTGACACAATGATTATTATTATTATAACACAATAATATACAACATAGTATTGTGTTAGACATTTGACTTTATCTTGTTGAATATTTTGTTTTGTTTAGCAGTATACATAGAAGCATCATATTACTGGACATGAGTTGGGGGTGTAGTGCAGGGGTAGGTAAACCTTGGCACACCAGATGTTTTGGATTACATCTCCCATGATTCTTTGCCAGGATGATAGCTGTAAGAGCATTATAGGAGATATAGTCCACAGGATTTGGAGTGATGGAGGTTGCCTATCCCTGGACTGTAGTGCATGGGGATAGGGGTGGTAGTGTGTGGTGGGACAGAGGCTGTAGTTTGTAAGGGCATAGAGTCTATAGTTTGTGGTTAGCAGTGGCAGAACTAATGTAGAGATGGTCCTGGTGCAGGAAAGTTTTTTGCGCCCCCCTCTAGTGCAAGAGTTGCCAAAAGCTAAATCCCTAGCTGAAGTACAATTCCAATGCTGAGATGCCAGCAGGGATCTACCATTTGCCAATCCTTGCAGGGTTGTATTTGTGAGCAGTGTTTGTGCATTTGAATGTAAGCATGTTTGCATTCGAATGCAGGGATGTGTTTGTATAGTGTTGGATTTTAAATGCAGATGTCCTTTTGTGCATAGTGTTTTTGAAGGGGGTGCTTGTATATCATTTTAGTGTTTTATTAAAGTGGTGTGTTTGTATGCATGTTTGTGTTTGATTGCAGGGTTGTGTTTGGATGTAATGTTGGCTTTGAAATGCAGATGTACATTTGTGTGTAGCATTTGCGTTTGAGTAAAGGGGTGTGTTTGTATATCATTTTGGAGTTTGAATGTAGGGTGTGCTTGAATGTGATATTTATTTTAGATTGCAGGAGTGTGTTTGTGTGTTGTTTTGGTGTTTACCTGGATGTATGCTCATACACACATACACTGCCACTTATATACATACTTTCACAGATATACATACATATTAACACACATATAGGCACATTGACACATACACACAAATTGATATACACATGACACGTATACACATACACACTGACACAGAGATATGCACATTGACACATGCACACACACTGACATACACACATGCACAGATGCACTCCCTGATACAAAGATACACACACTGGCATATGAACACCTTGAACATCTGCATTTAGACCTCATTACCCGGTCCTTTGTTCTCTGGGGACCCTGTGCCTCTTCTCTCTCCCTAACCTCGTTTACACTACCTTCCTGTCAGTCGGACACTAGGGGAACTGGAACTTAGATGCTAGCTAGTACTCCAGACAATTGATCCCCTGGGCACCGTTTAGTAGATCTCCCTTTTTCAAGTTATACTTTTTGTTTGCATATCCTTTTTATCCTTAGATTGATTAAAGGTAGGGCCTCACTTCCTCATTTTTTATACAGTGGAGCTCTCCTGATGTTGGTTTCCCCTTGTGTGACTCTACACATCACCTACTCCTATTACCAATAATAATAATAATCTGCTTCATTCTGTGACCTGAGATAACTCATCTCAATCGGATAGGGCTGTAGACTCTTTAAAAGGTAAAATCTTTCCTTTATACCTTTGGCATGACAGTTATAAATTTGGACTCTGAACCAATTTCTGCAAAATGTGTGTATTTCCTTAAGGTCACCCCTGAGAGCATATGGGAAGAATGGCAACGTGATGTTAAATGGTGTTACCTTTCGTGTCTTGCTATAATTCTCTAATATAGTATTTTTTGTTATAAACCAAGAAACAAATTGCCTTACAATGCATGTTTAATGTAAATTTACATTTTAGATTGTTGTCACTTAGATAACACAGACATTTCTCAGTGTCATGTGATTGTCCAAGCCAGATTATCAAAGGGCTTCCAATGACAAATAATAATAAATAAAATCTATATACAAATATATTCCTTCAAAGATGCAGACACTGTCCTCAGTCAGTGGCTATTACCTTCCAGATACATGTGTATCATCTGCATTTGTTATGTACATAAAAAACATCCTCTTGCTTTCAGTCTATAACATTTGTAGTCTTGTCTTCCAAGGGACATTTACAACTTTATTCAGAGAAACGGTAACTGACTGCACATCAAACAGACACAGCTACTTATGATTAAATGATGATTAAAAGAAGAATCATTCAGGGCCGGGGAAACCACAAGGCAAATTAGGCAGTCTCCTAGACTGCAACAGCTTCCTGTCAGCCCGGGTAGGTGAAACAGAAGCTCCTTCATCACGGTCTGCAGCTTGGCCATACCACATGGAGGAAAGTAAGCTGGCACAGGGTGGAGGGTGGGCACACAGAAGGCTAAGGGGGGAACAGGCAGAGGGTTGGGGGGAGAGGAACACAGGGGGCTGGGGGTAGAGGCACACAGAGGGGTGGCGGGAAGAAGTACATAGAGGGCTGAGGGGGAAGAGGCACTCAGAGGGTTGAGGGGGGGGAAGAGGAACACATAGGGCTGAGGTTAGAAAGAGGCATACAGAGGGCTGAGAGGAAGAAATACACAAATGGCTGGGGGAAAGAGGCACTAAGAGGGCTGAGTGGGGGTAAGAGGCACACAGAGGGCTGCGTTTAGAAAAAGCACATAGAAGACTGAAGGCAGAGGCACACAGAGGGGTGGGGGGAGAAGAGAGACATCAGAAGGGGGCTGGGAAGAAAGAAACACACAAAAGGGCTGGGAAGAGAAAGAGACACACACAGTGGATAGGGGAGAAATAGACACACTGAGGTGCTGGGGGGAAGAGACACATAGAGGGGCTGGGGAAGGGGGAAAAGAGACACACAAAGTTGTTGGGGAGAAAGAGACACACACAATGGCTGGGGAAAGAAAGAAACACACAAAGTTGGCAATGTTTGTTTTGGGTGTGGGTAGGTGTAAGTAGCTGGTCTTTCCTAGGCTACAACATAGTCCTCTCAGATCTGCATACTTATAACAAAATTGTCTCTTTATTCACATTTACAAATCAAACCATATTCCGGCCTTGATTACTTTCTATCAGGGAACAATATCGATTAGTTTAGGCCGATATATTTATAGAATTTTGACTGCCCTTAATGCCAGTCCAAAATTCTACCAGCTGGACCCAATAAACAGGTTGGCCCCCTGTGTATTATTAACTGAATAGCCCTTATTAGCTGCTCATGGGGGAGGGGATAAATACCCCTTACGCTATTGTGGGGATCATACTTACCCTTCTGGCTTATTTTAACTATTTGCTAGTTAAAATAAACATTTATTGACTCATATAATAGAATTATATCCATCATAATTGGCATTTATTCATCAATTCAATATTTTATGTATGAAATATATACCGTATTTATCGGCGTATAACACGCACTTTTTCTCCCTGAAAATAGGGGGCAAATGATGTGTGCGTGTTATACGCCGATACCGTATTTTTCACTCCATAAGACGCACTTTTTTTCCCCTCAAAAGTGAGTTGAAATGTCTGTGCGTCTTATGGAGCAAATGTGAAGGTTTACTTACCTGTCTTGAAGCGTGGGCCGGTGTTCAGCGCGCACCGCGGTACTGGAAGTTCAATTTCAGGTTCCGGTTTCCGGCAGGACTGAAAGGAAGTGCGCACTCAGTGTGCACACTTCCTTTCAGTCCCGCCAGAAACCGGAACCTGAAATTGAAGTTCCTGTTCCGTGGTGCGCGCTGTGAAGCCGGCCCACGCTTCAAGACAGGTAAGTAATTATGGGACAAGGGGAGGGAAAGTGCACTATGGGACAAGGGGAGGGGGGACACTATGGGAGGGGGGGAGAACACTATGGGATGAGGGGGGAACACTATGGGAGGGTGTGGAGAATACTATGGGGGGGAGAATACTATGGAAAGGGGGGAACACTATGGGATGAGGGGGGGAACACTATGGGAAGGGGAACACTATGGGAGGGGGTGGAGAATACTATGGGAGGGGGGAGAATACTATGGAAAGAGGGGGGAACACTATGGGATGAGGGGGGGACACTATGGGAGGGGGTGGAGAATACTATGGGAGGGGGGGAGAATACTATGGAAAGGAGGGGGAACACTATGGGATGAGGGGGGGGAACACTATGGGAGGGGGGGAGAATACTATGGGAGGGGGGGGAATTTCCTGAAATTTCCTTCTTAAAATGAGGTGCGTGTTATACGTCGGTGCGTGTTATACACCGATAAATACGGTATATATCAGGTTTGATATTCAAATATTCAAGTATTTATCAGCTTAAATCAATCTTACCCAATTTAAATCAATCGAAACCTATTAAGGGCTTACTGGGAGCCAATAAACTGCTAATATTACATATTGGGAATGTAATCGACGTCACAATGCTTTTTAATATTACTATATGATATATTTTGCATAATAGTAAAAATGTTCTTTGATTTATTTAATTTGTTTTTTGTTTTTGTTTTTTTTTTAGAAACAATTTGATCTGTTTCAGTTTAAAGAGAATCATGTTTGAAAACATTCAGCATTTTTTGTCTCACACAAATTACAGGTGTTGCTAAACTATGCTCCATTAAACACATTTTCCAATATTTCTCTTACCATGATAACTTGTTTAGGAGAACGCGCAGAAATGAAATATATAATCAAGCCTTGTTATTATCATAACCCTTCACTTTTACTTGAAAACAGTTTCTAAAATATCATAACATGTAAGAAGAAGAATATTTACACTGTCTATTTATTTTCTCTTTTCGAAATGAAATAAATTCCTTTCGTGTCTCAAGTGAATCAAAAGGTCCAGTTCTCACTGATTCTAGCTCTGGTTAGTAAATTAACAATACAATGTGCGAGGTCAAAAATATTTATTTTTCTTTTTCATTATTATGATTTGGTCAGGAAAGACATGGATCCAACAACGCAGAATATAGGCCAGAAGCTAACAGCAGTGAATAGGGAAAAAATGCAAGAGAGGGAATCATACCGGTTCTTAAAACTGCCATGCTTTATAAACACTTCTGGAGATTTGAAGAAAAATATCTCTGTAGCTGGGCACGAAAAAAGTTGCAAGCAGAGGTAAGGCAACTGTGGAGAACAAGGTCAATTAATGGGCAAGACTTAGGGTAAAAGAAACATGACACTAGTCAGGGTCAAACCAAAAATCACCCAAGTCATTCCACTATTTGAACATACTACACTATCAAAGTTCTCTAGTGCTATTCCTGTTTCATATTATTATAATTATTATTATTAGTATTTATATGGCGCCAGCTTATTCTGCAGCGCTTTACAATAAGAGGGGAATTTCCAAAATGAGACAATAACAAAGTGTAACAGGAACAATAGGTAGTTGAGGACCCTGCTCAAACGAGCTTCCAGTCTAGAGGAGGTGGGTATAAAAACACAATAGGAAGGGTATTGAGGGAGACAGCAAATAGACATGGAGGGAATATGATTTACTCCATGCTGGATTGTACTATTCTCATGAAAAAAAACTGGAACATCTAAATATGTGTCCATCGAAATTCCATATAATCTCAATATGTGGACATAGTTTTCTGGAATGAATGTTTTTTATTGCGCATCTACCATCCCTAATCTTTGCATTCCTTAAAGGGACACTATAGTCACCCAGACCACTTCAGCTCAATGAAGAGGTCTGGGTGCCAGGTCCTTCAGGTTTTAACCCTTTAGATGCAAACATAGCAGTTTCAGAGAAACTGCTATGTTTACATTGCAGGGGTAAGCCAGCCTCTAGTGGCTGTCTTCCGGACAGCCACTAGAGGCGCATCCGCGACGCTGGAGGCATATTATGAGAAATGCTTTCCTATGGACACTTTGAATGCGCAAGCAGCACTTGCCGCGCATGCGCATTTGGCTCCGCTGACGTCGACGGGGAAGGAGAGGTCACCAGCGCCGAGGGAGCCCAGCGCTAAATTAAGGTAAGCTTCTAAAGGGGTTTTTTAACCTCTTCAGCACTACGGGATGGGGATCCTGAGGGTGTGAGGGCACCCTCAGGGCACTATAGTGTCAGGAAAACCACTTTGTTTTCCTGACACTATAGTGATCCTTTAACTGGAGTGAGACCACTTAGTGGGACAAGCATTCTAAGAATGATAAAATAAAGGTGGGCAACAGATTCCGATATCTTTTCAATCAATCTCTTTGATGGAAAAAATACTCTTGTACATAGTAAAGCATATGGGATGTCACGATTAAAATGATGTTGATATCCGATTAGACAGTTATCCAGATGCACATTTTGTAGATACATATGCTACAGTCTTAGAGAGAGCTAAAAGAAAAATAAAATTATAGAATGGTTAACCATAACTTATCATCTGAGTGATATGAGACACTGACAATAGTAGCTTTGGGAAATAATAGGTAGGTGATAATGTGGCACAGTACAATAATAGTTATATATATATATAAATCTTATTACTAGACGAAGACATGTAGACAATCTACTTTTAACTCACAAATAGAAGTTCAGAAGTCCAGAGCTTGATGTCTAATAATGGCCAGACATGTGTTTTAAAATTAACATGGACAATAGCACGTTATTAGCACATCATGCTGTACTGCTTGGTAAAAAAAAAGTTTTAATGTTGCAGTGGCAGTCGTTTTGGTACAGTATATAATTGCACACTATGCAACTTCTTGCTGTGTTCTGCTACTAGCGCTGAGTAATAAAAATAGAAAATAAAAAGAATGCAGAACATAAAATCACTTTTGGCCTGCAATGTAAGCAAGAAATACACGGTTCCATAGAACTTCAAATGTACCCTAAATATGAGGCAGAATAGCATGTCATTTTTTTTCAGATTTTTTCCAGAAATATCAAAGTAGAATATTAAAGAGATACTCTATGCACCAGAAATAATGCAACTTAAAGGACCACTCTAGTGCCAGGAAAACATACTCGTTTTCCTGGCACTAGAGTGCCCTGAGGGTGCCCCCACCCTCAGGGACCCCCTCCCACCCGGCTCTGGAAAGGGGAAAGGGGTAAAAACGTACCTTTTTCCAGCGGTGGGCGGAGAGCTCTCCTCCTCCGATCCTCCTCTTCTCCTCCCCGTCGGCTGAATGCGCACGCGCGGCAAGAGCTGCGCGCACATTCAGCCGGTCACATAGGAAAGCATTCATAATGCTTTCCTATGGACGCTTGCGTGCTCTCACTGTGATTTTCACAGTGAGAATCACGCAAGCGCCTCTAGCGGCTGTCAATAAGACAGCCACTAGAGGATTAGGGGGAAGGCTTAACCCATTCACAAACATAGCAGTTTCTCTGAAACTGCTATGTTTATGAAAAAATGGGTTAACCCTAGCTGGACCTGGCACCCAGACCACTTCATTAAGCTGAAGTGGTCTGGGTGCCTAGAGTGGTCCTTTAATGTACAGATTCTACTGCAAGAAGGCTGTCCTCGGTGACTTAGCAGTGTCACCACGGCCTCTTCTGAGAAACTGCAGTGTTTACATTGCTGCCTAATGCCACCTTTATTGGCTGTCACTTAGGAGACGATGCTTGTAAACTCCAAATTCTACCCATAGAGATGTATTGAGTCAATGTATCTCTATAAGGAGATGCTGATTGGCTGAGCACGGTGATTTACACGCATGTACACTAGGCCCTCAATGCAAATACATGTTTGTATGCAGGCCCGGACTGGCCATCGGGCATACCGGGCAAATGCCCGGTGGGCCGCGATGGCCGTGGGGCCGAGGCCGGCAGGGGAGATCATAGGATCTCCCCGGCCGGCCGCTGCAGGGCCAGCGCTATCCGAGCGCCGGCCCTGCTGTGTGTCTCCATGGGCCGGTGGGGAGATCAAAGATCTCCCTCACCGGCCCACAGGCACTGTTAAGGCCGCTGGCTGGGGAGTGTGTGAGGGAGGAGAGGACCGGCGGAGCTCTATCCAGCAGCTCCGCCGGCTCCTCTCGCGAGGTCTGAGCGTTGCCGCGGCAATGCTCAGATCTCGCGAGAGTGAACTCTAGCCGGCAGGGGCTAGAGTTCACTCTCACCACTGGACCACCAGGGAAGAAGGATGGCAGCATGGCACCCCACCCACAGGCAGAACGGATCTCCCCCCTCCCAGGATAAAGGTAAGAAGGGAGGGAGGGGGGGGGGATATAACTTTTTTTTTTTAAATTATTAATAAAAAAATACTTAAATTTAAATAAAAAAATCACACTAACAGCTCCCTCACACACACATCACCCCCAGACACACACACAGCACCCCCAGACACACACACAGCACCCCCAGACACACACAGCACCCCGACACAAACACAGCACCACATGTGTGTCTGGGGGTGCTGTGTGTGTCTGGGGGTGCTGTGTGTGTGTCTGTGGGTGCTGTGTGTGTGTCTGGGGGTGATGTGTGTGTGAGGGGGCTGTTAGTGTGATTTTTTTATTTAATAAAAAAAGTACTTACATTTAAATAAAAAAAATCACACTAACAGCCCCCTCACACACACATCACCCCCAGCCACACACACAACACCCCCAGACACACACAGCACCCCCAGATACACACACAGCACCCCCAGACACACACACAGTACCCCCAGACACACACAGCACCCCAGACACACACACAGCACCCCCAGACACACACACAGCACCCCCAGACACACACAGCACCCCGACACAAACACAGCACCCCCAGACACAAACAAAGCACCCCCAGACACAAACACAGCACCCCCAGGCACACACACAGCACCCCCAGACACACACACAGCACCCCCAGACACACACAGCACCCCCAGACACACACAGCACCCCCAGACACACACATCACCCCCAGACACACACACATATCACCCCCAGACACACACACATATCACCCCCAGACACACACACATATCACCCCCAGACACACACACATATCACCCCCAGACACACACATATCACCCCCAGACACACACACATCACCCCCAGACACACACACACAGCACCCCCAGACACACACACACAGCACCCCCAGACACACACACACACAGCACCCCCAGACACACACACACACACAGCACCCCCAGACACACACACACAGCACCCACAGACACACACACACAGCACCCCCAGACACACACACACTGCACCACCTACACACACACACTACATTCCTTGTCAGCAAACACATACAACATTCTCTAAACACACCCTCTCTACAACCCCTACACACACTACGTCACCTATACACACACACTACAGCACGTATGCACACACTCGCTACATCCCCTATAACACTATGCTCCCTATACACACACTCTCTACAGCCCCTAGCCAAACATATTACACCACAAACACAAATTAAATTGACCTATTTACACAATACCACACCACACTCTACACACATGCAATCCCACATGCACCATACACTTTCCTGGCCTTTTTGTCCTCTGGTATCTCACCTGTGGAGACACCAGAGACAATTTAAAAGCAAACACAGCGCAAGCATGTTATTAAATTTGCTTGCGCTGCGCAGAACAAATACAGGGCCTTTTTCTAATGCCAGAGCTCTTCAGCGGGGCTCTGTGTATTGAACCAACATGCTCACTTTGAGAGGGGGCGTGATTGTCATTAGTGATGACAAAACACACCCTCTCTGGCCCCGCCCCCTTCTTAGGGGGCCGCTCTGATTGAAAAATGTCCGGGCCGAATTTTTTTCCCAGTCCGGCCCTGTTTGTATGACTACAGTTAGAGTGTTCATTTTACTTTATATCCCTATAAAAGAAAGCAGGAAGCACACTTCTTCTTGTTTGGATAGGCTATATATATGCAAATATAAGCATATTTATGGAATTACGAATAAAATATATAAAAATCTTAGGCTAGTTACGTAATATTGTTAAAGGAAAGTTTACTCTCTTTGTCCTGGGATTCCTCGAGCCCTGAGGTATGTCACATAAAAGCTGCAAACATTTCTATGCATATGTTTATAGGGGCAGTCTATGCAATGAGCCTTTCGACTTCGCCAACTATATTGTTTGGTCGAATTGTTTTCAAAGGACAAACAAACACATCTCCCCTGACACCCAAAGTCCATCTCCCCTGCTGCTGTTCAGATATATCCATTCAATGCTGTCCAGTTGTAGATGGAATTAATAAGCTATAAGCACTGGAGAAACACACGATAAACACCTGATTCTTAAAATGTATTCACCACACTTTTTTATTATTTTACTAAGCTACCTCAGGGTGGCACTGTCATCATTTTCTGTTCTGTAGATTAGCAGTGGGGCACTTCATTTGCCTACCAGACTTTCCTACATATCACCATCCTCCTTTATCTGCCTCTGGGGACAGAGTAACTGTCATGTAAACACTGCGTGTTGTGCCCTACAACTGAAACATAGAAGACATATGGTTTATTGTAGAGCCAGCCTAAATGCTGCTTTTCACAGATGTGATAGTAACATTAATACTTGTGCCAATACCCATAAAAGAATCCAATGATGATAACATATTTATTTCATCACAGACATACATTGTTGGGCTAAAATACATAAAAACAAGGCTACACGCTGAATGTTACAAATAAAACCTTGTTTTCTGATTTAAAATCAATTACAGTTTTTGGTGATTTCTATTCAATACTGAATAGGAGCAACAATGATGCAGTAATATTAATTTTCCAAAATGTTTTTTAATTCAATTGTATCTATTATTGTCTCTTAAGCCCCTATTGTGCCTAGAAAGTCCTTGCGTTTCATAAAAGACCCCTATATTTGATGAAGAAAATGTCTCCATTGTATCTGGAATCTTTATTAACAAGTCACAGCATACGCCTAGCATAACTTTTGTTCCACAGCTAAGTTGTATAGAGTAGAGACAGTGATTGAAGGTGTGTGAAGAAAAAACGAATTCAATACAAAGAAGTAGACTATTTAACTTATCTAACGTATAATATTACATTTGTCAATATTTCCAGGTAGTGGAGACCACAGGGAAGCAGTAATATATATAAAGGTATGTAATATAAAAATTCCAGAAGTAATTGACTCATGACAATGTAAGTGTGGGAAAAGTATAGGGAAAAGTGTACGGAGGAGTAGAAGAGGGAACTGATAGATTTAGTGTTCAGGTGGAGTGAAAAGAGCATGCTGATAGGTTAATATTTAGGGAGAGAGTAGGGATGTGGCCAACAAGGAGGAGGAAGGAATGGTGCCAATGGATAGAGGGTACAGCAACAAGGATACATAAATAGGCAGAAGTGGAAGACGGGATTAATGGATATCATTCTGGGGAAGCGTGGAAGGAAGGAGCTTATGGATATAAAAGATGGGGGACTGGATAAATCTGTTGAAGATTATATAACTGTGGAGAGATGGAAAAGGGGACAGTTTATAGACAAAGTACAGAGGAAGAGTCTGAGTATTTATTTAACCCCTTAAGGACCAAACTTCTGGAGTAAAAGGGAATCATGACGTGTCACACATGTCATGTGTCCTTAAGGGGTTAAATATGGTAAAATCATCAGGTACTTCTAAGTACAACTTTCAAGTTACAATGTATTGGTACATTCACTGAAAGATTATATTGTATTTTTTTCTTAACTTAGAACCTGCCTTAAAGGTTGCACATGTAATGGTTAATACATATTTTTATATTAAATTAGTCATCTATTGCTGTGTTAGATTTTACACAGTTGGCATGTGTTTTTTAGTTATTGGATTACTCATTTTGAGGTTTTACAAAGTTAAACTGTATGATACCAAATTATTAAGTGTGAAATGCGTGAAGAATTCTATTTGTTGTTTGAGGATCTTTATTTTCTTTAGTCTGTCACTATCTGTCTTTAAATGCTTTTTGTAGAACGCTGTGTCTTTATCTTTTATTGTACTATCTATGTGGTTATTGGATGGCAAAATATGTGGTCATGTAAAAGCTTGGACATGGACAATAGTTGTTCCTAGACGATAAATTCAAGGTCTTTTCAAATAAGATCTTTATGAACTCTATTTCATCTGCAGAGCTTTTAATACTGAGCCCTGATTTGTGATCTTTGTGTTACTTTTTGGGGACGGAAGAAGTCGAGGTGAGCATATCATTAAATTCATGCACAGCAATAAAAAAAATGAGTCTCTTTAATTTTCTGCAGGTGGGAAAAATGATTGTATACCTGAGGCAGTGACTTGAACAAGTTTGCCAAAGCAAAAATATTTTTAACAATTTCAAATACAAAACAATTCCATTAATTTAGAGGGAAATGAGACATATCGTTCTCCTAATGAGTTGTAATAAGTTATAACAAATTCAATCATAGTTTTTTTTCCAATTTCAATTAACATGAACGTTGTTTATATTAACACCTGATTTTGAAAACTTTTTTATTCTTCTTGATATATTTTCTGAAGATATGTCGAGTTTTTTTTTTTTTAAATAGAAACACAACCATAAGCTCAAATTCAAAGAGGGAACCTGCTTTTATACAGATTTTTCACATGAGTGTTAAAGGGATATGCAGTAGTGTGGAAGTTTGTTTGGGCTTTGACGTAGTTATGTTTGTATTTTAACACTTTAAGAGTTCAGTAGTTAGGTATTTTCTGGAATGAGTTATGCGCTTCTTCAGGTTCCTTCAAGCCTTATGTCCTCAATACCACTTCCTGCTACCCATTGATCATCGCAAAGAGGAGATGAGTCAAGCTACTCTCTTCACACATGAGTAATAATCAGCCCCCCCCAAAAAAGCCACAAATCTGAACTCCCTCAAATTGTCTGCATCAATCTATTTTCAATCAATAAGCAACTGCAAACATTTTTATTAGGTGGGCAAGGCAAAACGAAGTTGAGGAACAACCTATTGTTTTTGTTCAGAATATTGTTAATACGATGCCACCTTTTAAATGTCTTTAAAAACCAAACCACTAATCAAAAAGTCAGAAAAATTGGCAAAATAGTAGATATCTATGGTGCACAATATCCTTTGCAACATAAAGGACATAGGTTATAAGGTCGGGCAGCCTTCTTGGTTTTGGCAACCAATTTTACACAATATCCAAACATCTTTTTCTGCAGAGTTTTTATGTTAAAGATCTACAAATTATTGCATGAGCTTATGCTATAACATAGACTCAGATTCAAAGTTGATAAGTCGATTGGTCATGTGGGATATGCAAAATTCCTCAAGCATCTTTTCTGTAACCATATTTGTCAAAACAATTCAAAATGTGTAACACACATTCACAATTAAGCCTTCTACCATGGCTGTTCATACAACGTTTATATTGCAATTGAATTTGTGCAAGGTGTATTAGATTTTCATACACTTATATTTATACCACTTTTGAACTATGCTCCAACTAGTTAGACATATGTTCTGCAATATCTGCAATATCTATCCATGTGCTATGTTTATATTTGTGTGCTTGGTCGCTTCCATTATTGCTTGCTGCTATATTTTATAGCTACGCCGTCTATTATATTTTTAATATTGTATCGATAACTGCTCTCCAAAACAATTCTGAAAACAAGACAAATCACTATTTATCCTTACTAATACAATCTAACGTTAATTTAATTAAACCATGTTTTATTTTCTTCCCTTCCTATGACATACATTTCACTATAGAAACAGATTACCATCTCCAATACTGGCCAAATGGAATTAGACCCAAACCTAGATGGATATGCTGAAAATAGGATTTTACAGAGCCTTGACAGCAGCATGGCAAAATGTTCATAGGACCCAAACGACTATTTCACACATTTAACTCTCTTCTTCGCCCTATTGTTCCTCCTCCACCTACTAACTTGACCGCCTCAGACTTTGCAACTCACTTCACTGACAAGATCTCTACAATCAGAGAAGAGAACTCTCATCTTTCTTCTTCCCATTACAATACTTCCCCTAACCTCACTCCCTCTGCTGTTCTATGTTCATTCACACCTGCTACAGCTGAATAGGTTTCTGCTCTGCTCCAGTTCTCCCGCCCCACAACCTGCTCCCTAGATCCAATTCCCTTGCATTTCATCCGTACTCTGTTGTCTTCTTATCTTTTTCTACCTCTCACTACAATTCTCAATCTCTCTCTTTCCTCTGGTATATTTCCATCGCCTTCAAACATGCAACTGTAACCCCAATTCTAAAGAAGCCAAACCTTGACCCTAACTCCCCATCTAACTACCGTCCTATCTCACTACTGCCTTTTGTATCCAAGATCCTTGAAAGAGTTGTTTATGTGAAATTGACAGACTTCCTTGAGACAATTCTCTGCTAGACCCGCTTCAGTCTGGTTTCCGCGCTAAGCACTCTGTGGAAACGGCACTGACCAAAGTATTTAATAATCTATTCGCTACAAAATCTCGTGGTCACTACTCTATCCTAATTTTCCTTGACCTTTCTGCGGCTTTTGACACTGTTGATCATCAACAGCTTCTTCTCATTCTCCGCATTATCGGTCTACAAGATATTGCTCTCTCCTGGTGCTCCTCCTACCACTCCCAGTGCTCTTTCAGTATTTCTTTCTCTTGCTCTGCTTCTTCTCCCCAACTCCTCTCTGTTGGTGTCCCCCGAGGTTCAGTCCTTGGTCCCCTACTGTTCTTCATCTATACTGCCTCCCTTGGTAAACTCATTAACTCCTTTAGCTTCCAATATCATTTCTATGTGGCTGACACTCAAATCTATCTGTCCTCTCCTGATCTCTCCCCATCCCTCTTGACTATTGTCTCTGACTGCCTCTCTGCTATTTCTAACAGGATCGCTGTCCACTTCCTTAAACTCAACTTGACCTAAACTGAAATTTGGGTCTTTCCTCCCTCAAGTATTGCTACTCCTGTGTCTGTCTCCCTCCAAGTCAATGGTGCTACCATCAGATCCCCCATGCAGGCTTGCTGCCTACGTGTTCTCTTCGACTCCGACCTCTCCTTCACGCCTCATGTTCAGTCTATCGCCAAATCCTGCCGCTTCCATCTCAAAAATATTGTGCGCATCCGACCCTACTTAATGCCAGATGTGACTAAGGTGCTGCTCCATTCCACTGTCCTTTCTCACCTTGACTACTGTAATCCGCTTCTCAGTGGTCTTATGTGCTCCCAACTTGCGCCGTTACAGTCCATAATGAATGCGGCAGCCAGGCTCATCTTCCTTTCCGCCCGCACCGCCCATGCCTCACCCTTTTGTCAGTCCCTACATTGACTTTCTGTAAGATATAGGGCTTAATTTAAAATTCTGGTTCTTGCTTTTTAAAATCTCTACATAATGCTGCTCCCACCTATCTATCCTCCCTAATACACAAGTATGTCCCGTCTAGGCCCTTACACTCTGCTGAAGACTTACGTCTATCTTCTGTCCGTACACCCACTTCTGATGCTCGCCTTCAAGACTTCTCGAGGTCTGCACCGTTCCTGTGGAACACACTTCCCACCTCCGTTAGATGCTCACCCAGTCTCCACTCCTTCAAAACAATCATTAAAAACCCACTTCTTCATAAAAACGTATCAATTAAACTGTTAATAGCTCACAACTGATTCCTCTCTTGCAACTGTCATTAGTCTAACACTATCCTTACCTTTTGTGTCCCTTTACCCCACTCCCTCTAGCATGTAAGCTCATTGAGCAGAGCCCTCAATCCCTCTGTTCCTGTGTGTCCAACATATCTGGTTACAACTACATGTCTGTTCGTCCACCCACTGTAAAGCGCTGCGGAATTTGTTGGGGCTATATAAATAATAACAATGATAATAATAATAATAATAATAATCACTAAAACAATACTGTATTGCTTGTTTAAATATGACGGTGGCAAGTAACAGATTAATGTATGAATTGGCATAATCACTACAGAAAATAAATATATAGTGGAAGGCTGTATAATGCATTCAATTGAAAAAAACAACATATATAAATACACATTAATTTATTACAGTGGTGTATGAGAAATTATGTTTGGACAGAAATATAACAGAATTTCTAGTACACTACTGTAATAAATTAATGTGTATTCCTATTTTGGGGGGGGCAAGTAATTAGTAAGTAAAGCAAGTAATATAAATTGAGATACGCATCCAAAATGAAATTTCTTAACTTTACATTCTGTCGTATTATACTAAAAATAACATTCAGCAAAATATTAAGACATATTAAAAGGATCCAACAAAATGTCAAAGTTAAAATGTAGACGGAATATTGATTCTGGGAGCGACCATTCATTAGACTTAGGAATGATTTAGTTTTTTTTGTCTTGCAGGTCACACCCCCCATCAATATTCTCTCTATGATATAACAGTCTGTCTGTGCTCCCTACTCAGTTATCTTTCATTGGATCAATACTACTATATGACTATGTCATTCATTTTAAATTTAACCAAAATGTGCAACTCAATGGATGAAACATATTTAGAAAGGACTCTCGAATACGGGAATACTTACTCATTTCAATTTGTTAAGATCCTGGAGACAGAAATATAAAGTTACATTGAGTTAATTTCATGCTTTATATTGATCTCAACGTGTCTCAGTGGATCATGCAGGAAATCCCATCTATGTATAGTAAGTAGAAAGTAATTCTTACCTAGTATGTGGGATTGTGGCTGAGTGGGTAAGAATTTCTCAATCCATGTTTGTCATATTGTATATTTTTTTATTCTAATTTGAAAATGTTTTTAGGTTTTTTTATGTGAAATAATGACATTTACAATTGCATTTCATTATAATATAGAATGCTAGTAATTCCATAAAGTTTAAATTTGATGCAGTATTCAAAGAGGAAACATACCTTACCATGCATGTCTACATTCTTGAACGTGTGATTCTTTATTATTTCTCAAATTGAGTAACATACATTGCTTTCTCTATACTATTTGTAGAAATACTTTGCAACTTAGTGAACTAGTGAGTTCTGCAGCTTAGGATAGTCATCATTTGATCATTCTTATTTTTTTTTTTTGCTAACTTTATGTGCCCCTGATTTGGCAGCTTGGATCCAATAACTTCCGATTGCATGTGGGATTCTTTTATTTCTGTTACTCTTGTACTTGAGCTATCAACATTGCTGGTAGTTTTACAGGGAATTTCTGACATTTTGCCATTTATGATTTGCTCTGTTTGGAATTGACTTAGAGGCACTCCTCACTTACTGACCAAGTTCTATAGCTATGACTAGGTTGTAAAGTGAATTGGTCAGTAAGCGCAGATGCCTTACACCGGCACGACAACCAAATCTCGCATACGCTACTGACCAGAGAATACCTTCAAATCTATGTTCTGGGGAATTCCTGAGACTCAGATTTGGGGGAATCCCTACGCTAGAGAGCTGGATGTATGTCCAAGTAGTCAGTAAACAGGTAAGTTGTTAAATGAGGACTACCTGCATAGTCATCATGTGCCAAGAATCCAAGTCTGAGGTGGTTGGTGGCGATTGACCTGCACAGATCAAACCTCTTACATCCATTTTACACTACCTGTTCTAAGGTGTAATGGGGGAATACAAAGACTACAAAAAAATGCTCATTAAACATGCTGATGTTGTGGAACACAGATTGTCACTCATCAAAAGTGGAATTTCACTGGATAGGAAATCCAACAGAGGATTAGGTAGAGCAGTGGATTCAAAGCATGGCCTTTCAATTGTTATTAAAATATTTATCCCTTTATTCTCTGCAAGCCTGACGTTTTAACAGCCAACAGTGAACAGATGATTTGTATACAATTACAATGAATAATTATTTTATTTACACCAAAGACATATTGGAATCGTCCTATTGTGCCATGTGGTTGGTTATAAAAAAGTTAACAAACTTCACTTTCCTCATAATTTTCTAAATCAGGATGCCATTGCCTTCTTCAATCTCTTATCATCTCTCGAAAAATATCCATTTTATTGCTTGCACCACATGCAACCTTAGTTTCCTGTATACTTTATTATTTAAATATATTCAAAATATTCATGTTTTTTCCTAATTATGTACTACACCGTAAAAAGAAAAAAAATCTCTAGTACTTCCCTATATTCTTGCACTTGGATGAATTCAATAGCAACTCATGTGGGACCTCTTAATCACAGCTGCATGCTGTCTGTAACTAATAAAACATGAAATAAATACCGGATCATTTATATATTAGAATTCCACAGTTTTTATTTAAAGGGACTTTGTCATGCATTGCATGACAGTTTTATTTTTAACTTTCGATTATTTCTTCTATTCACTGTGCTAGCCAAAAAGCCAATAAATACATACGTTACAGGACATATAGAAATATACACTTTGAACACATTGTCTACCTCCACCACTGACTGAGCACCTACTGACACAAAGGATTTGTATTTGCCAGTCCTCAACCAGAATTCTTTGCAAACTGTCTTGACGTGATAAACCCTCAAAGTTATATAAATAGTTTCTAAAACTTTCTTAAATTGCTGATAAAATTATTAGAAGATTAATAAAGAACTATGTGAATCTGCCTATAGTAAAATCACTTTAATTAGATTTTCTACAACTGTATACTAAAAGTACAAAACCTGCTGTACATTTTGTAATATCCGTTTTCGTGTCTCTAAGAACTAGGCTGTACATACTGTATACTTGTAACGTTATATTAAGGATAACTCTATGCATAAATAATGAAACTACAATTAATATAATCAGAGTGCATTGAATATTTCATGATATCGTAACTCATAAAAAGTGATTTATATAACTATGAAACTGCAGAGTTGTTCAAGTACCGCTATAAAATCCAAATGTGCATGTTGTTATAGATGTTCCAAATATGTAATTAAATTTACATAAAACCTTTAGCCATTTAATGTAATGTTACTAGACACATACCAAGACCCCTCCTACCATTTGCATGGCCCTCCCTCTCTCCTATACAAACAAATACATAATCAGCCTCAAAAATAACAAGCTAATCACTCTCATACATATCTTATTACATACATCAAACTAACATGCAACACACACATACATAGACTGGTACTAGCACAGAGTTGTACACTTACACATATACTGCAATTGCAATAATATTTTACATTCACAATACAAAATTGTCTTAAAAAAATAAACAAATAACACTTGCATTCCTATATATACTAGCGGTCATTAACAGACACACACACTTACATGCATACAAAAAAATATCACATATGAATGAACACATAGTGACACATACACATACACTCTATGACTCATGTATATACACACTAGAGGACACATTAGCACATATACACAAACACACTGGGACACATGCATGTAAAAGCATACTTGCATAGACACACCTTAGCACACACACACAGACACAAGATCACACACACGTACACCCGATAGCAAATATATATATAGACAAACACACATTTACACATAGACACAAAAAAGCATGCCTGCACACATACAAACATGCACACAGACACAAACACAATATCGTAATACAAACACACTCGCACACACAGATGCACACTAACACATATACACACTTACATCTACTATTAAATATACACATATTTTATAATTGTATTTCACCTCTCTCTGATCTTCCTCCTGCTTACACTCTAGAGTTAGGTTAGGGGACTGTATGGTGTCTAGTATTGAAGGAGCGTCCACCTTTGCATTAGACAGTGCAACTTTCCCTTCTCCTCCCTCTTAGCACACAACTGCATACAGACAAATAATGGCTGCATGGACATGACATCGCATCCCAGCGCAGTGGGAGGAGTTACTGACAGTAACTCAGCCCATCAAAAAACTGTACTTAAGTCTCTGCGTGTCATTGAATTTAAAAGTCAAAATTCCTCATTCTCGCATCCCATCAATAAATACTACTGACGTGTTTATTATTTGTGAGTAAAAGGTCTATAACACACTTCTGAAGCACTTCTTTGTCCAGAATGATGTCACTGTCCCATGATGCTCAACATATGCTGAAAATAATGTATGATTCTAAGAACACGTGGATAATTATTGAAAATTTTATAACAACATGGGGTTAAATGTATCCATGCGGTATGCTCTGATTGTGTCAGGACATCAATCATACAATATCAACTATAAAATAAAATTTGATAGGACTTACGTTAAAGAAATAGCTCATTACATAGATTTTAGTTAGCATTTGGCATGTCAAAACCCGGCCTGTTATAGTTCGCCTGTATATGTAAACTTTGCCTTCCACAGTATTGGTTACAGATCCCAATTTCCCGTATAATTCACTGTAGTAGAAGTCATATTTCACTTACGTTCCGACGAGTTAATTCTGAGATCCAGTCTATATATAGCGTATGCACATAAATTTCAGTTACACAGTAGCATGTTTATAAAATAAATAATGCAAACTTAACATTCTCCTATTGGAATTCAAAAATATTGCTTAGATGAAGGAAATAAATGAATCTATAAAGCATTTACTTAGTGAGCAATTTTACTAGGGAGAATAATTTAGTGAGTATATGTCTCTGCGTTGCTTTGTAATGTTCTGCTTAGAAAATAAAATGCCATCTAGAGCCCTAAATTTCTCCACATCCAGCTATGCATATAATGTAACACGAGTCAAGAGTGGTCAAAATGAAGTCTAAATAGGCATTTCAAAAAGTAATAAGCAATTTGCAATATACTCGTTTTTTTTTTCTTTCGTAATAAACCTATCCAGCATTTAAAGTCTGATGTGATAGTACACCTAATGGATATTTAATTCAAAAGTAAATGACATTTCATCTATACTTTGTGCTGGCAGATTTGCTATCAAATGTATTGATTTGAAAATAGGTTGCTCTCCACTTGTCAATCATGTCTTCAGCATATAGTTGGCATAGTTCCTCTCTGGCGCTGCAAACATATCGCATGCGCTGTGGTTGCTGTGGTAACTCCTCTAGCTAGGACTTCTTATTCTGGCTGGACGGCAAAAGGTATGGTGTGATTTATGTCACTCAACAATCACTGATGAAGCCAGTGTGTCAGTGTGACTCCAAGTTTGGATGATACTCTAACATTGGTTTGGATGCAGAGATCTACAGCAAGAGTCTACAGCGCCAGAATTGCAATTTATCATTCATTTGAAATTTGCATGTGCATTATAATTTGATAATTTGAAGAACTATTTGCTTGTTGACAGCGCTAGCAGCCAGTGGGCAAATCATTAACGAGTGTTAATTATGTGGCGGCTTGTCAGCATTTGTTAGCCAGCCACCACATGGAAAAAGTAAACATAAAAAAACTAAAATAGTGAATAGAAATTCTATGGGGGTCAATGAGTTTCCATATTGCTACAGTGGAGGTATCTTACATCTATATACCCCCGCCCGATGACAAAAAAAACACAAAGGAGAAAAACCCACAAAACTAAAACGACACTGGAACAAAAGTTAATCAATCTTTACCTACGAAGCGCTTGACGCAAAATTAATGATCCTAGCTGGGAAAAGGTATTTTATAGGTGTGGGCACGCTTTGCAAAATAATCAAAAGTACTCTGATTGGCTAGTAAACCAATCAATAAAAGTGTTCCGACAGCCAAGTCTCAAGAGTTCCCCTCCTTATTATACTTATTAGGGCCCACCTGTATGCATGGATGGGGACCAGGGGAGAAAAGATACAATGCTCTTTTAAGTGTGAAATTAACTCCATTGGTAAAACATGCTAAAACAGCTACTGAGATATTCTACTGACAATAATGATTAGAAAAACATTAGAAAAAATGTTTTATCTTGTTTACTTATTTAACCCCTTAAGGACCAAACTTCTGGAATAAAAGGGAATCATGACATGTCACACATGTCATGTGTCCTTAAGGGGTTAAGCAAATTTTTATAGTAAACACAGATTTTCATATATTGAGCTTGCATTTTTAACCCTTAACCCTTTTGTAAAAGGCAAATGTATGCAGAATAATTTTGCCCTCCCGAAAGGTTAATTTCATCATAATTATAATGCAAGCCACATTCATAAAAAGAAAACAACAAAATCGAAATCTAGCACTGACAAATTACTTACTCTTCATTTCATCTGATATCAACACAATTCCGGATTATGCAGAGTGTGTGTGACGAGAAATGACATCCTCTATTGTAACTTGCCACCAAATGTTTCAGATGGTCTTTGAAATCTTAAGACAGGAACAGATGGTTTGGCAAGTGCTCATTCAAGCCTTAAGCAAATACTGTGAATGATTAGTTGAAAACATATCCCTCATGATTATTTGAAAACAGATTTTATTAGATAATCCACGTAATTTAGATTTCCTTTTCAAAGCAGACAGAAGATGTTGCACCTGACACCTCAAGGTAAAGACGTCCTTGATGAGAAAAAAATGCACATCGACATGTGGGAAAGCGGGGTGCAGTACCCCCCATGGGTCCTTATGTAGGACAGTCTCTACACTTCATTCAGTGACAAAACACACTGCATACGAAAAATATATTTCTGTGTAGTGTATCGGTGGAGATTAATTTTGTGTCTACTCTCATCTGATATATGTCTATTGCCTGATAAGTTATCATTTTGAAACATGCTCCAATGAACTTGGTTTTGGATTCTGAATGGAAATGATACTGAGGGTCTCTTCCTATGTTGTTATATGTTTCTTATATATATATACATTTATATTTTATTTTATTTTCTTTGGTACCCGCAAAAACAATTTAATATGCCCCGTGTTCAATCCAGCAAAACAATGCAGCAAAACGATTTCAGGTCTTCATTAGATTAAAACACAACTTTTATTAATGGTCAACATTTCAGTTTAAAAATAAAATATTCATGAGCACAATGCACAGTATAACACCAAAAAAAGTGTTCTCTTACACGCTGTGAACATCAAATTTGGCCTGTGTCCTTCCGGTGCCCACGGGCATGCTCCCCTTACTAACAAGCCATGTTTACCAGAAGTAGAGACATCATTACTATGGTAATCTGTAAACATGCCCCCTCAGAACTGGCCATGTTGGAGTGGAGAGAACGTCTGTGGACACGCTTGGGACACACGACAATTTTGTATTTTCCAGATGTTTACAGGGGGTGAGTGCTCTTTTCTTTTTTTGTGTGTGTTATACTATAAATATGTGCTGTTTTTCATATGAATTATCCTGATGAACATTTTATTTTTAAACTGAAATGTTAAATAAATTAAAAATAAGTGTTAAGTATTAATTTAATGAAGACTTGAGATTGCTATCCTATCTTTTTGTAATATACAGATATACAGTATATAGTATAATAAAGTAAACTGAAATATAAAAGTGACAAAAATGGAACACAGAGTAAAATTATATTGAGGTAATGACACATTTATTGGCAATTCATTAATTCAATTTGCCGTCTTGTGTTTGTTTCAACTGACATTTGCTGTTTCAGACCCACTTTCATATCTCACTTGACTACATGTTCAAGTACGACTATATGGTGTGGTATGGTATAATATGGTATTTGAATGTGTGATAAATCAACATCAGAAGCAGATTTGGAACTTCCAATATTGGTTGGAAACAACTCAAAGACCTTTTTTTTTTTTTTTTTTAAATTCTTTATTTTTGAGCAGACGATTTTGAGATTGATCGTGTAAGCTTTTACATTTATGCATTTGATATCACATTTACTTGTATAGTTTTACAGAGTGTCAGCGGTAAAAGTTACATTATACATTTTATATACGTTGCTTTTCCTGTATACATTTTCGTCTGTTATTTTCTATTTTGTTGGCAAGCAAAATCAACTATGTACAATAGCATGTAGCTAGAGGGTAAGGTTGGGAAGTAGTGTTTCGGTCTCTGGCCCCGGAGGGTGTGTGACCGTTTATCTGCCTCCCGTTAGTTGCTACTGCTAGTAGATGTTGTGATTTATTCCCTCGTTTGTCAGTTTATGAGTCACTAGAGCTTGCATTCAATAAAATAAAGTTAAGAGGAAAGTAAAAAGTAAGAGACAAGTACATAGATATCCGTAGTTGCTGAGGTTGCGTTTTCTTTGTGTTTTTCGAGTTTGATCCCTCACACGTCCGGTGGTGGTGCCGCTGCCACCCGTCCGGGTGATGGGGTGATAATTGGTAATAATCGTGTTTTTAGGTTTCCGCTGTTTGAGCTGCGTGGATGCTGCCCTGCTCCCCGGGTTGCTCCCTTAGATGTCGTATTGTTCCCATAGGTCCCATACTTTTTGGAACTTAGGCATTGTGTTTCGTACCTGGGCGGTTAATTTATCCATTATATAGTTATCTCGCATTTTTGTTTTGACCAGGGATATACTCGGGAGGTCTGGACAAGACCACTTTTGTGCCAAGGCCCTGCGGGCCGCCAGGTAAAGCATATTGAGTAGCCTTTGTTCGTGCCTGGGGAGGCCTTCAGTGGGTCTCGAGAGTAGGCACGCCCAAGGGTCCACTCCCAGTCGTCGTTGTAGGATTTGGGAGCTAAGTTCTACTATATTGCGCCAGTAGTTTGCTACCTCTGGGCATTCCCACCACATATGAATATATGTTCCTTTCCCCCCACATCCATGCCAGCAGTCATCTGTGGGGTTCAATCCCATGCGTTTCTGTTTTACCGGTGTCATGTACCACCTAAATAGTGTTTTATAGGATTGCTCTTGAAGTGTTATACAGATTGTGGTTTTGGTGCATGCTTCCCATATCTCCTGCCACTCCGTGCCCTCTAGTGTCTCCCCCAGGTCGGTTTCCCACTGTTTGGTATACCGCAGTGCGTCTTCTCCGTCTGGGGCCCCTATGAGATGGTTGTACATTAGCGTGATGAGTTTGGTTTGTGTTGTCTCGTTGTAGCATAGTTTTTCGTAGAAAGTTAATGGTGTTAGGGCTGCTTTCCGTACGTCAGGTTTGTGTGCAAAGTCTCTGATTTGCATGTATCTAAAGTAGTCTCTTGTATGTAAGGTGGCTTTGGTGGCTAGGTGTTCATAAGTGACCACTTGTTGGTTTGTATATAGGTGGATATATCTTTGGAGCCCTGTGGCTTCTATCCCCTTGTAGTCACCTGTCCTCATTCCCGGGGGGAAGGCCCTGTTTCTAAGGATCGGTGTCATGGGGGATAATTGGGTACTAAGGGTGTACTTCGTTTTGGTTTGGTCCCATATCTGGATGGAGTTGAGTATGGCTGGGTTCGCGGTTCTTAGCATGGCTCTTTGGGATTTGGGTGCCCATATGAAAAATTGTGGGAGGTCCTGACCTGTCATCAGCGACTCCAGGTCTACCCATCTTCTTTTTCCTGGTGGTGCGTGCCACTGTATTATCTGTGTCAGCTGTGCAGCTAGGTAGTAGGCGTATATGTTGGGCAGTCCCAGCCCCCCCCTAGGTTTCGGTCTATACATGAGGGCGCGCGCTATCCTTGGGCGTTTGTTATGCCAGATGAAGGCATCTATCGCTCTTTGGATGCCTATCAGGTCCCCTCTGGTTACTGGTATCGGGAGAGCCTGAAAGAGGAACAAGATCCTCGGTAGTACGTTCATTTTTATAGAGTTTACTCTTCCCATCCATGAGATTGGTCTGTCTGTCCACTGCTCTAGTTCCATAAGGAGAGTTCGGAACAGGGGTGTATAGTTGCGGGTAAACAATGAGGAGGTGTTTGCTGTCAGTCGTATCCCTAGATACATGAATTCGTCAGTGGCTATCTTGAAGTGATACATGTCGTGTATGCGGGCTACGTCCGTGGGTTCTAAGTGGAAGGGCATTCCACGGATTTGGAGTAGTTGATTTTGTACCCCGCAATCGTCCCAAAGCGCTCCAGTACTTGTGTGAGGTGTCGGAGAGACTGCATGGGTTCCTGAAGCGTTATCATGACATCGTCAGCATAGGCTGATACTGTGAATGGTGTGTCTCTTATTACGATGCCCTGTATGTTTGGGTGCTGTCTAATGGCTTGTAAAAGTGGTTCTAAGGTTAGAGCAAAGAGTAATGGGGACAGTGGGCAACCCTGTCTGGTGCCGTTCCCTAGCGTGAAGGGTCTCTTGCGGGCCCCTGAGATGAGTATTTGCGCTTTTAGGTCTGTGTATAGTGCTTGTATTGCTGTGACAAAGGCCTCTGGGAACCCTTGGAATCGGAGTAGTTCAAATAGATAAGGCCATAGCACTCTGTCAAACGCCTTCTCCGCATCTAAAGAGAGTGCCAGAGAAGGCGCCTTGGAAGCCCCCATGTGCCAGATCGTGCTGACTCCCCTGCGTGTGTTTTCATATAGTTGGCGGCCTGGCATAAAGCCCACCTGGTCCGGGTGGATCAGGCGCGGGAGCTGGGGGGTCAGTCTGGATGCCAAAATTTTAGCGAATATTTTAAGGTCGGTGTTGATTAATGAGATGGGCCTGTAGCTCGGGGCCAGTGTCTCGTCCTTCCCTGGTTTTGGCAGAAGGACAACGTTTGCCATTGCCATGTCGCCATCAGGTGTCCCTCCCTGCAGAAAGTGGTTGCTAAGGGTTGTGAGGGGTGGGGCTAATATGTCTTTGAATTGTTTGTAGTAACTAATGTCATAGCCGTCTGGTCCTGGTGCTTTATTGCCTTTTAGGGATGCTATTGCTGCCTCAACCTCCATCTGTGTGATTGGTGCCTGCAGGTCATCGGCTTCGGCTCCGCTCACCCTTGGAATAGTGAGTTCGGAAAGGAAGCGGCGCATGTCTGCCATATATGTCGTGTTGGTGGTCTTGAGTTGGGGGGAGTGGTTGTAAAGGTCGGAGAAGTAGGATGTAAACACTTCGTTTATAGTTTCATGAGTTTTGACTAGTGTGTTTGTTGTTGTGCGTATTTTTGTTATGATTTTGCCTTGCGGTCTCGGGCGGAGGACTCTTGCTAGGAGTGTATCTGTCTTATTGGCCTTTTCATAGAAAAGTCGTTTTGACCATAGAATGGACCGTGAGACCGTCTCCAGAGTGATGTCCCTGATTGAGTGTCTGATGTCATTGAGTTCCCTGAGGAGTGGGTCTGTTGGGTTTGTTTTGTGTTGTTGCTCCTTTTTGCGTAGAGCAGATTGTAAGTCAAGTAGCTGTTTCGTTTTGGCCCTCTTTTTCTGTGTGGCCAGTTTTATGAAGTGTCCACGTATTACTGTTTTATGCGCTGCCCATATCGAGGTGGGGCTAACCTCGGGGGTTGTGTTTATTTCAAAGTATTCTGTGATGGCGTGTTGGATGGTTGTTCGTGTTGTGTCATCCCTTAAGAGGCTATTGTTGAGCCTCCACGACCAGTTGGATTTGTAGCACAGATTGCTGAGTGTGAGTGTGATGTCTGCGTGATCTGACCATGTGATGTTGTTAATTTCCATGTGGATTGTTTTGGCCATCCCTGCTCCGTTAAGAAATATGTTGTCTATTCTGGAGTAGGTGTTGTGTGGTGCTGAATAGAACGTGTAGTCTGTTGTGGTTGGGTGTTGCAGCCGCCAGGCGTCAAGGAGGCCTGTGTGTGTCAGGAATGTGTGTAATTGCTTGTCTTGGCTCCCTCTGCCCTGTGATCTGACGGTGCCTGGTTTCGTGCTTCTGTCAGCTGCTGGGCTGGGTACAGCATTAAAGTCGCCTCCTACCAGGAGGACCCCTCCCCCTGTTCCCGCCACCAGCATTTCCAGGCTCGCCCAGAACTGTTGGTCTGGCTCGTTGGGAGCATAAACATTAATGATGTGTATTTTTGTGGTGTAGAGTGTGCCCCCTATGTATATAAATCTCCCCTCTGGGTCAGCTTGGATGGTGGTAATGTTTAGGGGACAGTTTTTATGTTGGAGAATTGCTACTCCTGCTCGTTTCCGTAGTGCTCGTGCTTCGTGAACTGTCGTGTAGTTTCTGTCCGTCAACCTAGTGGTCGCCGACCTGGGGAGGTGTGTCTCCTGTATTAGTGCTATGTCAATTTTTTTGGCTTTCAAGTCCCTCACCAGCAATCTGCGCTTGTTGGGGGAGTTAAGGCCTTTGACATTTAACGATAGTACCTTAAGGGCCATTTGGAGGTGCATTCAGGGTATTGAGTGTGGCGGGGTCCCCCTTCCTCCGGGAACCGTGGGCTGAGGTGTGCGCTGTGTTGCTTACGGGGCTCCTCCTCGGGGGCGCAGGCAGCATCCAGGCAGCGAGAACGGATGGAGAATCAGTACTTGTCTTAAAGAATAGAGTAGGAAAAAGAAAAATAACTTGAGTAAGAAAGAACATTTGCATCATATATTCACATAAACATTTAACATAAACATTTGTTAACCATCTGGTCTTAACCTGTGCCAGATGAGAATGGGGGTGTTCACCCCCTCCGAGTGGCGTATAAAAAGTCACCTCTCGGAGTCGGTGATTGCCCCGCGTTAATCCACTGTGGTGTGAGTTACAACCATTCTTTGTGTTGTTGCCCCTGGGGCCTGTGGGACCTCCCCTGTGAGTGTTTGCTCTAACTTTCACACCCTCCTGGGTTAGTCTATTAAGTGTGTGGTTATGGTTTACTGGATTGTTGTGTGTCTTGCTGTATGCCCTCCCGTTCTCCCTCCATCATTGTTACTCATCAGTGTATTAGGAAAACATTCCTGCCCTGTGTGTTAGGCACATTAATGGATTGGCGGAGTCAGGTGTTGTTGGGAGTGGTTCAGCATGTCTAGGTGCGTCCCCCTACCTGTGTGCAATCTTTGCCTGAGAGTCACCCCCCTCCCCCCTCCTCCCCCCTCCCTTTTGTGCTCGGGTGACCATCCCGGCTCCTTAGTGGTGAAATGCATTAAAGGTGTAATATATTAAGTCGAGATGAGATGGGATTTGAACTGTCTCAGTGCATCACTCCCAGTGCAAGCAGCACCCTTGCGTTAAGCCCATTCAGGCTGTGTTCGTGGTCTGCAGTGCTGTTAGTGTCAGTGCCGCTGTGCAGCATGCAGTGAGGTCTTCTGCTCTCTCCTTCCTCTCTCTCCCCCTTGTTTTGCTGAAGACAGTTTCATCCATAGGTTTTAAACAAATTGAGGAGAGGGTTGTTGGGGGTTTAAGGGGTGTATGAGTCCCGGTGTCTTCTCTCAGAAGAACTTAACCGTCCAGAGCGCCAAAATTGCTGCAATAAGTCTTGTGAGCGCTCTTTTGGGGTTGCGCCTGGCTGTTTGCGGGTCTCAGTCCTCTCGGTTCGCTTGTGCTGTGATCGTGTACCACTCTCTCGGGAGGGGTGTAAGAGCCGGTCGGGTAGGCCCAGGTAGGGCGAAGTCTTGCGGTGGTGTGATTCCTAGGTCCCTGAGGAACTTGTGTGGGTCTCCTCCCGGTGTGTAGGCAAGTGTTCTTCCAGCTGTGAAGGCCACTATTTTGAATGGGTGTCTCCAGGTGAAGCGGATTTCGTGTTGCCGCAATATATCTGTCAGCGGTCTCCAGTCTCTCCTTCTTTGCAAAGTGCTCGGGGCCAAATCTTGGTATAATGCGATGGATTTGCCTTTGTATGTGAGTTCATGTTGCCGGTTATACCGCAGTAGGGCCTCCTTGGTTGAGAAGTGATGGAAGCATATAATGATGTCTCGTGGCACATCTGTGTTCGAGCGTCGGGCCCGCAGGGCTCTGTGCGCCCGGTCCATAGCCCATTGGATCTTAGGGATTTCTGGTAGGAGGTTGCTGAAATATGCCTCCATGATTGGTGCCAGGGGGCCCTCTTGTGTTGCTTCTGGCCATCCTCTGACTCGGAGGTTATTCCGCCTCGTGCGGTTTGATAAATCCTCCACTTGCATTTCCAGGTCGCTGATGTAAAGGTTTAGGGACGTGGAGTGCTGTATCACTGTGTTATGGCCTTGCACTATGGTTTCCACGCGCTGCTCCAGTACGGCGGTGCGGGCGCCTAGGGCCTGAATCTCGGCCTTGATATCTCGGGCGCTACGGGTGATCTCTCCCGCCAGATAGGTTCTCACCTCCGCAAGCTGTTTCGAGATTTGTGCGGCGGTATCCTCACTCTGTTCGGGCTGTCCCCTATCCGTGTTGGAGGATGGGGAGTGGGAGCCTCGTGTGCCTGCCCGGCGGCCATCTTGTGCGGCCTCTGTGGATCTGGAGGCCGCGAACATGTCGGCCACTGTGGGAGAGGATTCTTGCGGTCCCCCCTGTTTTTTCTTGCGTGGGGTGGCTCTAGGACCTTTGTGGGGCATGTGAGTACCTTTTAGCGGTTGCGATGCTGTTTGCCGGTGCTGGATTTAGTGTGGATTCGCGGGAGCTCCCTTGTTAGGCTGCCATCTTCGTCGGCTGCCAGGCCACGCCCCCTCAAAGACCTTTTTTAAAGGCAACTTTAATTCTAATACTACGTGAGTGGCCAATTAATAATCACAAGTCATTTGAATAAATGTTCAAGTAACAGTGGGATTCTCAGAGATCCGGATTAATAAAGCCTGCCATTACTCGTAGGCGTGAATATGCGCCTGCATTGCTGAAACTACATTACTCACTAAATCGTCAACCATTTCCTCCCAAACGAGAGTTCCAGGAGGTTCCTGCAGCCAGTATGTACTGTTGACCACCGGAATCCCTCCAGGAGTGTAAACCATGCATGCAGTACCTTCTCCGCAAGACCCGCTTGTCCAACCTTGCCCAAAATCTTGTAGGAGTGCTCCTCTTGGTGAGGGTTGAAAAGCAGAGAAACGCTGGCAGGTCAGTCCAGCTATGGCAGCCATTCTGGACTCATGGCCTTTGGTTCAATCGTGAAACTGATTCTTTCCAATGGAAACTGGCATAATCCCCACTAGTCTAAAGGGAGGGAGAACCACAGAGTCCAGCAGAGCTAAGATAAATCCACAGGTGGGGAATTGGCTGCTTTTCCTGCCTCAACTAGATCAGTGGGCCTCCAGGGATAATCTATCTGAAATACACAGTTGTTTTTAATCAACCTGGTCCAGTCTTGCAACTGGTTTTGCTCCAGATGATAAAATAGGTTGACATGACACTCTCAAATAAATTGTGAAAGTATGTTTTCTAAGCCTAATTCTAGTAATTATCATGCTTCTTGCTTGATCAGGAGTTAATCCCGCCCCCACTCACCCACTCACCCACTGAGTGTGTAAACTTTTAACTGCATAAGAATAATATATTGTTTAACCCAAATGCCAGTGTTTAGCATTTAGCTGTTTTCAGTTACATCCTGGGATACATAAAATAATAAAAAGAAATTAAAAAAAAAAGATGCTTTTTCATGTACTCAGAATTGCAAACAGATTTGTGCAATAGAAAGGCACCATAAAACCTATTTAAATGTGATGCTAATGGTTCTAAGCACTAAGACACTGACATTTACGGGGCTCTTGCTCAGCCTCAAGACTCTTAATTATTATATTCATTATTTTTATTCATGTATTCTTTATTAAATATTATATGCAATTATATAGTATGGTAACAAATTGTTTTTCCCTTAACATAATAGTGTAATTGTTTTCACATTTTTCTGATCCAAACTTGATTCTGTTATTCCTAGGTTTCCAATATTAAACTATGGAAATGAAGGTAAAGTCATCTGTTAATAACACTAGTTAATACTTTGTGATATGTATCAGATATGAAATATGAGCTATGTAACTTGCCATTTTTGTCTCATGGAACCTTTAAAACAATACCTCTTCCCTTATCAACCTGTCCTGCTAAAACCTTACCAAACCTCCCCAATGCAATTATTTAACATAAACTCTGTAAACCTATGCTTGATAACTATGTTCACATGTTCAGTAATGCTTTGTAACATACATTTTTTCCTCTTGTGAATATGCTTAAAGAGCTACTCCATCCAATTTGGTTGTAGAAACACTTATGTGCTTGCCCACCTCTCTCCACATGCCAAAAAAATGGCTAAAGGGGGCAGGCCAGTGACATAATTCATGTGACTGGCATCATCAAGGCACCACAAACCAGGATGTCTGCCAATCAAGTAGGCCGAACCACTGATGGCAGACCATGGAGAAAGGAATGTTTCAGTGTTCTTTGGTACTGGAATCCTAAGTACAGCACGAGCGGTCTAATCTAACGATTTTTTAGGACGGTTCCATCATGTTCCCAAAAGCGGCGTACCAGAAAACAAACCTGGCGAGGCAGGACAGGGCCTTAAAATCTGGGCTGTCATGACAAAATTGGGAGGCCTGTTACTATATAATGGCAGTATGTTTGCGGTTATTTTGAGTATTTTTTTAATCAAGGAGATTTACAGACAAGACATGACAAGACAGACAGCTAATCTGTCTGTAGCCCTTTAAGCATATTCACTTAAAGATGAAAAACATAGATTGCAAAGCATTGCTGAACATGTGAAGATAGTTATCATAGCATAGGTTTAAAGAGTTTATGTTAAATAGCTGCATTGGGGAGTTTTGTCAAGTTTTAACAGGACAGGGTAGTAAGGGAAGAATTATCGTTGTAGATAAGTTGACTGATCAGCGATAGCACAATGTCTTAATTAAACGATTATAAAATGGAAACGGAATGCTGTCATATTATATAAAACAGATCCCTTTAATTTGATGCGCTAAACAAATTCTTGATGAAAGTACAGTTACGAATGTGCATTTTGAAAATATTTTTGGAAAATATTTTTTCCTGCATCACTAAGAATTAAGCTGTACATACTGCGTACGTGAAAAGTTATTAATAAATAAATAATGAAACTACAATTAATATGGTTTGAGAAAGATGTATGAGGGAATATTTTATTACATTATAACTCATAAAAGAGACAGTAATTCAGTGGTATTTTATGGTTTGAGAAGACGAGATCACATGTTCGGAATTTGAATTTTTTTTTTTTTTTTTTTTTAACAAGGGTGTATAAGATGTGTAATGTACTGACAGCTTGTTATGGCACAATCAGACAGAAATAAAATAAAATATAATATATATATATATATATATATATATATATTTTGTTTGTTTTTAAATCATTAACATTGAATTAGGCACACATATATTTAATATAGCGAACAAAATGCATTTTGTTTACCCTTTCTAATCAACCATTGCACATGCAGAATTAATAATAATAATAATAATATAGTATTAGCATTGCTTTAGACCCCTCTTCCTCCCAACTCTTCATTATCACTAACCCTCCAGTTAGGAATAGTGTAATGTTAAGGTTACTAATAGGTTAGCTAATCCTAATTTCTTATGGTTAGTGTATTATGGGTATTTAATGCTTCACGCAGACTGTAAGCCACTCCTACCTCATTAACCACAGTCAGAATCATACCAGAAAATGTAAGTTAACAATCACAATGACATTAACTAAAGTAAAATAAATGCATTTTCTGATTGTAGGTGTATGCATAAATGCATTTGTTATTTAAAGGGTTACTCCAAACACCATGATCACTTCAGTGAATTGAAGTAGTCGTAGTGGTAGGAGTCAATATGTGCAGTGTCTCTCCATGAAAAACGACATATAAAGAAATATGTGTAATTGTGTGCTGGGGGTGCCAAGTTACATCGGCAGCTCAGAACTCCAGGTTGCCTAATGTCACTTCTGTGCATAAATAAAGTGATTGCATAAAATCTTCCCCTTGAAGGAGGAGCACATCCCTACCTTCTTCTTCCGTTGTCCTCCCCTCGCCGCCCTGGAGTGTGCATGCTTTTTGAGCCAACAAAATGGTCCAAGCACAGGCTTCATCTCTACGAGATGCCTATGACTGGACCACACGTGATCCCAGTGATGTCAGGAGGGGGCATACAAAAGCAGTGCCAGTAGTTTTGATTCAAGGTGAGTAAAAACGTTTTTTTTTTCCAGGTTTTACAGCAAATTGAAAGGGAGGACCTTCCCCGTAGTGCACATTACACCAGAAAGGTCCCCTCTTTCAAATGGTTGTATGGTAACCTTTTAGTATTTACTTTTGATATATGCTGCTTCAAGCGTTTTAAGTCGCACAAAGACTGGCATGTTTGTGTTTCACTTTAGAATGCGATGCATTAGGATTCTTAAAAAGGGGAATTTTAAAACCGTGGCAAATCTTTTCCAACATGGATAAATAAATACTTTGAATTTTACGGGATGGCAATATTGGCACAAGACTTTACAAATCACTAGAAACAATGTATGAAATGTGCATTGGAGATCAGCTATTGCAATAGAATTGTTCTAGTTGTCTCACAGAACAGTTAAGGGATATATATTTATAATGAATTGGGGAGAGCTTCACTAGTTACAATTCTTCAGGGGGTTTGAGTGAAATGCATATAAACATTTCCCATTTGATATCTCATTTAACTCAGACAGAAAGCAGTATTAACATATCAAGACGTGCATATTTAATATAGTTAACTGAAATAAATGTAATTTAACAGATGCAAAAGAGAAATCCTCCGCTGTGACCTGAAGCATGCTATACAATTTAAAGGCAAATGATTATTCATTTTTATTTCTCAGTTTAAATGTATGGCAGTGTCATGCAGTGCATGATTGCAAAGTCCCTGGTTCATTGAGCTAGAATTCATGCTTGAAAGAATATGTATTAAGAAAACGCATTTACAATAGCAAACTATTATCCTGTTCTCTGAGGGAAGACGTCACATCGCAATGAGGTGTTCTGTCTCTTTTAGGCAACAAGATGGCCACCATCAGCAATGCCCACCACGTATACCTTTATTGACATAGATGCTATTGGAGCAGATGTTCCAGGTCCATGCCCCTTTTGCTTTGGCATTAGGCCCACCATAATTTTCAGCACTAAGACTCTTAATCCGGCCTTATGCAAATTACGAAATTGGCGAGCACAAGTAGAAAGAGTAATAACAAACAAATGTTAATCAAAAGAACATGGACTGACAGTATAACTATAATGAGAGCAACAGTAAGCAATATGATTGATTGATTCATTGATTTCCTGCAAGGTGTTTTATCATTTCATAGAATGTTTGGTAGAGTGTCTGTGTTCTTCTGCCTAGGTTGGTATCTCCATGGTGCTTTCATCCAGGACTTCATCCAGGATATATATATAGAAAATACTCTCTTCCTCCTCGCTATTTCTGTGACAGCTCACCTAATTAGGATTTTGTAGTATTGTTCCTCTGTATTGTATTTTTTTTTCTTCTTTTGTGGATGTTCTGTGTATATATATATATATATATTTTATATACGCAACATACAAAATTCAGTCCACTCACTCACTAAACACCAACTTCAAAGCTCACAAAATGTAATTGTTTTGTTTAAAAATACTTGACAACTATACAGAGCTACAAAATTTGTTGGCACTTTATAAATAAATAATAATAATAATAATGACCATGATAGAAAGTTAGAAAGTTGTCAGAACTTGCACTATAGGAATAAGGCTGGCTGGTGGAGTCAGAAGTATCATCTAGGCCAGGGGTAGGCAACCTTTAAGTAGCAAAGTGGCCAAATGGATATCTTGAAGCCACTAAGTGTGCCGGTACTATTTTTTTAAATTGAGGTGTGTATGTTTCCATATTCTGCCTGTGTTATTTGTGGCCACTGCAATTGCTTTGTAGCATTGTATTTATACCTATGTGGGCTGTTATATTGTATATAACAAATTCATGGGTAGTTTGTGGCATTGTATATGATACCTATGAATGTGGGCTGTGTATGGGGGCTGCTTGTGGAATTGTGTGTAGATGATATGTCCAATTGTGTGTTTGTATGTGTGTTTGTATGTGTATGTGGATAGTACATAGTGTTGTGTTTGGGGGGACTGTGTTTGTGTGTGGACTGTTTCTATTATTTGTATAGTGGGAGGCATATTCTGCATCTCTGTGTTTATTTAGCAGTGTCTGTGTCAGGATTACAAGTTGATCCAACACGCAGTACTGTGTCACACCTAGGACTAAGGATAACGTATAACCGGACCTTAGAATGGCCGGACTTAATGTCTCCAAGAATAGTCAAAATACTTGCCGAGGTCAGGGACACAGAATCAGACACAAAGAAGAGGGAAAGCCAAAAGTACCAGATATCATGGAAGTCAAACAAAGCCAAGTCAAATACCAGAAAATCAATATCAGGAACGCACTCTCGGATAACCATAGGCATGAAACCATGACAGGGCAAGAGGAGAGCTGGGTTTAAATACCCCTCTTGTGTGTCCAATTGGCTGTAACCGGCCTTTGACCCCAAAAGCAATTACCAGGTTTCCAGGTGCATGATTGCTGCTCAGCACAAACCCTCCTGTGGATCTGATTGGCCATGACAGGCCTTTGACCCCAAAAGCAATTACCAGGTTTCCATGTGCATGATTGCTGCTCAGCACAACTTTTCCTGTCAGGACGGTAATGCTGCTCGGCTCAACTTTTCCTGTCAGGACAGTAATGCTGCTCGGCACAACCGTTCCTGTCTGGACCGTAAATGCCATTAACCACATTTTTATGTGTGGATGAATATACATGACAGTGGGTGACTTCCCTGGGGCCCAATAGGAACCGGGCTAGCCAGGGACAGGTCAAGGGCAGGAGCTGCAATAGCCGCTGTGGGTTGCTCTACTCCATTACGGGGTTTTGTTCACCAGTGCCGGGCTATAGTGATCTGATATCACTTCCTCTAAATGCTGCAATGTTTGAATTGAGGATTGGCCTTCACCATCTGCAATAATCACTTGGTTTGCACTAAGGACTGCTGATGGGCCTTGCCTGTTTGACTCTGGTAGCCTTGAGTGCCGTACAAAGGCATCCCAAATGCCATGCATGGCACACGTGCTGTAGGTTGCTGACCCCTGCTCTAGGCAATGTTCTGCTGAGAAACTTTGGGTCCTGGCATTCATGTGAATGTTACTTTGCCACCTACCTAGCGATTGTTGCAGGCCATGTACATCCCTCCATGGCAATGATGTTCCCAGATGGCAGTGGTATCTTTCAGTAAGATAATGCACCCTGCCACACTAAATAAATTGTTCAGGAATGGCTTTTAGGATCCTGAGGAAAGTCCAGATCGGGGACTGAAATGTTGATCCACAATTTTTAATGTTTGTTCAATAAAGTATGGAATTGTAGCTTCAAGACCATGCGGGCCATCTTTTTGTTAATTTATTTACTGGATACTGGAGCCCTGGCTGATGCATCTGGCAATATAACAAAATTGAAGTCTAAGTGAAAGGAACTCTAAGGATTTGTTCCATATGTTCCACTTCCATATGTTCCCCACTTCTTTTCGGTGCACTCTTACTACTGATGATTTTGGGGGAAATGGGAAATACATTTCTTGGTCAAAGTAAATCTTAATGGCTCAAGAAAACATCAATTTTATTTTATAGCTTTGTGTTTTCCTGACATCTCAGTAATGGAGGTTGTTTCAATTTTATTGAGAATTTTTAACACAAATTGATTATCTCTCCCTCTCCAGGTGTGGAATGGTCACAAATTCCTAACAGTGGTCATATCACCAGCAATGTAATGCAAAAAAAAAATCTTATTCTTTATAAAACTTTGTGGTCCTGAGTTGCAGTGGTAGTTTCATTATGTACCAAGCCAACTGCATTCACTGGTTGCATTTGTGCGAAGAAGTTGCTTGGGCTATAAATTTTGCCTTTTCTTATTAATTTGGTTTGCTTTACCTGGGAAAAGTTCTCATTTAAGGGACAGCATTTTGACTGAGTTTTTTTCCTAAAACTTTGAATGAGGATAATTTACAAGCAGGCAGACTGCAAATGTCCTCAGCTTGTTACATTAGATCGCTTAGCTATGTAATCAAATTAGCATAACGTACACTGAATATTTTATTTAAATGTTTTAACTTATTATTATTTAAACACACTTCCTGTACTGATATAGGACACCTGGATATTCCACATTATCACAAAAAGCAATCACAAAGAACATAACCTGCAAATAGCCAAATATATCAGAAGAAATCAAATTATACATTACATTTTCTTTTTTACTTAATAATCAGCAGAGTCATATATGCAATTATGTGTCCATAAATGTGTGCTTTATTACATTTGAAACAAAGGCAATGCTCAGCAGTTGTTTTATATCTGTACAGTTATTTTCAGGTTACCGGTAATTAAATAATAACAATAAAATAATAATAATGACACACACATTTGAAATGTATTTACAGTGACTTACTGTTATTAATGTCCTAACTAAAATATATAATAAAGGAACACTCCAAGCACAAACATGGTTTGACTTCTTAACTACGGCCCACCAGGCGCAACCCCCCGCCTCTGCTGCAGCCTGCAAAGACCCAAAAACTCTCTGTCTGATGCTCTCAGCCAGTGATCTAGTCCTGGACCACCGGTTTGCCTCAGGTGTACTAATAGAATTCCCTTAGCAAGATCATTTGGCTCTCCTGACTGCAAAAAATGGAGCCTAGCAAACCCCATGTAAGAAGTCAAATGTTCTAAAACAGAGGATGAACTATTGTGGTTATGGTTCTTGAAGTGTTCCTTTAAAGCCTCATGTGATGCAAGTATTACATTAAATGTGCCACATCCACTATATGCCAGTAGTACATAACATGGAGAGGTTTGTCTTGCCATGGAACCTCCTCCTTTTCTGCATCCTCTCTCTATTGTTGTCTCAGGCTATCCATTAGCAATTAATTTTTCTGAGCCATCTTCGTGATACTTGTGGATGCTCTGTGTTTCATTCAGGACTGCAGCCTTGACACTCATCAGGTCCTGACCTCCTTCTGGCTGGTGTACAGTTTCTGGGATTTGGGGTTTTGACATCCATGGAGGCAAGTTCTCCTCTTGAACAGGTTATCATTCCAACTGGGTGCTTGATGACTGGTAGGACATATGTATTGATTGCTTGGATCTTGTTCTTGCAATTGAGCTGGGACTTCAGGACCAGTCTGTCTCTCTGAAGGAACTTGAATGTTGATATCCTCCTTGCCTCTTCCTCATGGTTTTCATGTGTTTGTGGTACTCCCAGGTACTTAAGAAAGAAATGAGTGCGATTCCCAGCAAGGGGAAAAGACCTCATGTGTGTCCGGGGGCGACCAGACCAGGGGGTAACCCTTACACAATTGTATGAAAATAGAGAAGCAGACCTGGTGGGTCAGAATAAATTGGGCGCCCCCTAGTGGAAATCCATGCATATATACAGAGGGTAAAACATAACCTTTAATGAATGCTGTATAAAAAGGTATATTACCTATAGTAGGATCGCAGATGAGCGATAAACAAAAAAGAAAAAACAAAACAAATATATGGGAGGTTATAATAGAGAGAACACGTTGGATGGGGTGAAGTGTCCTAAAATAAGTTCCCTGGAGGATACTTCAATCGTCCCCCCAATGTGTAAAAATAGCTCTCAAGTGCACTGGTTACTCGATGCAGTTATACTATATAGAACCCTCCAGTCAATACCCAGAAAAATGAACCCAACAAACCGGGATCAGTGAGGGTGGACAGAGTAGCAGAAACCTGCATACTCAGGAGAGAACTGTGGCAACAAGAGATAACAAACTGAGGTATGTACACTAATGTGATAACTCACTGTCCAGGATATTATAATATCCTGGACAGTGAGTTATCACATTAGTGTACATACCTCAGTTTGTTATCTCTTGTTGCCACAGTTCTCTCCTGAGTATGCAGGTTTCTGCTACTCTGTCCACCCTCACTGATCCCGGTTTGTTGGGTTCATTTTTCTGGGTATTGACTGGAGGGTTCTATATAGTATAACTGCATCGAGTAACCAGTGCACTTGAGAGCTATTTTTACACATTGGGGGGACGATTGAAGTATCCTCCAGGGAACTTATTTTAGGACACTTCACCCCATCCAACGTGTTCTCTCTATTATAACCTCCCATATATTTGTTTTGTTTTTTCTTTTTTGTTTATCGCTCATCTGCGATCCTACTATAGGTAATATACCTTTTTATACAGCATTCATTAAAGGTTATGTTTTACCCTCTGTATATATGCATGGATTTCCACTAGGGGGCGCCCAATTTATTCTGACCCACCAGGTCTGCTTCTCTACTCCCAGGTACTTACAGCTCTTCTCTACATCTCCTATTTGAACTTCAGATACTTGAACTCCTGATCATCTTCCCTCTTCTTGCTATCATTCACCCACACTTATCTAGTCCTAACGACATCCTGAAGCCCTTGCTGTATATGCTAGTTAGGTGGATCAGTGAGTCAATGTCCCGCTCACTCTTATACAGAGTTATACAAAGAGGCATACAGCTTTATGGTGTCCATGTAGAGTAGGTTGCGTATGGTAACTATGCTCTTGAATTTGTATCTGTATTCACTATTCATGAGGGGGTTGAGACTTATGCAGAACAGCATTGGGGATAGCGCATCATCTTGTTATTTGCCACATTTGATGTTCACTTCTGTCATTGTCCTGGAATTGACTTCTAGAGTAGTTTTCCACTTGATCATCAAGTTTTTGATAAAATCTTGTTAATCTTGCATATAGCTAACCATTTCAGTATCCATGTGTGTGGAAATGTGTCATAGACTTTCTTGTAACCAATCCAGACTGTGCACAAATTGGTCTATCTGGTCTTGTGTGACAGCTTGGTCAACAAGCCGTTAGTGTTTTGATCCTCTGGTATATATACATATATTTTTTATTTTTTTAATTATTATTATTATTTTTTGTTTTTACTGCTTCTTCTCTGTTTACCTTTATTGGTTTACTTTTTCTCACATTATCTGGTAACCTAATGGAGTCTATGGTTCTGGGTTTGCAGCATATGAGGCTGGCAGTGATGGTGGAAGGCGGCACAATAGAATTGTAGTGAAGGAATGGCTTGCTTACATCACTTATTTATTTTGGTGATCTCTGTACTGGGAAGGGTTGCGTGGTGACATTATGTCAACATTCCCCTCCTTTTCTTCCTTTTCTGCAGGCTGAGGAGATCAATAAAAAGTTGGTTGTGTGTTATCTTTGTGTACATGCAGAACAAAGTTCTACTGCCATGCTTCCTGGGTAGTAGGATTAGATATTCACCATATTACAGGTCTCCCGACCTCCATGGGTTTCTGATCTTATTGCCAACTAATCTTTGGGTTTAAGTAGGAATTAAATTCCACACAATAAGTAAAACATAATGACTAATAGCACAAAAAAGCATAGATCATTGAGGGAAGACCAAAGAGACTAACTGTCTATTTTCAAAATTGTCTGACCCAAAGTGCCTTTATAAGGCTGACGGATCCTGTCATAGTACTAAAGGTAGGGATGTTTTGGGGTGACTGTTGTCCTTTAATGTAGAAATAGCAGTCAAGGGATTGCACTCACCTATTTAATAGGCAAGGCCTCCAAAGATGTCTACATAGGCCAGAGTGGTGTAACTCCTATAACATGAATATTTGACAGAACAGGTCCGGGCACTCAGAAGTCTTCTCTAAGGCAGACTGTTTCAGATTGAAATAAACAGCAATGGTTCAGCTCTACAATAGGGCCTATTTCAAGTCTTGCAGGTCCTGAGCTGCTCTATGGCCAGCAGTCAATATCACAAATAAAGTAGTGTCTCTTCTGTGCTTATTATTTCAAATGAGATCAAAACGGACTCATTAATAATCATATTAGTTCTTCCTGAAATCATTGAGTCATCATGTTAGTGTATATGCCCAAATTCACCAAAAATATATATATTTATTTTTTTCAGTGGGTACCAAGCACACAATAAATGAAGCATAATGTGAGGTGTGTTTTGTACTTAGATAGTTAAACAGTGCAATTTGTACAAAGAATGTATCTGGATTTTTACTTCATTATTTTACATCAATATAGACGTCTAATTTGTGCATTTACTGTTTGATGATATAATTAATATTTGGTATGGTAGAAAGACACAGATTACTACATTGGCCTTGCTATATGACCTGACCTAGTATCACAGGTAGTCAATCAACAAGGCAATGAAAAATTGATTGTGGGTCTGCTCTGGTCATTAATCACTTCCTTCATAACAGGGTCATTGAGCTGATATTAGCTATATCATTGATTTCCAACCAAAATTAATTGTTGTTTGTTCAAATACTTCATTCAGCTGTAGTATCATTAGTTTCATCTGTTACCATCTTACCATCAAGTATTTATTTAAGAGCAGGTCTTCAGCATAACCAGCTACATGGTCATCCACAGTTGATTTGATGGAGATGGTAACAATGTAGAGATAGTAACTTTCCTAAAGACAAATTCATTCATTTATTGCACTGTATTTTACTGAGGGGAAGGTTGGCAGAAGACATGAGAGCAGCACTAGATGCAATGCCAAATAAGAGTTTGACAAGGAAACAGGAATACTAACCTCGTCCCAATTATTACATATCTTAAGAAGTTGGTGGTTTCGGCAGCTTTGTTGTCATATTCCTGATAATGTCTATGGTTATGCTAAGAATACGTTCCTAATTTTATGGGTCTTGTAGAGAGGATGGTAGAAATTGTTGAAGACAGCAAAAGTGCAATTCAGCCAGGTGTTAAGGCATTATTGAGAGTTCTTCAAGGAACACACACACAAATAAAAAACAAATAAAAAAAACCCCACTAACTTTACTATATAGTAGCTTTATCCCCAGTGAAAACGCAGTAATTGAGGATATATCGACAATCAACTTGCAAAAGCTGCAGATCTTCTGCTTGCAAGCTTTACCATTTCAGATCATCGAAAAGTCGCTGATTCTGCTGTACGTGCAATTGCACAGTGAGAGAGGAAACCTAGATTGAACGCACAATCCGGGGGCAGCAGGAGCAGCCATGTAGGGCGAGGTATTTATGGAACCATGTGGACAGCTACAAGTGCATTCACTGGCTCTATAAATACCTGGGAGAAGGGAGGCGCACTTTAGCTGAGCATACCTACTTTTTCCGTTAGCTCAGTGGAGCTATGAGAGGAGGAAGAGAACCTCCCAGAGGAAGCATTTCTTACTTCAGCAAAGTCCTGTTTAACAGATTTAACTTGATAACAATGTATTGATAACCTTCACTATGCTTTGCATTGCTTTGCTCACTATAGGAATAGGTTCCCAAAGCAAGCACACACAAGCAGAACCTTCACAATTAATATTCACAATAAGTTTAATCAGTTTGTTTGAGAAGTTTTTATATTTGTAAAAATTTAAGCTGACCTCAATTCATAAATGTCAGTTTGCTTAATTGTGTACGTAATTGTGTCTATTGTGTAGTCAAAACACTAGTTATAATTTCTGGAATAGAGCAACAGGAGACACCTAGTCACCCTTGGAATTAGAACTTGCAAGAATATACTCCAGTATCCCTTTTAGTATTACCTCTGTATAGAAAAGTCGAGCGAAGGAAGGGTTTTATGGGCACAAAGAACCAAACATAGACAAAGTTCTTTCACCAGTTAGCCATACCTCTCTGAGAGAGGTACATTATTATTAGTCACATTTATATAGCGCCAATATATTCTTCAACACTTTACAATTATAGAAAGAAGATATTTAGAGGTGAATAAGGCCCTGTACAGAAGAGCTTACCATCTATGAAGATTAAGGTAGGCTGAGATATATATTGAATGTCTTGCAATATTGGATGTCTTGCCTAAGGTCACTTATTGGTGAGGTTGTCCGACTAGGGTTTGAACCTGTGTTCCCAGTTATAATGCAGTTACTAATGCTCTAATCTGCAAACATATGAAGAGGTGAGTCCATCAGTATGTATAATATAGTTTTAATTTCACCATTATTAATCTATAAAATGCATAACTTGTGGTGAATCAGCACAGCAATACGTTGAACATTTCATGCACTGTAGCACTTAATAGCATGTTCATGTGCACAAAAAGTATGATGACTAAAAATGAGAGATTTAGAAAACAGATAATATTTGCATCCTTTGGAGAATAAAATGTGACTTTTTAAACAGTATAGCTATTTTAACTCTTTGCGGTCCTATGTCAGAATATATCCAACAAAATATTTTACCTCTTGCAGTCCTATGGCGAACTTTCCGTGGAGAGTACAGCCGCTCCCCCATGCCGGGTGCAGTGAACCCGGCACAAAGAATCAGCGGTAATCTCAAAGGAAAATCCGACATTGGACCGCAAGAGGTCAGTTATTTTGTCAGATGTATTCTGACATAAGACCGCATAGGGTTAACGTTTTGGAGGAAGTCTACAGAGCATAAATAGGAGTGTCTGCAATTAAAAATTCAATTCACTGATGAGAAATGTATTGACCATTATTTCAGAAATATGAACATTTTCACAAAAGATGTGAAATGTCTAGCAAGCGGAAACTTGGAGTTCCCATCTATTCTAAATGACAGCAACATATTGTTTGCCTAGATCGAAAAGATTATATGAAAACAATAGTTCACTGTTTGGAACCTTAATAAACTTGTAATGAAAACAATAGTTCTTCTCTCACTGTAAATAATCTAAATTAGCACTAAGTGTACTTGCACAATTAAAACAGAATTAATCCAGGACTTTAGCGATTTTAACTAGATGATATACATAACCTTACATTAATCAGGTTACTCAAACACCAATGCTTAACAAAACTGTAGTTCCAAAGAAAAAAAAAAAAGATAGAAAACTCAGTTTGCAACCTAATATGATAGTCTGCAAAGATGGAAAGAATGCTAATAGCACTACGTGCAATTACATTTACAAGCATATTTACCCTCATTTGGTGATATATTCTCAGGAAAAAATGCTATCAATTGTAATTTTGCATTTGATCTACGCCAGAAAGCTGTCATTGATAAATATCGTGGTAAAAAAAAAGCATTATGCATTTCTAATTGTTAGTGCAAATAGAGGGACATCAGCAAAAAATGGAAAAGATATGTAAAGTCATACCAGGAAAATATCAATGTAATAGAAACCTTGCAATATAAGGTATTTTTCAAATGTATTTCTCGGAATGCCCTTTTGGAATGGGATGCTGAAAGATGCTGTTAATTGAGCTGCTTAGCCATGTTTTCCCCACGCTTAATGGAGATAGAAATGAAATAAACTCTTCCCTAGAGCTGAGAGATTGTCTTCTCAGCATATTGAATGTACGCCTAATGTCTTGTTTGGTGAATAAGTTTATTATAAATGCTGGTACACCGCATGATTTTCTTGAGATAGAATGTCGGCGTGATAAATTGTTGTCACCCATATTGCTCCCTCGATCTTTTTACTAATGTGTCTTAAATCTTGAACTCTTAATCAGCATCTCGATTCACACAACCGAGGATAAAAAAATCTTTACTGCTTTTGCGTTATTATGATATGTATATTTTAATCTGTACAAATTTCATAAAATGAAAGTGTTATGTAACAAATAATTTAATACAATAATACACGAAAAAAAAGAGCTTTTGTTTCATAATGTAAAACTATATTTCACTATAAAACTGTAAAATAGAAAGTAAGACTTTTTGGTCATCTCATACGATTAAAAGAGCAACAAGGCGAATGGTTTTCCACAAAAAGGAAGATCAATCAAAGCAATGGCTCATCTGAAATTCACATTTTGCAGCAGCAAAGGCGTCCTCAGGAGTCACGTCCGTGAGAAATAAAAAATGATAGGCGTAATAAAAATAACAAAATTAAATGAATAGAATATTGAACTCTCCATATACAGGTAGATATTACAGTAAAATCAGTCAAGACTTAAAATGTCTTCAAAAGAATTTACTTGGTTGTCTTGCATTCTTGTAGCCAGAATCAGGTATTCCTTATTACCAAAAAATAAAATCAACAACGTGCTGTAAAATTAAAATAAAACAGTACAACAGTTACTTGAACACGACCACCACCCACACCCTCCTAAAATCTCTATAAGGGGTAATGTACAACAAGGATGTGAATAGTCTATACATGGTAATTGTGGGACCCCCAAAAATCCTGTTGCTTGATCAGATGTACGATGATTGTCTTCCTATCACGAGAGAACACAAGAGGTTGCAGGTTATCAGCTTGATGAAGTCAGTAAAGAGAACTAACGAATAGCTCCATTCTCTTGATCTTTCTAATCAGATGAAAAGGCCTACAGATTCAGTTAGATATTGTAGCCTGAAGCACCATGGTTGCAGGAAGTGACCGGAAACAAGAGTCATTGCCGAAATTTTTTTTTTTTCAATGTATCTTTTTATTGGTTTTGTACATAGGAAAGAAAGGATATAGAGGTATACATGTACATCCATGAGTAAAGGAGGGTAGTGAATGGGTGTTCAGAAATACAGTGTTACGTGACAGCATGACAGGCAAGTAATGCTACAAAATTATGAGTTACATATACATATATAGTATTCAACATCTGGTAATCAACATCTGGTAACCACACTTATCAAGGGATATACAGTAAAGTGACTTATAACACGGTAGATGATCATGAGATCAAATACATAATAACTTGAATTCAGTCTTGGTACAAGGTGTGTGGGTGTTTGCGGATTGTATAGCCACAACGATTACATAACAATATTGATAACATTTACATAACAATATGAATACCATTCTGATTTGCGAGGACCGATGAATCACATAGTAATTGTCACTGTTTCGTGTTCATGAGGAGGTTGTTTTTCGCTCGTATAGCTTATTCGATGTAAATCTTAGTACCCTCTACAATAACGTCAGCCACTCATAGAATGTAGACAAGAAGGGAATAGTACAGGTTGGGGAAAGTAAGGGGAGGGTGTAGGTCTCAATCGGAGTATGATCAGATACTGATTCTTAGGTGATGAAGTGTATAATCGTGTAAATGGATAAGTATAAATGGATAAGTATCATGGGTAAGATGCCACTCACATAATGTCTAGAAGGCATCCCGATGGCTCGGCTGGATTATCATCTGGGCGGCAGTGCACACCTATTTGAAATAAGATTGTATAAATTCTTCCCAGTTTTGCCATTTAGTGAGGAAGGTTGAAACGTTGTTCGCTTTTGCCCACTCCTTTTCGTGGTGATACGTGGCATCTACTCTAGAGATCACTTCCGAAATATTGGGGCAATGCGCACTCTTCCAGTGGGCTGTAATGCTTATCTTGGCGGCTAGTAAGATATTGAGTACCGCATGTCTGGATGGAGTGTCTCTCAGGTTGGGTATGAGGTGCAGTAGGTAATTGTCTAGCGTGAGGGGGATCGTTATACCACACAATGAGTGTATAGATTTTTGTATCGAATTCCAAAATGTTCGTAATTCACCGCAATGCCAGAAAATGTTTTCTATAGAGCCTGTATCTACATTACATCTCCAACACAGTGGCGACGCCGTGGAGTAGACCTTGCTAAGTCTGAGAGGCACCAAGTACCATCGCATTAATGTCTTAAAGTAGGCTTCCCAGTGTGTGATGCAATTGGAAGATTGTTTGGTGTAAAGGATGGTGCGTTCCCAATTAGATAACGTGTTCGTACAACTTATAGTGGATTCCCACTTGAGCATATAAGGTAGTTTGATTTAGTCATGAGAGTCAATCTGTGCTGTGTAGCATGCAGAGAGAAATTTAATTGAAGAGTGTAGCTTGTGTGTAACGATCCACTTACTACCTATTGCACTGAGTGATAACGGATTTATATAGGAGATTGATTTGAACATTAAGATATGTTTTATTCTTAAATATAGGAAAATATCACTAGGAGGTATTTTGAAGGAGGCTTGCAGTACACGGAACGGCCGGATGCCATCCTTGTCAAACAAACAATGGACATGTGTAATGCCAAGGTTTACCCATTCATATGTGGGAAGGTCTGGGGAAATGGAAGAGAGGGCAGAAAGTGGAGCAAGATAAAGTAATTCTTCACGAGGCCACAGCGATTGGATCCAGGTAGACCACGATTGTATCAATAAGGTCGTAGCTGGTAGTATTGCTGGATTGCTGGGGGAGGATGACGTCCATAACGTGTTGGCAAGGGACGGGATCTGACCACACGAAGTTTCGAGGTCAAGCCATATAGGATTTGTCCTACCTGTTATAATATCCAATCCCTGAGCCAGTTGTGATGCTCTATAGTAATGTTTGCCATTGGGGACATTAAGGTCTCCATGTTTAAGTGAGCGCCACATTGATTGCATGGATACTCTTGGGGGCTTTTTTCTCCAAATATGGGCGTTAATGGCAAGTTGAAAACGTTTTAGAATGGTATTAGGAAGGGCAATAGGCAGGGTTTTAAATAGATTTAATATATGTGGTAAAATCATCATTTTTATGGAGTTTATTTTTCCCAGCCAGGAAACGTTAAGTTTGTCCCATGAATCCATTTGCTTAGATAAAGTGGATAGAACTGCTACATGGTTTTCCTTGATGAGAAATGCTCTAGAGTGGGTGATTTTAATACCCAAATAGGAGATCGACGTAGTTTTCCCAATCGAAAGGGTAACTGGTTTTCAGTTAGTCCACTGTTGATTGTGCTAATTTTATGGGCAGAATTTGGGTCTTACTAGTATTATTTTTATAATAAGATATGGAGCCAAAGGAGGTTAAATTATGAAGTAGATGAGGGATTGCATCTGTAGGGTTAGTGAGGAATAAGATGATGTCGTCAGCAAAAAGTGCAATTTTCCTTTCTCCCGCCGGGGTATGTATGCCAGGACAAAGGTGTCATTGTACACTGAAACGCGTGTCGGGCTGGGCTTCAGCTCGCTCTCTTCACTCACTTTTCTTTTCACTAAGGGACACCTGTATTTCACTATGGGTATTTAGACCCATTTCTCAGTTCACACTATGTGCTCTTTCCTAGATAACACGGCAATGGGGGTTTAGGCAGAAGAAAAACCGCATTAGTTAGGCTTAGCACAGAACACCCTCGAAGGTGTTACAGGAGAACCAGGGACTAGCTTAGAGAATTTCTTTTCAAGAACTCCTTCTCTGTCCCGCTTTTCTTTACGCTATTATAGCTAATCTCTCCTGGATAGAAGCCTATATTTAAGAGTAAATGCCGATTTATGTGAAATATACACCTATGTCACTAGAGTGATTTAGGTGCAACACATCTCTAAATCTATATATTGGATCCAAGCATTACTCTATCCTGCGCAGGCTCTTGCCTAAACCTATAGATTTAAAGGGATCCCCCCTGCTCATGGCTTCAATATATAATAAGTGAAGTATCACTATTGTTTCATATCATTAGCCATAACTGGGGGAGACTCAATACACTACTCCTTTGTTTACTTTATTTTAAAAGGACCTAATAAAGACATTTTTTATTTTACATATTTTTCTACAAAGGACACCTGTTAAGCTAATGAGAAGCATACACTCCTGCTTCTTATTATTTTTGTCCCTCCTCTATATTTGCCACACCTTCTAGGACTAGCGGGTTAGCTTTCTATATAAGTTGTTTTATTCTTCAATTGCCAGCAGCAGATCTCCCCTAGGGGAGACTCCTTCTGTTCTTTCTATGTATGCCAGGAATCATCGTGTCTTGTTTTCATTTTCTCACTAGGGGCTCCAAGCAGAGGATAAATATCAGAGGTGAGAGTGGGCAACCCTGCCTGGTCCCATTTGTAATACAAAAGTTCCTGGAGGTGAATCCAGTATTAAAGACTTTCGCAGATAGGGATGAATATAGTGCCATTATGCTAGTTATGAAGGATTGTGAGAAGCCAAAGGCGTTAAGTGTAGCTTCCATGTATTCCCAATTTAGGCGGTCAAATGCCTTTTCCGCGTCTAAGGCCACTAGAACACCGCTTTGATTATGGTAGTTTGCCCAATCTATCAGATCCATGCAATACCTCATGTTATCCCCCACTTGTTTTCCTGGAACAAACCCTGCTTGCTCCTCTGAGACCAGTGTGGTTAAAAGGGGTTTGAGCCTGGCAGCTATTATCTTGGCATATAATTTTACATCGGCATTGAGCAGGGAGATTGCACGTAAGTTGCTGCATATCGTCGGGGTTTTATTGGGCTTGGGTAGTGTTATAATATACGCTTCCAGCATTTCTCGTGGGAATTTTCCAGATTGTTTGATTACATTAAAAAGCTTTGTAATATGAGGAATGAGTTGAGTCGCCATTTTTATATAATAATAATTCGAAAGGCCATCAGGGCCTGGAGCTTTGCGCTTGGGAAGGGAGTTTATGGCCTGCGCTACTTCTTCCTCTGTAATCGGAGAATCCAAAGTATCGTTTTGTTGCTGGGTTGTCTGTGGAAGCATGAGTTGGGAGTGATAATTAGATATCTCTGGTTTGTTGGGGGTATGTATTGATGTGTCATTTTTGAGATTATATAATTTTTCGTAGTAGAGAGACAATTCGTCCACTATTTGGTTAGGGTTGTACGTTCGAACGTTTTCTTTGGACATGATATAAGGGATTTTGGTTAACAGGTACTTGGATTTTAGTTGATTGGCTAATAGTTTACCTGCTTTATTACCCATGTGATAGAATTTTTGTTTGGTTTTGAGTACATTTTTTGTGTATGATTGAGCGTGTAGCTCATGAATTTTGTTCTGAATAGTAGCAATTTGTTTTAATAAAGTTTTGGAGGGGGATTTTTTATTAGACTGTTCTAATGATGTCAGTTCACGGTGTAACGAGGTATACACTGATTGGAATAGTTTTTTGGCAGTAGATCCTATTTTGATAAATTCCCCCCTAATGACCGCCTTGTGTGCTAACCATTGAGTTGCTATAGAGGTATCCCCAGTGGAGTTAATAGAGAAGTAATTGGATAACTCCAAAGTTATTTTCTGATGGCTAGTGGGGTTATCCAATAAGGATTAATTTAGTCTCCATTTACCCCGACCTTTTGAGGGGTACGGTACCGCTAGTGTGATAGTAATTGGAGCATGGTCAGACCATGTCCTTTGACCAATGGATTGGTCTAATAAATGGGGAAGAGTCGATTTGTCTAGGAAGCACATATCGATTTGTGTATACGTCATATGGACCTGTGAGAAGTATGTGAAATCTTTTGCCGAAGGAAAAAGGTTTCTCCACGTATCGTATAAGTCGTGGGAGTGTAGTAATTTTGAGAGAAGTTTACTTTTGTGGATAGACGTTTTATTGGGCGGTTTGTCTTTAGTGCGTTTGGTATCTAGTGAAGGATCAAGAGTGCAGTTGCAATCTCCGCATATAATAACGTGACCTTGTTTCATAAGTGATATATTTTTTATTGTTTAATTAAGGAATGAAAATTGTGCCTCATTGGGGGCGTAGATTAAAGCTATAGTAACTAGTATGCCATTCAATTTGCCGACCAAAATTAAAGATCTACCTGTCTTGTCTTCGAACATCTTGTGGGGCGTGAAAACCCAGTCTTTATGAAAAATTATCGCTACACCTTTAAATTTGTTAGGAGCATGGGCATAGTAGGCTATCGGGTTCATTGCCGAACATTTACTGATCACTCTGCTCCACTCTCCATGTGTTTATCATTCCACAGGTTTGGTAGCATTTTTTGATTACTAACAGTTTACGTGGCACTGAAAGGTTTCCCAAAAGCAAGGTCTAGACCAGAGGTATACAACCTTTGACACTCCAGATATTGTGGACTACATCTCCCATAAGTACACAACATCTGTCATGCAGAAGGTTGTCATTGATTTTGGAAAGGACAACAGTTTAGTTTGTTAGTTATAAGATACCGATATTTGCTAGCCATGCAAGACTGATGATAATCATATATAATAACATTGGATGGGATGACACATATTCTCACAGATATTTAAATATTTATATACATCAATGTTTCAGTCCTCATTAGGGACCTTAATCAAGAACTGTTTTATGTTTGTGTAAATTGGGCCAGTTATTTAGCACAGAGCCAAGGACTAGATATAGGGTTTGAGACATATATGTAATGACAACAGATAATTTACATAAAATGTGAGTGACAAAACAAACAGGATAACACACAGAATCAGGCATAGAAGTACAGTAAGGACTACAACCAATAGATGGCAGTACACATAACCAATAAAGAGTGTATAGTTGGCTAAGTATGAAGCATAACTTCTAACAGACAGCAGAATAAAAAAACATCAGGAAAGCATAGTGTATGAATATCCTGTGCAAGACGACAAGCTTTTACTTTTTGTTGAGCATCTGGGTAATGTTAAATCATTACATTTTAAAAGTATTTTAAAGTGAACCTTTCTCTGATTTTTTAAACTTTGCATCAATAATTCTAAATGTATGTGTAGGGCATGAATAAACTGTGTTTTTACTAACCTGTAATGTCTCTTAGAGGATTTTTAGCTATACTCACCTCCTGCTAATGAGTTCCAGCATGGGCTGCAACCAGACCCCAGTCATAGCCCTTATTTGGGAAGCCTGCTTTGCTAACCAATCAAGAATACAGGGAAAGCTCATTACACAACCATAGTGCATGCGCACGTATACCACTAGAGGATAAGCAATATAACAGCTGATAGGCGCTTTCTCTAACAGATATGGCACGGAGAAATAGTCTGCATTAATGTGTCTATCTCTCTGCCAATATAACATGTGGCATTCTAGAATAGTATAACTTACTCATCAACACCTGTGGAAAATACAGCTCCTTAGAAACACCTAGGAACTCTGGCTCTCAAGTACCCGAAGGGGAAAACCAAGCCATGGTAGGTAAGGTTTTCAAGTTACATTCCTCTCCCATTAAGACAAGGAACAACTATAAACAAATGTCTAGTTATGTGAAACCCAAAACTACTAAATAGTTAAACAATCCATGTGTGACATTATATATCTGGAAAAATCTGCAGCAATTAAACTTTTTCTAATCCCAAGTTTCATGCTGTATATGTCAAAAAGAAATAAATTATGGCCCCAGGCAATTATAATAATGTTTAGTTAAATCCTCAAGGTTATTATAAATACATCAGCATGATTTTTACACCTCAGTGTGTGCCGCAGATCTTGAAAGGTTATGTGTGAGATGCTATATTGCACATGTAAAACTGATAGTATGTACAGCACACTAACTTTAGTTTGTTGTTTTTTTAACTTATCATATCGTGATACAATGTTAATAAGTCCGTGAAAATTAATGATAATGCATATTGAATATTGCTTAATTAATACATAACTAAAGATTGAAATATTAAACAAATTGTGTTTGGTTTGTTATGTAATCTTTGTTCTATCGTCATATTTCTAATCACTGAATTAACTATCGTACATTTTAAAGTGCAAATATTTAAGTTACTTCAGTCACATGTCTACGTACAATAGATGTGTTCCATCTGGATGTTTAATCGGATCTTTGAATGCGTACTACAGCAAACAAGAAGCATTAAGTGCTATGCAATACATATAATCTGACGCAATACATTAACTGATCACACTCTATAAACTAAATAGATATACAGTATGTGATAACGAGTCTCTGATTTGTCATTTTCTTTATCCTTCTTGAGCTAGCAGGCGGCAACAGGGCAGAACTACAGATATAGATAAGGTAAACTATATTTCCTATTTTACTTCTAGTGATTCTGCTTTAGTCTGCTAGACCAGTACTCCTGTATGCAGTATCAAGGCTCATTTCAGTCGACCCCATGATTTAAGAAGGACCACATGCTGTTTCCCAGCAACTCAGTTCTCGAGAAGAGTCCAAGAATTCAGAACACACAGTATGAAATGTGGTCATAGTAGACAAACAAGGGAAGAGCAAGTAGAGTGATACAAAGATATCATGACTCCCAATAGTTCTGGATCCAGTGGGTCAATCTCAGGCTACAAAAGGGTCCTCCTAGTGTCCTAGATCATTAAGACCATGGACAAAATGATTTAGAAACACTTTTTATACGACCACCTCTAACTGTGGCTGGCCATCATGTTTAGTGTCAGCCTGATGTGCATCCACACCCACTAAGTTCTCTTTTTGGGGGGCAGAGCCACCCCCTGTTTAAGTGGGTCCACCTCTTCACCACATCACGATCCCTGTCATACCCCTTTGGCACACCCTGAAACCTGAATTGATATCTCCCGGGGCAGGGTGGTATAGTATAATAGGGGGGGGGCACAGATAGCCAAATGTCAATTCTGTGCAAAAATTACATTTGTTGTCAGTGTGACTGCATGCTGCAACAGACTTATTAATTATTTGGTTAAGTCAACAAATCACACATGCAGTCTCCTTGACGTGCCTCAGTAAGCCCTCCCTAACCAGTGACCAGTCTGATAATAATATATTCTGGCCCTCCTACAGTACCAGCCCTTTCACTCTTCTTTCAACTTCTCCTCCCTCTGTGTAATTCCTTCCCTTGTTCACCCCCTCTGAACTAGCGCAGGTCACATAATCACAAAGACAAATCAATGCTCCTCTGTGACTCTATACCACAAAAGAAGAGGCATGGACAAGGTCCAAGAGAACTTGTCACAGTGTTGAATTTCATATAGGTTTGGCACTATTTTAACACATTCTTTATGCGAAAAACATGTGTGGGATGGGAACTAAATTAAACGTGTGGAAATATCATAAATGCATAAAACACATTGGATTAACTCAAAAACACATGTAGGGATAATCGCTAGAAGAACCACTGACAAAATATAGGCGGAAAACTCTGGATATAGGTGATACCCTCAAACCTTAAACAATTTACAACATAAAATTTACAAAAACAGGTTGCTCCAATGGATGGATAGAAAGATAGAAAGATAAAATGAGTAAAGAAGCATAAATATCCAAAGTCCAATACTCACAGTCCAATGATCCTAACCTCAGCTGCTTTTAAATTCTTGATAGGTGTTAGTTCTTGATTTAAGAGGCTTGTTAACATATGTAAAAACATACAAAATGAAAGATAATAGTGCAGACTATTTAAGCAGGAAGATAAAACTCTCAATAATAATGATTGGAATTGCACTCACTTTTAGTAACATTGCTTACAAGCGGTGCAATCCCCACTAATGGATATAAAGCTCTGAAGGCCAGTCTCTCAGCATACAGATGGTTATATAAAAAACAAAAAAAAATATGCAATAGTGCACACTATAAGTACAATTTATATAAAAATAAATGTATTTTATTCACATTTGATAGAGTGGTTTATCGGTCAAATATCTGCGCAGGGATATTGTTTGGAGTAGTTGTTTAAAATTAAAGTTGAATGTGCCAGGAACAAATAAAATTGTTAAAAACTATTAAAAAGCATAACAAATTATGATAAATTGTCTAACACGTATATTAAGTGAAAAACAAATATACTTTAATGTTAAAAGAAATAAAACAAATATTACACAACACGTTTCACCAATAAAGGGCTTTTTCAAGTGTAAAAAACTGGATGAACAATATATTTTTTTATGTGTATTTTCTTATATTATTCACTGTTTGCATTTTTTTGGGGTGTTGTTGTGAGGTACACCTGGGATATTACTTTTTTCACGTAGTACTATTTATTTATTTGATTTTGTCTCACATATTAGTATGTATATATTGATTTTATCTAAAGAACACCAAAGCGTTGATGTTAATAAAAAGCAGGAAACATCATTTTGACATTTTTCAGAGAGGGGTGTATGTTTACATGTTTATACTATAGTAGTATGTGTGAGTACACTATCAGCTAAGCAATGGTAAAACTGTTTGGAATGTTGTGATGACTTTCTTTTATCATTGTTGTTCCATGAAACAAAAACATTAGATAAGGAATCTTGAAAAGATAGCAATAGCACGTGTAATCAGATGAGATAATCATATGACCATTGTATCTACGCAATACATTTTTTTAATATTCCCTAAAAATTTGCACTAAAACAGACAGCCTGTGACTGGTATTATTTTGCAGACAAAAGGTATACAAAAAAATGTTTCCATATGGTGCTAATAATAACTTGGAACTTGAATAGATATATACAATATGTGGTATTAATAATAGCAACAATATAAGTATTATTTATAACATAATTGGTAAATAATTCAATTAATAATCAAATTTATTTTCTGATTTATTTTGTGATTTGAAAAATATTTTTTATTTTAGCATAACATAAGTTAAAGGGACACTATAGTCACCCAGAGCACTTCAGCTCAATGAAGTGGTCTGGGTGTCAGGTCCCTCTAGGGTTAACCCTGCCTGATGTAAACATAGCAGTTTCTGAGAAACTGCTATGTTTACTTGTGGGGTTAAGTCAGCCTCTAGTGGCTGTCTTCCGGACAGCAACTAGAGGCGCAACGGCAATGATTGAGGCATATTATGCCTCAATCACACAGAGCGTCCATAGGAAAGCATTGAAAAATGTTTTCTTACGGAACACTTTGACTGCGCACGCGGCAGTGCAAGGACAAGGATGCTGACGTCGGCGGGGGAGGAGAGATAAGGGATCTCGGCGGGGGAAAAGGGTGAGTAGCTGAAGGGGTTTTAACCCCTTCAGCGCCACGGGAGGGGGACCCTGAGGGTGGGGGCACCCTCAGGGTACTATAGTGTCAGGAAAACCAAGCGGTTTTCCTGACACTATAGTGTCCCTTTAATAACTCAAAGCTAAAAGCATAAAATATACACTGGAAAATGTTTAATGTTTATCTTTCACTAATATTGTTCTTTATATCATTTTTTTTTTTAAATAACATTGTTTCAGCTATAAAGTTTGCACATGACAGTTCATTTTTGCAATATTTAGATCCTGTATGTTACTGAAAATTATATAATGCCAAAATGCTTATATTATAAAAAAAAAACAATATATTTTGCATTCATTTTAAGCTTTCACGTTTAAGGTCAGCGGCTAATTTTAACACACAATAACTTGTTTTTAATGCACAAAATTCAAAGAAGCAATTCTCATAAGCATAATGATCATAGCTCGACAGGAGATTTCAACCAATTCCAAATCAAACAAATGCACACAGAAAAAGAAAAATACAATCAGAAAAGCTATTATTTACCAATGTAGCTAAAGGGAATGATAAATTAAAAATAGCATTTAGCGGGGAGGGGGCATGACTGCCATATTGGACACGAGATCCGCAATCATGTTGCCTTTCACAATAAAATCTTACCCGACTGTAAAACAATATTCGAATATATAATTATAAGAAAAGCTCAACTGAAAGTGGGTGAGAAGTAATGTGGTATAAAAAGTACTGGGTGCTTTTTAAGAAAAAAAACTGTTCCTACACTGGATATATACAATAGATATAGAAATGAACCCAAGGCACACCAAGGTTTGCACATAAAAAATGTTAATTCATGCATTGAAGAAATACATCAAGTGACTTTGAGGGAAAAAAAGTGCTTAGAATAGTGCATACCAAATCAATAGTACCAGTACCACAATAGTAGTAAAGTGCTAATTACATACACCCATAAAAAAGGAGAAAGAAAACCCAGACGTTTCAAGCCTCGAGCTTCTTACGCCTTCCTCTGGGGGATGCCTGGTGATGTCTGAGATTATCTGGGCAACTTTTGGAGGCAATCCAGTTGCTGGCTTCTGCTGAGCTCGGAATATCTTGACCTGCGGCCTAATGTGGACTTGGCTGGAAGTTTCAGCTTGTCTTTTCAGGGGACTATGCTGGCTGGATTGTGACTGTGCCCCGTTTCTATCCTTTTGCACTGTTTGGGGTTACTGATCTTCACTGCTCCAGCATCTGATACTTACTTTGCTCCAGAGTAAGCTCAAGTCTTGAAGTTGTGCATGGGTTACCAAGCCTCAAGATGGCGGCAGACTGTACATTACCACAGACCTCGCACGAGGACTCACTGCAGAGCTGGAGAGAGGCCTTCCTTTCTACTTTTGAGTGTATAAGCACACAGTTCTGACTTGCTATTCACACATGGGCACACCAAGTAGCTTTGCTCCCTTAGCGCGTAGACCTAGAGGACATTTCACCTGGTCCACGCATTCTGGGCTGGGATCCTAGAAATTGGGTACCCAGTGGGGGCCTCGACCCAGACATCTTCCGCACACCTGGGAAGAGAATTCACCAGCGGGACTCTCTCGAGCTACCGGCCTGGTCACCCTGGTCACCCTAAGGTCCGTGGAAATTGTGTTGGGGTTCTCATTGTGACCCAGAGCTGGAGGAATTGTCTTCAGCGGTGTTATAAAACACGCACTGCCAGGATGCTTTTATGGTCTGACACATAACCTAGCCGAGGCGAAGGCTAAATCTCTTTCTCATGCTGACAGTTACCTCAGTACCTTTGTCTCTGATATGCCTGCACTCCAGCAGATTTCCTCCCCTATCCTGTTTTCATATGCCTTGTTCAGTCATACCAATCTTTTAAATTTATCAGAGGTATTATTTTTATTTCTGTTATATATATATATATATATATATATATATATATATATATATATATATATATATAGGTAGCGTGAAGATAGCACTGTCAACAGTTAAAAGATCAACGTTTCAGTTTGTAACCCAAACTATCATCAGGATCTATATCGATATATATGTATATATATATACACCATTGCAGTGGTCATCTCATGTACCTGACCTGTATAAGATATAGCTACCCATTTCTCTTTTTTCTGTTCAAAAGTCTTCCTAGTCATAGCTATTTATATTATATTTTACTGTAGTTCTATTTAGTAGGTCTTATAATATCTGTCGATGTTTTGCATGTAATGTTTAATTAATAAGTGCAGCACTCACGACAATTCATGTTATTTACTTGAAATTAGTTGACATGTTGACATGTTTATATGTACTTGAGTGCTAATCTCGGCACAACAAAACTAAAGAATGTAAAAAAAAAAAAATAGCATTTGGCAGTATGCATTCTCTTACAATTTCCTCCAGTCTGGGTACTTCTTCTTACTCCAAAACTGCATTGGCATCCACTGAAGCCCTAATAGACATTTACACCAATAAAATGAACTGATTTATTTATGGACGAAAAGGAAGGTAGTAAATGTATAAAAATCAATGGTATATGACCATGAATGAGATGATCCTGAACAGGATCTGGTATAGCTAACAATAAACAAAGCATCTTACTTGTTTTGGTCTTGTACTCAGATGAAAAAACAGAGCATGCTTGGTACACAATAAATATGAAAAAAAATGGATGTAAGGGTCTCTTAAAGGGACACACCAAGCACCATTACAAGCTGGGTTCTTTTAATAGTTTATGTTTTAAGGCGCTCACTTGGCGTTAATAGCTGCAACAATTAGCAAAAATTGTTCCACCTGTAAGTCCATAGCTGACTGTATCAACATTAATGCACGGGTATGATGTAGTCAAGAACTCTGAGTATAAAAAGAAGAACATCTAAAAGTTGGTCACTCAAAATTTCTGTTAGTTCAATTAAAAAAAGTATTAAAGAAACTGCAATACTTCAATATTCTGCATCTGCTATAACGTATACACAAAAATGACCCCTAGCTCTGATGACTTCCCTCCATGAATAATGAATGGAGCATCTCATTAACCTTCAATAGCAGTTTCATTCATGTCTTTTCATTCGAAAAACTGCTCCTGATTACCGAATTACAAAACGTATATTGTCCTGTTGGGCACAGGTTTAGGAAACATGTTCAACGTCCTTATTAAAAATGGTGGGAGGGATGGGATATTGGCTTAGATGTTATAAGGACTGTAGTTTACAGAGGCTACAAATCCTAGATACCCTCTGCAAATCCAGACTCTGTAGGGGTGATTAACTCTAACTGTTTGGATTTGTTTCCAAATGGATTTATTTTGGCATGTTTTGTTTCTTATCTATAGTATATATTGGAAAATATGGTCCAAACATAGGGATGTCTCTTTAATGTTAATTCGGGTGATAATTGACTAAGCAGGGGTCTGTGGTGTCAGAAACATTTTTTTTTTTTGCGTTAGTTGATTCTTATTTAAATATTTGTATAAGGGTTGATAAATCTAAAAAGATTATTAGCCCTGTGTTCAAAGCTCTCCCATGGCCAACTTGTACTTCAGAGCAAGTTCTACGCAAATAAGATGAAATAAATCCAAACAGAAAAAAAGCAACAATTTAAGTTTTTCTCTCGTTTGTTGATTCCCCAGTTGATGGCATCAGGGGCTACGTCAGTGCATCACTACGTAATTCCAACGGGTAATCGATGTTGAAGGTGCATTGTTATATTTTAAAAGCCAAGTGAGTATGTCAGTACAGATTAAAAATAGCCTGGAGGACGCATTGAATAATTGATATAATCAATTGGCTTAAAATACTTCCATCTTTAAGCTAGCAATGTAATCTATTGGAATAAGATACCTCTCTATTCAAGAAATGACATTTCCTAGAAAAGGAAAGAAAAAAAAATGAAGTGAATAAATAGGCTTAATGAAACACCTAATTATTTATATGTAAAATGAGCTCCACCATTACTCAAGCATCTATGTCAAAGTTCATATGTTTATTTTAATATTAGATTTATTTCCTTTCAATGGGCAGGTCATTTTTTCAGAAACCGTAATGCACAGTGTATGGTTTGGGCTGGGGTTCTGTTATCTTTAGACAGCACTGTCTGGGATTAGTAGGAGTTTGCACCCATTGCAATTTTTTCAAACTCTACCAAGTACGTATTTTCCAAAAGAGGTGGTGGGGAGACAGCAGTGGTGTACTTCTCCCTTCTCCCTCCCCAGCTCCTGATCTAACACTGTCTTCACACTGCCTCTGCCTCCACATATCTTCTCTAAACTAAAGACTAAAAACAAGGGGCTCAAGTAAGGGCAGAAGTGACAAATAACAGCCGTTGTGCCCCAGTGCTAAATTGAAAGAAAATTTAACCCTACTCCTAATTTTAACACTGATTTGTAAATAAAAGTAAAGTCATAAAGGAAACATAATAGTGGAAAAATAGGGGAAAATATTTCCAATTTAGAGTTTGAAATACTTTCATAAATCATTCAACATTTATGCTCATAGTTCATTATAATGACATTACAACCCCTCCAAACCCCTTAATTGCATTATCTCACTCTCTCTCTCTACTGACTGGGAGCTAAACTTGCATCTAGCTAAACTAGACTGAGATCCATCCATGTGCTTTATGTCCTACGATTAAATATTCCTAATCCTAGTTTTAACCCATAAGCATAACCTTCATTTTAAAATAGTACAAACTAGAAAATGTACGTAAATGTGGATCATGTATTGTGGTATAATAATGACATTGAGGATTTCTGTAGACATCCAGAAACCATTCGTCCTTCGGTCCTGTATTTTCCCATAATAGACGCTTTACCTTCCTTTATATAAATGGGGCTTAGATCCATTTAGGTTCTCCTGCAGTTAGAATACATCATCTCTCAATATGCGGTACTGAAGACAGAATATCACCAATCTATTTAACTCTTAGATGGAAAGCTAGTGAGCTAAGATATGGAAGAAAGTCATATTCCATTGCCAAATAACATTTATTTTTTTGTTTAGAAAGGACTGCTTGTGTTGCACTTGCATGTATGTAAACAATTACTGGACCACTGCCTCAACTTCCCTGGGAAAAACTATTATCATATGTTAAACATTTACATAAATGTAATGTAATGCATAAATGATGAAAGTATATGTAAAATGGATGGAATCATTCAATATATGGGAACACAATATGTATTGTGAATGAATTAGGATCTTTTTACTCTGCGGCTTAATTTTTATTAGTTTGGGTAGTGCTTCTATAATGTACATAATATATAAGAATAGGCAATAACATTCAATAACAGAATATTAATAATCAGAATCACTGTCTAAATACCATATTGTTATGACCGCATATACTACCACTGATACAGAGCTGTACTGCTAGACCTAGTTTCGGTAATTTATATACAAGTAACCTGTTGGGAATAATCCTTAAAGCATGTTAGGTATTTATCATTAATCAATTTATATCTCATTAATAATAATAATACAGACATGCATGGACAGACAGGCAGAAAGATAAATAGATAGATAGATAGATACATAGATAGATAATTTGATTATATCTAGTAATTCGATCTTCATTCTACCACACACTTGCAAGTTGGACAATGGTCCTTTAACATGCTTATGAACCCATCTGTCTTGTAGTATAACCTTCTTCCATGGCTAATATCAGCAATCTTGAAGATCTCAGCCAATGCTATTGCGCATTCAAGGCAAAGTGCCGCGCTGCGCCAATGAGCATCCATCTCCTCATGCAGATGCTGCAAACAGTGCAGCACTGAAGCAGAAAGCACCTCTAGTGGCCATCTAAGTGACTGCACCTAGAGATGTTACTAGGTAGCAATGTAAACTTTGCCTTTTCTCTGAAAATGCAGTATTTTCATTGCTAATCCTGCTGGGACAGTCTATAGACACCAGAACTACTACATTAACCCCTTAAGGACCAAACTTCTGGAATAAAAGGGAATCATGACATGTCACACACGTCATGTGTCCTTAAGGGGTTAAAGGGACACTATAGGCGCCCACACCACTACATCTCATTGAAGTGGTCTGGACACAGTATCCCTGTTCCCAAGACCCTTCAATGTAAAACATTGCGATTTTAGAGAAACATCAATGTTTACATTGCAGATTTAAGACTATCTCTTTTGGCTGCTTACCAGACAGCTACTAGAGGTGCTTCCTGCAGTTTCATGGAGTGTGACTTCATGGAACGTGGCTGCATATCCAGCGTGTTGAAAAACCCCATAGGAAAGCATTGAGTTAATGCTTTCCTATGGGGAAGACCTAATGCTCATGCAGCGATTGTCACGCATTAGGTTCCCCCCATCGGCTGACGGTAGAGAAGGAGGAGCCTGATCCAGTGTCGGGGGACATTGGCGCTGGAACAGGTAAAAGTTATTAACCCTTTATGTGTCGGGGGAGTGTCGGGGGACATTGGCGCTGGAACAGGTAAAAGTTATTAACCCTTTATTTGCTGCCTCTGGGAGAATAAGATGGGAGAACAGGGACATTATAGTGTTAGCAAAACATAATTGTATTCCTAACACTATAGTGTTACTTTAAAGGGACACTATAGTCACCTGAACAACTTTAGCTTAATGAAGCAGTTTTGGTGTATAGAACATGCCCCTGCAGCCTCACTGCTCAATCCTCTGCCATTTAGGAGTTAAATGCCTTTGTTTATGAACCCTAGTCACACCTCCCTGCATGTGACTTGCACAGCCTTCCATAAACACTTCCTGTAAAGAGAGCCCTATTTAGGCTTTCTTTATTGCAAGTTCTGTTTAATTAAGATTTTCTTATCCCCTGCTATGTTAATAGCTTGCTAGACCCTGCAAGAGCCTCCTGTATGTGATTAAAGTTCAATTTAGAGATTGAGATACAATTATTTAAGGTAAATTACATCTGTTTGAAAGTGAAACCAGTTTTTTTTTCATGCAGGCTCTGTCAATCATAGCCAGGGGAGGTGTGGCTAGGGCTGCATAAAGAGAAACAAAGTGATTTAACTCCTAAAAGACAGTGAATTGAGCAGTGAAATTGCAGGGGAATGATCTATACACTATATTTAGCTAAAGTCATTTAGGTGACTATAGTGTTCCTTTAAGTTGTGGTTGTTCTGGTGACTATAGTGTCCATTTTAGCATGTAGTTATTTATATTTCATAGTTGCTATTACCAATATAATTTACAGTTGCTATTTGTTTAATTTAAAAGTGCACTTTGGGGATTATGTATTAAAACAAACTATATTTTGTATCCTTTTATTCTCAAACTGACTGATCTCACATAAATACATTTATATCTGTGGTAACAATTTCAATAACTTTACTAGCACGGCCTAAAGACCGAAAGAAAGTTGTTGTTTTTTTTTTACGTGCAGACATTAAAGACAGATTTTCAGTGTAGCCACCTGAGAGTCACACAAACAAGTGACAAAGGAAGGGATGGGCCAAGCATATTGACAACAACAAGCTATGTGGAACTATTAACATGAGAGTAGGGTCCAATATTTACAGCAAACAAAGGCATTAACATACTTGTCTCTCTCAGACACAGTGCTTTGAACCAACAAGTATTATTTAACTATCACTTAGGAGTTGCTTGTCCTATTGTTGAGACTGTAATCAGGATATTTTGTTCCAGCTGCATACATAGGGAGCCTAGCTCAGACATTTTGTTTATTTACCCTGTGGAATGTATATGATAATTGTAGTCTTTACCAACAAAGCTAAGTTATGGTGCTAACCCGAATGAACTCTAACAGACATGTGATTTGTTTTCAGGTGCCTAATCTCTACAATCAGCTCTGGAACAAACTCGCTCTGTCCTGAGACAGGGAGATTCAGATTTGAAAGAACTGATAGTAGAATATTACTCTGTTTAAATATTTATATAGAATCAAATAGAAAACTCTCACAGTACTATGCTTTGCATGGCTCCTTGATATGTCCCTGGCTGAATGTTTAGTGTCTCTATGCAGCTGGAATGTCATTTTCAATATTTTTGCTCACACGTATATCATGTTTTCAGGCTGATGGTCAATGCGTGAAGAATGCTGCCCTGTGATATGCTAAATTATTTAGATACAGAAGGAACTCTTTTAAATTATCATGATGCTTTTCTTTTTTTTTTTTTGTTTCCTTGGAAACTTCTTAGGTGATCTGTTATTCTGTAATGCTTTGTGAAGATAATGTGTTAAAATTAATTTAAAAAAAAATAAATAAAAAAAATAAATAAAAAAGATGACTAATTTGAAAGTTTCGTTATTTGAGGTATTCTTTGCAGCTTCTGCAATGAGGTCTCATCAAACCAGGAAGTTACTAATCCAATCATAAAGTTTATGAAACATAATTTAAAAAAAATGTAAATTGACAGATGTCTAATATAGGCATATAATGCATATTTTCTTTATGAAACGTGCGAAAAGGTAAAATTTTTGCCAGATGTAAGTTTACCTTAAGCAGTCTTCCTTAACTTTGGCCAGAATCCATCAAGAAGTCTTCAAGCTGTGTCCATAGTCCCTGTAGTTTCTGAGGAAATAGTGTCAGTTACAAAAATCAATGTAATATGAGTGCCATGTTTATTTTATAACACTTGATCCTCCCAATTAGAAACACGATGGAAAAGAGAAAGAACAGAAAAAAAGATATTAAAATGTGTAATTAAATACTGTGCCTTGCTGGGACCTTTTAAAGAATGGAATGGTATTCCAGCAAAATTGAAAACTATTTTATTATAGGAAAGTGTCTGCGAGGAAAGGTAAGCATCAATCTGGAATCAAGAAACAACTGTATGGCAATTTCAAGTCTAATTATTGTTTGTTTGCCAATATTAAAAGCAATTGAGAAGCCAAGCATGACACTGGGGTGTGAACTCAACATGTTTTGCACACACAGCAATCTTTGTTGGTGATTGGGTGAGAGTGTCAGAATGAACTATGATGGCTAAGGAAGAGTGTAACCCCTGCCTTAGCCATACCTTCAATGCAGGCTGGGACAATGGTTGGATGGTGTCATGAGACTCTACGCACTATGATCAATTCAATGAGATGAAACGCCAATAGTGCCTAGAATATACATTTGATATTTCTGAATAAATCCAGATAATGCTTCTATTCATACTTCACTAGACCTTTAGGAATCTGCTTTTTTTTAACCCCTTAAGGACCACGGACATACCTAGTATGTCCATGGCAAATATGAGCGCTGGAAGCGATCGTGATGGCTTTCAGCCCCTCTGAGGGTATTGCAGCGATGCCTCGATGTCGATGTATCCTGCAATACCTCTCCTGACTGCCGGGCCACTGAGTGATCGCTCCCCATGATGGCATAGCATTTGTAAAAGAAGACAACCCAAGGTATTGCAAATGGGGTATGTTCCGTTGTTTTTATTAGCTACTTAGTCATAAACACTGGCCAAAGTTATCGTTCATAATTGTTTTTTGCATTTTTAACATACAAACAAATATAAATGCTAACTTTGGCCAGTGTCTGTGACTAAGTGGCTACTAAAAAAGACTGGACATACCCCATATTGAATACCCTGGGTTGTCCACTTTTAAAAAATATGTACATGCGAGGTGTGATTCGGAGATTTAGGGACGATAACAGTGTTACAATGTCACTATTGATACATTTAAAAAATATATATTATAAAACAGCAATGTCCTTCTTGTACTTATAGCTCTATAACTTGCAAAAAAAAATCTAAGAATATGTTAATATTAAAATTTTGGGGGTCAAAGTTAGAAAAAGTGTTCTTTTAAAATTTTTCATCATATTTTATAATTTTTTTCAAAAGTATATGATATGATGAAAATAATGGTATCTAGAAAGACCATTCAATGGCAAGGAAAACTGTGCATAATATGTGTGGGTAGAGAAAATGAGTAAGAGGAAAATTACAGCTAAACACAAGAACCGCAGAAATGTAAAAACAGCCCTGGTCCTTAACGGTAAAAAAAATTGAAAAACGGTCTGGTCACTAAGGGGTTAACTTAGATTACATCATCTGGGAATCGTTTATTAGTAAGGATTGTTTTTTTTAAATTTTAGGTTTTTGCACTTTCCAAATTATGGGTACAGAAAAGAAAAGGTGAGAGGGTGTAAATGATAAAATAAATCACCGTTAATGCATTCAAAGGTATTTAATTACATAATATATCATGCATGGGCCACATAGGATATCTAACTACATTCCCAAGAGTCAAACACGGCTCCCAGCAACATTTAAAGAGCTCCCGGGTATTGACATGCTGTATGGTGGCGTAACATTTTGGGCATTCGTTTTTAGGTTCTGACAAGTTTATATTGGAGGTGAGGTTTGTATGTAGAAGTATGTGATGCTGTTATAGGCCAAAAAATGTATCGCATGTGATGCACTTTCTAAATTAAGGCCGATAGTTGATCCAGCATGTTATGGTACCTTACCATCTTAATGATGTCTCTGAGTCAAAGGAACACCTTTCAAAACTTGTCAAACTAAACTCTCTCAATTAAACAATATCTGATAAAATCAAATGCTCAATGACTCAACAATCCCTAACGTTGTTATAACCCCTAAAGCTTTGATTGCTAATTACCCTACTAATTTGATAAAAAGTTAAATCATAATACAGTTGATAGCATCATAAAAATAAATTTAGAAAATATATTTAAATCCAAGTGCTTGTTAATACATCATATAACAAATATCACTGAGGTAGCACCCGCGGATGAAGATCAGTGCAAATTGTTTGGTTTGTCAATTTTTTTTTTTCACTGTTGTCGGTTCACCATATCTCATTGCTTAGTGTTACAATAGCCAATAGGCTGGATTTTTCCGAAGCAACATATATTTTGCTATAATAACAACCAAATATTTTATCTAGTGCCTTGATCGGGTTGTGATCCCCAACTGGTGTGCTTGTTTTATGTTTTTGTTGTTATGTTTGTACCACATGAAAAATCTTCAATACAAAATGGATATAAGGGAGAGTAAAGAGATAGAAATGCAAGTAATAGTATTTATCAATGCATGTCTAATGGAAATATGAGAAAAGGCATTAAGTGACAAAAAATGAATCATGAGTTTTGTTCATGAAAAAAATACAAACAGGAATCAAAGGAAAACCGAATCATATTTCATGAATAACATATGAAATAAAAATGTATAGAAATATAGTATAAAGCAGTACGCAGTGCCAAGACTGCCACCACAACCACTTACACATTTATAGGGCTCCCAGTGCCCGGACTGCCACCAAAACCACTTGCACATCATTAGGGCTCCCAGTGCCCGGACTGCCATCACATCCACTTACACATCTATAGGGCTCTCGCCTCCCAGTCCCGGACTGCCACCACAACCACTTACACATCTATAGGGCTTCCAGTGCCCGGACTGCCACCACATCCACTAACACATCTATAGGGCTCCCAGTGCCCGGACTGCCACCACATCTACTTACACATCTATAGGGCTCTCGCCTCCCAGTGCCCGGACTGCCACCACAACCACTTACACATCTATAGGGCTTCCAGTGCCAGGATTGCCACTACAACCACTTGTACATCTGTAGGGCTCCCAGTGCCCGGACTGCCACCACATCCACTCACACATCTATAGGGCTTCCGCCTCCCAGTGCCAGGACTGCCACCACAACCACTTACACATCTATAGGGCTCCCGCCTCCTAGTGCCACGACTGCCACCACAAGTTCAGAAGTGCCAAAGTTCCGAAGTGCCGAACCGAATGCCATTGGTCCAAATTGCCGAAGCAGACTAATTTTTTACGAATTTGGAACCGGACAGTTTAGACATATACCGATTGAAAAAGCCAGCATTCCAGGCGAAACGCGTCTCGGGAGACAGGAAGAAGATAACCTTTATTTTATTTGCCTATGTTTTACCTGCATATTGTTTTAACAATTTTTGGACGGTAATAAAAGGTATTTTATTTTACTATACAATACTTCCGTCCTGTTTTTCCATCATCTGATCCAGGTTCCAGTCAGGGGAGTATCCCCCCCAAAGTGACACTAGTCTTTTAAACTTGGAGCCAGTTGTTAAAAAGCTCTATTCAAGAACACAACCTAACGCAGAACCCTGGTGTAAAGCGTGGGACACCTGGAAACAATGCATATTCTATATCAAACCTTTGTGAAATAGAGGGCAAACTAAGCCGACCTCAGCCCTTTCCCCACCCCGCTTACCCTTCATAACACCCCACAAGCACCCTCCTAACGATAACAAGTCCCACCTGAAGCCTGGCAAGCTACACATAGGACAACTGCTCATGCCCTACTATCCACTAGGCAGAGTACAACCCACCTAGCACCATTGACAAACAACACCCACACTACATATCTTCACCAGAAGTATTATGGTATAAGCGCAATAGGGACGAATAATGTGCTTTATGTTGGGGGATGTATGATGAATAAACCTATTTGCTTTCTCCCAGTAACCATCCCTTCTTTTCTGTACCCATACAAAACTTGAAAAAATCTATAAAAATTGTTAAATTAAAATAAAAAAAAGCTCTATTCAAGGTGAGCACCTTATCTTTGTCACATACTGTCTGACATACTCAAAAACTACTACACCTAGAAGGCACCTTGGATTTGATTATTGTCTAATGTACATGGATCAAATTGGGAGCTCCTGTTAAGAATATCCTTCGAAGAAAGGTTGTTGCTTGCCACCTAAAAGGTACAAGAGGCTACAGAATTTAGAGCCTATACCCTGAAAAGGCTCTATACTGTAGTGGTACTTACCCTCTCCAGGGGCCAGCCAGGGTCCTCTGTTCTCGACGCGCGCGGTCCTGCTTCTGCACGAGCCGCACGCGGCTCATCCGACGGCAAAATCAGGAAGGCGAGCAGTGACCGCGAGAAGCGTGTCTCGTGCGCGCTCTTAAAGGGACAGTGGGAGACGAAATTTGAAACGGTCTCCCATTGGCCCCTGTCATGCCACATTCCCCATACACTCACGTTTTGGGGGCGTGGATATGACAGGGGCCAATCAAAGTGAACTCTAGGGTATTTATACTCTGTTCCTTAGTACCTTGCCCTATCGTGGTTTCTGTTCAGTTCCCTTTAGTGCTTGTATCGTTCAGTTGGTTTTTTGGTGCTTGACCTTGGCTTTGTTCCTGTCTCCGCTTTCTCTTTATCCTTGCTTGTCTAGTCCACCGGTTTGCTCTCCTGTGTACCAGTCCTTGGCTTGTTCTACTTTACGCTGTCTCTCTGTTCCTTTGACCTTGGCTTGTTCTGGACTTTGTCTTTTCTTGTACTCGTCTAAGTCCGGCCATTCTAAGGTCCGGTAAGACGTATCTTGTTTTCTTGCCTCTAGACTATCTGGACTATTCTTGCATGTTGGGGTATATTACCGTGACATATACATTGTGAGTCTATTTTCACTCACTATATGTGTGGTTAAATATGCACTTACGTACTGCACCATACTTTTTTTCCTCTCTTTGTATTCTATGAATCCATAATTGTAACATCTGTGAGGGTAAGTCCCTACATTTATTTTAAAGCTCTGCACTTGCAATTTATATGTTAGGGGTTTATCACTTAACCCCTTAAGGACACATGACATGTGTGACATGTCATGATTCCCTTTTATTCCAGAAGTGTGTTCCTTAAGGGGTTAAACTAAGGTGCACATTGGATGTACATTCTAAGGTTGGTGGGTTATTTGGAGTACCCACAGTGTTTTTCAGCTGCTATAAATGAAATAAAATCACTGTAACAATAATAAGCGCCACAAATTTTCAAATTTTTTTACTTACCCGAATTTCCGAACCAAACCGATTTTTTTGCCCATGCACATCCCTACTGTGCAGATCCAGACCGGTCAGAGTGCCCATCAGCCAATGATATCTGCTGTCCACCACCGAAGGTGCATTCAATGGGGACATGAGTTTCAGAACTGGATCACGTTACCTGGTCTGATGAATCATGTTTTCTTTAAGATCAGGTGGATGAACGGGTGCATGTGCATCATTTACTTGGGGAAGAGGTGGCAGCAGCGGATGCACTATGGGAAGAAGACAGACCGGCAAAGGAAGTGTTATGCTGTGGGTAATGTTCTACTGGGAATTCTTCTGTCCTGGCATTCATATGGATGTTACCTTGACATGTACCACCTACATAGAGATTGTTGCCGCATAACCTCAAATTCCCCAGATATCAATGATTGAGAATCTGTGGGATGTGCTGCAACAACAAATCCGATGCATGGAGTCCCGCCTCGCAACTTGCAGGACTTAAAGGATCTGCTGCTAATATCATGGTGCCAGATACCACAGGACACATTCAGAGGTTTTGCAGAGTCTATGCTTTAGTGTATCAGAGCTGTTTTGGCACAATATTAGACAGGTGTCTAATGTTGTGGCTGATTAGTGTATTACAGCAAGATGAAGGTCAATAAGAAACTTCCTAAAACAATTCAAAATAAAAATATTTATTTTAACCTAATGTTTTTTTATGTAAATATGAGTACTTGTAACAGACATAGATAAGAGCAAGCAAATTGTGTGCATCCATATAATTCATTATTCTGTCTAAAACAGATGATTTAATCCATAGCCTTTGCATAGCATTCAGACACTGGAATTTCATTGACTCTTATGTAATCAAAAAATAATGATAGACTTTCTACCTTAGTCTATAAGAGAATTCATTTCATGAATTGGAGGTGTTTTTTGAGAAAAAAAATGTATCCTCTCCTTTTTACACTGTGCCTCACAGTATTTGGTTATTGTCAGTGGCAAAAGCTAATAATTAAATGGTTTCTGAGAAGCAAGTAGATGATCCTTTTCTGTGAATAAAAGTTAAGTGCGAAGAGATGTCCACTTCTTCCAGTGTCTACTGCAACATCTACCAGTTAATCTTACACTATAAAGCTAATCATCAAGTTGACGATATTGACACTCTAGCTTTGTAATACGTGACCTCGACCTATAATGCAGCTAATGACATTTATCACATTTTAAAGTTACAGGAATGCTGGCTTTTGAATACATTTCATAAGTCACATTTTTTGTTTAAATTCTCTTTGCTCTTTATTTAACCCCTTAAGGGCACACGTTGGAAATTTTCCACCATGCTGGCCTTTTATTTCTAAAGCTGTGTCCATAAAGCTATAGAGACCTACAGCTGTTCTGGTCTCTATAGCCTGTGCCTGCAGGCATTATAATGTAAACAGAGTGAAGGCATTACTGCCTAGGGACACCTCCAGTGATATTGACGTTCAGCGTCTCCATACTCTGCATCAAGTTTGATGATCTCAGCCATGAATGGGGGAAGGGGCGGGGCCAGTGACCGGACACGCACGGCGCTTGAAAAGGTGAGTAAATTACCTTTTAAATCAGAGCTAAGAGGGGGCTGCTGGCCTTAACAGATATTTAGACCTGTAGTGTAAGGAATACACGTTTGTATTCCTGACACTATAGTGTTCCTTTTAGGCATTATTGAGCATTTTATGGTTTTTTTTTTTTGTCCTTATATCTCCAGAAACTTACTAGAACTGATAATTAATATTCCAACTTGCTAATGTATGCAGCAGCACATTGTGTATTTGAAGACATTGCCAAAACTCCAGAGTTATGTCAAAACCCCAGTAAAAGAGTTCCAAGGAAAATGTTGTTCTCAGACACACACAGAATAAAGAGGACTAATCATGGTTCTATTACAAATGTTTATTTTAATTATCCCCAACCAAGAGAAAAATCCTTGTAATATTTAAAGGCAAAATTGTCATCGGATCCCAATAATTATTCCAAAAGAAAAAATAATTTTCATATGTAATGTTCTACAAAGATGTATGGCCTATATTTATCTGTACACCTCTACACCTGTACACCTCTATGAAAGCATAGAGGTCAATGACTTTGATATAATCGAATGTTTTACATTGTCAGTATTCATACTTCAAAACCACAGTGACTGTTGCCATCAAGTCTTGCTGCAGGTCTTTTGCAGTCACACAACCTGCCCTCACAGAAATCTAGTTGCAACCATTGATCCTTCTTTTTCTGCTCCAACTAGATAGTGTAACCACTGTTCCTTCAACTTTGTACTTTGGAACTATGCTTTCAACAGTGTCTCTTGGAACATTCAATGCCTTCGCTTTCTTTTTTTTATTCTGTTCCTTGTTTGTGAAGGTCAATGATCTCTTCTCTTAACTTTGTGGACCATTTTTATGAAATTTTTCTAACATGCAGTCAAACATGACACTCAACAAATCCCTAGCCAGTTCAGGTACTTCAGGTGTTCCAGCTTAAAGGGACACTCCAGGCACCCAGACCACTTCTGCTCATTGGAGTGGTCCGGGTGCCAACTCCCACTACTCCTAACCCTGCAAGTGTAATTATTGCAGTTTTTTATAAACTGCAATAATTACCTTATTATTATTATTATTATTTTATTATTTATATAGCGCCAACAAATTCCGTAGCGCTGTACAATGGGTGGACTAACAGACACATAATTGAGATCAGACCACTGGACGTACAGGGACAGAGGGGGTTGAGGGCCCTGCTCAATGAGCTTACATGCTAGAGGGAGTGGGGTATAGTGACACAAACGGGTTAAAGTAGGGGAATTAAATAGTTTGTTAGAGAAGGGTTTATTGAGTGCTTGGTAGGTCATTTTTGACAGTTGCAGGAAAGGAGTCATGGGGTGGGGGATGAGAAGCCTGCTGACAGTTTAATTGATACGCTTTAACGAAGAAGTGAGTTTTCAAAGATTTTTTGAAGGAGTGGAGGCTGGGTGAAAGTCTGATTGAGGAGGGAAGGGAGTTCCACAGAATAGGTGCAGCCCTAGAGAAGTCTTGAAGGCGAGCGTCAGAGGTGGGGATCCGGGCAGAGGATAGGCGTAGGTCTTGGGATGAGCGCAGGGGTCTTGACGGGACATACTTGTGTATGAGGGAGGATAGGTATGTTGGAGCAGCATTATGTAGGGATTTGTAAGCAAGTGCCAGAATTTTGAATTGGGCCCTATATCTAACTGGAAGCCAATGCATGGACTGACAGAGCGTGGAGGCGTGGGAGGTGCGACCGGACAGGAAAATAAGCCTCGCAGCCGCGTTCATTACAGATTGCAGCGGTGCAAGCTGGGAACATGTAAGACCAGTCAGAAGGGGATTGCAGTAGTCGAGGCGAGAGAGAACAACAGCATGAACCAATATCTTAGCCGCGCCCGGCGTTAGATATGGGCGGATGCGCGCTATGTTCTTGAGTTGGAAGCGACAGGATTTGACTATCGATTGGACATGGGGAGTAAAAGAGAGGTCAGAATCGAAAAGAACCCCTAGGCAGCGAGCCTGCGAGGTAGAGGTGATAGTAGCGCCGTTGACTTGGATGGAGACAACAGGAGTAGCAGCACTTGAGGGAGGAAAAACTAGAAGTTCTGTTTTGGACAGGTTGAGCTTAAGGAAGTGAGCAGCCATCCAGTTGGAAATAGCAGAGAGGCAGTCAGAAACACGAGTCAAGGTGGGCAGAGAGAGATCAGGGGAGGACAGGTAGATTTGCGTGTCATCTGCATATAAATGATATTGGAAACCAAAGGAGCTGATGAGTTTACCAAGGGAGGCAGTATAGATAGAGAACAATAGGGGGCCGAGGACAGATCCTTGGGGGACGCCGACAGAGAGGGGTTGGTGAGAAGAGGCAGAACCAGAGAAAGAAACACTGAAAGAGCGCTGGGAGAGGTAGGAGGAGCACCAGGAGAGAGCAGTATCCCGTAGACCAAAGTTACGAAGAATGTGAAGAAGCTGTTGATGATCAACAGTGTCAAATGCGGCAGAAAGATCAAGGAGGATTAGGATAGAGTATTGGCCGTGAGATTTAGCAGCAATTAAGTCGTTGGATACTTTGGTCACAGCAGTTTCGACAGAGTGACCAGCGCAGAATCCAGACTGAAGGGGGTCAAGCAGAGAGTTGGATTCGAGAAAGTCTGTCAATCTGGCGTACACAACTCTCTCGAGGATCTTGGAGGCAAATGGGAGTAGCGAGATAGGGCGGTAGTTGGATGGGGAGTTGGGATCAAGGTTGGGCTTTTTCAGAATCGGGGTTACGGTTGCATGTTTTAAGGGTGAGGGAAATGTGCCAGAGGAAAGGGAGAGATTGAAAATGCTAGCGAGAGGAAGAGCAAGAGAGGGAGACAAAGTGCGGATGAGATGCGAGGGAATAGAATAGGGAGAGCAGGTTGTGGGGCGGGAGGACAGGAGTAGTGCAGAAACCTCTTGTGCTGTAGCAGGTGCAAATGTGCATAGGATGGCAGGGGGAGTGGGGTTGGGTGATATAATGATAGGGGAAGGAGAGAGATTAGAGATCTCTTTCCTGATTGTAGAGATCTTCTCAGTGAAATGAGATGCAAAGTTTGTGGCGGACAAGGTGGTGGAAGGAGGGGTAGTCACAGGGCGAAGAAGAGCATCAAAAGTGTGAAACAGGTGTTTGGGTTGATGGGACAGTGTGCTTATGAGGGTTTTGAAGTAGTTTACTTTTGCAGAGGAAAGAGCCATGCTGTAGGAGCGCAGCATAAATTTATAGTGGACAAAGTCAGATGCAGAGTGAGACTTAATCCAGCAGCGTTCAGCAGTTCTGGAACATTTTTGGAGGTAACGGGTCAGCTTGGTGTGCCAGGGTTGTAGTTGGGGGCGCTTGCTGCGTTTAACTGTAGGAGGTGCCATGATGTCAAGTTGAGAGGAGAGAGTGGAGTTGTAGAGTGAGGTTGCAGAGTTAGGGCAGTTGAGATTTGAGATGGGTAACAGGAGTGTTTGGAGTGTGGTGGAGAAGTGCTGGAGATCGAGGGAGTTGAGGTTTCTGCGAGGTTGGAGAGTTGATGGTGTTGAAATTTTGGTATGAGGTATGCAGATGTTAAATGTTAGCAGATGGTGGTCAGACAAAGGAAATGGATCAGTGGAGAGATCAGAGGTGGTACAGAGATTGGTGAAGATGAGGTCAAGAGTGTTTCCTGCAGTGTGAGTTGCGGAGGAGGAAATCTGTGTGAGTCCAAAGGGGGAGGTTACAGAGAGCAGACGGGAGGCATCAGGGCAGTTGAGCTTGTTGATAGGGATATTGAAGTCCCCAAGTATGAGAGAGGGAGTGCTAGAGGAAAGAAAATGGAGTAACCAGGAGGAAAAGTGTTCAATAAATAGTTTAGGGTGACCGGGGGGGCGATAGATGATGGCAATTCTTAAAGGAGTGCAGGGTTAACTCCACCTCTAGTGGCTGTCTACTAGACAGCCACTAGAGGGAACTTCCTGCTTCATAGCACAGTGTGAGGACCTCCAGCGTCGCTCAAATCCCCATAGGAAAGCATTGAAATTAGTTTTCAATGCTTTCCTATGGGGAGCGCTAATGCGCATGTGTGGCATTGCCGCGCATGCGCATTAGGTCTCCTCGGCCAGTGGGTGGGATCAGTCTCGCTCACCGGCCGACGGAAGCACAGGGAGGAGCGTCGCGGAGGAGGAGACATCGGCGAGGGACATCGCCGCTGCCTCAGGTAAGTGACTGAAGGGGTTTTCTCACCTTCAGTACCTGGGGATTGGTGGGTGGGAGGGAGAGGGACCCTCCAGTGCCAGGAAAACCGATTGTTTTCCTGGCACTGGAGTTTCCCTTTAAGCACACCTGGTGCAACTAATGAAGCCCTTGAATAGTTGCAACAAGTGTGCTTGAGACAACACCTGTTTTGCATATTTGTGCTGTTGTGAGGGACTCTATTCATGGGGGTATAATGATTTTGAGACTGGAGGAGTCATCATATGTTGCATTTCCGTTGGGAAACAACTTGAAACATTTGTTGTGTTGAGCTATGTCAATTGCTTTTGTTTGATTTGTTCATTGCAAACATTTGAAAGTCTGTATTTTTTTTTACAATAAGCCTGATAAGGGGGGGGGGGGGGGGGTTGATTACATCTGTATGTGTTTTCACAAACTGAGATGGAAGTCTCAAGGGTCCCTCATCTGTCCTGTCTGACTGCTGGTCCCCAACCCTTTCAGACAGCTCTGTGTAATGCCTTAGCCTTGCAATATTGTAACCTCTTGGTGTGACATCCCTAACCCCCAATTTGGGCAGCAGTTATGGTGCCCCTTCCCGATTGTGACTATGGGGAATCATTTTCTCCACTTTAAATCCATATTCTTACCTTTCCTCAAGTCCCTAAAAAAAATGAAGAAATTAGAAAACAGTCTCACAACAGACTAGTTAATGGAAGGACATTTACAGCTAGTAACACATTTACAATAATTACAAATTGATTTATTTAGATGGTTTGCTGTCATTTTGCCATAGTAGCCATCATTACTCTGTTTACTCCAATGTACAATTTACTGAGCAGTCCGAGATGCCCTAACTCAGATTTTTAAGGATAGAGTTTGGAACAATTAATGATTTTGGATGTCTGTAGTATTTTATATAATGCTGGTTTACAAATTCTCAATGTGCCGTAAGCAGGCTGAGCATAATATGAGTTATACCAACTAATAGCTGCTGGGTCATGGTTTAATCATTGCAATACTAGTAGATGATGAGCACGAAAGGTAATAAATTAGGCATGTGTATACACATGCATTCTATAAAATATTATGTGTTATAATTTGACAGTTCTAAAACCTTTTGTATCTTCCTGTCATTTCCATTTCATCAAATACATTATAGATAACAGCTCGTGTCCCACACACTTGCATTTCGATTCTGTCATAATTTGAAATGAATATGTTGCATAATACATAAAGCTTGAATGAAATGTTGTTTCCATTATTTTTGTTTTATATTGTTGTAAATAAGATCTGTTGTGACTTGAAAATGATTCAGATGCAGTAAAGCACCCGTTTAGAAAGCTGACTGCATATGCATAAATAACTATCATTTTAATAGTCGAGTAACAAATCCCACCATTTTAACTGAAGTATTGTACACTGAACATAAATAGGAATCTATAGTGATTCCAATTCCCCCTTGAACTATGCCTCGGGTTTTGGAACTTTAAGTATTGCAGTGCTACTTTTGACCACTAGGTGGCATTTGTATACATTACCCTTCAATGGGCATATGCATGACGGGATGCATGAATGTGTTTATTTCTCACATATATAGCACAAAATAGTTTGATGCATTGATGATATCTCAATAATGTAAAGTGTTGCCATTGTTACTATATTATGTACTTATGTATGTGTTTGTATTGCTACAATTGCATTATTACTTTGTTATTACTTTGTAACATTATGCATTTGTAATCCACCATCCATATAATTGATGCATGTGTTTTGTATATTTCTATATTTGGCTTTAATACACCATTTTTAGTGGTTTTGCAAAGGTTTGTATCTGGAGATTATAGAAACCTATGTCGAGGAGTTATATGATGAAAGCAAAATGCATACAGTGGATATTCAACTACAACTCCTTGGTCATACAGACAGCAACTAACACGTTTGGCATGTATTGCCATGTGCTTAATATACTTCATTTTAAATGAATTGCAGTGAATCCGAATTTTGGGCAATTGGCTACTTGTTTGAATTCCATAACTACAAAGCACCATATGAACATATCACAAAGTAAACGGAATGGACAAAGGACAAACAATTTTGTTTGTTTTGTGATATGGGTTCTGTCCGTGGCAATACGTTGAAAACCAAATTGCAAATTTTAGAGTAAATTAGTCTAGTAGAAAATATTTTACATCCTGTCTAGTTTTTTTTGCCAAGTTTGCTGTTATGATCATTATTTCCCAAGTCAACATTCTTTTCATAATAGGTTACTGTTTGGTGATTAGACCCACTGGTATATACATATATATTACATCGTGGTGCAAAATGATACCTCCCATGTACTGGCTAGCAAATTCTCACCCGACGTAAGTACAGGAAAAACAGGCATGGCTTCTTTGGATAAACAGCTGCTTAGTTTCTGGAGAGTTGTGACCTTGTCAATATAACTCTTTCTGCAGTTCAGCCCGTCAAGTGTACGTGGTGTTGACAGAAGGTCGCTGTCTCTCTGCGGTGTAGTGCAAAGATTTTAGTAATGTTTACTAGTGTGACAGTTGCAGACAACTGCTATCCTTTTAAACTGCACAAGTAACATTGTTTTACATATATGTTGAGAGGCTGTTGAAATGTCTGTTCATTAATAGTACCAAGGTGTGGCCGGCTTTGAAGTGTGCAATCCTAATAAAATCAGCCATTAAAGCAATGTTTGGAATCAGCTTGTTATTTTAATGTCTTTAACATTGATATAGCGATAATAATAACAATAATAACATGACATAGAGGTTTCTTTTAAGTTAAAAATCGAGTGGAGCGCAAAATTGTACAATTATCCAAAAATTCACCTTCTTGTGAACTCATAACGTCTCTCATTTTTGTCAATATAAACACTGAAGACTTAAAGGAAATGAAATCAATTAAATGAATTTGAGTGGAAATGTATCTACTGTAAACAACTGTGTAAGTTTGATTTAGGTAAATTGGGCAATTTGGAGGAAAAATCTGAAATGTTCAAATCCCAGCAGGGTCAACTTCATCCTTCCGAGGTCGATAAAATGAGTACCATCAATTGGGTAATAATAACATCTATTACTATTCAGCTGCCGATTTGGTTAATTCCAAGAGAGCGTGCGCTGAAAACCGCTTTGAGTCCCACTGAGAGAAAGGCGCTACATAAATACTAGTTATTACTATTATTATTATTTCAATATTTCTGAAAGACGTTCAACTTCCATCACCCAATTCAGTGCAGTACAAAACGTGAAGAAAATATAAAAACAATTGATGTCGTCAATAACCCCCTACAACCAGATGCAAGGGTTGAATATCTCTGCATAGTCATGAGCATAATCCTAAATTAGGGCTGGAACTCTAGGGGCCTACTAGCTTCTGCCCCATATTAGTTTAATTGATATTGGTGCCCAGTAGACCAACTAATGACCTGGGGAAACCAGTTGCTCACATTAATATCATACCTGACATCTAGCAAATCCCAAGGAAAATGACTGAAGATTTTTTTTCATAAAATTTCCTGACTTTAAGGATCTGCTATCATATACTTTGAAGTACCTTTAGATTTGAGTGTGTTTTCATTTTTAAATAGTATTGTTGAATATAAGGATATTCTGGGTTTTGTTAGGTTTAAAAGGGAAACACTATTTATTTTACTTATATACGTATAGAGGTGTTGGTGGGAGGGGGAAATAGGGACTTAGTCTTATTGATCAATGACTGATTTACTGCGCTTTCCTCCTGGCTGATATATTGGAGTTACACCCCCGGCAGCCAAGGGGTATAATTCAATATGTGCTGCATTTAATAGTAATGTGCTGCACACAGAGACTAAAGGAACCATGACTGCATCAAATTGCTAAAGTGCTCATGGTGTTTAGAGAAACCCTAGAGCACCTAAACCAAAGTACTTGCGATATAGGAATATGATCCTCCATGGTATTATCCTGACTAGTATTCAGAGAAACTGCTATGTTTATCAATTAGTTAAGCCTTCCCCTTTTTCCTCTAGTGGCTGTCTCACTGACAGCCGCTAGAGGCGCTTGCGTGATTCTCACTGGGAAAATCACAGTGAGAGCACGCAAGCGTCCATAGGAAAGCATTATGAATGCTTTCCCATGCGACCGGCTGAATGCGCGCGCAGCTCTTGCTGCGCGTGCGCATTCAGCCGACGGGGAGGAACGGAGGCGGAGAGGAGGAGGAGAGCTCCCCGCCCAGCGCTGGAAAAAGGTAAGTTTTAACCCTGTTCCCCTTTCCAGAGCCGGGTGGGAGGGGGTCCCTGAGGGTGGGGGCACCCTCAGGGCACTCTAGTGCCAGGAAAACGAGTATGCTTTCCTGGCACTAGAGTGGTCCTTTAATGTTATGTCCATGTGCACCATCCAGTCACAGTATACTGTAAGCAGCTTCTCTCAAACCTGGTAAAGGATAAAGAAGAATGGCTACAGAGTGCCTGGACTGGAGGGAGGGAGGACTTCTGTTCACCCCCATCCCATCTGGATCAAAGGAAGACCCCAACATCCCAGTTGGTACACTACTACCATCCTGCTGGCATGTTTGTTTGTTTATTTTTTATTTATTTATTTTTTTTGTATCTGCTATTCTCATAACATCCTTTTTTTTTTTTTTTTTTTTTTTTCAAATCCTGATCTTTTCAATCCCACTTTAGCAACAAATCAGGTCATGTTGGTTAGACTTAAACTGTCTGTAATGTTTGTTTCTTCTTCCTGTTTGCAAATATAATGAACTGGATAGAATTGTAGCAAACCAAACATACTAAAATGTGTTCACCTACATATTTGGCCTTTTATAAATAATCTTCTATAAGTCCAGAGAAGAAACAGAGGTAAGCATGAACTAATAAGGTTCTGACAGTAAAACCATCAAAATGACCTTGTAATGTCAGTATTTTATGTTCTCCAAGTTACGACGGATGGGGTTTTCATCATAAGTGGAAATCTCTCTTTATCTGCGATTTTCTGAGTACAGATATTGACATCTGCAGTTCTCCTGTCAGACTGTGTCTCAGCTACATACCACAGACAGTGGGGAAGGAATTATCCGTAATGCTAGTGCTGGATATTAATTTTATAACAGAGCAATAAATGTATTTATTTATATAAATATCATGACTTGAAAAAAAAAAAAGCATTAGACTTAATTCATAGTAAAATGTAACTATTTTCATTCACATTGCAATATCTTCTCATAGATCGTTAATAAATGGATTGTAAAATAAGATGTATAGAACAACTCAAGAATTATCAGTTCTAAAAATGAGCATGGTTTTTATTTTATATTTTTAATTTTTTAATATTTAGATTATCAGTAATACTCAAGCAAGGCTACATGCATACATGTTATAAGCAAAGAGATAATAATTGACGTTTTAGTCACTGGTTGAGCATGATGAGATTTGTGGTCCAAGAGACATGAAGGGCTGCTGTTCCCAGGCTGCTAAACTCAGTGTTCATTTAAGTAGACGACTGGAGGCACCAAGCCTTGAATTATGTTTATTTATGGCGGCTGAGATATGTGCATGCAGAAGAATTACTTACTGATCATTTGTGCGCTATATGGCAACCATATGATGTGATCTATTTTCGAAGCAGCATGAATACATACAGATATATGATGCAGTAAGATGTTCTCCTCTATATTATTTGATTATCTAATAAAATGTCTTGCGGAACCCGCTGAATCTCCATCTTATGGAGAATCATGTTTCATTTTAGCTGTTATATATGGACACATTTCCCATCTGGGGATCTGTAAAATCACATTACATTTGTGAAAGAGACTCTGTCATAAAAACACAGTCTTGCTTTATGTGTGTCTATTAACTTCGTAGGACACTTTCCTAGCTAAACGGTCGGATCAGATATGTAGATCACCTGTTCTGTCTAAAAGGTATCTAATTGCCTCACTACACTTCCTGTTTATGAGTAACCATTAGTCATGTGACCAAAAAGGGATCTCTGATAGGTTGATAGGCACATTTGGACAAAAAAAAGGAGCTCTTCCAAGCTGAAGCTTGGCTGGTTTGCTGTGGTTCAGATAATCCTGTAATGAACAACAGTGTATGCAGGCATTACGTGCTGTGATATGCATAGTTTTAAAACTAACCATTTGAAGACAATTTGAAATAGATCAAGGGAGCTGTGCTCAAAATCTCTTTGTGGCAAAAAGCTACTGCAAGGAGTTGTTACCGGCCTCCTACCTATCTCGATTTTTGCGGGACTACACCCTAAAATAGGGACTGTCCCACGGAAATCAAGACAGGTGGGAGTCCGGGAACAACTCCTTGCAGTAGCTTTTTGTTGCAAAGAGACTTTGAGCACAGTCTCCTTCATCTATTTCGACTGCCTCAGGCTTTTGTCCCAAAAAGTGTTGTTTGAGTGCATCATTAGAGACTCTTGCACTACTCTATCGGCACTGAGACTATGCAGAGAGCTCTCTCTGGTCTGCCCTACATGAGGCCAGTCTGTGTGACTGACAAGCAGCCTGTACGCATTCACACCAGGCTCAGATGTCTATTCTCACCTCCTTTACTGGTTCCCACATTTTGGGCGGTGCCAGTGGCGCAGTTTGCATCACTGGCCTGCTCCCTTTTACTCCACCTACTGGCATCCCACTTGACAGAACGCCAGTTTTAGATGGTATGTTGTACTGTTTAAGGTGTGTAGAGTGCACTCTTAAAGCAGCTAGCAGCTTCTGTCGAGTTTAACAAGTGGCTATCATAATTCTTTTTTTTTTATTTTTTAGTTATTGGCAAGTTGTTCCTTGAGACAGACTATTAGGAAATGTTCATCATACACTGCATGCAGGCTAATGTTCCCATCCAAGTGAATATCAATTCAGAGACTGGCCAAGTGATCTCATGAATGACATCATGGTCACTGGCAGAGGATTCAAACCCTGGAACGTGTGTGTGTACGTGTACATACATGTCTTTTTACAATAGTGTATTCTTTTATTTTTATGTTTGAACAGGAAACAAAAATAGAGTTTGCTCTTCTTTTATTTGCATAAGATGCCTGACTACTCAGCATGAGCTTTTCTTCCCTCTTTCTCATTCTTAGGATAGTTGTCCCTCTTGGATTACAGTTTGGGAATCTGCATTCCCAAGCACGCAGATAATTCCTTTTAGATAGACATGAGAAATGTATCTGAGAATATAGTTTATGTTTAAAAGAAAAAAAGGCAATTCTATTTGCATGACGTGTTTGGTAGGGAAGGAGTTAATACAATTAAGCAATATTAGGAAATGTAATGAGCAAGCCAGTTATACATTGAAACAGCTTCCGTGTTTTGTTCAATAAATGCACACAATGAGCCGCATAACTATAAATGCACTTATTGTGCTATATTTACTGTAATCCTACAAAAGACATGTCAGTGTTTTCAATAGCCTGTTCTGGAGTGTCCATTAATTCTGCACTTCACGTCAGAAAGGACATACACCTCTGTATTCCATCAGAAAAAAAAAACTCAACAATGCCCACTAATGGAACAAAAGTTGCCAATGTCAGTTCATTTAAAACATATATTTATATCTCACTTCAGAGCAAGAGTTGTTTTGATATGGCTAAACCCTCCTTTATTAAGCAGAAATACAGCTACTACTAAAGCATTGGAATAAAACACATGAAATGCAATGCATTGCAAAAAAAACTAAAAAAAACATTAGCAGGGATCCTTAGAAATTCCCCAAATCTGTAGAGGACTGGTGAATATCACTCCAACAAAAACAGGCAAATGAAGTAGGAGGAAGTGAAACCAAGTAGAGACCTTTTAAACATTTGAATTACCTGAAGGTAATGGGGATACTACTAATTGATTTAATTAATTTGTTATACCTTCTTCCCCCTCCGGTTCATTGAGTGGAGCACTAGAAGACTGTTTGTGGCACTGAGAGAAGAGTTTTTTGATGGACCCCAGATTGGTGAGGGCCATCGGGGCAGCTCACAGGGTTTTTTTTTTTTTTATTATTGGTATGCTTAACATTGTGCCTGATGGCTGCTTATGCAGTAAGTTTTCTCATGTATTTATTTATTTTAGGTTTGTAGCTAAAAGGCAAGCATGCAGAAATCCATTATTCTGTAAACATCAACTTGCCCCGGAGCTAAATTGCATGTAGGAGACTAACCTCGGTATGTGCATCCACATTGCTTGAAGTAGGCACATGAATTGCAATTTCATGTCAAATGTGGTTATTTTATCCAATTTACAATTTGTAGCCAATTTCGGAGCTTAATAATTAAACCCCACTGCCAGCTTTGTGTTCATAACGGGCCCCTGTTGCATTAATATGCCATAGTGGTAGGTACGTTTTCAATTTAATATTTACATAGCTAGTAGTTGTACAGATTCCACATTTTTACCTTTGAACTTTGGTATATAATGTAAATGGCATAGATGTATAGCCTCCATTATGCCAACCACAACATCTTGTGTTAAAATGCAACACTACACAACCAACAAGAGACCCCAAATGAAAAAATGAGTTTAGAAAAACATCTAATCTGTACTTGTGCTATTGATTTTGCATTCACAATTTTAAGCTTCATCACTACAGCAGAGGTGGAGGTTATCTGTTCCAGGAAGAGCCCTGTTTTTTTGTCAGACCACTTGAAAATGGCTTGACTGAAAACAGAGGAATGGTATAGACCATAATCAATAACATGATCTGTAGCAGTTATGGCGCTTAGAATGTGCCTCTAAATATTTCACCTAATCAATACATCACAGTTGTTCACAAAGACATTTAGACTGCCATGCATGCATTTAAAATTGGCTTTTCTTTGTAGTACTGATAGAGAAAGTAGGCTGCGGATGCCATCCCCCAGTTCTAGGTCAAATGCCGAGACACCCATAGTTCACTGAGGCACTCACAGCCAATCACAATGCTGAGCCTACCAATGTTGTCCAAATATAGCAAATGTAGTGAGATTGATATTGCTAATGTGGCAGTAACACTACAGCAAGTGGGAACAGTGACCCCAGTACCTCTTAAATCTCTGGTTTTGGTCAAACGAAAGCGGTTTGACCAAGTATCGGAGGACTGCACCTGCACCCTACTTTCACAATACCCACTTTAATACGATGTAGCAGTTACTGTGCTTAGTCTGCACCTTTAAGATTTTTCTAACTATATGTATTTATTGGTATATTGTAAATAAATTCATATTTTTAAAATGAGTCTGCATGTCACAACCCACCAAACTCACCAAACTCAGAACAAATACCAAACCATACAACGTCATAATGTCCTCATAAGGACCATGGTAGAATCATGAAGTGTGTAGTTTCAATATAGCATTGACTGCTTGCATGTCTATTTTAGTATACTTTCTTTTTTTTTTTTTTTTTAAAGAAATAAAAGTTATTTACATAGAAGGTAATGCTGACACCGCAGTCATTTAAGCACAGCAGGAGGAGAAGTCAACCCAATTCAGTGTTTAAAATTTACTACTGAAAGGTCAAGACAGCTTAGTAAGCCTGAAAATTGTATATGCATGTGTGCCTCAGAAGATCAAGGCACGAAAAGAAATTGGAAATGGAAAGCAAATATTTAGCCATCAAAGTGAAATAAATAGAAATATTTTATATCTGGATCTAAACAATTCTGAATGAATTCTAGATTGTTACCTGTAAGGTAAACAACTAAATAGGAAAGAGTTTTTAGATGAAGGAGGATTTTTTTTTTCTGTGTATAATAATCCAATTTCACTCAACAGGCCCGGATTGGCAAATATCCCTCCAGCATCTCAGTGATAAAGACTGAAGACAGTGACAAAGATTCACTCACCTGTGTTAAAGAAAGGTTCACAATGTAATAATATTCACAACATTGAATAACACTGTAGCAGATTATAATTTTACGTATTTTATAAATTATTTGGCACTGTCTCGTCGGTAGACATCAGTCAGTTCTCCATCCGAAGCATCATTATAGCAAATGGGATCTGATGTACAAGGCTGGAATACGAGCCCACTGGGCATGGTGCTGACAATTACGATATTCCTAATTACAGAATATTATCGACTGAAAACACTAAAACAGTCATACCTTCAAAGAGTCATATATCTGGTGAAGGTGATTGATCCTTTAAAGAAAATTGCACTTAAAAGATATAAAAATATTAAGGCATATCAACATCACCAGCCAGGACTTCAGTCTCCGAACTCCACTCAGAGTACCCAAAGAATCCACTCTTGGATAGGTAGGTGAAATTGCCCAATAAAAATAAAGATAACAATAAAAACAGTCAAACAATAAAAAAAATAAAAAATTAATAAAAATACACCCCACATATTTCGTCCAGGCTTGGAACTCTTCGGGGGCCTACACTCTGTAACAGCTCACAGAAGAAAATAATTCTATAGCTCTCTCTCATTTCCACTCATTCTCCATCATTCTTTCATCCACACTCTCTAATCTCTCTTCCTCATTTCCCTTTCTCCTTCTTAGTTCTTTTCACTTCATCCACCTTTATTATCTCCTACTTCGTCATTTCTACTCTGTTATTTCCATTCTCTTTACATCAGTTACTCATATTGATCATTCTCTCTTTAACGCTCTCCTTTCCACTCCCTTTTCACCTTTCTCGTTCCCATTTGATCTATTTTTTTCATCACTATTTCATTTGTGATATAACTTCCCCTTATACTCCAACTATGATCTACTACTCTCCCCGTTACACCCTCTCATTCGTGATATGTCACTCCCTCATTTGTCGTCAGTGTACAGTTTGCTCTCTCTTGTTTGAGATCTATCAGTTTCCCCTCTGAGCTTTTATTTGGGATCTTTTCCTCTCCCCGTCAAACCTTATCATTTGTGATCTGTCATTCTCTCATTTGATGTCAGTCTAGACCTTGATCTCTCTCATTTGTGATCTATGTCTCACTGCTTTCACACTGTTCTTTGATCCCTAACTAAGGTTCTATCCTTGTCACACACTCTGTCACTTTCGCTCAATTTAATTACCTCTATTTTGCTCCTAAGCCCAGTCTACATCTCCCTTTTTTTATAGTGTCTAAACAAACATAATGTATGAACAATTTGTGTATTACTAATCTTTTACAGGAAAGAATAAAATAAATTAGCTTGCTCTATGTGTAAAATGTTGTCATGTCTGAGGAACATTCGACACTTGACATTGTTCTTTTACAAGGCCATCTGAAGACAGGTTTTGTTTTACATATCATTGTTAATGAGGGAATTGAATTGGCCTCATTAGTAAACACATTGAGTGTATTAGTTAGACTAACAAGGAAAATACCCAGTGCCACTTCACATCCAAGGCTAATTGACTTTTCAGGCTTAAAACTATTTTTTTTTTCATTCTCTTTATTGTTGTTTTCTCAGAACTCATATTACGCAGTTCAACTAACTTCCTTGAATCATATGTAGAAATGATACATATATGTCTAAAAGATAACGGCTAGTATCATGTCAGCCACATAGAAGCCAGATGCAAGGAACAGGTATGGAACATGCAGATTTGGTAAAGTGTGTTGTTCTGTTCTGATAATGGTATTTTTTGTGTCATATAATATCAATAGCATATTTTTATTTGTTAGAAAAGTACAACTTTAAATGGTCACTTCAGGCAAGCATTGTAGAGATTAAGGTGTGTTGAGTTCACTGTCTTAAAGGGACACTCCACTGCCCAAATATAAAATAAATAAAAATCACTGTTTAGTATATATATACCCCAAATGAAAACTTGCATGAATTTAATTATGCATTTTATCATTGGGGTATTTCTAAAAACATCTTGCAAAACCTGCAGACCTCTTGAATGCTGCCTTAACAGGTCCTCCCCTTCTAACCCCGCCCAGACTTTCTGTGGCTGTCCAATCTGAGCTCAGTGCAAATAAGCTAAACAAACCAGGAAATAACAGGACCTGTTGTCAGCTTGAAAAACCTAGGGGGTGTAACCAGTATCATTTATAAAAGTGTCAATTTCTATTGAAATCTGCACTATGTACAAAATGAAGAAGAGGACACATTCTTAACACATAAAGCTTTTCAGCAAGCTAGAGGGCTTCAGGGATCTGAAGTGTCCCTTTAATTCGCATGCTGAGAGGTTATGAGGTTTGGCACAAAAATAAAATCCTGCTGGGAAATCCTCCAGCAAATTTCTTTTGACTCTGCTTCTGTTTAAACCAGGAAACCTACAGACACACGTGATTATTCACTAAAGGTGAATTTCAAATTTAAGGTCAAAATAGCCGAATAAGAAAAGGTAATACCACTATGCTGCTGCTCCAAACTCTGTTTTTTTCTAGATGAATTAAATTAAATTCACTTACTTCTTGCTACTGGTGCTGGTCCTAGAGTTCTATAATCTAAAATTGCCAGAAAAAAAGGAAAGGGGGGGCCGCACTTTCAATAAAAAGACAGCTTCAGTAATGGAAATCCTTCGAAGTACCGGCTTACTTAAACAATATGCAACATGGTTGGAGGCTTGGCGAACCTCATACAGAATAATAGATCAAGTAGGGAGTGTGCAAATTTTTTTTAAAAAAAAAGTAAGCACAAAATACAAAAACTATATATGCTTCAATATCATCCAGAAATTCAATGCCAGGTGCTAGACTGTGGTAACATGTATATACAAACAATTCTAAAATTAGTCTGCACTTACGGTCTCCTTTCAAAACTTAGCATTTATTTCTTCATCTTTAAAAAAAAAAAAAACGTGCATAAAGTGCTTGTAGTGCTAAATATAGTCAACGTTTCAGTCCCACTTCGGGACTTTCCTCAGGACATGAAGGATATGCAAGTATTTGGGTTCTTTGTTTTTTTTCTTATATATATATTTTTTGTGCATATTGTTTAGATTTTTTTTTGGTGCATTCACTTCTTCATCTACTATTCTGTATGAGGTTCACCGAGCCTCCAGCTATGTTGTATATTATTTAAATAAGCCGGTACTTTAAAGGATTTGCATCACTGAAGTTGTCTGTTTATTGAAAGTGCGGTAAACTTTCATTTTCTTCTGGCAAAATAGTCGAATTTAAAAACCCTTTAAGCCGTGTTAAGCTGTGTTTAGAGTATGGCTTCTATGGCCTTTAGTTTGAAATTCACTTTGAATTCTTGCTTTAGTAAATAACGCTTACCCAGTGTTAAAATGTATAGCACGAGCACGACCTACCTAGCATAATAGACAAACAAAACCCAAAAATACTGTAACCTGTTATAACTCTTAAATGGAACTCTGTATCTAATCTGTCATACTTGAAGAATAACATGTTGTGGACAAATGTGAAAAGAATAAACCCGTTTTTATTTCCCCCTATAACCATCCCTTTTCTTCTGTACCCTGAAAAACAATAGAAATTGTAAAATTCAAAAAAAAATGTATAGCACAGCAGAGAGTGCTTGCAATATCATACCTCCTAACAGATCCAGTGGGTCCACCCTGATTTCGGGCCAGGACCAGACTGGCCGACCAGGAAGTACCTCATTAAACATTAAACTTTAGAATCCACACTGCCAGTGACAGGCAATTGTATGATTGATACTGAAAGAGAAAGATAGAGAGAGTGTGTGTGTGAGTGAGAACGTGTCAGCTTGTAGTGTGCTTGTGTTTGCCAGTGAGCTTGTAGAGTGCTTGTTTGTGTATCAGTGAGCTTGTAGCATGCTTGTGTTTGTCAGTGAGTTTGTAGTGTGCATGTGTGTATCAGTGAGCTTGTAGAGTGCTTGTTTGTGTATCAGTGAGCTTGTAGCATGCTTGTGTTTGTCAGTGAGTTTGTAGTGTGCATGTGTGTATCAGTGAGCTTGTAGTGTGCGTGTGTCAGTGAGCTTGTAGTGTGCTTGTGTTTGTCAATGAGCTTGTAGTGTGCTTGTGTGTATATTAGTGAGCTTGTAGTGTGCTTGTCAATGAGCTTGTAGTGTGCTTGTGTGTATATCAGTGAGCTTGTAGTGTGCGTGTGTGTGTCAGTTAACTTGTAGTGTGCTTGTGTGTGTCAGTGAGCTTGTAGTGTGCATGTGTGTATCAGTGAGCTTGTAGTGTGCATGTGTGCATCAGTGAGCTTGTAGTGTGCTTTTGTGTGTGTCAGTGAGCTTGTAGTTTGTTAGTGTTTATAGCAGTGAGCTTGTAGTTTGCTTGTGTGTGTGTCAGTGAGCTTGTAGTGTGCTTGTGTGTATCAGCGAGCTTGTAGTGTGCATGTGTCAGTGAGCTTGTAGTGTGCTTGTGTGTATCAATGAGCTTGTAGTATGCTTGTGTTTGTCAGTGAGCTTGTAGTGTGCTTGTGTGTGTGCCAGTTAGCTTGTAGTGTGCTTGTGTGTATATCAGTGAGCTTGTAGTGTGCTTGTGTGTGTGTCAGCGAGCTGGTAGTGTGCTTGTGTGTATCAGTGTGCTTGTGTGTGTCAGTAAATTTGTAGTGTGCCTGTGTGTATCAGTTAACTTGTTGTGTGCTTGTGTGTATATTAGTGAGCTTGTAGAGTGCTTATGTGTGTGTGTCAGTGAGCTTGTAGTGTGCTGTGTGTGTGTGTGTGTGTGTGTGTGTGTCTGTGAGCTTGTAGTGTGCTTGTGCATGTGTCAGTGAGCTTGTAGTAAGCTTGTGTATATTAGTGAGCTTGTAGTGTACTTGTGTGTATCAGTGAGCATGTAGTTTGCTTGTGTGTGTGTCAGTAAGCTTGTTGTGTGCTTGTGTGTGTGTGTCAGTGAACTTGTAGTGTGCTTGTGTGTATCAATGAGCTTGTAGTATGCTTGTGTGCATCAGTGAGATTGTAGTGTGCTTGTGTAGAGAGCTTCTGTATGTCAGCGAGTTTGTGTATGGATCAGGGAGCTTGTGTGTTGTAGTGAGCTTGCCTGTAGTAAGCGTGTGTGTGTCAGTAAGCTTGTCTGCTGGGAGCTTGTGTATTGGGCAGGGAGCTTTTGTGTGTTGGTGTGCTTGTCTGTAGTGAGCTTGTGTGTGTCAGTTAGCTTGCCTGTAGTAAGCTTATGTGAGTCAGAGAGCTTCTGTATGTCAGTAAGTTTGTGTGGTTTAGAGCACTTCTGTGTTTGTCATTAGTGAGCTTGTGTGGGTCAGAGAGGTTGTGTGTGTCGTGAGCTTGTCTGTAGGGAGCTTGTGTTTGTCACTGAGTTTGTATCTAGTGTGCTTGAGTGAATGTTTGTCAGTGAGCTTGTGTGCGGCAGTAAATTTGTCTGTAGTGAGCTTGTGCATGGGTCAGAGAGCGTGTGTATGGGTGAGCTTGTCTGTACTGAGCTTGTGTGTGTCAGTGAGCTTTTCTGTAGTCAGTGTGTCTACCATTGAACTAGTGTGATTTATTAATGTGGAACATGCTTTTTAGTATATATATTTGCTGAAATTATACAATTGACACACTAATGCCGATATTGGTATGGAGAATATGATTGGCCCTGCTTAAAGAATTGTCCCCAAGCAGGGCCAATCACAACAGACAGGGGGCGGCCTGGAGCGTGGATGTTAAAGCACTGTAACACCCATGGATCATCTAGAGCAAGGGGCTGCAGGTAAGAAAACATTATTTCAAAGCATATACATAAAAAATACAAGCATACTATGTGACACAATGAATTAGGGAACTGGAATTAATTTTTTCCAGGGCTGTTTTCTGTTCCCAGTCCGGCCCTGTTTCGGGCTCCTGTTCCACCAGATTTCTACCCATGGGAATGTTCTCAGCAAGAGTGGAGTAAGCATGTTTGACTACTTGTGCTGTGTTAGTAGGGCACTGGGAGCAGGCGCAGAGCACTTCCGCAGAGCTGACTGCCCTCCAAATATGCTAGTGACTACAAATAATCAGAAAGGAAAAAAACAACAGATTTAATAGAGGCTTGTGAGAAATTGTCTTCTAAACATACATTTTTTTGTCCTCATGCTGCCAGCCTTATTTATATTTATAGTTTTAATTTTATGCCAGTGCAGGTATAAATGTTGATCAGGTTTTCCTTGATTTAAGTTACTCATGCAGTTTTACCTAAATATTTCTAAATGATTTCATTAGATTTCCATGCATGTCCCCCATCCTGGATCCATTGTGTGTTTAGAACTGATCTCTGTTAGTTATTCTAGCATGTCAGGGTTATTCACAACATACAGTAGTCTTGGGAAGTCAGGACTCCAGTTAGGTAGCTGGGTGCTAAGTCCAGGATACCCTTATTTCCCTGCAACAAATAGTAGCACGTAACATCAGACATACGCAAAAGTTGAGAGTTTATTCTGTAAAGTTTCTGTTATGGTAATTTACAAAACTGGTAAATGTTGAGAATCCACAAAGAATCCACAAAGAAATTCAATTTTTGTGGCACGGTTGGAAATTGCTAAAATTGTTCAACCGTTAAAACGTATTCCTTTATGCTTCTTTTGGATCAACAGCATAAAGAAATAGGTTTTAAAGGTTGAACTTGATGGACTTTAGTTTTTTTTTTCTTCCAAGCTAGACTACTACAATAATACTACGACTTGCAGATTTTAAGGCAAAAATTGAAGTGGAGCTGAGCTGGTGAATTTTTCCAATTCTGCTACTTTGGTCTACAAGTTGCAGTTCACTCCATGGAGTCCAGAACACAATTAAGGTGTCATTTAACAGTTGTGTTACTTTATTGCACAATGATTTGCAGTGAACAGAAAATCAAATTTCACAATTCTGGAAAAAGTAGACAATTTGTGACTAAATCTGAGTTGGGGGTATTTAAAAAAAAAAACAAAAAAAAACAAAAAAACCTAAGCTATTTTGCCTCATTTTTACTTCACTAGCAATTTTCTGTTTAGTGAATACATTCCAGTGAATGCTGGGATATACATGGAGTATAGTTTAGGAATGAGAGTCAGTCATTGGAGCTCAGTATATTTCAAACTGCTAAACCTGGATCATCTGGGGATGCTGAATATGCACTAATTGCGTGTACATTAAATTTCAGCACACACCTGATAAATTAGGTTTTTCTGTTGAAATATAAAGGACTATTAAGTGCATGTTGCTATATATAGGATGGATCAGCATGTGCCGTGGATGCTAGTGTGTTCCAAGGCCAAATTACCTGAATAGTATAGGCTAGGCCATTACTTTTAGCCTGCACATCAAAGTGCCAAAGAAAGTATGTGGTCAACAACGTCTGATTTATTTGCTCTGAGTTAAAGTTTCAGGCTAACCACTTTTAAAACTGAAAATGTTTACAGGGTCATTCCAAGTTAATTAAAAGTGAATTTTACATTTAAAGTCAATGGCCTTACATGTGAAATACACACGTTAGTAAATAACCCTGCTAGTGTATCACTGCTGCGGCTTTATTTTCTTAGGGTTCCTGGAATAGCCTGCTTAACAATCAACTGTAGCTTTCTTCGTTGTGCCGATTCCACAAGATATGTTTTCTCACTCTAGAAGGTGAAAAAACCACAACGGCTTACACAATCCCTGGCATTTGCTGATGCGACTTTAACAATTACCCACTATTCATAGGAGTGAAGCAATCATTGTGACCTTCTCTAAAGCAGGAAGCAAAAGTATCCCAGCAGGATAAACGTAGGATGAAAATGAAGGCATGTTTAGTTGTTTTTTTCGAAGCAGCAATAGTTAGAAGTATATTTACTCATGAGGATACCTGAGGCCTATAAGCAGCAGGGCTGGAGGTCTCATAGAATTGCCACTAGTATATGATAAAGCAACAATGTAACAACATCAACGACAACGATGTCAGACACCTGAGGGAGTCCCACGACTATAAGCGTTCTACTAGGATCACAAATAAAATATAATAGTTCCTGCATGTTTACTCTAGAGTAAAGCTATTAATGGGGTCAAAAAAAGTGTAGACCCCCCCCCCCCCCAAAAAAAAATATATATTGATTAAAATATTAAAAATATAACCTGTAAATAAAAAAAAAATTAAAACAAAATTTTTTGGACTGGCTGATTATAAATTGGTTAAGGTAAAGCTGACTTTGCAAACTCTTGCTGCTTCGATATCTCTAACAAGTCAGTGCTGTGGAACACGAGGGAACTGTTCCCAGAAACCGTAGAGCAGGCGTATCATTAGATGCATATGGCCAAGCTCTAAAGGTGATAAAACAGCAATGTCTACAAAGTCTGCCCTAAGTTTGCCAGCCTGCATGATTGGCAGAAAGCTAGGCATTCATTCATATCAGGCCAATTGTCCAATTGTTTAAGAAGACCTGCATCCCTTTATGTTTTAGAAGACTTGCATCCCTTTGGGCGGTGCCAGTGATATTATCCCTGTTATATTGGCGCATGCATGCTGTGGATTTCCCTCCAGCACAACCTCCACTAGGTACATGACACTTGAGAGGTTTTCTGTTGATAAGATCTGTAATTAGGCCCATCATAATTGTCTGCACCATGCCCTGCCTGTGCTCTCACTGCTCAGTTCTCCCCCATTAAGGAATTAAATCAATTTTCTCTGCAGTCTTAGCCACACCTTCCCTGGCTGTCACTCACACAGCCTCCTTACACACTTCCTGAAATAGAGTCTATGTTTTGTTTAGCTTCCCTTATTTCACAGTGTATTTGATTTAGGATTTCTTATCTCCTGCTCTATTAATGTTAATTATCTGCATGAGCCTCATGTATATTATTAAAGTTAATTTTACAGGACAGGATAAACTAATTTCTAAAGAAAACACAATGCGTTGTAAGATCTGATTGAAAATTTAATTTGTTAACTGTAGGTTGCATGAGTCACAGCCAGGGGAGGTGTGGCTAGGGTTACATAAATAAATACAAAATTGAACTCATAAGTGGCAGAGTATTGAGCAGTGAAACTGCATGGGCACGATCTGTACACCAAAACTGATATATTAAGCTTCAGTTGTTTTGGTGCTTAGCGTGTCTATTTCAAATACATTTTGTATATAATTGGTCACTAAGTTTTGTGGAGGTTTGTGGCATTGTTTGTGAAAATGCAAGCATACATAACAAATATAGGAAAACTACTACAATGAAAAAATAATCTGGGTAAGAGAGCTTGGACTGTTATATCCTAGCATATCCTAGCATTCATCCACACATGCACAGTGATGTCATGATCTGCCATAGAGAATGCATGCAATAATTTGCATGCAATAATTCTCTATGGAAGAACCATAGGTGCACCGTGGCAAGCATTGCGCATGCACCTATAATCCCCAAAGCTCCACTTTGAGGACATCAAGCAAGGGGAAGCTGTGACAGCACTAAGGGAGACTTGGCACTGCAGAGAAGGTGAATACATTATTTATTTTAATTTATCTCGCAGACCGAAGGGTCCTAAAGCTAACTAGGGACGTTTAGACATAAGGAATACAGATATGTTCTCCTAATGCTACATTGTACCTTCATTTCATTATATATATATATATATATATATATATATATATATATATATATATATATATAAAAGCCTTAAATGTACACTGTTAAGGTATCTGTTATGATATGAGGGGACTTGAGCATCGTATGTCTATTGGGACAGAAAACTTTAAAATTATGTCGACAAAGGCGGGGGAAAATAATCAACGGACTCTAAATGTCAAATAGTTGAAGTCAATGGTATAAGGTAAAATGGTATAAGGTGGCAATAAGAAAAAACTACCATACTTGGAAAAAATTGCCTTAACCTTGGCGGCAGACAGACGTTAAACTGCTGGATGCTTCTAAATATCGGAAACAGATGGATTCCCTAGATCTATTTATAGTTAAAATAAACTAAAAAGTGATGGATTGGATTTCAGCATCCAACAGGTTAAATCGTTGCCATTCAAGATTTAAATTATTCATTAAGTTAAGTTAGTCAGACAGGCACTGCACTGCTTGCGCTATCTTTATAATTAGAATCAAAATATCATGTCAGAACAATATGTATATTTCTATGCGTAGAGAACTAGTGAGTCAAAGCGAGATTCTCTCAGTAGGAACCGAGTCCTAAATTTGAGGCTTTGCTGCTCTGGGGAATATAGTCATCATTGAATCATCAAAATGAAAACTTTATACGAAGTCCTAGTGGCATTTTATATTCATTCGTTGTCATTTGTAATATTAAGTGGGACAACATCTAATTGAGGTTTACTTTTTACAGGACAATATTACAAATGATAATTAAAAAGGAACACATTTGAGGTATAAATAATGTTATAAGTCATAGAGAGTTTCATCTCATCGGAGACGGTAATGAATAAACCTGCTTGAGTAAAAATAAATATTTACAGACTATTTATTAAAAAAAACAAAAAAACCTTGTTTGATGAAAATGAAGTATTCTTTCCTATTTGTCATTTTACTGCCTCTAGAAAAGAGCTTAAATAAATGCAAACGTTTTGTATAATATATTGCTATTATTATACTGTTAGAATATTAGTTACAAGTGTGGATTGATAGTGCTATTTATACCTGTTATATTTTCAGTGTTTTTATAGCAGTTAACTTGTGTTAGAAGTCCTGAACTTAATTCTAGATAATAAAGCACACAAATTGTCGCATAGGAGCAATACACATTATTTCGCAAAACTAAAATATGATTGGGATAAATGGGAAGAAGAAATTTATAAAGTCCACCGTTTGTAAAAAAAAAAAATGATTTAATGTTGAATTGTATCATTGTACAACCTATGCCATGTAAATGATTATGTTTCTTATTATAATGGATGGATACCACTTTCCACTTCGAAGTTTCCCTTTCCTTCCCCTACCCCTAACAAAATGTTTGTATAATTTGTTGAACATTTTATAAAACGTTAATAAAAATTATTTGAAAATAATATTATTTACAAGTGTGGATTGATTGTGCTATTTCTACCTGTTATTTGTTCAGTGTTTTTATAGCAGTTAACTTGTGTTAGCGTTAAGGGAATGGAGGTTTGACGATAAAGGTGTTTAAAAAGAAAAACCAGCAAAAACACTATTTGGGTTACTTACTATGATCCAAATTTTAGCGAATTAAAAATCTGAATGGTAAAACTAAGGCTGATATAGCCAAGCTGTAACTATAGCTGGTTTGAAGATTTTTTCCAGATCAGCTATTAGTGTATAGATTTTGCTTAAATTACTGCAATATTCTAAGTGTGATGCATTTACCCCTGAGTGTTCCGTTCAAACATGATCTCTGCTTCACATTCATTCGAAGCCCATAGCTAAATTAAAACTGCCATTTCTAAAACACTGATAAGGTCATTTCCTAAACCATTTTTAAGAATTGATCAGAAATTCAGCTAAAAACAGTTAAAGGCACCCGTACCACTTCTTGCCATTAAAATCGCCTGGGTGCAGTTTCCCTGACCCCTTAAACCTGCTGCTGAAAACATTGCAGCTTTAGAGAGAGTGCAATGTGTCCATTGTAGCCTCAAGATTATCTCTAGTGGCTGTGTACCGCCATCTGCTTCTTACTGTTTCACGAAGTTTAACTCTGTTAAATTATGCCGGACTTCCTCACGCTTTGCATGAGAATGTTCAGCATCTTCTAAATCTGCATAGAAAAGCACTGATTCAATGCTTTCCACGGGGAAGGCCTAATGCATGAGTGGTGCTCGCCATACATGTGCATTAGGTTCCCCCTCGCAATGATGTCAGAGGAGGTGGAGAAGGAGACAGCTTCGTGGGATCTTTGCACTGGAATAAGGTAAGTGGAAAAAGGTGTTTTACCCCTTTGATAGACGGGGTGTGTGGACATAGCAGTCAGAGGTTCCCCATACTGGGAGGAATATAGCTTTGTATTACTAACACTACAATGTTCCATTACTGGAAATACAACTGACCTGGCTAATTTTGCCCAATAGGTGCAATTCATCAGGGCATTAAGCGCCTGCATGGGCAGTCCTGAGTGGGACTAGGCAGAACAGAAGTCAGACATTTCCTATTTACAGGTGGACTCATTATTTTCCTGGCAGGCCTGCCCATTGTCAGCACTCCCTTCTTGTCCACCCACCATTGTTGTAAAGTAGGGAAGTGTAAAGGTGTAATCAATTGTTCTCACAGGGGCTAATGTGTGTATGTAGAGGCATATTTAATTAGCTCCTTTTTATTGTAATACCAGCCTTGTGAAATTTTTTACAATACTTATTTTGAGATATGAGGTTTACCGTACAAGGTATTTTGTACGGTAATTTTGTATTTTGTATTTTATTTATTTTTTCTTTTAATACTGTACTGCAGAATCTCAGAGGACATTTACTTTGCTACAGGTTAATGACTTTATATTTATATTTAGCAATACTACTATCTATATCTCCAGGAAGCATTGTATGTCCCCTTGTGGCGAACCTGCATGCTCTATTTTGTTTTGTCTTAAGTGTAAAGGTGTAAGCTAATACTCATATGCAGATTCCTCTTTCACACACATCTCCAATTCCTGAAATATCATTGAGACATATCTTCTATTCTCAAAAGTCATTAACTAATCTGTATCAAATTGATGTCAATATGGGTGGTCCCATGGTTTTGCTACTTGTAAATACAATGCTCATCCTTCAAATTCCATGACTCGGGGCGTGGCCTGGACACCGAGAGGAATGGCAGCATAGTCAGTGAGCTCCCCACAGGCCCTGCACTAAAACCTCGCTAAACAACGTGTCGAGCGCAAAAATGGGGAAAACACACAGAGCAACGAATGCCGCCAAGTCTGCCGACACCCCGAGAGGGTCTCCGGCCCCGTCCATAAGGCACTACCTTACTACCCCGGCGGACCTCGCTTCACAGGCCTCCAACGATTCCGAGGCCGCGGACCTCACCCAGACGCCTGCCTGGGGAGGGGAGCCAACCCCACAGGGAGCTCCAACGATGCCCCCGGACTGGCTGCGGATGATTAGCAATCTGCCGACAAAAGCAGACCTGAAAGAGGCAAACCACGCTCTACAACGTTCCATCACGGAGGAGTTGCACGCCATGCGGGAGGACCTACAAGGCCTCAACCAGAGAGTCGCGCAACTGGAGGCCGACTCCGACCACGTGCAGTCGGTTCAAGCGTCGACCTCGGACGCAGTTGCCAAACAGGCACAACAGCTTAGACAGATGGCCCATCACATCGAAGACCTCGATAATAGAGGCAGAAGACAAAACATTCGAGTCCGGGGCGTCCCTGAGAGCACCGCAAACCCGGAACCGATCCGAGAGACCCTGACAAGTATCTTCAACCAAATACTTGGAAGGCCTGAGGCCTCTATGATAGAATTTGTGAGGGCGCACAGGGCTCTCCGCCCCAGGGGGACACCGGAGGACCCCCCCAGAGACATTATATGCTGCCTAGCTCACTATCCATTAAAAGAGGAGATTCTACTACGAGCCAGGGAGATGGACCGAATATCATGGAATGGGACACTGATCCAACTGTTTCCAGACCTCTCCCCAGCGACGCTGGCCTATCGCAGGGCCATGCGCCCACTCACGAAGATCCTGCAATCCAACAGACATCGCTATCGCTGGACTTTCCCGACCGGCCTGCAAGTTTTCTCGCCGACAGGCCCTTTCCTGGTGCGAGAGGCGGGGGATTTGCCTGAGCTGATCAGAGAGCTACAACTCCCACCACTACAGATGACATGGCCAGATCCGCTGGCCTTCTACCTGCCAGCCCCTGCGGCCCAGCTACCTCAACAGAGACAACAGAGACAGCGGAGGGGCAGACAGCAGGCGACGCGCCCTTCCGGGGCCTCTGCATAGCCCACAAGGTATGCCGCCCGGGTCCCATGGGGGCCCGGGTCCCTCCCCTACCCCCGCATAGCAATCCACCTTGCCCAGATGCTGACACCCACTGAGGCCCGGCCGGTGGGCACCGGGCTACCCGAGACGCTCTCCGAGACACTCCCGAAGCTTAGACGCAGCACCCGGTCCGGCCTGGCCTGCCGTGTCCCCACTCTGCCCCATTGAACTGACACTGTTGGCTTACGCCGCACACCGGTACCCGACCAGTAGACCCTAAGCTATCCACAGCTTTACTGGGAAACCCCTGACGTGGGGACAGTGGGCCTGGCCCGTCCTTTCCATGCTTCAACCCCCCGGACGGCCACCACTGGCTTATCTCGCCCGACAGTAACCGGCCCCCTGAACTACCTGCACCGACCCGCAGTGCCCACTGATATCCGTCCATTGGACTGTATGTCGCCCGGGGTACCTAGATGACCCCTCCGGGTGGTAGGATGGAGAGTCCGATCTGGCCCGGCCTGCCCTTGCCCTACTTTGACCCCCTTAACTAACGCTGAAAGCGGACTACCGCAGCCCCATTTCACCTTTTGGGGGCCGGCCCTGACCAGACCCGCAGAGGGTCGCAGAGATCAAACACCACGGCCCTGGCCCCTCCGGCCGATCGGGATAGGGGACCACAAAACCACTTGGGGGGGGGATGCGGGATGGGCCTGTGATGCACGATGATGTTTGGGGGTCTGTGCCCCTGGCGGGGCCGGGCCGGGGGGTCCCCCGCCTTGGCGCGTGACGACCCGTGCAGGAGAGCGCGCCTGGGGGGGGGGCCGCCCGGCCGGGCCCGGTGGGGGGTCCGGGCTCCCGGGGAGAGTAAAAAAGTTGGTCATGTAAGACTGTTTGTTGGATAATGATTTTTGATGCAGGGGGGCCTGCCGGGGTGGGGGTGGGGTGGGCCGGATGGAGAGAGGAGAGATGTCCGGGGGCCTGTGCCGCCGGCCGGGTCGGGGGTCTCCCGCCCTGGCGCGTGATGACCCACGTGGGTGAGCGCGCCCGGGGGGGGGGGCCGCCGGGCCCGGGGGGGGGTACGGGCTCCCGGGGGGGGTGCGGCTGACGGCCTCGAAAGGCTAACACTTGCCGTGGGGGGACATGTCAAGATTGCCTAAAATAGGGGAGGGGAGGGTATCTTTAACTCTCTCTGTTAACTTGTTTCACTTATTATGTTAGGCGGGTTTAATGTTAATGTTGATGTTAATGTAAATGCTAAATGATTACTGTGATTGCTCCCGCACAGACTACACTCCCACTTACTGGAGACTCGACACGCGACGAAGACACATGGCCTAGGGCCAGACTTTAGACAGCGAGGTTTCGACAAGCCACTAAGATGCATAAAGAGCCGACTGGGGACGACATGGGAAATATATCCCAGGACTTAAGGTACTAGACCCACAACAGTCTACACACTCACTGGTGCTGTCACGAGACTCGTGACCTCCCCCGACCCCGACAGGAGGGGGCAACCGACACCGGGAAGGGGGCAGCCTCACACCCCTGGTGGGTGGGCGCCCAGCCCTACCCGGGCAACCCGTACCCTAGACAGCGCTCAGACGGGCGCTGGTTCACTACCGACAGTTTACCTTCCCCTACCTCCCCCCTCCCCTTTCTCCCTAGACTACCTCCCTCCCCCAGACCTTCACCCTGGGGTCCCCCAAAGGCCCTAACGGGGCTGTTCGCCAAGCAAACCTCAACATCACCACTATAAACGCCAAGGGCCTCAATAAACCCGAGAAACGCTCGGGCGCACTCAGGGACTTTCACAAATCCAATATAGATGTGGCCTATATACAGGAAACACATTTCAAGGAAGGGTCGCGGCCCAAACTGACCAACCATAGATACACCGTGGGTTACTATAGCGACTACAAGGACAGCAAATCGAGAGGGGTGGCCATACTGATCCACAAACGGATACCGTTCCGTGAAAAAGCGGTCCTGACTGACCCAGACGGGAGGTATCTGTTCCTGAAGGGCACCATCGCCGAGACCACATATACATTTGCAAACATTTACGCCCCTAACCAGAGACACTACGCATTCCTCCGCCGCACAATACGCAAACTGCACTCTTTCACGGAGGGCGTACTGATTCTGGGAGGGGACTTTAACCTGACACTAGACCCTGAGTGGGACTCGTCCTCTGGATTATCCAAGGTCCCGAAACAACACATGACGCACATAAAGGCCATACTAAAGCGCTCACAGCTGATTGACTGCTGGAGGGCACATCACCCGGACGAGAGGAATTACACATTCCTGTCCCAGCCACACAATACATACTCGCGCCTGGACTACTTCTTCATGACACACCATCACCTGGCCCTGGTGGGGGGTACGGAGGTGGGCACGGCAACGTGGTCTGACCATGCGCCGGTGTCCCTCACTCTCTCCTCCCCACTATACAGGCCGAGGGTGACGAAATGGAGACTAAATGACTACCTAATTTCCCTACCCGACATACGGACAGAAACCGACGAGATCCTGCAGGAGTACTTTGCGAATAACACCCCAGACCAAACATCGCCCACATACATATGGGAGGCACACAAATGCGTGATTAGGGACCACTTCATGCGCAAGGGGTCGTTACTTAAGAAACAGAGGGAGGCGCGGATGACAACACTGATACACGACATACAAGCAGCTGACGAACGCAATAAACGGGACAACCTCCCCGCACACCAAACCACTCTACTTCAGCTCAGAAGGGAACTGTCCACACTCCTGACTGCCACACACCACAGAGAAGCCGCCAGACAAAAAGCATTCTTCGAGACACATAGTAACAAAAGTGGTACACTACTGGCGAGAATGCTGGCCAAGCGCAGACAGCTGACATATATAGATAAAATTAAAGACAAGAAAGGAATAACACACCGCCTCCCCACTGACATACACAGGATCATACGCTCCTACTACACAGACCTCTACTCCCTACCGAACCCACAAGACACACACTCCCGAGCCAACCTCACGACCCGGATAACTGAATTCCTACGCTCGAACACACACACCAAACTAGACCAGGACATCACAGACACCCTAGACGAGCCCATCGCTGTAGAAGAAATAGCGAGGGCAGTCAAGGCCTCTAAACTGGGCAAAAGCCCGGGACCCGACGGCCTCCCCTTACGGTACTACAAATGCTTTGCGGGGACCCTATATGCACCAATGCTATCCTCTTTTAACGCAATCCGGGAGGGACACCACCTACCCCCGCAATCCCTACGAGCGCACATCACACTCATCCCGAAGGAAGGGAAGGATGGCGACTACTGCCATAACTATAGACCCATCTCCCTTATAAACTGCGACGCGAAGCTTCTGGCGAAAATCCTGGCGACCCGCCTGCAGCCACATGTGCCCACCCTGGTCCACCCGGACCAGGTGGGGTTCGTGATGGGGCGGGAAGCCAGAGACAACACGGCCCGGGCACTGTCAATAGCCCACGGGGAGACAGGGGGAGCCGGGGGCCTTCTCCTGCTATCCACGGACGCGGAGAAGGCCTTCGACAGGATAGGATGGCCCTATCTGTTCCAGGCGCTTACACACCTCGGAATGGGAACTTATATGCGGAGCTGGATCGAGGCATTGTATAGGCAACCCACAGCCCAAATACTTGTAAATGGGGTCCCCACGGAAGACGTCGCGATACAAAATGGTACCAGGCAAGGCTGCCCCCTATCCCCAATCCTTTTCGTCCTGGCACTAGAACCTTTCCTACAAGCGATTAGGACTAACCGAGACATCACAGGACTGACCAAGGGCACCACACAACACAAGGTCGCGGCATACGCCGACGACCTTCTCTTCTTTGTCACTAAACCTGAACTCACCCTCCCAAACATCATTAAAGCCTTCCGCGACTACGGAGAAATCTCAAATATGAAAATTAATTTTTCTAAATCGTATATCCTTAACATATCCATACCCCAACAACGAGAAGCACATCTCCGCGCGAGTTTCTCGTTCCAATGGGCAGACTCTAGAATTAGGTACCTGGGCATCTGGCTTACGAGAAAAGACACGGACCTCTTCACAGCTAATTTCACCCAAATGCTGGCCGTACTTAAGAGAGATGCCGGGGAATGGTCATACCCCCACATCTCCTGGTTCGGCCGGGTCCAGGTTATTAAGATGAATTTTCTGCCAAGACTATTATAATTGATGCAGACAATCCCTGTACGTATCCCCAGAACATTTTTCGCGGCCCTACACAAGACTATGAGAGAATACGTATGGAACGGGAAGAAGTCTAGGTTAAAATTCTCTCAACTCACACAACCCAGGGATAAGGGTGGCATGGCACTACCAGATTTCCACCTATATTACACAGCTTGCCACCTTCTCAGGATAGTGGAATGGTCAAAACCAAACGTCCACAAACAGTGGAAGTTGGTGGACGAGGCAGACCTACAGATCCCCATAGCACTGGCCCCCTGGCTGCCCAGAGGGAGGAGAGACGGGACACCCATCTATGTGCGGAACACACTACAAGTCTGGCACAACATAGCCGACAAAACAGGCCTGACCCCCTACCCGTCTCCCCTACTCCCCTTGACACACAACTCAGACTTCCCACCAGGACTTGCACCTCTAACCCTCAGATGCATCCTCCCGGACCGACTGCCTAGGCTACACCACATCCAATCACCGGCGGGACGAAAGACCCTTAGGGATCTCACAGACGGGCAACCTCCGTCCTTCTTACAGACGTTTACGTACGCGCAACTGACAAGCTACCTTCAGACCCTACCCCAGGGTAGGGCACTACGACGCCCCCCTACGGAATTCGAGCAGCTATGCCTCGATCCGGAACCGCTCCCGCACGGGATATCTAAACTGTACGGCCTACTACAGAGACAGATCCCAACAGAAACTCCTCGGTTTAAAGGGAAATGGGAAACAGCTCTGAACCTCAAACTGAATGATGGGGAATGGGACAAAATCTGCACACTGACGCATCACTGTGCGGTCTTCAGTAGATACCAAGAGAGCGCATACAAGTTGCTTACACAATGGTATCGCACCCCGGACACCCTACATGACATGTACCCGGAACATGCCGCACACTGCTGGCGCTGCGGGACAGAGACGGGGACACACCTACACATTTGGTGGTCATGCAAGAAGATACAACCCTTCTGGCAGGGAATATATAAAATAATACAGAAATTTACAGACAACCCTCCGCCCTTTAAACCAGCAGCTATGCTCCTACATCACAACACGGTACCTAGCAACACTTACAAACGATCAATGACCATAAGAATACTAAACATTGCTAAACAACTTATCCCCCTACACTGGAGAGACAAGGAGCCACCTACCCTTAGGCAATGGTTTGCAAAAATGGAGGACCTCAGGGCGACGGAGGACTTATACCTGAAGGCCACGGATAGGACACAGAGATACCTAGACACGTGGACGCATTGGATCCTGACAACCTCAAAGGATGAATTCCTAGACACACTAGGGGGACCCCGACAGAACCAAGGCCCCCAGACATCCTCGACGACAGACTAGGCCGTGCATACTCGCACTAGGAACTCATATTCGACCACCAACCCCCGACAGCAGATCTGGGACCCCCCCTACCCCTATTTCTTTCTTCCCCCCCCACTGTTCCTTCCCATACCCCATACCGACGGACGACTGACTGACCAACAGGCGGAGCCACACAAGAACCTCCGATCACTGTTACACCACGCATACTGACACTTGACGACAAAGGCTAGTATAAAACACCTCAAGGACCTAAGAAAGACATATGGACAGACATAACAAGACCCACAAGCATAAGGTGGGGCATGACCAGCTGAGCACGAATGACCCGAGGGTCCCCCACAACAGACGAAGGGACGGGATAGGGCTGAAAGGGCCAATCCATCAGCTGGTAGTATAGACCCTACCTGAACCCAGGCCCCGTTTTACCAACGACTACCGACACCACAGGGGCCTGAACGCCCCAATATAACCTCAGATAACACCCAAGGTTGGGACTCCCGGGTCCACCACACACACCTCCTGAACGGGCCGCAAAGTTATAAGCGCAAACTATGGCACGGAACTCTCGTTCATAGCTGGAAACACTTTGGAGCTGATTCCACCGTACAAGGTTGTGCTTGGTATATGTAATAATACTGCGGCCTGACATGCTCTAGACCTATATCACATGGAGAAGCTTGTAATTATTTACGGACTATAACTGTATACTTACTATGCAATGTTGGCCTCTGCGTAGGCAACCACACGCTTATCTTTCACGATGTAAATGCCTCCTATTGTTGTGCTAACAAAATAAAAATACTTAATTTGAAAAAAAAAAAAAAAAAACAAATTCCATGACTCAAATTCCTTGCTTTTAACGTGGTCAGGCTCAAAAACAAACTCAGACTTATTCCTAACTCATCAATGTTGGCAGGTCAGCTATGTATTTGAAGGTCTATTTTATGGTATGTAGTAGGACGTGCTTGGCATGAAATTAATCAGGGAAGGCCTTGATAACATTTAATAAGCTAGAACTGTGATATGTTATAGGTGGTTGCTCTTTTTCTGGGGAAACCAGTAACTTCGATCATTTATGTAAAACAGCTACTTAATTATAAATCATAGACCGAGTCGAATTAATGAGCTGCTAAGCCTGAAGCTGGAACAATGTTGTGGGGGTTGGCTTACTTTGTCAATAGCAAAATCCACCTATTTAAACCCTTTAAAACATTAACCTTTGATTGTCAAATAACTAAAAATTGGTTGTCTCATCGCCATCATCATCATCAGTTTTGTTTTAGATCAATTTTATTTTAGATGCATAACTTGGCTCTCACCAAAAGAAACATAATGCAATCTTGCAAATGTATCTCATTTATTGTATTGCATGCATTGTATGTGTCTTTGTATTGATTAAGTCCTGAAATATTTTTCCACAATGATACAATCTTTATGAAATACTCAGCCTGGCTTTGTTGGAATCTCACTGAAATTCCAACTCAGTCAAAAGATGTACTGAGACAAAGTATGGACTACAGCACTGATGTCAATGTCTGGTGCTGTAGCACCAGGAGCAGAAGATGACCGGCTAGAACAAGATGGCAGCGCCCATGAGCAACAGGCTCAGTTTATGTCACCATTGTGGGTCTTTGCAAGGGGTGCAAAGTTCCCAGATGGTGGCAGTGCCGCTTTAATGCTATTCATGATGGAAAGGTTTCAGAACACACAGTGCATTGCAGTTTGCTATGTATGGGACTATCTAGCTGCAGACCAGCCAAAGTGCCCATGATGGACCCTGTCCACCGCCAAAAGCACCTTCAATGGATATGTGACCGTCAGAACTAGACTATGGAGCAATAAAAGAAGGTTGCCTAATCTGGCAAATCACGTTTTATTTTTAGATCAGGTGGATGGTTGGGTGCTTGTGTGTCATTTATCTGTGGAAGAGATAGCAGCAGGTTGCACTATGGAAAGAAGGTTCTGGACAATGTTCTGCTGGCAAAATCTTGGGTCCTTACATGTGTATGTTACTTTGACACATACTACCTATCTAGAGATTATTGCATCTGCGAAATTTGCTGGAACATCCAATCCAATCCACGGAGACCCCACCTTGTAACTTGTAGAACTTCTTCTACTAATGACTTGGTGCCAGATACGACAAGTCTTGTGGAGTCCATGCCTCAGAGCATCAGAGCTGTTTTTTTCAGCACGAGGGGGACCTACATGATATTAAGCTGTATTTTTGATGCTCTGATTGAACAGTGTATATCTATATTTGAAACCACTGCCTAAATAACGTAACGACCACAGCTCACTTGGAGATTTCTCTCAGTTTACTGTCAAACCATTTAAGATTAATATGAACCACTGGTCTTTTCTAATGCCTAGGCACCACTCCCATCTCTGGTTCACTGATAATGTGCAATAATTAACCCTTCTGAATTATTAGTGTCAATTTCACCCAACCTGCGTCACATTGATTAGGTGAGAGTGCTGCAAGCTACATCGGTCATGCTACTTAGAATGCCCTTTTAATACATAATATTTTAGTTAGTCTGTCTTATATTGACATGGAGCATTGTAAAATATTACCATCCTAATTGTTATGCAGAGCAATGCATATATGTGAACAGTTTTTATCCACAAAATGCTCTGCACGTGATCATTAAGCCCATGTGAAGTGACTTATGTCTCTTTATAGTCACACAATGCGTTATATTACATATATACACCAACTTTACCATGGACAAAATGTGTCCTATCTTTAGAATGACCCATGACCTACGGGATGTTTCAATTGCATATAACACCAAGCCTTTTCAGTGCTACTTTTCTCAAATGCAATCAATGTGCTCTCTTAATTTAGCTCCGAGCTAACAGTTTCCATCCTAAAGCCAGATAGAAGTTTTAGTCTGCAAACATTTGTTGTGGTTGTATCTACAAAGTGTAGTGTTATCATTTCATCCATATTAAAACGTTTAAACATGCCATAGTGCCATCTGTTAATTTGATCCTACGGGATAGTTGGGACCTTTAAATTGCCCTTAAAAATCCAGAACTGCAGTTTGTCAGTTAACATATTGGTATTAAAGAACACTTTTGTTTTGTAGTCCAAACCTGCATGGAAAGGGTAACAAAAAATCTAATCAAGTAGATGTTTCTGCATACTCAGTTAAGTTTACAACTGACAAAATGTGCCTGCAGGGCACTGACAAATATCCCTTAAGTATAAAAGTTAGCAAAGTAAACAGCAAGTTTGACCTTATTTTTTGGATTATCGTTAACCCAAGGTTGTAGCAGAGAATGTGTCTCTGCATAAAAAGGGAGGCAGTCGCTATTTTAATTGTGCAGCTTAGGCAGTGACACACATATCAACAAAGGACAGTCATCTATTAGCTCCCTGGCACAAACTTTGCTTTTCATTTGTTTTCTTCTCTTGTCCTTTCCTCTATTGTATTATAACATTTTTTTTTTTTTGCAAACATATATTAGTTATGTGTTCCAGGAAAAAAAAAGTGTTCTAATATGTATCTTTTCTATTTTTCATATGAAATAAAGCTATAAATTTTCTGCAATACAAGAGGTAGGTGTCTTCTTGTCGCAGCTCTGTTCAGTAGTAAGCCTGATGAGCTGTGCATATAAGTCAATGTTTCCTCAGTAGCTCATATGACCCATGTTCACTCAGAAATGAAAGAACATGAATAACCCCAAAGCACACCTATCTTTAATTAGTGTGCCATTCAAGTGAAATTAACCCCTACTCAGGTAATATGACATAGGATTTACATTATAGAAAATTCTAAAATTACTGAACTTTAAATAACCACTATAGTCTCAGGAAAACAAACTCGTTTTCCTGACACTATATAATCCTTAGGTCGTCCGTCCCCCCCGCCCCCAGGGCCCCCCTCCTGCTGGGCTGAAGGGATTAAAACCCCTTCAGCCATTTATCTTTATCTAGTGCCGGGCTCCCTCGGCGCTGGTGACCTCTCCTCCCCCTCCAACGTCAGCTCCCGAGTGGAGCCGAATGCGCATGTGCGGCCAGAGCAGCGCACGCATTAAAAATGCCCATAGGAAAGCATTTCCCAATGCTTTCCTATGGACGTTCTGCACGCTGGATGCGATTTTTGCATTGAGCATCAGGGAAGTGCCTCTAGCGGCTATCAGGAAGACAGCCACTAGAGGCTGGATTAACCCTGCAATATAAACATAGCATTTTCTCTGAAACTGCTATGTTTACAGCTGCAGGGTTAAAACCTGTGGGACCTGGCACCCAGACCACTTAATTGAGCTCAATTGGTCTGGGTGACTATAGTGGTCCTTTCTTCAAACCACAATTGTTCCTTAAAATATAATAAATATCCATAATAACTAGAAAAAGAACTGTGTTCAATCAATGCTAAGTACAGCTTGCAATAATGGCACCTAAAACTCAAACAAAAAGGGAATAATCCCCTTTCCTGTAGGGTGCAATGCTGCCATATTAATACCAGTTAAATATGAAGATTAAATATGTAGTCACTAAGCCATTGACCAATAGAGATGTCCCGAACAGTTCGCTGGCGAATAGTTCCTGGCGAACATCGCTTGTTCGCGTTCACCACAGCGGGCGAACATATGCGATGTTCGGTCCGCCCCTATTCCATATCATTGAGTAAACTTTGACAACCCCCCCACGCGCCGCTCGGGGGTGGGGGCGAGGGGGGTTGTCAAAGCTTAGTCAATGATATGGGGGGGGGACCTACTGTCCTACTGGGACCCAGGGGGCGCATCTTGTTGTGGCGGCATCCCCCAGTGGTAATGGGAATGCCGCCTATCACTTACCTCCTCCTGAGATGCATCCGGCCTCTGACAGGAACTTCTCCCCCTCACACAGGCCCCTCTCCCCCTCACCTTGGCTTTCCTACTGACTATCCGATCTCTGTATTCCTTGACGTTTGGCTTGGCTCCTGACTATTCTGACTTCTATGTTCCTCGCCCTTTGGCTTGTTAATAGTTTCCGTGATTTCTGTGTTCTTGTCCACAGCCTGTCTTGTGGTTTTTCCTTTTATCCGTTAAATCCGGCCATTCTAAGGCCCAGTAATACGTCTTAGGGTTTTCTTCATTTCTGCATGTTGGGCATTAGTTTATCCTGACAAAAGGTTAATCAAGAAAGACAATTTTTCACAGCCTTCTTTACTCATATGTACCAAGGGTGCCAATATTAGTGGAGGGCACTGTAGATCCCCAACTCTCACAATACTTTTCCATCCAGGGATCTACGATGGGCTCATCCTTGCAAAGCTGTATTTGTGAGTTGTGTACGCAGTTGTGTACTTGTGTTTAGTGTTTGATTTCTGGGATGTATTCACATACACTGCCCTGCACATACAAACTGAAACACACACTGACACATACACACAGAGATACACACAGAGATACACACTTTCTCATACACACACAAATACATACTTTCAAATAGTGGCACACATATGCATACATACACGCACAGATGCGCACATGTACACAGACTGAAACATAAACACAGATATGACACACATACACACATATGTACACATATATACACACAGATAAAAAATTAATAGGCAGGCAGATAACATCTATACACTCACAGAATTTTGTGTGATCAGCAATTCATTTGAATTCTGCAATTCCAAAACACCATATGGATGCATAGCAAAACAAACTAAATAAGCAATGGATGAGCCATTTGTTTTTTTCGTAATAAGACTTCCATCCATTCCACCTGTAAAAGGGGGATAGAATGGAGAAGAGGCTAATTTTGTGGGGAGGGGGAAAGTCAGCAGCTTAATTTGCCATGATGGACACGAGGTTTGCACAATGATGCGGGCTGTATTTACTGTCCCAGCAAGAGGTGAGAAAAGAGATGATTGGTGGGTAGCGAACAGATCCTAAATGCTGATATAATTCACAAATGAATGAGAAACAAATTAGAAAAAAAAAACAATTGAAAAGGGAGGAACAGTAAAAAAAGAAAATATATATATTTCCAAACATGGTTCTTCCAGACGACAGACTACAGCTATTGAGGGAGACAGGCTGATAGTAATTGTATGGTTTACTATTACTGTGCCTGTGTAATTAATCAAAAAGTGAAATTGATTGTAAAGTGTCTCCTATAAAGTCTAATAAAAAATGTAAAGTGATTTTTAGTAAAGTCATATTTAAAAAATGAGCTATTATGGGAAAAAATATGGGAAAACACTGCATTGAATATTCGTGTTAAACTCAAGAAAAATTAAATTCTAGATGTTTTTCCAAATCTGATTCTCTATGCAGGTCTTGTGCAGGTCAGTTCTTCTCAACAACCTGTTCAGTGGATAAGCAGAGGCTCCTTTATCAAACTCTTCACAAAACACTTTAATATAATGAGTCCAAACCTGGAGGTTATTTAAAACAAAAACAATGAAGGTGCAAGACGCATATTCAATGAAGGTATTCTAAAATTGTCTAAGAAAGTCAAGTAGTGCCATGGGATCGCAGGGATACTTATTATATAGCAACAAAACATGTATTATTCTCTCTCTGTCCATTGTTCTGTATGGAACTGAGGTGTATCCCAAAGGACTAGATTAATTCAGGAAGCAAAAATACCTAAGATGATTCTTCAATTTAACTGTTACTTTTTAAAAGCAAAACTTAGAAGATTGTTATAAAAATGTTCTGTATTCCAACATATTCTCAAGCACTCTGCTATGTGTGAGAAATGTGTTTGTTCATTTATCATTTAATACTTAATGGATGTGATTATTGATTATTAAACTATAAAAATGTAGCTATTTTGTCGGGGGGGGGGGGAATTCTCTTTCACTTCTCTACAATTTCTGTTTTATGTAATTGTAATCGGTTGAGGTATAAGGGATAGAAGGCTTAGAATTATGGATGTCATTTCTGTGGTCTCTACCTGGTAAATTTGATTAACCCAAAGAAGGGGTCTACCAGGAATGCCGGCTGATGGGAGTTAAAGAAGCACCCTAGTATAATGATTGATGCCTGGATTTCCTTCTGTGCACTATTTTTTGGTGCTAGACTCGAGGCAGCTTGTCACACAGCATATGTTAATGGCATAAGCAGATCTATGCATCAGTTTTACAAGTGGCAAAATGGTTCATCTAGAATCCATATCGTCATTGCTTGTTCATGAGTTTGATATCTAAGGGATGTTTTGAGTGTACTGAGATTTTTTTTGTTGGTTTTCTTGCTTATTCTGTCTCATCTAATCCTAACCAAGCTTGTTTGTGGGCCTCACCACTGTCTGCTGCCCCTACCAGCCCCTGACGTGTTTATAGGCTGACAAATTCTAGTATCCATGGTTTGGACTTGCACTTGTTATTTTGTTACCAACTATGTGAAGTAGCTGTATTTGCATTAGTTCCTACCACTCTAAGATTGCTAAGAGTGTTGTTAAGAGATCCAGCATAGTTAGTTCAGTTGGAATTTGACAGGAATTTAGCTGCACTTTCATCTACTGTTTATAAGTAGCAAAATTAGAAAGCTGATATATTGTTAGATGATTATAACAAGTAACCAAAGGGCAGCAAAATCAATGTATAAATAAGGCTTTCTGAATAGCTATTGGGGTTTCCCACCATATTTGGACAACTGGACATCATAGACATACAAACATACACACAATCACAGATGAACACCTACATGTCATATCTATACATACATACATACAGATATCGCATTAGAAATATATACAAACAGGTACATAATGAATTATAGATATACATATGCTGTTACACACTCTGATTTAGAGTAAGAAAACAGTAGTGCAAATGAGACATGCACATTTAAGGCCTCCCTCCCTCTCCAAAGTACAAAAAGGATGTATTATGATGCCTGAATATCATTTATAAGAAATATTTGCTGTATATTGGGATACTGACTGGCATAAAATAGGTCAGTAGGCCTATCTGATGTCCCTCACACTTAAGGGTGTAGACACCCATTGGGTGTCTTTAATCAAAACTGTTGGGAGGACATGAGTTCAGGTCACTTCCTCCAAGCTAACCGAGGGAGGCTGAGGAGGCGGTAGAGAATAGAGGGGAAGAAGGCTTGAACCAACAGCCAGTTCTGGACCTGTATTCAAATGCCAACACTATACACAAATACACCTCTGCATTCAAATGCCAACACTACATAGAAGCACACACCTGCATTCAAATGGCAACAGTACATACAAATACCTTCCTACATTCACACACACATACTTCTCACAAAAACATACTTACATAAACAGACAAATACTACACATACAACTCTGCAAGGATTAGCAAATGGCAAATTCACAATGGGCAAAGCTTTGTGAGAGTTGAGGATCAACTTTTTGCCACACCTGCACTAGAGGCGTCCCAAAAAAGATTTCTTGCTCGAGAACGCTTCCTACATTACTTCTGCATTATTGCCTGAGTAGACTGGGCATCTATAATAAACAGTATAGACACACCCGCGACATTGGGCACGTGCTGTATATCTGATGTCCAATACTGACTGCTGCCTGCTTGAATCATCTGCTTTCACTTCTTTCCGAGAAAGTTTCTCTGACAACATAACACTATGCTCAGAAAACACGTTGAGTAAGAGAAAGTGGATGTGGGAAGTCAATGCAGTTACAGATAAAATGTGAGCCACACCACAGGCTGATTTGCTCTGCATCTCATTACTGCCTGTAGTTTCCCTTCCTTCAGACACAGTACACAGTATCACATGAATTCCCACTGTACTCATGTCCTACACTGATTGATTGTGTATTTTAGCAGAAAATCGTGAACTACTTTTCCACTTCCAACTAGGGCAGTGTTTATATTCTGCACTAGAAAAGCGTTTTATAACAATTTTTAAACCTCTGGACACTGGCATCTTTAGGTTGATATAAACACCAGCTCTCTTTTTCAGCAAACACAAATGAACACATATTTTTACTTGATTTAATGACTCATGGTTTGGATGGATTTGTAGGCCTCAGACCAGACGTTGTGGCAATGGTTGTGGTGCATGAAACACATGGCATGTAAACAATCCTAAAAATCGCACTTTTTTTAAAAAAAAATTACTTTCATTATGAAAATTTCAAAGATGTGGCCTTATTTATTATTAGAGATTAATTAAAGGCAATTTCAGCTGTATTTACCTTGGGTGAAAAAAAACTTCCTTTTACCAACACACAAAGGACTTACTGATTTGTTTGAGATTGTGAAACAATTTGGCATTGCACTCTTATGTCATAATTGCATTAAGATCCTGACTAACCTGACTGCTAAATTTCAAATAATACGCTTCTCTCAGTGCTTGAAATTGGATTAATTCAACAAAGCCAATTGTAACAAACGTTCTAATACCAAAACTACTAAAGTAGCCAACATCACTTTAACCTGAGATGTTTATTGCAACATTTTCAGTATTGCATTGCGAAATTTCTGTCTGTGTTAAAAGTGCATAAGCCAAGCAGTGTTTAAATACCGAGTTGTTATATGGCTCTACTTATGAATATTAGCAAAGTCTGCATAAAAAAATAAATAAAACGAATCTCATCCCAGCCCAAAATGTATGTGCCTGTTCTCTGTGTGCAGAGTCCCTAGTCTTCTAGAGTTGATCTTAGAACATGCACAAGACTTTGAAAATATGATACCATGGACTTTGCATTAATACTTACTTTTTGTTTGGTACCATGTTATAACTTATTATTTGAATTTATTTTCACTTCTGTACACTTAATTTTACTTCTTTATCTCATTTATATAGAAATCTAAAATTTGTATGTTTCGCTTGTTTATCTGTTTTATTTGTCAACAGTTCATATATTATTGTATTTATGTCATTATTATATTATTTGTTATACTATTTAAAAAAAAACATTAATACATATATTAGACATAACATAACTCATTTGACCTCAATAGCAGCTCACTCTCTGATTTATTTAAAGGGACATAACCGTTATACTAGCGCTATCACTTGCTATACTGTAACAACAACTTCAAACACATCTTATGTACAGAACACTGGTGAGTCCTCACTTGGAGTATTGTACGCAGTACTGGAGACCGTATTTTCAGAAGGATATTGATACTTTAGAGAGATCAGAGAAGGGCTGGTTAATGGAGTACAGGATAAAACTTACAAGGTAAGGCTAAAGGATCTAAACATGTATAGCTTGGAGGAAAGGCGAGACGGGGGGGATATGATAGAAACATTTAAATACATAAAGGGAATCAACACAGTAAAGGAGGAGACTATATTTAAAAGAAGAAAAACTACCACAACAAGAGGACATAGTCTTAAATTAAAGGGGCAAAGGTTTAAAAATAATATCAGGAAGTATTACTTTACTGAGAGGGTAGTGGATGCATGGAATAGCCTTCCAGCTGTCACGATTCCGGGAACCCAACACGCTAACAGACACAAACACACAGAAAAGGTGCCGTACCGGACCTTAGAGTTGCCGGGCTAAGCACACACAGAATAGTCAGGAGACAAGCCGAGTCAGGGGAACCAGAAAACAGGATAACGATAAACAAGCTGAGGTCAAAGGGTAGGAGAAAGTCACAAAGTCAGATTTACAAGCCAGAGAGTACGTAACCAGAAATCACAAGTTCAGAATCAATACTATACAGCAAAGACCACAACAGGGCAGGGAGGAACAGAAAAGGTGAGTATAAATACCCTAGGTTAAATTCTGATTGGATAACTTCCAATCAGTATTAACAATCACACGTGGGAGATATCTAAGCCTCCCACTGTGATTGTGGTACTGTTGCTTTAACGCCGGGTCACTCACGTGACCCCGGCGTTTGCATAAATCAACGACCTTCCAGCGTGCAGCGTTATACATGCTGCCGCTGGGAGGCGTGACGGATGCGAGCGGCGAGCGGCGGAGAGGAGACGCCGCTCGCCGACAGGTAGGAGGAGGGGAGACCGCGGGCGGCGATGGACTGAGGGTGAGTGCTGCGAGCTGCGAGCAGCCTCCCCTACTAGCCACCCGCGGACCCCTGACACCAGCTAAGGTGGTAGAAGTTAACACAGTAAAGGAGTTTAAGCATGCGTGGGATAGGTATAAGGCTATCCTAACTATAAGATAAGGCCAGAGACTAATGAAAGTATTTAGAAAATTGGGCAGACTAGATGGGCTGACATTCTATATTTCTATGTCTTAGCATGCCAAATATGTGCCAAGGCAAGACTTCCTCACACTTAATGGACACGGCAAGTGGAGATTCTAGCACTACCAAAACCTGTGTGAATTTGGAATGGATAAATAGTTTTCAGAATTAAATGATCTCCTAAAACCCCTTTATTGTAATCCCAAGGTACCTAAATGTTTTATTATAAGAAGCATATTAAATCATTAAATCATTTTGATGAAGTGTATTGACCATAAAATTTAACAAACTGTCAAGAAATTAAACATTTATCAATGATATAGCATGTTTTCTCATACCTAACTGATCTTTAGTACCTGGGTCACAATGAAAATGACATTTTCGCATTGTTGATATAGCAGTCACTGTTTTTTGTTTGTTTGAGAGGGATTCTGTTCTGGATTCTTGTTACTTTTTCTTTCATACAATTCTTTTTTAATGAAAACTTTTCTCCAAACTCACAGTAAAGCCAATATGGTGAAGTATGTACGTACATAAACTAATTAAAAAGTTATGCAATTTAGAGCAAATATATAACTGAGAGTATTACAGTGTATTCCAAACAATGTAAATTCGCTATTATAAATTTTACCATTATCGTCATATTGAATTAGATTTATCTAATACTGTACAAATGTACTTGTTCACTTATTCTGTTTAATTGCAACATGTTGAAAGATGGGATAAAAAAAAATGGAAAAGAAAGGATTTTCACCTAAACATATATAGGAGAAAATCTAATCCTTGGTTACCATAGTTGTTTTTTCCTGGCTATTCTCTATGGCAGCATCCTTTATGGGTTCGGTCAGGGCTCAAAGGTTCTACTCACCCTCTTGAAACTGATGTTAGGGCCACTGATATGGACAAACCAGGATTTTCTACATTGGCTCCCTATATACTGCCAGGGTTGGAATAAGAGCCCATTGTGCCTGGTGCTGACATTTATGATGCGCCTAATTTCAGAATCGTATTAATAGCTAACACTAAAACAGTCATACCTCCCATGCTATCATATATCTAGTGAAGATAGTCCTGGAGGGAACTCCCAGGATGCATTTATAATAATACACATACCCCATGTTAATCTCTAGATTTAATCTCTCAACCAAACCCATTTCCCCAACATCGGCATCCTGTAAAGCAGGACGGCATTGACTGGAGTAAAAGAAGGTGGGCTAGTGATGCGAATCACCGCCAAAGTGATGGACCCACCCAGAATTGGGGCAAGTATAATGAAAGAATCAGAAGGTCAGCCTCGAGTCATCCAGGCCGGCCACCTAAGGGCGGACTATGCAAAAAGCATTGTTTCAGCACCCTGAGCTTCTAACAAATGTATCTAATAATATGCTTGATCCACATTTTCTGAGGACAGTTCCTCAGCACGCACCTGTCTTCTCCCCTCCTTAACTTCTTACAAGCAGGCGAAGCTCCTGGTATGCAGCCTGAGACAGAGAAAATGTGAAGATGTATTGAGTGTAGTATTAAGGGGACATACCAGGCTTCTAAATAGACCAAAGCGGCAATAGTGTGTAATTTATAGTCAGCCAGTCCACACAAGTTTTGTTACCCTACATCCCTCCTAAGTCCCCATACTTAATTCTATCTGCACAAAACAAGAACATGTAAAGAGTAAGTAAAAAAAGCAATTACATTAAAATAAGCCTATTGAATGGGCCTGGAGCTTTATTTCCATTAGTCCCTATGTAAATCCAGCCATGAATACTGCTTGTGTGAAGATAGTGGGGACCGTGTAGATGAGAATACCCATTCATTAGCTTACCTTAATAATAGATGTACGACGTTGGTGGTGATAAACAGGCCTTATTAATATCAACAAATGTATAAATAACATTAACTTATTAATCACCATACATTAACATAATATAACCATAAACATTCCCAATTCCACACCCTTGTCAACCATTCCTGCTGATCCTGGGTACTTGCCCTCCCCCTTTTCCTATACACAGACCGGCCTCACAATTGGCCTAACATTAACTCCATGCTAACCACTGGCCTGCCTATGGCTCAGTGGGCACGTACATTACCCATAATCATAACCGAGGTTAGGGGAGGGATCAGCCCCGATCATCCTTTTCCACTGGACCACTGGTCCAACCCTGATTGACAAGACACATCCTTTTCCGCCGTACGCTTTGACAAAAAACACAGGTTAGAAAGACAAACCATAAACCATAGCACAAACGGAGAGGGGGAGGGAAGCAGTTCCAAGCTGGGATTATTAATATAGCTGAACCCCCTACAGAAAATGGTCACCTATATATATGCTAACTACCCCTAACCCAGGACTCCACCCCTGATGCTCACTCAAGATCTCCCCTGCCCTGATTCTACACTCCCTCTCGCTCACACATGTCCCTTTTCCTGGCTAGCCTTTGGCCTTCTTTCTCAGGGCATTAACTGTCTATAGACATTGTAGCTTTTAGGCAAGTCTGATGACATCTGTTAAATTAAAAGAAAACACTTTACATTCTGTTGAAGAATGTGTCTCTTTTTTATATTTTACAAAAAGTGCATGTTTCAATACAAATTGTGACTTTTAAAATGACACCCCCTGGCTGTCAAGCAGAAAACCAGCCCCGTTATTTCCTGGTTTGGTTAGCTCAGTGAAGCTCAACTAAAGAGGCAGGCAATTGCCCTGAGCACCTGCCTTGCAAATAATTCTCATTGAGTTGCATTGGAAAACCTTAAACATGAGATAGTCAGCTTTTTTGCGAGCTGTTTTTAGATGTACCCCAATCGTAAATGCATAATTGAATTCATGAATATTTTCATATAGTGTATATCTACTAACCAGTGATTCTTTTTTTTTTATTTGGGCAGTGAGTTGTCCCTTTAACATTTGTTGACACAGAGAACAGAGTGGAAAATATGAAATCAGTGACTTGTTTTCTAACTAATGGCATGATATGTTCATGAATGTATTTCAAGAAGGCTAATAGAAACAGGAAATCTTCAGTTTGTTATTAAAACAAAGTGATGGGTATTATTTCCCAGCAGAAGTATTTATGGACCACAATTTAACTTAGATTTATTAATCTATTTGAGAGGCAGGCGGCTGAGCGATACTCTCTGTAGATTTTACACTATGGCTGCTATTTGGCATTCTGCATTCCTCTCTAATGCCAGAGCACACTTGATGATAATAATTCCAAGTGATTTAATAACAGTGCATATATACTGAAAAATGCATTCCTCTATCTATTGACCAGAACAGTCTATGTATTCACTTGTGGCATTCAAGGACAGCGGAAAATTGTATCTATTGCAAGTCTTGCAGTCTTCCACAAGAATATTACAGTGACCAGTATCTGTATATTAGGATAAAAGGTAGCTGACTTTGAGAGCTTGCAATGCAAGTAAGGGTGACAATATACATATACAGATGCAGTTAGGAAGATAAGGAGACAGTACAGTTCATTACAGTTTTAAAAAATTATTACGCATAACATGGTACATTCATCTTGAATATTCATGTAGTATTTCATTTAAATGTGTTTTAATGTGGCATTGTACCAGCTGGTAGGATGTCAAAAGGTAGAAAGTATTTAGTATTTAGTCTAGACACAGCTTTGGAGAATACTTCAGCAACAAGACTTTTGAAAAGGTATATGAAGGACTATTATGTCTTAAATATAGAATTGGGGATGAGGGTTGGATAGCTCTGAATTAAAGATTTTTAAAGTAATGCGTTTCTAAAGACATGACAGGGTATTTAAATTTCTAAAGGAAAAGAAGTATCTTCAAGTGAATATGTTGGAAACATATTGAAAAAGACAGACAACATCTCCCATTAAGCTCTTAAAGTCATAATTCTGGAAAATCAGTAGGGGAGACGAGAGGGATATTATAGCATTATAAAAATATATTCGGGGCCAATACAAGCCATTGTCTAGAACAGGACAACATGTAGGACACAAGGTCACACATTTAGACTGGAAGAAAGGAGATTTGGTCTAAGGCAAAGGAAAGGGTTTTGTGCAGTATGAACAATAAGGATGTGGAATTCTCTGTCTGAAGATGTGTTTTTTTATCAGAGTTTGTACAGATGTTTAAACAGCAACTGGATTAATACTCACAAAAGCATAATATTCAGAGATATAACATTTTTAATAGGTGGGGTAACAGCTTCTTCATCCAAGGCGAGATGTGATTGCTATTTTGAGTTCAAGAAGGTATTTTTTCCTAGTTTGTTACAAAATTGGAAAGCGCTTCAAACTGGATATTTTTTTTCACCTTGAATAGAGCTTTGTAGTAGTTTTATAGTGATGAAAATACTGGCATGACATATAGAGATGGAGAATAAGAATGGTAGACTTGGAACCAGATGTGTGCCAGAACATAAATACAAAGCCAGCGGTGAACCCAAGAGGGAAGAGTAAGGTAATCCATCACATGCAAAATCTACAGACATAAACTCACACAAAACAATAATATGCTCAAAACTGTCCAGAGTAAAGTCTTACAAAGCATGTTTGAACTCCCCATTAAGAGCATTATTGCTCACCATAAGTGGGTCTTCAACAACTTCAGCCCCCAAAGTGCATTCGTTGTAGTTGGAGAAATCTCTGCCTCAATTCAATTCTCTATTTGAAGTCTAGCATGACCTGAACTTTAATGGTAAATTCTTTGTTCATCAGGCTATATCATTTGAAAATGGACGTCATTTGAAAATGGACTCCAGGACGTTCAGTTCAGCATGCTCCAAAAACTACAAATTTTCATTACAAACATTCACGATATACTACCCATAAATACCTTTAGGTAAATAAATGGTCTTGGGCAAAAATCTAAAATAACCAAGGATCTCATTAACATTACAGATAAAGGTATTTACTTGTAACACTTTGAGTGTTCCTTTAAAATATTTCAATGTTTCTGAATGGCCCATTGTAAGAGAAGTGGCAGCTTTATATTTTGGTTTTATCTGCTACTGTCAGTATTCCTTCCAGGATCCATACAAGCAGCCAGCTGTTATGTTAATACCGTGAATGTCATTTCAGCTTAGACAGTCGAACAGGCTGTATTAGTCCAACAATGGATGTGTTACTTCCTTCTTGCTTGAAGATGATCAACAGCAATTCGCTTACATAAAAATTGATCTGAAAGGTGATGGAGATGTAAAATATAATTTTTTTTTTTTTTTACAAAACTGTTTCATGGCATATAGATTCCTAAAATAGTCCATTGAAAAAAAAAACTGTAGTCTATTGCAAATTGATTTCCACATCCTAGTCCTACTATAACGTCCTTTTGCTTGTATCTCTAAAGGGAGACGAGTCCCAAAAATGGAGTACTTCCTCTACTAGTGAATCTTAAGCTCCTCTAGAAAAACAACAACAGTACTGTATGTGGGGGGGTACTGAGTGTGTGGGGTATACTGAGTGGGTGGGGGGTGCAGTGTGTGGGGGGAGTACTGTATGTGGGGGGTACTGAGTGTGTGGGAGGTACAGTGTGTGTGGGGGGTACTGTGTGTGGAGGTTTACTGTGTGTTGGGGGTACTTTGTGTCTGGGGGGTACTGAGTGTGCGTGTGGAGTTTTGTGGGGATATAGTGAGTGGGCGTGGGGGAGGTACAGTGTGTGGGGCAGATTAAAATATATATATATAACAAATTTAAATAAATCGTCTTTAGATCCCCCTCCCAGCTTACTTTTGGTGAGAGTGAACTTTAGCCTTCTAGGCTAGAGTTCACCCTCGCAATATCCAGAGCGTTGCAGGCTGAGATCACGGATCCTCTCTCCCTCCCTGCCGGCTGCCAGCACAGTGCCTGCGGACTGGGAGGGAGATCACCGGTCCGTGAAGGCACGTAGCAAGGCCGGCGCTTGGATAGCACTGGCCCTGCAGGAGACTCCTGCAGGGCTACTAAAGGGAACGCCATTCCTGCTGTGGAATAAGTGCAGGAACGCCGTTCCCACGTGTTCCTGCAGAACTCGAGCCCTGCGTAGGGGGTGTACCTAACCACCTACTAAATAAAATAAATGAGCAAACCTAGATTCTAGCCTATAAATCAGGGGTGCCCAAAGGGCAAATCCCCAGATGTTGCAGAACAACAACCCCTATGATGCTTTGCATCCCTTTAGAATGATAAAGCAGCATAGGAGCTGTAGTTTTAAAATATCTGTGGATCTACCTTTTGGGCACCTCTGCTATAAAAATCAACTTAAATATATAGTGTGTAGGTTACTTATATAGTCAATTAAATTAAAGACCCTTAATCGGTGGTTCCCAAACCAATCCTCAAGGCATCTCTACCCGTCCAGCATTTAGGAATTACCCAGTTGTATCCAAAAAAAAAAACCCACCGTAGACACAACTGGGTAATGCCTAAATCCTGGACTGGTAGTGATGCCTTGAGGACTGGTTTGGGAACCACTGCTCTAGATAACAATTACAGCAGGGAGATTAGTGAGCGTATAAAAGGCTTCATGTATTCAGAACAACCCCTTACGTTTACCAGGTGTGGCTTTGTATCTCCACTAAGTAGTAGCAAGTAGCTGATAATTACCTTTTAAAGTGCTTTGATAGCAACACCTTAGAATAATAGGGTAGTGAAACTAAGTCTACCAACTAATATGTGACCTCCAAAGGAATGCTAAATAATTCAAACTAATCCTTTCCCTCGGCTACTAGTGCAAATGGTAGCCTACTTTACCTGACGGTAGGATTAATATTCACTGCGAACGGAGCCCACTGCAGGTTGGAAGAGTATGGCAGAATGAAACAACAACGTTATAAACATCCAGTAAGCACGGGGTTAATGTTTCAGTTTGTCACATAGGCTGCCTAAATGTGTATTAAGTGAGTTATTTCAAGTGCCTGTGACATACGGCAGCTCATTCTACCTACACCACAAATGCATGAGAAATTTCCAAGCTTGAGTCATATTACATAACACAGTCTAATGCCTTCATTAAATGTAAGGATGATGTTTCCTTGCTACACACAGAGAGGAGAGCGCCAATATCCTGCAGCTTAACCACTGAAAATTGGTTGGAAAAGGTATTTTATCTCTTTTACACTTGCAGATCGATCAATATATTTTGCAAGTTAACGTGTTGCTGTGTTCAGTAAGACATTCTAATTGATACAGCAATCAGGATTTGGCTGACTCCCGCAGGCTAAATAGATCCATTTATCTAAGAGGAAAACTGTTTGGGATGCACGCATTAACAATCAATCGCTCCCCTTTTTAGTGGTAATCTTTTCATGAAATAGCGAATTGTTATAAACTGTGCAATTGTGAAAATATATTTAAGCACATTGGCTAACATCATGTTAAAAACACATACACTGTTATTCATAACACTCTAAATTTGAATGAATAAAAACCCAAATGTCTACACTGCAGCTGGTATAGGAGATACTTAGGCTAAAGTAGCCAAGCCGTGACAAGGGTTAATATAAATAAAATGTTTTCAAATCAAGTCTCTGTTTAGCCGTTTGGATTGAATTTGCTAAAATTCGAAGTTTGGTACATAACATGGATTATAAACTGTTCTTTTAACATGCTATTTCCTACAAGTGATACTTTGCATTCATATTTTATCACTAGAGGCCAATTATAGATACGTTGATTTTGATTTGTCATTTAGAAAGCCAATAGGAAAACAACAAACACAAAGATCATTATTGCAACTTTCTTCCATATAAAGTTTGTTTTTGTAATATTTATCCCTTTGCACGGATTAGTATATGCTCTACTTTGTTTTCTATATTGACTAAGAACAATATATATCAAGGCAAAATAGATGCTCTTTTGGGTCACAGCATTAAAGGGACACTATAGTCACCAGAAAAACTACAGCTTATTGGATTTGTTCTGGGGAGTAGAATCATTACCTTCAGGCTTTTTGCTGTAAACACTGTCTTTTCAGAGAAAATGCAGTATTTACATTACAACCTAGTGATAACTTCACTGGCCACTCCTCAGGTGTCTGTTGGAGATCCTTCCTGGGCCATGGCTGCCTAAAATGTATCAAAACATTCAGTATCTCCTCCCTCTGCATGCAGACACTGAACTTTCCTCATAGAGATGCATTGATTCAATTTATCTCTATGAGGAGATGCTGATTGGCCAGGGCTGTGTTTGACTCATGCTGGCTCTGCCCCTTATCTGCCTCCTTGTCAGTCTCAGCCAATCCTATGGGGATGCACTGTGATTGGATCAGGCCACCACTTCTGATGATGTCAGCAGACAGCTTGTTTTTCTGAGGCAAATAGCATGCAGAGTTACAGCTTCAGGCTTGAATCCAGTGAGAATTTGCTATATTTATGGAGGTATGAGGGGCCCAGGGGGGCTAGATGGTGGTTTTAATACTATAGGGTCAGGAATACATGTTTGTGTTCCTGACCCTATAGTGATCCTTTAAATGTTAACAAACATTCGATTTGTTACCATGCTGATTCCTCCTTAGAGTCAATTCACATATTAAAAATTCCAGTCAGAGGTCCCATTTGGAATGTCCCTTTTCTTTGAGATCATAATATTGTTTACCCCTTGTCCAACATTATATTGTTTATATGTATGTTCTTATCTGGTTTAAGCATAGTACAAATTGTGTTTCTTTTAAACAATGTAATACATTTTGTTTTACTTAAGCTTTCCTTTGCTAAAAACCCTACATTCAATGACTGCGAACAGAAAAAATACATTTTTAAAAATAAAAAAATATAATATTTTTAATATAAATATAAAATGAATAATGATAATTAAAAAATATATCAGGTCAACTCATTCTAGTTTATGAAGCTTGCATTGTACCATGTATTGGTAAATACATACTTTGAGGACGAAACTAGGTCATCACCCATCTGTGACCCTGCTAAAAATCCCTTCTGATAGTAATGTCTGTTTGCGCCCATCTTAGGAAACGTTAACAGTATACTGTATCCATCTGTCAACATTCCATTTTAAGATGCTATGTCACACACTTTTATAGCAACCCTCTGACATTTATTGGAGGAGGTTGGAGATCACCAAACAAACAGGGAGAATGCTCTATACACGTTTTATTAATAACTATTTTAAAAACACATTTTTAGAAGAGTTGTGCAGACGGGATGAACATGCTGACCTTTTACCCACACGATACAAGAAACTTTACAGCTTAACCCCTTAAGGACACATGACATGTGTGACATGTCATGATTCCCTTTTATTCCTGACGTTTGGTCCTTAAGGGGTTAAAGTAATGGGCTGCATTCTAACAGTAAATGAGTAGACAGAGAAATGTCTGCACATATTCTTTGGCAGGAGTAAGCAACCTTCAACATTCCAGTTTGGGGGATCACATCTCCCTTGATGCTTGACAGCATTTTGGCTGTAAGAGCATTATGGGAGATGTAGTCCACAATATCTGGAGTGCCAAATGCTGCTTATCCCCGCACTAGAGTCTATACCAGGGGTAGGCAACCTTTTAGTACTACTGTGCCAAAATAAAATCTTGAAGTACCTCGGCATGCCATTCCTATTTTTTAAATTGAGGTGTGTATGTTGCCATATTGTGCTTGTGTTATTTATGGGTGCTGCAGTTGCTTTGTAGAGTTGTGTTTGTGCACATGTGGACTGTTATATTGTATATGTTTATAAGTAGTATATTGAATTGTGTATGACACCTATGCATATGGGTTGTGTATGGGGGGTGCTTGTGGAATTGTCAGTGCTTGATATGTTATATTGTATGTTTGGTGGTGTGTATATGTGTGTGGAGCTGCCTATGGTATTGCTTGTGAGAGGCTGTTTGTGGCATGTTGTGCAGGTATGTGGATTGTCAACTAGTGTTGTGATTGGGGGGACTGTGTTTGTGATAGTGTATGGGCTGTTTGTTTTATTTGTATGGTGGCAGGGCTTCTCCTGCAGCCGTCTAACAGTGTGGTCGTCTTCCCAGAGGTCCAGTGGGGAACGGGCTGGTCAGGTACATGTCAAGGGTAGGAGGTGCGATAGCTCCTACAAGCTGCTCTACTCCAATGCGGTTGTCCATTCACAAGTGCTGGGAGGAAGTGATCTGAGATTGATATGTTAATTGAGGATTGTCCCTCACCACCTTCAATCAATACTCATGTTGCACTAGCAGATATCTGAAGTCCCACTGGGACTTGTTTCATCCTAGATTTATATGCTTTTTATGTAACCTACATTTTTTTTTATTAATTTTATGCTATTTTATGAAAACAACTTGGAGATGAAAAGGTTAAAGTAAAAACACTTTAACCCCTTAAGGACCAAACTTCTGGAATAAAAGGGAATCATGACATGTCACACATGTCATGTGTCCTTAAGGGGTTAAGTCAACAGAATGTTGTCTGCAGATATATCTAGATCAATCTCTTTGGCCCAGAAATGTAATTTTGTCTTCCTTAATAAAGCTCAAATTAACTAAATGATTATTATTCAGCAAACATTTATTTTCATCACAATATCACTTTAATTCTGCATTTATTAATTCATAAATATGCACACAGCAAGTGCAACAAGATTATGTTGTATGCTTAATTACCCTGTATTTTTGTGACATCCAGAATGCTTGGGAAACATTTTCTAGTGTTTGTTTAACCCTTTGTCTTCTGTGAAATCCATACGTTTCATAGTCTATGTTCTTTCCAGAGAGCCTTTCCTTTGGAACACAAACACCTCCAGTAATTTTATTTCTTTAATTCATTAAGACTCACCATTCCTTAAGTGATAATAAATATCAATATCCGTGCCTGAAAAGCTAGTAAATGGATATCTTCCACCTGATAAGACATCACAAGTTCCATTAGAACACTCATCGTAGAAATCACAAGCAACGGAACTTCCTACTGTAAGATGGAATGTTAGCACCTGTTGTGTGACTTTACATAGAACGTCAGACTGAATAGCTGGGCTGTATCACATTGAAAAGCCTTAATGAAATAATGTCATTTTTTCCATTACACACAATGAAGGTGCTATCATGTACACATTTTAATATGCATAAATAATTGTATATTTAAATTATTATTATTTTTTTTGCAAATATCTGTATTTGATTTATTAATAATATAATACTACCTGCAGACATCAGCAAAGAAACCAAAGAAAATCTGGTGCAGTTCTTTGTCCCTTAGCAAGTACACACATTAATTAAATCATGATTTTTATGTATGTTAAAGGATACACTATCACTGGGATGGCTGTTACGTAACTGGTGTATAGCTATAATTATCCTCACCTTTTAAAATATATATAAATCTGCAATTTATAAATTATTCAATAAATGTATTTTACTAATACTTTTGTTTTAAATGCTTTATGATGAAAATAATAAATAAAAAACTTATTTGGTTCCATTAATTTTTCTGAAATAATAAAACATCTGATTGTTAAAGCTACACCATTATGACGCCATCATGCTTCTTCTTATCCCCCTACAAGATTTTCTAGGAGCAATGTTCCCCCCTTATTCTCCCACATGTCCTATATATTTGTCTACAGAGGCCTATGTACAGTTGCCGTAATCCCAGAAATCTTACTGCAGAGACTTATCTCCAAAGACCTACCAGCAGACCCTTATCAACAGTGGCCCTCAATGCAAACTTAAATTGCACAGTGTTGGGCAAATATTCCATATATGTCAGGACATTAAAGGACCACTATAGTCACCCAGACCACTTCAGCTCAATGAAGTGGTCTGGGTGCCAGGTCCCCCAGGTTTTAACACTTCAGATGTAAACATAGCAGTTTCAGAGAAACTGCTATGTTTACATTTCAGGGTTAATCCAGACTCGAGTGGTTGTCTTCCTGACAGCCATTAGAGACACTTCTGCGACGCTCAATGCGAAAATCGCATTGAGCACGCAGAACGTCCATAGGAAAGCATTGAGAAATACTTTCCTATGGGCATTTTTAATGCGCGCATGGCTCTGGCGCGCATGCGCATTCGGCTCCACTTGGGAGCTGACGTCGGCGGGGGAGGAGAGGTCACCAGAGCCGGATAAAGGTAAGTGGCTAAAGGGGTTTTAACCCTTTCGGCCCAGCGGGAGGGGGGCCATGAGGGTGGGGGGGCCCTAAGGATTATATAGTGTCAGGAAAACGAGTTTGTTTTCCTGACACTATAGTGATCCTTTAATTTACTTTTGAAGTAAATAATAATAAAAACCGTCTTGAATGTTCAGCACTTTAATACTCTTCAGCTTTGATAGACCTGGTGATAACAAAGAGAAATAAGGTCTCTATTATTATTTTTCAGTAATGAATACAGGGGAAGTTCTCTTGTAGTGGTAGCTCCACCACTGTAAGAGAACTAAGAATCACAAATCTTTTGTCTGTGGAAGTTGTATAAAAGCTACGATCTACCTTTTGGCCTCTCCTGCGCTTGAATATCTGGTGTTCTCTTTATACTCTATCCTATAAGCAATTAAACTGTAAGGAGTGTCTCACTTTGTAAGACACTCGATAGGGCAGAGGTCAGAACTCAGCTTTCCATCCTTCCGAGGTCAATGAAATGATACCATCAAGTTGGGTCATAATTACATGGAAGACCCCAGGATGTCTATGGAGGCTAGCAAAGAATGAAGGAACTGTGTTAAAAGTTGAATATATTGTGTATTAACTGAAAATCTGTATTTCTAAAAACAATTTACCATAGGCTTTAGCAACCTAAAATACTTTAGAAACCTAGAAACAATTTTGCCTTTTAGATGTCCGTGTAATGTTAAGTGATAGCTTTTTATATAAAATATCATTCGATAGAAGCTATTTATCTTAAAATACCTTTAGCCTTGCAAAAATGATCTCAAGTACAAAACATGTGTGGGTGGTATTTGTCACCAATTTTTAAGAAAGACTCCCAAAACACTATGTATTTGAGTTTAGAACCTTAAAAAGTATATCATTGAAAAGATAAAGTTTTAGAGCAATTCCTATAGGAGGTGATTAATTGAATCAAGTTACATTTAGTCATCATACATTGACACTCGAGTTAAAAAATTTGAAAAAAAGTGTAAAAAATATCTTGGCTGTTAATGCTTAAATTTTAGAATTTTATAACTAAGTTGCCTTTTAGTGCATAAACTCCTTAATTGCGCTATTAAATTTGCTAGGTAGATCATGAACATGCAAAATATAAAATGCATCACATCACAATTTTTCATTAAGCTGCTGACTGTTGATCAATAAACTAGGTGTAGAACAGGTTCAGAATTTTGGGTCATGGTTCTATGCAAGGAAGGATCAAGGAAAACGTCGAACTTTTTTGGGTCAATAAACTCAATAACATTGATATAAGCAATTATATCATTATTTGACACCGTTGAAATGAGAGTTTATTTTTCCTGGTAAAAAATTAAGATAATATTATTTATTGACAGTATAATACTCCTTTCGATAGACGCTTCAGTAAGCACAGTCATTCAAATTAAATAATTTGGAGTTTTGAATTTGCCTTTTTAAATTTAGGTTTAGTTTACTAAGATAAATATCTGTTTATTCTTAAATAAAAAATACTCAAAGAAGATTTTTTTTTTTTGGCCGTGAAATTTATCACATAATTGTAAGATGTTTTTGATTTTATTGTGTCTGGAACTGGAACAGTGAATGTGTTCTAAAAACAGCAAAAGTTGAATATGTTTTTTCTAGATAAGTCCAAACAATCCTGGTATCAGCTGTTTCTTTGAAACTTATCATGCTGATGCACTGAATGTACAAATGAGGTCTGGCTTCACCTTAAACAGCTCAAAATATTCTTTCTTCATAAATTGCTTCTACGTTGTGTTCCATATTCATGGAGTTACCTGTAAAACACACTGGTATTTTGCATTTTAGCAAGAATATTAGTGCAAGATCGCACTATAAAAGCTTTAAAATTTTCCTGGGAATAATTTAAAATGTATTTCTTCTTGCAATATTTCTTTGAAATGGCTGTGAGGAAACTTCTTGTACTCAGACCACTTTTTCTTTAGTTAAGCTGATTTTTATTTATTTTTTTAAATAGGATTGAAATATTACTGTAACATGCCCCATACTTGAAGGGAAACTGCTGGTACCAATATAACGTTAATTCATTGAATAGGTTTTGGTCTCATTAATATGCTGTATTTTTTGCATATTAATTTTTTTGTAGATTTTGCTAAAAACATTAATATTTTGTAAAATGTTGCACCTTAAGCCTTCCTCTTTAGCCATACCCTCTCAATCCAGAAACAACTTCCTTATCAAAGGTATGTACACTGCCAAGCCACTGAATGCTCTGAACGCAAAACAACCTTCATTTGAAGGAAGGGATACCCAGGCATATAATAAGTGTATGACTACCTGTTTGTAGTTCTCTGACTGTCTGCTGCCTGGTTGTGAATTAAAATCAGCTCACTCAGTGCTGTTGGGGTTGAGACTGTGTGCCTACCTTAGATAAGGAAGTGTTTATGGCATGAGAGGGCGTGGCTAAGGAGGCAGGCTTATGGTGCAGAATTCGGCAAAGCATTTCTTTTTTCTGTGCAAAAACTATGTGTTGAGCGTGGAAAACATACAGAATATTAATGAAGCCGAAATATATCAAATGCATTAAAGTTGAATTAGTGCCTGGAGTGTCCCTCTAAAATGAATGTATTAACCCCTTCAGGACGGAGTCAATAGTGCACGTTCTGATCAAAACAAAACGTAAACAAAAACTGGAATTTGCGCTATATGTCTGTTCACCCGTAGTTCCCCTCTTTCAAATTATATGCACCCACACTTATTATATATCATTTTGTTCAGGAGAAACAGGGCTTTAATCTATCATTAACTATTCATATATGGAACATCATTTATTATGAATAAAAGTAAAAAAAATGTGAGAAAATAAGATTTTTTTTTAAATTTGCATTTCCGTCTGACATTTTAACTGTGAATGTCATAATACTGTTAGGTTTTACTGCAAAAAAAATGCACATATTTGTAATCAGCGATGTCTCACGAGTACAACAGTACCCCCCATTAACAGGTTTTATGTTGTTTTGGAAAGTTACAGGGTCAAATATAGAACATTACATTTTCAAATTGAAATTTGCCAGATTGGTAATGTTACCTTTGAGACGGTGTGGTAGCACAGGAATGAGAATTACCCCCATAATGGCATACCATTTGAAAAAGTAGACAAGCCAAGGTATTGAAATTGGGGTATGTTTAGTCTTTTTTAGTAGCCACTTAGTCACAAACACTGGCCAAAGTTAGCGTTCATATTTGTTTTTGTGTGAAAAAAGCAAAAAACGAATATTTGGCCAGTGTTTGTGACTAAGTGGCTACTAAGAAAGACTGGACATACCCCACTTGCAATACCTCGGGTTGTCTACTTTTGAAAATGGTATGCCATCATCGGGGTAATTCTCATTCCTGGGCTACCATACGCTCTCAAAGGCAACATAACCAATCTGGCAAATTTCAATGTGAAAAAAATGAAATGCAAGCCTTATATGTGACTCTCTAACTTTCCAAAACACCATAAAACCTGTACATGGGGGGTACTGTTATTCTCGGGAGACTTCACTAAACACAAATATTAGTGTTTTAAAACAGTAAAACATATTACAACAATAATATAGACCATAAAAGTGCAGTTCGCTTGTAAAAAATGCAAAAAACTACACTTTTACTTAAAATATCATCGTTGTAATACAATTTACCAGTTTGAAACACGAATATTTGAGTTCAGCGAAGTCTCCCGAGTAAAACAGTACCCCCTATGTACAGGTTTTATGGTGTCTTGGAGAGTTACAGGGTCAAATATAGTGCTTGCGAATTAAATTCTCTGCACTTTCTCCCTGTGTTGTCAGGCATGTCAATCAAATTTTAATTAATCAAATCACATAATTACGTTAAAAGATTATTTAAATATACATGTAGAATTTTAATATATATGCTTTTATAGGTATTTAAATTCTACGTGTATACTAATGTAATCTTTTATGTAATTATATGTATTTATCTATATATATATATTTGCGGTTATTTGTATTTTATATATATATATATATATATATATAGATATATATAGAATGTCATTCTAAGTGTATTTTGTTACCGATATATATATATTAATAACAAAATACAGTTAGAATGAAATTACATATGCATATATAATTTATATTAAATTTTGTTTCAATATTTTAATTTATTTTATTCTTTTATTTATTTATTATTTTAATTATACGTATTTATATATAATATATATATATGTACCTCTATTATATATATAATATATATACATAGTATATATATGTAACGTCATTCTAAGTGTATTTTAATATTAATATATACTTATATTAATATTAAAATACACTTTGTATGACGTTACATATATATATAATATGTATATATATTATATATATAATATATATATACATATTATATATATATAAAAATATATTGAATTTATTTTTACACTTGTGTTTTATTTATTTTTTATACTTGCCACCAGCAGGGGGACTGTCTGATATTTCAAACAGTCCCCCTGCTGGCAGATCCACAGCCAGCTATAGGGGGCCATGTGATCGCTCTTTGAGAGCGATCACATGGCCCCCGGGGGCCTGATTTGCCGTGGGAGGGCTGCCTGGGCTGTGAGGCAGTCCTCCCGAAGCGGATCGCGGCGGAGGTAAGTACATCTTACCTCCTGGGGCTGCAAGCCGTTACGGCGTGCTATGCTGTCATAACGGCTTTAAAGCCCACTTAACCCGTGACGGCATAGCACGCCGTAACGGCGTTAAGGGGTTAAAGGAACACTCTGAGCACCATCATCAGTATAGCATGCTGCAGTACGGTGGCTATGGTACTAGGAATGCCATAGTCAAACTTTTAGATAGGCTTAGCGGAGAGGAGCTAGCAGAAGCTCCTAAGCAGGAGGTTCCAGGTCTCTGGCTGTGGTAGTGGAGGTTGGGAAAAGCACCTAGCAGATGCCAGGTAAGAATCAAACCATTCTAAAAGTGTGCTTGGTACTAATGGCGCTTGGAGTGTTCCTTCAAATCAGGTGTGTTTAATCCTTGTCCTTCGGGCTGCATGAGGCCCTGAACCTCTTGTAATGAGACCTACTCCGGGCTGCCATGCAGGGAGCCCATTACTTATTGTGCTCTTACTGCACATCTCCCTTGCGCTCTGCAGTGAGCTGGCATCTGGGTATGATGCATCGGCATACCCAGCATCATCCCACGCATCATCCCAGCATCGGCATCACTACTGGGCGAGCGAGGGACCTGTGCAAGAAGAGCACTGTGATCCCATCACAGCAGCAACCACTGGCCACCAGGGAGAGGATCCACTTCATCCCTACCAGAGCAAGGTCTTAATTACTAAATGTGAGTGTATGAATGTGTATTTTTGTGTGTATATGCCAGTAATTATGTGTGTCTGTGATTGTGTGTGTATTCATGTGATTGTGCATATAGGTCTGTGATTGTATATGAGCGTGTGTGGGTCTGTGATTGTGTTTGTGTATTTCTGTGATTATGTGTATGTCTGTGGTTATGTGATTGTGTGTTTATGTCTCTGATCGTGGGTATGTCTGTGTGTGTATACGTCTGTTATTGTAGGTGTGTATAGGTCTGTGATTATTTGTGTGTGTATATCTATGATTGTGTTTATTGTGTATATCTGTAGTTATATGTATATAACCTGATGGTAAGGTATGTCTTTTTATGACGATACTAAAATTTGCAACAGGGTTGATGTTCCAGGAGGGATAAGGCAAATGGCAAATTATTTAGATAAATTAGAAAAATGGTCAGAGTTGTGGCAACTGACATTTAATGTGGATAAGTGCAAGATAATGCATCTAGGGTGTAAAAACCCAAGGGCAGAGTACAGAATATTTGATAGAGTCCTAACCTCAACATCTGAGAAAAGGGATTTAGGAGTGATTATTTCAGTAATTAAACGTAGGCAGACAATGTAATAGAGAAGCAGGAAATGCTAGCAGAATGCTTAGTTGTATAGGGAGAGGTATTAGCAGTAGAAAGAGGGAAGTGCTCATGCCATTGTACAGAACACTGGTGAGACCTCACTTGGAGTACTGTACACAGTACTGGAGACCGTATCTACAGAAGGATATTGATACTTTAGAGAGAGTTCAGAGAAGGGCTACTAAACTGGTTCATGGATTGCAGGATAAAACTTACCAGGAAAGGTTAAAGGAACTTAACATGTATAGCTTGGAGGAAAGACGAGACAGGGGGGATATGATAGAAACTACCACAACAAGAGGACATAGTCTTAAATTAGAGGGGCAAAGGTTTAAAAATATTTTCAGAAAGTATTACTTTACTGAGAGGGTAGTGGATGCATGGAATAACCCACCAGCTGAAGTGGTAGAGGTTAACACAGTGAGAGAGTTTAAGCATGCGTGGGATAAGCATAAGGCTATCCTAGACTTAAGATAAGGCCAGGGACTAATAAAAGTATTTAAAAAATTGGGCAGACTAGATGGGCCGAATGGTTCTTATCTGCCGTCACATTCTATGTTTCTATATACATTTGTATGTGTTTAGTAGATAGCTCCCTTGTTTGCAATCCTTAATTATGGGAGTTAAAAATAAGGGAGTTATCTACTAAACAAATTAAATACCAAATTTTAGAAAGAGTTTTTGACGTGTCATTATAATATTTAATTATATTATATATTTTATGTGCAGAGCAAGACAATTCCTCTTGGCTCAACGTGGCCTGGGTGGTCTAAATGGTTGCCGAATAAAGAACATGTTAGAGAAAAGGTTCACTTAATTTCGACGGGGCATATTGTAGAGAGTTTTTGTATTGCTCTCTACAGAAATAACAGTGATGCTAATAACAATTCTAAAGTATGTATACAGCACAGTTGGAAAAGCAGGTATTGTGCCAGTGTTTTAGATTGGCATGCTGAAAGGCCTATAATGACCAGAGGTTTAATACATAGTCAATGCGAGATAAACAGGATACATACTGTCTCTCATAGAGTTCATATGTTATCACAGTCTCCAGACTCTGTAGTACCCCATTCCCATTCTGAGACATGTATGTTTTCAAGTTGTCAGATATAGGCAATTGTTCTATTAATACAATTTATCCTGAGAAAAAATGCTATGGCTTCCACTAGAATGATTAGTGGAGAGAAAGGCTATTAATTATTTCAGTAATACGTGAAATGTAATATGTAGGACTCCTAATGCTTTTTATAGGAACATTTCTATTTTTCAAGGAGTATGACATATTGTGGTAGCCATTAGAGAAAGCACCCAGCTCTTGGCTCACTAAGATGTAAAACTCCTGCACCAAGTTCCAAGGACTCATTACGTGTTTATTATAATGCTCCGTTGTCGGCTATATCTGAGAATTACTGAATAGCCGAGTTTAGTTCTGTAATTCTTTTTAAAAAACAGTGAATTTGAGAAACTTGCTGTTTTATTAACAGACCCAGATATATTATCTCTAAACATCTCATTGTTGAAATTAAAGGGACACTGTAATCACTATAACCATTTAATCTTATTGAATTGGTTATAATGCCTGGAGTTCTGTGGTGCCATCCCTCCATTTAGTGTTTAATCGTTGTAGAGCAGTTTAACACTGCATAAAGTTCCCTGGCTTCCCATAATCCCAGCCCCACTGGAGGTGTGGATTAGGTAGCACTTCCTTCCAGCCATACTGATCCATCACTGAATGGGAACTGTGATAGTCTAACAGTGGTCAGCTAAGACTCTCAACCAATCACAGCTGCCCATTGCTGCTCAGGTTAATTCTTCCTCATTAGCCCAAGCAGCACAGAGGGAACTCTCGCTTAACATTAAAACATTAAAAATGGTTTACCACATATTGGAAGACAGTGCCAGGAAACTCCAGGCATATAACCACTTCAATGAGAGGACACGGTTACAGTGCCTACAGTGTCCATTTAACAGGTCATTCAATATACGATAGTAAAATAAGGATCAGATCTTAAATCCAACACCAAAAAGCTCAATTTATTTTTTCATAAATTCCAGGTATGTACATTTATAATAGTCAAGGGGTTTTAAACTTGAATATTATGCAGTGAGTTCAAAGAGTACAGATGGCAAAATACTATTCGATTTAATATTTTTTAATAAACTTTTTAAAAAAGAAAACATTTGAATATTATATGATTTTGAAATCTTTTAACATGTGTATATGGTTTTTTATACATGATACATTTTGAAATTTAAAAAAAAAAGGTTTTCCAAAAATATAAATTATTTTGAAAAAATCCAAAAATATTAAATTGATGCCTACATATGGAGCAACGGACAATTTATTTCATTGTCTCTGCTTCTTATTTAGTAATTCTACCCAGAACAGTAACAGTTTCTTCGCCTTATTAAATGGTCCAAAAAGTTCAAATTGAGATAACGGAACAATCAAAGTACCATAACCACTACAGTGAGCAGCAAAGGATATGGTGCCAGAAGCGCCCTGGTGCCCCCCAATGTAAGTAGTCCGGCTGTCTGCTAAGGGGAGTTTTGTTAATAGGTTCTCACGCTCTGCTTCTCTGCAGCCAGGAGTTCTCTTCATGGAACTAAGCCTAGCAGTGCAGCACTTATCTCATTGGCTAAAAGCAAACAGCTGACACATTCAGTCAATGAGCTGGCCCTTCACTACAGACTTCTGTCAGAAGAGCTACTGGGAGCTCCTAGCCAGAGCTTCCAGCCAGTGGCGGAACTACCGCTGTCGCAGGGGTCACAGCTGCAACTAGGCCCATCACTCCAGGGGGCCCGGTCTGTGCTGTGGCACTTTAACAGCGCGACCGGGCCCTCTTTTATGATATCAGAGTGCAGGGAGGAAGTGACAGAACATCAGCAGAAGATATTCCATGCTACAAATAAAGAAGAGAAAGCTTCTAATGCTCCTAGAAAGGGGTTTATTAACCTGTGGCCATATACTTGCTATCTTGTTGCTAGCACATCAAAATCAAAGACTGAACGAGAGTTGAAAATAATATCTTTCACATATATTCAGGGGCTCCTATGTACACAGGGAAAAAAAGTGATTACTTTGAAGACCACACCACCATTTTTGCTTATATTATCACCTGTTAACATAAAATTGTATGGTCTGTGAACGTTGCATTTTCTTTTTATTTAATAAATACATTATTTGTTCATTTATTGAATAACTGTTCTGTATCTGTCACCACATTCTCTTTGATCTTGAAGATGAGCAGCTCTTCTCAGATAGTAATGTATATATCGATTGATAGATTTTTTTCTGACCACAAAAATGGGTTTATGCCAAATTATATTCACCTAGCCACACGTGCCAATAAATGATACCACTGCACCCACTGCATTTCAGTTTCAATATATTCAGTATAGTCAGAGACCTCAGTTTGGAAAAAGGACAAATGACTCATGTGAGTTTACAGAGGAAGAGGTTCTATTTCAGCTATCAAAAGTAAAGACAAATAAGTGAATGGTGCCTGATGGAATACACCCAAAGTTATTAAAGGAGCTTAGTGGTGTACTAGCAAAACCATTAACAGATTTATTTAACCAATCATTGATAACAGGAGTAGTCCCAGAAGATTGGAAGTTAACAAATGTTGTGCCCATTCACAAGAAAGGCAGTAGGGAATAGTCGGGTAACTATAGGCCAGTAAGCCTTACCTCAGTAGTGGGGAAAGTAATGGAAACTTATGTTAAATGATCTGTTTTTGTTGTTGACCCAAAGGAAGGCAAAACACTCAGTTTGAAGTGCTTTCCAGTTTTGCAACAAACTAGGGAAAAAAAACTTTTTGACCCTAGAATAGTAGTCAGATCTCCCGTTGCATAAAAAAAAAGATGTTAGCAAACATTAATAAACATATCCCTGAATATTATCATAACTAAAATATTTCATTCCTCTTGTTAATCTTGTAGCCCACCTCTGCACTTTTTCTAGTGCCTTTTTTACAACAGGCACCCAAAATTGTACAGCATATTCAAGGTGTGGTCTTACCAGTGATTTATAAAGAGGCAAAATTATATTTTCATCCCAAGACTTAATGCACATTTTGTGCATGACATACCTTACTGGCCTAGGAAACTACTGATGACATTGCACACTGTTGTTAAGTTTGTCATCTATAACAATCTATGTCCAAATCCTTCACGTGTTGTTTTGCCCAATTCACTACCATTTAGGATGTAAGTTGCTTGTGCATTCTTCACCCCAAAGTGCATAAATATGATTTATTTACATGAGAATGAATCTACAATTTGAGTGCCCAGTCCCCTAACCTCTAAATCCCACTGCAGCAAAGTAATATCCTGCTTGCGCTTTATCTTACCTAGTTTTATGTCATCTGTAAACACTGAAACATTACTTGCAATGCATATTTTAAGATCATTTACTAATAAGTTGAATAGAAGTTGTCATAAATCCTAAGGGACACCACTTACCAAATTTGTCCAGCTTGAAAATGTACCATTAATAACAACTCTCTGTATTCTATCTTTAATTTCTACCCAAGAACACAGATATTCATCTATACCAATTTAATTTAGTTTGAAAACTACTAAATTGCATGGAACCACATTAGACAACTTGCAAAAATTCCAAATAGATCACATCAACCTTAACGCCCTGATCAATACTTCTATTTACTTGTTTGTCGAATGAAATTAAGTTAGTTTGACATGATGTATGTTTTATCATGCCAAATTGTGCTAATGTCCTTGCTCTTTACAATGAATTCCTGAATATTATTCTTTAATAACCTTTCAAATGCTTTCTCAGACACATATGTTAAGCTCACAGGTCTATCATTTCCAGGCATGATTTTAAGCCTGTTTTGCATTTAGGAAACTCATCTACCTTTCTCCAAACCTCCAATACAATTTATGAATGAGAACAATCCTGAACAATTGAAAACATAGGTTCGCTTATTTCCACACTTAGCTTATTAAGTACTCTTGGGTGAATGCCATCAGGCCTTGTTTGCAAAATAAGTTCATTAGTTGCCACAGCCCATTGTCTTAACTCCTCCAATCACAATTTTTCTGCAAGTACTGCAACAATAATATGCTTATCTCTTGCCATATGTTCTTCCTTGATATATACTGAAGAAAAATAATGATTTAGATTAAATATATAATTTTTATTGTATATGCTTAGCTGTAATTTTAAACTACATCCATCTATGTTTTTACCAATGTAATACTTCTGCATTTTAGCCACTTTGTAAGAACTTACAAAGTGGATAAAACACAGAATCTTACTGAGAATGGAAAAACAAAACCATATGGAAGGAACTGTCATGTTTCTGTTAGTTAAATTTTTAGTTTGTTCACTCAGATGATCATTTGCAGTTATTGCTGGAGTGAAATCCTCAGAGAAATGATCTAAATGTATTTACCTGTATCTCACAAGGTAGTGAGCACAGCCACTTTCAAGACAATGTTCTTAGGAAAAAACAATGTTACATGACTTTTGTAGATAATATGAAACTTATAAGTGTTCTGTATGATGGGTCTCTTCTGAAAATAAATAATATTCAAAATTGTTTTGAACTAGAAACATTTGAAATGAGAAGCACTTAGGTATAATGATATAACTATTGGCGATGTAGGAAAGACCAGTAAGTTATTGTCATTTATAAAATGATAGCTTCACATGATAGAAATGTAATTTTAACTTTGTATAAATTAATCATAAGGCTACAACTTGATATGCAAAGTAATTTCCAAAACCATGTTTCAAGGTGGACATTGTTTTAAACTATAAAAGAAAGTACTATTATTGATTCTCAATCTTTGTTCTAATATCTTGTACAGGAAAGATAAGGATTTTTTATACATTTTATTATTATTATTATTATTACGCATGTTTGAGGAAAGAGGGTAAGATGCCAGTAGATAAGAAGAGGCTCATAAAATGCATTAGGCATGGGACCAGACTATTAGAAAGAGACTGGACAAAGTGAGAGGGGAAGGGTTGAGAGGGCATGTTGTGGGGCGAGAGGATAAGAGAAGTTTAGAAACCTTTAACTCAGGTTCAGGAGAAAAGGAGTTAAAAGTTGATGAAGGTACAAAATGGAAGCTGAGGATAAAACTGTTCCTCTCCTACTCCCTACACAATACAGCCTCATCGTACCTTACAAATGCAAAAACACTGCAACCGCACCACAAAACACACTAAATCCACAGTAAACAAACTGCATCCACTATACACACACATATTTCCTCCCAAACACACACACACACTGCATTCCCAATAAATATACACTGCAACTCCTACACACAAACACATACAGAGCATACCCTACGCATAAACCACGCCCTATACACACACACACTACAGCCCCTATAGGTACACAATCTTGCTACATCCCCATACCTACACAAACTACATCCCCTATACCCACACATACTACATCCTATAAGCTGGGGTTTACTGTAATTAAAAAACTGGTTATTTATTTTTTTCTTAAAAAGTACTAGTTGAAATATATGGGTGTATTCTATTTTCTAGTTTTTTCTATATTCCAAAAAATATAGCAAATTAAAATAAATTTTGTCAGACATTAATTACAATTGGTACAACAGCATCATAGGTATTGCTTAGTATCTAGGTTTATAAGCAGGAGAATAATTGCAATTGCTAATTCCACTAAAAGTGTGAGGCACAGAAAATCCATCGGAGGGGATCAGAGCTAGCAGGGGAACAGAGCAGACACACTCTCCTGAGCTCTCTGAAAAATCTGATTTTGGGGCAGAAATTGGAAACTACACGGCTACAAAAACCCTCACCCAGTACAGGAGATAACCATGGGTCCGAAACTTAAAAAAACAAAAGCAGACAAAGGCCCTACCAGCCACAATATTGGGGAATTACTGCGGTGCTTGCAAAAGTCTGCATGGGACAAGATGGCGATGGAAGAGGACAGTTACTCTTATTCCTCTGAGGATTTCTTCATTGACCCAGGAGAAGTGGCATCCTTTGAACCACCACCTGCACCCAAACCTCTACACACCAAGACTGAAGAACCTTTCATGGCTGTCCTATTAAAAAGCATGCTGGCGGAACTCAGAGCCTACATTAAGGAGTCACCTCCTGGGTCATCCAGTTGGAGGCCTCATCCAGCACCCACGACTCCAGGATAACATCATTGGTGCACAAATTGGGAAAAATGCAGAAACAACATCAGGCCACCAACGAACATGTCGATGCCCTTGAAGATCAGCAAAGATAACTTGAAGATTTGCGGCATCCCAGATTCTATAAGCCTGGCAGACTTACTGCATTATTTCAGACACCTGCTCACCATTCTACTACCGCCTAAACAGCCAGAGCAGTGTGACTGGACGGTATTTTTTCCTACTACATGCTTTGCTCTGTTCCCTTATGATTTATTTTATATTTAGATATGATTTTTCTGTTAACATGTGATTATTTTCTTATTTCTTATAATTGTATGCTCGGATTGGTCCCATTGACCTAGTTACCATTCACTCAGTACACTCTGATATACCTTGGACATACCGTCCTATCTCTTGATATACAGCACTCTCAGTTATGGTCTTATTGGGCCCTTTCTAAACCCTATCTTAACCCGTACTTCCCCCTCCACCCTCACCTGACACCTGTTGGCATATTTAGTTACACTCAGAGCGTCAAATATGAGGAGCTTCCCTGCTAGGGACAAATATAATCTATTGAGTACCTAAACCCTATGTTGTACCCCTTTTCTGGCAGGGGATCTACTAGAGAGCTGCGCTATTAATGTTTACTGTGTACCTTATACCAAGACACATTATACATGCTTCCCTCATGATGATTATGTTATCGTTAAAATATAGACATGCCAATCGAGCTACTATGATGATATATACCAATAACACGTGGAATGAAAAAAAAAATACATTGTAACATAAATCAGATATTTAGCAAAAAATAAGATAAAACATTTTTTTTTTTGGGGGGGGGGGGTTTGCACAATTTTTTTTTTTTAAATGTTTGATGTTCTATATCTGGATATTTATTTTTCCGGTTAAAACAGCAGATGTACATAGTTAGGTATATTCTGCTTAAATATAAACATAAGTATTGATTATTTTAAAATAAATAATCGAAAATCAGAAAAAAAATATGTCCATTCCTTTCCAAACACGTGGGTTTAATGACTTCGAATTTTAAACAAAAAATTTGAATTTTTTTGTGACAAAGTAATTGAGTTGAAAGAATTTACTGAGTTGGAATATTCTATCTAACATTGCAATCTTTTGTCAAATCTTCACATTTCCTGGTTTGTGTATAAACTTTGTAGTTATGCAATGGTAACATCAATAATTTTTTAGAAATGACGGTGTCACTAAAATATTTAGAAATGACCCCGCATGCATTTTTTGGTTCATGTCCTAAATGTATTTAGTGCAGCTACATAAATATAAACATTGTATTTGATGGTGATAGGTTCCCGTACTAGAGTGTTCATCAGAATTGTATTTTCTTAGAAATATGTCTTGTTTTAAATGATTGACAATATTTCAACTAGTTTAAGTTGGTTCAGGGACAGCATTCCATTTATGTCTTAGCAAAAAAATCCATAAATACTTTATTGTTTAACAACTTTAAAAAGCCTGTAAACATTTTTTTTTTTTTAAACTGGCTTTAAATAAAGTTTAAAGTGATATACAGCATATTATTGTCTGGGATCGATTCAATAAATGTTCAGTATACCTAAAGGAATTTTTTTATGCTTATATATTTCTAAAAAGAGGTCACAATGCTTTCAAACATTCTACTTATCTACTAAAACAATCTCAATAAAACCTTGGAGGGTGCAATGTAACATATTGCAAAGGGCAGTCAAGTGAGTGATCAAAGGTAACATTTAGAAAACTGCATTTGATAGACATACGATTTAGAAACATGTTCACAAAAAGCACAGGGTGTTTAATGTACAGACAGCAGGTGACATGATGGAATTAGATACATGTCAATGAATTTATCACTTTGTAGAGTGTAAAGAATCCTGTCAGTCTACTCCTTTGATTTCGGTTTGTGGATTTTTTTTTTTAAACACGTTTAAGGAAAGTAGGATTGCATGGAGAAGACCTTTAAGACTCCAAGTCTCCTTTGATCTTGAAGGAAATATGTTTTTGGTACAGTACGTACAGTTTTATTGCTCCCGCATGTCTAAGTGACAGGCTGAGTTACAAAAATAATTCACCATCTAAACACATACACTGACACTGACAGACAAACTGCATTTTAAATAGTAAATCAGAAAGCAGCAGTTTAAAATGTCAACTGGTTTTCAAGGTATTTTCTTATAAAACTATTATATTACTTGTTTTTTATGATTCTGATAAGCTGATGATTTTAAAGCCAACTTGGAAGAAATGCATAAACCTCCAAATACCACACCAGCAATTTTGTATGTAGTTTACTGATTGTGGATATTTTAAAAACATTACAATATTTAAACTAATACCATTTTATCATTTTGTTGAATTCATTTTAGAAAAATGTTCTGTTTGTTTTAAAATGAAATAATATATATATATATTTTTTTTTTTTACAATACTTTATATAAAACATGCAATAGTACCGTAGAAGTGCAAATGCTATTTTTATAACTTAAAGTTAAAATAATGAACACAAAATAGTCCAGTACCATGATTATGAGTATTCTTAAAGAATCTAACTGAATTTTCTAGTAATGAAAGTTTATAGAACGTCACATTGAAGGTAGGGGAGGAGGGAGGTTATGGGACACATGGAAGAGAGGGGAGGAGGGAGAGAGAGTCTGGGACACATGGAATGGAGGGGAGGCAGAGAGGGTGTGGGCCACATGGAAGGGAGGAGGGAGGGAGGGAGGGTATGGGACACATAAAGAGAGGGGAGGAGGGAGAGAGAGTATGGGACACATGGAATGGAGGGGAGGGAGAGAGCGTGTGGGCCACATGGAAGATAGGAGGGAGGGTATGGGACACATAAAGAGAGGGGAGGAGGGAGAGAGGGTATGGGAAACATGGAAGGGAAGGTAGGACGGAGGGAGGGTATGGGACACATGGAAGGGAAGGTAGGAGGGAGGGAGGTTATGGGACACATGGAAGAGAGGGGAGGAGGGAGAGTATGGGACACATGGAAGGGAGGGGAGGGAGAGAGGGTGTGGGACACATGGAAGGGAGGAGGGAGAGAGGGTATGGGACACATGCAAGGGAGGGGAGAGACGGAGGAATGGGATATAGGAAGGGGGAGAGGGCGAAATGGGACACATGGATTGGACTGGGACGGAGGAGTGTATGGGAAACATGGAGGGGCTGTGGGAAGAGCAAATGGGACACATGGAGGGGCTAGAGGGGAGGAGGGTATGGTACACATGGAGGGGCTTTGGGATCGAGGGAATGAGACACATGGGGGGGGGGGGCCTGGGCGTAGGAATGAGACACCAGAGGGGGGGGAGTGAATGAGACATGGGATGGGGGGAATGAGACACATGGGAGTAGGGGCCCCAGGACAATTTTTGCACTGGGGCCCAGTGGATTCTAGTTACACCTCTGATCAGTTGGTAGCATCAAACAACAAAGACTAAAACCAGTTTGTGTCACACAATTGAAGATTGCAGACCCAGCTAGTTTTTGTTGAGTGTCTGCCTTTGCCGGTTCTCTGTCTTGTAGTAACTGAGATTCCTAGTCAGCTGCCATCACTTAGCTTTTGCTCCACATTCTGGTGCTACAGATATATGCAAGTATTCTTCTAGACATCTCCTAGTGAAGGATACTTTTATAGCTAACAATTAAACCTGGCATTCACAAAAGTAGGAGCCTAAACTAAATGTCATGTAGACTGCATACATGCCATAGTCTAAATCAGTTTATTATCATATAAATTTGTGATGGTAAATAAAGATCTGCACATTTAAATCTGTAGTTGATTGTTGCATTACACACCCGACGCAGGATAAAAATAAACTCCAGCACTCCCATAAATAAGGCATACACCTAGTCCTTTATAAATCACGTTTCTAGCACAATGAGTGTCGGTTACTTAGTTGACTAATGCAGATATTTTATCATTATTGTTATTCTCTTGTGTGTTTTGAGGTTCAGTTTGGTTTAATTCACTATAATTGGTGTATTATCAATACAACCCCAGGATCTTAGCTTGAGGGGGTCGATGAACTGATTTGTGCTTTTTGCTACCCACAACCACTGCATTGCTGTAGACGCTGAATTTTACACAATCATTTTTGTGTTTAACTTGCACATGCAATAGCCAAGTAGCAGGGGGTGAGCTTGGCGCTGTCCCAGTAAGTAAATCTGCTTTATATTCGTAAAGTTTTTGTTAACCACTTCCTTTCAGCTGCCGTTAGGTTGAAACTCGCATTGAGCCATTGCAGGAAATTATTTTAATAACTGGAGTCTTCGGAATGAGGAGGGATCAGTGTTAATGAGGATGGCTAGGAAAGGTCAGCATAGGGACAAAGAGCGATTAAAAATTTTGATCTTGAAACATAGTTAATCTCTTTTATCTTCAGTGATCAGTCCACTTTCTTTCTTTCTTAGGAGAACAGCTCTAGGAAAGCTCAAGTAATAGATCTGTGAAATATTGTTTTTCTCCGCATATAATATTAATATGAATTTTATTATTAATAATTGTATTATTATTATTATGTATTATTATTAATAATAATCATAATAATAATAATGCAAAAAACGTCTGCTTTCAGGCCTTACCATGAACACCAACCCATCTTGGTTAATTTAAAGTCTTAAATTAGACGTGCAAAGATTTAAAAATAATATCAGGAATTATTACTTCACTGAGAGGGTAGTGGATGCGTGGAATAGCCTTCCGGCTGATGTGGTAGAGGTTAGTTAACACAGTGAGGGAGTTTTAGTATTAGTGGGATAGGCATACGACTATCCTAGATATACGATATTCAGGGTAGTGATGGTAATCATATACCAAGGGCCTTTTAAAAGCACGTCATCAAAGCATTAGATATAACGAGTCACACATGATATTGAGAAGTGTTAACTTGCCATATGTACACATGTAAACAATGGCTCTGTTTTAAATGCACTTTGATTTTATTAATACGTAACCTGCTCATTTTTATCAATTTCTTTTATTTTTAAAGCAGATTTAATCTAAGATTTTTAAAAAATGCAAATTAAATTAATTTGCCATTGACGCCATGGGGGGGAGGGGAGATAAACTACCAAAGGGACAGAAAAGCTGGAGCTACTATTAGAGCACTAGTTCAGATGGGGCACCATGCTCATACATGCACACGTCCAGTTACACAGTGTCAGACAGACAAATTAACACACACAATGACACTCACTGTCAGACACACATACTCAGGCACATACACAGATACACAATGCCTGATACACAGATACAAATACACACAACCTACCACACTCAGCCAGGAACACAAAAACACAGATACACACTGTCAAACACACACCGTGCGTCTTTGTCTGTCAGCATGTATGTTTGTGCATGTATCAGTGTGAGTGTGTATTTGTGCACATGTGTTGGTGTGTGTGTGATTCAAACTCATACTAAATTGGCAACATGGCTGCAAAATGAGGGAACTATTACAATGTCATGTTGCAGTAACAACATATACCATATACTTGGGGACATAATGAGTGCATATAGGACAATATATGAGGAATACATTGGGATATGTGAGAGGATTACAGAATTTGATTTAGAAAAAAGTGACATATCCAGAAACATTATTTATTTACAATACTTATCTTTAACTTTATGAATTTTAATGACTGTTTCTTCTTAATATATATATTTCCTGTCCAACAAAATGATTCTTAATTGAATATGCTATAAATGTAACAAAAATACATTCACATAATTCCAGGACAAAAACATTTCTGGCAAACTGCATGGTAGTGAGAGAGTAGAGGTAAATATTTCAAAGAAGTCACATCTAATAGTGCAGATATGTAGAGTTTCCATTTTATTGTCGACAGTATTGTCAAACGATGCATTTTTAACTAGTTTTACTCATTTAGCTGATCCTGCATTCATTCAAATGAGCTTTGCGTAACTCCCCTCCACACACACACACACTAAGTGACATTAGCAAGAATGCGTTATGGCAGCTGCAAACAATGTCCCCGGGTAACGGCATCACCTTGTGTGAGCTCTGTTGCCAAATTATTCTAGAGATTGGATTTGGGAGGGGAAGTGATTTGAGTCTCAATCATTTGTTTTAAAGTAGTTTAAACGAACAACAAGCACAATTTTTTAGGGTAAAGGAAAGCGACCGTAATGGACAGGGGAGCAAACCCATAGTGTAAGTAGTATAATCTGATAGAACAAAATGGAAAAGATAAATGATCATATATTTTAAAGTTAGACACACAGCCCAAGCTGCACTGTACTGGAATGCTCAGATCATTTGCGTCAATCCTTTATTGACTAGTACAATATAATTAGTTCATCATAGGAGACATGGTCCACAATGGTGCCCTGTGGATTAAGGATGACAGTAGTTAATAATCCATTCAATGGCATGTTGAAATTCAGTCTTAAAAGAGTGTCTCAATGGAAGTGAACTTCTATGAAAGGAATTTCCCTAGGCATTATATACAACATACATACTGGAGAGTTCTTTAGAAACTCTTGGGGCTTTCTGATATTTTGACATATGACTTAGGCAATATTTGTGCTAGGCTGCAAATTTTACAGGGTCTCAAACCCTTACGCTGCCATGGATTTATGCATTAACCCATTCTGCTTTCCTTTGTCTCTATGTATTGTTCACTGCAGAGAACAATGAATGTACACCAGTCATTATAAAGTTCAAGAAAAATAGTGGCTTTTGCGTGTACAGCGTATCAATGAAACAAACACAGTTTTCATAGGGGTGTATCCAACAGCAGACAATCATAGACGTTCAGTGCAAAAAGTAATATTATTCATATAACATTACGTATTACAGTTATTCTACTGCGCATGTCTAGCACGTCTTCTCGAAACATGCAAAGGTTATCTTGGCCTGTGAGACAGAGGAAAGGGAGGTTGTGCTTGCCCTGAGAAAAATAAATGGGAGTACCGATTGCAGCCAGGAGAGAAAATTCTTGCTTTTAACCCCTGCAGACGTGGAAAGACTTAATTAAGAGAAAAAGCCTTTTAACCCGTTGTTTACCATTATCTATGACAATTACCCTTTTCTGGCGCCCCAGGTGAGACAAGGTATATCTAGATGTACTAATTATACCTGTGGGACTTTTGATTAACTCTTTACATCAATTTCCTCACCATTTCTCACCAAAGGAGCCACCAAGGGAAGCTTGCCCAGATATCTGTTGCTACAGGATAATATATGCTGTTAAATACACATCTCAGTATGCAGTACATCCATAGCTTGCTGTATATATTTATAGCTCTGTATGTCTAGGGGAATATTCACTAAGCATTGCATAGGTAAAATAATTCATTCTCCATCAATTTGCATTTCAAACAAGATGATTTTTCTTTTGTAAAATGTTTTTATATTAGGATAAACACTGAGACACAATATTGCAATCCACGAATGCAGAGATAAAAAATATATATATATATATATTACTGAACTTAACACCAATATTATACATACTGATTAAAGGGACACTATTGGCACCCAGACCCCTTCATCTCATTGAAGTAGTTGGGTACAATGTCCCTGTCCCCTTAACCCTGCAATGTAAAACATTCAAGGGTTAAGTAGGCCTTTAGTGGCTGTCTACCAGACTTTAACTCTGTGAAAAAACACTGAACATCCCCACACTTTGCATGAGGTCATTTAGCGTCTTGCAAAACCCCATTGATTTAATGCTTTCCAATGAGAAAGGCCTTATGCACTCATGGTGTTTAACATGCACATAACATAACATGCGCATTAGGTTCCCCCTTGCACTGATGTTTGAGAAGTGTTTAGAGGGCTATGTAACTCTTTCATTGCTGCAAGGGGAGGCTGCGTGGGCAAAGAGACAATATAGCTATGGAATACAAAGCTGTATTTATAACACTATAGTGTTCCTTTAAGTTTTTGCTACATGTTTAATTACTCTATTTAATTTAGCTACATAATGAGGGTCTTGGTTAATATTGTTGTATTAATATTAAATAAATATGCCAGAATCATTTTTTTTTTAAATATTGCGACGCTGATTAATTCGAAAAATAAAATAAATTAATTTCCTATCACTTCCATCTGCCTCTATTTGTGAATAAGGGGATGTCTTCACTAACATGTCCCTACAAAAAAAATAAATGCAACATATAACAATTTTTTTTATATTTTTCCAAACCACCATGTTACCGTATTCTTCTACCTATTAAAAAAAATCGTCAGTTCTGTTGCAGACTTATTAAAATTCAAACTCCAATAAAAGCCTTACATATAATACATTTCATAATATCGACAGCCTTCTTCATATGCATCAAAAGAACTTTCCAGCTTTAACAGCTAGGAATAATTTTATTGGTGATCCACGCGCATTAAATTAGCTCTGATCTCACAGGTTAGGATATTGAAAGGAGAAGTGGTTCCACATGAATTTCTACCGATTTTATTAACCCAAACCCCACCGCACTTGGGTCGGCTGAAACAATGGATTTTTTTGTTTATAGACCTCTTAAAGTATTCCACATTCAGTTGCCATGGCAAGCATTCCTCATTCATCTAAACTTTCACTATTATGATCTTCTTCATTAATGAAAAACAGCAATAAAATGTTTATGTATTTATTTTATATCTGGAATATATACTGAAAAAGAAAAAATTAGTGGGGCTTAGTCACCAATCACTGTGAATAAATATGTGGCGGTGGCTCAACTGATCAACTCTTCAGATACTGAATAAAATGTATCAACATGTGATGTTCCACTCTATCGTACCAACTGATTGCAAATGGACAGAACACTGAGAACCAGCAAAACTTGAGCAACGTTCCTTTCGGTTAATATCTGCTCAGGTCTCAAACATGGTTTATCTCACTTGTGTCATCACAGAGGGATTCCATACTCGGTGCATATAAGACTGATCCTTCCTCATTCTTCCCAGAGGGAGACTTTCATTTTAGGGGTTTGAGGGGGGTTTAGCCAGGGGCAGTGCTGTTCTGAGAAATTGTAGATGACTTATTAATAACAATTTTGAACAAGAACAAAGTATTTTATTTACACAGACTAATTTCTAAACATATTTATTGTAGTTTAATGACACAATACTGTGAATAGTATTGCTTTTGAGCTCTGTTTTACACTCAAACAGACCAACAATATTTAGCTTCTAGAAAAGAGGGGCATGAGGACAGAAAAGAGAGTCAGGGAGAGTTGATCCTAAAATCGTGACTGTTCCTCCTAAATATGGACACTTGGGAGGTATGCAACACAAGAGGACAGTCCAAAACCAAAATGTTGGCAGGTCCCTCGGCACCAGATGCAGCAACTTCAAACAATTGCTGCAGCCTTAGCTGGTTCTCATCGACTTATACCCCTCTTAGCACGGTGTGCGTGGGCGCCATCTCTAGATTACCCTCTGACTTAGGGACACCAAAGTCATATGCAAAAAAAAAACACAGTTCATGAGAAATAGAAATGCAGGGTTCCAAGAAAAAAAAAACAATAAAAAACTTTATTGAAATATCATTTAGTGAAAAAAAGTTCAGTCTGGAATGAAAAAATGAAGAATGTCACCTAGCCCGCTAATGCATATAGATAAATGTGTTTTTGTTGTATTACTGGGCATTAATCTCATTCTCTGTAATACAGTATTATGTAGATCAAAATAAATTACATATAACCGTGGCACATGAGAGGCTGGCAACTACAGCTAAAATGTTCCCTATCATTTACTTTGCTTTTTATTTTTAACAGTGATAACGCATTAACATAAACTCGAAGCCAAAAGAATTAAAGAAATAACAACTGCTATTCCTTTTTCAAATAATCTGTGTGCAGTGTGCATATGATATGAGCAAACTCTCTTAGTTACATTAGCAAGGTTTTACCACAATCTGTTACAGTAAGCAATATAATCTTAAAGAAAGCTCTTTTGTGTGTCTCTTTAACACTGACATTGTAATGCCGATAAAAATGTATACATTTTCTAGTGGCTTTGAAAGTTGGTGAATGCTTAGCTATCAAGGGTTTCTTTAAGCACACAAGAAGGGCTGATTACAGTCTCTCATTGGAAGCCTTAAAGGACATATGTCTAATTTTTAAACAAACAGTAGATTGAAAGCTTTTTTTTGTGCTTGCATTACATTCGCGGTATATGAAATGTATTTGATGCAATTGTAGTGGAAATGTACCAAGAGTTTTTATGCTACAAAATTCTTCCTTCCACTCCTTGTGTTAAAGCGTAGCCCCCCTTTCAGGGCTGTGGGGGTGATCCAGTTTGCAGTCATTGATAATCTAACAAAAGGTAAATCTGTTTCTCTTATTCCCGAACACATGCTAATGCTCAGCTCTGGCACAGACAGTGTATTATACCATCATATCCCTGGGCTCTCGGTCTGTAATAAGATGATCTGCGTGGGAGACTAGGTCACACTTTGGGTTAATATGGGATCACACAGAGAGTACAATGTTCCCACTCTCTTGGTAGTTGAAACCGAGTCGGAACTTCACTCCTTACAGTATGGTCCACCACTGATCAACTTAAAACTATAATAGGCTGATTCTTTTATATAGCGAGATATAATAATACATATTAGTCCTTATTAAGTTGTTTTGCTCCTGAAACATATAAAGTGAAAAAGAAAACTAATATTCATAGTATATTAAATCTAAACATATTGGATCTGTGTAACCTTTTGTAAAGTAATAGTGGGGTACTTGATTTAGGTGTATGTACATGCTTAGTGTTCCAAGCAGAGTAGGCACCTGCTTTCCCCACATTGCAGGTGCCTACTCTGCTAACATTTACCCGGCCAGTGGAGAGGAAGGTGGATGCAGCGAGGGAGCTCAGCCATCCTGCTCCTCACTGCTCCCTCGTGTGCGCCGTCTGTAGTGATGCTGGGTGCCGGAATATGACGTAATATTCCGGCATCACTAAACTGCATGCGAGGGAGCAGTGAGGAGCAGGAAAGCTGAGCTCCAGATAGAAGATCCCAACCGGACCCCAGGGATAAATACAAAAATGTGTGTGCAAGAATGTGTTAATGTGTGAGTGTGTGTCTGTCAGAATGTGCATGTGTGTGTGTGTCAGTAAGTGTGTGTGTGTATGTGTGTTTGTGTGTGTCACTGAGTGTCTGTGTGTGTGTGTGTGTGTCAGTGAGTATGTGTGTGTCTGTCAGAGTATGTGTGTGTGTGTGTGTGTCTGTCTGTGTATGTGTGTCAGTGAGTGTCTGTGTCTGTCTGTGTGTCAGTGAGTGTGTGTGTGTCTGTCTGTCAGTGTGTGTGTGTCTGTGTGTGTCAGTGAGTGTGTGTCTCTCTGCGTGTGTGTCAGTGAGTGCCTGTTATTTAAAATTTGTATCTTCTTGTAGCTCCACTCTTTTACTGTTCTTCTTTTTGAGGAGGAATTTAGGGGATAACACACAAGTGCTATTATACACTAAATTATGGTGAACTGCAACCAAATTGCTAAATGTATTGAATAAACTATTAAAAATATTAAGAGCAAACAAGTCCCATTTTTTTAGCTTTATATATATATATATATTGTTTTGGATGAAAGCAAAGCAGTCTCCACCACACTAGTACTTCAAGGAACAATATAGTATTCGGCATACAAATGTGTATTCCTAGCACTATAGTGCCCTGTTAACAGTTTAGGTTCCGCCCCCCACCTATAAGTGGTCTCCACACTTCCATCCTGCCTCCGTGGCTAAGATCATCAGGATTGATGATCTCAGCAAATCCAATGCTTTACCACAGGAAAACATTGGGAAGGTGGCGCGCATTTGCAGCAAAAGGCTTCGCCAATCAGATGGCCTCTGTGAGATGGCTTTTTTGGCAGCAGATCCTCAGTTAAATCCTGCAGAATGGCAATGTTTTATATTACAGGGTTAAAACTACAGGGACATGGCACACAGACAACGTCATTGAGAGGAAGTGGTCCTTGTGCCAATAGTGCCCTTTAATTGTTAAGGAGGACCTTTTAATTTAGGCATTTTGGAATGTCTAGTACAAGAAATATGACTCTTTTAACTATTATACGCGATCCTAGTGCAGGAGATTTATAAAAGAGGTGTTAAAATAATTGTATGCCTTGTTTATCCACTAATAGGATAATGCAAATCATTTAACTCAATTGTGTGTTCGAATTGTACATAACAAAATAATATACATGTGTGAGTTATTTAGCAATTTGATTCCCTGCCTTGAAACGACTTGAAACACAGCTAAAATGAAATATCCTAATAGCTTCTACATGATAAATCTCAGGCACTGCATTCAGACTTTTACAATAGAACACATTACTTATTCTCTCATAGGAACACTCAAAACTATATCTCTTAAATCAGTAGTGAAAATAAAAGCTGCTCGCTTCGGATTTTAAGGCGGCTATTGTGGTCAGTAAACCTTTCTATAAATATAAAGTAACTGAATGAAGTGTGCCTGTTCTCTTATATTGCATGAATACTGACACTGAGCGAGACTTCCAATAGAAATCCGATGTTTCTGGATGCTACATCTGGTAAGCACACGACACTATTATCTCTGAAATTAAACGATTAATTTATTTTCCATTTTGAGTTGCAGGGCTTCAGTTGGCAAAAAATGTCCATTATGTTCAAAAGTACTTTTGACTGATTTAGGTAAAAATACAACTTTTTTAATTCAATACAACGTTGTGAAAATCCGGCATATTGCTTAAAGTGCTACTCCAACGACTATAGTCACTTCAGTGATTTCAAGTGGTCATGGTGCTTGGGATCTGTATGTGCAGCATTTCAGTTTGAAGCAATGTACGTCAGTAGTAGGACACCTTCCGCAATCCGGATGCTGTGGACTACATCTCCCATCATACTCTTACAGCCATAATGCTGACATAGCATCAGGTAGTCCATATCCCATCTGAAGAGCATCTGAAGTGCCGAAGGCTGCCTGCCTACATAAACAGTTAAAGCACACAGCTGCCAGAGGTGTATATCCACCAACAGCAGTGTCATGAGACAACCTGAAATGAGAGTTCCGTACTTGCCAATGTCAAGTCTGTGCATAGTTGGTATGTAATCAGCACACACAGCATTATGACAAAAGACAATCAGTTGCAGCATCCCTCTCCCAAGTGCTGCCTAAGTCCTCCCTCAGTCCATCCTCTGGAGTATCCCTCCCCCTTAAGTGAGGGGGAGTGATGTCAAGTGAGAAGCATCAGACTGAGGGAGAACGTGGCCTCAGTTTCTTTGTTTAGCATGCTGACACCTTTTAAATGTTTTGTGTGGTAATACAGGATATATGTCTGTGCTCGTATAAGAAATTATTAATATAAAGGAACACATATCAGACAGGGCTTTTGATTAAAAAAAATGGCAGCGTTTGTCATTATGTAGTTGTACAGTATGTTAGATTAGACAGTTATTGGATTGAGAAGTGGTTGTAAACATCTATAGTACATTGCAAGAAATGTGAAATTGTGCTATTCCTTACTTTATCAGGTTTATTTAGATTTCAATCTTTATCATGCTAGACAGTTTGCAGTCCATGGTTAGAGCTGGTAGACATACCAGGTCATGCTGATGAGCAAAATGAGAGCTGGCATCAAATTGTGATTATTGTGGGTCCAAGAACCAAATAAGGATTCCACAATGTCTGACTACATTTTACATATAATATTACAAGTATCATAGAAGGTTACTTCTTTAGATCACGCTATACTGAATTGAGAGGCAATCCTACATTACGAGCAGTAAGGAGCAAATTAAATGGCAAGCATTCATAGTGACTTACTGTTATTTGCATTTAACTCTCTTTTCTATGAACTCATGAGAGAGAAAGTGGAAGACCAAACACTTTTTGATATAAACTCTTGACTACAAGAGCTACTCCATTTGACTGCTTACATGTGATGGGTTGGTAAAAATCTGATGTATTCTGCCAGACTGGATTTCCCATCAGGTGCCACCTACAGGACAGGCACCTTTTGCCCACAATTCTGCGTTAAACCATTTTGGGCCAGTTTAACACTCACTGAGGATCCCTGGCTACTGCAGGTATGGCTAAGGCAGAGATTGGCTGTTGAAGACTCTCGTTTAGCATTAAAACATTAAAAATGGTTTAATACTAAATGAAAAGACAGGTTCATGGGACTCCAGGCACTATAACCACTTCAATGATATGAAGCAATAACAGTGCCTACAGTCTCCCTTCAAGTGGACTGATGGGAGAGATAAGTTAAAGGCGGCTTTTCGAGTGTCCTCCATAAACCCATCTGCCTCCTATGCTTGATAGCAGAGCTACAGAAATCTCATTGCTATCCCAGCTTCTTCAGTCGTTGTATGAGCCTGGACAGGAAATGGAAGGGATGACTTCCCATCTGCCCACTGGTAACTTCTCACACAGAATGTGCTTTGCGGGAGGAGTAGGGACAGCATTGTATGCTTGAGTGATGCACCCTGTAGTCCTCAGGTGGGTAACCAAATTAAACTAACCTGTTACAATGGCTTCTGGGTTATTAGACTTGTGGCAACTTGTAAATCACAGCAATTCAAGCGAAACCATGGCATCATTAGTCAGTGACTTCTCCCTTCACACCAGAAAGGGCAGGGAGCAGAATTCTGAAATGAGTATAAATAGTAATAGTAGCTAAGTAAAAATCTCCAATTTATATATATTCAGAATTTATAACATTTGTACTCATTCTAACACAAATATACCTTAAATTAAACTAATTATTATAAAAGAAAAAAAAAAGAGAGGAAGATGTCAACCATGTTCTGTACCAGGGCCCTAGGTCTTTGAGTGTATTTCCTCCACCTCGTGTATGTTGTATAATGTCAGTGTAATGCCCCTCTTGCAAACTAAACCAATTCCTCTATCGTTCTGTCTCTCAATCCATGGTTCCAACTTCCTCTATCGTTCTGTCTCTCAATTCATGGTTCCAACTTCCTCTATCGTTCTGTCTCTCAATTTATGGTTTCAGCTTTCACTCTTGTTTTTTCTTGGAAGAGTAAGCTGACATGGACAGAAATCACTTTTGCGATTTTGAGGTATGTGAGTAAGTACCTATTTTTGTAGTGTTTTTGAAGAAGTCATGTGATTCAAAATTCTAATGAAAACATATCTTTGTTTAAGTCTCCTCTGGTTTAAGTATGTGTTTTACCAGAAGTTTGTGTGCAAGATGATGTTTCTCATCAACACACTATGTTGAGAGGTTTAGGTGAGGTGCATCAAATAATCAAACTGTCATTATTTTTATTGAGTTTTATTGAGTTTTTAAAAAAATTTTAGGATACAAACATGTAACAATTATACATACAAACATTCAATACATATACAAATAAGTGTAAGTCTTAAAATCTTATTATCGTTTACGTAACACTTATGATTACTTTAAAACATAACATGTCAGGCTATTACAGTTGAAAAATTTGGGAAAAGAGATTACTTTTATTCTATTTTTACAACAACGGTCAATTAAGGCTGAGTGAAAGTATACTTTTCTTTGTCTTTCCTTTATCCTTTCCTTACTTTCTTACCTAATCTTTTGTCTTTTAATTGTTTGATTACTTGTCTTCCCTTTCTTCTCCTTTGTTATCATTTCTTAGTCTACCTTATGTGTAATCAAACTGTTTTAAGCCAAGAGTTAGTCTTCATTAAATTGACTCTATAGGTACCCAGACCACTTCATCCCAATGAAGTAGTTTTCATCCCAATGAAGTCCTTTTCTCCTCAATGAAGTCGTTTGGTTGCCATGCCACTGTCTCTTCAACCCCGCAACATAACACATTGTCGTTTTGCAGGAATGTCAATTTTTCATTGCTGGGTTATCGCGCCTCTAGATATTATAAACTGAAATTAGTAAGATGTAAACAATAAAGCATTCAATAGATAATCTAGTTATTGAAAAAAAACAAAAAAAACAATGTGTAGAATAGATGACAGAAATGAGAAAGATAGCTTTCCTTATAGGTAATCTCCCAGTCAAGAGGCCTTTAATGAGTTATTATGGTTGTTAACCACTCACATTAGCATATAAGAGAGGATCTGTCCATAGAACTGAAATGTACACAATATGCAACAACCGCAGATGTTTATTAATAAGAATTTGTTCCAAAAAAATCACTGAAATGGCCAGTGCCACCATTTACCATTTGATTACGACCTCCATTGCCTTCTTATGGCCGCGTAACTGACCAATTACAGAGATGCCAGATATTTACCAATTTATCGCCACAAGATAATTTAGCTCAGTCACTAATTGAGAGGTGAAATTTTGTGCTACATTTAATATAAAACTTAACCAAGAAGTTATTATGAAAGAATAGTAGTTTCTCCATCTACTTCATGTTCTTTCGACTAGTTTCCCAGTGGGGCCAATTTGCTAATATTAAGCATTTTTGAGCTAAATAGAATCCGATGAAGACAGAGCCATGTAGCTTAAAAAGTTTAGAACTGAATTTCAAATTAGTAATGGTAACAATAGGGTCCCCAAACAGAGAGAATTCATCCTAAAGAGCTAATTAATTGGGAATTATTGCTGTAGAAAATACTTCTATTATCTTTGCAAAGAAAGAATACAGTATTTGGTATTAACAGATCTCAGTAGAATTCCTGATAACCTTGCAAAATCATATGCGTTTGTCTTGAGTATGTTGTATAAACGTTTGAGAAATATTGTTTTAGGTTTATTTCTGCTTTGTATTAGCAATATTTATTATGTCATAATTAACTGAAGGCAATATATATATATATATATATATATTATTTTAATCAAGCATAAAATTCTGTGCAAAGGAAATGCGTTGGGAATATATTAGACAAATGTACTTATAGCTTAGAAACCGTTTAAATGAAAAAGAATTATATTGTTACAGGCATCAAGAATTCCTAAGAATAGCTGAGAGTAGATAATGTATGGTAGCACAGAAAGCTCACTAAAAATAAAATCCAGTGTGTCTGCGTACATTGGCGACTATTCTGTGTACAGGAAAAAAATAACTAACTTGGCATTTGGCGACAAAAACATAAATATTAATCATTAACCACAATAAAGAAGATCATATTAAAGGGACATGCATCACTTGGCAATAATTTTGCAAGGTGAGAATATATTCCAACTGCACATGTGTAAGTCTGTAAAGGATGCCCAATGCCCCAACATTCCTAGGGATAGGTCCTCTATTGGTTAGATCAGAAACCCGCCCTGGTGTGGGTGTGGAAAGCATAAGAAAGAAAAATCAGATAGATATGAAAAAATAGGCTTGTGCAAAAATGAGTTTGAAGCAGTTTATCCAAATTAAATTCCTGTTAATCAATACCAGAATAAAGTAATTCCGAATCAATCTCACCTTTAGACTCCACAGGTAAAATTACAGATAAGTCAATTCAGAATCAATAGATTAGGCAATTACCAATTATTGAAACAAATTGGTTAAATCTAATTTTTGTCTAATAAAAAATCCTTTATTGAGACAGATTCAGAGCATGTTATTAAAATGAATATTTATGTATATAGCACCAATAATTTATTTGAAAATAATCTAATTATAGGATGACTCAAGAGTCACTGGTGCAAGTTTAAGAGAGTGTACCCCCAAGCTCCCAATGTCAGAAATAAACCAAAATAAAAAAGATACTGTACTCAACTGAAACTTAAAGGGACAATATAGTCACCTAAACAACTTTAGCTTAATGAAGCAGTTTTGGTATATAGAACATGCCCCTGCAGCCTCACTGCTCAATCCTCTGCCATTTAGGAGTTAAATCCCTTTGTTTATGAACCCTAGTCACACCTCCCTGCATGTGACTTGCACAGCCTTCCATAAACACTTCCTGTAAAGAGATCCCTATTTAGGCTTTCTTTATTGCAGGTTCTGTTTAATTAAGATGTTCTTATCCCCTGCTATGTTAATAGCTTGCTAGACCCTGCAAGAGCTTCCTGTATGTGATTAAAGTTCAATTTAGAGATTCAGATACAATTATTTAAGGTAAATTACATCTGTTTGAAAGTGAAACCAGTTTGTTTTTTTCATGCAGGCTCTGTCAATCATAGACAGGGGAGGTGTGGCTAGGGCTGCATAAACAGAAACAAATTGATTTAACTCCTAAATGACAGTGAATTGAGCAGTGAAATTGCAGGGGAATGCTCTATACACTAAAACTGCTGTATTTAGCTAAAGTAATTTAGGTGACTATAGTGTTCCTTTAAGTATTACATATACACAAAATCGTTTTTTGTTATCATTTTTTAGTACAAAGTGAAAAATACTAATTAAAACATTTTTTTGCAAATTTATCATTTGAGTACAACAATTTGTTTGGCATGCCTGCACCACAATATCTTCTGTACATGTCAGGCATATCACATTCACATATTTGTTTACCAGACAACTACCAGTCAATTGTTTTTTAAAAAGTGATGGAATTGTAACCGACCTTCCGTGGTGTCCCCTTACCACCAGAGGCGCATAGAGCTTTCCCACTAGAGAGACACCCGCGCGGAAGATTAGGGACTATGAAAGGTGAATGGAGACGTGTCAGAAGGGTACCTACCGATTACATGAAAGAGTTAGGTTTTTTATCCTTCTTGAATATTGTCACACGTATATATTTTTTGTTGTCAAACCAACAGCACATGGTACCCTTGATAAAGGCAGCCAGTTGGTGCCGAAACATTGGGGGGTTTGGTGACTCGTGTTTCTGTCTTGTGGCTTGTAAGAATCTTTTTGGTATTGTACCATTACATTATTGTATTTGCCCTTGCTTCTGTCATTGTGTTTATTTATTTTTTTATGTTTTCACTTTGGTACTTTTTGTACATAATAAAAAAGTTTTTAGATTGTTATAGTGTGCATTCTATATTCTATATATATATATATATTGTTGTGTCATCTGTTCTAATTTGTGTACTGACATACGTTTCTGCTTTACCAAAAAGTGTTGACACAATCCACACCAAAAATAAAGAATAAAAAAAAAAGTGATCATGACAGTGACTTAAAGGGACACTCCAGGCACCCAGACCACTCCTGCTTATTGGAGTGGTCTGGGTGCCAACTCCCACCAACCTTAACCCTGCAAGTGTAATTGCAGTTTTTATAAGCTGCAATAATTATCTTGCAGTGTTAAGTCCTCGTTCTTAGAACACAAAAAGTGTTTTAAACGACGCTGGACGTCCTCACGCTATGCATGAGGACCTCCAGCGTTACCGGAATCCCCATAGGAAAGCATTGAATAATGCTTACTATGGGAGGTCTAATGCGCGCGCATGGCCATTGCAGCACATGCACATTAGGTCTCCCCCCGCTGGCTGGCGTTGGTGGGGGAGGAACGTGGGCAGAGCCTGACCCAGCATTGAGGGACATCGGCACTGGATTCAGGTAAGTCACTGAATGGGGTTTTAACCCCTTCAGCAACATGGGATGGGGGGCACTGCAGGAACCTGCAGTGCCAGGAAAACATATATGTTTTCCTGGCTCTGGAGAGTCCCTTTAATATTGAGCAAAGATGATACTACTTATGAAAGTGTAGCAAAAGTGTTCTTTTCCATCTGCAATAAGAACAGGTGTCATTCTCTATAGGTATTATTATATACTTTGTGTTCATATCCAAAAGAAACAATTTTGTTAAAATGGGATTAACAAACATTCTAGAATTTTGCATACCTATTTTAAATATAGGTTCATCAAGCAGTCTCATTTACAATTCTCAAGTAATAATCAATCTTAGGTATCACAACAACAAAAATATAAAGCTTTGATACAATAGGAGAACCTGTTTGACCTTAGATGTGGTACAGGTAAGGAAAATTGCCATTTGCTTGCATTGAACATGAGGAGCAGAGACCTCCGGCCAGCTTGTGTAGACATAAGCCAAATTTGCAGTTGGGTAAAGCTTCTGCTTTCTTGAACATTGTTAAATAGGGCATGCAGATAAGACATTAATCGGTACATATTATTATTATTATTATTATTATACAAATTTAAGTAGCACCAACATATATCACTGTACTTTACAATTATATAAAGAGGGGATTTCGAGGTAAAGAATACCATGATCAAACTAATTTACAATCAATGAGTTTTTATTAAAATGTATAATTTGCTATATCAAGATGCCATAATAAATGTTTATCAGGTCACACCATCCCCTATATCACCCTTTAGGAATAAAATATTGAAGACATTTTGTTGGATAAGAATCAAAGATATTTGAGAAAAGTCCTGCAATATTTCCATTTATATGTTCCCACTGGAGATATGGCACAACATGCTCACGAGATTGTATGTCGCACCTGTTCAGATTATTATTATTTTATTATTTATATAGTGCAAGCAAATTCCGTAGATCTGTAAGATGGGTGGAAAAACAGACACGTAATTGTAAACAGACTAATAAATGCACAGGAACAGAGGGTTTGAGGGCCCTGCTCAATGAGCTTACATCCTAGAGGGAGTGGGGTATACTCACACAAAGGGTATACATAGGGGTAATGAAATAGGTTGCTAGAAAAGTTTTTAGAGAACTTAGGTTATTTTAGACAGTTGCAGGAGAGGAGTCATGTGGGGGGTGGTGGGATGAAAACCCGCTAACAGTTTAAATGATATGATTTCCTTAAGAAGTGTGTTTTCAAAGATTTTTTGAAGGAGTGGAGACTGGGTGAAAGTCTAACGGAGCCCTGGACAAGTCTTGGAAGCGAGCATCAGATATGGGAGTACAGACAGAGGATAGACGTAGGTCTTTGGCAGAGCGCAGTGGCCTCGACGGGACATGTGTATTAGGGAGGATAGGTAGGTTGAAGTAGCATTATGTAGGGACTTGTACGCAAGCACCAGCATCTAAAATTGAGCCCTATATTTAACTGGAAGCCAATGTAAGGACTGACGGAGGGGGGAGGCGTGGGAGGTGTGGTAGGACAGGAAAATTAGCCTCACCGGCTAATCTGGTGCAATCTGGGAACACGTAAGACCACTGAGAAGGTGATTGCAGTAGTCAAGGCGAGAAAGAACAATGGCATGGACCATCACCTTAGCTGCCTCCTGTGTTAAATAGGGCCGGATGCGAGCTATGATTTTGAGATGGATTCGGCAGGATTTGGCAATCGACTGGACATTAGGGGTGAAGGAGAGGTTGGAGTCAAAGAAAACACTTAGGCAACGAGGAAGAGGTGACGGTGGCGCTGTTGATTTGGTGGGAGACAGACATGGGAGTAGCAGCACCTGAGGGAGGAAAGACCAGAAATTCTGTTTTGGACAGGTTGAGTTTAAGGAAGTGAGCAGCCAGGTGGAAATCGCAGAGACCCGAGTCAAGATGGGCGGAGAGAGATCAGAACAGGACAGGTAGATTTGTGTGTCATCTACATATAAATGATAATGGAAGCCAAAGGAGCTGATGGGGAGGCACTATATATGGGGACCAAGGACAGAACCTTGGGGAATGCCACCAGAGAGGGGTTGGGGGGAAGAGGCAGAGCCAGAGAAAGAAACATTGAAAAAGTGTGGGAGAGGTAGGAGGAGCACCAGGAGAGAGCAGTATCTCGTAGACCGAGATTATGGAGAATGAGAAGAAGCTGTTGATGATCAACAGTGTCAAAGGTAGCAGAAAGATCAAGGAGAATTAGAATAGAGTAATGGCCTCGAGATTTAGCAGCAATTAAATCGTTGGATAGTTTCGTCACAGCCGTTTCAACAGAGTGACGAGCACAAATACAGACTGAAGCAGGTCAAGCAGAGAGTTGGATTCGAGGAAGTCTATCAATCTCGCATACACAACTCTCTCAAGGATCTTGGAGGCAAATGGCAGTAGCGATGTAGGGTGGTAGTTTGATGGGGAGTTAGGGTCAAGGTTGGGCCTTTTCAGAATCAGCGTTATGGTTGCATACTTGAAGGGTGAAGGAACTGTCCCGGAGGAAAGAGAGAGGTTGACATTTGTAGTGAGAGGAAGAGCAATAGAGGTAGACAAAGTGCGGATGAAATATGAGGGAATAGGAGCGAGGAAACAGGTGGTGGGGAGGGAGGACCAGAGGAGAGCAGAGCAAAAACCTCTTTTGTTGTAGTAGGTGTGAATGAGCATAGAACAGTGGAGTGAGTGGGGTTGGGTGATGTATTGGAAGGGGAGAGAGAGAGGTTAGAGATCTCTTCTCTGATTGTAGAAATATTCTCAGTGAAGTGACTTGCAAAGTATGAGGCGGACAGGGTAGTAGGAGGAGGGGGAGCAACGGGGAGAAGTAGAGCATTACAAGTGTGAAATAGACATTTGGTTTGGTGAGATAGTGTGCTTATGAAGATGTTTACTTTTTCAGAGGAAAGAGCCAGAGTGTAGGAGCGTAGTATAAATTTATAGTGGAGGAAGATGCAGGTCACACTCAGAATTCTGCTGAAGGAATCTTTTCATCTCTTGTGATGGCACTTTCCAAAGTTCATTCCCATCTGAATCAGGGTCAAACATCTTTTCACAGGCATTTTGCACAAGTAAAATGATCTTCTCCAATGGACATTCTTATTGTTTAAACCTATGGATGACTTTGCAATCTACAAAAACAATGTAATTTCTTAGGTAACCTTGATGGCCAGGAGACGGTTGGATGAAATCTGGCACTGCTTGAACGTTTTTGTTTTGCCATAATTCAAAATCTCAGGGATAGCTGAATCATTAATGAGTTCACAGTCTTTCCTAAACGCGAGAATCACAAGTAGCTTATGTTGACAACGGTTTTCAAAGTTAACCAAAATTATCAGTTGAATTGACATGTCTCTGCTTTATTTATGGAATATAGTATATGTCTTTACCTTCTATTTTTTTATTTCTCCCTCTCTCTTTGGTTAAAGTTAGGAATACAAATCTGTATTCCTAACACTATAGACCCCTCTGGTCCCTTCCCTTCCACCTCCCTCCCCCTCCCCGGTCATAAAGGGTTAAAAAATCTTTATTTACTCACCCGATTCCAGTGCTGATGTCCCTTATAACTGGGTCGGCTCTCTGCCTCCTCCAACGTCATCTGACAGGGTGCTAAAGGTGAGTGCATTGCTACTGTGCTTTCCTATGGGGATTTTACTGACACTGGGTGTCCTCATGCAGAGTGTGAGGATGTCCAGGGTCAGTTAAGCAAACAAAAGTCAGTTAGCGTGCCTCTAGTGGCTGTGTGATTGACAGCCACTAGAGGCAGTCTTAGTCCTGCAATATAATCATTGTAGTTATTCGAAAACTGCAGTGATTTACATTACAGTACTAAGATTGCAGTACTAAGTGTGACAGGGACACTGCACCCAAGCCCCTGTAATGAGATGTAGTGGTCTGGGCAACTATAGTGTCCCTTTAATAAGATTTCAAAAATACAAAAGCTAAAAAGGCAGTGATGTTTTGCCTCAGAATGTGATAAATAATGAATACTTTCATTGATATTGCACTCACCAAGGCAGAGCTGGTTCCTTAATCTGATGACACAAGCGTTTTATGAAAATTATGTTCATCCTTATACAGATACAGTCTGAAAAGAGGGGTGCATGATGCAATAAAGGAAGGAAACATAGACCTTACTTACCGACCAATTCGTTTTACGACTGGGTCGTAAGAACGCAACCCGGTTGGTAAGTGAGGAGTATCTGTACTCTTAACAGGAAGTGTTTAGGAATGCTCTGTAAATCACATACAGGGAGGTGTGACTAGATTTGCATAAGCAAAGTGATTTGACTCCTAAATGGCAGATAATTGAGCAGTGAGACTGCAGGGGCATGATCTGTACACCAAAACTGCTTCATTAAGCTAAAGTGGTTTTGGTGACTATAGTGTATAAACTTTCCATATCTCACATGTTGGAATATGCTGCTTTTAGTAACTAATCTCTAAATTATTTGAAACTCCCTAAGTGCCAGGTTTCCATGCATTAAACAAAATGGTACATCAAGTTTAGGAATTAGAATCTCCACAACTCCACATTATGATATCATACTTGGAGAACTGAATTTTAGTAATAATTTTGCATCATGGGTTGATCTGGTGGAATTCTACCGGTGATTTGACTACAAACAAGTATTGTGATTGGGAGGTGCTTAAATAAAAAATAAAAACATTTCCATCTGCTATGCTATATGGCTCATTCACTCAATAAAAGGTTATTGGTTAACTTTTCTGTTAAGCCCAACATTTAAATTAAATGACTAAAATAGCTACGGAACAGACAGACACAATGGACACATAAAGACAGGAATAATCCATGGTGTCATGGGATGGACTTTTTCACAAGAACTCTCTGAACACTTGGTCTAAGACTCAGCCTGACCATGCCACAGATTGTTCATCCATTTCTTGGACTGAAGATAACTCTGTTCTAGAATATTAAAATTGGAGCAAATAATAAACAAATAGCTATGTGGACAGATGTGAGTTTAAGGTAAAACAGGAGAAGATTTGCATATTTAGTTCTGCCTTGCAGCCTTAATTTAAAAGTGGAATTAATGATCTGTTAAATTATTGCTGTTCGGAGTCTCAGGCAAGAAAAGGTATACAGCATTTGCACTCTGCTCTTACTATCTAAGCCAAAGTTCAATTGAAGGGCAAGTTATAACTACAGTACGAACAAGTCATGTGCCTCTCATGTTGGCTCATATGTCACTTTGAACAGCTCTTATCTGATACTATTATGATTTGCCCAGTGCTGACAGCACTGAACAGGCTACAGAAACCATAAGATTATTTAAGGCATCACTGAGTGCAACACACAGATGATATTAATCCGTTCTTTGAGAAATATCTGTGCTTATATCAAAGTTGAACAGTCAACGGGGCGGATTGGGGTATGAAGAGGAGGAGTAAATAGTTGACATTTAAAGGCCAAATTGTATTCTGTTTTCTACCAAAACTCTTTTCAGGTCAAACTTTTTAATGCTGTATAGAATGTTCGGAACAAATAGTACACGGTCATTTATAGTACAAAGCAAGTTCAAATGGTCATGTATAGTAAGGCATAAAGTTAACTTGGAAAGGCATGGTTTTTTTTTAGCACTTTTAATGCCCATATCACAATTTGAGATACACTAAAAGTACATCTGTGATAACATTGTGTTATTACTTATCAAGTAATAAAAATAACACTTTTATACATTGGGGATATTTTATTATAAACGTGATAAGATGGCCCAAAGCTACAAACATGAAAGTGTTTCAGTGAGTCCAGGCTCCTGCAGTATGGCACAAATTAAAGCACAATGTTATTAATATTGGCACTTTTTGCTCTTAATTCAGAGAGGGTTTTTTACACAGTTTGCCTGACAACTAATGGTGGGAGTCAAAATCTGTGATGGTGAGAAGAAAAATCTGAAATGGGTCTCACGAGCTCCAATATACCAGGAGATATATTAACCATTCAGTGTGGTATGATCCAAGGAAGCATATACATATATGCTTAATGCAGGGCCGGCTTTAGGCATTTAGACACCCTGTGCAAAAAATCTTCAAAGCCCCCCCCCCCCACACACACACACACACACCTGTCATCCATGTATAGTGTGTGTGTATCGGAGTGTAGTGGTTGTATAGGGGATTTATTAAATGAATAATGATTTAAAAACAAATATTCATTCCTCCTTTCCTGTTGTTACATAGTTGGGAGAGGGGCATGCTGATCTGAATCTGGTCTGCCCCTCTACTGGGTACAGACCATGCGTAACTGTCTCGCAAGCACAGGGACTTGCGGTTTCCTGTGGTAATCTGCGGCAGCGCTCTGATTATCCCGAGCTAGGAAGACAGCTACTTATGGTCTGCAGCCAACAGAAGTGCCAGACTGCCTCCCCTACATTACAGAGGAGCAGACTAAGTATGTCACATAATACTGTGAGTGGTTTTGCTTTGGAGCTCTGGATTATACTTATTTACCTTGACCTCTTTGGAATAAAAATGTGTAGTAATGCGCTACTTCTCTATTTATCACAGAGCTCCACAACAATAAAACTCCCAGTAATGTGCATTTTATATACCAGAGCTCCACTGTAATACATATCACTATAATATGATGTAATGTTTGTGTTGTCTGTGTATGTGATAGGTGTGATGACTGTGTGTGATATGTATGCTATGTGTTGACTGTGTGTGATATTTATAATGGATGTATTAACTGTGTGGTATATGCGTGTATTGGTTGTATGTGATATTTGTGCTGGGTTTATTGGCTGTGTGTGATGGGTATTTAATTCAGATAAAAATATGCATTTAAGCCTATGTGTAAATGCAGGTGTATATTTTTGCAGAGTTATGTGCACACAGTCCCACTGTCAGATGCACACAGTTATACATATACACTGTCAAATCCACCACATGCACACAGTCACAGGCAGATAGTCACATACACAGGATCAGGCAGAAACACACAGGTACAGGCAGTGACACACATACATAGATACAGGAAGATAAACACACTCACACACAATTACAGGCAGACAGCCACATACACACAGCCACACATACAGTCTCACACACACATATTTACATGCAGACAGTCACACATACATACACACACACAGGCAGACAGCCACAACACACACACACACACAGGCAGACAGCTACACACACAGACAGCCACACACATACACACAGGCAAAAAGCCACACACACAGAGGCAGGCAGTCACACACACACAGAGGCAGAAAGCCACACACACACACACACACACACACAGGCAGACAGCCACACACACACAGGCAGACAGTCACGCACACACACACAGGCAGACAGTCACACACACAAGCAGACAGTCACACACACACAGCCACACACACACACAGGCAGACAATCATACACACACACACAGGCACACACAGGCAGACAGTCGCACAGACACACACAGGCAGACAGTCAAAAACACAGACAGCCACACACACACAGGCAGACAATCACACATAGTTACCTCTGTTCATTATGGCGGAGTGGAGGCAGCTCCTGGAGACTGGTTGTTGGTGAAGCAGGGACTCCATCCAGTTACCATCCGTTTAGCTCCACCCTCACCGCAGGGGAAGTTCCACCCCGCCGAAATATTGTTGTTGTTTTTTTTTTATAATCCCGGCCGGCCATGTGTAAGCCTTGTCGGCCACATGGCGCCCCCTACTCCCATGGCGCCCTGTGCAGCCGCACAGCTCGACCAGCTCTGCCTAAATTTCACAAAATTTGAAAGATAATCTCGATTTGCTTTTGTGCTATTGGCACTGGATATTTCACCACACTCGTGAGGAGTACAGCACAAAGGCATGTTTCAAGGTACTTAAATGGACACTATAGTCGCCAGAACAAATACAGCTTAATGTAGTTGTTCTGGCGAGTATAATCAGTCCCTGCAGGCTTTTTGCAGTAAACACTGCTTTTCAGAGAAAAGCAGTGTTTACATTACAGCCTAGAGACACTTGCAGTGGCCACTCCTCAGATGGTTACAAGAGGTGCTTCCTGAGGGGGTGATGCACAGTCAGCAGCACTGCCATTCAATGACTCCACACTCTGCATGGAGACACTGGACTTTCCTCATAGGGATGCATTGATTCAATACATCTCTAAGAGAAGATGCCGATTGGCCAGGCTGCCTTCTTGGCTGACATCATCAGAATTGAAACTCTCAGCCATATCATAATTTCTTATGATGTCAGCCAAAGAGGCAGATCAGGAGCAGAGCCAGCACCAGCACACTGGAATAAATGTAAAATGTTACTATATTTAGGGGGTCATGAGGGGCCATCGTATTTTTAATACTAAAGGGTCAGGAATACATGTATATGTCCCTGACCCTATAGTATCCTTTAAAGCTGCACTATAGCCTGTCATCTTTGAGTGCAAGGAAGTGGCCAGAATGGGCTACTAACCCTTAGCCAGATCAGAGATGACTGACAAAATGTACATTTTAGTTTTAAGATTTTGAAAGAAATATGTACTTCTATAAAGAAAAAGGAACGTATTTTGTTTGCCAGCTATAGTTCCTTTACTATGTTCTCACCAAGATGCATTAGAGGGTAAATTGTCTTACAGATTACAAAGGAACTAGTAAAATGTAAATGCATTATATGAAAATGATGACAGAGATTAGATGAGTTTATTTAATGCAGCATTTAATCACTAAATTGGAAATTGTGGAGAATGTCACTAAATTGGAAATTGTGAAAAATGTCACCAACCAATTTGCAATTTTCTTGTCAATTCTCCACAACTCCCAATTTAGTGCATAAACCCTAAAGTGTATTTAGAGAGTTGGGTATTTTACTCATTATAGCACATAGTGTATACCTTTAACCCCTTAAGAACCAAACTTCTGGAATAAAAGGGAATCATGACATGTCACACATATCATGTGTACTTAAGGGGTTAAATGAACACCATAGGGTCAGGAACACAAACATGTATTCCTGACTCTATAGTGTTAAAACTACCATCTAGCCCCACCATGCCCTTCCGTACATCCCTAAATATAGTAAAATCTTACTTGTATTAAAGTCTGCAGCTGCTGCCTCTGCCCTTGACCTGCCTGCTGTTTGCTTACATCATCAGAAGTTGTGGTCTGGGCCAATCACAATACTTCTCCATAGGATTGGCTGAGACAGTCAAAGAGGTAGATCATGGGCAGAGCCAGCACAAGTCACACACAGATCTGGCAAATCAGCATCTCCTCATAGAGATGAATTGAATCAATGCATCTCTATAAGGAAAGTTCAGTGTCTGCATGCAGAGGGTGGAGACACTGAATGGCAGCACTGCCCCAAGGAGCACCTCTTGTAGCCATCTGAGGAGTGGCCAGTGGAGGTATCACTAGGCTGTAATGTAAACACTGTTTTTCTCTGAAAAGACAGTGTTTACAGCAAAAAGCCTGAGGGCATGATTCTACTCACCAGAACAAATACAATAAGCTGTAGTAGTTCTGATGACTATAGTGTCCCTTTAAAGAGTAAGAATGTAGGACACCCATCCCCAGGAATGAAAAGGGTCATATTCTGTATCTACTACAAGTTTAGATTCGGTAAATTTATGTTTACTCCCTTAGAAGCAATAGTCATTTTTTTATTTTTTTAAAATGCTAATTTACTTAAGGAAGAGATGTAGGAAAAGGTTATACACAGCACTGAGAACATAACATGGCTAATAATAAACACAAAGTGATGCTCTGTATACATGGCAGTAGCAGAGGAGGATAAATAATTAAATTAAAAAACGAGCAAATTATCTGCAATTACATACAACAGCAGGACCAGATTTAGCTAGCATTCAAAGCTAGTTAAAGGACCACTATAGTGCCAGGACAACAAACTCATTTTCCTGGCACTATAGGGTCTTTAGGTCCCCCCTCCCCCACCCTCAGGGTCCCACTCCTGCTGGGCTGAAGAAGTTAAAACACTTACATTTCTCCAGCGCCGGGCTCCCTCGGTGCTAGGGAACTCTCCTCTTTCTGCTGGCGTCAGCTTCGAATGTGCATGCCCGGCAAGAGCCGCACGCGCATTCAAACAGCCCATAGGAAAGCCAATGAGACAGCCACTAGAGGCTGGATTCACCCTAGTGTTCTCTGAAACTGCTATGTTTACAGCTGCAGGGTTAACACTAGAGGGACCTGGCACCCAGACCACTTCATTGAGCTGAAGTGGTTTGGGTGCCTATAGTGGTCCTTTAATACTGTCATTTTCATAGCTCTTATCAATTATTAATGAATTATAAACTTTGCTGCTGAAAGAGAATATAGAAGCTGATCTGTCATTTCTTGCACAAATTGAATTGATCAACCAAAGTGGGGCAACATTTCCTCATTGAGTGTCAATACCTCGTAATATAGTACCAAAGACTCTGTGACATTTTTCTTTCTCCAGTTGCTTTCCATATACACCTAGTTGACTAGATAGGGGGGGGAAGAGATAAGCAGTGCTAAAAATACATACTTTTATTGGGTTTTCACAGAATAGTGTGAATTTTGTGAAATTATGATCCTGTAGATGTTATGTTACTAAGTTAACTTTAAAAAAAAGATTGAGGGAAGCGTGGTTATGGAGAGCTGCTGGATGGACGTGTTTAACTGAGCTCCACCCGGGCAGAGTACAGCGAGTGCACTGCCAAATAATTGCAGCACACCACTCCATCATTACCGACAAGCACAGCATAATGTCCCAGCAGTCAAAGAAACATAAACATTTGTTCTGGCCTGAAAAATGTCTGGAGAACCACAGGGATCCATGAACCTGGCCCAAGATGGGTCAGAGATGGCCAGATGGCTCAGGGACGGGGAGTTGGATCTTCCCCTCTCTGAGTCTCCCTGCACACCACAGGCAAGCGTTCCTGTCACATCTGAGGAAATGAAGCACCTCTTAGTTGACTTATCAGCTACAATCACCTCTAATTACAAACCTTGGCAGGAGAACTCAGGAAAGAAATTCTATTTATATGGGCCAAAGAACAGGCCACATTAAAAACAACATGGAGGTATTTGTCTCAGCCCACAATACCATGGTTCACTACCTGAAGGAGATGGAAGCAACTTTGGAGACATATAAGATAAAAGTAGCAGACATGGAAGACCTTATCTCCTACCAATCTGTTCCAGGGCATTGCGCCCGAATTTCATCTTGACCTCTTAACTGTGAATAGAGTCCATAGATAGAAAACCCACGCATGTACACAGTACTACTCCCCGGGATGTGTTAGCCTTATTTAATTTTTTCACGTTAAGGAGAAGATCTTATGGGCTTGCAGGAAGCAAGCTTTACTTGAGAAATATAATTCCATTGTGGCATATGCCAACTCACTCACCAGAGGATGAGCTGAGGGGAGGACTTTTGTGGCTCCTGGGGTGTGCCACTGGTGGTTGTATGCTGCCAGCATGTTATGTGTGGTCACAATAGATGTCAAATATTCACAGATTTAACATAAGCCAGACAGAGCTCTTAGTCTGGCCTGGCAAATTATGCTGGTGGTGATGTTGTTACATATCTGGCAGCTACGTGCTTTAACTCTTTATGTACAGAGTTTCTAACTGAATCATTGCACATACAGACTTCATGCACCATTACCACCTCAAATCACTGAAGTGGTCATGGTGCTTGGAGTAACCTTTTAAACATGAATTATTTATCTTTTTGAAGGACAACAGGAATTACCTGTTGTTGTGTTTGCGTTATTCTGGATAAACAACAGCATACCTGAGTCATTAGTGAAAAGATTCAGCTTGATGTGTCTACAAGGTAGTGGCACACATAGCAAAAATTTAAATAGTATTACATTATTATACTAACTCATGAAAGCTTTCAGCAATGAGTTAAACCCTGGTCAGCCAGAAGCTCTCTAGTGGAGGTGGAGAGAACACCAGTTGTAACCCAGGAAAGAAGTCAAAAAGTTTTTAAATGGTTTTACTACTTAAATTAAAGGGGCGTTGTGACGGATCACCTGGCACCCTGACTGGGCACCTCTGCCAACAGATGTTTCCTAGCTGATGTTGAGGACTGTAAGCATCGCACCGGACACCACAAACACCGCAGACTCCACAACCGCCGTAGCTTAGCCGGGATCTCGCCGTCTTCCTCCCACCCTGGAACAACCTCTGATATCCAAGAATGTGTGGGAAAGACCTCTCCTACTCCAGAGTCCGTAGCAGGAACAGCCCTTACAAGAGCTAGTGATTAGAGCCCAGTGAAATATAAGGAGTATAGCAATCCCCAGTGTGAATATAGCAGTTCCCCTCCAATCACAAGATGAGGCTACGTGTTGAGGGTTAAGCAGGAACTCAATTTTAATGGAGGCACACTGGCCTTTTATGCAAGTTTCCCAACAAGGGTGACACCCACGTGGACCTTGTTGGGCACAGGGACACAACGTTAACAAACCAATAATAACAGAGTTATACAGTGAGACACTCCCATACGGTATCCCCAATCCCTCCCCTCTGCCTGGGGGATAATTAAGGCAGATAATGCATTGACTTAATTATCTCCAGGCAGAAAAAAACACATTTTCCCATAAGTACCCCAAAACACAACACATTCCCTTGATAGCCCTTATCTGGATGAACAACATATCCAAAAATCACCCAGATCAGATCAGGGGTTCAGAAATTTTACGGAAGTCATAGTTTTGTGTACATTTGAAGATGCCCCTTGTGGCGAAACGCATTGTGTGTTATGTGAACTTGAAGTGTACACTTGAAGAAGCCCCTTGTGGCGAAACGCATTGTGTTTTAATCTAAATAAAAGTATTTTTACTGACTACCTAATATTTTGGTTAGTCTCTTTAATTTTAAATACTTTTATATTTATCCTTATTTATTTATTTTTATCTGGCATTTCCTAATATCTGAAGTTTTTATACCATCCAAAGAATCCATGGTGGGGATTTTTACATCCAGCAACATTACACAGAGCGGTCTGTCTACTCTGTAAATTGTAAGTACATCTCCTATTTTATTCAGCACTTTTTTAATATAGGGAGCACTATGGGCCTTCTTTTGTGTTTTTATTTCATATGACCTACACTGAAAATATCGTCAGAGGAATATCCTACATGTGGGGAGTTTAAATACCACTGTATGCTGTTTTAACTCGAGCTGGTTATAGCTCCCATAAATGTGAGTTGGCATTTCTTAACCTCATGTTGTCTGTAGCCATACTCCTTTAAGTTACTGCCCCATTGGTTCCCTCTGTGTGTTTTTTTCTTTCATATATGCTGATGAGAATTTGACCCAAGACGTCTTGAGAATTTCTGAAGAATATACCTGTGAATTAGAGATTTTAATTTGCCTGTTTACCTGGTATTTTTTTCTATTATTTATTTCATTTATTCACTTTGTTCTTGGCGCACCATGTACTTCTTGTTTTCTGTTTTTCCAGTCCTCTGAAGGGTTTTGAGGGTTACCCTTCCTCTCAGGTGTGCAGCCTCCCCCTCCCCATTGTGATCAGTATGGATAGTGCTGTTCCATCCCTCTTTTTTCTTTATATTTAGAAATCAATCTGTGTAATTCCCAGATTTTACTAATAACATGACGTAAAGTCATGATTTTATTAATTACACGGAGGCGAGTATTATGCTATCTCTTTCTTACTTTATTCCTCAGCAGCAAAGAGAAAATATAACTGAAAGAGAAAAAAATTGAAAATATGAACAATATATAACAGATACAACCATATCTGCCTAGTAACATGGCAGCCAATCAGCTTCTAGGAACAGTCCATAAATGTCTTGCTATGCACTTCCACTTCAGGAACTAACAATCGCCAACATGGTAAACGTCATCACAACGAAATCAAGCTGTAAAAACAGAGAAATAGGTGGTAAACTCCAAACTTAGGATCTGAGTGCAACATATCAGAATCATGCGGCCTGTATACAAAGCACCTCATTGTCAGAATAACATATACATCACCATACAAAGACTAACCGCATACCCAATAACAAGTAAATCATGGGTACTTACCGTGAGAGAAGAAGAAGACCCCCCCGATTGAACCATTATCGTAAATCTGACCCAGACCCACGGGTGGGTGGGCGTGAATAATACTCGCCTCCGTGTCATTAATGAAATCATGACTTTACGTCAAGTTATTAGTAAAATCTGGGAATTTTATTAATGACACGGAGGCTCCCATTATGCTAGTTTAAAGCTGAGCCACAATTAACGAGGAAACATGTTCAATCAGGCGGAAATAAAAATCGTGGAACGTAGATTCCTTAGACCAATCCGCCGCCTTCAAGATATCATCCAAACGACATCCCATCGTAGAAGCCTTCGATGCCATGGCACCTCTAACCGAATGAGCCGAAAAGATTGAAGTATCAATCCCTGCAGCGGAAAGGAGACTCTTAACCCAACGAGCCAACGTAGTCGAGGAGACCGGGAGAAACGGTGTCTTAAAGGAAATAAACAGTTGAGACAAGTCCGCCAACCTCAACTGTCGAGTGCGACCCAAATAAACTCGGAGACAAGTCACAGGACACAAGGCAGGTCTGACTGAACATCTAGGGTAGTCCACCGACTTAGAAGCCGACTTAGTCCTCCTCGAGATGTTAAATGACACACCTTCAGGGGTGAATGAGATCGCGTTCCAGTCCAAAGCTCTGACGTCTGAGACTCTCTTGCATGAAAGGAGACATAGAAGCATAACCAATTTCCATGACAACTGTTTGAGCGATAACTCCTCATTACGGGGCCATGACTCCAAGAAACCAAGAACAACGTTAACGTCCCAAAACGATGAATACCTGGATCTCGGAGGTCTAGCGAAACAGATACCCTTCAACAAGTGACACACAAATGGATGTTGTCCAATCGGAGATCCGTCGATCCCCAGATGTCCGGCTGATATGGCCGACCTATAGACATTAATAGTGCGATAGGCCAAACCAGATTCAAAACGTGTTGTCAAGAAACTGAGCACCTCATTCAGAGGGGTAGAAAGTGGATCCAACAATCTTCCCACGCACCAGCCATACCACACGCGCCACGCAGATTTGTAAGCTGTTCTGGTACCTGGTGCCCAGGCATTCTCCAAGAGTCGAGCAGTAGCTTGCGGAACGTCCGCAACACACCAGGGTCCCCTGAGATCAACTAAGCCGTGAGTTGGAGCAGGTTCTGATCAACCAATTCGTGCGAGTTCCCATCCGGATCCAGAAGCACATCTGGATAATTTCGATCATCCGTGGGAAATCCATCACCATCTCCAGGAGATTGCCAGAGGGGAGCTATCACCACCAACGTACAATCCTGTCTGGCCGAGTACGCCAGTGTCCGAGAGATCAGGTTGAATGGTGGAAACGTAAAGTGATGCCCCTGCGGCCACGTTTGTAGGAACGCATCCACCGCCGCGGCCGCTGGGACTGAAGTATTGGGGCAGTTGGGAGTTCAGTCTGGACACGAACAAATCCAGGTGCAATGGACCCCATAGCCGATCTATCAGCCGAAAGGTCGAAGGTTGCAGATGCCAATCCCCTGAGTCTTTCAGGTAGCGCAAATTCCAATCCGCCCATTCGTTGTCCAATCCCGGGATGTGTTCGGCCGTAACCGATACAGCTTTGTGGAGGCAAAACTGCCAGAAGTCGTTTGCCAAGTTCGCCAGCTGTTTTGATTTTGTTCCACCCAGGTGATTTATATACCTGACCGCGGACACATTGTCCATGCGTAGGAGAACGCAACAATTCCCCTGAGTCGGAGATAGACTCCGAATGGCGAATGATCCCGCTAACAGTTCCAGGCAATTTATGTGCAAACTTGACTCGACTTCGAACCATCTTCCACTTGTGGAGACACAAGCGAGCCACAGCGAGCGCCCCAACCATTTGGCTGGCGTCCGATTCTATTATCATGTCCGGAGCGGTACCGAAGATGGCCCGGCCGTTCCAAGCCTCCATATGGTCCAACCACCACCGCAATTCTTCTTTGGAATCCCTGTCCAGGTTCAATTCGCTCTCGTATGAACCACCCGACCGAAGATGGGATACCTTCAGACGTTGCAGGGCCCGATAATGTAGTGGACCTGGGAAAATCACCTGAATTGATGAGGCCAAAAGGCCGATCACCCTCGCCAGTTGTTGTACGGAGAGAGAGGTGGCTCGTAGCGCACGCCGTATCTCCTTTTTCATAGACTTTAGCTTGGCCTCCGGAAGGAACAAGAACTGGGCGACCGAATCGACCTCGAAACCTAGGAATTCTATCCTCTGTACCGGGGTCACAATGGATTTCTCCCAATTTATGAGGAAACCTAACCCTTCCAGGAGATTCATCATCCATTCCAGGTGTCTGAGAAGTTGTTCGGGGGACGAAGACATAATCAGTATGTCGTCCAGGTAGATAATCATGCGGACCCCTCGAGCTCTGAGGAACGCCACTACGGGCTTCATCACCTTCGTGAAACACCATGGAGCCGAAGATAGACCGAATGGCAGACAGGTAAACCACCACCGACGTCCTTGCCACGTAAAGTGCAATAAGTCCCAGTGCTCTTCCGCCAAGGGTACGGTCAAATAGGCATCTTTGAGGTCCAGTTTGACCATCCAGTCTCCTTGATGGAGCAGGTCTCTGAGACAATGAGCACCTTCCATCTTGAAGTGATGGTAACAGAGGAAACTGTTGAGGTGCTTGAGGTTTATCACCGGTCGGACACCTCCGCCTTTCTTGGCAACGAGGAACAAATTGCTTAGGAACCCTGGGTGATCGTAGGGAATTTCCTGGATAGCTCGTTTGGCAGAAAGTTCCGCGATCTCCGTGGTAATTAACCCGGACTGCTCTTCCGGTAGCTTCAGCTCCTGTGGGACACAAGTCTGGACAGGGGGAGACAACAAATCTAGGTGGAAACCCCTGACCGTATCCAGAACCCATAAATCTGTGGTGATCGTGCCCCACATATCGAGAAATACCGCTAGTCTGCCCCCCACGCTTGCCCGTAAAGCCATACACTCGTGGGTACTCACCATAAGGGCGTCTGTACAAGGGCTGTCCACGACCTCCTCGATTCTGCCATGGTCTCCGGTGTGAGGGAAAGAAGGGCGCGGGCTTATAGTCCTGGTAGGCCCGAGGGGCAGTAAAGGAACCTCTGTGAGTCCGTGAGGGACCTCGAGTTCCACGGCCGGGTGGACGGCTCCTATACCTCCCGGCCCCATCGAAAACCTTGGGGCCAAAAACACGCTTCAGATTTGACTGGGCCTTATCTAGGGCGGTGAAGGTGCGTACAAAGGAGCCTAAATCTTTAACAAAGGACTCCCCAAAGAGCATACCCTTGGCTAAAGCACCCGGTTCTTTCACCACAAGATTCACCAACTTGGGCTCAATTTTGAGCAAAATCGCCTTGCGGCGCTCAGCCGACATGGCAGTGTTCGCATTGCCGAGAAGGCAAATCAACCACTAGACCCACCCGATTGCTTCATCGAAGTCAAGGGGGTTGGTCCCTGCCTTAGCCGCCTCCAAAAGCTCATAAAGCTTGGCAGCGGGTCCCAGGGTGTCCAGAATCTTGTCCTGGCAATTATGGAGTGAAAACTCCAGTCCCTTTCTGGGTTTCCAACCCGTTTTTGCCAGGAACTGGGAAATCTGAGGATCAACCTCTGGCGTCTTGCACGCCGCATCAGGCACCGAAGGCCTCTCCACTCTGATCGGTATCCGATCCATCATCACCATGGGCACGCGCCCGTTTCCACTTTCTGGATGATTTTGCCCGGCCAGCGGCTCTCTTGTGCGGTAACGCGCCATCTTGACCGGCCATAGGCACGTCAGTCAAGGCAGGTAATACCTGCATCACATCGGGAGAGACGTGTTTAGTCTTTGCCTGAGCCTTGCGACTCGTCTGAGGCTGCAGCACAGGCTGGGGGGCGGGTAAAATAGAAGGGGCCAGGGGCTGCGTCAACGCCTGCTGAATGGTATGAGACAGGGACGAAGACATGCCCTCTGCATGGTGGAATCGATGAGGGCCTGGAACTCTTGAGATGGAGTGAGGCCCATCTCCCCAGTGATAGGGGTCTGTAAAGGATCCATACTGGGATAATTGGGGCTATCAGACCCTTCACCTCTAGCCTGCATAGTTTGCAGAGCAGAGAAAACACCACTCTAAAAAATTAGAACTGTACCTTTAAATATACAGTCACAGGGTAAATGCAGGGTAGCAAGTGTACCCTAACAGCAAAATGACAGATTAAATGGGGAAGAAACAAACTAACCTAAGCAGAGAGGGTTGAGTAACCCATAGAGGAAATACCTTACAGTAAATTAAAACGAGCAGGGAGAGGTACAGGGAGCCGGCCGCCGAGTAACACCAACCACGTGTGCGCCGAAGGCAAAAGATGGACGCCGCATGCAGGGCGCGCCGCGGGTGCCTAGAGCTCCTCCCCCATCAGTGGCCGGGGAGCGCGTGCATCACACGTGGACAGGGGCGTATTAGCCGCGAGGCAAACAAGGCATTTGCCTTGGGCGGCATTTTCCAGGGGGCGGCAAAAAACGCCGCCCCCAAATGCCCAAGGCAAATGTCTTGTTAGCCTTGCGGCTAACAGACATGCTGGGCTGGTTGCTGGTTGCTGGGCGGCCGGCGAGGGAGCTCTTCCCCTGAGCTCTCTGCTCAGCTCCCTCGCGTGCCGCCCGCAGAGTGAGACTGGGAGCCGGAATATGACGTCATATTCCGGCTCCGCCTCCCAGCCTCACTCTGCGGGCGGCGCGCGAGGGAGCTGAGCAGAGAGCTCAGGGGAAGAGCTCCCTCGCCGGCCGCCCAGCCTGCCCGCCAGTGCCGTCCTGCAGCCACTTGACCACAAGGGAATTGGAGAACCCCCCCACCCCCAGCATTCCCAAAGGTAGGGGGGGGGGAGTAAATAAAAAAAAATGTGTTAATGTGAGTGTGTGTGTCTCTGACTGTGTGTGTCTGATAGTGTGTGTGTCTGTTAGTGTGTGTGTGTGTGTGTGTGTGTCTGTTAGTGTGTGTGTGTGTGTCTGTTAGTGTGTGTGTTAGTGTGTGTGTGTCTGTTAGTGTGTGTGTCTGACTGTGTGTGTCTGACTGTGTGTCCGACAGTGTGTGTCTGACTGTGTGTCCGACAGTGCGTGTCTGTTAGTGTGTGTGTGTCCGACTGTGTGTGTTTGTTAGTGTGTGTGTCTCACTGTGTGTGTCTGTTAGTGTGTGTGTCAGACTGTGTGTGTTTGTCAGTGTGTGTGTCTCACTGTGTGTGTTTGTTAGTGTGTGTGTGTCCGACTGTGTGTGTTTGTTGGTGTGTGTGTCTCACTGTGTGTGTCTGTTGGTGTGTGTGTCCGACTGTGTGTGTTTGTTAGTGTGTGTGTCCGACTGTGTGTGTTTGTTGGTGTGTGTGTCTCACTGTGTGTGTCTGTTGGTGTGTGTGTCCGACTGTGTGTGTTTGTTAGTGTGTGTGTGTGTCCGACTGTGTGTGTCCGACTGTGTGTGTCCGACTGTGTGTGTCTGACTGTGTGTGTCTGTTAGCTAGTGTATGCGTATCTGTCAGTGAATGTGTGTGTATTTAGAAGGCGGGGCAGGGGGGAAGGGTTGGGTGGGGGTGGCGCGCGTGCGCGCGGGGGGGGGTGTCTGAGTTTTGTCCTGCCTAGGGCAGCACAAAACCAAGATACACCACTGCACGTGGCCGGGAACTCCCTCGCACCAGCGGGTGCGAGGAGATCGATCGGGCCGGCTGATAACGCTGCCGCACACGCGGCCGCGAGGGAAGGGAGGGGGGAACCAAGGAGCAGAAAAGCTCCAAGCGAAAAAACGTCCCCTGCTAACCCGGGACCCTTGCCTGTAAAAAGAACAGTGCAGAACAGGCAGGGAAACCGGGCAGAGCGCAGGGAATGGAAAACACACAGGTATAAGGGCAAATTACATGAGAATACACAGAAACACATGAAATAACAGTTAGAAAATAAATTATCAATCCAATAAAAGTTACAGCAGGTAAACAAACCTGGTAACAAAAATAAGCACAAATATATAGGAGAGCAAAAAATATACTTAGCTGGTCTGAGGACAGCAGCAAAGAAAGAGGAAGTGGAAGTGTATAGCAAGACATTTATGGACTGTTCCTAGAAGCTGATTGGCTGCCCTGTTACTAGGCAGATATGGTTGTATCTGTTATATATTGTTCATATTTACATTTTTTTCTCTTTTAGTTATATTTTCTCTTTGCTGCTGAGGAATAAAGTAAGAAAGCGATAGCATAATAGGAGCCTCCGTGTCATTAACCCTTTAAGACCGGAGGGCGTACTATTACGTCCTTTTTAAAGCGGCTCTAAACGCCGCAGGACGTAATAGTACGCCCTCTGGTTTTTTGTTACTTACCCGGTCGCCGGCGATCGCGGTTGGGGGGACTCCCAGGGAGCCTCCCGCGGCACCTCCGTCCTCTTCAGGCCCCCCCGGGCCATGTGAGAGTGAGGTCCTTGCGAGGACCTCACAATCACATGGCCGGGATAGCTGGCTGCTGCAATGCCAGCAGGGGGACTAACTGTAATGACAGTTAGTCCCCCTGCTGGCTGGAAATCAAATTAAAATAAGTTAAATAAGTGTAAAAAAAATAATTATATACTTAGATCATATATATATGTTATACATATATATGATCTAAGTATATATATACACATATACATACACACACATACACTGTCTAGGTGTATTTTAATATTAATATATATATAATTATATATATATATATATATATATATATATTAATATCAAATTACACGTAGACTGATACTGATTAAATATATATATATAATTATTGTTATATATATATTTATATATAATATAAAAAAATATGTAAATACATAAAAAAAAAAATTAAAAATAAAATATTAAAAAATATATAGATGTGTTTTATTTCGTTCTAACTGTATTGTGATATTAATATATATATATATATATATATATATATATATCTCAAAATACACGCAGAACGAAATAATATATATATATCTATATACATAAATATATACGTATATATCACTATATATATACCTATATATAAATAAAATATTTTTAAAAAATTATATATATATATATACGTATATATACACATATGTATATATATATATACATATATTAATTCTACACATATATTTATGTAATCATTTTACATAATTAGGTATCCTAATTAATTACAATTAGCGGGACCTACCTGACAACCCATGCCGAAAGTATAGGGAATTTAATTTGCTAGCACTATATTTAACCCTATAACTTTCCAAGACACCATAAAACCTGTACATGGGGGGTACTGTTTTACTTGGGAGACTTCGCTGAACACAAATATTAGTGTTTCAAAACAGTAAAATGTATTACAACGATGATATCGCCAGTAAAAGTGAAGTTTTTTGCATTTTTCACGCACAAACAGCACTAACACCAACGATATTATTGCTGCAATACTTTTTACTGTTTTGAAACACAAATATTTGTGTTCAGCGAAGTCTCCCGAGTACAACAGTACCCATCATGTACAGGTTTTATGGTGTTTTCAAAAATTACAGCATCAAATATAAGGCTTGTGTTTCATTTTATTCACATTAAAATTCGCCAGATTGCTTAAGTTGCCTTTATGACCCTATGGTAGCCCAAGAATGAAAATTACCCCTATGATGGCATACTATTTGCAATAGTAGACAACCCAAGGTATTGCAAATGGGGTATGTCCAGTCTTTTTTAGTAGCCACTTAGTCACAAACACTGGCCAAAATTGGCGTTTTTTGCATTTTTCACACACAAACAAATACTAACGCTAACTTTGGCCAGTGTTTGTGACCAAATGGCTACTAAAAAAGACTGGACATACCCCATTTGCAATACCTTGGGTCGTCTACTATTGCAAATGGTATGCCATTATGGATGTAAATTTATTTCCTGGGCTACTATACAGTCTCAAAGGCAACGTAACCAATCTGACGAATTTCAATTTCAAATGTAATATAATAATAATGTGCTATATTTGACCCTGTAACTTCCCAAAACACCATAAAACCTGTACATAGGGGGTACTGTTTTACACGTGTGACTTTGCTGAATACAAATATGTGTATTTTATTGCAGTAAAAGCAAACAGTATTATGACATTGACAGTTAAAATGTCATGTAGAACTAAAAAAATAAAATAAAATCTTATTTTCTCCCATTTTTTTCATATTAAATTATGTTTCATAGCTAAATATTTGATATTAAATGAAAGCCCTGTTTCCCCTGAATACAATGATATATAATAAGGGGGGGTGCATTTAATATGAAAGAGGTGAATTACGGTTGGACAGACATATAGCGCAAATGCCAGGTTTTGTTTACATTTTGTTTCGTTCACAACTTGTACATTTGGCTGCGGTCTTAAAGGGCTAATAAAATTATGGTATATTGTTTTTGATTTATATTACATGTTCATTGCATACAATTTCTCAGCTCCTTCCTTGGCCACACCCCACTCACACCCCTAAAATTAAAATGTTCCTCTTTGTCCATTTGAAATATTGGTGAGGTTTGGAAATGTGTGGATGGTAAATTCAGTGATTCTGCCTTATTACTAACTGGCATGGACAACTCCATAATACAACTGTTTATCTAAAATCAGATTTAAGATTAACCCCTTAAGAACACAGAATATTACTATCCAACTTAAAGGAACAGTATAGGCTTTATAATAACTTAATCTAAATACATTTGTTACAGTGCTAGGAGGCCCTGCTTTTTCTTACCTTTAGGGCTAAAACTGCTCTCAAATGGATCAATCGAAAAATTGACTCCAGATCTTTGCTCCCTTCAAACAGCATTCGGCATCCGGAAGTGTGGAGGGGTGCTGCTGATTGGATGAAAGCAGTCAGCTAAAGCTCTCAGCCAATCAGTGACTCCCCAGTCACAAAACTGGCATAGTAGGAAATGTGCCTTTTCCAAGCCAGTTTTGAGAATGGGAGTCATTGATTGGCTTAGAGCAGTTTAATAACATCTTAATTTTGATGAAGTTGTTTTGTTGCTTGGAGTGTTCCTTTAAATCTCTTTAACATTAAATCTCATAACATTAATAGACATACACACATTTATACCTGTATAAATCTTTGACAAACTATTATTACAATCCTATATGACTTTCAACATTTTGCAGTTGCCAGCTACTGCCTCTTTCAGGTAAATGTTCTGGGTTAGTATTAGTAATTCAACAATAAGATTCAGTAAAGTGAAGTAGGTTAGAACAAAGATAACCCACAGTAGATTGAAAGAGGCAAAACATGAGAGTAGCACGATCAATAATCATTATAAAATGTGTTAGATAAGTGTTTGCCATGAGCTAAATTGCTCTGTCTCTTTTTCAATCTTTAGGGAAAATAAAGTCTGATTGGAAATGTCTCAAATATTTTTGGTATCTTTTCAACACAGACAGTCTGGGAGAGAACTAGAAACAGAGGTAAAGAAAAAGTTTTAATATTCTTTAAAGATGCACACAATAGTATGTATCCAGATATTTCTGTAGAACGATTCTCCAATTTTGAACATAGCTCAGCTGGGAATATAGGTGATTTGAAGAGTGTTTCTAATTCAGCATAGAGTTTGCAAATCCTAAAGAATTTCAGGCAATTTAATTCAATTGTGTGTCTTTTTGCATTGTTATTTTAGTGCCTATGTGGTTGTACCTTTTAAATGTATCTAATAAAAGTAAGTTGCAAAGAATTAAAAACAGTCAATTTGGGTATTCGTTAAACTGTACATTTCTTGGATTATTTGATAAACCTTAGCAGCTATGTTCCCAACAAGTTTCAGATTAAGTCCGAAGAAAATTGCAGAGTTTCACAGTTACACAGTTTTATTCTGAGTTCCTGTTAAGGCCACTTAAAAAAAAAATGCTATTGAAGCCATAAAAGTTGGGTTATAATTGAAGTTTGAAAAACCTGGTAGATTATTGTGTAATCTGGAGGGAGTGATTTAGCTAAATTAAATCTTAAATATTCAGTTACATTTAACAAAAGCAAAAACTTGGAAATTAGTACATACGATTTAGTACTTCAACTCAGTTGTTGCTGTTTTCAAGCAGCATTGATACATACTGTAGTTTGAGATCCAATTACCTGGATTTCTGATTTAAAAGAAGAATGGCAGATCATATTAAAACCAAAAAAAATACTAAACAAATCAGGACTAGTTTGTGAACCAGTATTTTTTCACCCTGGGAAGTCTCCCATAAATGAATTTAAGAGTTATATATTACAAGCTAACACCCTGTGTGTACAGTCTCCTGCTTAATTACATACCACAGTACTCGTAAACTTTACAACTTAAATTATGTACCAATGTACTACAGATTAGTAACCCGTGAAAGATTACTATCTCCCTGCATCTGAATCAACCGCAGACATGAAGGATCTCTTAAGGAATTGTAGATCTTGGGTTAACTGTTTAAAGGAAAGGGCTCTTCTGCATTGAAATTGGTTTAGTGATCACTAACAATGGTTTGTAAAACTTGGATCCACAAATTACCAACATTCCATGTTGTACGTTTCTTCCGACAACACAGTTTAAACTCCAACACATTGACATGTGAGTTACTCTTTCAAGAAAATACCCCCAAGTGTTCTCATGGTAGGATTTCCTAAAAATGACATACCCTACAGTACTAGTCGGGCTTTAAAAGTTATAGTTAATGCAAGATTCAAGGGTCCATGACACAATAACCGGGGCTAAACATTACATAGTTACATAGTTACATAGCTGAAAAGAGACTTGCGTCCATCAAGTTCAGCCTTCCTCACATATGCTTTTGCCGTTGATCCAAAAGAAGGCAAAAAACCCAATCTGAAGCGCTTCCAATTTTGCAACAAGCTAGGAAAAAATTCCTACTTGACCCCAAAATGGCACTCAATTATCTCCTTGGATCGAGCAGCTATTACCCCACTAATTAGAAATTATATCCCTGTATGTTATGTTTTTGGAAGTATTTATCCAAGTGCCGTTTGAACATCTGTATGAACTCTGACAAAACCACCTCTTCTTGGTTTGTACTGGCCCAGAATATATTTGTATAATGTTATCATATCCCTTCTCAGGCGCCGTTTTTCCAAACTAAAGAGATTTAAATTTTTTAACCTTTCTTCGTAACTAAAATGCTCCATTCCTTTTATCAATTTTGTAGCTCGTCTATGCACTTTTTCTAGTGCCATGATATCTTTCTTTAGAACAGGCGGCCAAAATTGCAGAGCATATTCAATGTGTGGTCTTACCAATGATTTATAAAGAGGCAAATTATATTTTCATCCCAGGAATGTATGTCCCTATTTATACATGACAAAACCTTACTGGCCTTAGAAAAATAGTGGGTGAACTGTGCAATAAAGTCACAACCATGTCTCTTTCTGCCTTTTACCCTCAACGTTTTCCTTCTGGACGTGCTACCACCTGATATTCCTCATCACATTTCACTCTGAATGTGTTAGTACTAACAAAACTCAGACTGCTTGAGCTTGGAACTTTTTATGGCCTTCAACCCTTATGTCTGCGGAACAGATCAGATCATATTAAAGAATGTCAAATAGAGTTCAAGGTACAAGCAGAGACTGGATGTGAATCTTATGGGCTCCCCATTCTTTCTTCCAAGCACAGTTGTTGTTGCCACCAGCATTGTCTTCTCTACCCTGGAACCTGTACTGTATACTTTTTCCAATCACTGCTTTTTTCTCCCCCATGTCGTAACTCTGTGAACTGTTTTGCCCATTACTGGGGCTACATTCTACGACGGTATAACTGTGCCAGTATGCTTCATAATGTCTCACAGATCTTCTTTTTAGGTATTATAATCTTGTTTATTATCTTAAAAGCTTCTTTACTGAAACTCAATAAAAATAAACAAAGAAAAAAATAAGTGAATGCCTCGTTAGAACTAGAAGTTCAACTCTTCTCTCTGGTGTTATCATATTGAAGTTTAGACTGATCATTAAGAAATGCAATATACATTTATAAGCTATATAGCTACCATTCTCTTGCAAGTACCCCTTTGGTTTGTAATGCTGTATCCTTCAAACTCATAAAAAAGCAGGTGGTTTTAAAATAAACTTAAACATCTGAATGTGTCACAAAAGCAATGAGCTCCCTGATTTGAATAGGCCTACATAACTTTCATGACAGTCAGGCAAACATATAGGTCTCTAAAGACAGAATGAGGATAAGAAATGTTTTCTTTCCCATGTAGAAAATGTCAACAAAAACTAAATCTTGTCAAATCTATAATGCCATGTTCCTGATTTAACTTTTATAGCTAAGGGCTTATAAAGGTGTAGTATATATGGCTGGGGGCTTGTGGAGGATATTTTACATTTCTCAGGTTTATTTTCTCTTTTTTAAATGTTTGTGATAGTAATGGTGTAATTTTTAATCCAAATATATAAATATATTAAAAAAAAAATTAAAAAGGAGAATATATACTGGTGCTGAATGAGAAATAGTTACAGTGTTATACACCAAAATGTATACAATAGCTGCTGTAACACCAAGTGTAGTCTTTCCACATACACAAATATATCTATTTTTTAACTTTGTTCCTATGGGCAAATCCCCTTTTGTTGTAGTTATAGTTGTTTGCATTTAGTCATTCCTTTCAATTTAATTGGACATTTTTAAACCAATTTCAGTGGGTGACATGAGGGTTGGGTCATAAGACTTAGGGAGTCTCATTACACATCTGGATACAGAAGGAAGGAATTTCTATCTAGTATTAAAGAGATGCTATAGACACCAAAACGACTTTAACTTAAGGGAGCAGTTTTGGCATATATATTATGCCCCTGAAGTCACACTGCTCGGTTTTCTGCCATTTAGGAGTTAAATCACTTTGTTTATACAGCCACAGGCACACCTCCCTGCATGCTACGTACACAGCCTTCCTAAACACTTCCTGTAAAGTGAGAGCTAATGTTTAAACGTCTTCTATTGCACACTCTGTTTCATTTAGAATTTCATGTCTCATACTCTGTTAATAGCCTTCTAGATGTTGTAGTAGCCTCCAGTGTGTGATTCAAGGACCACTATAGTGCCAGGAAAATATAATCGTTTTCCTGGCTATTTAGGGTCCTTGGGTCCCCCCTCACCCTCAGGGCCCCCCTCCCGCCGGGCTCTAGGGTGAGGAAGGGGTTAATCACTTACCTTTTTTCCAGCACCGGGCTCCCTCGGCGCTGGGGACTCTCCTCCTCCTTTCCTGTCATCGGCTGAATGCGCATGCACGGCACGAGCCGCGCGCGCATTCAGCCAGTCTAATAGGAAAGCATTCTCAATGCTTTCCTTTGGACACTGGCGTCTTCTCACTGTGAAAATCACAGTGAGAAGCGCGGAAGCGCCTCTAGCGCCTGTCAATGAGACAGCCTCTAGAGGCTGGATTAACCCATTTGTAAACATAGCAGTTTCTCTGAAACTGCTATGTTTACAGCAGAAAGGGTTAATCCTAGATGGACCTGGCACCCAGACCACTTCATTAAGCTGAAGTGGTCTGGGTGCTAATAGTGGTTCTTTAAAGTTACATTTACAGAGCAGGAGATACAAAAATGTAAAGCAAGTTAACATCTGATTGAAAATGAAACCATTTTTTAATTCAGGCTATGCGAGTCACAGCTAGGGGAGGTGTGGCTAGGGTTGCATAAACAGAAACAAAAGTGATTTAACTTCCAAATGGCAGAAATTGACTATAAGGGCATGATCTATACACAAATTCTGCTTCATAAAGCTAAAGTTTTTTTGATGCCTTTAGTATCCATTTAATACCTCACCCCAGTCATGAAACTCTGTAAATAGTTCTCAATACTTTCTGCATATAGCACGAGTGTTAAGAGATAACCAGTCAAGGACCACCAATGGCACAATGACCTCCAGTAACATAATAGCTCTTTAAATATTGTTTAGGTTTATGCTAGGGACTGTTTTTGCTAATACCAATTGGGGACCACACTGTAGTTAAGAAGAACATTACAAGCCTGTACCTACCAACAACCTGTACCTACCAGATGTACTCTATGAACCCAATCCCTGTCAATGCAGCCACATGCACTGAGATTTAATCAAATACTAATAAAATAGAATCGGCTTTCTGACATGCACAATGGAAAAGTAATGTTTATTTTTATTTTTTTTAAATAGTTTAGTATTTAAATGTCAAAATGGCACTGCTGTTGCTTCTAGAAAACAGGAACGTATTGATACCTAATCGCCAATACTTGTGAAAAACATTACTGCAGAAATTGAAAATCCATCAATCTGTCATTAGTATCGTGGACAAGGAATGTGGAGAGGAGCCAGAGACATGTAAGAAGGTATTTACATAGTATTATTAAGATAAACTGAGGTAAATAGTCCTCAACTATAAATTCTTAGTTTTACCACATTTTTTAGAGTGAAAAGGGAAAATTACCCAATCTCACCCTAAATATGGCTTTCGAGCTGACATCATTGGATATTGGTGTTGAATTCAACACTAGAGTATCCCTTAACAGAAATAAAGCTAAAATTGGGGCATCTAATGAAAAAGAAAGTTGGGTGCATTCGTTTTGTGTCCTTAGAATTACAATAATATGAAGTCAGTCAATGAGATACAGCAGATTGTCTAGTTTTCTGTATTTTAAGGTTCTTTGCCGTGATCGACTGTGGCCTTGCATGGTATACCACAAAATTTGTAATTTTAATGACAAAGAATAAAATAAAAACAAAATGCTTTGTGGGATATGCTTGGAAAGAAAATTTATCTATTTATGCTTCTGAAAGAGTTAAAAGTCAGGTAGAGCACAAGATACTTGGCAGACACGGGATCAGGTCTGCATGAGTAAGAAACCTTATACTTTTGCGCTGAGTTACGTTTATACCACCTCGTGCCCAAGAGGTAAATCAGTCCTTTGTCTTGTGACTAACATCTTGCTGAGGGGAAGTAGCAGAATAAAGAACTATTATTTTCAAAAGCCACATTATAAACCCTGTAGAAAACCTGTATTGTTAAATATCAAAATATTTTATCATTACGTCCTTGTGTTTCACCTTAAGCAATTAGTCAATACTTTTGCAGAGGGTCAGCACCTAGATATTATCATATGATTAATAGTTTTTCCCAAAATAATGAGTTTTGGTGATATTACATTCTAAAAGGGTATCCTATTAAAATATATTTTACATCACAATTGTTTTCAAAAGCTTTCCTTACATACTATAGGGTAATGCACGTTGCGAAAAAGATGCATTGCTTGCCACCGTCCATTTATGTGATTTATGACTGCATGATTTATTTTACGAAAGTAATAATTCGGTACTGTATGTCTGAAACCTATTCTATCTTTTTATTATAAAAAAAAATAAGATCCAACCATTTTTTTCCTATATATCTTTTAAAAAAACAAGATTGTCTATGTATGTGTGTGTCTTTGTGTGTGCGCGCGTGCAGTCAATTTTGTAGAAGTTTTAGCTGTAACCTATTTATAGTTACTTAATAAGTGAAATTGCTATGCCTCATTCTCTTCTGGATTTTGAAAAGCATCAATAGAGACAATCAGATTTTCAGGAAAATAAATGATGATCTCTGGGTAATCCATTCACCTTGGTGAGTCTAGAGTAGAACGTAATTGATTTGGCTAAAGGAGAAATCCTTGTTATCTGGTCTGTCCTGGAAAGGGAGAGAACCAAACGGTAAAAGGCATACTTAAATGGTATTGAATAAGGTTACAAAACACATTTACTAAACTTCGAATTGTAGCAAACTGAAATCAAAATTGCTAAACTAAAAGTGTAACTATATCTAAGTTGGAAAATGTTCTAAATCAGTTATAATTGCCTTGATATAGGCCTCAATTTAATTTGTTTGAATCAGAATCACAAATTATTCTATTCTGTTAGATAAAAAAACATTTCAAAATATTTATCTACAGAACTCGCCGTTAAAGTCTATGGGAACTTTTATTTCTAACAGAATGGAATAATTCCTGATTCAAACAAATTTAAATTGATGCCTTCATTCTAAAAACTCTATAAAATGTAGAGTTTTATGAATAAAGCTGCAAGGAGTATATTCACTGAATACAGAATTAAGTAGAATTGAATGGGAAATGACAAATGTCAAAATAGCCAACTTGAAAAAACACGATCCAACTCAGATATTTATTCCCTTGTTTTTTTTTGGTCTATAATGTACAAACCTCTTGTACGTTCTCTGCTAAACTTTATTTAGTGAATACAATATATTGCTAGAAATACAGGCAGACATGTCTTCCATTTTAATATTTTAATCTAAATTATGCAGGTGCTACGGTTTAACTCCACTCCACTTACCCAACTGTTTAGAGAATACTCTCCTCGTGTTTATATACTTTTAAAACAATAGAGTCTGCCTCCATGTAATTTATGTTCCTTTGTTAGATTGTTCTAATATGTAAAAACAAGGCTTGGCCCCCTCTGGGCAAACTGGGTGATAACAGTGTTTGTAAAAGTAGAGTACAACATTCACAATAAATAAAGAAAAGTTATATATAAACTGAGAGAGATCACTTAGATCCTTGTTTATTAAACAGTTTACAAGACATGTTATCACAACAAATAATAACTGGTTTGAATTTAAACATGCTTAAACAATGCATCTATGAATCCCTCCAGCTTTACAGGCTGCATTGAGTTACACCGACTTTACTTACCCTGTGCCTCAGTAATATTATTAAATCATAAGTTACTTTGTGGCAGACTCAGATTTTTCATAATATGTTAACATATTAGATAACGTCATTGATCGGCAGGGTTATGGAGCTTGCGAGGGAGGTGCTTTATAAATATAAGCAGAACATGCTTCAATTTTTCATTCTTGCAACTTAGTGTAAAATTGGAGACCACCAATAGGTTCAAAAATATATTAATTAGGGAAACACTAGGAACTGTAACTGCTTTGGTGGTTATATTGTTGGGAGTCCATTGGCACATCCATGCACTTAATGTTAAACTGTTTTTGAATGATTTAATGCTAAGCAAATCCCACCTGGAGCCAGTTGCTGCCCCTCTGTGTCGCTAAGGCTAATGAAGAAGCATTAGCCTCAGCAACAATGGGCGACAGTGAGTGACTGAGGGTGCCAGCTGACTACTCTCAACTTATTACAGCCATTTATTGCTGGTATGAGTTGGTATGGCTTTAAAGAAGTGTGTAATCTCCGACTTAGCAATGCCTCCAGTGGGGGCCAAGTTGTGGGCTTCTGAAGGCCTTCATTCAGTGTTAAACAGTTTGAAGAAAATTAACGCTTAATGAAGGGACAATGCCAGGACCTTCAGGCATCACAACCACTTTAATGCAATCAAATGGTTTTAGTGATTTGTGTGTCCCTTTAAGACGATGAATGTTAAAACAACGTTAACCTTTCATACTTTATTCTTCTGATATGTCAGATTGCAACTACACACCTCAATTATACAGGGAGTTTTTATTTAAATGTATCACTACTGGTATTTTTATATAGCGTCAGCTTATTCTGCAGCATTTTACAATATTATGTGGGAATGGATCAGCAAATAAGAAACAAATTACTTTAAGTGTAAACAGTAAATATGAGGTTATTGACCCCTTAAGGACCAAACTTCTGGAATAAAAGGGAATCATGGCATGTCACATATGTCATGTGTCCTTAAGAGGTTAAAGGCCCTGCTAAAATAAACTAACAATCAAAAGGTACATGGTATGAAATATATATATATATACAAATGTTTTGTTATTACCTTTATCTACTTATTTATATCACTTCAGTTTGTTAATTCTCGTATAAAACCCAATATTTTTTTTTATATATATATTCTTGATAATCTACCATGACACCAAGGAAGAGAAAACAACTGGTTTAACTCCAGTTGTACAATGTATAATTTGAATATGAATAAAATATAAAATTAATATACACAGCGACATAATAGTATTGGTCCTTTAGTTTATTAATGGCAAAACACTCATCCACAGTCCAACAAGCTTTAGCAACTTCCCCTCACCTTACCAATGGAACATTGTCCACCTATCCATAACAGATGAAAATAGAACACTGGGCGCATCTAGTTCAAGCAAAAGTTCCAGGCAGGCTGTTTCTGCACAAGACATGCTACGACCCCACACATGCACGTTGGCTTCTGTAGGTCTTGAAAGGACCAGCGAGCCAGGACAAAAGGATTGCATTCAATTGTAATATCCGTTCGGGATTCCATACATAGGAATATCTCAATGAATTTTGTAGAGTTGGTCTGTTTCATTTAATAAATAATTTTGAATAAAAGATTCCACAACATGTTATTTTCATTTATTTTTTGAAACAATATATACTCTATTATACTCTATTTTTTTTTTTTATAATAATCATATGTTGTGTTTTTCTTCCAAATGGTGTACAGACTAATACAAACAAAAGTAGTGACTATTATATGTTAGGCGATATAAACAACTTCAAAGGCATTAGCATTGCCACTAGAATGCAGTGTGTTGTTTTAAGGACATTTTACTGACTGAGTTACTTGCGTTCAATAGTCGCTGATTAGGATCTTCAATGTTAAATAAGATTGGTGATTCTCGATGTGTTTATGGATCATCAATTGCCTTTGCTAAAGAATTTAGGACACATCTGAGTTATGCTAAGGCTGACAAGGATATGCAGGTTTGACCTGTTAAAGGGTTAATGTTTATTTATTCTGCAAATACCTTTAGAAATGGTCAAGTTAAATCTCATTGAAATGGCAAGTATGCAAGAAACTGTAGCAGTCTTAGGCAAGGCTTTCCTATTAGCATATTACAAAACTATTTACCTGGTATTTCCTTTTGCTTGAGCTTTATTTTACTGGGGGCAATAATAAAATGCCTGGATTCACATGGCAATTCGGGAACTGCAACTACAGAGGATTGCAACTCTCATCATGCTCACTTCGCACAAGGCTGGAATTCACCATCTAAAGCTGGTAAATAGGCAATTTTCCATATCACAATGTAGCACACTGAAAGGGATGCTTGTGCAACACACAATCTCTAGTACAAGTGATTAGGCAGAAGATACCTAAGCAGAAATCCACAAATTACTTTATTTATAGTTATAATACGAATGTTTGTTTGTGCAACTTAAATCTCCAATCATAGCAGGATTAACCGTAAGGCAACCATAGGCAGCTACCTAGGGCCAAGGCGGTAAACAACGGCTCCTATATGAAGAAGAGCCCCAAACCAGTGGCCTACTTAAGACCCTTTAGGATCTTAACCCCTTAAGGACCAAACGTCTGGAATAAAAGGGAATCAGGACATGTCACGCACGTCATGTGTCCTTAAGGGGTTAAAGGGACTCTTCAAACCTCCGAAAGCACTTTAGCTTGGTGAAAAGCTTTATGTGTGAAGATTGTGTCCTCTTTTATTATTTTACAAAATCTGCAGATTTCAATAGAAATTGACACTTTTATAAATTATACTGGTTGCACCGCCCTGGCTTTTCAATCGAAAAACAGGAAATGTTACTTCCTGGTTCGGTTAGCTTAGTTACATTGAACTAAAAAGTCAGCAATTGTCTAGAGCACCTGCCTTGCAAAGACTTCTAATTGAGCTTCATTGGGAAGTCTGTGATTGGACAGTCACATAAAGTCTGGGTGGGGTTAGAAGAGGAAGGAGTGCAAAGGCAGCAAACAAGAGATCTGCATTTTTGCAAGCCGTTTTTAGATAAAAATCCAATGAAACAATGCATCATTAAATACATCCATGTTTTTATTTTGGTATATGTGCTATTTTTTTTGGGCAGTGGAGTGTCCCTTTAATTCTATGTCCAGCCTAAGGGTGTTTATTCACTAAACTCCAAATTGCAGTGAGCGGATATCCGAATTGGAATATTTAGCCCAAAATAGCTTATAGTTTATAAACCCCAATGTGTTGACATGGGCTTCCTGAGCATTCAAAGACACTTGGTGCCCAGCAGGTGGAACATCAGTGACCAATAGGATTTTCATTGCAGAATATAATCACAGTAATGTAAAATATAGATGGTCTATTACATGTCACAGTGATGTAAATGCCTTGTGAGGATTCAACTCCATTTGGAACCATCTGAAAGCATTTTGCTCTTTGTGTATGTTTTGTCAGAGAGATGTGTTGTTTCTATTTTCACTAGAATAGTCCCCTGAGATACCCCTGGGTTAAACACTCTTGATAGTGATATCAATCATTCAAGCAAGAAGCAAGGCAATTGATGATATTAAGGTTTTAGAAGGTTAGGTAGGAAAAACACTTTGTAAATTGTGAAAATAATAAACATATAGCCATTGATTTTAGCTCAGTAGGCCTAGCTGTCTTTGTTTTGGTTTGGGGAAATATTGTTTACTTTGTTCTGTCACAAAAGATAGAGAATGGCGTACAACAATACATTTTAGTGCATTAACTTTTAAATATCTTGGGAGCTGTTTACTGATTCTGAATTATAGCAAGTGATACAAGTAGCTAAGATACAGAACAACCCAGCTAGACTGAAGCTAAAACAACTTGTTCTACAGTTAGGGCTATTCTCAAAAACCAGGATTGTGGTAAATTGCCAAAAGAATTGCACATTAAACGTCATACATTAAATTATGCTAATATTTTTTGTACCTGCTACTTTGATCTGACGTACTCTACAGCTACCAGTTTAGGGAGTAATTCTCGTACATTAAAAGGACAATATAGTCATCAAAACAACTTTAGCCTAATGAAACTAGTTTGGTGTGTAGACCATGCGCCTGCAGGCTCACTGCTCAATTCTCTGCTATTTAGGAGTTAAATCATTTTTGTTTCTGTTCATGCAACCCTAGACACACCACTCCTGGCTGTAACTGACACAGTCTGCATGCAAACAAAATGGTTTCATTTTCAATCAGATGTTACTTACTTTAAAGGTTTTTATCTTCTGCACTGTAAATGGAACTTTAATTACAGACATGTGGCTTCTGCAGGGTCCAGCTAGCTATTAACAGAGCACCAGATATGAAATTCTAAATTAAACAGAATTTGCAGTAAAGGAATTGTAAACATTAGCTGACTCTTTACAGGAAGTGTTTAGGAAAGCTGTGTAAGTCACATGAAGGGATGTGACTAGAGCTGCATAAACAAAGTGAATTAACTCCTAAATGGAAGAGAATTGAGCAGTAAGACTGCAGGTGCATGATATATGGTCCAAAACTGCTTCATTAAGCCAAAGTTGTTTTGTGACTAGAGTGTCCCTTTAATATCCACCAACCAAGGAGAGGGTTATTCAGCTATGATAATTCCATACAGACCACTATAGTGATTCACAGGGTTATTTACTACAATTTGGCTATTATGACCTTAAATTGAACTCTCTCTTTAGTAAATAACCCTTTCAGTTTCTCACATGAACGTTGCTCTTTACCCTTCTTAACAAACAAGATCTTGCCTAACTGAAATTTAAGGTACAGGTAGTGGGGTTTTTTTTAGTGCCTAGTACTTAGTGTTAATAATTGATGAGTTTTCATGTGACAAATTACTCCTCTGGTGACAAGGAAACTCAGATTTTATTAGTGGGCATTTTTTACAGGTTGAAAAGTGCAAACCCATCTCATACTACAAGAGACAGCTTAATATTGGCTAAAGGCCACAGCTTGATATAATATTATCTGTAGTGATGTCGCGAACACAAAATTTTCGGTTCGCAAACGGTGGACGCGAACTTCCGCAAACGTTCGCGAACCGGCGAACAGGGCGAACCGCCATTGACTTCAATGGGCAGGCGAATTTTAAAACCCACAGGGACTCTTTCTGGCCACAAAAGTGATGGAAAAGTTGTTTCAATGGGACTAACACCTGGACTGTGGCATGCCGGAGGGGGATCCATGGCAAAACTCCCATGGAAAATTACACAGTTGATGCAGAGTCTGGTTTTAATCCATGGTTAATCCATGGTAATAATGGTTTTTGAAGCCACAGTGCAGCACCAGAGGGCCGAAAAATTAGGCATGTACACATGCCTGAAAAATTAGGGATTGTTGCAGCCGCTGCTGTAGCATCGTCCATAAAAATTGATGTTTGTTTCCCAGGCAGAAAGTGGCCTAAAACATTGCGTTTTGAACCCTAGTTGGTGGCGGATAAGTCATGCAAGTCAACCGGCATTCAGAGCTAAAATACAGCAGCGTGTGGACCATTTTTAGCCCAAGGCAGCTCATCTCATCAGGCCTTTTTTAGTCGAATGTATCCATGCCTCATTCATCTTAATAAAGGTGAGGTAATCTAGACTTTTTTGACCTAGGCGACTTCTCTTTTCAGTGACAATACCTCCTGCTGCACTAAATGTTCTTTCTGACAGGACACTTGAAGCAGGGCAGGCCAGAAGTTCTATCGCAAATTGAGATAGCTCAGGCCACAGGTCAAGCCTGCACACCCAGTAGTCAAGGGGTTCATCGCTCCTCAGAGTGTCGATATCTGCAGTTAAGGCGAGGTAGTCTGCTACCTGTCGGTCGAGTTGTTCTCTGAGGGTGTATCCCAAAGGGCTGTGGCGATGCGTAGGACTTAAAAAGCTCCGCATGTCCTCCATCAACAACACGTCTTTAAAGCGTCCTGTCCTTGCCGGCGTGGTCGTGGGAGGAGGAGGATGACTTTCACCTCTTCCCCTGTTAGATTCCCATTGTGCTGTGACATCACCCTTATACGCTGTGTAAAGCATACTTTTTAATTTATTTTGCAAATGCTGCATCCTTTCCGACTTGTTTTAATTTGGTAACATTTCCGCCACTTTCTGCTTATACCGGGGGTCTAGTAGCGTGGACACCCAGTACAGGTCGTTCTCCTTCAACCTTTTTATACGAGGGTCCCTCAACAGGCACGACAGCATGAAAGACCCCATTTGCACAAGAATGGATGCCGAGCTACTCATTTCCCTTTCCTCCTCCTCAGTGATCTCAATGAAGGTATGTTCTTCCCCCCAGCCATGTACAACACCACGGGTACCAGATAGGTGACAACGAGCACCCTGGGATGCCTGTTGTGGTTGGTCTTCCTCCTCCTCCTCTAAGCCACATTCCTCCTCTGACTCCTCTTCCTCACAATCGATGCTGATAAGGCTGTTTCTGGTGGTGATAGTGACCACAACTCTTCCTCTTCCTCTTCACGCTGATCTACGGCCTGATCCAGCACTCTTCACAGGGCACGCTCCAGGAAGAAAACAAATGGTATGATGTCGCTGATGGTGCCTTCGGTTCGACTGACTAGGTTTGTCAACTCCTCAAAAGGACGCATGAGCCTACAGGCATTGCGCATGAGCGTCCAGTAACGTGGCAAAAAAAATCCCAGCTCCCCAGAGGCTGTCCTAGCACCCTGGTCATACAAATATTAATTAACGGCTTTTTCTTGTTGGAGCAGGCGGTCAAACATTAGGAGTGTTGAATTCCAACGTGTCGGGCTGTCGCAAATCAAGCGCCTCACTGGCATGTTGTTTCGCCGCTGGATATCTGCAAAGTGCGCCATGGTCGTGTAGGAACGCCTGAAATGGCCACACACCTTCCTGGCCTGCTTCAGGACGTCCTGTAAGCCTGTGTACTTATGCACAAAGCGTTGTACGATCAGATTACACACATGTGCCATGCACGGCGCATGTGTCAACTTGCCCAACTTCAATGCCGCCAACAAATTTCTTCCGTTGTCACAAACCACTTTGCCGATATCCAGTTGCTGCGGAGTCAGACACTTTTCCACCTGTGTGTTCAGGGCGGACAGGAGTGCTTGTCCGGTGTGACTCTCTGCTTTCAAGCAAGTCAAACCCAAGACGGCGTGACACTGCCATATCTGGGATGTGGAATAGTACCTGGGGAGCTGGGGGTGTGCCGTTGATGTGGAGCAAGATGCAGCAGCAGAAGAGGACTCAGCCGAGGAGGTTATGGAAGAGGATGGAGTAGGAGGAGTAGAGGAGGTGGCAGCAGGCCTGCCTGCAAGTCATGGCGGTGTCACCAACTCCTCTGCAGAGTCACGCATTCCATGCTTGGCAGCCGTCAGCAGGTTTACCCAATGCGCAGTGTAGGTGATATACCTGCCCTGACCATGCTTTGCAGACCAGGTATCAGTGGTCAGATGGACCTTTGCCCCAACACTGTGTGCCAGACATGCCATTACTTCCTTTTGCACATCGAGTACAGGTTGGGGATTGCCTTTTGTGCAAAGAAATTTCGTCCGGGTACCTTCCACTGCGGTATCCCAATAGCCACAAATGTTTTGAACGCCTCAGACTCCACCAGCTTGTATGGTAAAAGCTGGAAGGCTAATAGTTCAGACAAGCCAGCTGTCAGACGCTGGGCAAGGGGGTGACTTTCTGACATTGGCTTCTTACGCTCAAACATGTCCTTGACAGACACCTGACTGTGGGCAGATGAGCGGGAACTGCTCAAGGCGAGAGACGGAGTGGCAGATGGTTGAGAGGGGGCAAGGAGGACAGCCGTGGTTGACATGGCTGAAGATGCTGGACCAGGAGGAGGATGGCGGCTTTGAGTTTGTGTGCTGCTTGTACTCATGTGTTGATCCCATAGGCGTTTGTGATGTGCGATCATGTGCCTACGCAAAGCAGTTGTACCTAGGTGGGTGTTGGACTTCCCACGATTCAGTTTCTTTTGGCACAGGTTGCAAATGGCATCGCTGTTGTCAGAGGCAGACACACAAAAAAAATGCCACACTGCTGAGCTCTGCAATGACGGCATTCTGGTGGTGGACACAGCATGCGTTGATTGGCGTGCTGTCGGGCTGACCCCGGGTGCCAATGCATGCTGTCTTACTGTGCCACTAGCTCCTTGCAACGACCTCCCCCTGCTTCCAACTCGTCTCCTCCTCCTCCTCTCTGTCTCCCCATCTGAACGTTCGCCCTGTTCTTCTTCTTGCCGAGCGGGCACTCACGTGACATCCATGGACGCATCGTCATCATCAACCGCTTCACTTGTATCTGACAACTCAGCAAAGGAAGCAGCAGCGGGTACAACATCATCATCATCATCACACCGTACGTCCATGTGTGTAATGCTGCCTGCCTGAGATATATCCCTGTTATCTACATCCTCTGGCAATAATGGTTGCGCATCACTCATTTCTTTAAATGGATGTGTAAATAACTCCTCTGATATACCAAGTGAAGCAGCTGTGGTGCTAGTGTTGGTGGTGGCGGCAGGCGGGTGAGTGGTATCTTGAGAGGTGCCCGGAGCTAAGCTGTAGGAGGATGGTGCGTCAAGGTTCCGAGCGGAAGCTGTAGAAGATTGGGTGTCCTGTGTTAGCCAGTCAACTATGTCCTCAGAACTTTTCAAGTTCAGGGTACGTGGCATCTGAAAACTGGGCATTATTCTAGGGCAAAAGGGAATCACAGCACCACGACCACGATGGCCCCTGCGGGGTGGCCTGCCTCTGCCTGTCATTTTTTTTGGATTAGTGGTACTATGCGGGCAAGCTACTGTGCGACCAGATATGAGTGGCACTGTGCAGTGGCAGAGGTTGGCAGAGTACACGCTGAAGGCCTGACACCCGCTTTAAGGACACTGACTGCTATTAGCTTACAGTGAAAAACTTTTTTTTCTTTTTAAAGGCACGCTATAGTGACACCAGATATGAGTGGCAAAGTGCACTTGCAGAGGTTGGCAGAGCACACGCTGAAGGCCTGACACCCGCTTTAAGGACACTGACTGCTATTAGCTTACAGTGAAAAACGTTTTTTCTTTTTAAAGGCACGCAATAGAGACACCAGATATGAGTGGCAAAGTACACTGGCAGAGGTTGGCAGAGTACACGCTGAAGGCCTGACACCCAGACGCTTGCAGACAACTAACTGCTATTAGCTTACAGTGAAAAACTTTTTTTCTTTTTAAACGCACGCTATAGAGACACCAGATATGAGTGGCAAAATGCACTTGCAGAGGTTGTCAGAGTACACGCTGAAGGCCTGACACCCGCTTTAAGGACACTGACTGCTATTAGCTTACAGTGAAAAACTTTTTTCTTTTTAAAGGTACGCTATTGTGACACCAGATATGAGTGGCAAAGTACACTGGCAGAGGTTGGCAGAGTACACGCTGAAGGCCTGACACCCAGATGCTTGCAGACAACTAACTGCTATTAGCTTACAGTGAAAAACTTTTTTTCTTTTTAAACGCATGCTATAGAGACACCAGATATGAGTGTCAAAGTGCACTTGCAGAGGTTGGCAGAGCACACGCTGAAGGCCTGACACCCGCTTTAAGGACACTGACTGCTATTAGCTTACAGTGAAAAACATTTTTTATTTTTAAAGGCACGCAATAGAGACACCAGATATGAGTGGCAAAGTACACTGGCAGAGGTTGGCAGAGTACACGCTGAAGGCCTGACACCCAGACGCTTGCAGACAACTAACTGCTATTAGCTTACAGTGAAAAACTTTTTTTCTTTTTAAATGCACGCTATAGAGACACCAGATATGAGTGGCAAAGTGCACTTGCAGAGGTTGTCAGAGTACACGCTGAAGGCCTGACACCCGCTTTAAGGACACTGACTGCTATTAGCTTACAGTGAAAAACTTTTTTCTTTTTAAAGGTACGCTATTGTGACACCAGATATGAGTGGCAAAGTACACTGGCAGAGGTTGGCAGAGTACACGCTGATGGCCTGACACCCAGATGCTTGCAGACAACTAGCTGCTATTAGCTTACAGTGAAAAAAGTTTTTTTCTTTTTAAAGGCACGCTATAGAGACACCAAATATGAGTGGCAAAGTACACTTGCAGAGGTTGGCAGAGTACACGCTGAAGGCCTGACACCCAGACGCTTGCAGACATCTAACTGCTATTCAATCTATTACAGTGAAAAAACATTTTAGTTTTTAAATGCAAGCTTAAGCTATTGTGACACCATATATGAGTGGTGGCACTGGGCAAGTGGGCGCAGTATCCACTGTGAGCCTGACACGGAAGCTGGCAGGCAGGCAACTGCAATTACATTACATTATATCTGTCATGACTACTAGTGTGGTCCAGCACGCAGAAACTATGTAAACATATACATAGACAAGAAAAGGAAAATAAAAGGACAGAGCGTAAACTGGACCTTAGAATGGTCGGACTAATACGCTAGAGACAGAGAATGGTTAAAGGGAAAGCCGAGGTCAAGGAAGCCAGAAAATACACAATACCGTTTACACAAGCCAAGTCAGGGAAACCAGAATTCAGAATAACCAGGGAAAAGCCAAGATCAGGATACCAGGAAATCAGATTCACAAATATAAAGCACTCTCAGGAAACCAGGAACAGGAAACCACGACAGGGCAAGATACTGGAGTGAGCTAGGGATTTAAATATCCCTCTGAAAGGGCGACCTCTGACCCTAGAACGTGATGCTGTTGATTAATTCTGTTTCATATATAAATATTTGATATGAAATTAAAGCCTTGTTTCTCCTGAACAAAATTATATAGATAGATAGAAGTGTGGGTGCATTTAACCCCTTAAGGACCAAACTTCTGGAATAAAAGGGAATCATGACATGTCACACATGTCATGTGTCCTTAAGGGGTTAATATGAAAGAGGTGAATTCTGGTTGAACAGACATATTGCGCAAATTTAAAGTTTTGTTTACATTTTGTTTTGAACACAACTTGTACAACTCAGTCCTTAAGGGGTTAATGAATACTACTAAATAATGCCACACTCCCACGCTACTCTTTTCTTAAACGGACACTATAGTCAAGTAGACCAATCTTCTCAATGATCAAAATACTTTTTTTAGAAACTGCAATGTTTACATTATAGGGTTAAATTCACCTATTGTGGCCACTAGAGAAGTAAACTAAGTAACTCCATGCAAAAACCCATTGGTAATTAAATACAGTGCTTTCCTATGGGTTCTCATGGTTCTTGCCATGGTTCTTGCCATGGTTGTGCATCATGTCCCCAATGCTCCTCTATGAGTTGCATTAGAGTGGACCAAACTGGAGGAGGCCATGCCTCCTTGATGACATCACAGGAGGCGTAGAGATGAGCATGAGGGAGTCTCAGAGCTGGAAAATGGTATGTATATTTTATTACATTGTATGGCAAATGGGGAGGGACTTTAGTTAACTACAGACAAGTGCACCATAGCATTAGGAATATCTTCATTTCTCACATTATTCCAGATTTGTATTCCTAACACTTAAAAAAAAACACTATAGGCACCCAGACCACTTCAGCTCAATGAAGTGGTCTTGGTGCCAGGTCCCCTTAGTTTTAACCTGAGAGCCACAAGAGGCCGCTTCGGCGATTTACACTGAGTAAACCGCACTTATTTGATGCTGGACGTCCTCACGGAGTCCAGCGTCAAATATGATCCCCCTAGGAAAGCATTGAGTAATGCTTTCCTATGGGCGGGTTTGAATGCACGCGCGCCTCTGGCCATTTAGCTCCACTCGGGGGCTCGATGCCGGCGGGAGAGGAGAGGTCACCAGCACCGAGGGAGCCTGGCGCTGGATTAGGGTAAGTGATAAGATTAGGGTAAGTGGCTGAAGGGGTTTTAACCCCTTCAGCGCTGAGGGAGGGGGGCACTCCCAGAGCCTATAATGCTAGGAAACTGGGTTTGTTTTCCTGGCACTATAGGATCCCTTTAATGTTCATTTATGAAATGTGTCTCATCCAAGACATGATTGTACAATGTTTTATAACGCATAAAGGAACAATTTTATAAAGTCATTTTTTTAAAAAAAAAACTTGAATTTTATTTGCAAATCATTCTTCCCTATCCAAGTGGATAACAATTGCTTTTGAGGTGAGGTCCTCAAAAACTCAACCAAGTAATGGGTTTCAATACACTGCCTCTCTGCTACATTTATATTTCACTGCCCGTCTATGACAGCAAGAACAGGTGACAGTGAAATCACAATGATTTATCAAAACTTTGACAACAACTAGAGCTCCTTCTTAGATTTGTAAAGGCATGGGTCTTGAGAATGCTGTCACCGCTGCTTCCCGTCTGTGTCCTATTTATGACAATGTGCTGTACTGCAGCAAAAGAAAAAAATAAAGTATTGCAGTGAAAGGCTGAGTGTTCGTTCAAACCTCTATTAACACACCACCCCTCCTCCTCTCCATCACTCAAAGGCTAAAGGCACACTGAAATATACGAGCAGAATTATGAACAAATTTAATTTCTGTAAACATTCACTTAGCCATAAAAGTTAATGTTCTTTTTCACAAAAATGTGCAAATAAACTTTTTTTTTATGAAATATGTTTGATAGAATTCTGTGACCATTTTTTGTTTTTCTTGTTTGTTTATTTTTTATATTTGCTTGCTTGTTTTATTTTTTGATTTTCTGCAGCTTTTGTCTATTACAAATGTTGTAATCTGTTTATTTTCTAACATTTTGGTTTGAAAAAAAACCCCAAAACAATCTATATGATATAGTGGTTATCATTAGTGTGTTGCTCCAGATGATGTGTTTTTAGTCTTTATAAGTGAAGTTGAAATTGTTTTATGATCCGACATAGGGTATCGGACGTTTGCCAGCTGAATGCTATCCCACATAAGAAAGTACATGTCGTTCTAAGGGTGAGGGATTAACACTAGCTAAATCAAATCATGTCTAACTGTAATTTATAACACTGGTCGACTCAACCACAACCTCATGTGAGTAACCTTCTCAAAATGACACTTTTTCCATATTGTGTGAATCAGGTTTCTATATTTACAAAGTTTTCCTGCCTACTGATCCAATGCTTGGTCTATATTTATCAATACCGTGCAGTCGGGTATCTTCTATTCAAGGCCATATTTTGTAACACTGTGTATAGTCAGGAAATGTGTAAGATTTTTTTTGCATACTTTGCAGAAAGTGAAACCTTTATACAAATAGAAGACATGCAGTAATATTTAATGTTATATATTAATATCCAGGTTGCAGTGTTCTGTTTTCTTTGTAAATGTATATATATATGTATCTTTATGATTATTTATTTATTCTCTGTAGTGTTTTTTTTGTGTGTGTGTGTATATCACATGTTTTTCGAATGCTGTAGTGCATGGACAGTAATGTCATTCTCGCATTATTCTTCATAATGCACTGGTTGATGGAATTACGCAGGCAAATTATTACTCCTTAACCCCTTAAGGACCAAACTTCTGGAATAAAAGAGAATCATGACATGTCACACACGTCATGTGTCCTTAAGGGGTTAAAAATAAATAATACTTAAATGTGAAATTTGTATAATAATTAATGCTATAAAAGAGTTCTTGACACATTCATGTGATGATGCAATTGGAACACTTCATCATTTCAATGCTTTCCTATGGGGTTTTGAGCGACGCTGGAGGTCCTCACACAGCGTGAGGACGTCCAGCGATGCTCTAGCACAGGTTTCCTGTGCTAGAACCCAGGAAGTGACCTCTAGTGGCTGTCTAGTAGACAGCCACTAGAGGTGGAGTTAACCCTGCAAGGTAATTATTGCAGTTTATGAAAAACTGCAGTAATTACACTTGCAGGGTTAAGGGTAGTGGGAGTTGGCACCCAGACCACTCCAATGAGCAGAAGTGGTCTGGGTGCCTGGAGTGTCCCTTTAAGGTATTTTGGGTTTTTTGTAAAGATGTGTGTTTTTTGTGTTTGGAGACAATTGAGTTTAGTATAGTGCTTGACTCAATTATCTCCTAAGTAAAGGGGAAGGCTTATTGTATTGTATATGGGAGTGTCATGCATTGTAACACTGTTATTATTGGTCTGTGACTTTGTAACGGAGTTCCCCACAAGGTCCATGTGTGGCATAGAGTGCCCCTTGCATGGGGATTGTCATAAAAGGCCAAGTGTGGCACAATTAAAATCAGTTCCTCTTCACCCTCAACATAGAGCCTCATCTCATGTGTGGAGGGGACAGCTATATTCAGTCTGGGGATTATACTCCCTAGGATTATAATCACTAGCTTTTTTAAGAGTAGGAGAGGTTCAGCCACTGGAAGCTGGATCCTGGTCTTGGGTCCAGGATGGGTTGAGGACGGCGAGATCCCCAACCAAGCTGTGGCGGTTTGTGGGAGTCTACGGTGCTGATGGTGTCTGGTGGAGTGCTTGGAGTCCTCAAAGAGCATTAGGAGTATCGATTGTGAAACCGTATACTGATCGCAATGTGTACTTCAATCCGATAGGCTTTTTCATAGTCACGTGATATGCACTGTTTACAACAATCTGGTTTACAACAATCCAGTCATGTGATACACACTAAATATCACAATCCGGTATTACTGTAAATTACTATATAATCACATTATACTAGTGGCGATCGTATGATATTACATCAAATAATGGCATGGTATATGTTGATATAGCCCCAACAAGTCTAATCATAAAGACTATTACATAGTCACGCTGCACAGGAGTCATATGGAATTACTACACAATCACATGATAAATGTAAACAATTAAACCCAATCCTAATTATAGATTATGTACCCATCTTAAGATGGGACACTATCAATGACTTTGAAGTGAAACCAGGACAGGAATGATTACATATAACAAAGTGCTCTGGGAATAACAAATCTGCTTTTCTCATTCTTATGGTGGACATAGGCTTATTTAGCCAGCCCTTGATTCTCATTGTTGTATCCCTGATATAAATGCGATCCACTGGACTATTTTAATAAAGATTTATTATGCAGCTGGGATCATGTATGGAATACAAAATTGATCTTACATGGGTTTCTTGCCCTTAAATAACAAAATGATGATGATAGAATTGCTTGACCCGTGGGGGGGCGGTGCCGGACCACCGAGCGGAGAGGTCACACACAAGAGCGGCTCCTGCAACAAACCTAAGACTAACTGCTTGTAACGGACCGTTTCAGCAGACAAGGGGTTAAAATCTGTTTAGGCGATAATCCCCTTTTCACAGACAGGCACAGCTACTGTAGAATCACCAAAACTCACGAATTGAATCCAAGTGAATGCACCAAACTCCCGAACTGCATACAAGGGAATAAGGTAGCACTCCAAACTCCCGAACTGGAACCTCACGAATAGCTGCTAGCAGACAAACAGGAAAAGCTCCCAAGCGGCTTACACTCCTGACAGTCAGTCCCTATCAGCATACAGTGAATCCCCCCAAGAACGAGACAAGGCTCCGTGTTGAGGGTCAAGCAGTGGTCTGTTTATTGAGGGCTACCTGCCCCTGTATTTATGCAGGTCTCCCACCTGGTGGACACTCCCCTAGGGGACCAGATGGAAGACTGTAACAACGGACAGACAAGTACCAATTACAGACATACAGCAGTAAAACATCCCCACAATGCATCCTGGTTTCCTCCCCTCTGCCCTGGAGAAGTAATTCAATTATCTCCCAGGACAAAGGAAAAACTCCATTACACACGTGGGGACACAAAGACAGACTATCACTTTAAAATACATAAAGACACATTTTATACATAAAACACAGACATGTAACATATCCCCAGATAGCTCAGGTCTGAGTGCACATTATTAGGTGAATGGCACTCAGACCACACAAATACAGTTTAATTGCCATGGAGCCAAAGTCTTTAATGACACTAATATGCTCCATGGCATGGCTATCTGGGTTAAAACATTCACCTATACAAACTACCGAATTTACATGCATTCGTTTAATCCATACGAATTAGAACCAGGGGCTGGATGTTCAGCGGTGCCTGCACGTAAAAGTGTCCGGGTTTGGTGCATGAAAGCCGGGCAGAAAAGCGCTGGCTGCCCGGGGAGCTCCAGAACACCGCCATCTAGCGGCCGCTAAGTGTAACAGCGGCCACCCAGTAACAATCAATTAAGCTGCGGTTAACCGCAGCTTCAGGGAGGTAAATTGGCAGCACACTCCAGCTCCTGGGTGGCCAATTAACGGCGCCGGCCGGCTTCCCACGGCTCTGGGGAGGTTGCAAACAGGTTGTTTGTTCGGTAGATAGAATCTACAGAACGGCTGTGCAGAAAGGGAGAAATAAATCCTTCTGCAAAGTAAAATTAACCCTTTAGCTGCCGGTCCATAATCCAAAGGCAGCAGGCGGGCAACCAGGCTCCTCCAATGCAATGTGGCGAGGTTGGTCTCGTCACACTGCTTAAACTCAGTTTCTACCTAAAAACAGACCAACTGCGATGGTGCCCAAAGCAAGGGGACTGCTGGATCCAGGGAGAGGCTGGCTCACAGGGCTTCAGTCCCCTGGAGGAGAAACTTTTGTTGCCCCAACTGAGGCCTTCTCCGCCGGTGAGTGGGGCAGACGGACGCTGCCCCACTATCCTGCATCACAGACCCCAACCAGAGACGCAAAACCAGGCGGACCCGGCCCTGTTCCCCCCCCTGCGGACCGGGGGGTGATCCCGGTCCTCACCCTGTAGCCCGGACCGAGAGATCAAAATCGAGGCTAAGAGGCCCGAGCGCTGCACTTAAGATGGCGGACGCCATGTGCGCAGGGGACAGGGAGAGGACGAACTCCCTCTCCGTGCTCACAGAAACCAACGCGGCTCCGGTCCTCCGACCCTGCAGTACAGAGAGGCGGAATAACACTCACCTGCTCCAGCAGCCAAACATGTTAAAGTTAAGCTGCACAGGCGACCCAAGCACACAGACAGCAGTGGCAGCACTGTGGGGGAAGAACACCAGGCTAGACCATTCCCACCTCAGATAACCGCGCTAACCGCCAACCAAGATCCTCCTGCGGGAAGACAGACCTCATACTGACCCCACACCCAGCCTGTACCAATACAACCAAGGAGGCTGCAAATTCATGCAGACGACACCAAGATCCCTTACAGGACTGACACAAGCCTCCAGAGACACATCAGTGGCAAGCTCAAAAAACCACGGCTGCAGCCCGAGGGAACCCAGCGAGATGCACAGTGTAACACACGGAAGGACTATACTCTGATGCCTGCTCTGATGGACACTCGCTCCCAGCTACACAGAAACGGCAGAGCAGGTATCGGATAGCTATGGGACTCCCCCTGTTTGTCTGTGAGGTCTCAAGACCGCCATGCTGACGGCCCATCCCTACTAGTGCGGCACGGGCAACCCCAACATATCAGGGTGACAACTTCTCTATAACAATGTTATTAGCCCTAGCAAGCATGTTATTCTATGATCTAACTGCACTAGCCTGTTTGCATATCTAATGTTGTATATCTGCAATACTCGTGTAGACAATAGCCTAATTTCTGTAGCGATTAAGCCAGCTCACAGCGTAAACCTATTCTTAAAGTTGATATTCTAATGTTACCACTACCTAAGCCTACCTATACTATAAAATTGTACATATTACTCGTATGTCCCTCATGTAAAGCGACAAAAATGTTTGAGGACTGCTTTTGGGGCACCTCAGGCCTGCCTGTACAACCTATATGCACTACAAAAATAAAGATTTAAAAAAAAAAGAATTGCTTGACCCATAATCCAGGCATAAAAATCAGCCATCCTGTAAAGTGGACAAAATTTATTTTTATTATTACCCTTGAAAGATTGATTTTTGCAGAATCACAATTCGGTCAAACTTAGGCCAATCTGAGATTTTGCCCAAAAAAAGTAAATCCAAGTTGCCACTTGACCTTTTCCAACTGAAAAGGCCAATAGGCCAGCCATGTTGGTTGCTACAGGATTCAAGGATAACTATGTGCCCATTGGCTCCACTAGCAGCCACCTGACAAATAGAAACTTTCTTTATGTTAGCACACGGCAATCTTTAAACCTCTCCATGCCCTCACTCACCTTGCCTTGCAAAACAGCGAGAAACCAGTGGCTGCTTGCGCTAATAAAAGATGAGTTGCTAGTAGCATACATCCCTCATGTTCCTACCCATGGGTATTGGGTGATGGCTTAAAGTTAATGCCAGCCTGGACATGCCAGTGTCCACCACCCCTCCCCCCCAAAAAATGATGTCCTGAAGCCCTTAGCTACCACCCATCCCTTTCACCCTAACAATAGTGAGGGAGGTCAATAAAACTAATACCTGTTAAAAAAAAAAAAAAAATCATACTTACCATTAGATGTTTTCTTTTTCCTTCCATCATCTTTTCTTCATCTCAAAAAAGGGCTATTAAAAATCTACATTGTCTTGGCACATCTTAGAAAATAGAAAATAAAATCCAGATTGCTAAACACAATAATATTTATTACAGCGAGCCCTGCGGGGGATTAGCACAGAAGAAACTATGCAGTGAAACCCTTTATAAGAGTTTTCCCGTGCTATACAATATCACTCAAAGTACTCTTATTGGGTGGCTTGTAAGGCTGATTGCTGTTTAACAGACATCCCCCCATTGGCTGCATGGTGTGTGGGGGTGGGGGGGAGTTTGAAATGTTCCCTTGTACTAACTGAGTCACCCTATGATTATCCATAGCTGCTCCAAGGTTCAGCCAAATTGTTTTTTTACAACTGAATTTCAGCTGAGCTGGTACATTCCTGAACATCAGGGGTCCCTAGGAAAAAAAATAATTTGGAAAATTTTGTTGGGAAGAACCAAAAAATCTTGCAGTGAACAAGTTTGATATTTTAAGGCCTTATATTTACCTCAACCATAATGTTGCTTTTCCCCCTAGAGGAACAAATGGCTAGATTGGTAAATTTCTGAATGTTGGGGCATGCTTCTCCAAATATTCCCCAATTATTAAGCAATGTATGGGTGGCACTACAACACATGGCTGCTGTACTGGCTAATTAATGGGATCTTATTAAACATCCCAGTTTGTGTCCCTGGTTTTGAAACTGACCATCTCTTCTATTCAAAAATCTTGTTATCACATTCAACTTGGTTTCCATATCTCATCCGATACATTACTTCTAATATTCACAAAGTGAATAACAGTATTGAGTGCCCAATTACCACCTATTCCTATCAGCATTGTTCTAAATTGATATATTTTAAAAATAGATGTATTTAAAATAGATGTATTTTAATCTGTGGTGTTAAACCAAGCTTTTTCTATATAGACTGTGATTAGTAGAAAATTAAACCCTTTTCCCTCCCTCTTTCCAACATGTTTCGCCTGCTTACCCGTTTATTATAAGCATTTTATCCGAAATACATCGGACTTCCTTTAAGTAGAACGCACGAGATAGTCCCTGAGGAAGTCCCTTAGAGGGATGAAATGCAAAGGACTTGATTTTACCTTGATTTTTTGATGCCAGTTGTTCTTTACTTGTGTACCCACATCAAAAATCTCCATGAATTGAGAAGACATACATCTACAGATTTCTGAAGGCTCTTTATTTGGCTCTAAAGTGTGAGTGACCCATTGGAACCTAAATATTTACCCTATTGGGTTTTACAGTGTTGGACTACGTTCTACCATTGGTGTCTCCTCTAGCTGGACTCACCCTATATATTATATTTACACTTACTGAAGATTTGAGGAGATCTTCGGGTAACTCCATTGCTAGAAGGGAAGTTAAGTGTTTTATTATGCACTTTAGCTCACTTAAGCACCTTATTATCTCAAATTAGTGCCATTACACTTAAATGCACTTTATTTGATTGATGCACTTTACCTGTGTGATATTGTGAAAGAGTCTGTATTTTTTGTTACATTACTTCTAACCCAGATCATTTGACAATGGAATAAGGAACCAAATGTTCTATATGGGAGACAACTCCCAAAGTGTAACAAGTCATCCCTGTCCATTGGTTCTAAAAAAACTTTATTGCATAAACCATTACGTCTACAGCATAATCATTAAATCCAGGAAGCTGATTTCTGTATCACTGCTTTGCATAGCAAATTTAATGTCACTTATATCTGTGATCTAGGCATCGTTCTGGGCTATATAATTTGGGCACAATGGGGGTAGACAGAAGGAATTATGTGAATGGTTGTTGTATGTGTACTGTATTCCTCTCCATTTTATCAAGCATTAAGCTGGTGTGTGTGGGGATTTAGAAGATTTATTCTTTATTGCCACAGTAGCTGCCTGCTAGATACTTGGCAATACCAGACAACTAATGCTAAGCAGTAGATTTGTGTTTGTGCTTTCTATTGGATAAGGGACGAATGCTGTGGAAATTAAGATTAATTCCCAACCCAGTGACCGTTCCTCCTGTGTCTGCTTCACTGCCCATAAAATGTTCATATTAACAAGCAAGTCCACTGTATAAAACAAGCTCACGTTCCTTTAAAGAGAAGCATGGGTGAAAACATCTCAGTAATTTTGTAAATTGAGAAGGATAAGTTAAGAGCCCTGTGATATCTAATGGCAATAATAAATAAATAAATAAACAACAGCCAGAAATAAAATGTAAATATCAGGCTAAATAACAGCAAAATTGGAAATCACATTCAGAATGTCTCATGTAAGAAAATGTTTTGTTTATTTTTGACATTTTTTCTTTTTTCGATCATTTACAATTCTGTGTCGTTTAACCATTATGCCTCGCTGCTGTTTGTGTTTTAACTGCACGCTGTAAAACGTGAAATCACAGTTTACACAAGATCCTGTAATTTGTGTTTAATACTATGTTCAATATTCTCTGCCTATCCCTGCGGGTGAATTTTAAATTTTACGAGACACTCCTCTTGATATAAAAGATCTTTTAGCCTGTACACATTGCTTTCTCGTTCAGAAGCTAAGCATGTCAGACACAGAGTCTTTGTAAATCTAACCTTTGCCCTGTTTGTCACCCTTACCGTGTTGTCACAAATCACCCACCGCCCCCAAGACCAGGGATATTAAACTTACCTTTGAAATATTAGTAACGTGACTCAATTCCTGAATCAGCCAGTGCTGTGGGATTTTGCATATTTAGTTAGCATTAATCTACTTTAGGATAATCCGTATTTTGAAACCATATTTGGCTGCTTTATACCAGAAACCCTGACGCTGTCATGGCAATGCTAAGGGATTGTCTAGTTTGCGTGCACTTGAGTCAATTGCTGACCTGCTTTGTCTAAACAGGCTTATAGAATTTGACAAGTATTCTAAACGCACAAGTGTGTAATAGTTATTTTGTCTTCTAATTTGTTTTTGTTGTTCTCACTCTCTATGTTTACATGTCTTTATATTTGAAGAATAGACTATAGAAATCTGATCTTGAGAAAATGTAAGAAGACAACAGCAGCCGGGATTAACCAGGCTAAGAACACATTTTTACAGAACTAAATATAAAATATAAGAAATATTTGTAAAACGTGTCTACATGCTATTATTGTCTTAATGGGCAACCTTTGGCAATATTTGTCTGTTGGCAGGCTTAGGTAAATGTGAGTCTTAGTCCAGCACAGATGTAGTGCTGGTTGCTGCCTATCCCTGTTTTAATGTAAAAGCTTTTTAATTAAGTTGACGGAAAACTTATATTTTTATAATCAAATATGAACATATCTAAAACTTTGAAATTGCGATAAAGGATGCTACATATTTCATTATAATTATTAGATGTTCATGTTTGTAGATATACAATAAGAACACAATAATTCTTACTAACTCACTGAGCCCCATCCTGCCTCGAAGTCATCTCCTTTCACCCATGAAAGTCATCGGACTCAAACTCTCAACATGATTACGTGTTTGGAGTAGTAGTCTGTTGAAGCAGGCACAGCCACTGCTGGTATAGAGTAAAATGTCTGGTCCTCTAGAATACATTGGGCAATTTATAATAAATTGCCATCAAGCTTGCAACTTCCGATGCAGCAGACTACAATGCCTATCAAGCTTTCTTGTTTAGCGCGGTAGCAGTAGTTGCTGAAATCAGAGGCGTAACTAGAAACAAGGGGTCCCCGGTGCGGAAATTGCCCTGGGGCCCCCCTTACATCTACCTCCTACCCCACACGTCCCCGCCCCCACTCCCCCCACACACATGCAGACAAACAAATACACATGCAGACACATGCACACATACATACAGAGACACACAGAGACCCATACACACAGACACATGTAGAGACACACACATACACTCATATACACATACTCAGACACACACGTACACTCACAGACACACACACTCAGACACACACTCACAGACACACACACAGTGGTGTATCCTGGTTTTGTGCTGCCCTAGGCAGGACAAAACTCAGACTACCCCCTCCCCCCCGCCACCCCCACCCAACCCTTCCCCCCGCCCTCTAAATACACACACACACACATTCACTGACAGATACACATACATTAGCTAACACACACACTCACTAACAGACACACACACAGACATACACATACACACACACACACACACTAACAGACACACTCACACTCACTAACAGACATACACAAACACACTAACAGACACACTCACACTCACTAACAGACATAAACACACACACACACTAATAGACACACTCACACTCACTAACAGACAGACATATACACACACACACTCACACACTAACAGACTGACACACACACACACACACACTAACAGATACACACGCACTAACAGACACACACACTCACTAACACACACACACACACTAACAGACAGACATATACACACACACACTCACAGACTGACACACACACACACACTAACAGACACACTCCCTAACAGACAGACATACACACACACAGATACTCACTAACAGACACACACACACACACACTCACAGACTGACACATACCAACTAACAGACAGACATATACACACACACACACACTCACTAACAGACAGACATATACACACACACACTCACTCACTCACATTAACATGTTTTTATTTTTTTTTATTTACCCCCCTCCCCCAGCCTCCTTACTTTTGGGAATGCTGGGGGGGGATTCTCTACCTGCCTGGGGTCTAGTGGGGCTGCCGGTCGGGCTGCTGGGCTGGTTGCAGGGCGAGCGGCGCTGGCAGGCGGCTGGCGAGGGAGAGCTCCCCCTGAGCGGTCTGCTCAGCTTCCTCGCGCGCCGCAGAGTGAGGCTGGGAGCCGGAATATGACGTCATCTTCCGGCTCCCAGCCTCACTCTGCGGCGTGTGAGGGAGCTGAGCAGACCGCTCAGGGGGAGCTCTCCCTCGCCAGCCGCCCGACCGGCAGCCCAGCATGTCAGTTAGCCGCAAGGCTAACAAGGCATTTGCCCTGGGCATTTGGGGGCGGCTTTTTTTGCCGCCCCCTGGAAAATGCCGCCCAAGGTAAATGCCTTGTTGCCTCGCGGCTAAAATGTCCCTGCACACACACACTGACACACACACACTGACACACACACACACACTCAGACACACATATACTTACAGACACACACACATACACACACTGAGACACGCATACACTTACAGACACATACACTTACAGACACACAGACACACACACTCAGACACACATACACTTACAGACACACACACACATACACTCAGACACACACACTCACAGACAAACACATACACACACACTCAGAAACACATACACTTACAGACACATACACACACTTACACACACACACACATTATTAATATTAAATGTCCACCCAGCCTCCCTACCTGGAGAGCTGGTGTGGATCTGTCCCTGGGGTCCAGTGGGGCTTCAGTGTGGCGGGCGGCAGAGTTCCTGTCAGACGCGACGAGGGAGCTATGTTCTCTCTGCTCTGCTCCCTTGCGGGCTTTCTACTGATGCCGGAAGTCAGAATATGACATCATATTCCGGCTTCCGGTATCAGTAAACGTCGCGCGAGGGAGTTGAGCAGAGAGATCACAGCTCCCTCGTCGCGTCTGACAGGAACTCTGCCGCCCGCCGGGGGGTCCATTAGGTGGCCAGCGGGCCCCCCTATGACAGGGGGAACACGGAGGGGGCGTCATCTAGGCGCAGCTGCGACACTTGCGACTTTGGTAGGTACGCCACTGGCTGAAATGTAGGAGACTGGTGTCCTTTTCGTATGGAGGAATGGGTACGCGTGGCGTGGCATGGCATGTTTAAATGTTAAAGCTGGCTTGAAGCATCGAAATGCAGATAATACATGAACAATTACACAATACACAAAAAGACAAAAACAACACTTGCATATTGGCATATTAAAGCTGAGGTTATTTAGTAACTCCAATGGCCATTAGATGTAAGCCCACCTGCCACATCACACCATAACCTCCATTTATTTAAATATTTATAGGGATATGGTCCCTAATTCTTTCAGACTAACTATAGACTGGCATAAGCCTCCTATACCATCTTTCAGTTTGACACTTGCATTCACACTTTTGCTCCCTTTTTGACACTTGCATTCACACTTTTGCTTCCCAACCCTTAAATTATCTGATAAAAAGTCAACTCACTTGATACAATCTATCAACCATTCCAGACATTGTACTAGATTAGAGTAAGAACTCCATATGTAATAGACATTTTTAAATTGAACAAAATAATGAATAATCCTATGTTATCGATATTTCAAATGCTTTATTTTTCCACGTGCATGTTTGTATATATTTCTGATGCTGAACACTGGTTTGAGATAAAAAAAAAAAAGACTAAGAGGTCAGGAAGTGAAGTTCACAATGATTGGGTCACAGTCTTATTCTAGAAACTACCCCACAATCTCCAAACTTTACCCACTTCAGTAACACTGTGACCTATTAAAAGACCCAGATCTGCTGACCACTACACACCTATTAACCCTTAATAATAGGGAGCACATGGGGTGGGCAGCAGCAGTGTTGGGGTTTAGAAAAATACTCCTTACTGTCTCATTAGAGATTTTACCTTTCAGTTTAAAGAGGCAAGGTGAATTGTCAGTATAGGACTCACCTAAGAGGTTTTGCCTTGACGTGGCAGGTGAGCTTACACTTAAATGGCCATTGGAGTGATACTAAAAACCTCTAGTTATTTATGTGTGCATAGGGATTTAGAATAGTGCACAAGTAACTTTTTCTTTGATTTTTATTGTATGTATTTGGGTTGATGTGTACTATAGTCATTGCTGCCGCCAAGGAGTAGTGGGAGTGTGATCGCAGGGCTTAATTATGTTTTTGCAACTCCTGCAACATTCTGCTTGCATTCTATCATTCATGTATGCCATTGGAGCATTGACATGCATTGTGTAGCACAGGCTTCCCCAAACTCCGGCCCTCCAGATGTTGCTGAACTACAGCTCCCATGATTCTACGAATGAATTTAGTAGGCTGAGAATCATGGGAGTTGTAGTTCAGCAACATCTGGAGGGCCGGAGTTTGGGGAAGCCTGGTGTAGCAAATGAAATAATCAAACAATGACCACAGAATGTTATTTATTTCCATTCCAAAACTACCATATTGTTAAAGTAGTGCATTCTAAAACGCCAAAGGATGCATTTTCCTCCTGACCAGGCACTACAAGAATCGGAAGAGTTAATAGCCACGGGGAATAGACGGGGATCACCAACAGATGATCTGGCAGAGATTTTGTCTCTTACTAATCATCGGTTATGTAATCAAAGAAGTTAATCTTAGCAACAAGACTAAGTTATTAATACAGACACGTTCATAAAGGCAGCCCACGTATTTAGCAGGCTACTGTCCACTCGGTTTCATTTGCTGCATTGACAGGGAATGTATCCATATCTACCGCCGCACTTGTGTGATTATCTTCCAGTCATTCTATTGACAAAGTTAATTTTACTTTTCAAAAATACCTTCAGGAGCACAGTAATTAAAACTCCTCAGCTTGTAGTTAACATTTAAGTCATCTAGTATTTAGCGTCTATGCCTATCGTTCTGTTTTAAAAATTGCCTTGTTTTACTGAGCGAAGCGGCAGGATCTATTTTCCTTTTATTTTAGGATGTTATATATTTAGAATATGTTAATAAACTGAGAGAATTGCACAAGGGGAAAAAATCTAGTAAACACCTGCAGTTCAATTTGAATTTGAATGTTTTTAGGATAATTTATAGCATAATTTGGATGGTAAAGGAATGGTCCTTTGTATTTAGCAACTGATTCCGATTTCAATACAGTAGATTTTTGACAGAAACCAGAAATCATACGATAGACCGTAAAGTGTTAATTTGGATGAAGGGGGCTGAGTTTTGTATATTGCTTTGAGGCAGCAGTGCTGTACAGATCTTTCTTTGGTCATTTGAAGTGCGCAAAACTTAAGGCGCTTGAATATGACATCATACTCTGGCGCAAAGTTTTAAAAATAGAGCAGTCAGCAGAATTATGGCTTTGGCTTTTATAATGATTGATGAATTTTTAGACTTTTGATGCTGAATTGTCCTGTAACTCCTTAGTGCAGATAGGTGTAAATACAGATATTGCTTCTCCTTCTGAGCCTTTGACTTTACCCCTTTTTTAGTGTTATAATTGGATATATTCAAACAGAAAAAGAAGGCACATGCTCAGTCTGAAACAATACTCTCCTGATGTTCCACAATCCGGAACGGCCAAATTCTTCCACAATAGTATAAAGCGATGAGCGGGCACAGAGGCAGTATTAAAAAAGCCAATTTATTATCGCATAAGCTTATGTGACAACTAAATTGTCTTTTTAATACCATCCGTGTGCTTGGTCTTCTTTATATGCTACTATTATTAGATATATGGCCATTTCACGTAGGTAAGTACGGTTATAGCAGTTTGCAAAATAAATCAACATTAAAAATCAGCTGCCAACAGCATCAAGTACTGTTTATCCAGTACCGCAGCAGTGCTTTATTTAAAGATATTTTACTTTAATGAAGAAATCTTTGTAGCACAATCGTTCATTCAATGCTGTATTGATTTGTTCTGTGTTTTAGTCCATCTTTGACCATTATTATGATGCATCATGCAACATTTAGCTGATAATATTCAGTAAAGTTCACGTATTGCAACAAACAAAAAAAAGACTATAAGAGAATTCTGAAAAGGAGCAAAAACTCAGAGAATATACAAATATACAAGAAAAGTGGAAACCACCCAGAATACGTTTAAATATATATAGAATATTTTTTACCCAGAGCATACGCTTGGAGATTCTACCTAAATACAGGTCATTCAATTCTATATATATTTAAACGTATTCTGGGTGGTTTCCACTTTTTTTGTATATTTGTATATTTTCTTAGGTGGTTTCTTAGGTGGTTGTGAAGTACACCTGGGATCACTTCCAGTCATACGTTTTTTCACCTTTAGTGTATAAACTTTCCTCTTGTTTTTACAAAAACTCAGAGAAACCTCAATTGCTTGCCCTTCATCTAGTCTCCACTCAGGTCTTAAATGTTTTTGCTCACTTGTGCCATTACAGAGAGAACCTTTATCATTTACATATCAGGCTGATCCCACCCATAAGGGCAGTTGAGAATCGAAATGCTGGCAAGTTCCCTCTGGATCAGAGTTAAAGCAACCCCCGGGACGATAATTTCAGCCTTCTTTGGGACTTGTTAGACAGGTGTAGCTGATACCCCGCTAGACACACTGAGCATGGGATCCATGTCTGTGTCACCCTTTTGACTTTGGGAGAAATTAAATAAATGTATTGCAGCAAGAACAAAAAATATGAGAATTTTGAAAAGTTCAAGTCTTACAACCAAAACAGAAACTGAATGATTCTGCAACTCTTCTGAAAAAATGCCACTGATATAAGCCTTTCATAAACAAACTATCCTATAACTACAAAAATAACATTTTTTTTTTTTTTTAAATACAGATATGTTAGAGGAGTCAAAACAAAGAGGAAATGATGAGAGAATACAGGTGCAAGCCTTTTTTTGATGCAACCACCCTTAAATATAGGCAGAGCTCAAGCGTGTGCATTATGCCACAGTTTTTTTTTTACAGTGATTAAAGTAAACCTGTTGTGTAAAAAACAAATTAACTCAAATCGCTCCCATATACCAGTGCTGATCAACCCTCTCCTCAAGGCATACCTACCAGTCCAGGATTTAGGAATTACACGGGTGTGTCTAAGGTGTTTATAAAAGGATTAAAAAAAAAAAACACCTTAGTCTTAGAGTCTTAGAGTTATATTTTTTTTAATCTCTTTATTCGATTTTTTCCTGTTATAAAAGTCAACAGTAAAAAAAAAAAACAATTGACATGACATACAATTTGATCATATGTGTAGACAATATCATCTCTGATCTCTCCAGCATTAATAAATCTACTTTAAAGCTACATACAGATCCCGATTAACAAATAGTACAATTGAGAAGGAAAGAGCAAAATGATAATATAAGAAGATGCTAACTATAAAACAATATAAATACTGGCAGATCTGGAAGAATATAATTTTTTTTTAATTGTCTATTAAATTGATCTCAAAATTTGAGAAGCGAGTTCAGTATATAATTATTGTTTTGTTCTAAGTGTAATCTATGTATCCTTAAGTTTATCAGCTAAAATAAATTAATGCCACTATATGGGCTAAAAAATTCTTTTTTTTTCCAACTCGTACCAGCTTTGTGGATTCTTTCATTGTTTTAACGTTAAAACAGTGTGTATACATGGCGCTGCTTGGTGGTGTAGGAAAATATTAGGAAACACAATCCCCCTGGCTTCTGATTCTACATTTTTTATTAAGCCATACAAACTTCTTAAATATATTTTTTTTATGATCTTCAACCAAGAAAGGGACCAAGCCGTTAGACTCATTCTTAGAATGTAAATACGTTTTGGTAATATAAATGCTTTTAATGTGTTGACCCTGCCCTACCACGTTATTTCTAATGGAGACCATTGTTTTAAAAGATGGGTGACTTCTTTAAGTAAAGGAATTAAATTAGACTTAACAATAGTACGGGGATTGCATGGTATAATTATACCCAGATATTTTTTTCCCCATGTAAAACCATATTTATCATCCAATAGTTTGAAATCTCTATCGGGAAAATACATTGGGAGAGCCACTGTCTTATGCACATTGAGTTTATAATTAGAGAGGTGGTTATACAATTGTATTCTTTCCATCAATTCATTAACAGAAGTATAGGGGGAGGCCAAAGTTAACAATGTGTCATCTGCAAACTGACTGATTTTGAGTTCTTGATTATTAATTTCCAGACCTCTAATTTTCTTGTTTAATCTTATATCACCCGTCAGGGGTTCTGAGGCCTAAATATATAGAAGGGGTGAAAGTGGACAACCCTGACGGGTACCATTTGTGATGTTAAACCAATCTGATTTAATGCCACCACCTACTATTCTACATGATGAATTAGAATATAATGACATAATTGCTGAAAGTATGTTGCCAGAAAACCCAAAGGAGAGCAATGTGTTTTTCATAAACATCCAATTTACTCTGTCGAAAGCTTTTTCCCCATCCAATGCTAAAGTGATGAAAGGAGCTTTGGAATCATGTATTTTCTCATATATATTCAAAAGTTTCCTGATATGATTGGAGGCCGTTCTTCCATGAATAAAACTAACTTGATTGTCTGATATAAAATGTGTAATTACCCCTTTCAATCGATTTGAAAGAATAGAGGCATACATTTTATAGTCAATATTTAAAAGAGCAATTGGTCTATAGTTAGGGATTAATTCAGGATCTTTATTGGCTTTTAATATGGACATAATATTCGCTACCAGGATTTGTTTTGGAATTTCCCCAGTTGACATGAAAACATTATAACAGTCTAATAACCTTTGTACTAGCATATCCTTTTAGATTTTATAGAACATACCAATAAACCCGTCTGGTCCGGGGGTTTTATTTTTGTTCATGTTATTAATAATCTGTAAAATCTCTTGAGATGTTATTTTTTTATTTAATTGAGTCAATTGCTGATGGTTTAATTGGGGAAGATTTTTACTCACAAGGTGGTTCACTATCTGTTCCGTACAGTTTTCCCCAGGCAAATAATAGAGATTTTGATAGTAATTTTTAAATGCTGTGCCTATTTCTCTACGATTTAAAAGGATATTTGACTCCTGTCTTATCTTTTTAATGGCGTTGATATTTTGTCAGGTTTTGATTTAATTAGATAACAATTTATTGGCCTTATTTCCTCTATAGTATAGTGTATTATAGTATAATATAGTACATATATTCCAAATTTTTATTTACTTTGCAAAGAAGTAAATTATTCATTTTAATTTCTATCTCCTTAATTTTGTTAGAAATAGACCTTGATGGAGATAACTGATTCATCTTAGTAAGGTCATGTAGTTTGAAATATAAATTTGGTAAGGAGTATGATCTATTTTTTTTTTCTTTATTGTGCCCCAATGCTAATTAAATGGCCTTGCATAACGCTTTAAAAAACGCACCATTTGACAACTGGGGATATTTCACAATGTTCATTTTCCCCCCAATATAAGTCTATCAAATTAGAGTTTTACTTAGAGTTATTTTTTTTAACACCTTAGACACACCTGTGTAATCCCTAAATCCTGGACTGGTAGGTGTGCTTTGAGGAGAGGGTTGAGGAGCACTGCCATATACATTAAATGTACCATATTTCACATCGATTCATGATGTATTTAATATAGAGATTTACTCATCTCTCCTCTGATTCAGTGTTGCCATCTTCAAGCTTAGTGGGTGTTACTCTTCATGTAACATCCACCTCCGGGTCGTCCTCTACTCTGCCTCCACTCCGCCTATTTGCTGTGAGCTTATCATTGGCACCAAGTGAAAGGCTTCGGCATTGAAGCCGAGTTTGGAGGTGTAGAGATAGATGGGTCAAGAGGACAAGTGCCATCAGGAGCAGTTTGAGCTTAAGCAGTTCATAATAGTAAGACAGTACCCAGGATCTCTAGCTACCACAACAACTTCATTGAGATGAAGTAGATATGGTGCTGAGGTTTCCCTTTAGAGCAAAATTGTCACGCCTCTGGTAATTAGACCACAGAACAATATATTGAAAATAACCTAAAATATATGTTGACTTTTTTCATCTTATGATACATTTTCTTTTAAACTCATATAAAACATTTTAATAAATTACATTCATTTTAGTTCAGACTCAGCCAGGGCAGAAATGGCAAATGATAAGGAGAAATAGAAACGCTGTTTTGTTTCTCCACTTTTCTGTATGTTTACCTATGACGTGGGGATTTCTACATTTAAATATATACCGTATATACTCGAGTATAAGACGAGTTTTTCAGCACATTTTTTGTGCTGAAAAACACTAACTCGTCTTATACTCGAGTCAGTTGTCTGTATTATGGCAATTTACATTGCCATAATACAGACATGGACCGGGGGCTGTCAGGAAGCTGTTACTTACCTTCACAGCAGCTCCTGTCAGCTCCCTTCTCTCTTCTCCGGTGCGTGCAGCTCCCAGGTCAGCTCCCTCTGCAACTCTCGCGAGAGCCGCGGGGTCAGAGCGTTGCCACGGGTTACCGTGGCAACGCTCCGCGCGGCCGCGAGAGTTGCAGAGGGAGCTGACCTGGGAGCTGCACGCACCGGAGAAGAGAGAAGGGAGCTGACAGGAGCTGCTGTGAAGGTAAGTAACAGCTTCCTGACAGCCCCCTCCTACAGCCCATCCACTGGACCACCAGGGAGTGAGAGCCCCCCTCCCTGGCCAGCTAACAAGCAGGGAGGGGGGACGAAAAAATACAAATATTAATAATAAAACAAAAAATAATTAAAATAATAACATAAAAATAATAATACAAATAATAATAATAAAAAAAAAAATAGTTACCTAAAAAAAATAACATTTAAAAAAATATTAAAATAATAATTAAATAATAATTAATAAAATGCCCACCCCCCACCAATGCTCTGCACTCATACACACACACTGCACATACACACACTGCACTGCATTCATTATAAACACACTGCATTCATACACACTGCACTCACACACACTGCACTCATATACACACACTGCACTGCATTCATTATACACACACTGCATACACACTGCACTCATACACACACACTGCACTCATACACACACTGCACTGCATTCATTATATACACACTGCACTCATATACACACACTGCACTGCATTCATTATACACACACTGCATACACACTGCACTCATACATACACACTGCACTCATATACACACTGCACTGCACTCATTATACACACACTGCACTGCATTCATTATACACACACTGCACTCATACACACACACACTGCACTCATACACACACACACACTGCACTCATACACACACACACTGCACTCATACACACACACACTGCACTCATACACACACACACTGCACTCATACACACACACACTGCACTCATACACACACACTGCACTCATACACACACACACACTGCACTCATACACACACACTGCACTCATACACACACACTGCACTCATACACACACACACACTGCACTCATACACACACACACACTGCACTCATACACACACACACACTGCACTCATACACACACACACACTGCACTCATGCACACACACTGCACTCATGCACACACACTGCACTCATGCACACACACTGCACTCATACATACACACTGCACTGCATTCATTATACACACACTGCACTCATACACACACACTGCACTCCATTCATTATATACACACTGCACTCATACACACTGCACTCATACACACACTGCATACACACACACTGCATACACACACACAGCACTCACACACACAGCACTCACACACACACACTGCATTAATTATATACACACACTGTAAATAAATATTCAGTTAATATAATTTTTTTAGGATCTAATTTTATTTAGAAATTTACCAGTAGCTGCTGCATTTCCCACCCTAGTCTTATACTCGAGTCAATAAGTTTTCCCAGTTTTTTGGGGTAAAATTAGGGGCCTCGGCTTATATTCGGGTCGGCTTATACTCGAGTATATACGGTATGTGTTAAAAATAAGGGATAAGTAAATATTATATTTTAAAAAACCTGGTATGCGTGAGTTCTCCTTCAACTTATCATATTTCTATTGCATAAGTATACATATTATAGAAAAAATGCATTAAGATATAGTATATAGTAAAAGTTTGACATCTGGATATTTTCCCTTGAACCAGTGCTTACTTCTGACTGCAGCTTCAGAAAGACCCGTCCACAACAGAAATAAACGCTTATCCCCCAAACGCTTAACAGCAGGAGTTTACAGGATAATTGCTTTATCCTCACAGAGCAATTCGACTCATCACTTAGGATTATTGGAACTGCACTGGAAACTGATAGCAGCAATATTACAACTGTTATCAGTTTATATATTGCCCAATCCACTGTTTAGTTACCTGGGCTATACTAGGGTCTCAACAGAGCCAAAGTCCACATTTATGATTCACATCTGGGTAGAGAGAGCACATTAGCTAATACATGCAAAGTGAAAATGATGTAGAATGAGAGCAGTTTGATTGACAGAAGCTGAGGGTGGAATTATACACTGGAAAAAAATGTCTGGCAGTGTTTCAGGCTGAAATGCTGCCCAGATCGAGTTCTTGCACTATAGCCACTTCAGAAGAATGAAGTCACAGTGCTTTCAGTAACTCTTTAAGGATAAGTATGTATACCATTTGTTAATGTATTTAAAAAGGTTTAAGCAGATCTTACAACTAATTCACAATAATATCAGCATAAAAAAATACTGCCACTCTTAGCTGTGCCTGTATGGAAAATGACTTACTTATGTTATTCTAAGTAAAATGTAGATAAGATAATTCTATTCTGCAGTTCTGTATTGTCTGCTTCAGCCATACAAAAAAACACAATATATTTATTTTAGAAAACGCATCCATGGGTACTTTTAACTATAATTATTTAAGTTCTGTTCTGCAAAAAAAAAAAAATTATGATATATATTTTTTTTTATTTTATTTTGCCAGAAAACCTTCTTTTATTGGGAAATACATTGAAAATTCCTTTGAATTCTTTTCATGCCAAGTAAATGGATGTGTAATACAATTTGGATAATAAGTGTTCTGTGAACAACAATGAAAAACAGCTATCTTTGGAACATGCTTACAATATACAGTCGAGTTGTATTTATGGTATGTACTTACCTACCATGGTTCAGTGGCTGAGCTTCTAATGCCGGTGTCACTAAGCCAAAAGCTAACAATAAAAATACTCTACTGTGAAAAAAGTCCATAATAAAGCTGAGCTTGAACTGCGTACTGTATTTAATTTTCATTGATCAATAACTAAAGGATTTACTCAATAAGCTCAAATGTACCTGGTTACAATGTATAGCAGATTCCGTGGAATCATGTTCTGATGTGCCCTAAAGGAGATAATTGTACAAACCCTCTTTTGGATTTTTTTTCAGATTTTTACTTTTTTTTATTTTTTTAATTCTTTATTTTTGTTGTGCACGCATTAACAACATGCTCGGATAGCCACGACAGCTATAGAAAGCTTATTAGCAATAAAGTATAACAATAGCATGGCACAATTTTTTAAAATGGTAAAGATAATTCGCCAAGTCTAATATGTGGGGTGAAGGGCTTAGACAGGGCACAGGCACACAGGGTGTTTTAAGTACACCTCTCTCACACACACTGATCCAGGTTTTAAATACACCTCTCATTCACACACACTGACCCAGGTTTCAAATACATTTCTCATTCACACACACTGACACAGGTTTTAAATACACATCTCATTCACACACACTGACCCAGGTTTCAAATACATTTCCCATTCACACACTGACACAGGTTTCAAATACATTTCTCATTCACACACACTGACACAGGTTTTAAATACACCTCTCATTCACACACACCGACCCAGGTTTCACATACATTTCTCATTCACACACACTGACACAGGTTTAAAATACATTTCTCATTCACACACACTGACACAGGTTTCAAATACATTTCTCATTCACACACACTGACACATGTTTTAAATACACCTCTCATTCACACAGACCGACCCAGGTTTCAAATACATTTCTCATTCACACACATTGACACAGGTTTAAAATACACCTCTCATTCACACAGACCGACCCAGGTTTCAAATACATTTCTCATTCACACACACTGACACAGGTTTAAAATACACCTCTCATTCACACACACTGACACAGGTTTATAATACACCTCTCATTCACACACACTGACCCAGGTTTTAAATACACCTCTCATTCACACAATCTGACCCAGGTTTCAAATACATTTCTCATTCACACACTCTGACACAGGTTTCAAATACACCTCTCATTCACACACTCTGACACAGGTTTCAAATACACCTCTCATTCACACACAGGTTTAAAATACAGCTCTCATTCACACACAGGTTTAAAATACAGCTCTCATTCACACACAGGTTTAAAATACACCTCTCATCCACACACAGGTTTAAAATACACCTCTCATTCACACACTCTGACCCAGGTTTAAAATACACCTCTCATTCACGCACTCTGACACAGGTTTAAAATACACCTCTAATTCACACACAGGTTTCAAATACACCTCTCATTCACACATACACTGACACAGGTTCAAATACACCTCTCATTCACACATACACTGACACAGGTTCAAATACACCTCTCATTCACACATGCACATGCACTCTTACACAAATGTTACATACACCCCTCATTCACATGCTTAATCTCTGCACACATAAAAATACACTCCTGCATTCACATACATACTGTGCACACATACTGCATTCACACACAAACAGTCCATACAAATCTATATTTACATCCGTACACCGACATTTCATACTAATACACACTGGCATTCATACACCAACACACAAGTCCTCCACAAATCACATAAATTACACCCCTGTATTCACATTTAACATAAATACACCCTTACATTCACACATCAACATTCCATACAAATGCACTCCTGCTTTTACAAACATCTGCTCTACTCACTCATGGAACAATGCATTTACCCATTTACGCTACATGGACGTCTGCATTTTATACTCTCTGGCACTACACAAATTATTTTTCATAGAAAAACATGCGCAGCAAAATGCCACACTACACCAATTATCACCTCTGCATTGAGATGCAATGAATCAATCCTTATGGTGTCTCCATGCACAGTGTGGAGATACTAAACATCAGCAGCACTGACCTATGTGTTTACGTTAAAAAGCCTGCAGGAACTAGCTATGGGCATCAGAACAACTACATTAATCTGTAGTTGTTCTGGTGACTATAGTGTCCCTTTAATACTTAATATGGTTTTCGAAGAGTCCAGGATCTAATTTTGCCCGAGGGCCCAGAAGGCTGTCAGTCCGTCCCTGACCTGGTGAGGTATTTGAGCTGCTCCTTGTTAGTGACCACGTTGTGAAGTAGTTGGGGTGGAGCTGGGGGGGAGTAGGTAGAGAAAGGAGCCAACATGTCCGGGTTATGCCAGGTTCGGCGGTAAGTGGCCGCCATGTAGCAATCCTGCTATGTGTGTGCAGGAAGCCCTGGGTTATACATCCATAGAGGCTTATGCCTGTTAATCAACATTCATCTTATATTAGTATGGATAAAAAGTAGAACATAAAAAATGAAAGCAACATAAAAACAAAACGAAAGTCCTGGTTCAGGTGGTCTTCATTCCAGATGAGCCCCTGGATGCTGGAATAAATGGGACAATATTGTCTGGATCCCAAGCGGTAATCGTCGAGGAGGTTAGGAGTCCCATAGCTTCCAAGACAGTGTCCATCTCCGCGATGTCTGTCGCTTTATATTCCTCGCATTGGTGTTGGATGAGGAGTACGTGTGATGGTCCCCAATGGTAATTCACTCCCTTGGCTGTCAATGCCGCTGTAAGTGTTCGGAGAGATTTACGCCATTGCAGGGTTGTGCGCGAGAGATCAGAGTAGAACGTTAAGTCCATGCCTTCAAAGCGGCATGGCGCCCATTAAAGCAGCCTTGTCTTGCCCATTTTGAAATTTGACCAGGAGGTCACCTGTTGCAGAGCTTGCGAGTTGTGGTGGCTTGGGCAGGCGGAACATGCCATCCAGCTGCACCCCTTTAGCTTATTTAGGGGACAGGAGGGCCGTGAAAAGCCTTCTCAGGAGATGGGGAAGCTCAGCTGTGGATACAGCATCTGAGAGGCCTCTAATTTTGATATGCTTCCACCTCCTTTTGTCTTCCATAGCTGCTAGTTGGTGGGTGAGTGTAATGTGAGCTGAGGAGAGGTCTATGACCTGATTCTGTAGCTCTGTCATTTGTGCTGCCTGTGCCTGAGTGGTTTGCTCCACTGCTGAGAGGTGATCAGTGAACCCCTTAACATCCTCCCTTACCTGGGAGATCTCCGTGGAGAGCGACTGACGTAGGTCGGTCAGGAGAGAGGTAAGTATCTCCGTGGTAACTGGGAGACCCGCCGTCGGTTGTTTAGGTTTGGAAGGTCCCTTGTAGCCCAATGTCTCAGGGCAGTGGAGGGATGTGTCGTCCGAGCTCCCAGAGTAATCCTCGAATCAGCTGCCATGTTGGGTCCCACCACGCCATGCGGTCTCCTCAGCAGGTCGCCTATATCGGCCGTGAACCGCAGGCTATCTGGGCGCGTTTTTTTTGTTTTTCTCCCCATTGGTGGAGGAGTGTTAGCAGTCTTCTGCAGTGTGGTAGGGTCCTTCTTGCGGTTGATTGTGGGCCTTATTGGTCTGCGGTCCACGGAGAGCAGTAGGTATGCGACCCTTCATGCCGAGAGCTGGCTGCGCCCCCCCCCCCCCCCCCCCAGATTTTTACTTTTTTCGGCCTCTATTGCCGAAAATCATGTGACCACTTTTTACTGTTCAAAAATAATATTTGGCATTTTCGTTTTTTTAAAATTTATCTCTGAATTAGCAACAAACGAATATGGGTAAATACATGTTTAAATTTTAATGTAATGGGAAACGGCCGTTGCTCGCGGCCAAATTGTACTACATTTCCCACAGAGCATTGCGGCTATGCTTCCGAAAACCGGAAGTGACGCCGGTCATGTGACCATTTTAAAACTTTAAAACTTTTAAATCCACACTTTATTACCCTCGTTTTTGAATTCTATCATCCAGAACCATGTTGCTAGATTATAAAAAGGGCTCCCATTAAGTGATCTAATGTAATTTAAAATTTTAACGCTCACGGCCAAATTGAACTACATTTCCCATTGAGCATTGCGGCTACACTTCCGAAATGCGGAAGTGATGCCGGTCATGTGACAATTTTGAAACGTTTAAATCTATACTTTTTCACCCTCGTTTTTTATTTATATTAATTAGAATCATGTTGCTATATTATAAACTAAGCTTTTATTAAGTTATTAACGTATTTTAAGTTTTAAACGTGCTTTTAATTCTGATTGGATGGACCAAGTTTTGGCGCCAAAATTCAAATAATTATGTTCCTATATAATATCTACCTGCCAGGTTAAACATGTTATTCCATTTGAAAAAGTCCTTGAGTGACGAAACGCGTTATGGATATTTAAATATTGTGTTTTATATATTAAAGTATTATTTGGTCATTTGTTTGTGCCAATTATCTTTTTTATAGACACATAATTTCTATTTTACCCTGACTTTTTATTGTTATTTTTATCTTTTTTACTGGTTTTATAAAAAACCTTGAATACCCCTGGAAGTTTCCTGTACTCAAAGAAATCCTTAGGTGGGGATCAATCCACCCAAGCTGTCATCAAAGAGCAGTGTGCCTGCTCTTATTTTGTAAGTACAAAATTTTTTTTTATTATTCTTATTCATATTGCCACACAGTGAGCACTATTGGCTGTTTCTTCTTTTTATTCCGAGAATCGAAAACCACTCATGGAGAGGAACCTGCCTTATATCCCATAAGCGGGGATTAAACCGCTGTACGCACTTCACTCCAGAGCTGGATATTAGCTCTGGTAAATGTGAGTTTTATACTATTTCTTTTCACACCTATACCTGAATTTTACGTACTACACCATTGGTTGTTCCTTGTTCCTTTTTATCTTTCATATCAAGTGATACCACTATACAAGTAGAAGACCTCAACATCCAAGGACACTTGTAAGGACACAATAGCTGGACTATTTCTCTCCTTTTTTGTTTAACCATTGGATTTTATATTTGTGCGCAGCCTTTTTTATTGTATTTATTACTCCTCAGCAGGTCGCCTATATCGGCCGTGAACCGCAGGCTATCTGGGCGCGTTTTTTTTGTTTTTCTCCCCATTGGTGGAGGAGTGTTAGCAGTCTTCTGCAGTGTGGTAGGGTCCTTCTTGCGGTTGATTGTGGGCCTTATTGGTCTGCGGTCCACGGAGAGCAGTAGGTATGCGACCCTTCATGCCGAGAGCTGGCTGCGCCCCCCCCCCCCCCCCAGATTTTTACTTTTTTCGGCCTCTATTGCCGAAAATCATGTGACCAGTTTTTACTGTTCAAAAATAATATTTGGCATTTTCGTTTTTTTAAAATTTATCTCTGAATTAGCAACAAACGAATATGGGTAAATACATGTTTAAATTTTAATGTAATGGGAAACGGCCGTTGCTCGCGGCCAAATTGTACTACATTTCCCACAGAGCATTGCGGCTATGCTTCCGAAAACCGGAAGTGACGCCGGTCATGTGACCATTTTAAAACTTTTAAACTTTTAAATCCACACTTTATTACCCTCGTTTTTGAATTCTATCATCCAGAACCATGTTGCTAGATTATAAAAAGGGCTCCCATTAAGTGATCTAATGTAATTTAAAATTTTAACGCTCACGGCCAAATTGAACTACATTTCCCATTGAGCATTGCGGCTACACTTCCGAAATGCGGAAGTGATGCCGGTCATGTGACAATTTTGAAACGTTTAAATCTATACTTTTTCACCCTCGTTTTTTATTTATATTAATTAGAATCATGTTGCTATATTATAAACTAAGCTTTTATTAAGTTATTAACGTATTTTAAGTTTTAAACGTGCTTTTAATTCTGATTGGATGGACCAAGTTTTGGCGCCAAAATTCAAATAATTATGTTCCTATATAATATCTACCTGCCAGGTTAAACATGTTATTCCATTTGAAAAAGTCCTTGAGTGACGAAACGCGTTATGGATATTTAAATATTGTGTTTTATATATTAAAGTATTATTTGGTCATTTGTTTGTGCCAATTATCTTTTTTATAGACACATAATTTCTATTTTACCCTGGCTTTTTATTGTTATTTTTATCTTTTTTACTGGTTTTATAAAAAACCTTGAATACCCCTGGAAGTTTCCTGTACTCAAAGAAATCCTTAGGTGGGGATCAATCCACCCAAGCTGTCATCAAAGAGCAGTGTGCCTGCTCTTATTTTGTAAGTACAAAATTTTTTTTTATTATTCTTATTCATATTGCCACACAGTGAGCACTATTGGCTGTTTCTTCTTTTTATTCCGAGAATCGAAAACCACTCACGGAGAGGAACCTGCCTTATATCCCATAAGCGGGGATTAAACCGCTGTACGCACTTCACTCCAGAGCTGGATATTAGCTCTGGTAAATGTGAGTTTTATACTATTTCTTTTCACACCTATACCTGAATTTTACGTACTACACCATTGGTTGTTCCTTGTTCCTTTTTATCTTTCATATCAAGTGATACCACTATACAAGTAGAAGACCTCAACATCCAAGGACACTTGTAAGGACACAATAGCTGGACTATTTCTCTCCTTTTTTGTTTAACCATTGGATTTTATATTTGTGCGCAGCCTTTTTTATTGTATTTATTTATCTTATTTCAAAGGGTTTGAGGGATTCCCTTTTTTTAAGGTTGCTGCCAAAAGTTATCTAGCGCTGTCTTATTCTTTTTATTTATTATCATCTCCCAGAATTCCCTTTTAGGACAGCTGCTTTTTAACTCTCACGATATGTCTATCTTTGAATTTAGGAACAAATATACAATTGATGTTAATAATGTATTTAATACAGAGGTAATTAATTCTATACCAACAATTCCCCATCACTCTAACCAACAAGATCTATTTATGAAATTAGAGAAAGCCCTATCCACAGAAATCAAGCTCAAATGGGAAATTGCTACTTTTAAAAAATATATAGATGAGCAAATTACTCCCCGTGGATTAAGGCTTCTAAAATTACCCACTTCTGACCAAGACGACCTTGAGTTCATGGAGGAGTGGAATAATAAATTAGAATTATGTACCTTCGGGTTAATGGAAACTTTAATAGTTAAAAAAAGCAAAAAACTGTCTATTTTAGATATTGAAATAAATGACCTTAGAGAGAAACTTTTACCATTCACCGAAACGAAGGCTTACAAACAAAACTCTGTACTAATTCAGAACAAAATTGAAAAAGTTGAAGTCGATCAAAAACACCTAAAAATCAAAAAATATATCAGAGACAAAACCGACTACTCTAATAAGCAAGTGCGAACATACCATCTTAAAAAAAGGTATACTTCAGATAACTACCCCTCCAGATCTAACCACCAAAATCATATGTACAATTACTCTCACTCCCACAACAATGTATCACACCAACCACCCTCTAAATACCGTAATTATGCCACACGGAGAACCCATCACCAGTCCCCTTCCACAACAAGGCCGCAATACACGTCCTCTCATCAAAATCACGTCCCTTCCAAAGTATTCTATCAAAATAATAACAACACGTACCAACTACCCTCACATAAACAAAGGAAATTCCCTCACGAAAACCACAACCCTATACCCCAATCGCCCAGATACCAAAACACTTCTGGCTTCAATTTCTCACCAAAACCACAAAGATTTAGGTATACCAATAACCACAACGAATATTCAAATTACTCAAAATCACCTACTATCCCAAACCACACCAACAGATACCAGCTGCTATCAGTCGATTCTGACTTTGATGGAGAGGATCATTTTTTAGAGATACGCACCCACCAACCTGCACTAGCTCAGACACCATACCCACCACGTCCCCAAAAAAGAACTCTAAATTTAGAGGAAGACGAAGTGGAAGACGTGAACAAAAGAGAAAGACTGGAAAGATAACAACATCTTCCACTAATTCTTGTAACGGCATTTTTAATCTCTCACAAAAAGTTTTATCAGCTGCACAACTGTCTGTTTTAAGTAAGGGTCTTAAATTTGCCCCCACTTCCTCTTTTAATTCATTTCAAGCTTTTCTTGATATAAATAAATTTACCAGGAAGGCTACACTGAAAAGATTTTTTATAAGCAAAAATGATGAAGAACATGCTCCATCTACGCTACCCTCATCTTCTGACACAACAAATAGTCCTTTTCTAAATACGCACCTTAGAGAAAAATCTAAGTTTTATCCATCCCATTTTAAATCAGCCCCCCTGATTTTATTTGAAAAACTTGTTCTTAAAGATTTAGAAAAAATTAAATACAAAAAATACGACCCAAATAATCTCACAAACATTGAGAGACAAGCAATTAGAGAACTCCAAAAAGACCGAGATATTGTCATTAAATCAGCTGACAAAGGGGGTGGAGTAGTTATCCAATCAAGTGAAATGTACATAAATGAAGCTCACAGGCAATTAAAAGACGAAAATGTATACGAGCAACTTTTAACTGATCCCATTAAGAATATCCAAATTATTTTACTTAAATTTTTAAACAAGGGCCTAGATTTAAAAATTTTAAACAAACATGAATTTAATTTTTTAAATAATAAATTTCCTATTACCCCTGTTATTTATTTTCTTCCTAAAATTCATAAAAATGAAGAACATCCCCCAGGTAGACCTATCGTCTCTGGGATAGGATCACTTTTAAGTAACCTCTCACAATATATTGACACCTTACTCCAACCTTCGGTAAAACTTATGAAATCGTACCTAAAAGACTCCATGTCACTTTTAAATTTTTTAAATGATTTTACCTGGAATAATAATTTTATACTAGTCACTTGTGATGTCCAATCGCTTTACACCATTATCCCCCATGATATTGGTTGCCAAGCTATAAAGGAAATTTTAACCCAAGAAGCTAGGATTCCTGGTATCCAAATCGATTTTATAATAGAAGGTATCAATATTATTTTAAAAAATAATTATTTTTGGTTTTTAGACTCTTTTTATCTACAAAGGAGAGGTACTACCATGGGGACCAGGTTTGCCCCCAGTTATGCCAATTTGTTCATGGCTGACTGGGAAAATGAAGCCATCTGGGGTAATCATATCTGGCGGGCAAACCTGGTCTCTTATTTTAGATACATAGACGACCTTTTTTTTATCTGGGATGGACCAGAAAAACATCTTATTGATTTTATCAATCATTTAAATACCAACAATAGAGGCATTATCCTTACACATGAATTCAGCAAACAATCCATCAATTTTTTAGATCTTAATATTTTTATTAAAGAAGGCCAACTCCAGACAAAAACTTTCTTCAAAAAAGTATGTGTAAACACAGTGATAGACAAATCCAGTTGCCACTATAAGCCTTGGTTAGAGAGTGCTCCTAAGAGTCAGTTTTTACGCCTCCGTAGAAACTGTTCTGAACTCATAGATTTTAATGAACAAGCAGAGGTTTTAAAAAACAAATTTATGGAAAAAAAATACTCAGAATCAGATCTAAATACCACAATTAATACAGTAAAACAAAAGGAACGAAATGAACTTTTGATATACAAAAACAAAGAAAATAATGAAAATATATCACTTCCAGTTATTTTTAATTTTAATAATAAAAGTAACGATGTCAAAAAAATAATAAAAAAACACTGGCACATACTAAAACACGATGAGGTACTCAATCCCATTATACCCGCTCACCCAAATATTGTTTTTAGAGGAGCACCCAATTTTAAATCAATTTTAACTACAAATTTTACTAAAAAATCCCCTCCCAAAAATTTATCCTTTTTCCCTCAGACTAAAGGTTTTTACAGATGCAAATTATGTATTGTGTGTAAAACTGTGGATCATGTTATTTCATCCAAAGTTACAAAATTCATGTCTAATCAAACCAAAAAAGTGTATGATATTTATGATTTTATATGCTGCAATACTAAAAATGTTATCTATCTGCTCGAGTGCCCATGTGGCCTCCAATATGTGGGGATGACCACAAGGTGCCTAAAGATAAGACTGAGCGAACATTGCAGAAATATTAAAAATGGATACCTAAACCATACAGTATCCAAACATTTCATTATGCACAATAAAGACCCACGCCTATTAAAATGTGTTGGTATAAAAAAATGTTCTACCTCCTGGCGTGGAGGTGATATAAAAAAGTTACTTGGTAAAACAGAGATGGAATGGGTGTATAAACTTCAGACTCTTATACCCCATGGCCTCAATGCAGATTTTGACTTACATAATTTTTTATAAATATTTATATAATTTGATGCCTGTACCTTTAAAGCAAGATTTTATTGTTATTTATTTTATTTACATATTTTATTTACATATATCCTGGTCTTATTGTTACCTGCAAATCACCCAACTTTTTATTTAATCTGTCCATTTTATCAGTATTGGCCCTTTTTAATATAAGGTGTATTTGTTCCTTTAATTATATGTATTTATGTTCTCTTCCTATTTTATTCCCCTTATTTTATTAGTCCCCTTTGGGTATTTGCCTCTTAATTTTCAATCTTTTAACTACATTTCCCATAATACATTTCGGCCTCTATTGCCGAAAATCATGTGACCACTTTTTACTGTTCAAAAATAATATTTGGCATTTTCGTTTTCTTAAAATTTATCTCTGAGTTAGCAACAAACGAATATGGGTAAATACATGTTTAAATTTTAATGTAATGGGAAACGGCCGTTGCTCGCGGCCAAATTGTACTACATTTCCCACAGAGCATTGCGGCTATGCTTCCGAAAACCGGAAGTGACGCCGGTCATGTGACCATTTTAAAACTTTTAAACTTTTAAATCCACACTTTCTTACCCTCGTTTTTGAATTCTATCATCCAGAACCATGTTGCTAGATTATAAAAAGGGCTCCCATTAAGTGATCTAATGTAATTTAAAATTTTAACGCTCACGGCCAAATTGAACTACATTTCCCATTGAGCATTGCGGCTACACTTCCGAAATGCGGAAGTGATGCCGGTCATGTGACAATTTTGAAACGTTTAAATCTATACTTTTTCACCCTCGTTTTTTATTTATATTAATTAGAATCATGTTGCTATATTATAAACTAAGCTTTTATTAAGTTATTAACGTATTTTAAGTTTTAAACGTGCTTTTAATTCTGATTGGATGGACCAAGTTTTGGCGCCAAAATTCAAATAATTATGTTCCTATATAATATCTACCTGCCAGGTTAAACATGTTATTCCATTTGAAAAAGTCCTTGAGTGACGAAACGCGTTATGGATATTTAAATATTGTGTTTTATATATTAAAGTATTATTTGGTCATTTGTTTGTGCCAATTATCTTTTTTATAGACACATAATTTCTATTTTACCCTGGCTTTTTATTGTTATTTTTATCTTTTTTACTGGTTTTATAAAAAACCTTGAATACCCCTGGAAGTTTCCTGTACTCAAAGAAATCCTTAGGTGGGGATCAATCCACCCAAGCTGTCATCAAAGAGCAGTGTGCCTGCTCTTATTTTGTAAGTACAAATTTTTTTTTTATTATTCTTATTCATATTGCCACACAGTGAGCACTATTGGCTGTTTCTTCTTTTTATTCCGAGAATCGAAAACCACTCACGGAGAGGAACCTGCCTTATATCCCATAAGCGGGGATTAAACCGCTGTACGCACTTCACTCCAGAGCTGGATATTAGCTCTGGTAAATGTGAGTTTTATACTATTTCTTTTCACACCTATACCTGAATTTTACGTACTACACCATTGGTTGTTCCTTGTTCCTTTTTATCTTTCATATCAAGTGATACCACTATACAAGTAGAAGACCTCAACATCCAAGGACACTTGTAAGGACACAATAGCTGGACTATTTCTCTCCTTTTTTGTTTAACCATTGGATTTTATATTTGTGCGCAGCCTTTTTTATTGTATTTATTACTCCTCAGCAGGTCGCCTATATCGGCCGTGAACCGCAGGCTATCTGGGCGCGTTTTTTTTGTTTTTCTCCCCATTGGTGGAGGAGTGTTAGCAGTCTTCTGCAGTGTGGTAGGGTCCTTCTTGCGGTTGATTGTGGGCCTTATTGGTCTGCGGTCCACGGAGAGCAGTAGGTATGCGACCCTTCATGCCGAGAGCTGGCTGCGCCCCCCCCCCCCCCCCAGATTTTTACTTTTTTGAGTGACAAATAGTACAGAATAGTCACTCATGCAAGTGTCTTATTGAACTGTCTTTCACTGCCTTATCTAATTCTATATAAAAAAATTAAAAAACACATGTAAAGACAACAATGGATCACAAAGTTGAAGGACAAAGAAAAAATGAATAATATATAATATAAAATATTCATATCTATAGGCCTGTTACTTGTGTGCTGTTTATCACATGTAGCTGCCATTTAATCCTATTAAAGCAATCTTGGCATCTTGGCATCACTTATTCAATTGGGAAATGAGCACTAGATTCTTCCTCTTTGCAGCTCCTTAGCACCATAAATTGATTTTTTTTTTTTTTTTTGCATGCTAATTCACGATGGAGAGCCACACAAGTGAGACCATTTCCAGTGATTACACAATGAGTGTCTACTTCAGTATGTTCTAACATCGGATTTAAAAGTATCCAAAAATGAAACGGTGGTGATGGCTTGATAAACAAGAACAAAACATTGCATCATGGAACACAGACAGATTAGCCAACCTGCATTTAAAATATTTAAAGGAACACAAAATTAAAAAAAAACAATAATCTTCTAGTAGTAGTAATAATCTTCTCCAAACAAAATATTAAACTACTTTGTTATTTTCCTTTCTGGGGGGTGGTTGTGTTTTCTTCGGGAGAGTCTGAAATCTTGACATGGTATAGCCACAAATTTAGTATCTGCATCTACAGCAAGCCGTCCCTATCTTCTCCAGCACAGACTTGCTGTGGTTATCCAATCGCAAGGCAAGTGTTCTTGCCAACTGCCTGCCTCTTTCGTTTAGCTCCAAGGAGGCAAACTGCCAAGATTAACTGGACCAGCTGTCTTGCCGACATGCAAAGGAAGTGTAACCAGGTTACTATATAAAAGTGCTGATTTCTATTGAAATTGGCACTTCTACAAAATGAAAAGAGGACTAGTTCTTCACTCTGCAAGATGAAGCTCTTTATGTGTTTAGAATGTTTCTTTAAGTTTAGGCTTTGATTAGCATGCATTGGAAGCACAATATAGTGACCAGGAATTTACAATGTATACAAGAGGAATATGCAGACAAACTATATTGGTCTGCTGCACTTCTTTGTATAGCCTATTGATAGACCAATCACTGGCTGCCTTGTAAAATGTTCCATCATCACTTCATCAAAGAGTGAGTTTCTATCAACATTGTAAACACCTTTCACAATGTCGGGGGAATAATAGTTTAGGGATAAGTTTGTATATTTACTAAAGTAAAGTTGAATAGATAGATTTACAAGTAATCCGATCATTGCTCGCCCACACAATGCACAGGTGGAGGGATGCAAAACAAGCACAGTCATCCTACAATCCTTGCCTCTTATTAAAGGAACACTATAGAGTTGGGAACATGACCTTGTATTCCTTATGCTATAGACACACAGAGGGACTGGGGGAAGAAGAGAGACACAAAATGGGGCTGGGGGAGAAAGAAACACACAAAGGTGACTAGGGGAGTAAAAGACACAAAAAGGGTCTGGGGGAAGGCACACACAGGGGTGCTGGGGGGAATAGACACACAATTCTGAGTAAGCACATGAGCATTTATGACATTTTCAAGGATAAGTTGCCGGGCTTATTCAATTGAATGAACTCCCACGTTTTAGAAAATTAAATTTTTATTATGATGGTGATCAATAAGCAACTCCTGCAAACCTACCATTTTCTAAATTGTAAAGAGTTCACAAACAGATGTAGAGCTGGTTGTGATTATAATGGATATCCTCTGTTTCAATATTAACATGCAGCCCCATACTTCGGCTATTCTGCCACCAGGAATATTTCATTTGCATACAGAGGTCTAAATCCTGATGATGTCACACAATAATTATTTTTAAAAATGTCCATTACTTTAAGACACAGATAGTATAAATGCTCTATATAATCTTGTCTTTAATACGGTTGAAAATGTGTTCAGTTGACAGATTGCCTTTAAATTGTAAGCAAGCCTTGATCGTCCATTCATTCTCTGATTCACAGATCCTTGGACATGTAATTTAATTTCATTTGTATGTAATGCAGAATAGAACTAATCTGTTCTGCACATGTAAGAAAGTGATAAACTATTAGACTTGTGATATAGTTACTTCCCTCCTTACTGCTATAGATTTAACCTCCCTTCTTTGAGTTATTAGTCCATTCATCTTGCTTTAAGTTTCTTTAATCAATGTAGTAACATATGTAAAGAAGTCGGTAGTAAATCTTTCTTTTCTACTGTTCAATGGAGACTATCAAGAACTGAATGGAAAACCACATTTCAGAGCTTCCATTCAAATGCAAAGTGACACTTCGCCAGCTGTAAATCAGGATGTTACTAATCTGATTTACAGCACGGACACTATAGCCAGAGACCTTGCTATGGAGTTATACACTTACAAAATAATGTCTCCTGATATTTTCACATAAATTGTGAGACTTAAAATGAAATATCTTTCTGCTATAGACCTGTGACATAATATAATGTTATTACAGACAGAGCAGAATTAAGAGCTCACATCATACTAGACAGGGTTTCAGTGGAAGGCCTCTACAAACCCATTCATAACATATAATTAAGGTGTATCCCCTTAATAATAACCACCATTTACCATCATCATTTCTCCACATAACCATATTCATCACATCCATATCCCCATAGCCTCTTACCCTTATCAATAACATATATAATAATACAGCAATATACCCTCTGCATAGACATATCCTCCATCCAACTGCCTTATTACTATATTCTGGCAGTACCTTCCCGCATCTCCACAATAATATTCTTCCCCTTTACCATAGCCCTATCCTCACCAGCCTTACAGTTACATCCTCCTCAACCTCCAAAGCAATAACCATGTGTTCATCAAGTTTATATTGTGCCACTAAGCATTAGTAACAATCTGATTGGACAGAGTGAAGCCAATGACCAATCACTCCATATTCCATATGTTAACCAAGGTCATGTGCTCAGCAGCTTGCATGTGATTGGACATAGACATTTACCAATCACGGGCCTCAGCCACACACACATAATTAATATATTACCTTTTTATTGCTACTTTTTAATTGCTATACTGTATGCCATATTGGATTCAGCACAGATTGCTAGCCACCTCTTGTATACCACTGATTTATCTGTCTAAGAGAAATGAAAACAGTTATTACTTGCGTAATACTAAAAAGAGGAAATAATAAAAAAAAAAACAGAATGCTTCTACACATCTCAGTGTGTGATACTTTATATAAGTTGATATTTTATGTGCGGCATTCCCTAGAGTTAGATTTATGCTTTTAGAAAAAAACGAGTAAACGAAAATGAAATGGATAATATTATTCACAGTCACTGGTTATAATTCAGCATTGTTGGCTATTGTTGCTGGCACTCAGTACTACCAAGATATATAGACAGTGATACCATCTGTTAAGACAAGCAAATATTGACCACTGTAAAATAAAGCACGCTGGTAAAATGGACCAAGTCTCGCTGTGGAATATGTTTTATTCTACATGAGTCACTGGAGATACATTACTGTAAAAACATGTACACACATCATGTAAAATCAAGCTAAGAATCCTTCAGTTCGACAGATAAAGGCCTATTGACACATCTAAATGAAGTCATTCCCGGCTTCCCTATAATTCTTCTGTATTTATGAGTGCAACAAACAATATCCTTCTTAGAGATATTTTATGCCACACCACAGTTGGTACTTCCCAGAAAGAATATTAGAAAGCTGGTTAGAAAGTATGCTATTATTGGTCATTTTAAAATATTGCACATTTTGAATTATACAATATTAAGTGATATTAACCCTGCACTGCACAGTACTTCCCCAAAAAAGCAGAAATATATATTAATACAGGTTTTTGTGTTATGGAACGCAATGTGTATTTTAAAGAGGAAGTGTCACAATTTGCATCATTAAATAAAACACTGAAAATCACACATCATTTGTGTTAATAATTTTTCATGGGGAACTCCTGGACAGATCAGGGGGGTAGGTCTGGTTCCATATGAAAGGAGGATGGACAAGAAGATGCTGGATTTTCTGGTGTGTGGTGCAGACTCAGAGAAGATAGATAGAGTGCCGATTATAAGGAGACCCAAAGAGAGTCTTAGTAGGACAGGGCCTGTTAGCTGGACAAACTGATCCTATGCACCTGAGAGTGTATACGCTTGTGGAAAGATATTTGAGGAACAGCATGTGCCTTTGTCAAAGTTTTCAGCAACCAGAAAGCACTGAAACAATGACTAAAAGACAGAAGTAAAGCAGAAGATGACCCAGGATGCACTCTACACCTGAGACACTGGTAGAGCCTCCCAACTGTACTGTTCACTATACACGCTGGGAGGAGCTACTACATGGGGTTATCCCCTCTGATGTGTTTCAGGGAGAGTAAGAGACAATTGATGCTATAACTGATTCAGCAGAGGCCTTAGAAAATAAGTATCATGTCGAAAATTAAACAAAGAATGTTAAGGAAACAAATGAAAAACTGCAGGGGGAAGAAGGAAAGCAAGATTTTCAAGAACACTTGTTGACCCATTGGAGACAGCATGCTAGGAGGAGAACTGAGACAGACCAGCATCCCCTACTTTTGCTCTCCTGTTTGATGAGCTGTCCATAGATCTCCCACTTCCCCTGCAGGTACAGCCAAAAGGACCTTAGCTGCTTCCAATATAGCTACTCTCAAAACCTCTATTTAGGCATGGGAACGTCTGGGGGTGTCAGAGCAGCTGGGAAGGGCCTCATGGTGCCAGTGAGAGCCAAGGACATCGGTGGGCATCCAGACCTGCATCAGCACTGGTACTCTTGCTCTAGACTGACACATACAAGGAGTTGTAATATGCTTCTATATTACTTCAAGGCCAAGAACTTAGCAACACAGTCCAAAAAGGTCAAATTGTGTAAGAAAACACCCTTTCATCTGTAGATTTACTAGCAATTTGGATTAAAATTTATTCTTTATAATGTGCTTATAGATACACCATGACACACTAGTCCAGACAGATGTGCTTTAACTATAGCTTGTACGAAATTATAAGCAGTAGGGCTAGTAGTACCTCACTAAAAAATTATAAGCAGTAGGGCTATTAGTACCTCACTATTCCAAGTATACAAAATGTAAAACTGGGATGTGCCAAGCCCAAACAGTAGCTTTTGCAACATCTCGCAGTAAAAGAAAGCGTTCTTTTAGAAGTTTAAATGAATTCTTACATTTGAATGATATGATCAGTTACAATTAAAGACTGTCAAACAGTAAAAGTTAAAGAGAGCTATGATTGAGCAAACGTAATAAATTAAATCTAAATTAAATCAATGAAAAACAAAGTGCAATTCTGTAAGTCTAAGTCTTCGATTTAATATTTTTGGATAAACTTTTCAAATGTTTTTTTGCAAAATATTAAAATATAAAAAAAATGTATAATATCTAGAAAATAATTTATATCAATATATCAAAAAAATATTTAAATATTAAAAGGTTTTTCAAAACATTAAATAATTTTAAAAGCTTTTCCAAAAATATTAAAACCAAGGCCTAAGTAGTGCTTCTTCATTAGGATTATCAGTGACATCGAGTTTTAAAACCACAAACCATGGGTTTCTCCTCAGGGTCTGCATACAGTGTGAACATATTACATTTAGAGGGTGGTGACTGATACATTTGATGAGGAAAGGTGGTATGTTTGCCATGGTAACATAAGTGAAAACAGCAATACATAATAAACATTGACATCTGTGTAAGAGTATCATAGCATAGGTGATGACAATAGCATATATAAAAGTGACAAGCATGTCAACACAGGCCTAAAACCTGTTAAAACAACAATAATGTGCATTAGTAGTGTAGGTACACTAGACTGAAATAATCAGTGGCTATTCACAGAGTAATTCTGGATGAATTTCTAAAATTAGATACTCACAAAAAAGGAAGAGGGATTGCACTCACCAGAGAACAGCAGGGTGCTTAAATGAGCCAAGGCCAGCACATCCTGTACATGTAGTATTTTCCAAAGAAGAGGCTTCAGGTGCACACTGTGTTCAACATAAAGCAGTTTTATTGGGTTACTATGTGCACAGCAATTTTTCGACTTCCACTGAGGTCTTTGTCAAGCTTGACCTCAGAATATAATTTGCGTCTCTTTTATTCAATACCCTTTTTTTTTTTTTTTTTTTTTTTTTTTAGAAAATACTGTTTTTACCTTTTTATAATTTAGGATTTCTATTAATAAAATTTACTAAATATGTTTACTGACATATTGGATGTCTTGTACTAATCTGGGGTATATAAAAAAATAGAAATATATTTACTAAAGTATGAGTTATCAGGAATTTGAAGTGATATTAAAATTTTAGGCCACAAAAGCCAAATTAAAAAACTCATCCAAGCCCGTTTTGTTTAGAATACTGCTGTTTTGGTAAAGATGTTTAAATTAACTTTGAATTCCTGTTGCAGTTAGAACTTTGGTGAATAATCATATAAATTTAAATAACTATATATTTGTTTGCAATTTGCATAGTTAACATTGTATTAATGATATAGCACATTGTTATTAAATTCAATATTTTTTTCCACACTAGTTGCATGGTAATATGTCTTCTAAATAAACATTTTGTGAGGAAAATGTATCACAGTATAATCATAGCAGGTATGTTTCTTTTATTAAAGTTAATGGAACTATTAATAAACTATTAAAACTAAAAGGAAATATCCAAAAACCTAGGCAACAGGTCTGATCCCATCTGCAACTATTAATTGAGCGAAGAGCAACCCAACCAAACAACACAAGGTATATAGAATCAGTATTTCCTCACGCAAACGCCTTCATCTTGTACCATACTCGTAAAACGAAATCTATGTATTTGGATGTTATGCAACATATGTAACGCTAACCTCTACCCCATCCTCTCTCTTCTGTACCCTTACCCCCACAAAACAAAATCTTTAAAATAAAGAATTGGAAAAAAAACTAAAAGGAAATATCATGATTGAGCTTTTTTACACATTGTCCAGTTATTTTTTTATTGGTTTTATTTTTCTGGTATATGTGCCAACTGTGCATAACTCCAGGACAAAAAAAATTGTTTGTCTCAAATAGTCAGAGAGATATTGAAAGGCCACATATTTCTAGCCAGGTTATCAGATAGCCCCCTTCCCTCTTTGCATAGGGATGGTGAGGGAACAAGCTTGACAACGTATTTCCATGCTTTTGGAGGCCATGGGCAATAGGCAGCAAAAATGAGTTTCAGTATCGTTATTCATGCTATGTAAGACAGTGAAACATTTTCATTGTTTGTTATAACATCATCAGCTATTTAAAAATACATACAAAAACACATATGTTCCCAATGTCAGACCCAAGAACCAGTCAAAATGTTGGATCAGTGTTAACCTAAATACGGGATCACCTTCACCACTTGAAAGGGCTGTGCGACTTACCTTGTTCTAAATTCTTAAGCACTGTGGAACATTCAAAGAATGGGAACCAACAAAAAAAAAATACGGGTTTGTTCAGCTTTTAAATATTTGATACTAGAAAAATAAAGTCTTTACATCATTTATTATATAAGTACATGTCCAACTATCTATATTGTTATATATATATTCGGTCCCTGTGTGTCTGTTTTCAATCCACTGTAACTGGCAGAGCCACGCAGGGTGCCAGCATAAGGATTGGACCAGCCAGCCTCTATCTCATAATATTAATTTGCGGCAACATAAACACATTTGGAACGTCGGAATGTTTGTAATAATAATGATTGTGCTGTGCTTTGCAATGATAGTGAGTATGCTTTAATAATGAACACACCACTCTGTAGAATACTAATTTCGGTACATTAGGGCCAGCCACTGTTTTAGCATTCTTCTCACATACAAGTACACTTCTGCCTTATTATCAGTTTATCAAGTCAATGAGTTAATCAGAGTTGCATAGTGGCAAAAAGATGGTTAGAGAGGTGGCAAAAGGTAACAAGAAGATTATAGAACATATAGTGTAAGACTATGTAAACCTGTGTGTGTACTAGGAATTTGGTAAGCCCCGTCTATAGATACTGTTATATTCCTTATGATGTAGAACAGTTTTATTCTTGGCTTAACAGGGCTCTCACGGAATCTCACGGACACTTATGTGTGAAAACAAACTCAGTGATCTCATTGACTTAATAAAATCATGCAGAAGTGCCTGTGTATGCGAGGGTAATGATAGAATCATGACCATTCCTAATGTACCTAAATTAGAATCCTAAAGAAGTGTGTGTTTAAAACTACTTGGGTATCCCCGAAGTGCCAATGAAGAATTGAACAGCTCGTAATGGGCAGTCACCTGGGTGAAATACCTAGTGTGGCATTTAAGGTAATGGTGGCTGCACACGATTGGCCTGTCATTTTCTAGGCACTTTCAAGGGGGTGGGCCGACCTTATGTCTAGATAAGAATAGTTTCTAGTTATCAGCTTATAGCAGAATTCTCCAGCACAATATATAGTTTACACAAGGGGTGCCCAAAAGGTAGATCCCCAGATGTTTTTAAACTACAGCTTCCATGATGACTTGTCAATCTAAATTATTCTAAAGCATTGCATCATGGTAGTTGTAGTTCTACAACATCTGGGGATCTACCTTTTGGGCACCCCTGGTTTACACCTCTGGAACTTGAAGGTGTTCTTGTCATCTGACCGTGTAATTTGTAGATGACAAATATCAAGAAAGTGAAATGTAGGTTTCTTTTTGTAGTCACATCCAAGGACGACTAATTGGGTGGGATAATGAATGCACACATTTGACTTTTGCATAGTTTGCCTGTCCTTAGTTATACTTCCAATGCCTCATTAGTTCACAAACTTTACACCAGTTTAGTGTTGTCGCGAACCCGGAATTTTCGGTTCGCGAACGGCGAACGCGAACTACCGCAAATGTTCGCGAACCGGCGAACCGCGCGAACCGCCATTGACTTCAATGGGCAGGCGAATTTTAAAAACAACAGGGACTCTTTCTGGCCACAATAGTGATGGAAAAGTTGTTTCAAGGGGACTAACACCTGGACTGTGGCATGCCAGAGGGGGATCCATAGCAAAACTCCCATGGAAAATTGCACAGTTGATGCAGAGTCTGCTTTTAATCCATAAAGGGCAGACATCACCTAACATTGACACCTGTCCTCAAAGCCCAGCCCTGATACACACTGACACAGAGCAGAATAGAGACTGTTCCCCCTACATAGGGTCACTTGGCAGATATGGATTGACACCTGTCCTCAAAACCCCTGATACACACTGACACAGAGCAGAATAGAGACTGTTCCCCCTACATAGGGTCACTTGGCAGATATGGATTGACACCTGTCCTCAAAACCCCTGATACACACTGACACAGAGCAGAATAGAGACTGTTCCTTGTCCACAGAGACCATGATACACACTGACACAGAGCAGAATAGGGACTGTTCCCCCTACATAGGGTCACTTGGCAGATATGGATTGACAAATCCCTGACAAACAGCTACCACATGCAAGGAAGGCAGCAGGGGCGCAAATGACCCACTCCCGACGCGGGAAGGTAGTGATGACAAATAACAATACAGGACTCTTTAGAGGCCCTGTAATTGTAATCAGTCCACTTGCACCAGTGGGCCTAAAAATTAGGCATGTACACATGCCTGAAAAATTTGGTATTGTTGCAGCCGCTGCTGTAGCAGCGTCCAGAAAAATTGATGTTTGTTTCACAGGCAGAAAGTGCCCTAAAACATGGCGGCTTGAACCCTAGTTGGTGGCGGATAAGTCACGCAAGTCAAACGTCATTCAGAGCTAAAATACAGCAGCGTGTGGACAATTTTTATCCCAAGGCAGCTCATCTCATCAGGCCTTTTTTAATCGAATGTATCGCCCAGTGTCAGTCCCTTCGGGATCCATCCCTCATTCATCTTAATAAAGGTGAGGTAATCTAGACTTTTTTGACCTAGGCGACTTCTCTTCTCAGTGACAATACCTCCTGCTGCACTGAAGATCCTTTCTGACAGGACACTTGAAGCGGGGCAGGCCAGAAGTTCTATCGCAAATTGGGATAGCTCAGGCCACAGGTCAAGCCTGCACACCCAGTAGTCAAGTGGTTCATCGCTCCTCAGAGTGTCGATATCTGCAGTTAAGGCGAGGTAGTCTGCTACCTGTCGGTCGAGTCGCTCTCTGAGGGTGGATCCCGAAGGGCTGTGGCGATGCATAGGACTTAAAAAGGTCCGCATGTCCTCCATCAACAACACGTTTTTAAAGCGTCCTGTCCTTGCCGGCGTGGTCGTGGGAGGAGGAGGAGGAGGATGACTTCCACCTCTCCCCCTGTTAGATTCCCGTTGTGCTGTGACATCACCCTTATACGCTGTGTAAAGCATACTTTTTAATTTATTTAGCAAATGCTGCATCCTTTCTGACTTTTTGTAATTGGGTAACATTTCCGCCACTTTCTGCTTATACCGGGGGTCTAGTAGCGTGGACACCCAGTACAGGTCGTTCTCCTTCAGCCTTTTTATACGAGGGTCCCTCAACAGGCAGGACAGCATGAAAGACCCCATTTGCACAAGGTTGGATGCCGAGCTACTCATTTCCCGTTCCTCCTCCTCACTGATGTCATTGAAGGTATGTTCTTCCCCCCAGCCACGTACAACACCACGGGTACCAGATAGGTGACAACGAGCACCCTGGGATGCCTGTTGTGTTTGGTCTTGCTCCTCCTCCTCCTCCTCAAAGCTACAATCCTCCTCTGACTCCTCTTCCTCACAATCCTCTTCCAGCGTTGCCGCAGGTCCAGCAAGCGATGCTGATAAGGCTGTTTCTGGTGGTGATGGTGACCACAACTCTTCCTCTTCCTCTTCACGCTCATCTACAGCCTGATCCAGCACTCTTCGCAGGGCACGCTCCATGAAGAAAACAAATGGTATGATGTCGCTGATGGTGCCTTCGGTGCGACTGACTAGGTTTGTCACCTCCTCAAAAGGACGCATGAGCCTACAGGCATTGCGCATGAGCGTCCAGTAACGTGGCAAAAAAATTCCCAGCTCCCCAGAGGCTGTCCTAGCACCCCGGTCATACAAATATTCATTAACAGCTTTTTCTTGTTGGAGCAGGCGGTCGAACATTAGGAGTGTTGAATTCCAACGTGTAGGGCTGTCGCAAATCAAGCGCCTCACTGGCATGTTGTTTCGCCGCTGGATATCGGCAAAGTGAGCCATGGCCGTGTAGGAACGCCTGAAATGGCCACACACCTTCCTGGCCTGCTTAAGGACGTCCTGTAAGCCTGTGTACTTATGCACAAAGCGTTGTACGATCAGATTACACACATGTGCCATGCACGGCACATGTGTCAACTTGCCCAACTTCAATGCCGCTATCAAATTTTTTCCGTTGTCACACACCACTTTGCCAATATCCAGTTGCTGCGGAGTCAGACACTTTTCCACCTGTGCGTTCAGGGCGGACAGGAGTGCTTGTCCGGTGTGACTCTCTGCTTTCAAGCAAGTAAAACCCAAGACGGCGTGACACTGCCGTATCCGGGATGTGGAATAGTACCTGGGGAGCTGGGGGGGTGCCGTTGATGTGGAGCAAGAAGCAGCGGCACAAGAGGACTCAGCCGAGGAGGTTATGGAAGAGGATGGAGTAGGAGGAGTAGAGGAGGTGGCAGCAGGACTGCCTGCAATTCGTAGCGGTGTCACCAACTCCTCTGCAATGCCACGCATTCCTTGCTTGTCAGCCGTCAGCAGGTTTACCCAATGCGCAGTGTAGGTGATATACCTGCCCTGACCATGCTTTGCAGACCAGGTATCAGTGGTCAGATGGACCCTTGCCCCAACACTGTGTGCCAGACATGCCATGACTTCCTTTTGCACAATCGAGTACAAGTTGCGGATTGCCTTTTGTGAAAAGAAATTCCGGCCGGGTACCTTCCACTGCGGTGTCCCAATAGCTACAAATTTTTTGAACGCCTCAGACTCAACCAGATTGTATGGTAAAAGCTGGCGGGCTAATAGTTCGGACAAGCCAGCTGTCAGACGCTGGGCAAGGGGGTGACTTGGTGACATTGGCTTCTTACGCTCAAACATGTCCTTGACAGACACATGACTGTGGGCAGATGAGCGGGAACTGCTCAAGGCGGGAGACGGAGTGGCGGATGGTTGAGAGGGGGCAAGAAGGACAGCAGTGGTTGACGTGGCTGAAGATGCTGGACCAGGAGGAGGATGGCGGCTTAGAGTAGGCGTGCTGCTTGTACTCATGTGTTGATCCCATAGGCGTTTGTGATGTGAGATCATGTGCCTACGCAAAGCAGTTGTACCTAGGTGGGTGTTGGACCTCCCACGACTCAGTTTCCTTTGGCACAGGTTGCAAATGGCATCGCTGTTGTCAGAGGCAGACACACAAAAAAAATGCCACACTGCTGAGCTCTGCAATGACGGCATTCTGGTGGTGGACACAGCATGCGTTGATTGGCGTGCTGTCGGGCTGACCCCGGGTGCCGATGCATGCTGTCTGACTGTGCCACTAGCTCCTTGCGACGACCTCCCCCTGCTTCCAACTGGTCTCCTCCTCCTCCTCTCTGTCTCCCCATCTGAACTTTCGCCCTGTTCTTCTTCTCTTCTAGCGGGCACCCACGTGACATCCATGGACGCATCGTCATCATCAACCGCTTCGCTTGTATCTGACAATTCAGAAAAGGAAGCAGCAGCGGGTACAACATCATCATCATCACACCGTACCTCCATGTGTTTAATGCTGCCTGCCTGAGACATATCCCTGTTATCTACATCCTCTAGCAATAATGGTTGCGCATCACTCATTTCTTCAAACGGGTGTGTGAATAACTCCTCTGACATACCAAGTAAAGCGGCTGTGGTGCTAGTTTTGGTGGCGGCGGCAGGCGGGTGAGTGCTTTCTTGAGAGGTGCCTGAAGCTAAGCTGGAGGAGGATGGTGCGTCAAGGTTCCGAGCGGAGGCTGTACAAGATTGGGTGTCCTGTGTTAGCCAGTCAACTATGTCCTCAGAACTTTTCAAGTTCAGGGTACGTGGCTTCTGAAAACTGGGCATTATTCTAGGGCAAAAGGGAATCACAGCACCACGACCACGACGGCCCCTGCGGGGTGGCCTGCCTCTGCCTGTCATTTTTTGGGGGATTAGTGGTACTATGCGTGCAAGCTACTGTGAGACCAGATATGATTGGCAATGTGAACTGTAACAGTTCTGCAGAGCACACACTGTAGGCCTGAGACACCCGCTTGAAGACAAGTAACTGCTATTCAATCTATAACAGTGAAAAACAAATTTTGGTTGTAAAAGCACGCTATAGAGACACAAGATATGAGTGGCAACTGTCAAAGCACACTGGCACAGGTCTGCAGAGCACACGCTGAAGTAGGCCTGAGACACCCGCTTGAAGACAAGTAACTGCTATTCAATCTATAACAGTGAAAAACAAATTTTGTTTTTAAAAGCACGCTATAGAGACACCAGATATGATTGGCAATGTGCACTGGAACAGTGCTGCAGAGCACACGCTGAAGTAGGCCTGAGACACCCGCTTGAAGACAAGTAACTGCTATTCAATCTATAACAGTGAAAAACAAATTTTGGTTGTAAAAGCACGCTATAGAGACACAAGATATGAGTGGCAACTGTCAAACCACACTGGCACAGGTCTGCAGAGCACACGCTGAAGTAGGCCTGACACCCAGACGCTTGCAGACAACTAACTGCTCTTCTATTACAGTGAAAAAAATTATTTATTTTAAATCTAAAGCTTAAGCTATTGTAAAAACAGATATGAGTGGTGGCACTGGGCAAGAGGGCACAGTATCCACTGTGAAACTCACACAGAAGCTGGCAGGCAGGCAACTGCTCTTCTATTACAGTGGAAACAAAGTTTTGGTTTTAAAAGCACGCTATAGAGACACCAGATATGAGTGGCAACTGTCAAAGTACGCTGGCAGGGTTGTGCAGGGCACACGCTGAAGGAAGGCCTGACAGAGCCGCTTGAAGGACACTGACTGGCTGCTATTAGCTTACACTGGAAACCTTTTTTCTTTGTAAAAGCACGCTATAGAGACACCAGATATGATTGGCAACTGTCAAAGCACGCTGGCAGGGTTGTGCAGGGCACACGCTGATGGAAGGCCTGACAGAGCCGCTTGAAGGACACTGACTGGCTGCTATTAGCTTACACTGGAAACATTTTTTCTTTGTAAAAGCACGCTAAAGAGACACCAGATATGATTGGCAACTGTCAAAGCACGCTGGCAGGGTTGTGCAGGGCACACGCTGAAGGAAGGCCTGACAGAGCCGCTTGAAGGACACTGACTGGCTGCTATTAGCTTACACTGGAAACCTTTTTTCTTTGTAAAAGCACGCTAAAGAGACACCAGATATGATTGGCAACTGTCAAAGCACGCTGGCAGGGTTGTGCAGAGCACACGCTGATGGAAGGCCTGACAGAGCCGCTTGAAGGACACTGACTGGCTGCTATTAGCTTACACTGGAAACCTTTTTTCTTTGTAAAAGCACGCTAAAGAGACACCAGATATGATTGGCAACTGTCAAAGCACGCTGGCAGTGTTGTGCAGGGCACACGCTGAAGGAAGGCCTGACAGAGCCGCTTGAAGGACACTGACTGGCTGCTATTAGCTTACACTGGAAACCTTTTTTCTTTGTAAAAGCACGCTATAGAGACACCAGATATGATTGGCAACTGTCAAAGTACGCTGGCAGGGTTGTGCAGGGCACACGCTGAAGGAAGGCCTGACAGAGCCGCTTGAAGGACACTGACTGGCTGCTATTAGCTTACACTGGAAACCATAGTTTCTTTGTAAAAGCACGCTAAAGAGACAGCAGATATGATTGGCAACTGTCAAAGCACGCTGGCAGGGTTGTGCAGGGCACACGCTGAAGGAAGGCCTGACAGAGCCGCTTGAAGGACACTGACTGGCTGCTATTAGCTTACACTGGAAACCTTTTTTCTTTGTAAAAGCACGCTAAAGAGACACCAGATATGATTGGCAACTGTCAAAGCACGCTGGCAGTGTTGTGCAGGGCACACGCTGAAGGAAGGCCTGACAGAGCCGCTTGAAGGACACTGACTGGCTGCTATTAGCTTACACTGGAAACCTTTTTTCTTTGTAAAAGCACGCTATAGAGACACCAGATATGATTGGCAACTGTCAAAGTACGTTGGCAGGGTTGTGCAGGGCACACGCTGAAGGAAGGCCTGACAGAGCCGCTTGAAGGACACTGACTGGCTGCTATTAGCTTACACTGGAAACCTTTTTTCTTTGTAAAAGCACGCTATAGAGACACCAGATATGATTGGCAACTGTCAAAGTACGCTGGCAGGGTTGTGCAGGGCACACGCTGAAGGAAGGCCTGACAGAGCCGCTTGAAGGACACTGACTGGCTGCTATTAGCTTACACTGGAAACCTTTTTTCTTTGTAAAAGCACGCTAAAGAGACAGCAGATATGATTGGCAACTGTCAAAGCACGCTGGCAGGGTTGTGCAGGGCACACGCTGAAGTAGGCCTGACACCCAGATGCTTGCAGACAACTAACTGCTCTTCTATTACAGTGAAAAAAAATTATTTATTTTAAATCTAAAGCTTAACCGATTGTTAAAACAGATATGAGTGGTGGCACTGACTGTGCAAATGGGCAAGGCATCCAACCTCACACAGAAGCTGGCAGGCAGGCAACTGCTCTTCTATTACAGTGAAAAAAAAATATTTATTTTAAATGTAAAGCTTAACCGATTGTTAAAACAGATATGAGTGGTGGCACTGGGCAAGTGGGCACAGTATATGCTGTGAGCCTGACACACAGGCTGGCAGGCAGGCACCTGCAATTACATTACACAGGAAAAAAAAAAAAAAAAAGCAGCCTGATGTTCTAGCCCTAAAAAGGGCTTTTTGGGGTGCTGTCCTTACAGCAGAGATCAGATGAGTCCTTCAGGATTGTAGTGGACACTGAATACCCTAGCCTAGCTATCAATTTCCCTATGTAATCAGCAGCAGCTAAACTTTCCCTCCTCTCACTAAGCATGCATCTTCCGAATGAATCGAAAATGGATGCTGGGAGGGAGGTTGGAGGGTGTGGAAGGGAGGGGGTGCTGCTGATTGGCTGTAATGTGTCTGCTGACCGAGAGGCACAGGGTCAAAGTTTGCCCAATGATGACGAATAGGGGGCGGATCGAACTGCGCATGTGTCCGCCCGCCGCGGCGAACGCGAACAAGCTAATTTCGCCAGGAACTGTCCGCCGGCGGACAGTTCGGTACATCACTACACCAGTTAGAACCAACAACATCTAAGTAGATATCTCCATGGTTATATTGCTGTTCCCTATGATTCACATTGTCACAAAATACAGTAATGGACTATTTGAATAAGAACATTTTAAGAAAACCACTTGTGCACGCAAGCCATAGTAACTTTCTATAATCGTGTTTAGTTATGAAGAGGTTTTCATCTTTTTCTTATCTTTTTATGTTGCTCTTTTTATTCTTCCCAGTGGAACTCTGCAATAACAACCTAAAATACGAGCACCTAACGTTGTTATGAATTGTGGGAAATGTTCTGTTTCAGACCAAATCATCTGTCTAACACATTATGCATTATTTAATCAAAACGACACTGATTAACCCTGCTAGTGTCACACAGGGCCAAACTAGAACATAAATTAGGGCTTGTGAGTTTGGTGTCCCTTGTCATCTTGCATGGATACATTCCCATTGTTTAGATAAGTGCAAGTCTGCTTCTGTGTGTGTGGTGGAGGCTTGATGTTTTGGTTTGGAGGGGTGTATTTGTAGTGTGTGCTTCCTGTGTTATGTTGAGGGGTCTGTTTGTAGTGTGTGTTTTTGTGTCAGTTGAGGGGTCTGTTTATAGTGTGTGTTTCTGTGTCAGTTGACGGATCTGTTTGTAGTGTGTGTTTCTGTGTGAGTAGATGGGCCTATTTTTATGGTGTGTTTCTGTGTGAGTAGAGGGGTCTGTTTATAGTGTGTGTTTCTGTATCAGTTGAGGGGTCTGTTTGTAGTGTGTGTTTCTGCGTGAGTAGATGGGCCTATTTTTATGGTGTGTTTCTGTGTGAGTAGATTGGTCTGTTTATAGTGTGTGTTTCTGTGTCAGTTGACGGGTCTGTTTGTAGTGTGTGTTTCTGTGTAAGTAGATGGGACTGTTTCTATGGTGTGTTTCTGTGTGAATAGAGGGGTCTGTTTATAGTGTATGTTTCTGTGTCAGTTGACGGATCTGTTTGTAGTGTGTGTTTCTGTGTGAGTAGATGGGCCTATTTTTATGGTGTGTTTCTGTGTGAGTAGAGGGGTCTGTTTATAGTGTGTGTTTCTGTATCAGTTGAGGGGTCTGTTTGTAGTGTGTGTTTCTATGTAAGCAGAGGAGTCTGTTGATAGTGTGTGGATAGGGACTATTCTTAGTATGTTTATGTGTATATAGAGGGAGCTGTTTGTTGTGTGTAAGTGTTTATCTGTAAGGAGGGGGCTTGTTGGGGTGTGTGGAAAAAGCTGTTTGGATATATGCTGGGTTTAAAAAATGTATAAAAAAAGAAAAAAGTTAACCCCTTAAGGACACACGACATGTGTGAAATGTCATGATTCCCTTTTATTCCAGAAGTTTGGTCACTCCCCTTTTCCCTCTTGCTTACATTTAAGTCAAGAAGGGTGAAAATGATTCCTGGTGGTAGGTAGTCAAATGGTTGCACCTACAACATTTGTATTGTTATTCCTGGTCTAGCTGAAGGTGGTGGGAGCAACACAAGCCTTATCAAGAAGGGTGCTATTCCCAAAACATACAGGAATGCATCCTCAAAGGCTGTAAAGTGATTTCTGTCTCTCCAGCTGTTTTGCTATTTTAATTTTTGTTCCTATCTACGTTCTTTAACTTTCTTTCATGTTTTCTGATAAAGTTAATTAGAGAATTCCCTAACTCCCTAACTTAACAAGATTGTTTAACTGATGCATGACGATTCCTCTCCAAAATAAAAGTTTATTTTGAGAACAGTATAATAATAACCATTAGTATATTATCATATTGCTCCCTCGAAAAAAAATGATAATTTTGGGGAGGAATATAAACGTTTTTACAGATATTTTTTTAAAAGGGGGTTGTTCAGTAACACATCACACTTTTCAGTATGAAACAGGAAAAAAGTATATTAATTAATTTTGCAATGTCCATTAAGCTATTAAGGGACAGGTTAAATGAGGTGCTCCAACTCTGTCATGTCAATAAAATGTTGTCCCTTAGACCAGATCTTGGGAAACAAATTTATTGTCAGAAACAATTCATGGCGAACTAAAATATATTTCTGAAAAAAAAAGTACAAAAACAACGAGTTAAACTTAAAGATGAAATTAAGAAAAATAAAGTGCAGCTTTGAGGTTATGGTGCGATCTTAGAATGGTTTGACTTCTTACCTGGGGTCTGCTCCTCTCCTTCACTACTGCTTAGCGAAAGATGGAAGTTCTCTTCACTGAGCTAAGTGTGGCAGTGATGCTCTCAGCCAATCAGCCAACCCTGTACTGCAGGTATTAGCAGGGGTAACAGAAGCTCCTGAGCAGCTCTTGCAGGGAAGTGGTGGAGGTAGGGACCGGTGCTCGTGGACCCCAGGTAGAAAAGGCAAATCTTTCTAAAACATTTTGACTCCTTACAATGGGATTGGGGGTACCAGGGCAATTGCACACAATAGCCACTGCAGTGTGCTGAAAATGAGAGATGCAGAGAATAAAATGAAACGGTAGAGCGGCAAGGTAACACATTTCTAATGGTCTCCCAAACACCTGATAACAGCCCTGCCCACAAATTTTTTTTGTTGTTTTTTTGCAGAGTAACAGTTACTCTTATTATGCTTTTGTAGCACATTTCACAGAAACACACGGAATGCATCCGTATTAATCTCAGCCTGTATTGAGTGGCTGGTAAGAAGCTCGTTCCTCAAAAGCATCTGGTCATAACCTGCCATAGATGATTTGATGTAGGATAAGGAACCAATAACTTTGAATAAGTGGCTATTACAGGAAGTAGATCCTCTTTCATTTAAAACCTGACATCTTACTAACGGTGTCTTCTCAGATGTGACACCTGTTTAGCTCATCCTTGCTGATGGAATGACATCGTGAACAAGAGGTCATGTAAACAAAACAAAGTTGTTTAATCCATTTTTTTCATAACTGGGGCATAATATGGTGAGAATTCAAATTATTTTGTTCAGGAATACGTTACTTTTTAGACATGTACTGATTATTTCTACTCTCTCTACTCATCTCTATTGTCAAGCCTTTCCAAAATCCACAACATTCTACAAAAAACAAAGCAAACAAAAAAACTTCTAGTGGGAGTCTAACCCTTAAATGACCAAAGTATTGGTAGTCAAATGTGAACCTTCTATTCATCTTGGATTATGTCTCCCATATTACATTTATTGTCCTTTGTGCGTTTCATTGTGATTGTAGTTCTGGGAATAAAGCAACATTATGAATCAGATCAAGGCTTCAGACATAGCTCAAATGGTAAAGTAAAATGATTGTCTTTGAGCAAAGATCTACAATTCAAAATTAATGAGCAATTAATACCTCTGTAAGTCAACTTAGCAACTCTTGCTGTTGACGGTTCCATAACTGGTGTTGTGATTGAGCATACTAAAAGGTTACCTTTGTCTTCTAACTAAAAGATTTAAACATTCTCTTCTTCTATGTTGTTCTCATAATTATTTACCCCAAGGAGCAAGGTGAGGAAAATACTTTGTAAGTACAACAGTCCCAAGGTCATACGTCCTTAGTTAAAAAAAATAGATAACAAATTCTAACTATAGACGTAAAATATTGATTTACAAATTCTGAGTATGACGTTTTTCTTTAGCATCGTTCTTACAATAAGAAGAAGCTTACCAGTCTGAGAAGAATGGTGAATGACCAGATATACGTCAAGCTTTTATGCAGTTCTAATTATGGAAAGTGTCAATGACTCATTGCATAGACAGATCCATTTGTAGAACAGAAGGCATCCTCTAAACAGGAATCCTGAGCATTACTCCTTAAAATTGCCCTTAGGTTATAAATATGCATGCTAATCTATCATGCAAACACAAATGTAGCATTTTTAAAAGCTCAATCAGCTTTCTAATTATAGCTTAATGTTAATATTATGAAATACATAATTTTTTCAAAGCTAGCTGACAGATAGTTTATTTAGCTGATAATTATTTTTTTTCTGGTGAATTCTTTATATTAATAATCCCCCCCCCCCCCCCCCCCCCCCGTTAACTTAGAATGGGGTTTAAAATACTTTTAATAGTGTGAGTAACTTTTATGCCCTGGGCAATAATATATCTTACTGAGGTTAATAAATGCAATAACTCTTTCTTTTTTCATTGTATGATGTATCAATACATAACGAAGACAAACAGTGGATCTGGCTCTTATTGGGCAACAGGGAGCATTTCATAATACAGAAACACAGGAATTTAGAAAGGTTAGAAAAGACCCAAGAGTCTGGTAAGAGTTAGAGGTCAATTTGATTATTCCCGTTAATTAACGTAGACTAGTCTACATCCACACTAATTTTACTAATCATGGAAACCAGCTCAATTCCTATTCTTTTAGCTACTTTTCGTGTTCTTTATTTCTATCACTGATATCAAGTTCAAAGTAGAACAGACAGGTAACTGGGAAGTCCCAGTAGCATGTTGAGCGATTTCACATTAATTGATATAAGGTTTGAATGAACAAGCATTTTGACACCAAGTCACAGGGAATCCTAACTGGAAACTTTTGTCAGTGACTGTGACCTCAGGCTAGTGATTTTATCTCCCAGAACGCAGGTGCCAAAGCAGAGTTGTTCAAAGAAGTCCTGGCATTAATGAAGATATGTCATACCTGACCTGACAATCCATTAGATTTAGAACAACTAGATGGAGCGACATGTAAGGTATGTCATGCAGATAGTGGTATTTGGAATACATATCAAATCAATACTAAACATTTCATGTTATACACTTCTATGCTACAGCGATAAAAAAATGTAAGATGTAAGATTTGTATTCCTTTTGGTACAGTTCATAACTCATACAAAGGAACATAAGGATAGGTGTATTAAGAAAAGGCCCGTAGCTTTCTTTTTAACTACAGGATATGGATGTTTTGTGAACCAAATCCCACATTTCTGGTTACAAAACAGCATGGAGCCCTATAGGCATACCTTAGATAGAAGCATAGGTGTTGATGGTTTTATTTGTCTGTGATTTTAGTCAGTACTTTTTCTCTAGTCGGTCATACCAATCACAGGTTCATCCAGACATTTCCTGTACCATCCTTGCCCATGTGTACATGGGTGTAGGAACTGGGTGGGGAGGAGGGGTGTAGCTTTTAAGATCATATGTTTCATATGTTTCATATGTTTAAGATGCGAAAATAAAACATATGTTAAAGGAGTTAGTTATTCCATTGTACTAATTTACTCCCTAATGATAATATATATTTTGCCTGTAGGAAACTGCATGGTTTGATACAGTCTCCCTATGTAGGGTGGGATGCCTGTGTATGTATTTCACATATGCTTTCTGCCTATTGTCATTACTTTCACCATGTAGCAGCAAACGTTAACATTTAGATTTACAACATCCTACTGCATGAGATAATTTAGAGGAAGGGTAATTGGAGGCTCAGGATCACTGATCCAGCTATTACTCATGTCAAGCAGTGTTGTCAATACACATAACACACATCTTATTTTGTGATCATTTCTTCCTAAACTGATAAGATAAAGAAGGGTTCTCTAGTCCTGCCCATCTATAATGTCTCCAAGTATGATGACAAGGAAAGAAAGCAATATTTATACAAACTCACACCTAGTTTGTACTGTAAAGAAGATGAATAACCCTACACTACCAATCATATCCTATGAAGTATTCTAGCAGTTATGACAATACTTTAATTTGTCATTCCTTAATCGATCCACTGTAGATTGCTAACAATCCATTTTCCATAGTTAATGATGTCTTAGAATACTACAGAATTGAAGAATCGAGTTCATGAGTGCACACAAACTGACATTGTCTCCACTCCTGATTTAGCCTATGGCAGTATTGCATATATTAAACTGAAAATGGCAGAGGAAAAAGTTGGGAAACCAGTTGGCAATTCCTTGGGACAGGTTTTTGCAACACAAAATAAATGGACCAATTCCTATCAGTAGGGTTACCGTATATATTTTGTTAATATATATTCCTGCAATTATTGAAACAACAGTTGATTTGCTGGTATTACCTGCCCATGACATGTTTAGGCACAGGGCACGGCATTAACACTGAGGCAGTTAATCCCAATTTCGTATGCAGAATTAAAAGCCAAGAATCATAACTCTAAGGTTACATGTTGTACTTCTGAACAGATTACCACTTACAAACTATCTACAGCATATAGGAAAACAGATTTCAAACTACAATCTACACTTTTAAAATAAAATATCTTGTTAAATGTAGCATAATTTCAAATACATAACTTCTTAATATAGTGTAATATGTATCTTAGTTGTTCCTAGGACTGGACTCTTCTGCACAGCGATCTCAGATGCCCCACCTGGAATCTGCTGAAGCCACTGTCCCAATTGTGGGGTCACAGCTCTAAGTGCTCCTTTCACAACTAGGACTACTACCTCCTTCACTTTCCACATCATTTCTAGCTCCTCGTTCACTTTTTGTCCACTATTTGTCCACTTTCTCCAACTTTTTGATGTTTTGGTCACTGGCTATTGCCACATCCACCACGACAAGACTCTTCCATTCCTTTTCTACCACAACAATGTTGGGCTGATTGACCAGCATTTGCTTGTCTGTCTGAATCTAGAAGTCCCACAGAATCTTTGCCTTGTCATTCTCTCCGGAACTCGGCAGATCTGGCCATGAACAGGAAATGATGCCTCCATGCAGTCTGCAGAACCAGAACATACATTTCTTGATCTGCTAGAGAATAGTGGAAATGATACTCCTCAGTGGCACGTGCCACCATTTTAATGATGGCAGATGAAATAGCTACCATCCAGGAATATAACTACTCCTAATTTCAGGTTGCAAATGGAGTCATCTATTTCCCAGTCCTGCCCGTACATTACACTACCCCTTAACATTTACACAACCCTAATACACTACTCATTAACCCCTTCAATATCACTAAACACTGACCCCTACACTGCACCTAAACATTAACCAATGAACTATACTAATAGTAATCATTAACCACTACAGTACCCCAACACTAACTGGAGACATTTAGAAATCACTTGACTTCAGTCTTATGGTTTATTGCGATATTTCCACAAGCCCTCATTTAAATTATTTCCCTTAATACACAGTTTATCATTATGTATTCTCCAATTCTGTTGATTGGTCTACGGTTGTTTTGAATATACATCACCTTGTTAAACATTATTAATTTATGCAGCAAGTAATTAAGAAATGAGTCTACGAATCATCATTATCATGATGTTATTATTATTGGACAGAAAACATTTTGTAGGTTACATAACATAATAGACTAATACGTATAAAAATAAATTGTGGTTTAAACTGAAGATTTCGGATCTATGTTTTCTTTATATTTTTTATTGATAATTATTTCACATGAATAACAGAGTAAACTTCTTATGATGTGCACATCCATGATATTTTCATCCATTTAATAATAATAATAATAATTAATGATTGTAATGTCCTCCATCCTTTAAAAGTAAGCCATAATATTTTATATAACAACAGTAAAAAATGAGTAATCATGTCCTATTGAAAATTTACACACAAGGATAGCTTGCCAACCCCTCCCTTTGTACAGCTCAGAACTTGCCAAATGTTAAGAGACTCGCATTACTCCTGCTCAGTTAATAGTACTATTCGTTTTTGTAGGTCACATTTCATAATCATTTTTAGATTTGTGTAAAGTATCTGTTAAAGGAAGTTATGGAAGAAACAGTTTGTACTTTTTCAGCTAACCCTGATATTTTTTAATTATTTGTATCTAGGTAAATCGTTTTTAAGACAGACTAACAGTTGTATTGTTTCCGTTGTATCGATACTTCTGTAACTGTGGTAGCTCCGCACTTCAGTATATAATAATAATTTAAAGTTAGTAAATCATTTTGGCTTATTCCGAAATTAATATGGTATATCATGTCTTAAGATCAGGAAATGGGGTGGTGGTCTATTCACCCAAGTCTTATTTTTCAACTAATTTCTTAAGTAAAATTAAAGAAAATAAATTATAGTCAGTTCATGTTAGTTGCGTTAAAGGAACATTCCAAAGGCAATAACAACTACAGTGTGCAGTAGTGTTTTGGGTGCCATGAGTCCCCAGGGTCCCCCACTTCCCACACATTATAAATAGTCAAACCATTTTAAAATGTTTTTTATGTTTTACCTGGCGTTCACTGGGTCCACCATGCAGTGCCTGAACTAATTTGCATGCTCTGCAAGGCATTCTGGGATAGTCATACAATCTTTCAGATAGATTTTCAGGTATTTTCTAAAAATCAGCCTTAAAATATGAAGACAATACATGAATATATTGCACGAGAACTTAAAACAACACTTGTGTTTTGTTGAATTATCAGACCCCTAAAGCACTCTAGTTACTGAAAAGTTTTATGTGTAAATAGTGTGTCCTCTTTTTTTCATTTTGCAAAAAGTGTATATTTCAATAGAAATTGGCCCGTTTGTAAATTAACCTGGTTACACCTCTCTGCTTTCAAGCAGACTACAGGTTCTGTTATTTCAGAGCACTTGCCTTGCAAAGACTTCTCATTGAGCTGCATTGGACAGCCACACAAAGTCTGGTTTTGTAAGCTGTTTTTTAAGATATATCCCTAATGAAAAAAATTCTTCATTAAATGCATGCAAGTTTTCAATTAATTTGGGGTATAACTACTAAACTGTGATTTTTATTTATTTTGTATTTAGTCAGTGGAGTGTACCTTTAAGCTGACTTGGGATCATGGGAGCTGTGTTTTAACAGCAAAGGGGAATCTGTAAATTTTTTAGCCTTAAATCAAATAAGTCTAGAGTTTATTTTGATTGCTAAGTTATTTTTAGCATATGCTTAATGATGTGTATTTGTTTATTAGGAAGTAAATAGAAGTCCTCGATCAAAGCCAATTTTAAATGCTAGATGTTTTAATGTTTATTTTTTTTTAGTTAACAGCGAGATGGTGATTTGTTATAAAATTTATGCTAAGAAAAAAAATGTATATATGATATTTTCCATTGATTTCAATAAAGTACTGCACTTATGATGACTGACTGCTCTCTTTGTGTGGGAAATAATGTAAAGCGTAATAAAGAATTATTCCCTTATAAAACAACTCATTCTTCATTGCTGAATTTGTTAAATAAATGTTGTAGTAACACACAGGCACAAACTAATAAAGTCAGTTTTGAGATCATTGCTAGCAAGTTAAAAAGAATATTGTTAAATAGAGCGCTTATTCAGTAAAAAAAAAGAACAAGATGGAATATCCAATACAGGAACATCATATGTAAACTATAAAGCTGTCAAACGAACCTACTTAACAGTTACTAAAAGCAGTTTAAAATAAAAATTAAATAATGGTAGTTCAGTGAAGAACACAATCCCCAGCCCAAACATATTTGAAGTATATTAATGCAACTAAAACAAATTGAGAACAGCTTGCATAAAATACCAGAGAAAATGTTTATAACATGCAGAGCAGTCCGGGCCCCCCAGGGCCGCCGGGCCCGTGACAACCGTCATGGTTGTCACCCCCCCTGATGGCGGCCCTGGCCAGAAGTACCTAAGCAGGTATGTCTGCTAGCGCTCGAGAGCTAAGCCCAGCTGACTTTCTCAGCCAATGAGCTAAGCTCTGCACTGCAAGAAAGCTCTCTGGCAGAAACAATTTGACTACTTACAACAGGTGAGCACCAAGGCACGGCGGCCTGTAGTGGTTATGGTGCTTAGAATTCTTCTTCGAATGTATGTTTGCTGATTTTCGAGGCTTTTCAAGGGCTGTCCCAGGCTTCAAGGGCTTTTTCTGACGAATCAATAAAAAGATGCAATGACCCAAAAAACTAAATGAAATTAAAGTTCCACTGTGGCATTTTGATCTAAAATGTGCAAGTGGGTTCTCAAGTCACCAGAATTTGCTTTTTCTGGCTAATCATGGCAACATATACATCATGAGTTAGCTCTGCCCCTTACAGCCGATTGGACAGAAAAAACACCAAAGGCTTTAAAAGGAGGCTCCATTCCTAAGGTCCTCTGTCTTTTTCCTGTCCTACAGCCCTTAGAATGTGAGCATTTTGTTCCCTTTACCTATGGACATGTATGTGCATTGGGCAGCAGGAAATGCTAGCAGAATGCTTGGTTGTATGGGGAGAGGTATTAGCAGTAGAAAGAGGGAAGTGCTCATGCCATTGTACAGAACACTGGTGAGACCTCACGTGGAGTATTGTACGCAGTACTGGAGACCATATCTCCAGAAGGATATTGATACTTTAGAGAGAGTTCAGAGAAGGGCTACTAAACTGGTTCATGGATTGCAGGATAAAACTTCCAAGGAAAGGTTAAAGTAAATTAACATGTATAGCTTGGAGGAAAGACGAGACAGGGGGATATGATAGAAACATTTAAATACATAAAGGGAATCAACACAGTAAAGGAGGAGACTATATTTAAAAGAAGAAAAACTACCACAACAAGAGGACATTTTTCTCTTTATTACTTTATTTGTTTTTGCTATTTTAGGGTGCCTTTATTCTGTGGTGCCTTTATATTATGGTGCCTTTTATATTAGGGTGTATTTATACTATGGCACTTTTACACTGTGATTCCTTTAAACTGTGGTGCAATATGCAACTGTGCCTAATGCTGTAATATCTTTAAACTCTGGTGCATTGTGCAGTTGTGCTTTTATGCTGTAATCAGGGCCGGTGCAAGGATTTTTGCTGCCCTAGGCAAAATAAAAATTTGCTTCACTAATAATATACTGTAGAACAGGATCTCTGGAGGCTCTTTGTAGCTGTGGTCACAAAATTCAATGTTCTGGGAGAACGGGAAGCAGCTCAATTTTTGGGGGCCCCTTACACAGCTCAATGTCTGGGCCCCAGGGCCTGACAGTGGGTATGCCCACAAGGCCCACCCATAAGTCCACCTACATGTTCCACCCATGAGTTCGCTCACAGAGAGTGGGATGTGTTATCCCCTGTCTCTTAGAGTTCTCCTCTCCTGTCTCCTAGTGCTCTCTCCTACACACCTTCCCCCCCGTTCTTTGGTGCCCCCCCCATCCCTTAGAGCTCCTCCCTGCCCCCTGTCCTATGATGTGCCCTTCTATGGTGTGGCCTTCTGTCCCTTAGAGCTCTTCCCTGCCCCTTAGTGGTCTCTCCTCTCCTCCCCTGTCCCTTAGTGGTCTCAACCCCCCTCCCCCCCCTTAGTGGTCTCTCCTCTAATCCCCCCTTTTCCATTAGTTTTCTCCCCTTTAGTGGTCTCTGCTCTTCTCTCCCCCCCCCCACCAGTAGTCTCTCCCCCCCTCTTTAGTGGTCTCTCCTCCCCCCTTTCCATTAGTCATCTCTCCTCCCCCCTTTCCATTAGTGGTCTCTCCCCTCTCCCCCCACTTTCCATTAGTGGTCTCTCCTCTCCCCCTTTTGTTGTCTCTCATCCCTCTCCCAACCCTCCCTTAGTGGTCTTACCTCTCTCCCCACCCTCCCCTAGTGGTCTTTTCTCACCCCCCTCTCCTAATGGGTCTCTCCCCCCATGTTTTCCTCACCACCCTCCCTCCTTTAGTGGTCTCTCCCCCCCCCCCCCCACGCTCTCCTCACCCTCCCTCCCTCCCTCCCTTAGTGGTCTCTCCCCCGTACGCTCTCCTCACCCTCCCTCCCTCCCTTAGTGGACTCTACCCCCCATGTTCTCATCACCCCCCCTCCCTCCCTTAATGGTGTCTCCCCCCATGTTCTCAGCACCCCCCACACATTCTCCCCCCAAACATTCTCCTCACCCCCTGTGTTAGTGGACTTTTCCCCCCATGTTCTCCTCACCTCCCTCCCTCCCTTAGTGGTCTCTCCCTCCCACGTTCTCCTCACCCTCCCTCACACATCCTCCCTCCCTTAGTGGTCTCTCCCTCCCACATTCTCCTCACCCTCCCTCCCTTAGTGGACTCTTACCCCCATGTTCTCCTCACCCCCCCTCCCTTAGTGGTCTCCCCCACACACATTCTCCACACATTCCCCACATGTTCTCCCCCCCCCCCCCCCACATGTTCTCCTCACCCTCCCTCCTTCCCTTAGTGGACTCTCCCCCCCCCCCCACACACACACGCTCTCCCTACTCTCCCTCTCTCCCTTAGTGGAGCATGGCCAAACTCCTCTCCGGTCCACGGTACAGGATCTTCTGTTTCCTGTACCCGGCCGGACTGACAGGAAGTGCTCACTCCGTGCTGCAAGAGAGGGGCCAACAATGAGGGCTCAGGGGACCCCCTCCTAAGTGGCCCCTTATGCTGTAATGCCTTTATACTATGATGCCTTTAAATTGTGGTGCATCATGCAGCTGTGATGCCTTTTATACTATGATGCCTTTATACAGTGGTGCCTTTAAACTTTGACTTTTGCACCTTTTAATCACCTTGCAGGCACTTTTACGTTATGTCTTATGCTTCCCCTCGGTCCTGGTGATTTAGTCCCACTTCCCTGGGTGTTCAGGGGTCATGTATGCTGCAGATCGAGCTCTCTTCCCGGTCTCTAAACGGAAAATGCACTCAGAAGAAGCCCAGGCATGTGCAGTTTGTGCTTTAAAGGGCCCAATACAGATGACTTGCATTATGGGAATACAAGTTGCAGCAGACATTTTGAATAAGGGCAATTGCCAGAAAGTACCTAAAATGGAGGGAAATTTGCAATAAACATCACAAACTTATTTGGAAAGTATTTGCAGGGTTTCCAGACATGGGTAAGTGCTGTTTTCAATCAGTTTTAAATCTGTTTGAATATTTTCTTGGTAATAGAATTTGACAGTGCCCTTTTTTACTTTAGTGCTTTGCCACAGGTAATATTTATTTATAATGTATTTATTGTTTATTTGATGTCTGAATCTACACCATGTTCTGATTTGTGATGGGAATACAGTGGAAGGAAAACAGTTATACATTGCCTGTCTTCAGAAGCTAACATCTTCAGCATCACCTTTACCTGCTCAGCCACATTATATGCAGGCATGGCTTACAAAGAAAGTTCTATTATGTTTTAGAGGCCTTATGGGTAAGAAAAAGAGGCCAAACTTTACCTTGTAGAGGAAGGTATTTCCAACCCCTGAACTCAGGCCCGGACTGGCCATCGGGCACACCGGGCAAATGCCCGGTGGGCCGCGGTGGCCATGGGCCGAGGCCGGCAGGGGAAGGTCCCAGGATCTCCCCTGCCGGTCTATGCAGGGCCGGCACTATCTGAGCGCCGGCCCCGCTGTATTCCATGGAGGGCCGGTGGGGAGATCAAAGATCTCCCTCACCGGCCCACATTCTATCAAAGGCGGCCGCCGGCGGGGAGAGAGAAGGAGGGAGCCAGCCTGCCAGCAGAGGAACCCGGCGAAGCTCTATCTTGCAGCTCCGCCGGGTTCCTCTCGCGAGATCCGGAGCGTTGCCATGGCAATGACCGGATCTTGCGAGAGTGAACTCTAGCCCGCAGGCTAGAGTTCACTCACCGCTGGACCACCAGGGAAGGTGCACCATGCCGGCCCCCCCCTCCCACTCACCTGCATGCCGGTCCCCCCCTCACCTGCATGCCGGTCCCCCCCTCACAGGCTAAAAGGTAAGGAGGGGGGGACATAATGCTTACTTATGTTTTTTTTGTTTTTATTTACCCCCCACACACACACAATCCCTTCTAACATGTATACAGAGCACTCTCACACACATCACACTCAGCACTCACACACACAGCACTCAGCACTCTCACACACATCATCCACAGCACTCTCACACTCAGCACTCTCACACACATCATTCCCAGCACTCTCACACACATCACACTCAGCACTCACACACATCATCCACAGCACTCTCACACTCAGCACTCTCACACACATCACACTCAGCACTCACACACACAGCACTCTCACACTCAGCACTCTCACACACATCATCCACAGCACTCTCACACACATCATCCACAGCACTCTCACATCTGCACTCACACACATCACCCACAGCACTCTCACACACATCATTCCCAGCACTCTCACACACATCACACTCAGCACTCTCACACACATCATCCACAGCACTCTCACACTCAGCACTCTCACACACATCACACTCACTCTCACACACATCATCCACAGCACTCTCACATCTGCACTCTCACACACATTACACTCAGCACTCACACACATTACACTCAGCACTCACACACATTGCACTCAGCACTCACACACATCACACCCAGCACTCACACACATCACACCCAGCACTCACACATCACACCCAGCACTCACACACATCATCCTCAGCACTCTCACACACACATCACACACAGCACTCTCTCACACACACGTCACACACAGCACTCTCACACACACATCATCCACAGCACCCACACACACATCACACAGCACCCTCACACAAATCAATCACACACAGCACCCAAACACACAGCACCCTCACACACATCACACCTCACACACACATAATGCACCCCTCACATACACACAGAACCCCCCCGACACACTGCACCACACACATACACAATACTTCCAAACATATTTATATATATATATACACACACACACACACACACACACACACACACACACTAGATTCCTTGTAAGCAAACACATACTACACTCCTAAACACACACTCTCTACAAACACTACATCACTTATACACACACACACTATAGCCTGCATGCACACTCTTGCTACATCCCCTATACACATTCTCTACAACCCCTAGCCACATATGCATTACATTACACCACAAACACAACATGCCTAAAACCGACCTTATAACACAATACCACACCACAATCAGCTCACTCTGCACACACACAATACCACAAGCAGGCTCCAAACACATGCACAATACTCTTTCCTGGCATTTTTGTCTCCTGGTATCCATTTATAGAGACACCAGAGACAAGTTGCAAGGAAACACAGTGCAAGCATGTTATTAAATTTGCTTGCGCTGTGCAGAACAAATGCAGGGCCTTTTTCTCATGCTAGAGCTCTTCAGCAGAGCTCTGCGCATGGTCTGCCCTGGAAGAGCATTGAACCAACATGCTCACTTTGAGAGGGGGCGTGTTTGTCATTGGTGATGACAAAACACACCCTCTCTGCCCCGCCCCCTTCTTAGTGGGCCGCTGTGGTAAAAAAATGCCCGGGCCGAATTTTTTTCCCAGTCCGGCCCTGCCTGAACTACACCACCTAAGGTGGATGCACCGATTTCCAGGTAGCCTGTGGTATGATGCTACCGCTTGACAACTCTGCTTTTTTTACGCAAGTCTATGGATCAAGTGGATGCAGACCTGTCCAAATTTATATGCCTGCCGATGGAGGATGTCATCCAGCTGTTGCTTTCACTGCTGTTTCTAGAACCATGAAAAGTGTGATTAAAGATCTAAAGGCTACTATGGAGAGAGATATTAAGAGCCAAGATTGAACATGCAGTCTGAAGTCTTCAGGTTACATCTGACTTCTTCACAGAAGCTTCCCTAGATGTAACTAGGATATTCTCTCGAACATATGGCTTCATCTATAGCAGCTAGGATATCATTATAGCAGCTAGGATATCATTATGGTTCTGGTTGCTTCATCTAAGTGTTGCTTCTAAGTGTGTGTGTGGTTGGAGATATTCTGGAGAGTTTTACAGAAGCTTCAACTGTCTAAGAGCTGTGCTAAGAGTTCTTTTTTACTGTTACAGGTAAGATTCATCTGTAGGAAAAGGTTACTGACTGCACAAGGTTTGATTTCCTGTTGGTAATTATAAGGCATTTGATTGGATTAGGTAGCTACTTGCTATTGATTGCTATTTAAATTAGCTATTGTTTGCTAATAAGCAGAGGCCTACCCAGGTGTTAAACATTCCTAGTGGGAGGTGATTTTAGGAGTATATAAGGGTAGTTGTCATTAGCTTGGCTAATAGAGCTTGGTTGCTTCATCTAAGTGTTGCTTCTAAGTGTTTGTGTGGTTGGAGATATTCTGGAGAGTTTTACAGAAGCTTCAACTGTCTAAGAGCTGTGCTAAGAGTTCTTTTTTACTGTTACAGGTAAGATTCATCTGTAGGAAAAGGTTACTGACTGCACAAGGTTTGATTTCCTGTTGGTAATTATAAGGCATTTGATTGGATTAGGTAGCTACTTGCTATTGATTGCTATTTAAATTAGCTATTGTTTGCTAATAAGCAGAGGCCTACCCAGGTGTTAAACATTCCTAGTGGGAGGTGATTTTAGGAGTATATAAGGGTAGTTGTCATTAGCTTGGCTAATAGAGCTTGGTTGCTTCATCTAAGTGTTGCTTCTAAGTGTGTGTGTGTGGTTGGAGATATTCTGGAGAGTTTTACTGAAGCTTCAACTGTCTAAGAGCTGTGCTAAGAGTTCTTTTTTACTGTTACAGGTAAGATTCATCTGTAGGAAAAGGTTACTGACTGCACAAGGTTTGATTTCCTGTTGGTAATTATAAGGCATTTGATTGGATTAGGTAGCTACTTGCTATTGATTGCTATTTAAATTAGCTATTGTTTGCTAATAAGCAGAGGCCTACCCAGGTGTTAAACATTCCTAGTGGGAGGTGATTTTAGGAGTATATAAGGGTAGTTGTCATTAGCTTGGCTAATAGAGCTTGGTTGCTTCATCTAAGTGTTGCTTCTAAGTGTGTGTGTGGTTGGAGATATTCTGGAGAGTTTTACAGAAGCTTCAACTGTCTAAGAGCTGTGCTAAGAGTTCTTTTTTACTGTTACAGGTAAGATTCATCTGTAGGAAAAGGTTACTGACTGCACAAGGTTTGATTTCCTGTTGGTAATTATAAGGCATTTGATTGGATTAGGTAGCTACTTGCTATTGATTGCTATTTAAATTAGCTATTGTTTGCTAATAAGCAGAGGCCTACCCAGGTGTTAAACATTCCTAGTGGGAGGTGATTTTAGGAGTATATAAGGGTAGTTGTCATTAGCTTGGCTAATAGAGCTTGGTTGCTTCATCTAAGTGTTGCTTCTAAGTGTGTGTGTGGTTGGAGATATTCTGGAGAGTTTTACAGAAGCTTCAACTGTCTAAGAGCTGTGCTAAGAGTTCTTTTTTACTGTTACAGGTAAGATTCATCTGTAGGAAAAGGTTACTGACTGCACAAGGTTTGATTTCCTGTTGGTAATTATAAGGCATTTGATTGGATTAGGTAGCTACTTGCTATTGATTGCTATTTAAATTAGCTATTGTTTGCTAATAAGCAGAGGCCTACCCAGGTGTTAAACATTCCTAGTGGGAGGTGATTTTAGGAGTATATAAGGGTAGTTGTCATTAGCTTGGCTAATAGAGCTTGGTTGCGTCATCTAAGTGTTGCTTCTAAGTGTGTGTGTGGTTGGAGATATTCTGGAGAGTTTTACAGAAGCTTCAACTGTCTAAGAGCTGTGCTAAGAGTTCTTTTTTACTGTTACAGGTAAGATTCATCTGTAGGAAAAGGTTACTGACTGCACAAGGTTTGATTTCCTGTTGGTAATTATAAGGCATTTGATTGGATTAGGTAGCTACTTGCTATTGATTGCTATTTAAATTAGCTATTGTTTGCTAATAAGCAGAGGCCTACCCAGGTGTTAAACATTCCTAGTGGGAGGTGATTTTAGGAGTATATAAGGGTAGTTGTCATTAGCTTGGCTAATAGAGCTTGGTTGCTTCATCTAAGTGTTGCTTCTAAGTGTGTGTGTGGTTGGAGATATTCTGGAGAGTTTTACAGAAGCTTCAACTGTCTAAGAGCTGTGCTAAGAGTTATTTTTTACTGTTACAGGTAAGATTCATCTGTAGGAAAAGGTTACTGACTGCACAAGGTTTGATTTCCTGTTGGTAATTATAAGGCATTTGATTGGATTAGGTAGCTACTTGCTATTGATTGCTATTTAAATTAGCTATTGTTTGCTAATAAGCAGAGGCCTACCCAGGTGTTAAACATTCCTAGTGGGAGGTGATTTTAGGAGTATATAAGGGTAGTTGTCATTAGCTTGGCTAATAGAGCTTGGTTGCTTCATCTAAGTGTTGCTTCTAAGTGTGTGTGTGGTTGGAGATATTCTGGAGAGTTTTACAGAAGCTTCAACTGTCTAAGAGCTGTGCTAAGAGTTCTTTTTTACTGTTACAGGTAAGATTCATCTGTAGGAAAAGGTTACTGACTGCACAAGGTTTGATTTCCTGTTGGTAATTATAAGGCATTTGATTGGATTAGGTAGCTACTTGCTATTGATTGCTATTTAAATTAGCTATTGTTTGCTAATAAGCAGAGGCCTACCCAGGTGTTAAACATTCCTAGTGGGAGGTGATTTTAGGAGTATATAAGGGTAGTTGTCATTAGCTTGGCTAATAGAGCTTGGTTGCTTCATCTAAGTGTTGCTTCTAAGTGTGTGTGTGGTTGGAGATATTCTGGAGAGTTTTACAGAAGCTTCAACTGTCTAAGAGCTGTGCTAAGAGTTCTTTTTTACTGTTACAGGTAAGATTCATCTGTAGGAAAAGGTTACTGACTGCACAAGGTTTGATTTCCTGTTGGTAATTATAAGGCATTTGATTGGATTAGGTAGCTACTTGCTATTGATTGCTATTTAAATTAGCTATTGTTTGCTAATAAGCAGAGGCCTACCCAGGTGTTAAACATTCCTAGTGGGAGGTGATTTTAGGAGTATATAAGGGTAGTTAGTTGTCATTAGCTTGGCTAATAGAGCTTGGTTGCTTCATCTAAGTGTTGCTTCTAAGTGTGTGTGTGGTTGGAGATATTCTGGAGAGTTTTACAGAAGCTTCAACTGTCTAAGAGCTGTGCTAAGAGTTCTTTTTTACTGTTACAGGTAAGATTCATCTGTAGGAAAAGGTTACTGACTGCACAAGGTTTGATTTCCTGTTGGTAATTATAAGGCATTTGATTGGATTAGGTAGCTACTTGCTATTGATTGCTATTTAAATTAGCTATTGTTTGCTAATAAGCAGAGGCCTACCCAGGTGTTAAACATTCCTAGTGGGAGGTGATTTTAGGAGTATATAAGGGTAGTTGTCATTAGCTTGGCTAATAGAGCTTGGTTGCTTCATCTAAGTGTTGCTTCTAAGTGTGTGTGTGGTTGGAGATATTCTGGAGAGTTTTACAGAAGCTTCAACTGTCTAAGAGCTGTGCTAAGAGTTATTTTTTACTGTTACAGGTAAGATTCATCTGTAGGAAAAGGTTACTGACTGCACAAGGTTTGATTTCCTGTTGGTAATTATAAGGCATTTGATTGGATTAGGTAGCTACTTGCTATTGATTGCTATTTAAATTAGCTATTGTTTGCTAATAAGCAGAGGCCTACCCAGGTGTTAAACATTCCTAGTGGGAGGTGATTTTAGGAGTATATAAGGGTAGTTGTCATTAGCTTGGCTAATAGAGCTTGGTTGCTTCATCTAAGTGTTGCTTCTAAGTGTGTGTGTGGTTGGAGATATTCTGGAGAGTTTTACAGAAGCTTCAACTGTCTAAGAGCTGTGCTAAGAGTTCTTTTTTACTGTTACAGGTAAGATTCATCTGTAGGAAAAGGTTACTGACTGCACAAGGTTTGATTTCCTGTTGGTAATTATAAGGCATTTGATTGGATTAGGTAGCTACTTGCTATTGATTGCTATTTAAATTAGCTATTGTTTGCTAATAAGCAGAGGCCTACCCAGGTGTTAAACATTCCTAGTGGGAGGTGATTTTAGGAGTATATAAGGGTAGTTGTCATTAGCTTGGCTAATAGAGCTTGGTTGCTTCATCTAAGTGTTGCTTCTAAGTGTGTGTGTGGTTGGAGATATTCTGGAGAGTTTTACAGAAGCTTCAACTGTCTAAGAGCTGTGCTAAGAGTTCTTTTTTACTGTTACAGGTAAGATTCATCTGTAGGAAAAGGTTACTGACTGCACAAGGTTTGATTTCCTGTTGGTAATTATAAGGCATTTGATTGGATTAGGTAGCTACTTGCTATTGATTGCTATTTAAATTAGCTATTGTTTGCTAATAAGCAGAGGCCTACCCAGGTGTTAAACATTCCTAGTGGGAGGTGATTTTAGGAGTATATAAGGGTAGTTGTCATTAGCTTGGCTAATAGAGCTTGGTTGCTTCATCTAAGTGTTGCTTCTAAGTGTGTGTGTGGTTGGAGATATTCTGGAGAGTTTTACAGAAGCTTCAACTGTCTAAGAGCTGTGCTAAGAGTTCTTTTTTACTGTTACAGGTAAGATTCATCTGTAGGAAAAGGTTACTGACTGCACAAGGTTTGATTTCCTGTTGGTAATTATAAGGCATTTGATTGGATTAGGTAGCTACTTGCTATTGATTGCTATTTAAATTAGCTATTGTTTGCTAATAAGCAGAGGCCTACCCAGGTGTTAAACATTCCTAGTGGGAGGTGATTTTAGGAGTATATAAGGGTAGTTGTCATTAGCTTGGCTAATAGAGCTTGGTTGCTTCATCTAAGTGTTGCTTCTAAGTGTGTGTGTGGTTGGAGATATTCTGGAGAGTTTTACAGAAGCTTCAACTGTCTAAGAGCTGTGCTAAGAGTTCTTTTTTACTGTTACAGGTAAGATTCATCTGTAGGAAAAGGTTACTGACTGCACAAGGTTTGATTTCCTGTTGGTAATTATAAGGCATTTGATTGGATTAGGTAGCTACTTGCTATTGATTGCTATTTAAATTAGCTATTGTTTGCTAATAAGCAGAGGCCTACCCAGGTGTTAAACATTCCTAGTGGGAGGTGATTTTAGGAGTATATAAGGGTAGTTGTCATTAGCTTGGCTAATAGAGCTTGGTTGCTTCATCTAAGTGTTGCTTCTAAGTGTGTGTGTGGTTGGAGATATTCTGGAGAGTTTTACAGAAGCTTCAACTGTCTAAGAGCTGTGCTAAGAGTTCTTTTTTACTGTTACAGGTAAGATTCATCTGTAGGAAAAGGTTACTGACTGCACAAGGTTTGATTTCCTGTTGGTAATTATAAGGCATTTGATTGGATTAGGTAGCTACTTGCTATTGATTGCTATTTAAATTAGCTATTGTTTGCTAATAAGCAGAGGCCTACCCAGGTGTTAAACATTCCTAGTGGGAGGTGATTTTAGGAGTATATAAGGGTAGTTGTCATTAGCTTGGCTAATAGAGCTTGGTTGCTTCATCTAAGTGTTGCTTCTAAGTGTGTGTGTGGTTGGAGATATTCTGGAGAGTTTTACAGAAGCTTCAACTGTCTAAGAGCTGTGCTAAGAGTTCTTTTTTACTGTTACAGGTAAGATTCATCTGTAGGAAAAGGTTACTGACTGCACAAGGTTTGATTTCCTGTTGGTAATTATAAGGCATTTGATTGGATTAGGTAGCTACTTGCTATTGATTGCTATTTAAATTAGCTATTGTTTGCTAATAAGCAGAGGCCTACCCAGGTGTTAAACATTCCTAGTGGGAGGTGATTTTAGGAGTATATAAGGGTAGTTGTCATTAGCTTGGCTAATAGAGCTTGGTTGCTTCATCTAAGTGTTGCTTCTAAGTGTGTGTGTGGTTGGAGATATTCTGGAGAGTTTTACAGAAGCTTCAACTGTCTAAGAGCTGTGCTAAGAGTTCTTTTTTACTGTTACAGGTAAGATTCATCTGTAGGAAAAGGTTACTGACTGCACAAGGTTTGATTTCCTGTTGGTAATTATAAGGCATTTGATTGGATTAGGTAGCTACTTGCTATTGATTGCTATTTAAATTAGCTATTGTTTGCTAATAAGCAGAGGCCTACCCAGGTGTTAAACATTCCTAGTGGGAGGTGATTTTAGGAGTATATAAGGGTAGTTGTCATTAGCTTGGCTAATAGAGCTTGGTTGCTTCATCTAAGTGTTGCTTCTAAGTGTGTGTGTGGTTGGAGATATTCTGGAGAGTTTTACAGAAGCTTCAACTGTCTAAGAGCTGTGCTAAGAGTTCTTTTTTACTGTTACAGGTAAGATTCATCTGTAGGAAAAGGTTACTGACTGCACAAGGTTTGATTTCCTGTTGGTAATTATAAGGCATTTGATTGGATTAGGTAGCTACTTGCTATTGATTGCTATTTAAATTAGCTATTGTTTGCTAATAAGCAGAGGCCTACCCAGGTGTTAAACATTCCTAGTGGGAGGTGATTTTAGGAGTATATAAGGGTAGTTGTCATTAGCTTGGCTAATAGAGCTTGGTTGCTTCATCTAAGTGTTGCTTCTAAGTGTGTGTGTGGTTGGAGATATTCTGGAGAGTTTTACAGAAGCTTCAACTGTCTAAGAGCTGTGCTAAGAGTTCTTTTTTACTGTTACAGGTAAGATTCATCTGTAGGAAAAGGTTACTGACTGCACAAGGTTTGATTTCCTGTTGGTAATTATAAGGCATTTGATTGGATTAGGTAGCTACTTGCTATTGATTGCTATTTAAATTAGCTATTGTTTGCTAATAAGCAGAGGCCTACCCAGGTGTTAAACATTCCTAGTGGGAGGTGATTTTAGGAGTATATAAGGGTAGTTGTCATTAGCTTGGCTAATAGAGCTTGGTTGCTTCATCTAAGTGTTGCTTCTAAGTGTGTGTGTGGTTGGAGATATTCTGGAGAGTTTTACAGAAGCTTCAACTGTCTAAGAGCTGTGCTAAGAGTTCTTTTTTACTGTTACAGGTAAGATTCATCTGTAGGAAAAGGTTACTGACTGCACAAGGTTTGATTTCCTGTTGGTAATTATAAGGCATTTGATTGGATTAGGTAGCTACTTGCTATTGATTGCTATTTAAATTAGCTATTGTTTGCTAATAAGCAGAGGCCTACCCAGGTGTTAAACATTCCTAGTGGGAGGTGATTTTAGGAGTATATAAGGGTAGTTGTCATTAGCTTGGCTAATAGAGCTTGGTTGCTTCATCTAAGTGTTGCTTCTAAGTGTTTGTGTGGTTGGAGATATTCTGGAGAGTTTTACAGAAGCTTCAACTGTCTAAGAGCTGTGCTAAGAGTTCTTTTTTACTGTTACAGGTAAGATTCATCTGTAGGAAAAGGTTACTGACTGCACAAGGTTTGATTTCCTGTTGGTAATTATAAGGCATTTGATTGGATTAGGTAGCTACTTGCTATTGATTGCTATTTAAATTAGCTATTGTTTGCTAATAAGCAGAGGCCTACCCAGGTGTTAAACATTCCTAGTGGGAGGTGATTTTAGGAGTATATAAGGGTAGTTGTCATTGGCTTGGCTAATAGAGCTTGGTTGCTTCATCTAAGTGTTGCTTCTAAGTGTGTGTGTGGTTGGAGATATTCTGGAGAGTTTTACTGAAGCTTCAACTGTCTAAGAGCTGTGCTAAGAGTTCTTTTTTACTGTTACAGGTAAGATTCATCTGTAGGAAAAGGTTACTGACTGCACAAGGTTTGATTTCCTGTTGGTAATTATAAGGCATTTGATTGGATTAGGTAGCTACTTGCTATTGATTGCTATTTAAATTAGCTATTGTTTGCTAATAAGCAGAGGCCTACCCAGGTGTTAAACATTCCTAGTGGGAGGTGATTTTAGGAGTATATAAGGGTAGTTGTCATTAGCTTGGCTAATAGAGCTTGGTTGCTTCATCTAAGTGTTGCTTCTAAGTGTGTGTGTGGTTGGAGATATTCTGGAGAGTTTTACAGAAGCTTCAACTGTCTAAGAGCTGTGCTAAGAGTTCTTTTTTACTGTTACAGGTAAGATTCATCTGTAGGAAAAGGTTACTGACTGCACAAGGTTTGATTTCCTGTTGGTAATTATAAGGCATTTGATTGGATTAGGTAGCTACTTGCTATTGATTGCTATTTAAATTAGCTATTGTTTGCTAATAAGCAGAGGCCTACCCAGGTGTTAAACATTCCTAGTGGGAGGTGATTTTAGGAGTATATAAGGGTAGTTGTCATTAGCTTGGCTAATAGAGCTTGGTTGCTTCATCTAAGTGTTGCTTCTAAGTGTGTGTGTGGTTGGAGATATTCTGGAGAGTTTTACAGAAGCTTCAACTGTCTAAGAGCTGTGCTAAGAGTTCTTTTTTACTGTTACAGGTAAGATTCATCTGTAGGAAAAGGTTACTGACTGCACAAGGTTTGATTTCCTGTTGGTAATTATAAGGCATTTGATTGGATTAGGTAGCTACTTGCTATTGATTGCTATTTAAATTAGCTATTGTTTGCTAATAAGCAGAGGCCTACCCAGGTGTTAAACATTCCTAGTGGGAGGTGATTTTAGGAGTATATAAGGGTAGTTGTCATTAGCTTGGCTAATAGAGCTTGGTTGCTTCATCTAAGTGTTGCTTCTAAGTGTGTGTGTGGTTGGAGATATTCTGGAGAGTTTTACAGAAGCTTCAACTGTCTAAGAGCTGTGCTAAGAGTTATTTTTTACTGTTACAGGTAAGATTCATCTGTAGGAAAAGGTTACTGACTGCACAAGGTTTGATTTCCTGTTGGTAATTATAAGGCATTTGATTGGATTAGGTAGCTACTTGCTATTGATTGCTATTTAAATTAGCTATTGTTTGCTAATAAGCAGAGGCCTACCCAGGTGTTAAACATTCCTAGTGGGAGGTGATTTTAGGAGTATATAAGGGTAGTTGTCATTAGCTTGGCTAATAGAGCTTGGTTGCTTCATCTAAGTGTTGCTTCTAAGTGTGTGTGTGGTTGGAGATATTCTGGAGAGTTTTACAGAAGCTTCAACTGTCTAAGAGCTGTGCTAAGAGTTCTTTTTTACTGTTACAGGTAAGATTCATCTGTAGGAAAAGGTTACTGACTGCACAAGGTTTGATTTCCTGTTGGTAATTATAAGGCATTTGATTGGATTAGGTAGCTACTTGCTATTGATTGCTATTTAAATTAGCTATTGTTTGCTAATAAGCAGAGGCCTACCCAGGTGTTAAACATTCCTAGTGGGAGGTGATTTTAGGAGTATATAAGGGTAGTTGTCATTAGCTTGGCTAATAGAGCTTGGTTGCTTCATCTAAGTGTTGCTTCTAAGTGTGTGTGTGGTTGGAGATATTCTGGAGAGTTTTACAGAAGCTTCAACTGTCTAAGAGCTGTGCTAAGAGTTCTTTTTTACTGTTACAGGTAAGATTCATCTGTAGGAAAAGGTTACTGACTGCACAAGGTTTGATTTCCTGTTGGTAATTATAAGGCATTTGATTGGATTAGGTAGCTACTTGCTATTGATTGCTATTTAAATTAGCTATTGTTTGCTAATAAGCAGAGGCCTACCCAGGTGTTAAACATTCCTAGTGGGAGGTGATTTTAGGAGTATATAAGGGTAGTTGTCATTAGCTTGGCTAATAGAGCTTGGTTGCTTCATCTAAGTGTTGCTTCTAAGTGTGTGTGTGGTTGGAGATATTCTGGAGAGTTTTACAGAAGCTTCAACTGTCTAAGAGCTGTGCTAAGAGTTCTTTTTTACTGTTACAGGTAAGATTCATCTGTAGGAAAAGGTTACTGACTGCACAAGGTTTGATTTCCTGTTGGTAATTATAAGGCATTTGATTGGATTAGGTAGCTACTTGCTATTGATTGCTATTTAAATTAGCTATTGTTTGCTAATAAGCAGAGGCCTACCCAGGTGTTAAACATTCCTAGTGGGAGGTGATTTTAGGAGTATATAAGGGTAGTTGTCATTAGCTTGGCTAATAGAGCTTGGTTGCTTCATCTAAGTGTTGCTTCTAAGTGTTTGTGTGGTTGGAGATATTCTGGAGAGTTTTACAGAAGCTTCAACTGTCTAAGAGCTGTGCTAAGAGTTCTTTTTTACTGTTACAGGTAAGATTCATCTGTAGGAAAAGGTTACTGACTGCACAAGGTTTGATTTCCTGTTGGTAATTATAAGGCATTTGATTGGATTAGGTAGCTACTTGCTATTGATTGCTATTTAAATTAGCTATTGTTTGCTAATAAGCAGAGGCCTACCCAGGTGTTAAACATTCCTAGTGGGAGGTGATTTTAGGAGTATATAAGGGTAGTTGTCATTGGCTTGGCTAATAGAGCTTGGTTGCTTCATCTAAGTGTTGCTTCTAAGTGTGTGTGTGGTTGGAGATATTCTGGAGAGTTTTACTGAAGCTTCAACTGTCTAAGAGCTGTGCTAAGAGTTCTTTTTTACTGTTACAGGTAAGATTCATCTGTAGGAAAAGGTTACTGACTGCACAAGGTTTGATTTCCTGTTGGTAATTATAAGGCATTTGATTGGATTAGGTAGCTACTTGCTATTGATTGCTATTTAAATTAGCTATTGTTTGCTAATAAGCAGAGGCCTACCCAGGTGTTAAACATTCCTAGTGGGAGGTGATTTTAGGAGTATATAAGGGTAGTTGTCATTAGCTTGGCTAATAGAGCTTGGTTGCTTCATCTAAGTGTTGCTTCTAAGTGTGTGTGTGGTTGGAGATATTCTGGAGAGTTTTACAGAAGCTTCAACTGTCTAAGAGCTGTGCTAAGAGTTCTTTTTTACTGTTACAGGTAAGATTCATCTGTAGGAAAAGGTTACTGACTGCACAAGGTTTGATTTCCTGTTGGTAATTATAAGGCATTTGATTGGATTAGGTAGCTACTTGCTATTGATTGCTATTTAAATTAGCTATTGTTTGCTAATAAGCAGAGGCCTACCCAGGTGTTAAACATTCCTAGTGGGAGGTGATTTTAGGAGTATATAAGGGTAGTTGTCATTAGCTTGGCTAATAGAGCTTGGTTGCTTCATCTAAGTGTTGCTTCTAAGTGTGTGTGTGGTTGGAGATATTCTGGAGAGTTTTACAGAAGCTTCAACTGTCTAAGAGCTGTGCTAAGAGTTCTTTTTTACTGTTACAGGTAAGATTCATCTGTAGGAAAAGGTTACTGACTGCACAAGGTTTGATTTCCTGTTGGTAATTATAAGGCATTTGATTGGATTAGGTAGCTACTTGCTATTGATTGCTATTTAAATTAGCTATTGTTTGCTAATAAGTAGAGGCCTACCCAGGTGTTAAACATTCCTAGTGGGAGGTGATTTTAGGAGTATATAAGGGTAGTTGTCATTAGCTTGGCTAATAGAGCTTGGTTGCTTCATCTAAGTGTTGCTTCTAAGTGTGTGTGTGGTTGGAGATATTCTGGAGAGTTTTACAGAAGCTTCAACTGTCTAAGAGCTGTGCTAAGAGTTCTTTTTTACTGTTACAGGTAAGATTCATCTGTAGGAAAAGGTTACTGACTGCACAAGGTTTGATTTCCTGTTGGTAATTATAAGGCATTTGATTGGATTAGGTAGCTACTTGCTATTGATTGCTATTTAAATTAGCTATTGTTTGCTAATAAGCAGAGGCCTACCCAGGTGTTAAACATTCCTAGTGGGAGGTGATTTTAGGAGTATATAAGGGTAGTTGTCATTAGCTTGGCTAATAGAGCTTGGTTGCTTCATCTAAGTGTTGCTTCTAAGTGTGTGTGTGGTTGGAGATATTCTGGAGAGTTTTACAGAAGCTTCAACTGTCTAAGAGCTGTGCTAAGAGTTATTTTTTACTGTTACAGGTAAGATTCATCTGTAGGAAAAGGTTACTGACTGCACAAGGTTTGATTTCCTGTTGGTAATTATAAGGCATTTGATTGGATTAGGTAGCTACTTGCTATTGATTGCTATTTAAATTAGCTATTGTTTGCTAATAAGCAGAGGCCTACCCAGGTGTTAAACATTCCTAGTGGGAGGTGATTTTAGGAGTATATAAGGGTAGTTGTCATTAGCTTGGCTAATAGAGCTTGGTTGCTTCATCTAAGTGTTGCTTCTAAGTGTGTGTGTGGTTGGAGATATTCTGGAGAGTTTTACAGAAGCTTCAACTGTCTAAGAGCTGTGCTAAGAGTTCTTTTTTACTGTTACAGGTAAGATTCATCTGTAGGAAAAGGTTACTGACTGCACAAGGTTTGATTTCCTGTTGGTAATTATAAGGCATTTGATTGGATTAGGTAGCTACTTGCTATTGATTGCTATTTAAATTAGCTATTGTTTGCTAATAAGCAGAGGCCTACCCAGGTGTTAAACATTCCTAGTGGGAGGTGATTTTAGGAGTATATAAGGGTAGTTGTCATTAGCTTGGCTAATAGAGCTTGGTTGCTTCATCTAAGTGTTGCTTCTAAGTGTGTGTGTGGTTGGAGATATTCTGGAGAGTTTTACAGAAGCTTCAACTGTCTAAGAGCTGTGCTAAGAGTTCTTTTTTACTGTTACAGGTAAGATTCATCTGTAGGAAAAGGTTACTGACTGCACAAGGTTTGATTTCCTGTTGGTAATTATAAGGCATTTGATTGGATTAGGTAGCTACTTGCTATTGATTGCTATTTAAATTAGCTATTGTTTGCTAATAAGCAGAGGCCTACCCAGGTGTTAAACATTCCTAGTGGGAGGTGATTTTAGGAGTATATAAGGGTAGTTGTCATTAGCTTGGCTAATAGAGCTTGGTTGCTTCATCTAAGTGTTGCTTCTAAGTGTGTGTGTGGTTGGAGATATTCTGGAGAGTTTTACAGAAGCTTCAACTGTCTAAGAGCTGTGCTAAGAGTTCTTTTTTACTGTTACAGGTAAGATTCATCTGTAGGAAAAGGTTACTGACTGCACAAGGTTTGATTTCCTGTTGGTAATTATAAGGCATTTGATTGGATTAGGTAGCTACTTGCTATTGATTGCTATTTAAATTAGCTATTGTTTGCTAATAAGCAGAGGCCTACCCAGGTGTTAAACATTCCTAGTGGGAGGTGATTTTAGGAGTATATAAGGGTAGTTGTCATTAGCTTGGCTAATAGAGCTTGGTTGCTTCATCTAAGTGTTGCTTCTAAGTGTGTGTGTGGTTGGAGATATTCTGGAGAGTTTTACAGAAGCTTCAACTGTCTAAGAGCTGTGCTAAGAGTTCTTTTTTACTGTTACAGGTAAGATTCATCTGTAGGAAAAGGTTACTGACTGCACAAGGTTTGATTTCCTGTTGGTAATTATAAGGCATTTGATTGGATTAGGTAGCTACTTGCTATTGATTGCTATTTAAATTAGCTATTGTTTGCTAATAAGCAGAGGCCTACCCAGGTGTTAAACATTCCTAGTGGGAGGTGATTTTAGGAGTATATAAGGGTAGTTGTCATTAGCTTGGCTAATAGAGCTTGGTTGCTTCATCTAAGTGTTGCTTCTAAGTGTGTGTGTGGTTGGAGATATTCTGGAGATAAGCTGGAGGTAATCTGAGGTATTCAGGAGGATAAATAAAAAGTTAAGGTTTGTTTGATTTAAATTATTCACCTCATTGGAATGGCAGACTTAGTTCAGTGTAATAGTTGCTTTGCATTTGTTTCACGTTCCACTTTTTGGAGGTTTGGTTGTTGTCTAATCTGTAGACAGTTCTCTATTTTGCGGCAGGAGATTGTATTTTTGAAGTCTGAGATTTGTAAATTATCTGGTAAACAAACTCAGGCTGGAACTGCTGCAAAGCCACTGCCGCAGAGACATACTAGGAATGGCAGATGGATTACTGTAGGATCTGGTAGACTTGGAGTTGTGGATAAAAGGCATATTGCACAGTCTGTTGCTCTACATAATTCATTTTCTGCACTTTCAGAGTGTAGTGGTGTCGTGGAGAGAGGCACTGAGGCTAGTGGTGTTGTGCAGAGAGGCACTGAGGCTAGTGGTGTTGTGCAGAGAGGCACTGAGGCTAGTGGTGTTGTGCAGAGAGGCACTGAGGCTAGTGGTGTTGTGCAGAGAGGCACTGAGGCTAGTGGTGTTGTGCAGAGAGGCACTGAGGCTAGTGGTGTTGTGCAGAGAGGCACTGAGGCTAGTGGTGTTGTGCAGAGAGGCACTGAGGCTAGTGGTGTTGTGCAGAGAGGCACTGAGGCTAGTGGTGTTGTGCAGAGAGGCACTGAGGCTAGTGGTGTTGTGCAGAGAGGCACTGAGGCTAGTGGTGTTGTGAAGAGAGGCACTGAGGCTAGTGGTGTTGTGAAGAGAGACATTGAGGCTAGTGGTGTTGTGCAGAGAGGCTTGGTGAGGCCTAATAGAAAGCAGTTGTTGGTGGGGGATTCCATCATAAGAGGTGTGGAGATGGACAATGTGAGGTGTCTTCCCGGAGCTACTGCTCACAGAGACAGGAGACGTATCGGTAATATTGTTAAGCAAGCAAAGCAGGAAGGGGAATTGGATGTACTTGTCCATTTAGGGACAAATGACTTGGCTTGCAATGAGGTTTCAGAGGTTAAGGAAGTTTTTAGTGTTTTTGCCAATGATATACGGCAGGTTGCTTCCACATTGTCATTCTCTGAAGTTCTGCCTGTGCATAACACTCAGAATGACAGGCGGATGCGTATTAGGGACTTTAACTTGTGGCTTGGTGAATGGTGTCGGGAGCAAGGATTTGGCTTTATTGCTCATGGTAGCTCTATTTGGAATGGAAATAAACTGTACAAAAAAGATGGTTTGCATCTTTCTCAAAAGGGAACAAATGTTCTCAGTGAGCAGTTCAGAGGTTTTGCTAGGATGTATTTAAACTAGGAGGGGGGGGCAAAAGGGTGATAAAACATCAATCCAATTGTCCCCCAAAACAAGGACAGAAGGTGCCTGTAGCAAGTGTGTTAAAAAATGATAAGCTTAGAGTCATGTCTACAAATGCTCGCAGTTTAGGGAATAAGATCCATGAACTTGTGGCAATAATGGCAACTGATAGTGTAGATTTAGTCGCTGTTACTGAGACATGGTATAATGAGAAAAATGACTGGGACATAGCAATACCAGGGTACTCTTTATATAGAAAAGACAGGGAAGGCAAGAAAGGGGGAGGGGTGGCCCTGTATGTAAAGAATAGCATAAAATCTAGCCTAATAAAGGTTAGTGAGGCGAACATAGAGTCAGTTTGGGTTACGTTAGAATTTGGTAATCACACAGTAACTCGTGTAGGTGTGATTTATAGGCCCCCAGGACAAATTGAAGAGTTAGATAATCTACTAGTTGAAGAAATAGCTAAAATGACAATGAAGGGGGAAGTTATCATCATGGGTGACTTTAATCTTCCTGATATAAATTGGAAAACAAAAATAGCTACTTGTGCCAGGAGCACACATATTCTAAACTCCCTACTGGGATTGTCTCTAAAACAAGTCGTTGAGGAGCCAACTCGTAAAGAGGCCATACTAGATTTAGTGTTAACAAATGGAGATTTGGTATCAGATATTACTGTAGGTGAAAGTTTAGGATCCAGTGATCATCAGTCAGTGTGGTTTAATATAAGAACAGTGACTGAGTCACACCACACAAAAACAAAAGTTTTAGACTTTAGAAAAACAGACTTTTCCAAAATTAGAATATGTGTAAAGGAGTCATTATCAGACTGGAGCAATTTAAATGGAGTCCAAAAGAAATGGGATTATTTAAAAGTTGCACTACTGAAGGCAACAGAAAATTGCATTAGGCTTGTCAGTAAAAGCAAAAAATTCAAGAAACCACTGTGGTACTCCACAGATGTAGCCAAAATAGTAAAAAACAAAAAGTTAGCATTTAGTAATTATAAAAAAACCCAGAGTGAGGAAGACAGAATGACCTATAAGATTAGGCAGAAAGAGGCTAAGCAAGTTATAAGAGCTTCCAAATCACACACAGAAGAGAAAATAGCACAGTCAGTAAAAAAGGGGGACAAAACCTTTTTTAGATACATAAATGAGAAAAGAAAAGTAAAACAAGGATTAGTTAGATTAAAAACAAAAGAAGGAAGGTATGTAGATGAGGATAAAGGTCTAGCTGACTGCCTCAATGAATATTTTTGTTCGGTATTTACAGATGAAAATGAAGGAAAGGGACCTCAGTTAAGAAAAAGGATAAATGAGTCATTTATTACACGTGAGTTTACAGAGGAAGAGGTTCTATTTCAACTGTCAAAAGTAAAGACAAATAAGTCAATGGGACCTGATGGAATACACCCAAAGCTATTAAAAGAGCTTAGTGGTGTACTAGCAAAACCATTAACAGATTTATTTAACCAATCATTGATAACAGGAGTAGTCCCAGAAGATTGGAAGTTAGCGAATGTTGTGCCCATTCACAAGAAAGGTAATAGGGAGGAGTCGGGCAACTATAGGCCAGTAAGCCTAACTTCAGTAGTGGGGAAAGTGATGGAAACCATGTTAAAGGATAGGATTGTTGAACATCTAAAAACACATGGATTTCAAGATCAGAGACAACATGGGTTTACTTCAGGGAGATCATGCCAAACTAATCTTATTGATTTTTTTGATTGGGTAACTAAAATTATAGATCAGGGTGGTGCAGTAGACATTGCTTACCTCGATTTCAGTAAGGCTTTTGACACTGTTGCACATAGAAGGCTTATCAACAAACTACAATCTTTGAGTTTGGATTCCAATATTGTTGAATGGGTAAGGCAGTGGCTGAGTGACAGGCAACAGAGGGTTGTAGTCAATGGAGTATATTCGAAGCTTGGGCTTGTCACCAGTGGGGTACCTCAGGGATCTGTACTTGGACCCATTCTCTTTAATATTTTTATTAGTGATATTGCAGAAGGTCTTGATGGTAAGGTGTGTCTTTTTGCGGATGATACTAAGATATGTAACAGGGTTGATGTTCCAGGAGGGATAAGCCAAATGGAAAATGATTTAGGTAGACTAGAAAAATGGTCAGAGTTGTGGCAACTGACATTTAATGTGGATAAGTGCAAGATAATGCATCTTGGACGTAAAAACCCAAGGGCAGAGTACAGAATATTTGATAGAGTCCTAACCTCAACATCTGAGGAAAGGGATTTAGGGGTGATTATTTCTGATGACTTAAAGGTAGGCAGACAATGTAATAGAGCAGCAGGAAATGCTAGCAGAATGCTTGGTTGTATAGGGAGAGGTATTAGCAGTAGAAAGAGGGAAGTGCTCATGCCATTGTACAGAACACTGGTGAGACCTCACTTGGAGTACTGTACACAGTACTGGAGACCCTATCTTCAGAAGGATATTGATACCTTAGAGAGAGTTCAAAGAAGGGCTACTAAACTGGTTCATGGATTGCAGGATAAAACTTACCAGGAAAGGTTAAAGGATCTTAACATGTATAGCATGGAGGAAAGACGAGACAGGGGGGATATGATAGAAACATTTAAATACATAAAGGGAATCAACACAGTAAAGGAGGAGACTATATTTAAAAGAAGAAAAACTACCACAACAAGAGGACATAGTCTTAAATTAGAGGGACAAAGGTTTAAAAATAATATCAGGAAGTATTACTTTACTGAGAGGGTAGTGGATGCATGGAATAGCCTTCCAGCTGAAGTGGTAGAGGTTAACACAGTAAAGGAGTTTAAGCATGCGTGGGATAGGCATAAGGCTATCCTAACTATAAGATAAGGCCAGGGACTAATGAAAGTATTTAGAAAACTGGGCAGACTAGATGGGCCGAATGGTTCTTATCTGCCGTCACATTCTATGTTTCTATGTTTCTGTTTCTGTGATAATGACTCATCCTCCAAGTCTGCCCTCTACACCATTCTATTTGAAGGGTAGCTGCTGTTTGGGAAAGTTTTAGATGAATCAATTAAAAAGGCGGTTGAGGGCTGCAAGGTATTTGTATCTCAGGACTGAAGATCCAAGAATCCCAGCTCTTCATGGTCAGACAGGAGAACCTCCAGTGACCAGCATTTCCGAGATACATGGAGTTACTGACCCTGCAAGGAATACTCTAGAGGTAACTCATGGCAGTTGGTAAACCTGCCTTTCGAGGTTCTAATAGGGCTATGAAGCAGTCATTTTGCTCTTCCGCAATAAACTTGTGTCTGTCCCCCAGTACTAGAAGCCTTATTTTTTCTGATCAAACATACCTGGGCTCGTCACATTCTGGAGACTTGGGTGGTATTCATAGTCCATAATCCATAGTCCAGATTGATACAGGCTGGATATTTTTCTGCAGACACAGGAGTCTCTATACCAACAAGAGATTTCAGACAGATGAATCAAAAGGTATAGCACTGAAGGAATAGGTAAGAAGCCTTCTGGACAAAGAGGTGATTTCTTATGTTCCATAAAAAGAGCGGTTCCAGGGACAATATTCGCCTCTCTTCTGGTGTTAAAAGAAAAGGCACATGGAAGCCTATACTGGACCTAAAAAGGGTCAACAAAAGGCTGAATGTCAGAGTCTTCGGGATGGAGTCAATCAGATACATATCTCAAGCAATTTAAAAGGATAATTTCCTTATCTTTATATTTCTCAAGGATGCTTATTATAACATTCCAATAGCCATACATCTTCAGCATTATCTCAGAAGAGAACTTCCAATTTAGTGCCTTATCATTTGGCCTCACTGCAGCCCCAAGAACCTTATATGTGCTTATAGTGATATTGAGAGTCCAGAACACCACCACATTATCTGGATGATCTAATTCTGGTATCCTCAGGCACACAGAGGGATATAGTTCTTTCAGAACTCCTGAAGTTTCGCTGCTTGATGAATATCAAGAAAAGCAGTTTCACACCAGCTCAGATGTTGACATTTCTGAGTGGAAAATTCTATGCTCTGCTTTTTCCCTATCTCAGGAACAGTTCCACAGATTGTGGAAGTTTGTTTTCTCTTCTTCATTTTCACTTGGTAACAGCAAGAAAGTATATGCAACTACTAGGAATCCTGGCTGCCACCTCAGACTTGTCAGATGGGCCCAATGGCATCTCAGGATTCCTCAAAGGTCCTTCCTATGTTCACGAAGAGAAAGATGAATTGGAGCCAGCCACTTATGATATCACCATCAGTGGAGTTACACCTTACCTGGTAGCTGAAAAGAGAGAATATATCTCTGGGTTTCCAGTGAACAGAACCTCATTGGTCAATTATAAGCTCGAATTCCAGTTTTAAAAGATTGGTTGCAAAGTGTTTGAATCATGTTACAGAAGATCTGTGGATAAGGGAATGCACAATATTACCATTCAATTGTATGGAATTACAAGTCATTTTTAGGTCACTTTTTCACTTCAGAGGTTGCTGAAGAACAAGTGGGTCCAAATTTGTTTCAATATCAATGCAACTGTATCCTATATCAATGGTCAGCCACTTCTTGATGAGGGGATTACAGCCCATGATGATCAGGGCAGAGAAGAACAACCAGGAGCTCAGAATACAATGGCTGATTACCTGAGGTAAATAACTGTGGACAAGGTGGAATTGACTGTTACCCTACGAAGATCTGATTTCTCAGAACTACCAGGTCCAGAAGTATTTTTCTAGATTTTAGGACCAGAATGCTCAAGGTCAGTATACGCTGACTCAAATTTGGAATTTTAGTCTGATGTACATATTTTTCCTGTTTTCAATCTTCCTAAAGGTAATTCAATATGCCACGTCAACTCTAAATTCCTATGATGAGTACGATGAATCTGGAACCTCCAAGGGAAATTCCAGTACATCCAGACCTATTGCAAGGTCCCTTGACACACCAAGATCCTCAAGTGCTGGTGTTGATGCGGGAGTCTCTATAAGTACAGGCATCCCTGAGACGGTCATTGAGATCCTCTTACAGTCCTATAAATACTTTACAAAACTTGGAATGCATTTGTCTATTGGTCTCAAGAATAGAGATTGGAATTACTTCTCAATCAGACCTAGAAAGGGTCTGAGTTATAACACTCTAGAGGAGCATATATCTGCACTTTCCACATTGATGGGTGCCCATTGAACATTGGAGCACCTGGTGCTTTGCTTCATGTAAGCAGCGATTAAACTAAGCCTCTACTGAGGGTGTTGAAGACAATATGTGATGTACCACTGGTCTCAGGGGCTCTGACTAAACCATAATTTGAACCTCTAGCAGGAGCTTCCATGGCAGTAGCACAGAAAGTGCTGTTGCTGGTGGCTGGTAACTCAGCAAGGAGAATATGTGAACTCCAGGCTTGGTCCTGTGATCCCCCATTCACTATTTTTTAACAGGATATGGTTGTCTTGCATTTAGCACCAGAGTTCCTGCCTAAGGGGAAAGTTTATCAATGCCATTCTCTACCTGTACTGAAAGGAGCCCCTGGTGCTTTGCTTCATGAAAGCAGCAATTAAACTCAAGCCTTCCCTGAGGGTGTTGAAGCCAATATGTGACGTACCACTGGTCTCACAGGCTCTGACTAAACCATCATTCGAACCTCTAGCAGGAGTTTCCATGATGTTAGCACAGAAAAGTGCTAATGCTGGTGGCTAGTACCTCAGCAAGGAGAATGTGCGAACTCCAGGCTTGGTCTTGTCAACCCCCATTCACTATTTTTCAACAGGATATGGTTGTCTTGCATTTAGCACCTTATTAATGCCATTCTCTACCTGTGCCGAAGGGTATAAGGGCACTCTCCACTCATACTGTTGCAGCATCATGGGCTTCCATGGCAATGGTTTCTGCTGACTGTTTTTGTAAAGCTGGCATTTGAACTTCTTTAGACACGTTTGTCCGGAATTTCATACTGGACGTTAAAGCAGTCAATGATGCGCAATTTGGACGTCAAGTACTTAACTCAGTTCAATCTTCTAATCTATGTTGAATTGTTCTGATTATTTGATTGGCAGTTATTTATGTTTCTGTCCCTCTTTTTGTTAGCTTGGGTATTCTCATGATGTTATGCTGCCATGATTAGCCATAAGGTCCTCAGTCAGTGTCAAGCTCTACAGTAGATAGAGACATTGATGGGTGGGTAGTATATGCTGCCATGAATAATAGCCAGGAGAAGAAAATTACAGTAAGTATGTGTATATTGTCCACTTTATTGACTATGGCTCCATGTTTGTGATCATTTCCCTTTAAGTGATAAAACTGAAATATGTTTAGCATGTAATAGATTGATATACTTATAGATGATCATACTTATACCCCATGCTTTTCATCAGTTTACACAATATTGGACAATTTCAATCCAAAAGCACTTTTAACTTCGAAAACGTGAGCATTCAACTTCTGTTCAATACCTTGAATGTGCGGCCACTACAAAAGTTTACACAAATATGCTATAATCGGGTCTATTTCTGATGTGTTCAATATCTGCTGCAATCACATTTCGGAAATTCTACTTATTCCATTAAACATTTACAATGCGTTTTTTTGAGATTTATGGAAGAATTGCTTGAAAAGCTGTGACCTTATAGGCCCTGCGCTTAGCTGTGGACTTAATCAATTAATTTGGTATCTAAAGTCAGACAGGGATATTAATGCAGTCACCTGCGTGCTGAAATGCCATTTACAATTTTATTATTCATGGTTTCTCCTAAACTAGTTTTGTATTATAAATAATTGAATTCTTGTTCACAATGATATTACTTGTTGGAGAAAGTGAATTAGAATAGGATGGGGGGGGGAATGTGTTACTACGAAGTCATTATTTCAAATAGTCTTAAATAGGATCAATACTCTTCTCCGTATTTATAAGGTGAAGCCACACACAAAAATAGGATTATCACTAGTTTAGGAATCAAATAAATCTCTGTGAGTTTTATTAACTCAGCAGGGGGTACAGATATGTTTTAATATTTCTGTAATACTCAGCCAGCTTTCTAAAAGTCCAGATAACTATATTTAAAAAATATTACTTCATGACAAATGTTATATAATATCAGGGTGCCAAGGTGAGTTATTATTGAAAGCTGTGATATAACAATAAATATGTTTTTAATTAGATAATTCAGGTTCAATCCTGTAGTTATTAAATAGATATTTAGGCTATGTTTCATAATGGCCGTAACTTACCTATTGGTTGGTCACTGAGAAGCAACCAATCACGTTATTTACAGTACTAAACTTAGAGGTTAATAGGGAGGTTAATAGGGATTCAAAGTGAATTTCAAATTTTAGGCCAAGGTATCTGAACTGGAAGAATACCTGACTTAGAGAATCCCCCTTTCTCAATTTTCAGTTTTTAGTATAACAAAGTGAGAGGGATGAGGTTGGAAAAGAAAAAAAACAATACCACAGTAAAAAAAAAAGATGTTTTTATATTACAAATTACCCCTAAGGGATAATTTTGTGGGGTACTTTTTATTTCTTAAAAGTCGTAGGCAGACAGAGTGGCTAGACAGACCGACAGACAGAGTGGCTAGACAGAGTGGCTAGACAGAGTGGCTAGACAGAGTGGCTAGACAGAGTGGCTAGACAGAGTGGCTAGACAGAGTGGCTAGACAGAGTGGCTAGACAGAGTGGCTAGACAGAGTGGCTAGACAGACAGACAGAGTGGCCAGACAGACAGAGTGGCTAGACAGACAGACAGACAGAGTGGTTAGACAGAGTGGCCAGACAGACAGACAAACAGACAGAGTGGCCAGACAGACAGACAGAGTGGCTAGACAGACAGACAGAGTGGCCAGACACACATACAGAAAGACAGACTAGACAAATGTTCTAAATTCAGAGACCATAGTCGGAATGCACATAAACCACACACTAAAGAGATACCTGAAACTCGGTTTTAGTAAGTGCACCATGAGACAAGCCGGCATAAGTTTATGCTTGCCTAACCAGTTGCATATGTAATGTATTTACTTACAAATATTTCATGATTGATTTGATTTGGGCATTTCTAGTCTGGTTGGCTTTGACCCCTGGCACATTATCGACACAATTAGCTTGAATTATTACATGATGCCTATGTTTTGCTTTAAAATATAAAAATGATCACTACATTGAGAAATACATAATTATGCACACACCCTGATTATATCTGAGCAGTGAACTCAGAGTCCCATCACAATGTAATAAAACAGCTAATAATGACCTGAAACTGTGCCAGGCTTTATACTGTACATGAGTTCAATAGCTAAAGGGAAAAGCTGCCCTGCCTAAACTTCATTACCATATGCTAGCACGTGGTTCTGACACAACATTTTTCCCACCAAACCTCACAAGCACAAACATTTATTTGTGGTTTCATATTTCCTTAAGGTTCTTGACATATGAATACAACGTTCTGGACTTTGAAACACACATTTAATGTGTGAAAAATAGTTAAAGGAACACTGTAGGCACTTGTTATAAGTTGTTATAGTACCTACAGTCCTGTCCCCTCCTCCCCTCTCCTACCCCCAAAACTCTATATTCCACTAGTTAGAGGGCTTTGAGGCACAGCACCATGCAAACAAGCCCTCTGAGTATGAGCGATGGTAATCTTACTTCCCGATTCTCATACAGTAAGATAGCGTGACGTAACAGCAGCATGAGCAGTGCCGTCATGGTCAGTCATAGAGAACCATTGTGTTCAATGATTTTCTACGGCACAATATTAGGCGCATCACTACGAGCACTACATATGCCCCTTAAGTTCCTAATGATTCTCTATGAGGAGCTTGGATTGGCCCATCATCATTGAGGAACACCTTGAGGAGAAAGTCACAGCAGTGCCAAGGAAGACTTGATGCTAAAGAAAAGTTGAGTTTTTTAATACACATGGTAGGGGCCTAACTGATAAGGAGTGCCATGGCTGTAGTGTTAGGAATATAGATAAGATCTCTCCTTACAGCCCCACTTATACCCACACAACCAATTTGGCTCCTGGACCAGTGCAACTTACCTTTTCTAACATTGGTGCCACCATCTATGTGTTTTTAAGAAGTTGGAGGCCATAAACTCGACCTGCTGCTCTTCTTTGTGTGTTCATTTAAAATGCCCAGGCTTCCAGTGGATCTATTTTGACCTTGAAGTGATGGGATGCTGGAAGCAGGTGAGTATTTGTTGAAAATCCAGTAATAAAATTGCAAAGTCCATGGAGCTTGATTAAAGTGCCATCCTTTGTCAACTTATGTTAACCTGCAGGTTATACATAAAGAAACATAGTCCATAGTTTGTTTTTTATATAACTGAAAATAACCATTGTTTAAAAGAAGAGAGGCAGTTTTGGGAAAAGGTATTTTGGACATGACATAGTGGGGTGAAAAAGTGACAGAGCTGTAATAAGTATCTGGGAATATCCTGAACTGTATACACTGAAGTATTTTTCTATGTCAATCCATCAAAAAGACAGTGCTGGCATTGGACTAAGAGCAACCCAATCATGGAACTTTCCATATTGCTACCTACATAAAATAAAGGGTTCTAGTGCACTCTAAATGTGTGCTGCCATCAGTGGTGTATCCTGGTTTTGTGCTGCCCTAGGCAGGACAAAACTCAGGCGCCCCCCCTTGCCCCCCCGCGCCACCCCCACCCAACCTTTCCCCCCGCCCCGCATTCTAAATACACACACACACATTCACTGACAGATACGCATACACTAGCTAACAGAAACACAAACTCGCTAACAGAAACACACACACTAACAGACACACTCACACTCAGTAACAGACAAACACACTCACTAACAGACACACACTAACAGACACACACTCACTAGCAGACACACACACTCACTAGCAGACACACACACTCACTAACATACACACACACTCACAGACAAACACACACACTAACAGACACACACAGTCAGACACACACACACACACACACAGACACTAACAGACACAGACACTAACAGACACACACAGACACTAACATACACTAACAGACACAGACACTAACAGACACAGACACTAACAGACACAGACACACACTCACCCACCCACAGTAACACATTTTTTTAATTTATTTTGAACACATTTTTTTTAAATTTATTTTTAACACATTTTTTTAATTTATTTTTAACACTTTTTTTAATTTATTATTAACACGTTTTTTTTAATTTATTTTTAACACATTTTTTTATTTTTTTTTAATACATTTTTTTATTTATTATTAACATGTTTTTTTTTACATTTATTTTTAACACATTTTTTTTAAATTTAACACCCCCCTCCCCCAGCCTCCTTACCTTTGGGAATGGTGGGGGTGTGGGGGGTGTCTGTTCCTCCCTGGTGGTCCAGTGGCTGCTGGGCGATCGGGCGACACTGCCTGGCGGGCGGGCGGCTGGCGAGGGAGCACTTCCCCTGAGCTGTCTGCTCAGCTCCCTCGCAAGCCGCAGAGTGAGGCTGGGAGCCGGAATATGACGTCATATTCCGGCTCCGCCTCCCAGCCTCACTCTGCGGCTGGCGAGGGAGCTGAGCAGACAGCTCAGGGGAAGAGCTCCCTCGCCGTCCGCCCGCCCGCCAGCGCCGCCCGACCGCCGGCATGTCTGTTAGCCGCAAGGCTAACAAGACATTTGCCTTGGGCATTTGGGGGCGGCTTTTTTTGCCGCCCCCTGGAAAATGCCGCCCAAGGCAAATGCCTTGTTTGCTTCGCGGCTAATATGCCCCTGGCTGCCATATAGACAGAGACAACGCTATTGATAATAAAATAAAGGTTTTGATCTAATATATGCAAAATGTTATGTTTCATATTGTCTAGTTCAAAGTGAATTTTTGAATTCTGATATTCTAATAAAGTAAATTTCTAAAGGGGCTGGAGCTGATTTAAAAAAAATATGTAATATACTCTGATTTTTGTAATTAAACTGTGTAAGTGACACGAGTAAAGTTTGACTCAACGTTCAGTACACATACGGTCACTTAATACACACATTTCCATATTTACTCATAGTAAAATATGCATCTAGCCTTTTATTTTTATTCTTATCTAATATAAATGGGTTGCGTGTCTCTGTCTGTAGTTACTGAGTATAAATAAGCTTATTATTTTGGTGTAACACATTTTTGAGAAATTTCACTGGGTAGGGGCAGCATTTGTTAAATGACTAAAATATAAGATGTCTTAATCTCAAAGGAAAAGTGAAAGCTCAAAGTCCCTTTGAGACACCATGTATTGAATGATTTGATGATCCTAACCATGGGCTGTCATGATCTTGTGAGAAGGGCTATATCTGTGTGTCTCTACTCTGTTTTACTAGGTCATTACTTACTTGAGAGCAACCACTGTTCATTTGACACTGTCCTGGATTGTAACAATGAGATTTTCTTCATATGGTTATGTCATGTGGTTGAAATAGTTTCAGACGAGATACGTTTAGTAGTACTTTTAAATATTAATATTGGCTGTATACGGATGTTTATATGATGGCATTGTTAGCATGTAGCCCCATATCTACAAGAAGTGTTAAAGTCTATTCACTACAAAGGAAAGTGTTTAGGATTCTAATAGCTAATTAGCAGATATTGTTCAAATATTCTAGGTGTAGTTTTGTTGGGGGAGCTCATATAATCTATAGATATAATTAGTTGGGTGGACAGACAGACAGACCAATAACTTGCAAAATTTAAAGGAGCGCACTGGCGCTCCTCCCACAGTAAGTTGTCAAGTAGGGAACAGTTTAACACCAATCACTCTCCTGCTTGCTGTCAAAAACTCCTGCATGGGGGGGGGGGGGGGGGGTGGAGCTGGTAGCACTTTGCGAGAGTTCCGTGCGATCGGTTTTATGAACCTGAATTCCCGCAGTTCAGGCTTCTTGAAGCTCTCCAAATTGGCTCAGTACCTCCAGCAGTACAGATGAATGCAAAAAGCCCAATGACCCAAGAAGATAGCACTCCCTCTACAAAAGCTGACATCAAAGCCTTAGTGAAGGAGGTACAGTGTGGGGGAGACCTAATGCGCATGCGCGGCAATGGCCGCGCACGCACATTAGACCCCCCTATGGGAAAGCATTATTCAATGCTTTCCTGTGGGTATTTCGGTGACGCTGGAACACTTTTCGTGTTCTAAGAACACAGAAGTCCCTCTAGTGGCTGTCTAAAAACTGCAATCATTACACTTGCAGGGTTAAGGGTAGTGGGAGTTGGCACCCAGACCATTCCAATGGGCAGAAGTGGTCTGGGTGCCTGGAGTGTCCCTTTAAATCTATATGCATTGTTTGTTATGCTGAATTAAATAATGATTAACAAAAAAAATAAACTCCTGCTAGCTCCATGAAGCTGGAACCCTGCTGTGCAGGGTTGACTAAGTGAGAGTATCATCTAGGCACTCTTAGCTAATGAGAGCAGCAGCCCTGCATGGCTGGGTTTAGCCCAGTGGAAGAGCTAACTTCAACAGAGTAGGTGGAGGTAGGTGCCTGGTGGATGCCAGGTAAGTTTAAACAGAAAATAGGGAAAGCAGTTCAAGCTCTATATTAAAAGCCGAATAAATATAACTCCAACCTTAACTGAAACTGGGCACTCACAGAGTAAGGGAGGAGGATGTCTTACTCTACACATAGAGGTACATATTTCTTCCCAGCTCCTGTTTTTTGGGGTGATACCACCTAACAAACAAGGGAGCTGAAAGGAAATGAAAAACTCGCAGAATGTGGCACAAGAATGCAAGTAAAAGAAGAAAATAATATTCAATAAAAAGAGGGTTTGAGCTCTCCTACTTTTGTGTGTCATGTATTGATTATCGACTATTACATTTTTGTACAACTTGCACTATTTTTCAATTTCTCCCCATCCCCCCATTTATTTATTTTTTGGGTGGTTTACCAACTGGATTTCTAATTGTACCGCTTTCAAACCTTTCCTAAACTGTTTGACTACATACTCTAGCAGGTTGCCAGGAAAAAACATCCAGCACCATTTCAATAAAGTTTTGTCCAATTTTGACTTGCTCATTTCTATTTTTCATCTTTTAGTAGGGGTTCTTTGGAATTAGTTATTATTCTTCAATACTCTGTGGGCTATGTCCTTGCAAGTTCTTGGAATGTTCCTTTAAGCTGAACTATAACGTTTCAATCTTTCCTGGCTATTTTGGTATATCTCTATCGCAACTCCATATTTACTGACCTTATTTAAAGCAGCTAACGTATGTTGGTAAAGTGAAACAGTTTCTCCTTCCAATCTTAAAGATTTTGCCATTAAATGTCACAAAATTAAAATTCATCACATAAACAAGAATAGTTACAGGAATCTAATGTATTGTTGAAACTGACATTAAGTAATCCATGACCTTTTATTCCAAGATATTGCTATTTTTAGCAGTGTTGGGGGGTTTTCTGGTTCTGTTTACTGCACTTATGTGAGTAAAGATCTAGAAGACCGAGTCAACATTGCGTATGTATAAAAATTGACTTTGTACATCAAGGCAGTTAGAATCACAGCAGATGTACGTAATATTTTTTTTTTTTATATACCGTATTTATCGGCGTATAACACGCACAGGCGTATAACACGCACCTCATTTTTAGAAAGAAATTCCAGGAAATTTCCCCCCTCATCCCATAGTATTCCCCCCCCTCATCCCATAGTATTCCCCCCTCATCCCATAGTGTCCCCCCTTTCCATAGTATTCTCCCCCCTCCCATAGTATTCCCCCCTCCTCCCATAGTATTCCCCCCCTCCTCCCATAGTATTCTCCCCCCTCCCCTCCCATAGTATTCTCCCCCCCTCCCCTCCCATAGTATTCTCCCCCCCTCCCCTCCCATAGTATTCTCCCCCCCTCCCCTCTCATAGTATATAGTATTCTCCCCCCTCGCCTCCCATAGTATTCTCCCCCCCCTCCCCTCGTATTCTCCCCCCCCCTCCCCTCCCATAGTATTCTCCCCCCCCTCCCCTCCCATAGTATTCTCCCCCCCTCCCCTCCCATAGTATTCTCCCCTCTCCCCTCCCATAGTATTCTCCCCCCTCCCCTCCCATAGTGTACTTTCCTCCCCCTCCCCTCCCATAGTGTACTTTCCTCCTCCTCCCCTCCCATAGTGTACTTTCCTCCCCCTCCCCTCCCATAGTGTACTTTCCTCCCCCTCCCCTCCCATAGTGTACTTTCCTCCCCCTCCCCTCCCATAGTGTACTTTCCTCCCCCTCCCCTCCCCTCCCATAGTGTACTTTCCTCCCCTCCCATAATTACTTACCTGTCCTGAAGCGTGGGCCGGCTTCACACCGTGCACCGCGGAACAGGAACTTTAATTTAAGGTTCCGGTTTCCGGCGGGACTGAAAGGAAGTGTGCACACTATTGTGCACACTTCCTTTCAGTCCCGCCGGAAACCGGAACCTTAAATTAAAGTTCCTGTACCGCGGTGCGCGCTGTGAAGCCGGCCCACGCTTCAGGACAGGTAAGTAATTATGGGATATCGGCGTATAACACGCACCCACGATTTTTCCCCTATTTTCAGGGGAAAAAAGTGCGTGTTATACGCCGATAAATACGGTATTTATCTAAACATTGTATCCTCCAATATGGCCATCATTGTGGTTGTAAATGGATGCTCTTGAACTTAATATTTCATACTTATAATTACCATTTTCCAGCTGTGCATGGCCAATAGTATAGACATAACAACCAAAAATAATTTTACCAATATACATGTACATTTTATTTGTCATCAACTTAGCAAGGACAACGTATATGTGGCAGGTTGTATACCTTGCATGTTGTATACCGTTTTACATTTTAGCAGTTCCACAGGGCACATGGTGTCCAATTGCAGTTTAGGTGATATGAGTATATACGTCAGTTCTCCATCTTCATAGGAACAATGTAGCTAAAATTACTCAATTTTATTAAAGACACGGAGGCTCCTATTATGCTTCTCTTTCTTTTATTTTCCCTCAGCAGTGAAGAGAGAAATGAGTGAAAAGAGAAAAACATATCATTAACATATATACATATTCAACATATTCCACAGTGCTACATAAGGGAACCTCCCCCTATCAGTATATAAGGTGTAGCACTCTCTTCCTCTCCCTCTTTCTTCGCTGCTCCCTCAGACCAGCTAAGTACATTTTATTGACTATATCATTCTACTGTCATTTATACCTACACTGCCTGCAGTTTTTCTGCAGGGCTTGTTTTATGTTTGATTTATTCCTATATATACTACTTATTCTATCCTTTGGGGGTGGGCTCTTGCCCCTCTTCACCCTGGGCTGTTTTTGACCCGACCCGTTTTCACCCGGGTCCCTGGGCTCTTCTGTGCCCCTGGCAATCCCCCCACCCCCCCTTGTCGTTTTCGGCACCCTTAGAATCCCGCCAACGTTGTTCCCCGGCGGTTTCTCATCTTCTCCGGTTCCGCCGCGGGCGCGTTCTGCGCATGCGCGAACACTCGCGGCGGCCATTTTCTTGGTTTCCTGTCGCCGATAGTGCCGGCGGCCATTTTAAGCCTCATTACTCGGCGTTTTTTGCTCCGAGGAGGCTGCTTGATCCCTGCTCCTGCTCCTACCGGGTATTTTCTCTCCTGCTCTGTCCTTTGTGCGTGGGTTAAGCAATCCAGCACCTGTCTCTGTCCTTTAGCCTTAGACATTACCTAATTTGTTTGTGATTATGCAGTCTGCCTGTGGTGATTGGAGTCCCCACCCTATCCCCCCTAGGGGTACCACAGCATCTGATTCCCAGGCTGACTCCAACCTTATAGGCTCTGAGGAGTTCCAAACCCTCCTGGACACCACTATGTCCACCTCCATTAACAAGGCCATTTCCTCGGCCATGGGAGCTATGTCCTCTAGTATCTCCCTGTCCATCTCTCAGGCCCTTAGGCAGGCCCTACCCGCCCAGTCTGGCACAGGACCCTCTCCCAGCTCCCCTGAAGGGACTAGCCCAGGGCGCAAGGCGCCTGCCAAACGCAAACACACTGCTGACCCTCCCCACACCCAGGTAAAGCCTGGTTTGAATGACACGCCTCAGGCTGTCGATGATGGCGCGCAACAACCGCGCAGTAGAGCTACTGGCCGGGCTACGGCGGCCAGAGAATGGAAACGGGCACGTGCCCATGATTTATTGTCCGATTCGGACGAGGATGGGGACGAGGAGTCAGACAACCAGTTCTCGGATCCCTACGGGGACGAGGTTTCAGGGGACGATGACCTCCCAGGGTCACAATTCCCTTCCAGGCCAACCCAGGCCAAAACCCTTTCAGGGGCCCATGATGCAGAGCTAACCTCTGACGATAAGGATGCCCTGGCTTTTGACCCAGACAACCTCAGGCACCCTCGCTCCGCGGAATGGGAGCCTGCAACCCATATAGCCCGATACCTGGCCCTTAGGGTCCGGAAATCCCTCTCACAGGAGGGTCGGAACAAGCTGAGGGCGGAATGCCCCCGCCCGATCATACCCGATGCGGTAGCCAAGACCCCTGAGGTCGACCCCCAGATTGTACAATTTCTGGGCAAGTCGGGTTGGAAACCCAAAAAGGGCCTGGACTACTCCATGCGTAACTGTCAGGACAAGTTCCTTGACACCCTGGGCCCGGTCACCAAATTGTATGAGCTGCTAGAGACGGCTCAGTCTAGTGGGGCTCCAGTAGACTTTGAGGTGGCGTTCGGCTGGCTCCAACGCCTAATTTGTATGATAGGCAACGCCAACACGGCTATGTCAACGGAACGCAGGAAAGCCATCCTGCTTAAGATTGAGCCCAAGCTCGCAAGCATGGCCTCCAATGAGCCCGGTGCCTCCGCAAAAGGCCTTCTATTTGGAGAGTCCTTCGTTAAGGACCTGGGGTCTTACGTTAAGACATTCACGGCTTTGGACAAGGCCCAATCCTCCATTAAGCGGGTATTTAGCCCAAAGGTTTTTGGCGGGGCCGGTAGAGGTAGGAGCCGTCTACCCGGCCGCAACCCCCGGGGTTTCTCTAGACCGGGCAGAGGCTCCTTCAACCAACAGAGACCGACCCAGGAACGGTCCTTCACCCCATTCTTCCCCTCACGAGGACGGGCTTGGCATACCCGCGGCAGTCGAGGAGCACCCACGGGAAAACGCCCTTATGGTGAGTACCATGTTTCCCCTTTCTTCCCATATACAGGTAGGGGGCAGACTGACCCGGTTCACCCGGGCATGGTCACTTATCACGTCAGACAGTTGGGTGTTACAGACGATAGAGGGCTACCACCTAGAACTGACCGCTTCCCCCATTCAGACCTCTCCCCCAAGGGCGATTCACATGCCGTCTGCACACTTAGATCTCATCTCTACGGAGATCAGGGAATTACAGGCCAAGAAGGCCATAGAAGAAGTCCCTCTAGACACGCCGGGTTTCGTAAGCAACCTTTTTCTAGTGCCCAAAAAAGGAGGCAGGGTACGCCCGGTTATCAACCTACGGCCCCTGAATGCCTTCATACAATACCGGCACTTCAAGATGGAGGGCATTCATTGCCTCAGAGACCTGCTCCTACCCGGAGACTGGATGGTCAAATTAGATTTGCAAGATGCTTACCTACCGATCCCAGTAGCCTCAATTCACAGGAACCTACTACAGTTCTGCTGGGAAGGCAAGAAGTGGCGTTTCACATGCCTACCTTTCGGTCTGTCCTCCGCCCCATGGTGTTTCACGAAAGTACTAAAACCAGTGGTGGCCTTCCTCAGATTGCACGGGGTCCGCCTTATCATTTACCTGGACGACATCCTCATACTCTCCGGGACTCGATCCCTCTTACTAGAACACTTGGGGTGGGCCCTACACCTCATACAGAACCTAGGCTTCCTTGTAAACTGGAAGAAGTCGGTTCTGATCCCCTCTCAACAAATGGAATTCCTCGGATTCCGTATCGACTCTGTACTACAAGTTCTCTGCCTCCCAGCGGAGAAGATGTCCAACATCAAGAGGGAAATAAGGAAACTTATGCAACGGCCGGACATATCCCTGCGCCAACTGGCACGGGTCATCGGCCTGTTGGCAGCCTCTATCCAGGCGATTTTCCCAGGTCCGCTACACTACAGAGCCTTACAACGACTGAAAGCGGCCTGCCTGAGAAGTGGCCACTCGTACGAATCTCACATTTCCCTGGACACGGAGTCAAGGGAGGAACTGAACTGGTGGCTAACCCACATGGAGGCTTGGAACGGCCGAGCGATCTTCGGGTCCACTCCAGATCTGGTGATCGAATCGGACGCCAGCTTACATGGTTGGGGCGCGCGCTGCGGCAATATATCCACAGGAGGCAGGTGGTCCACGGAGGAGTCCTTCTTGCACATAAACTCTCTGGAACTGCTGGCGGCCTCGTTCGCCATTCGCAGTCTATCTCCCAGAGGCATCTCATGCTCGATTCTTCTCAAGCTGGACAATGTCTCAGCGGTACGGTACATAAACCATCTAGGGGGAACCAGGTCCCGCATCCTAGCGGTTTTGGCCAGAGACTTCTGGAATTACTGCTTACAGAACAGCGTGTCCGTTACCGCGGAACACATCCCGGGCCTAGACAACTACACCGCGGACTGGAACTCCCGCTACTTGAGGGACTCGGGAGATTGGAGACTGCTACCGAAAGTATTCCGCAGAATTTCGTCCCTGTGGGGACCTTTGAGCACGGACCTGTTCGCATCCAGACTCAACACACAACTACCGAAGTTCTGCAGCTGGCGACCAGACCCGGAGGCCATAGCGACAGACGCTTTCCTCCAAGATTGGTCCGAGGGCAGGGCTTACGCCTTCCCACCGTTCAACCTGATAGCTCGTTGTCTGGCGCACCTCCGACGCTTCAAGAGCTCATTGGTACTGATAACCCCGTGCTGGAGATCTCAACCTTGGTTCCCACACCTACTGGAGATGGCGATAGACCACCCACGGCTACTGCCGGACCATCCATCTCTACTGACCAACCCAGACGGGGAGAACCACTCCCTGGTGGAACAGGGCCTTCTCCGTCTCATGGCATGGCTCCTTTCCGGGGACCCTGGGAGATCACGGAGGTTTCGAACACGACTATGCAGCTCCTGGCAAACGCATGGGCACCTGGTACACGACAAGCTTATGCTGCAGCATGGAGACAGTGGGCCGATTGGTGCTTGGGACGATCACTGGATCCGATATCAGCCCCTGTGAAGTCGGTACTAGATTTCCTTACGCACCTGTTCGAGTCAGGCAAGGCCTTCCGCACGGTCAATGTTTTCCGCTCGGCCATCTCAGCCGGGCACGACCAGGTGGACGGCCTCCCACTGGGGCAGAATCCTCTAATTTGTCGTTTGCTCAAGGGAGTCCGTTTCTCACGTCCCCCCACGTCCAGATACGGGTCCTTCTGGGACGTCAACTGTGTGTTCAGACTCCTAGATGGCTGGCCCACCAACGTGGATCTTTCACTTAAACAATTATCGGCAAAACTACTGATGCTGCTCTGCCTTCTATCCTGCAAACGGGTATCAGATGTGAGAGCCTTGGACTGGCGAGCCCGTACATTCACCCCGGAGGGGGTGTCGTTCGATATCTCACGAAGAACGAAGTCGGCCACCAAACAGGTCTGCTATCCACGGATACCGTGTTTACCTAACTTATGCCCAATAGCGTGCCTAAAAGAATACGAGTCTCGCACTTCTGCACTGCGCCCGTCCAATGACGGCCCTCTGTTCATCTCCCTGAAGAAACCTCATCTACCGGTATCCACGCCGACGCTGGCACGATGGATCAAATGGCTGTTAGCTACGGCCGGGATCGACGTCTCTGTTTTCTCATCACACTCTGTTAGAGGCGCCATGGCCTCTAAAGCATCGGCGGCCGGATGCCGCTTGGAAGACATTCTGAAGGCTGCAGATTGGTCTACGGAATCCACATTCAGGAACTTTTACTTTAGACCGATACAACATTTTTCAGATAAAGTTATTGCTCAGCTTTGAACAAGCATAATAGGAGCCTCCGTGTCTTTAATAAAATTCCTAGATTTTACTAGTAGCATGACGTAAAGTCATGATTTTATTAATGACACGGAGGCGAGTATTATTCCCTCCCTCCCTCCCTAGGTTGGAGGTGGTGATATGTTTTTCTTTTTTACAACCTGTTTTTTCTGGACTGACTCACGACTTACATCTTTAGGACGGGTCTTCCTGGCCCAAATTCTATTAAGTTATGCTTTATTATTTGACGTTTCTGTCTTTCAGGCTTAGTTTACATTAGCTTTAATTGATCATGACCGTCACGTATTTAATGTTATGTCTATTTAGTATGACATTTATTTCCTTTTCAGAAGTCTAGATTACTAAATATACTGGAAAATGTTACACCCAGTTGTAAGTTGAGATTTTACCATATTTCTCCTCTCTTTTTTAGCATGATTCCAAATACCAATGGAACTAACAGGAGCTTCAAGGTTGACTCCGCATTCCCAGGAAGATAGGTTCAGCTTCCCGAGTTTACAGTTCAAATTCAAGTTCTGGTTCGGTTTACGGGTCTTCGGATCGCTACGAAAGAGGAAGAGGAAGAGAGTGCTACACCTTATATACTGATAGGGGGAGGTTCCCTTATGTAGCACTGTGGAATATGTTGAATATGTATATATGTTAATGATATGTTTTTCTCTTTTCACTCATTTCTCTCTTCGCTGCTGAGGGAAAATAAAAGAAAGAGAAGCATAATACTCGCCTCCGTGTCATTAATAAAATCATGACTTTACGTCATGCTACTAGTAAAATCTAGGAATTTGTGTTGGAACTAATGTATCGTATTATTATTATTGGAATTTATATAGCGCCGACTTATTCTGCAACACTTTTAAAATATTATGAAAGGAGGTCAATTTAACAAAATATGAGACAATTACAAAATGATACAGGAGCAATAGGTAGATGAGGACCCTGCTCAAACAAGCTTACAGTCTAGAGGAGGTGGGGGTGTAAAAACACAATAGGGCAGCAAGAGGAACAGCAACCCAACTATGAATAATATGTGCTTAAAATGAGAAACTCTGATTATCCATCCATCTGTCCATCCAGTTATCAATCTGCCTGCCTGCCTGCTTCTTTATCTATCTATCTGTCTGTCTTTCTTTCATCTCTGTCGCTCTCTTATATTTTAGAAAGCCTTCGTATGCCAAGTGAAAAATAAATATGCAAAGAAAATCTACAGCAAAAAATAATAACAAATCTTTTACTTGAAAACAAGAGACAATTGAAGAAAGCTCAAATGAATCTTAATAAAGTGGAATTTACTGTCCAGAGTTAGATCGTGTTTGGCCTAAACAGGATGGCAGATGGCCTGGGATACCATATTATCAAGTGGGGTACTATGATTCTCTGGTCATGTGTCCAGTTAAAGGACAATCATTTGGGTTTGACAGTTTCAGCAATGGATATAAGTCCTTTTCTTTTAAATGTGTCTTTCCTTTAAATTGATTTCCCGCTGGTAGCATGGGGTTATAATAGTTGAATTCATTAGCAAGCAGTGGCAAAACAATATCATGACATTGTGACATGATGTGACAAACTGCACATTAAGTAAATTTATTTTTGTTTGGTTGCATCATGTAATCACTGGCTTTGACTTTGCTCAGAAAACATATCTGAGCTAAATAACTATTTGTTACATTTCCATTTTCATTCTCAAAATACAATTAACCTAGGTAGTGCCTTAGAACATAGCTGGATAGTTTTGCCGTTGTATATCTTGCATCTATTATACTTAACAGTTGTTCCCCCTTCTTAGCAGTTGCTTTCTCGACTACACTTCCAATTCTTCCTTGTAGCTGAAAAATAACAGAAAATAACAGTCAAACCTTAAGATAACTGCAGTCTTTATTCAGTCATCAAAATAAGATAACAGACAGGAGGAACATGCAGAACAAATTACTGATGTGTTTCGTAATTCTCTAGCTCCTATTCATAGGTATATATCATCCCAGACTTCCCTGCTACCTACCCACTCTCAGTAAGAATCAAATTGGTCTTTCTTCTGTACGCTAACATATTTGCAGCTTATTCTGAAAGTGGGTTTTGTTTGACAAAAGAAGACTGATACATTTTTCCATGGTTGCATTATTGAACTTTCGGCATGCCCCATAGAGGACATTTATGTACTCTCACTGATACCAATAAATAGTAATGGAACACTATCTACTGGTAAGAACCCAGTTTGATTTTATTACAAATTCCCAATTCCAAATATATATTTTAGTTAGATAGAAAAAGGGAGATCTCAGGCTCTCTATTGACTATTTAGTGTTCAAAAATACCATGAAGACCATCAATCCTATAACCCAATCTCCATATCCTTGTGAAAAGCCTGGCTTGAACTTCATGTTAGGTCCATTACTGCATTTATCAGTAATTAAGGGTGTAAACATGAACTAAATCTATTTTAAACAGCAATACCAGACAATTTTCAAGTTATAGAGTGTAGAACACTGGATACTGGAATTCAGATAGCTGAACCACCTTAAAATGGATAATGGGTACTTATGCTTTCTCTTCACCAGTTCTGGGTGTGTGTTACTGTATTTGTTAGATGCAACTATATAACCATACAGTGTGATCACCTCTCAGAAGAGTAATATAAGAAGTGGACAGCTACCTTTGGTCACTACCTGTCCTGATGACCTTTAGGGCTCGTTCTCTCTTGTCCAGACATGGAGCCATGTTGAGGCACAGCTGGAGCAATTAGCCGTCCTGCACATCTGGCCGCCTCCCTGCCCAGCAGCCCCACTGGACCCCAGGTGAAAATTAAAAAAATAATAATAATTGTGAGTGGGGAAATGTGTGTGTCAGTGAATGTGAGTGTGTGTCAGTGAATGTGAGTGAGTGAGTGTGTCAGTGAACGTGAGTGAGTGTGTCAGTGAATGTGAGTGAGTGAATGTCAGTGAATGTGAGTGTGTGTCTGTCAGTGAGTTTGTGTCAGTAAATGTGAGTGTGCATGTCAGTGAATTTGAGTGAGTGTGTCTGTTTCAGTGAGTGTGTGTCAGTGAGTTTGAGTGAGTGAGTGTGTGTGTGTGTCTGTCAGTGAGTGTGTGTGTGTGTGTTTCAGTGAGCGTGTGTGTCAGTGAATTTGAGTGAGTGTGTGTGTGTGTCGGTCAGTCAGTGTGTATGTGTCAGTCAGTGAGTGCGTGCTTCGGTCAGTGAGAGTGTGCGTCTGTCAGTGAACATGAGTCTGTCAGTGTGTGTCCAAGTAATAGTGCATGTCTGTCTATCAGTGTGTCAAATCAGTGAGTGTGTGTATGTCATTGTTAGTGATGTCCCGAACGGTTCATGGCGAATAGTTCCTGGCGAACATCGCATGTTCGCGTTCGCCACGGATGGCGAACATATGCGATGTTCGGTCCGCCCCCTATTCGTCATCATTGAGTAAACTTTGACCCTGTACCTCACAGTCAGCAGACACATTCCAGCCAATCAGCAGCAGACCCTCCCTCCCAGGCCCTCCCACCTCCTAGACAGTATACAATTTAGATTTAGAATTTAGGTTTCCTGTGCTAGAAACCAGGAAGTGCCCTCTAGTGGCTGTCTAGTAGACAGTCACTAGAGGTGGAGTTAACCCTGCAAGGTAATTATTGCAGTTTATAAAAAACTGCAATAATTACACTTGCAGGGTTAAGAGTAGTGGGAGGTGGCACCCAGACCACTACAATGGGCAGAAGTGGTCTGGGTGCCTGTTGTGTCCCTTTAAATTTTTAAGTGAATGTGGGAAAGGTAACCCCTTTGTCAGGTAAACACTTAAAGGGCCACTCCACTGCCCAAATAAAAAACAAAACATACAAATCCCAGTTTACTAGATATATCACAAATGAAAACATGCATTCTATCATGTATTTTTTTTTTTTTTTTAATTGGGGGTATGTCTGGGGGTAAAACAGTTTGAAAACGTTGCAGATATTTTGTCCACTCTCTTTGCAAGTCCTCCCTTTCTTCCCCAGCCCAGACAGTCTGGTTAGGTAATCACAGACTTTTAACCCCTTAAGGACAAATGACATGTGTGAGAGGGGATATGATAACATTATACAAATATATTCGAGGCCAATACAAACCATTGTGTGGAAATCTATTCACAAACCGGACTTTACATAGGACACGAGGTCATGCGTTTAGACTAGAAGAAAGAAGATTTCGTCTAAGGCAAAGGAAAGGTTTTTTTTACTGTAAGAACAATCAGGATGTTGAATTCTCTGCCTGAAGAAGTGGTTTTATCAGAGTCCATACAGATGTTCAAACAGCTACTAGATGCATACTTGCAAAAACAGAATATTCAAGGATATAATCTTTCAATGTAGGGTAATAACTGCTTGATCCAAGGATAAATCTGACTGCCATTCTGGGGTCAAGAAGGAATTTTTTTCCTAGCTTGTTGCAAAATTGGAAGTGCTTCAAACTGGGTTTTTTGCCTTCTTTTGGATCAACAGCAAAAAACATATGTGAGGAAGGCTGAACTTGATGGACGCAAGTCTCTTTTCAGCTATGTAACTATGTAACTATATGTCATGATTCCCTTTTATTCCAGAAGTTTGGTCCTTAAGGGGTTAAACGTCTTCACAAGGCAGGTGTTCTGGGCAATTACTGCCTCTTGAGTTTAGCTTCACTGACCTAAACAGACCAAAAAGTAACAGGACCGGTTGTCTGATTGACAGCCAGGCGGTGTAACATGGTTCGTTTAGAATAGTTTACATTTTAATGAAATCTGTGACTTTTGTAAAATGAAAATAAAGAAGACACACTCTTCACACGTTAATCATTTCAGCAAGCTAACCTGTTTTAGGGTTCCTAAATATCCCAAATAAATCTTGTTATATCATGACATGTGTGTCATAGCATGAATTACTATGTGTCCTCTACAGAAGCATTAGAAGACTGTTGCACATTCATGGCAAAATGTTGCGTCGCATTGAGGTATAACCAGGTTTAACTCGTTAATAACCGTGGTAGCGCCTCTAGTGGTGTCTTCCTGATAGGCACAAAAGGCATGTTAACCCTGCGATGAAAACATTGCTGTTCCTGCAAAATGGCAATGATGTACATTGCAGGGTTAAATAGACAGGGACATGGCACTTACTTATGGGTCCCTTTAAATGTGTCATCCCAGAACATACATTTTCTTTTTAAAAGCAGTGTTTTGATAACAATTAAAACATAAACCTTTTGCCAGTTGTAAGGTATTTACTGTATTAGAGTGTAAAGCATGGAATGCTTTTTAGACCTGCTGCACTCGTCAGAAAGTATAATTTAACACAAGTGGCAGGCTAATGACTGGGCTTTGGAGCATTATGATCAACAATGGCTAGTACAGCCGCGTCAGAGTAAAAGTGTCTCGGAGAAGTGTTGACCTCATTTTTTTTGCCTCTCACTGTGAATTTAAGCTGTGAGTGGGAACTAGTTTGGGCATGTGGTACAGCACTTACTGCAGCTTCTGCCAAGGAACAAGATTTGTGTTTCTAAGGAGATACAACAAAAGGGAGCTGTCACAGAGCAAAAGTGTTCAGCGTTCAGAAAGAACTAGGCACAGAAGAATAGAGACAGATATGTTTGGTAATACTATACCCTAGTTACAATGCCCCATTCTTTGAAAACATATACGGTGATAAAACAACAAACAGTAGGTTTTCTCGTCTGCAACAGAGAATATTGTGAGTTATTTGAGAATCTGGCTGGATGAAATCAGCCACAGTCTGCTACTATCATGTGATTGTGCCAGGCAGTATTATTCGTAAATGCTTTGGGAATTACTAAGGTCAGAAATCTAGAGCAGAATTAGGGAGCCGAAATCTAGCAATTTGTGATGTCGTCCAAAGGACGTCACAAGTGAACATTGTAGAGTTTATCTGTAAAGTGGGAATTGTGCATGTTAAGTCAAACAGGGCTATTCACTTAACCCCGAGTTTTTACAAATGAATTCTGAATGGAAAAACTGACTATGGAGAGTTTTTACAGATCAGTTATTTTTAACTAGGTTTTGCCATTTTGGAATTCATTTGCAAAAATTTGCAGTTTGATGAAAGTAGATGAGCTGGAAAAATAGCTAAGCTAAAATAAATGTAGCAGTTTTGATATTTTTACCTAAAGTTTACCATTTTAAACATAACACAATTCACTGCATAACCTTCTACCTCCCTGAGGATGATCGCAGTTCTATTAAAAAACAAACCAGATGATTTACTTACTAAACTATGAATTGTGGACAGGGCCGGTGCAAGGATTTTGCCGCCCTAGGCAAAGATCCATTTTGCCGCCCCCTCATGTCACTCTCTAACTGACAGACAACACTGGCAGACACACTCACTCACTGACAGACACACACATAATCTCACTCACTGACAGACACACACACAGAAACTCACTGACAGACATACACTCACTCACTGACAGACACACACACACACACACACACACACAGGCAGACACTTACTGACAGACACACACACACACACACACACACACACAGGCAGACACTTACTGACAGACACACACACACACACACTCACTGACATACATACACTCACTCACTGACAGACACACTGACAGTCAAACACACACACACTCACTGTCAGACACACACACAGGCAGACACTCACTGACAGACATTCACTCACTGACAGATACACACACACAGACATTCACTCACTGACAGACACACAGACAGAAACTCACTGACATACACTCACTGACAGACACACACACAGGCAGACACACAAACAGACAGACACACACATGGGCAGACACTCACTGACAGACAGACACTCACTGACATACACTCACTCACTCACTGACACACACACACACTCACTTACAGTCAATAACTCACACACTCACTGACACAGATTCAGAGATTCAGCCTCCTTACCTCCCTGGGGTCCAGTGTGGGGCAGCTTCTCACTCCTCCAGCGCACTGTTTAGTATGCCGGGGCCGGAATGACGTCATATGCATCACAGAGGGCGCGTGAGGGAGGAGTGAGAAGCTGCAAGAAGAGCCTCCCTCGCCGCCCACACAGCCGCCTGCCTGCCCTGGGCGAGCGGCTCAGGACATGGGGAGCCCACCAGAAAATATCCCGGTGGGCCCCCCAGCAGGCCGGAGCCCTAGGCGAATCCCTAGTTCACCTAATGGTGGCGCCGGCCCTGATTGTGGATAGCCAAACTGCAACAACGAGGCCAAAACAAACCAAAAACAAAATGTGGACTGAAAATCTAACTAAAAAAAATTAGCAAAAGCTTGAATGTGTCCAATACACCAAGTTTAGAGAATAAACACCTGTCTCTCTGCGGATAATGAGAGTTGTATTCAATTCCGACACCAACTTGATGATTTAATCACTAAATTATGGAAATGCAAAATTTCAATTTAGTCTAAAAAAAAAATTAGAAAATAAAATTTTTGACAAAAATGTGTTTTCAACTACCAAAATTAGGATTTTTGGGAATACACCCCTACCGATTCAGGTTTAAGTTCTAACAACATGGCACAATAAGAATATATATATAAAAATTCACATAATAATTTTGCGAGGTTGATTGATGCCATTTCGATCCAATTTTAGAAATTGTCGAAGCTGAACTTCAGCATGTGCAGCCACATGCTATCAGTTTCCACTACCTTCCAGTTATTAATATCCCAGGCTGTGCTCCCTTCACGCTGCTATGTGTAAGGCTTGTGTAAACTGTTATGTATGTTATGAGCTATAGCTTGTACAATCATAACAGCTGTAACACTAGAGGGTAATAGATGTTCTTTCTGTGATCTAAAATGAAGGTAAGATTGTCAGTTTGCATTGCAATGCTCTCACTGTTACTACCTGCTTCTAATCTTTACTATATGGGGGTTGTTAAAAAAAAACACAATTCAGATGCAAATTACTAAAAGTGGAGAAGCATTCGAAACATTGTGGTTCCCGTGGTGACTGCTGCACATTCAGAACTTGGCAATTTTGCACCCTTACTGCTCATTACAGGTAATCTTTTAAATACTCTTATGCTGTGGAATTTATACTGGATCAGTATAAATAATGAAAATAATATTAGAAATAATATGTGTCACTTTTATAAAATATATTTATAATAAAGATAAATAGACAGACAAAATGACAGACAGACAGAGACAAATGGACGGCAAGACAAACAGACAGGCAGATTCATATTTTATAACTACAAATTATTAAATCAGTACTGTTGTAAATTGTGCGTAGAACAGGTAAATTACATTATTGGTAAACCAGCCTTACAAAACAATCTGCTACTGAAGAAAGTTTGGGCCAGCTGCAACCGTCGACATTTACAAATGTCAGATTTAAAGTCCTCCCCTGTGTTATTCCTCAATGATTGTCCAATGCCCCTGGATTGCCCTATGTTCAATGCCCGACACCTTCCAAACTCGAAAACCCTTTAGAAAAGCTTTCCTATGGCTTATCATTCACTTATTTACAGTATATCTAAAATACACAAAAGAAACCGTGTAAAAGCATTTATCTTTTTGTTTCTTTACATGATTCTAAACTACAAACTCTCCTGCTTTATGAATGGACGATAACAGGAAACCATGTAAAGATATGTTACCATTTATATTTACTCGTTAAAAAAAAAGTAGGTTTTATATTTAAAGAAAAATAGATGTAATAAGCAGACCTGTGAGATTATATTTTTCCTAATGAACAATGATGGAGGCCAATCGCAGGTTCTCTGCACTGCAATACCAATGATGCTCAGACAGCCTAAGAGAAATATTGTTCAGAAACATTTGGGGTGCACGGATTAATCATCACTGATATAATCTATAGGCAGCAGCACTATTACAAAGTGTCAGTATGCACATATATTAGGTAATAATGTGCGTGTATTATTATATGGATATAATCAAACAACAATTTCTAGGAGTCCAATTCTCATCCACACCAAGAATTCAAGAATCCCATTTCACCCTCTTTCACCAGGTTCCCTAACCTTAATTTCCCAAGTACCCTCCTAACCATGATACAAAGTGCCCCTGAACCAATGTGATCTCTCACACTATGTCTTCCCCAACGCTAACCCTGGCAGAGACACTATGGTGATATGTTGTATGATGCTCAGAGCTTAATTTTTAAAATGCATTCTCACGTCCATACCACATTATCCTGTATGCTCTTAGGATCTCTGCTATATGCAGGGTGAAAGATCACCTCTATAATTAATCTCTCTTTTCATTCCCAGACTCCCATCTTCTTGCCACGGTCTTTTTCTATCAGTCCCCAACGAATCACCACTGAATCCCAGAATTACCATTGTCCCCAACTGACACCTTTAGGTCCTTTGGCCTGTGTCTCATTCCCTACTCTTAGCCCTAATGGAACCCTCATCACTGCAATTAACTACACAGGTTCAACCCACATCCAATTCATCTTGCAAGCCCTGGTTCCATCCTTCAAAGTCACATCTTTTGCTTTAATACTAGCTCCCCTGCTTCCCCTACTTTATTTTATTGGAAGAGGACAGCATTTAAGGGGCTAAAAGACAATATTCCTGGGTTTAGGGGTCGCTAGAGGTGGGGTTGTGGGGAGTAATCATCTAGCTCAAGCCACAGTTCATTTTAGGATAGAGTAACATCGCTGTTACAGTGCAAAGGACTAAAAGAAAAAAATAAGAAATTGACAAATAGTCAGGATGGTATAGGTAATAAATGGCAAAGAGTAGAGACGTGTAGCGGGAGAAGAATCATGAGCGTGGATTAAAAGGAACTGAGATCAAAATGATAATTAATGAAAGTGCGTGAAATATATTAGTTAATTAGTAATTGAAAGAGAAGAGAGATGGGTGGACAGTCTAAAGGAACACTGTACACCATAATCACTACATACCACTCTAGATATGTATCTTTTTTACTCAGTTTTATGAATGGGGAACTAGGCGATAGTTGAGAGTGTCAACCTATCAGATGATCGAAGCTTCAGACCATCAAATGAAGATGATCGTGAAAATGAAAGGCCGCCATCTTGAAAGGTTTTGGGATACACTGTTCAGAAATGGTTGAACCCATAATAACTTCACAATCGTGATGAAGCCTGTTATGATGACCAGAGTGCTCCTTTAACCCATTAAGGACCAAACTTGTGGAGCAAAAGGGAATTATGACATGTCACACATGTCATGTGTCCTTAATGGGTTAAAGAAAGGTAGACACATTAGCTGGAACCAATGAAGAAGAATGTGCAGGAAATGTAAAGGATAAATGACTAGCTAATTGGTGAAATATAAAAGACAGAATTGTATTTAGAAAACTTGTTATAATTAAAAATAAAAACACAAAAAAAAGAAGAATTTTCATGAACACTTTTATCCCCACAGAGTAAAGCCCCCTTGTGAAGTTTACAAAAGCACAGGGAGAAGTGGCAGAAAAGTATGTTTGGCACAATTTATTTTATAATCACAAAATTATCATTAAGAAACAAGAGTGCATCCATGGCTGCTCCTACCTCAAAGGGTTAAAGAGGGTCCTATGGCTCAGTTTTTGCATGTGCTGTGATTAGGCTTTGATTGTCAGCACTATCAGATAGGACATATTTCCTTCTTACTGCCATTTACTGGACGGAGAATGTATGCTGTCTGATTCTGATAATCCATGCTGTTTAAGGCTTTAGATCACAAAATATGCTTTGTGTTCTGGAACAATAGCAAAGAAAGATCTGCTTTTGACAGAATCAAATCTGGTAACACTGATTTTTCATGCAATTCTTTCAGTACTGCAATTCCATCTTTTCTTTTGTGATGAATGAAGTATGTCAAATTTTATATATTTATCTCATGTTACTTGCCCTAAACAAGCACAGACACTGATTTAATATAACTCCAATATAAGCCATCATGGAATTGGTAAAAGCCTACACGAGGTACACCTTGCAAGGTCAGTCTTTCAATAGTGATGGAAGGTTACAGTCTTCACGTTAGTTAGTAAACAAGTTCATGGGTGAGACAAAAGGGTAGTGCTTAAACTAATAAACTGGAGGGAATCCCATGTATTAAAGGATAGCTAAATTCATATGAACTTTAAATAAATAGACAGACAGACAGACAGAAATACAGACAAACTGACCAACAAACAGAGAGATAAAATAGAGTTGAATAGACAGACATAAAGGTACAATCGCAAGATAAGGCTAGGGACTAATGAAAGTATTTAGAAAATTGGGCAGACTAGATGGGCCGAATGTTTCTTATCTGCCGTCACATTCTATGTTTCTATGTTTCTATGTTTCTAGACATACAGACAAACTAAACAAAAAAAATGTCCAGGTCAGCTATCTTAGCCTACATTTTGTCATTCATTTTTAATTCTGCTATAATTCGAATTTTTAATAAACGGTAAAATGATAGCAATATAAACATAGAAACACAGAATGTGACGGCTGAGAAGAACCATTTAGCCCATCTCGTCTGCCCAATTTTCTAAAGGAAGGTACATATATGGATAGATATATACATTGAGTACAGGAACATTTTATAGCGTACACTTTTCTATTTAATACATGTATTAAAGATGATATTAGAAAAAGCTTAGTATGTCACTGGGGTTGACATAGAAGCTCATTTGTATGCAGGGTATAACATTCTATGTAGAACAGATATATGCAACGTCATATACAAACAGCAGTGTTCTATGTGCTATGCAGTGTGTACCCTGAGATATCCATCCCAGAAACATTAATGATCCCCCTTTATGGTAAAATACATTCTGTGATACAACATTTGTCATAAGTGGTTTTTAATTGTTTCAGTCCTGGGGTTCCAACATTAGAGGGCGTAGTGGACCTCGACCTTGTAAACAATGCCCTAAAGCAAAGCATTTCATCAGTGGCATGGAAGAAAATGCATCTTCTGTTTTTTTCATTAATGTGGCACTGTCACCTGAATGCATCTTTCCATAAAACAGTTTGAAACAGTAATGCAACAGTCTGCTTAGCTGGAAATACCTCATTGTTTCATTGCGGAGGCAGCCATTTCAAATGGCGTCATCATTTTTAAACCCTTACAGACAGTTGCTGACAAAAAAAAGGTTATAGAGATCACGTGAGATGTGAATCGAAGTCTATGATTTGCAAAGTAGCTACCCGCATTCCATTGTCAAGGATGCAGGAAATGGTTCTTTGAAATCTCTGTTGATGCTCTATGCTCTGTGCTGTGTGTGTTAGAGTGAAATCTTTTATTTGATAATGTGATAAAAGAAATGCTAACATGGGTTATTTACAAGTTTCAGAAGTTTTTAAATGCAATTTGATACTATTTATGATGAAAGAGACATTTTAAATAATACACCATAACAGTGTGGAAAACTAGTAATACAACAAAATTGCATGGGTTGTTTAAGCCTCTTATCTCTGAGATTCACTTTCCATACAAAACATTAACCCCTTAATTTGAATATTTACATTCTGAACCCAGTGTCTCAGTGTTGCTTATATAATCAGACAGTGACTCCACTGGCCAAATCAAAAATAAAATGTAATTAAAAAAAGAGCTATGCAAGCCCTGCCTGACCCTGCCCAGACTTTCAGAAGCTGTCCAATTACAGACTTTGAAAAAATGCAGCTTAAAGGGACACTATAGTCACCAGAACAACTACAGCTTATTGATTTTTTTCTGGTGAGTAGAATCATTACCTTCAGGCTTTTTGTTGTAAACACTTTACAGTTTTTACATTACAGCCTAGTGATAACTTCATTGGCCACTCCTCAGATAGCTGTTAGAGATCCTTCCTGGGTCATGGCTGCCTACAATGCATCCAAACATTCAGTATCTCCTCCCTCTGCATGCAGACACTGAACTTTCCTCATAGAGATTCATTGATTCAAATCATCTCTATGAGGAGATGCTGATTGGCCAGGGCTGTGTTTGAATTGTGCTGGCTCTGCCCCTGATCCGCCTCTTTGTCAGTCTCAGCCAGGCAGTGGGCAGGTCTAAAGGAAACATGGACAAAGTATGCAGCTGCAGACTTGAATACAAGTAAGATTTTACTATATTTAGGGAGGCATGAGGGGACCAGGGTGGCTAGATGGTGATTTTAACCCTATAGGGTCAGGAATACATGTTTGTGTTCCTGACCCTATAGTGCTCCTTTAGTGAGCAGTCTTTGCGAGGCAGATGGTCTGAGCAATTGCTGCCTCTTGAATTTAGGTTCACTGAGCTAACCAAACCAGGATGTAACTTGACCTCTTGTCTAGTTAAAAGTCAGGGAGTTTAACAAGGTTAATTTATAAAAGTTTGAATTTCTATTGAAATCTACACTTTTTGTAAAATGAAAAAAGAGGACACACTCTTCACACATAAAGCTTTTCAGCAAGCTGAAGTGCTCAAGGGGTCTGGAGTATCTGTTTAAGTCAATTTGTAAGAGTCTTAAAGTAGTACACTATATAAACTAAACACATCTGCTGTGGTGAAAGTCACCTATTCCAATATTCTAGTCTTTGGGGATCTGATCTTATCCCATATACTTCTGTCCAGTAGGCATTTATTAGATAAGCAATTTATTCCTCAACAGCACAGTATGAGTAGAATGACTTTGTAAACTGGTAGAATGAATACTGCAGGCTGTATACAATAATTGGCATAAGTGTGGCTTCATATCAGCTTTATCTCAACAGGAAGGAGAGAGAGATTAGTCCCAGTTGTACATGTGGAGTGCACACAAAGCACACAGAACTTTTACAAAATTGATATAGACATTCCTGAAAACCATATTCAGGCTACTGGTTGAAATTTCAAGAGATTACTTTTTTTATAAGACTCTCTCAAAGTTGAAAGTGGGTGCAGGGTTTTACTGCAGCATACACTTTGGAATGATAACAAAGTTGTTATGGTGCTTAGAATGACCCTTTAAAGCAGGGGTCATCAAACTCCGGCCCCCCCAGATGTTGCTGAACTACAACTCCCATGATTCTTTGAATTACATAGATAGCCAGAGAATCATGGGAGTTGTAGTTCAGCAACATCTGGGTGGCCGGAGTTTGAGGACCCCTGCTTTAAAGTGTCTTTTAATTTCTATTCTGTTTTCCACTGGTAAGCTTCACGAGAAAGAAGAACATTTTTTCAATTCATTTACAGTGCTAGTAAAATGTCCTGCTTTAGATTTTGGTCCTTCTTAACCTGTGTTAGACATTTAAAATTGGGTGCCATTCAGCCTTTTGAACGTAGAGTTTCCTGTGTTATTATCTTAGTCTTAATCAAAAATAAAAGGGTGGAATACGTAATGTATTTGGATATTAATGATAAGAAAAACTGAAGAAAATGAATGGGCGTAGCTTGGCAGCTGAAATGATAGGTGAGTTGTCAGGTAGGTGTTAAAAGCAGAAATACGTTTTCCCAAGATGTATTTTATCTCAGGACAAAGGAAGGTTAGGGCTGTATATGATAAGGACACTTTGATTTTCCTAAGTGGATTGACATAGTAGGACAAATGATACTGAAAACCATTGGTGATTATTCTCAATGGCTTAACATGAAACAAAGCTTCTGAGAACTGAACAAAACATTATTTCATATAGGCAGCAGCATGCACATGGAATATTTTTTATACCATACATCATACTACGGTTTTGCACATATCAGTGCAACTGTAGTCATTTCAGGGAGATTTGCCAAATATTAAGAAAGATTCTGTTTTTTCCATGGTAAATTGCTTCGTCTTTAGCATTTTGCCCAGATTGTTAGAGTTACAGACTATATTGTCTCACATAAGAATTTATTCACCTTCATATTTGGAACATATTTGGAATTGGCAACCCTTAACGATTCTGATACATTTTCTTCATTCATATAGTATTCATATTTTCCATTAATATATCGTTCTTGCCAAGTCATTTGTTTGCAATGTATTCTGTGGGTAGGACTTTTTTAAACAAACAATCCGCACTCCCTTGTCAGCCGGCAGGGGGGAGTTTTAATGAGCATGCGCAACAATGACCATGCTTGAGTTAGTATTTCTCCTATAGGAAAGCATGTATAATGATTTTCTGTGGGGTTTTACATAACGCTGGATGTCCTCATGCATAGCGTGAGCACACCCAGCGTCAGGCGACCAAAATTCACCTAACGACCCGGAAGTCCATCTAGTGACTGTCTGGTAGACAGCCACTAGAGATGGAGTTAACCCTCAAAGGTAGTGTGCAAAATTGCAGTTTATTAAAATTGCAGTTTATTAAAAACTGCAATAATTACAATTGCAGGGTTAAGGGACCTGGGAATATGCACCCAGAAAACTTCAATGATCTGAAGTGGTCTGGGTGCCTACAGTGTCTCTTTAACTATTTTTGTCTCCAGACAAGTTTTGTTCCACTGCATCCCTCCTAAGTTCCCAAACTCAGTACACTCTTTACAACATCATAGAGCAAAAATGTCAAGAGCATATAAGGAGTAGTGGAAAAAATATATTTATTTGTTTATTTATGTTTTTATATTTTTGGGAATCAATAGGACTACTCCATGGATGTGGGCTGTGACCTGCAGCTCCATTAGTCCTTATGTTAATCCAGCCCTGGGTGAAGGTAATAATACCAAATAGAGGGGTAGAGGCGCTCCCCTTTTCATTTCCCACAATCTGAGGTGTAGGATGAGACCACAAATATATATGGGAATTACCAATCTCCCATGTGCCAAACTACCACACTCAACAACAATCCCAGGAAGATGTCCATTCACCCAGGTAATAAGTGTGCAAAATGTGCCCCATTAACAATGCTGAAGGGATATGAAGTGTCCCTGGAAGTAAGCTTGCAAAACCCCTAAAGTACAGGAGGTACTCAGTCAATAGATATTGCATCTATCCCTTCATACCTCTTATACCTGTAGATGTACACCAAGATATTTATGCCACTTTTCTCTAAAATAAAATATTTGTAAATGTGTTCATATGTCAGATGATGCCTAACAGGGCACATGTGCAGGCATGTTTTAATTTTTACAAAGATAAATTAGCATCTACTAACGATAATGTAAAAGTAAAAGAAAAAAATGAATCCACTAGTAAACACTTGTGGAATAAAAGGTACTCAAATAAAGCACAATAGTAATTTATCAACAGTTCACCAGGTTGCTCATTTCAAAACGTCTGATTAGCAGGTCGGCCCAACCCAGTATGGACCAACTTGAACAAAAGAGCTGTTTTAAAGGGGAACTATCACACCATTTACACCATTGAATAAAACATTGAAAATCACCTACATTTCATGTTGATTTTCTTACATGGGATGCTTTGTTTAGTTTTTGTTTTTTTATCATTTATGTTAAAGATTTACCAAATTATATCATAATCCAGCTCAGACAAACATTGCAAATGAAGAGGGTAAATTGAAAAATTGTTTTGTTACTCTTTTTCTTTATGTGCTTTATCTGTGCTGACTGCCAGGTACAAACTAGAAAAGACAAAGTTTATAACAATGGCTGACGGAGAGCTACGATGGAGGTGTCCAGTTGCAGGATAAAGAAGTGTGTTTTCCTGCCCTCCCCTCCTTCTCGCCTTCCCCCCTCTCTCCCCCCCCCCCCCCCCCCCCCCCCCCCTGTAAGAGAGGGGTCCACTGTCAGGCACAGGAAAGGGGAAGTTAGGGCTAACACACCACCCACAAAAGTATAAGAGTCAGATGGCAGACACGGCCACGACAGAGTAAACAACCACTACTCAAGCCAGAATAGTAGACAACAACCCCACTGACAACGAAGACCTTAGGTCTGAACCTGCAGGACATGAACACCACCCCGACTTTCCCCACTTGGTAGGGAGAAACACGCTAATAGTTTAAAGCAGGATACGAACCACCCCTGCCACAATAGGAGACCCAGAAAGGCTATAGCAACTAAAAACTAAGGGTAACGGCCTATCCAAACATACACGTTATAGGACCTGCGAGTCCAACTGGGAAATGTTACTTGTTGTCACTTGGTGACTTGCACGCCACCACTGTTGCTCTTTGAGCCCACTACATTTCAAAGTATTCATTGAAAGGTATCAATGCTGGACCTGCGTGTCCACACCGACGGTCTCATATCAAATTGAAAATAATGAATAAAAATAAATTTACAAAAAGAAGTGTGGACTCTACCTATAATTATATTTTTTACATTTCACAAATATATATTTCTTAAATATAGGGAACACATAAACATAATGTAAAAAAATATAGAGAAGTTTAATTTCCCCTTTAAACCAACCAATTTTCATCCAAAAAGTTTGATATTGTTTCTGGTCAGATATCTATTCAAAATGCTAACTTAACATACTGCAACAACTTTGCAACAGAAGGAAGCTGAAACAATCAAAAAACTAATTTAAAGGCTTATGACCAAAGGACTCCCATATCCCTAACTTTATTACAGAAGAAGATGCAACAGGTTTAAATGGATCATTCATGCTTGAGTGGAAGGGAAGGGAATGGAATGTTTGTATATTATTTGTATAAATACCCCAACATAATAAGCAATGCAACAAAGTTAGTTGAGAGCATACACAATCCCAATATCTTCAATCCGGGAGATAAATGCCCTTAAATAGGATATTAGCTCTACTGTAAGCACCTAGATAGCAAGAGGAATCATTAAATATTTTCCAGACATATTACACTATAATGTTTATAGCACTCTTCTTAATATAAAACACAGTTGGGCTTAATTAGAAAGTGATTGTGCTATCTATCACATGCTTGCATTAGGCATCGAGATGCCACCAACATTAAATGGAATAGGTAGTTATAATGAAATCATTTTTTATTGAATAGTTTTTATTGCTACGGCCACTGTTCTGTCAATCTTTCTTTTATAAAGGCATGTGTGATGGGTACAGAATAAAGAAGGGGAAATGCATGGATGATTTACAGGGTTAGGGTTAAGACAGCAAAAGCATTGTTTGATTACATTTCCAGAAAATTAATGCCTCATTTTATATTTTTTGCATGTCGATTAACGCTAGCGTTTTATAAACAGGCTGAAATGAGATACAACGATTTAGCTAGTAGCAAAAACATACACATTAAACTGATAACAGGTTGGTATGAAAATAGCTATTCAAAAACTATGTGAAGTATTTGTAAGTAACAGACAGGTTAGGCAGCTATTTTGTCCGATGGTTGCTCAGTACTCTAGCTAGACATGCCCCTAGCGCGTAGATATACAGTGCTTTACGTTGATATGTGTATAAATCATGCTTTGAGACTTGCATAGTATATGTACTGGAAGGCTGCAATACGATTCTACATTAGTGGTTCTGACAACTCAACTCAGACCCTGTCGCACAGTAGGTTACTTATAAGCGCTTACAACATTATCTGTTACTATCTCCTTAGGTCGTAAGGGTGAGAGTGCTTAATCTTGGTAAATCACACTAAATGACATAGAGAAATAATACTGTTGGTTTTACTTGGATGCATGGGTGAGAGATCCGCATTGCATATACTGCCGACAAGTTTGAGTAAGCATAACATAGAGTAAGTATAGCGTTAAGGCTCGTCGTATGCGCACATGGTTTTGCATTGCATGATACAGCCTAGTTATAACGGTGCGCGGCTTGTAAGACTTAATGTCGGCTAAGGCAATGTGATAATAGTTGGTGCAAAAAGACAGAGTAAAGTTAGCAATAACACCTAAACATCAACTGGTGGCAGAAATAAAAGGGCATTGCAGCCATGCATCATTAGCAATGGAGAGGTGATCTGTCCTGGTGGCAAACCCGGCACGTCAGCACAGTCAAGCTATACCCCGGCTGGGCCGTAGCACGCAGGGCTGTCCAATTTACAAGTGGGCCAGTCCTAGTTAGACAATGCCCAGTCTTGGCAGGGTGATTGTGGAGTCCTTCGCGACACAGAGGGCAACTGGGTGTTGCGGCTGCGTCGGAGCCTTCTTCCTGCCCCAGGCCTTTATGGAGGGCCGCATCAGGGAACCACAGGCTCGGTGGCATCTCGAGTCCGAGAATTTCCCGTGTCGGGTGCAGTAAAAGACCCAGGTGGTCATCCGCCGCCGGCGGCGGGCGGTCTTCCTGCGAGGTGGGCGATGCATTGGAGTCTTTCTCCTTAAGGCCCTCAGCCTGGGTAGGTAAGTAGGAGCGGCAGCGAATGTGGGACTGTTAGTGGTGCCCAGGGACTGTCCACCTTGCTCCAACTGGTCTCCCTCTTTCCCCTCTGCCATGTAGATGGATTGCAGGGCCATGCGTTTTTCCAGCGATGCCCAAAAGCGTTGGAAGCTCCTCTCAATCCGCGTGAGGATGCACTCAGAGCCGCTGTCTCCGCCATGTGGCGTGGGTGTAGGCCCATCCGCCGTCTTTTTAGTGACTCTGCGTGAGGTGGTGGGGCTGCTCTGGGCTACCAGGGGCCGTGGAGGTGTTTGTGTGAGTCCATCGGGCACCGGGATAACCCCCACCGGTCCAGAGGGGGGGGGAACAGGGGCCCAACGTCGAACGTCCAGCTATGAATGGCGTCAGAGGAGCGGCCGTCTCCTCCGCGCCGGCCATGCTTGTAGGCCGCATAAGGTGCTCGGGTGAGTCTTGCTTTGGATGTGGCATGTTTGGTACCCGTCGAAGCAGCTGGTTTGCCGTGAGTAGCTTGGTAGCTTTTTGGGAGCCTTGTACTTGCTGTGTTTCGTCGTTTTGCCGTTAGTTTTGCCGGCCAAAGCAGGAGCTGTGTCTCCAAGCGTCTGCTCTGCTCGGCGGTCAGGCCCCGCCCCCCCACGGCCACTGTTCTATTCGGAATCAGAGATATTCAGTATCTTACAATTTTAGGAGCTAATTTGGCACTTGGGAAAACCAATTTCATTGTTGTTTTATTGGACACTATACATAGAAATGCTAATTTGTTTACAAGGCATGTCTCTTATTGGAGGATGCAGCTAAAAATTCATCCATATTTATATATATATATTTTTATATATATATATATATATATAAATATAAATATATACAGATATATATACCAATGATCCTCTGCACTCACCCTTTCCGTTCTTGAAGCCTCAGTGTGGCCAGCGTATAGAATATATACATAAAACAAGGAGGTGCACTCGTAGATCTTGTTCCAAAGTGAAGTTTTATTCAATATTGTTTAAGTGATGTCCCGATTGATGTTTTGACCCCTCAGGGTCTTTTTCAAGATCAGGATTCCTGAGGGGTCAAATTGTCGATTAGGACATTACTTAAACAATATTGAATAAAACTTTACTTTGGAACAAGACCTACGAGTGCACCTCCTTGTTTTATCTATCTATATATATATATGTGTGTGTGTGTGTGTGTGTGTGTGTGTGTGTGTGTAGATTGCATTAGCCGTATTAGTCCAGTAGACAAGATGCCAAAATACCAATGATACCTTTTTTATTGGACTAAATTAAATGCTCGTATACAAGTAAACCTCACCATGAACCTTATTAAACATATATCTTGAGAAAGGACATATCTTCCTAAGTGCTCATTATTTAATCAATTAAAGAGCTGAATGAGTCAACTGCAGACTAGTTTCCTTACAAGTTTGTAGAACTACTTGTTAGGGTTGCAGTTTTCTACATAAAGGATTCTTTCATTCATTTAAAGTCATTTTAAAGATATTAAATGGAAATAAAAGTATTAATGGAAATTTGGATTAAATACGTGTAATCTAAATCCATGGCAAACATTTAACTCATGTTTTGGTCGTATTTGATTGAGATAAAATGTAAGTTTCAGAAGGGTTTGTAATGCTGTACCTCAAATGCCTCCTTCTAACAGTGATTCTCAAACAGACTAAGCAATATTTCAGAAAGGTTATTAAACTTAAGAACCACTTATCTTATGTCTCAGTTTTCATCTGTGAAAATGAGCCAGAATCAATCTGAAAGGGATACATAGAAACATTGTGGTTGGATAATAAGGAAGGCATGGACCAATTGACAAAAAAATATAAAATATCAAAACAGGTATGACTGAAATATATGTATTTTCACCATAATAATCACTACAATAAGCTTTAGCTATTATGGAGCTTACAGTATCCCTAGTAATAACATTCACATTATAATTAAATTGAACGTCTCATCAAATGTTTTACATGCCTTATTTGACTCCACATACATGATGTATTAAATGTACATTTTCACGATATACTCACCACCATTCCATTACTGCCATTTTCTGAGCTTCGTGGTTGTTATTCTATGTATAACACCCAAATCCTGTCCAACCATCCACTCCAGTATTTTTTAATTTGTCCTGTTTGAGAACTCATCCAAAAGCAGGAGATTCTCGATTCATGGCCAACATGCCGGTGTTGTAATGGAGTGAAATAAGTGTTGGCTAGAGAGTTTCCATAGCAGCCAACAGAGTTTGAGTACCAGAATTTGAGAACCAGAATGCAGGTAAATCAGGTTTTTGCATTCCCACCTTTTGTTTATAAGAAGGGATTGTGCAACCTGCATTGCATTGGCTGCCCCATTCTTAAGCCCTGGTCTAAGGGATGGATTGCCTCATGTCTAGAAGGTTGCAGGTGCATCAGTAGTGGATTGTCCAACCTGCATTGCATTACTGTCCCCATTGTTAAGCCCTGGTCTAAGGGAAGGATTGCCTTAAGTCTAGAAGGCTGGTGCACTGGCAGTGGATTGTATAACCTGCATTGCTTTGGCTGTCCCCCATTGTTAAGCCCTGGTCTAAGGGATGGACTGCCTCAAGTCTAGAAGGTTGCAGGTGCATCAGAAGTGGATTGTGCAACCTGCATTGCATTATTATCCTCATTGTTAAACCCTAGTCTAAGGGAAGGATTGCCTTAAGTCTAGAGGGCTGGTGCACCGGTAGTGGATTGTCCAACCTGCATTGCTTTGGCTGTCCCCCATTGTTAAGCACTGGTCTGAGGGATGGACTGCCTCAAGTGTAGAAGGTTGCAGGTGTATCAGTAGTGGATTGTGCAACCTGCATTACATTGGCTGCCCCCATTGTTAAGCCCTGGTCTAAGGGATGGGCTGCCTCATGTCCACAATGTTGCAGCTGCATCGGTATGGAGAATATACCTTTACACTGCAATTTAGTTTTTTGAAGCTGACTATAATAAACTCTTCTCGTTAGCCTTTCATCTGTCCCCCATATACTCTGTTTGCCATATGTTGAGAGGATATACTAAATACATTGACAGACACTGTGATATAAACCTTCTAATCATTAGCATAGGCCAGGTAAGGATAAATAACTTCTGAGTGCTGACAAAGAAATGATAATTGATTGTTATCTATAGATAGATTTATGTTTACATTTTTTTTTTTTTAAATGTGCAATATTAAATATACTAATTCGGATTTGCAAAGAAATATTGTTTTGAGTAAATTTTCCCAGGCTTAGACCAGCGTTAAACTGACTTTACGGTTAGTGATGCCAGCGGCTGTTATATAAATATGCATATTACTGTTTATAATTAATCAAATACATTAATTGGTTTGAGCTGGGTATTTTCATTACAAGGCTTTGTGCATTCCATTGCAGGAGGACTCTTTGCAACAGAAGCCGCTTTGCCCTTCATACTAAATTAGTTTGCATCAGTATTGCCATCCAGAGCACACCATAACTAACTGCCTCTCTTAAGCAATTGTGATAAGTTGAGGTGAGCAATTGTAATAAATAGAAGACATATAATAGTAGTTAAAATATACTCATCTGCAGCACAGGACTGTGAATGGCTTTACATACTGCAGCAGAGACCTAGTTTATGATTGCTGCTTTCTCTCATTTAAAAGCTGTCTTATCACGGAGTCTAATCTAAATACGGACATTAAAGGATATCTCTGCTTTTCCTTTATCTTCAGATTTAAAAAGTAAAGTACAATGGGAAGTATTTTTATGCCTTCTTCCAATTAAAATGCACTGAAGTCTTTTTTTTGTTGTTTTTTTTCTTTTTTGCATTTAATCTTTTGTTTTATTTTCTTTTTTATTATTATATGCGAGATACAATTGTACTCGGAGTTTTAATACTGCTAAAATGTTTGCTTTGATTTAAATAACACTGATATTAATGTTAAGGAATAATGCTGGTTATATTTAAACAATGGTTTCAGTAACAAAGATTATCCTATTACGGTATATGTTGTGATAGAAGTCTGATGCTAGCTCTTAATGGGTTAAATAATGTATAAACTCACAGATAAGAATCATTTCATTAAGGGAATCAGGGAAAAAGTGATACATATATCAATGTATGTACTTAGTATTAAAACAAATACATATAGCTATAAATCTATGCATATATTTAGATATAGTGGGCATTTGTCATTGGTTAAGGCAAATTAAATATGCAGTAAAGTGAATAAATGATGGTAATTGTTTTTATTTTTTAATGAACGTTTTATGAAAGGGGGGAGCCAATACAGGTCGAAAACAGGTGAAGTGAATACCAGTGATTATGTTGTAACAATGGCACCTGTCAAGGGATGGGATATATTGGGCAGCAAATGAATAGTCAGTTCTTGAACTTTTGTTTTGGAAGCAAGAAAATGGACAAGCAAAAAGATCTAGCTGACTTTGGCAAGGCCCAAATAGTGATGGCTAGACAACGGGGTCAAAGCATCTCCAAGCACACGAGCCTTGTTAGGTGTTACTTGTATGCAGTGTTTAGTACCTACCAAAAGTGGTGTAAAGAAGGATAACCAATGAACTGCCATCAGGCTGATGGGCACCTAAGGTTCACTAATGCATGTGGGGAGCAAAGGATAGCCCGTCTGGTCCAATCACACAGAACAATTACTGTAGCTTGAACTGCTGAAAAACATGAAGCAGGCTATGATAGCAAGGTGTCAGAACACAAAGAGCATCGTAGCATGCTGGTTATGGGGACGTATAGGCATAGACTGGTCAGAGTGCTCATGATGACCCCTGTCCACAGCCTAAAACATCTTCAATGGGGACATGAGTGTCAGAACGAAACCATGGAGCAATAGAAGAAGGTTTGTCTGGTCTGCTAAATCATATTTTATTTTAGACCAGGTGGATGGATGGGTGTGTGTTTGTCATTTACCTGTGGAAGAGATGGCAACAGGATGCACTATGGTTAGAAGGCAGGTCGACGAGGCAGTGTTATGTTCTTGGCAATGTTCTGTTGGGAAACCTTGTGTCACGGCTTACCTTAGTTGGGAGTCCGGTAGGCAGAGATTTATGCTCCCCCTTGCAATTAAACACAGGCCAAGGTGGTAAGGTAAGAATTCACCTGGCCTGTGAGTCTGTGCAGGATATTGCTCCAAGTCGCAGTACAGGTAAGGACACAAGCAGGAGAATCGTCACTGGTAAGCCAAAGTCAGAGGATGCCAGAAGTCAGGGTACACGGTAAGAAAGCCAAGGTCAGAGGATGCCAGAAGTCAGGATACACAATGCAAATAAGCCAAGGTCAGGAGCCAGGAGCAAACAATCTGGATACATAAAAACAGGAACCAGACAGCAGGACCAGAGTCAATGAACTTACACTGCCATCAGGGAGAGGCATTGTCTTATACCTGTCTAATTAGGTATCTGCTTCAGGTGGGCTGAGATGATAGGAGCAGCCACAGGTAACGTCCAGCCCTTAGTGCTGGAGACAAAGTGAGAACAAACATAGCCTGAAGAACTGGAGAATGGCTCTGAGGAAAAACTGCAGGACTACGGCACAGAAGAACCACAGTTCAAACTGTTGGGCATTTCTGGGGCAACCACGTCTGGCCGTTTGGATGTCATGGTGAGAGCCGTGGCACCTTGGGTCCTATTATTCATGTGGATGTTACTTGGACTCGAATCTGTTACCTAGAGATTGTTGCAGACCATGTATACCCCTTCATGGCAATGATGTTCCCTGATGGCAGTGACCTCTTTCAGCAGGATAATGCACCCTGCACACTCCAAAATTTGTTCAGGAAGTGTTTGAGGAACATGACAAAGAGTTCAAGGTGTTACCAAATTCCAAATTCCAATTCCAAATTCCAAATTCCCCAAATCTCAATCCATCTGTGGGATGTGCTGGAACAACAAACTCAATCCTCGGATCTGCTGCTAATATCTTGGTGCCAGGTACCACAGGACACTTTCAAAGGTTGTGTGGAATCCATGCCTTGAAGTATCTGAGATCTTTTGGCAGGATGAGGAGACCTATATGGTATTAGGCAGGTGTTTTGATGTTGTGGCTGATCAGTATATATATATATATATATATATATATATAGAGAGAGAGAGAGAGAGAGAGAGAGAGAGGGGGGGGGGGGTGTGAGCAATCTAGGTTGAAAAAAGACTGTAGTCCATCATGAAAATACAACCTTGAGAATATATATAAAAAGTGATATGTGCTTTTTAAGATATGTAACATATGTCAAGAGGTATTGTTGAAGGCTGTTTCATGTTTTAGTTGTGTGGGTCTGTCAAGGGAGAAAATGTATGGAATCCAATTTTTTAAAAACAATCCTTGTGTGTTTCTTCTTGGAGCCTGCAGTTTACAAGCAGTCCATTTCAAACATGCACCAAAGTTTGCTTTTAAAAACTTCAGGGGGGAGGTTGGCTTTACTCAATGTGAAAAATGGTTTCAAGGGCCACCGCTGTCGATATGGTAAGTACTTTGCCATGTTTGCAGGCCCTGGGAGAAGACCAGGTACATAGAGCAAATACCTTTAAAAGAGATGGGTTGAGAAAATGGGAAAGTCATTATAGAAATTACTTTTAGAAAACAAGGGTGAGGTCTCCCAAATCAATAAGTGTGATTCAGTTCTCTCTCATCCATTTGACCTGTTATGGGGGTTACATAGCCCCTATCTTCTATATAGGCAAAAAGGATTATTAAGTTGGAGGTATATTATCAGGGGAGGGCTGTCAGCCTTAGGCCTGGGGGGCAAATCCAGTCAAGTGGCCCATTGCACCAAGAGGAGAGTAAAAACACATTTCCCATGTGATTGAAAGTGTGTGTGTTTGGGGGGGGGGGAAAGGGGGGGAAGCAGCCACCTAAACAGACAATCAATGACAGGCACACACACTTGCTGATTTGGCACACACAAAAAAACACACACTCACTGACAGGCACACGCACACACTCACTGACAGGCACACAGGCACACACAGAAAGACAGACAGACATACTGACACACACAGGCATACTGGCTGACACAGACAAATTGGCACACACACAGAGACATACTTGCACACAGACATACTGACACACACACAGAGATACATACTGGTACTCACACAGACACACACAGAAAGACACACTGTTACAGGCATACTGACTCAGACAGACAGACATACTGACACACACACACACACACACAGGCATACTGGCTGACACACACACAGACAAACTGGCACACACACAGAGACATACGTGCACACACATAGACAGACATACTGACACACACACAGACAGACATACTGGCACACACATACACAGACATACTGATGCACACACACAGACATACTGATGCGCACACACACAGACATACTGACATACTAACGCACACACAGACATACTGACATAGTGACGCACACACACACAGACATACTGACTGGCTCAGACATACTGACACACACAGACATACTCATACACACACACCCAAACTTTACACTTTTAAAACCAGTGGACAGGGGCTGAGTAAGGGGACAGGGCTGTAGTAGGGGATAGGGGGTGGTAGTGGAGGGTATAAGCTGTAATTGGGGGTTTAGGAAATGTACGGGGGGATAGGGGCTGAAGCAAGTTGATGGCTACAATTTGGGAAAGGGGCTGTGGTGTGGGTAATATGGGTTGCAATTGGGGGAGAGGAGCTGTAGTGGGGATGTTATGGGGCTGTGGTGGGGGGCATGGGGCTGAGGAAGGGGGCAGGAGCTGAGAGGGGAGAAAGGAGCAGGGAAAGGGTGGGACAGAGGCTGACCAAGGGGACAGGGGCTGAGGAGAGGACAGGGGCTGAGGAGGGGACAGGGCTGAGGAGGGGACATGGGTTGACTAAGGGGACAGGGGCTGAGGAGGGGGTACAGGGGCTGAGGAGGGGGGACATGGGCTGACTAAGGGGACAGGGCTGAGGAAGGGTGACAGGGGCTGAGGTAGGGGACAGGGGCTGAGGAGAGGACAGGGGCTGAGGAGAGGACAGGGGCTGAGGAGGGGGCAGGGGCTGACTAAGGGGATGTCAGGATCGGGACAGGGATCCAACACGCAGAGTACAAAGAGTGGAAAGGTACGTATACCGGGCCTTAGAATGGCCGGACTAACGTACCGAGAGTAAAGAATAGTCAGAGACAAGCCGAGGTCGAGGGAACGAGAAGACAGAAAAGCGAGAGACAAGCCGGGTCAAGGGATAACAGAGAAACAGGATAGTACAACGAGCCAAGTCAAAACCAATAGAGCAAACTAGAATACCAGAGCACTGAGTGACTAGACAAGCTAGAACCACGACAGGGCAATGAGCTGAAGTAAGGAGTAAGCTTAAATACCCTGGCTCTGGATGGAAATCACGCCTCTGGCAAGTACCGATTGGATATCGGACACTTGAGTGACAGATTGCTCGTGATAGCGTCATGACGTCACGTATTGAGCGTCCTGCTAGAAAAGGACGTGGATTCCTCGCGGCCGGTGATTAAGTGACTGGATGAACCGCGAGGAACGGAGGAAACAGCTCGCCTGGACGGATACACCACCAAGTCTCTACCTCCCTTAGAGGTAGAGGCCTCAGGTACCCTGACAGTACCCCCCCTCTCAGATACGCCCACCGGGCGGAATGAACCGGGGCGAGATGGGAAGCGGAGGTGAAATGCTCTGCGAAGGCGAGAAGCATGGACGTCCTCCTGAGGTACCCAACTCCTCTCCTCAGGACCATATCCCCTCCAGTTGACCAGATATTGCAGTTTTCCCCTTGAAATTCTGGAGTCAATGATGGAGCTGACCTCGTACTCTTCCCGACCCTCCACCTGAACAGGACGAGGTGAGGAGACCTTAGAGGAGAATTTGTTGCAAATGAGGGGTTTCAACAAGGAGACATGAAAAGAGTTAGGAATGCGTAAGGCAGGTGGCAGAGCAAGGCGATACGCAACCGGATTGATACGAGTGAGAACCCTGTAAGGGCCTATGTAGCGAGGAGCAAATTTCATGGATGGAACTTTTAGGCGAATATTCTTAGTACTCAACCATACCCTATCCCCAGGAACAAAAACAGGAGCCGCTCTTCTATGTTTGTCAGCGTGTTTCTTGAACAGCGAGGAACTATGTAATAGAATTTGCCGAGTCTGATCCCATAATTTCTTCAGGTTGGCGACATGATCATCAACCGACGGTATCCCCTGAGAAGAGGAAACCGAAGGAAAAATCGAAGGATGAAAGCCATAGTTCATGAAGAAAGGGCTAGAGCGAGTTGAATCGCAAACAAGGTTATTGTGTGCGAACTCCGCCCAAGGAATCAGACCGACCCAATCGTCCTGGTGTCCGGAAACAAAGCAACGCAGATACTGTTCGATCTTTTGATTAGTACGTTCAGCAGCTCCGTTAGACTGAGGGTGATAGGCAGAGGAGAAGTTCAATTTGATGCCCATTTGAGAACAAAAGGATCTCCAGAAACGTGAGACAAATTGAGAACCTCTATCAGAAACAATTTCTGACGGAATCCCATGTAGGCGAAAAACTTCTCTCGCAAAAATCTCCGCCAATTCAGGAGAAGTCGGAAGTTTAGGTAATGGCACGAAATGGGCCATCTTAGTAAATCTATCCACCACCGTGAGAATAACAGTCTGTCTTTTGGAAGCAGGCAAATCAACGATAAAGTCTATGGACAAACAGGACCAAGGTTTCTCAGGAATGTCCAAGGGGTGTAACAGGCCACATGGGGATGCATGAGGTAGTTTAGTCTTGGCACAAGTCTCACAAGCTGCGACGAACTCCTCAATATCTTTTCGAAGTGAAGGCCACCAGAAATCCTTGGATATCAGAGAGTATGTCTTGCGAATACCAGGATGACCAGCTATTTTACTCTCATGAAAACATTGTAAGAGCTCCAGTTGAAGTTCAGGAGGAACAAAGTTTCTTCCCTCAGGAGTGTTTCCGGGAGCTAGATGTTGTGACTTCAAGATCTGGTCAAGTAGCGGAGAATGAATTTTGAGACTGGTATTAGCAATAATATTGCATTTGGGTACAATGGAAGACAAAAGTGGTTCAACTGAAGCAGAGGGTTCATATTGGCGAGATAGCGCATCGGCTTTAGAATTCTTTGACCCAGGTCTGTAAGTCAGAACGTAATTGAAATGGGTAAGAAACAACGACCAACGAGCCTGCCTGGAGGACAGACGCTTGGCCTCTCCGATATAGGACAAGTTTTTGTGGTCTGTCAGAATGGTAACAGGATGTAATGTACCTTCCAATAAATGTCTCCATTCTTTCAAAGCCTTGATAACTGCTAGTAATTCTCTGTCACCAATGTCATACCTGCTTTCAGTACCGGTCAATTTTTTGGAGAAAAATCCACATGGATGTAATGGTTTATCAACACCCAACCTTTGAGATAGAACAGCACCTAAACCAGTCTCTGATGCGTCTACCTCGAGCAAAAAAGGCAGAGAAGTGTCAGGGTGAACTAAAATTGGAGCGGAAGCGAAAAGCTCCTTGAGAGTCTTGAACGCAAGGAGAGCTTCAGTAGTCCAATTCTTAGTATCAGCCCCCTGTTTGGTCATGTTAGTGATAGGTGCAATAATGGAAGAATAACCCTTAATAAAGCGCCTATAATAATTGGAAAAACCAATAAATCTCTGTATGGCTTTAAGACCTGTGGGTAAAGGCCACTCTAGAATGGATTGGAGTTTATCCGGATCCATCTTAAATCCCTCCCCAGAGATCACATAGCCGAGAAAGGTTACCTGGGTTTGATCAAAGCTACATTTCTCCAACTTGCAGTACAGGCCATGCTGGAGAAGCTTGTGCAAAACCCTCCTGACTTGCTTGTGATGAATCTCAATCTCACTAGAATGAATGAGTATATCATCCAGGTATACAATGACGCACTCTTGCTGAAATTCCCTAAGAACCTCGTTTATCAGATCTTGGAATACCGCTGGCGCATTGCATAACCCAAAAGGCATGACAGTATATTCATAGTGGCCATATCGAGTATTGAATGCCGTCATCCACTCATGTCCCTGCTGGATTCTCACCAAGTTATATGCCCCTCTGAGGTCTAACTTGGTGAAAATTGTAGAGCCCTTCAAACGATCGAAGAGTTCGGTGATCAAGGGAATCGGGTAGGCATTTTTAATGGTTATCTTATTCAAGCCTCGATAATCAATACAAGGTCTCAAAGAACCATCCTTCTTTTTAACAAAAAAAAATCCAGCCCCGGCAGGGGAGGAGGACCTCCTGATGAATCCCTTGTCTAAATTCTCGTGAATATATTCCTCTAGGACTGAGTTCTCCTTTATAGATAATGGGTATACATGACCTCTGGGAGGCATGGTACCAGGGAGTAGGTTAATTTTGCAATCAAAGGACCTGTGTGGGGGTAAGGTATCGGCTTTCTTTTTGTCAAATACTGCCTTTAAATCTAGATACTGAGGCGGAATTTGTGTCTCTGTAGGATTGTCAGAGGTATTCGATGTATTAGTTAATCCAAGAGGTAAGACCTTCCGCAAGCATTTTTCTTGACAATTCTCTCCCCACGAAACTATCTCCCCTGATTCCCAATTAATAATAGGGTTGTGTCTCCTCAGCCAGGAGTACCCCAGGACTATGGGAATAGACGGAGAAGAAATGAGCATTAAGGATATATCCTCTTTATGCAGGATGCCAACAGTCAAGTTAATCGGTATGGTCTCATGGAAAATAACAGGTTCAAGTAACGGTCTACCATCGATGGCCTCGACAGCCAAAGGTGTCTCTTTTAACTGGGATGGAATAGCATGCTTGGCAGCAAAACCCTGATCTATAAAGCTCTCAGCAGCTCCAGAATCGATTAGTGCCATAGTCTTAACTACTCCCTTCTCCCACTTTAAAGAAACGGGTAACACAAGCCTGAGCTCCTTGTAGTTGTGAATAGAGGACAAAGTAGAAACACCCAAGGCCTGTCCTCTAAAGGAACTTAGGTGCGAGCGTTTCCCGAACGATTGGGACAATTTAGGCGTAAATGACCCCTGACTCCACAATACATACATAAACCCTCCCTTCTCCTGTACTGTCTCTCCCTTTCAGTGAGATGAGTACTGCCTATCTGCATAGGTTCAGGAATACGTAAGTCTTCGAACTCAGAGATTTGAAAGGTAGGCGCTAGTTTAAAGGAGGGTCTACGGGTCCTATCTCGAGTGTTCTGCCTCTCTCTTAAGCGTTCATCAATACGAGATATAAAAGAAATTAAATCCTCCAAATTTTCAGGGAGTTCTCTAGTAGCGACCTCGTCAAGAATTACATCTGATAACCCATTCAGAAACACATCTATATAAGCCTGTTCGTTCCACTTAACTTCTGCCGCCAAGGATCTGAACTCTAGTGCATAATCCACAAGTGTTCGATTGTCCTGTTTAAGGCGCAACATTAATCTAGCTGCATTGACCTTTCTGCCAGGAGGGTCAAAAGTTCTTCTAAACGCAGCTACAAAGGCATTATAATTATAGACTAGTGGATTATCATTCTCCCATAAAGGATTGGCCCATCTCAAAGCTTTTTCAATGAGCAGAGTAATAATAAATCCAACCTTTGCTCTATCTGTAGGATAAGAGCGGGGTTGTAATTCGAAATGGATGCTAATCTGGTTTAGAAAGCCACGACACTTCTCCGGTGACCCGCCATAACGTACTGGTGGGGTAATACGGGAAGAAGCACCTACAGTGGCTACCTCTAGACCTGAGACTGCAGGAGAGATAGAAGGAGTACGTGTCTCCTCAGGTGGATTACTAGCACGGGACAAAAGTGCCTGTAGTGCCAAAGCCATCTGATCCATCCTATGTTCCATGGCGTCAAACCTGGGATCCGAAGAACCAAGCTGACTGTTTGTACCTGCAGGATCCATTGGCCCTGTCGTAATGTCAGGATCGGGACAGGGATCCAACACGCAGAGTACAAAGAGTGGAAAGGTACGTATACCGGGCCTTAGAATGGCCGGACTAACGTACCGAGAGTAAAGAATAGTCAGAGACAAGCCGAGGTCGAGGGAACGAGAAGACAGAAAAGCGAGAGACAAGCCGGGTCAAGGGATAACAGAGAAACAGGATAGTACAACGAGCCAAGTCAAAACCAATAGAGCAAACTAGAATACCAGAGCACTGAGTGACTAGACAAGCTAGAACCACGACAGGGCAATGAGCTGAAGTAAGGAGTAAGCTTAAATACCCTGGCTCTGGATGGAAATCACGCCTCTGGCAAGTACCGATTGGATATCGGACACTTGAGTGACAGATTGCTCGTGATAGCGTCATGACGTCACGTATTGAGCGTCCTGCTAGAAAAGGACGTGGATTCCTCGCGGCCGGTGATTAAGTGACTGGATGAACCGCGAGGAACGGAGGAAACAGCTCGCCTGGACGGATACACCACCAAGTCTCTACCTCCCTTAGAGGTAGAGGCCTCAGGTACCCTGACAGGGGACAAGGGCTGAGGAGAGGACAGGGGCTGACTAAGGGGACAGGGGCTGAGGAGGGGGCAGTGGCTGAGGAGGGGGCAGGGGCTGACTAAGGGGACAGGGGCTGACTAAGGGGACAGGGCTGAGGAGGGGAATAAAAAAAAAACACTGAAGTGTATTTCCCCCCCTCCCTGAGTCTTACCCTAGGCCAGGAAGGGGTGGACAGCAGCCAACAGGAGCAGCAACCAGCAGCAGCCAGTGAAGTCATCCTCTCCTGATGATGTCAGGAGGAGGGGGCGTGGCTTCCTCTGCTCTTCTCCCAGACTCCCCAGCGGTCCTGTGAGAAGAGCAGTGGAAGTCACGCCCCCTCCTCCTGACATCATCAGGAGAGGCCGGCCGACTCCACTGACTGCAGGCTGCAGGAAGAGTGAGGTAAGTTGAAAAAGCTGACTCCTCAGCCAGAAGCAGGGGATTCAGATTTTTCCTTTTTTTGCTGGGTGTGGGCGGCCCTGGGTTTAGGGCGGCCTGGGGGGCAATTGCCTCGCTGCCCCCCTTCCCAGCCCGCCCCTGTATATTATTCACATAAGGAGTTCTATTAGTTCTAGTGAGGAGTGCAACAAAACGATGCAGTAGGCACAGGTTGTGTTTTGCCATGGAATATATTTTTACTCATTTTAAAATTCTATAAAATCATAATGTTACTTAACTCTTGGCATATGTATTCCAGCATAGGAGAAATAAAGAGGCAATAAGGACACATCTACCCTATATAAAGGACTAGCATATTGCTCATTATATTTCAGGAGAAGGTAGATCGCAGTGGAGTGGTTACAACAGTGAACTCCATGGATCCACAAGGGTCTAAGCATACATATCCTGTCCTAAAACATGGTCTGCTTTGAATAATATACTGCTCCATACATTATTTTACACATTCTTACTTTGCCCACTCTTGAATTGTGTACGTTGGTGCCATGGTGCCCCTTCTGACATATACACACATACACTCTGCCTCTTTTTTCCTTCTTTCCCTCTGTGACAAACTCCCCTTTCCCACATGAGTTTGCCACAAGCTTTTGCAGCCTCCTGCCCACAGACTATGGGCCCTGCAGGGAAACCTATAAAAGACTAGTTAACTGGCTTGGTTCGTGCCCTTTCTCTATTCTGTTGGGGAACCGAACAGGCGAACGAACCAGGGATGGAGCTTGTTAAGCCTAATTGACAGTCTGTAACTTGTAAATAGTCCCCTCTCAGGTCCAGGAGAGGGATTATCTTGTTTGTGTGGGAGTGTCAAGGGCATGCTTAACTGTGTCTGAAATTGTATAAAAGCAGGCCATCTGGCCAGATTAAAACATTCCAGCTTGTACTCCCAGAACTATGTGTTGTCTGGTTACTGGGAGTGGAAAGGGCTAATCACTAATCCAGCTTGTTCCAGTGTGAATGATTCAATGGGGAAAGTCCTTGTAAGGACTAGAGATCCCAGGACTGAATATTGTCCAGCACCTCGGGGTGGATAGAGCGAGTTCCCCATTCGGCTCCAGGATGGAGCGGTTCCAGGACCCCAGTCAAGCCACGGTGCAGAAGTGCTGCGGTTTGTCCCCTGTTCCAGCTAGGAAGCGGTCGTTGGCGGAGGTACCTAGCCAGGGGTAAATAAGACAAGCATTTACTTTGGAACATAAAGACTAGATGGAAATAGTTGTAAGGGTACTAATACTAATAAGTTTAGCTAGGGTACAAATCAGGATACTTAAACTACGTAGGACAGGATAAGGTTCCAAGGTCCATTGGGATTAGGACCATGACCCCCGAATATGGTAGGCAACAAGATTACAATCCAGGGTCTACAGAGTACAGTGAAAAATTAAAGATCTAAACAAGAAAAAAAGATGTAGAGACATGAGGCATAAGGACAGATTAGACAAACTGACTGACCTAGGAATCTAAACACAAATAGGAAAACAGGTTTATGTAGTCTGATGGGAGAGGAAGGCTAATGATACTACTCTAAACCCACTTATTCTAGTCAGTAAAAAGATTCCAAAAAGACAATCAAGTCTAACTGACAAAAGCTGGAATCACCAAATCCTTCCAGTTGTTGGTCAGCAGACTGGAAAATAAACAAGATAAAAGATAGCCATAAAAACAAGAAATTACATTGTAATAGAGAGGAATAATTGTCACAATGCACTGGCCCCAGAAACAGGAGTTAATGCAGGTGCAATTCAAAATCTAAACAAAATGTGCACAATGCGAACAAGAACTCACAGACAAGTAGTACAAACCCACTTTGAAACCACACACTAACGTGTGCAGGAAAAGCCTGTTCTCAGACCACCTTGTAAATGTGTAGAAAAAATGGTTCTGTCCACTGTAAAATTGTGTCACTAAGTCAGACAAAATGTATTTGCGGATATAATGGAGTGTCTGGATATACCCAGAATGAACTAGTAAACAAGATTGATATCTTGATTTACTCTATCATTCCCTCCAATATTTCTATATAGAAGTCACTAGTTGTTGCCCGTCATGCGCTCGTCTCTTTGCTACCTAGTCAGGTTATTCATTGACAGAAATTCCTTTGTGAGATTTCTCATTAGAGCTGATTTTTTACGATTCTAAAATATTTCAGAAATCATTACACACCTCTCTCATCTAGATTTTATTGTATTCCTCTGGAAAGTTTCTTACCTCTTTGTGCTGACTACAGGTTTGTGCTGGTATAGTCACTTGTACATTTAATAAACTGCCAGATCACGAACGCTTATTTATTTGTCTACTTTGCTTTGCACATGTTTTAGTCATTTGTGATCTTTCAGTTACCTTTCCTTAAAACAGACCTTGACTTTTTAACGTCTTTATTTCTCCTTCAATACAACAAAAACATTCACAATAAGACCTAAATAGATGAGCAAGAAATATAATATAATTTAGAAAAATATTTATACTGGGTAATATTTTAACAGTCACAAACATACATATGAAAAAAAGGGTATTTTTGTGTAGAAGGAATATTGATTACGTTGTTTTATTATAGTTGTATACAGAATGAAATACAAAGGGATGCAGATGGTTACAATATATGGTTCACAGCCTGCTCAGTGATGGTACCACTTTTTTGGTAGTAGCCATGAAGGCTTTCTAATCACAGCCATGGATTCAGTAGACAGATCCAACCAGTGGAATGTTAAAGGGACTCTCTAAGCATCAAAACAACTTTAGCTTAAAGAGACGCTATAGTCACCAAAACAACTTCCGCTTAATGAACCAGTTTTGATGTATAGATCATGTCCATGCAGTATCACTGCTCAATTGTCTGCCATTTAGGAGTTAAATCGTTTTGTTTATGTCGCCTTAGTCACACCTCCCTGCATGTGACTTACACAGCCTTCCTAAATACCTCCTTGAAAGAGTCATCTAATGTTTACACTTCCTGTGTTGAAAATACTGTTTAATTTGGAATGTCATATCTCTTGCTCTGTTAATAGCCTTTTAGACTCTGCAGGAGCCTCCTGTGTGTGGGTAAAGGTTAATTTACAGAGCAGGAGATAATAACTTTTAAAGCAAGTTAACATTTGACTGAAAATTAAACCATTTTTTATTCAGTCTGTATTAGTCACAGCAAGAGGAGGTATAGATATTACTGCAAAAACAGAAACAAACACGATTTAACACGTAAATGACAGATAATTGAACAGTGAGAATGTTGGGGCATGATCTATACACACAGAATGCTTCATTAAGCTGAAGTTATTCTGATGCCTATAGTATTCCTTTAAGGATGCAATTTTGGTGTATAGATCCTATTCTGGCAGTCTCATTGCTCAATTCTCTGTCATTTAGGAGTTATACTAAATGTCTCCTTCTGGGTAGGAGTACTGTAATTCAGGTGATATGCTTTATGAACAAAGTAGTAAACACTGTGTGGTTTATTGTATTAAAATCAAATTAATCCTAAAGTTGTTAATGACTTTGTTACTATTTCTTTTAATTTTCTGACCTATCGTATTTCACAGTATAAACAGGTGTGAACTATTGCAGGTTTTCATTTGTTAATGTCAGGATATATCAATAATCCTCATTAGAACCTTGCTGAACATGGAGCCACGCTTAGCTCATAGAAAGATTACCTTGACTTACTGGCATACGATACATAGAATGGTTATCTGACCTATCATAACATGCATTAAATAATCCAGTAAAGACAATGATAGTAGGCTAGATCACATTTTCTCCTGTTATGATGGTTTATTGGTCATCTGACATGACTTTAGCAAAAGGGACTTTAGTCACATGCAAGACAAAATGAAGAGATGATTCAGTGGGTCCTTTTATAGAGATTTTAAAACGAAGACATATTAAAACACATTAATTGCCCTACATACTAAAGGGTTAAGTACATGCCTGAAGGGTCAACTCGCCGAAGAAAGATTACATAACTGCTAATTATATCAGCAAGACTGACAAATAAATAGGAATGTTCCTTCAGATCGGATACATTTGGACACAATTCCCTTCTACTGACACCTGTTTACAAGATCGAAGGTTAAAAAGGCAGCGTTCCCTCTTAGACAGATAGAAGCTCTATATAATATCACTGCATCGTTGTTTTCTACTTCTAACAAGGCTATTTTTAAACTGTATATTTAAATATATATATATATAAATTGTAAAGTTATTTTAACATAAAATTAGCATAGAGTATATTTATTCTGAGGAATATTTATTTTTCCTAATTTTTTTTTTTTTTTGTGTTCTTTTGCCAAGCTATCTCTGTTGTGCCACTGTGACTCATTTTGAGGGATTCTCACAAGAATACTTGCTCACATGAATGCTTACGCCATAGTGACCCTATTTAAATAGAAAACAGATACAAGAAAATTGATGTTCTCATTTTCTATACATTTACAAAGGCATACGAATAAATGTTTGACAGGAATATCTTTCAGAAAGGAAAATGTGTAAATATTTTCAAGGATAATACTTTAGGAATGCAAAAATAACCAACGCTTTGGAATAAGAGTTTACGAAAAAAAGAAAAAAAAAGATTTATTCACTAAAGAGAAAATTCTGGAGAACTAGCGTTAAAATGGCAACATTTTGGATAAAATGAACAAATTATTTGGAAAAATTCCCACCTACATTTTCAGCTCAGCTATTTTTTTTTTCCTGAAAAACTGCAATTCCCTTGTCAGTTCTTCATAATTTCCGGGTTCATGAATAAACTTGCTTACAATTATATATACAAATGCTAGTAAGAAAATCATTGTGGGAGGGGATAAAAATAAATAACCATAAGCCATAAGATTCTATCTTACTAGGTAGGGCAGACAGTGATTCCACCCATAAGTTCCCCATTTATCTTTTTTCCTCTTCAGTTTTTTAATCCAGCATTCTAAATGTGATACTCTTTTTGGCTCCCAGACATGGTTGTTCTGACACGCCGCTACTAACCTTGGTATCTTTATTCATTTATCAACCAAAAATGCAGCTCATTTTGCCAACCACAAATATATTTTCTTGCTTGCTGGTGAAAAAGGAATAGTCACATAAAAAAATACTAAATTTGTAAATAACACAAAATCTTCAATGCTCGAACAATGGTGGCTGACTATATGTTTTTATTCCTGTAGATTGTGAAATTGCATTGTTCTGAGACTATGGGTTTATATGCATGGTTGTTGCCCATCTCTAAAATGGCTTACTTTAGGTGCTACGGTAGCACTGCTACCAGTAGTTTACATGTTGATTTTAGCATTGCGTAATTCAGGTTAGAATAGCCAGGCAAGGATTATATTTGAGTTTATGAATTTTTTTTAAATTAGCCGCAAGTTCCTTTTATAATGTCTTGGTGGAATTGCTATAATATTGAATGGGAAGATGTACCTTCTTCTTCATTTCGAAGTTCCAAAACAGGAAACAATAAGAGGTGGACAGTAACATTGAAGAGGGATTTGGTATTGTGCATATGTGAAATTCAATGAAACTGTGACCCATGTCAAGTGCATTAGGTATGACAGCTAAGGGTGGTGGGTTGTTACGGTCATTGATGGAATGTTTCCACCTTTTCATTGTATCTCCTCATTCCAGTGAAAATTTCAGACAAAACGCAAGTGAGCAGATTTCTAAATGACTGATGGTTCATTATCCATACAAAAAATACAAAATAATATTTGCTTAGTAGAGGGGAGGGTGGAGGGGATGAAGTTGATTTGGCAAACAAAAGGAAGACTTTAGATGAGTTTTAGTTGTCCCTTTCCAACACATTCCCATGAGGGTCTAAAAGTGCCATTGTTTGCTATTTCTATTTTTGGGCAAAGAATTTCAAATATGTCTACTGGCAGATAACATAGTCAAGATTATAACTCCATATGGATGGATGGCAATCATGGGAGCTTATTTGAACAGTGCTGGCAATCCACAGGTTGTCTCATTCATATCTGGTTTATAGAATGAGGTGACTCTATTAGTAAGTTCAGTTCCATTTTAAGGCCTGCCCATTTGGAGAGATGACACAACAATGTTCGACCATGCATTTATGCACATAGCAGTGACTAAGTTTGTGCCACCTCTGTTAGATGCAAACATCTGGTATCCCAGCTGCTGAGCATTAAAACGCTAAGCACACAAAGCAGTTTTTGACCCCCAAAGGCTTCAGTGCATTTTCTTAAATTCAGGGTTGATATAATTATTATTTGCAATATATATATATATTGGAAAATAATACACCAACTCACCAGGTCAATACCAACCATACGCATTAAAGGTCCATACAGTTTATCATATAACTCTATAAGCATTATCTAAATAGAATGCCTTGGGGTGCAGCACATACTGTTATCTGAAAGGCTTTACTTACTGCCACAAAGTACTAAAAACCAGAGGATACCTTCTGTACAAATGTTCAGTCTGAGTCCAGTTTAAAATGGGCAATTGTACAAGCCTGGCTATTGTTCAAGTAGAATGCTATCATGTAGCTAAGGGATAATTGTTACCGTGTTGTGATTATATCCACTAATGGAATGGATGAAAGAGATATGAACAATTCTGGATCTCTGTTCACTGTGATGTTTGCATTCTTTGTTTGTTGTAAAATTAAGCACAATGCACACTCGGTTTGTTGAGACTGGCAAGGCAGTAAAATCAAACTGTGTGGTAGTGTCAAAGAGTTAAAAGAAGGTGCCCACTGCAATATCCTATGCATCTTCAGCCACAGTTTGTACATGCAGTTTAGGTTTGAGGCTGACTAGGATTTCGAAGGCATCTTCCACTGGTATGGCATTAAAATTACCACAAGAACTCTTCATCTACTTCAAGGTCATGTCTTGTGAACACACCCCAGAGAAATGTCATGTTATTTTGAAATAGGAGAGAACATGGGACTCTGAGCATTCCTGACATGTCAAACTCAAAGGCCCTTTCTTTCCAGATCATAGAAAGACTATGGCTGAATGTTATGGGTAGACTATTTATAAAGGCAGTTAGTTTGAAAAGACTAAACATGGTCACGGATGATATTTATAGCTGCGTTGGTGAAATATCTAGACCAATATTTCCTTTATCTTCATTTCTGTTTATCTGGAGAACAGTTGTTATAGTTTAAATTATCTGTTTAAATTAAATCTGTCTACCTTTCCTCAGCCCCCCTAAAATGTGTTGTTTTTAATAGTCACAAAGTAGCAAATTTTAATATGGACTCATAATTATAATAAGTAAAAGAAGAATAACTCTACATTAAACATTCTTGGGCTAATTCACTAGGTCAATGTTGCATTTCGCAGTTATTTCTGATTTTTTTTTTTTTTTTTTAGTTCAATATTTTCTTCTTTTTTTTAGAAAATAGTTTGATGAATTCAATTATTGAATTCAATGCTTAAAATTTCAAGCATTATTACGTTTTTTAATTAATCGACCAAGCGTTATTTTCGGAAAGAATATAGATACATTTTCCCAGCATGTGCTAATGAATTTTAAGAAGTATTACAGGCCGATTGTACTCCAAACAAATCTTAGCATTTAGAGAAAGAAAGGCAAGCAATGTGGATTTTTTTTCACAGGTTTCATGAGTGAGTAATTAAGAGAGATTTTGCAGAACTGATTTTTTTATTTAAAATTACAGCAATATAACTAAAATAATTATAATTAGCATTTAAAAATACTATGTAAAATACAACATACACATTATGTATATAATGTGTGTGTGTATATGTATATATATTTATATAACTATCCACAGACTTCAGGTGGAAAGGGTTTTCAATCGCAATATTTTCCCCAACATAACCTTTTGGTTTTTGCTTCCCAAGTACTGCCAAGCCTCGATAAGCAAACCAGTAACCAACCTTATGCTGATGATTTGCATTAACAACAAAACAGCTGTCCATGAGTGGTTCACTGGCTTTGCATCTTTTCCTAAGTTGTGTTTCAACGCTGTTGTATACAGCAAACACAGACTCAAAGGAATCCATGTTTAAAATGGAATGAGGGAAAAATGTGATTCTTTGTTAAACTAATTTGCATATGCCCACCCAGAATCCTTAGCGGCAGTAACATCACCGCAAATTTGTGATTTCTGTGGGAAAAGCAAGTCTTATGGCTTGACTGGTGTGCAGATTTTTGTTTAACATTGTATTAATTGTATTAACTATATATATGCAGTATCTCACACATGTGAGTAAACCCCTCACATTTTTTGTAAATAGTTTATTATATCTTTTCATGTGACAACACTGAAGAAATGACACTCTGCTACAATGTAAAGTAGTAAGTGTACAACCTGCATAACAGTGTAAATTTGCTGTCCCCTCAAAAGAACTCAACACATAGCCATTAATGTCTAAACCATTGGGAACAAAAGTGAGTACACCCCTAAGTGGAAATGTCCAAATTGGGCACAATTAGCCATTTTCCCTCCCCGGTGTCATGTGACTTGATAGTGTTACAAGGTCTCAGGTGTGAATGGGGAGTTGTGTTAAATTGAGTGTTATCGCTCTCACACTCTCTCATACTGGTCACTGGAAGTTCAACATGGTACCTCATGGCAAAGAACTCTCCGAGGATCTGAAAAAAGAACTGTTGCTCTTCATAAAGATGGCCCTAGCAGGCAACTGGAAGCAGAAAGTTATTCCTTCAGATGAGGCAGTATATGCTAAATTGAACTAAATTGAACAAGATTAGCTCATATAAAAAGATGGCCAGTGAAGTTAACGGATGTCTCGACAAGTATAAAAAAGAATGGTACAGTTGGATAAAAAGCGACTGAACTATGCTCTTTATATAGACATAGAGGGATTAAATAGAGTACATAAAGGCAATGGGTGACCAACCAGGGTTCGGCGGGGGGAATGGTGGTGAGGTGTTTTTTTTTTTTTGTTTGTTTGTTTTTTTGTTTGTTTGTTTTGTTTTTCTTGGATGTTGTTTAGTTAAGGAAATTAAAAAATGTAAATTAATTGATTCTGCAACAAATTAAATGGAGTATATTACAATTGTAAGATAGATGAGAAAAAGATAAACCAGAAAAGAAGGCATTCATTTTTCTTTTCTTTTTTTTTATATAATAGAAATATAATATGAATATAAATGATTACAATGTTAATGAACAATACAAAGGCAATGTTATAATGTAATGATTACAATATTAATGAATGATATAAAAGGTAGTGTTATAATACAATGGGGAAAATTGTTTATTCAACTGTGTTGTAATGCGTGTTAATACTCTTTTTTGGAACTAATAAAAACTATAATTGAAAAAAAAAAAAAAAAAAAGATGGCCTAGGCTATAAAAAGATTGCCAAGACCATGAAACTGATCTGTAGTATGGTTGGGCAAGACCATACAGCAGTTTCACAGGATAGGTTCCACTCAGAACAAGCCTCGCCATGGTCGACCAAAGAAGTTGAGTGCACATGCTCAGTGTCATATGCAGAGGTTGTCTTTGGGAAATAGATGTATGAGTGCTGCCAGAGGTTGAAGGGGCAAGGGGTCAGCCTGTCAGTGCTCAGACCATATGTCGCACACTGCATCCAATTGGTCTGCATGACTGTCGTCCCAGAAGGAAGCCTCTTCTAAAGCCCGCAAACAGTTTGCTGAAGACAAGCAGACTAAGGACATGGATTACTTGAACCATGTCCTGTGGTCTGATGAGACCAAGATAAACTTATTTGGTTCAGATGGTGTTAAGCGTGTGTAGCGGCAACCAGGTGAGGAGTTCAAAGATAAGAGTGTCTTGCCTACAGTCAAGCATGGTGGTGGGAGTGTCATGGGATGGGCCTGCATGAGTGCTGCTGGCACTGGGAAGCTACAGTTCATTGAGGGAACCATGAATGCCAACATGTACTGTGACATACTGAAGAAGAGAATGATCCCCTCCCTTCGAGACTGGGGCGCAGGGCATTATTCTAACATGATAACGACCCCTAACACACCTCCAAGATGATCATTGCCTTGCTAAAGAAGCTGAAGGTAAAGGTGATGGACGGGCCAAGCACGTCTCCAAACCTAAACCCTATTGAGCATCTATGGGGCATCCTCAAACGGAAGGTGGGGGAGCACAAGGTCTCTAACATCCACCAGCTCCGTAATGTCATCATGGAGGAAAGGAAGAGGACTCCAGTGGCAACCAGTGAAGCTCTGGTGAACTTCATGCCCATGAGGGTTAAGGCAGTGCTGGAACATAATGGTGGCCACACAAAATATTGACACTTTGGGCCTAATTTGGACATTTCCACTTAGGGGTGTACTTACTTTTGTTTCCAATGGTTTAGACATTCATTGCTGTGTTGAGTTATTTTGAGAGGACAGCAAATTTACACTGTTATACAGGCTGTACACTTACTACTTTACATTGTAGCAGAGTGTCATTTCTTCATTGTTGTCCCATGAAAAGATATAATAAAATATTTACAAAAATGTGAGGGGTGTACTTACTGTATGTATATATATATATATATATATATATATATATATATATATATATATATATATATATATATATATAGGTAGAATAGGTAGCACTCACGGTCTTCAAGTTAAAAATCTTCTTTTATTGTGCAAGTTTAAAACATAATGCCAGGATCAACATTTCAGTCCTCTCTCAGGACTTTTATCAGGATCATAAAACCAAGAGGCAACACTTACCTGAACATGCATACATTATAGGGTACTGCTGGGGCAATGTATGATCATATACTGTAACTAAACCACCATTATTTTTGCCTAGGGGAGGTCTTTTTAAATAAAACTATTACATTCTGTAAAACTTCAAATTAGTGAATAAGTGATTGTGCTGGATTTTTTATATATATATATATATAACATTTTATATATAAAACATTACTATATATAACATTACTATATATAAAAAAAATGTACATATACATAATATTTATATTACTAAAAAACATATGTATAATACATACATGCACACACACATATATATATATATATATATATATATATATATATATATATATATATATATATGTATATATATATATAGTTATAACTAGAAACCTAGTAACTTTGATTAAAGCAGTCCTTATTTCCTATTACACCACTCTGTGTTCTACGGAAAAATGGTGGTCAATTGGAAGAAATATTTTTGATAAAGAACAAGGTAAATAATTTTTTAAATCAACTTTTTTATTAAACTTTGAGTGAACTGTGTTTGAGGAAATTTGATGGCTGATTATTATTGGTTTTACAATTTGTATTTATATAGAGACAATTGTAACTTTATGTTTTAGATTTCAGCCTGGATATAAAAAGCATTGGCTCATATTGAAGTTCTAATACAATCATGAAAGGTTATGATGAATATCAAGTTTAAGCTGTCTGCTTCCTGAAATGGCTACTGTGCAGAGCATTACTTGGGGTCTGCAGTGTCTTTGGTCAAGGATAAGATGAAATGTGTGTATTTTCAAAGTGACATATACATTGTATCCGTATACATGTGATGGTTGGTTCCATAAAATTATGGTTCATTCTCAGTTCGGCAGGTTGAAGATAACCAAATTGGGGGAAAAAAAAACTTACTTTTCAGAATTGAACATTTTGGCAGTGGAAGAAACCATCCATTGGCTCCTCCTTAATGCATAGGGTACTATGAATCTGTGCATGTAAAATGCCCACAGCCAAGGAGGTGGAGAAAAGACCAACTAGATTCTATCAGGTCCTCAAGTCTCATCATAAAGCTTGAGGTCTGGAGCCAAATTTGCATTAAATTTGCATTAAATAGAGCAGAAACAGGGAAATGAAATAACTACTGATAGTAAATGGAGAAATGAACGATTGAAGACTTTGCATTTTTCCATATATTTATTTTCTCTGAAATCTAAAGGGTTAAGCAACCAGCATGACCATACTGGAGATTTGAAGTGGTCATGGTGCTTGGAGTCTGTTTGCAGTGCCGGCCTTAGGCCATTAACCGTCCTGTGCAAAAAGTTTCACGCCCCCCCCCCCCCACCAAGTTGCCTGTATATAGTCACACACAGGCACAGGCAAACAGTCAGACATGCTCAATTACAAGCAGTCAGACATGCTCAGTTACAAGCAGACAGTCACACACACACACAGTTACAGGCAGACAGTCACACATGCTCAGTCACAGGCAGACAGTCACAGAGGCAAACACACAGTTAAAGGCAGACAGTCACAAACAGTTACAGACACACAGTCACACACACAGTTACAGGCAAACAGTCTCACACACACAGTTAGAGGCAGACAGTCACACACACAGTTAGAGGCAGACAGTCACACATACTCCATTACAAGCAGACAGTCACACATACTCCATTACAAGCAGACAGTCATACACCCACACACACACACACACAGAGACAGTCACACAGACAGAGTCACACACACAGGCTGGCAGACAGCCACACAGACAGACAGTCACACACACACACAGGCAGGCAGTCACACAGACAGAGAGACACATACACAGGCAGGCAGTCAAACAGACAGTCACACACACAGGCAGGCAGTCACACAGACAGACAGTCTCACACACACACAGACAGTCTCACACACACACACACACACACACACATGCAGGCAATCACAGTCACACACACACACACACACACACACACACACACAGACAGACTTAACTCTTTCCATTGTGGCTGGAAGGGAGAGTGGAAGCAGTTGGTTGTTGGGGAAGCAGAGACTCCTTCCTTCTTCTCTCTTCCTGTGCAGCAGTTACCAGGGGCTTCTGGTAGGTATTAGCCCCGCTTGTGCCTCGCGATAAGCTCCACCCTGCCGATTGTAAGCCCCGCCCCCGCTACCTCGATATTTTTTTCATAGACCCGGGTGGAGAATAATGAAATCCTCCTCCCGGGTACCTGTTTTAGCTCCCCTGCACTCCTGTCACCCGGTCATGGCGCCCCCTGGTCCATGGCACCCTGTGCGGTCGCACAGCTCGCACACCCCTAAGGCCGGACCTGTCTGTATGTGCTGCTTTTCACTTTGAAAAACCGTACAACACAATTTATTCACCTTCAGGTAAATTAGGTATGTAATAAAACTAACATTTTATTTGGAGGCTATACAATCATAAAATTAATAAATGCATGAAAAAAGCAAACATGCTTTGCTCTCCGTCCGGAGTTTTATGCTTTTTGAAAGTTTGCAGTCAATAAGATAGTTAGTCCATCTTATTGCCTTAGTTGTAAACACTGAAATATTACATCTAGTGAAATATAGCAGGAAGTCCTGCATAAAAAGGTCTGTGAAAGGGGTCTTGTTTACAAGATGTTTGTACCCAAAAATAAAGAGGGTAGAACCAGGAAATGAATGCTCTTTCACCCACTCAGGCAAAAGAGGTTTAAAATGGCAGAGTTCAGTCAGACCCAGAATCTATGGGTTAGCGAATCCCCAACAAAGCCTATTTTTAATAGATATCAAATGTTTAAAGTAGAAAGTTGGAATACATATATATACCCCCTGGGTACATTTTATTTATTAATATAGTGAGGCTTTACTGTCCCTTTCGTAAGAAATTGCATACATGCCTGTCTAAACAATTTCTTTTTATCATATTTACTAAAAATCTAGCTTGCCCTGTTCTAAAACTCATTAATTTTACGTAAAAAACATTTAATTTCTTTGCATACAAGCAGAGACGATTTTTGGTTTATTACAAAGTAGGCATGCCGGCTAATCTAATCGTTATGCGTATGAAAAACTGGAGTATGGCTGAGTTGAAATCCATTTTCGAACAAAATGAAAACTGCTAACAAAGTGCTTTTGAGTTGTTTTTTTTTCTGGAGCTCAAGCACAAATCTTCAAAATTTCTTCATAAACAAAGATTCCTGAGAAATGGAAACAGCTGGAGATATAGCTCCAAACATCCCTTGGGGATACTTCACAGTCATCGCTCTCGTGTGCAGTTCCGATTTAATAAATTACTAAAAATAAAATGATGAAATACTTTTTTTCCCTACTATATATGTATGTGTGTGTATATATATATATTCTGGAATACTTAAATGATCTGCTGAAAATGTGGTTTATGCAGGAGAGCAAAACACTGATCTTAAGTAGGGATAACCTCAAAAAAAGGGAAACCTATATTCATGAAACATAAATCAGAATACTGTAAGCAATTGAAGTACACCTGCCAACTAACGGTTTTAATTATATTTTTTTATAATATATTTACTATTGCAGCCTGATCGCATACAATGCACACCTTTAATTAACCTGTCATCATTTGGAAGACATTTGTCTTTCAGGATAGTTATGTGTTAGAATTCTAATCTGATTTAACAAAAAAAAAAAAATTCCATCTACACATATATTGTTACGGAGTTTCCCCTTTGCAATGCTGGTCTTGGAGCTTGAGGAAGTCCTGGGTTCCATTCTACTCTGTTATAGTAGATGTAACGGTTTGTCACACCTCTGTGCCCATTACATGTACTACACAAAACACTGTGAAAGAAGAGGGAAGACCATATACATATTAGGTAGACAGACGGACGGATGAGCAGACGGACGGATGGACAGACCCAGTTAAAATCCAGTTAAAATAATATTTCCAGTTTTGAGCTTTAATTATAACATTTGTTACAAGTATTTAACCCCTTAAGGACACATGACATGTGTGACATGTCATGATTCCCTTTTATTCCAGAAGTTTGGTCCTTAAGGGGTTAAATTGGCTTAAAATAAGCAGCCGATTAAAAAAAGCAAAGGCCAACCGTGTGTTGTTTCTGTTTCCTTCCAAAACATGCAAGATGTAAAATATCAAATGTGTTTTTTTAATTCCTTCTTCAAAAGGGTTACCCAAAGGAAGTGAAATGCAAGCTCACACCTTCCAGTGATATCAGCGGTGCAGCCACCCCCAAAATGTAATCTGTGTCAAAGGTGTTAAAAGTAGCCCAACACACTTGATCTATTTTTTTTTTTTTTTAATATGAAAACTAAATATATTGATATTTAATCTGAAAGATAGATAGAGAGATAGAAAAGGTGTGAGAGAACGGTAGAGAGACGGGTGGGAAAGATAAGCTGAAAAAATAATAGATATTATTAAATATTCAGTAGGGTTTAAGGCTATTTAATAAAGTATACAATTTTAATAGAAACTTGCAATATACACTTTGAATAAACATCCCTATAAAATGGAGAAATTAATGCAAAAATATGCCCCATGTACATACCTTACACCTCCCAGGGTTAGTGATCTGGAGCTCTGTTTCTGCTTAATCAGGGGAAGATATAAAAAAATGGCAGGTTCACTCATGAAAGTGACAAAACCTACCATTATGTGTTTTATTCAAATCTATTTTTCTTTGTATTTTTCCATTAGTTCATTTGTTTTCATTAATTTTTTATCAATGGAGTATATGTACTAAGAAGTGAATTGTGGAAAACTAAAAGTCAAATTGCAAAAATATTCAAACTGGAAACACAGCTAAACTAGAATATGTATTCTTAAATTTACAGTTTGATTATTCATACACCACTGTTTAGTAAATAAACCCCATATGAGGGCTTGTACTAACCAGCCACTGGTGAAAATAGTCATAAATTTAACTGCACGATATGATATCCAATATCCATTTTTATTAATTCCTCTTTACAGACAGTATAATTGTGCTATCATTAAAACATCTAAAACAATGAAAATTGGGCACTGCAAATATCACGCACAAGAAACAGCAAGCTAAAAAGTTTAATTTTGTATTTTTAAGGTAAAGTGTGCCAAAGTGCAATAATAGCTCAGTTATTATATTATGACATTTACTAACATCTAATTTTCCATTTAACGAATTGCAAATTTACTGATAAACATTCGACATTACTGTGAGCTTTATTGCTGTTGAATTGTAAGATTTCAGCCTCGAATTCTGTGTTGCATAATGAATATTACACATTACTGTAAGCTTCATTGCTGTGGAGCGCTGTCATCTAATCAAACACGCGTCACTTTACTGTGAGTTTTATATTTGTGTAGCATTGCTATATACATCTACTTATTTTACATATTCACAAGGCTTACATAAGAGTTTGTCATAGTTATAAAACAGTAACATAATTGAGCAGAGCAGGCAGATTTTCTGTTATGTTATGTATTGGGTCGGTATTAGATGAATCTTCCAGCGTTGCTGATGTATAGAATCAAAATAGCTTCTCCAATGCTATTCAAAGTGCTAAATATTTAAAGCTATTTGTTAGCATGTATTTTATTTTATTTGGTACATTATAAGCATATGTCTTGTTTTACCTAACATAAAAACAGATGAGCCCTCGTCTTGGTTTATCTTTAGGGCACACAATAGGTTAACATGTGTGTTTAGCCATATTCTATAATTATAATGGTAGCAGCAACACGACAACATTGGTGAAATTCATATAAATGTGACATAGAGAACAGCAAGTTACACTAGGCTCTGTGTACCTCATTATTTAGCCACAGAGAATGTGCTGATGGGTTTATTTAAAGGTTTGAAAATTACAAAATCTACTTTTAGGGAGTTAGCCTGTAGATCCTGTCCCATATTCATTTAGAGGAAATTAAAAGCCTAATGTCACTGGCAAGTGTGGGTGATGTAAAGATGATAAGTGACAAAGCTAAGTGGCATCTGTTGGTCAAATACAGATGTATTTCATGCTGGGCAAGTGATAGAACTCACAAACATTTGTTCTTAAAGTAATGAATTAGTTTTGTCTTGTTTAGCAATAAAAATGTTAGGTAGGTTTCTTTAACCAAAACAAATGTTCTAGTGGAAGCAGAAGGAGTATACGTAGCAATTAAACTGTACCAATTTTACTGAAAATTGAATTTCCTAGTATAAAGAAATGATTTCCTTACACATATCGTTAATGCTATTCCCAATAGATTAAATTGTACCATGACATTATCTTCAATATTATATAGAAATTATAGAACCACAATCCAATTGATAGGGGGAGATAAGTGAACTGAACAGAGGAGAAACAGGTGATGGAAGAAGGGGGAAAAAATGAGAACAAGTTGGATTGTAAATTATTTATTAAAGACGGAAAGAAGAAGAATTGCAGAAAAGTGTATCATTGGGTAGAAAAGAGATGAGGCTAACTGGGTAGTGAAGAACACAAGGACTTCGGTGAAAGGTGAAAAAAGGAAGCAGAGCTCAAAATAATTTAAAGATAAATTTGAAAGAAGGGGAATAAAATAGAAGATAGCAGAATTCTTGGTGGGGATATTCTAGAACCTAAGCGGGGGGGGGGGGGGAGGGGGGGCTTATGCTGACATGGAGAGACTAGTAAGGAAAATATGCCCTTTCTTCCAGAACGGGTGAATTAATTTTACAATTCTATAAAAGTAAAACGGTATTACAAAATCGAAGTGATGCTTGTTTTATATTTCAATATCTTGTGAAACAGGATTTGTATCTGTTTAATCTATTGTGCAATATGTCCTACAACACACCAGTGTGACTTGCAAAATACACATATTTGTTACATGCTTTAAAGAACGGTACAAAATGACTGCAGAGTAACACACCGAGACGTAAATTCTATACTGATTGACACGACGTGACCCATTTCCAAATATTATGTTGACTTTTTATTTTCATTCATGTGATTTGCAAAGTTCACACTACTTATCATATCATCAATGCAGTAACAGACACAAAATACACAGGCCTTGGGCGATTTACTATCTTGAATTTTCTGCTGAGCTGCAAATGAACATGTGACTGGCTAAAGGTAATGGCTAACGAGGACTTGCACTAATAGTAGGGGCAATCTTGAACATACCCTGACCAGACCTTATGAACAGAACAGATTAACCATCAGATGACCTCAGTTGGCCACCTAGTAACCAGGGGTTAGACAAATACCCTGGAACCAAAAATATACCTGGCTCTATATGAAGAATGAAGAAGAAGCCTCAAACTGGAAAGTTGCCTAGGGCTCTGTGACATCTTAATCCTTCTCTGCTTTTGACCCTACCTTCCTAGCTGAGTTAGATATAGTGCAATGGTACTACCTTTTCAAAGAGAGTTGTCTACAAATTGACCTACACATTTTCCATCTTCCATTAAAACAAATGTATTTCTCTTTGTTAGTGCATTTATCATGTATAATTAAAGGCAGACCAGGGAAAATGAAAAGTTAAGGAAATTGAAGAGCATCTTAAACCTTGTGGGTAAGCTTGATGTGTGAATGCCTCCTCCTGGTATGTTACAGGAATCTTGTGTTCCTTAGTGTAAGGAGTCACGTTAATGTGGCTGAATGGGTGCCAACAGACTAGGGAGCACCATGTCCTAATTTAATGCCCAGAAGGGTTAAGAACTTACGACAATGTCACTGTGTTGTCAGCTCACTCAATCACTACCATGGAGGTACAGGATGTGCTACTCTTTATGCCTTTTCAATATATTCTGTGCTTCCAATGAAAATTGATCTATGCTGCTCTTATTTTAAGGAATTAGGTTGTCAGTTTCAATAGCTACAGATAATGTAGATATTATAAATGATAAAATAGCACATTTGGGGTAAAATGGCCAGTAATTCCCTGTCTTTTTGACTTATATACTACTTTTCTCAAGCTGACATGATGCTATATGGTTTACACCAATGTCTCCTCCTAAAAATCACTGGTTCACTGACAAATTTTGGTCAACCCTGAAAATTGGGCTTATGTCCATGCATACAGGGAGTGCAGAATTATTAGGCAAATGAGTATTTTGACCACATCATCCTCTTTATGCATGTTGTCTTACTCCAAGCTGTATAGGCGCGAAAGCCTACTACCAATTAAGCATATTAGGTGATGTGCATCTCTGTAATGAGAAGGGGTGTGGTCTAATGACATCAACACCCTATATCAGGTGTGCATAATTATTAGGCAACTTCCTTTCCTTTGGCAAAATGGGTCAAAAGAAGGACTTGACAGGCTCAGAAAAGTCAAAAATAGTGAGATATCTTGCAGAGGGATGCAGCACTCTTAAAATTGCAAAGCTTCTGAAGCGTGATCATCGAACAATCAAGCGTTTCATTCAAAATAGTCAACAGGGTCGCAAGAAGCGTGTGGAGAAACCAAGGCGCAAAATAACTGCCCATGAACTGAGAAAAGTCAAGCGTGCAGCTGCCAAGATGCCACTTGCCACCAGTTTGGCCATATTTCAGAGCTGCAACATCACTGGAGTGCCCAAAAGCACAAGGTGTGCAATACTCAGAGACATGGCCAAGGTAAGAAAGGCTGAAAGACGACCACCACTGAACAAGACACACAAGCTGAAACGTAAAGACTGGGCCAAGAAATATCTCAAGACTGATTTTTCTAAGGTTTTATGGACTGATGAAATGAGAGTGAGTCTTGATGGGCCAGATGGATGGGCCCGTGGCTGGATTGGTAAAGGGCAGAGAGCTCCAGTCCGACTCAGATGCCAGCAAGGTGGAGGTGGAGTACTGGTTTGGGCTGGTATCATCAAAGATGAGCTTGTGGGGCCTTTTCGGGTTGAGGATGGAGTCAAGCTCAACTCCCAGTCCTACTGACAGTTTCTGGAAGACACCTTCTTCAAGCAGTGGTACAGGAAGAAGTCTGCATCCTTCAAGAAAAACATGATTTTCATGCAGGACAATGCTCCATCACACGCGTCCAAGTACTCCACAGCGTGGCTGGCAAGAAAGGGTATAAAAGAAGAAAATCTAATGACATGGCCTCCTTGTTCACCTGATCTGAACCCCATTGAGAACCTGTGGTCCATCATCAAATGTGATATTTACAAGGAGGGAAAACAGTACACCTCTCTGAACAGTGTCTGGGAGGCTGTGGTTGCTTCTGCACGCAATGTTGATGGTGAACAGATCAAAACACTGACAGAATCCATGGATGACAGGCTTTTGAGTGTCCTTGCAAAGAAAGGTGGCTATATTGGTCACTGATTTGTTTTTGTTTTGTTTTTGAATGTCAGAAATGTATATTTGTGAATGTTGAGATGTTATATTGGTTTCACTGGTAAAAATAAATAATTGAAATGGGTATATATTTGTTTTTTGTTAAGTTGCCTAATAATTATGCACAGTAATAGTCACCTGCACACACAGATATCCCCCTAAAATAGCTAAAACTAAAAACAAACTAAAAACTACTTCCAAAAATATTCAGCTTTGATATTAATGAGTTTTTTGGGTTCATTGAGAACATGGTTGTTGTTCAATAATAAAATGAATCCTCAAAAATACAACTTGCCTAATAATTCTGCACTCCCTGTACATTACTTCAAGATTTCAAAAACACAATAGTCAAGCCTCATTCTATATGATCAGTGACTCACACTCAGGAAGTTACTTCACTTTTCATTGCTTCTAAAATCTCAGACTTATTTTGAAAAATTACTTCATTCTAAGGTCATGTATCTTATGTGTCCTGGTTCCCTGGCATTAATTATTCATTCTTGGTTTAATAGTATGTGCTAATTTCTTTATATATTCCTGGTCCAGTGCTGACAGATGCCTCCTGTGATCCTAAACCAGTTCTGTCAATTCCTTGCCATGCTTCAGTTCCAGCCATGCCAAATCCTTTCTATGTTCCAAAATAGGCCATGCCTGGTCCTTGCTATGTTCTAAATCATGTATTGCCTACTCCTTGCTATGTTCCAAATTAAGCATTGCCTACTCCTGGCTATATTCTAAATTATGTCTAGCCTAGTCCTTGCTATGATCTAGATTAGCGATGGTGAACCTATGGCATGCGTGCCACAGCTGGCACGCCGAGCCCTCTCTGTAGGCACACAGCCAAAGGTTGCCAGTAGGAGGGAAATACACAGTGCTCCCTCCTGCCAGTCACTCTGAGTAGCATGGCCGGGAGGCACGGACCGTGGTACAGAAACTTCAGTTTCCTGTAACCGGCTGGACTGAAAGGAAGTGTTCACTGAGAGATCACTTCCTTTCAGTCCGGCTGGGTACAGGAAACAGAAGCTCCTGTACCGCGGTCCGCACCGCCCGGCCACGCTACACAGGAAGGTAGGAAGCACAGGGAGGGGGGTTAGCACCAAGGAGAGGTGGAGAGAGGAACACTTCAAGGGCGGGAGAAACCACTAAAGAGGGGGTGGAGAGAGGAAAGACCACTAAAGGGTGGGGGGAGAATAGTGACCAATAAAGGGGGGGGAGAGGAGAGACCACTAAGGGAGTGGGTAGAGGAATGACCATTAAAGGGTGAGGGAGAGTCCACTAAGGAGGTGGGGGGAGAGGAGAGACCACTAAGGGGGTGGGAGGAGAGGAGTGACCACTAAAGGGGGGGGGGGAGAGGAGATAACACTAAGGGGGTGAGGGGAGAGACCACTTAGGGGGTGGTGGGGGAGGAGTGACCATTAAAGGGGGGAGGGGAGACCACTAAGGGGGTGGGGGGAGAGGAGTGACCACTTAAGGGGGGAAGAGTAGAGAACAACTAAGGGGAGGATAGATCACTAAAGGGGGGAGGAGAGGAGAGAACCACTAAAGGGGGAGGGGAGAACCACTAGGGGGGGAGAGGAGAGAACCACTAAAGGGGGGGAGAAGACAGACCACTAAGGGGGGGGGGGGAGGAGAGACCACTAAGGGACAGGGGGCAGGGGAGAGCTATAAGGATGGAGGGGACAGCTCTATGGGAGGGGAGGATAGAGAGCACTAAAGGACAGTGGGGCAGGGGAGATCACAGGGTGACAGGGGAGAGAACTAAGGGACAGGAAGGGATGGGAGAGCACTAAGGGTGTCTGTGTATCTGTGAGTGTCTGTGTATCTGTAAATATGTGTGTGTCAGCGTGTGTGTATCTGTGAGTGTCATTGTATATAATTGCCGTGTTTAATTGCCGTGTTTAATTGCCGTGTTGGCACTTTGAGGAAAAAAAGTTGGTTTGTATTGCGGTTTGGGCACTCGGGCTCAAAAATGTTCGCCATCACTGTTCTAGATCATGCTTTGCCTAGACCTACCAAAGCATGATGTTTAACCCAGGTATGTCACAACCATGTCTATTAAACTATGCTGTACCATGGCCAAGTTTCTGCCCAAGTATATTGGGCTAGTCTCTGCCCAAGTATGTTGGTCTAAATGCATATTTTCAAGTCACTAAACCAATGGGATGCAAAGTACTAAAAAAATGTTTTGTTGCTTTTGCAGAATTATCCTGACATATATCTTTCTTTGTTTACTGTAGTCTTCATATATTCCAATAACAGTTGGACAGTTCATGTTGAAGAACCTTTTTCTATAGCACAACGCAAAACTTGTGTGTGTGATTCTGGCTGATACATGGTTAAACATGCAGTCAATTAAATCTTTGTTGATTTCCGACACGCTATATGTCAAAATGACTGCCAGGCACTTTAATGAGTGTAAAGAAAACACATTCACATGAATTGAGTTTGAGATAATGGAAATAATAGGGTCTATGTATCATGTGGACTCTTTCGTACCTTCACGTGGCGGAAAAACAAATCCTTCAGCATCTGCCACAAATTTAAGTAGGCAGAATTTTTAGATGGCTTTCTTAAACAATACACAGACACATTCAATTCTCTGCTACTCCACTTCCATTGCAATTGATCCAGTCAATCCTTGCTCATTTGCTAACCGCAAACAAAGCTAGCTAGCTTTTTTTCCCCGGTGATTATCTTATTCACAAAAACAAAAATGATTTAACTCTTCTGATCCAATGCATGACTATACAATGAAGAAGCTCAATGTGTATCTACCACCACAGTACAATGACGTACAATCCTTCAGCGTTTCATAGATAGCTAATGTTAATAACGACTATTATAATAGCTACACTAGGGACTTTTTCACTGACCAGTGACTAGCATTAAGTAGACAAAAAAATGTTTTTACCGAATGTAGACCAAATAATAAAAGTTTTTAAAATTGTAGCAGCTGGCCATTTTGGCTATGAGGGCTTATGTTTTGGAACTGAGTTGTCAATTCAACACAACTTACCATTGAGAAAGAGATAGCAATGTCGGCAATCGTGCAGTTATAAATTGTATATGATTTTAAAGAAATACAATATGTAAACACTAATGCAATATTTGTAGACCTTACTTTGTGCTGTTAAACTATTTTACGTGTCATTTAGAAAAATTAAGAAATCAAATGTCTTTTGCATTGAGAGTCCATGTTTACTAGAGCTGTGTTGAACATTGATATCTACAAATGAATAACGTTGTTTGATTGGTCAGTCCAGTTAACAAACTAACTGCTGATTTGTGAACTATTTTATAAGCTTATCTGACCATGACCTTACTAAAAATTCCCGTTTTGTCTTAGTAGGTTACATTATATCCCAATGCTATGTGTGCATATCCATTGCAAAGAACGGGGGAATATATTAATGCTCTACAAATAATTAAAATATTAATGATAGCAATATCCCTTCTGACTGAAGAAATTCTAACAGCTTGTTTAAGTCTGGTTCTCCTACGAAACACATATTATTGTGGATAAGTTCAATAACATCTGCAGTACCAAGATTAGCCATCGATGCTCTATCGAGGATTTTTATATTGGCATGACCATGTCACTCGGCACTGCCTTCCTTACAAATAATAGTAAAACAAGTTTACCACCTGTGTTACGTGTTATAACTGATATTTAGTAGCTATCATCACTAGTGATGTCGCGAACAGAAAATTTTATGTTCGCGAACGGCGAACGCGAATTTCGGCAAATGTTCGCGAACCCACGAACGGGGCGAACCGCCATAGACTTCAATAGGCAGGAAAATTTTAAAACCCACAAGTTGTTTTAAGGGGACTTAAGGGAGTTATCTACTAAAAGGCTGAAAGACCTAAATTGGTCTTTCAGCCACATTTACTAATACTAAGTAAAGATTACTTAGTATTAGTAAATTCTGCCCCTACTCGCTATACCGCGAGTAGGGGCATGTCTAGTAAGCAGTGAGCAGCCAGTGGCTGCTCACTGTAAAAAAAAAACACAAAAAAAATAAACCTATTGGCTCCCACCCCTGTGCGATGGGTGGGGGCCATAAATTACAATGGGGAGGACCTCCTGTCCTCCCCCCCAGCCCCCACCCCTGGGCGGCAGGTGGGGGCCATAAAGATAATGAGGGGGGGAACCTACTGTCCTCCCCCCCACCCCCACCCCTGCACGGTGGGTGGGGGCCATAAAAATAATGAGGGGGGGACCTACTGTCCTTCCCCCCTGCCCCAACCCCTGCGCGGTGGGTGGGGGCCATAAAAATAATGAGGGGGGGACCTAATGTCCTCCCCCCGGCCCCCACCCCTGAGCGGCGGGTGGGGGCCCTAAATACTAAAAAGGGGGGACCTAAGGTCCTCCCCCCTGGCCCCCACCCCTGAGCGGCGGGTGGGGGCCCTAAATACTAAAAAAGGGGGGACCTAAGGTCCTCCCCCCTGGCCCCCACCCCTGAGCGGCGGGTGGGGGCCCTAAATACTAAAAAGGGGGGGACCTAAGGTCCTTCCCCCTGGCCCCCACCCCTGAGCGGCAGGTGGGGGCCATAAATACTAAAAAGGGGGGGGACCTAAGGTCCGTCCCACTGGCCCCCACCCCTGAGCGGCGGGTGGGGGCCGTAAATACTAAAAAGGGGGGGTCCTAATGTCCTCCCCCCCGGCCCCCACCCCTGAGCGGCGGGGAGGGCCCTAAAAAAAATGTCCCCCCCAGGTGACTAGGGGTTCCCAAACCCTAAAAATAATGCGGGGGGACCTTTAACTAAGTACCTGTAAAAAAAACAAAAAACTTACCATTCGATGTTTTCTTTCTTCTAAATCTTCTTTTTTCAGCCCCAAAAAAGGCCAAATAAAAAACCATAATAACCGACGCAATTAAAAAACAAACAAAAAAAAAACGAGCGCAAAAAAAAATAATCCATGTTCACCCGGCGAGGGCTCCACGCAGACTGAGCTCTGCAGGGCGGGGGAAGGCTTATAAAGCCTTGCCCCGCCCTGCAATTAGGCTCAGAGCACTCTGATTGGTGGGTTTAAGCCATCCAATCAGAGTGCTCTGACAGGTAAATGAAGAGACTGACAGGTAAGTCTCTACATTTACCTGTCACAGCACTCTGATTGGTTGGTTTGAAATCCACCAATCAGAGTGCTCTGTGTCATTTTACACAGCGTGGGAAAGTTCTTTGGAATTTTCCCACGCTGTGTAATTTGACTCATAACACTCTGATTGGTGGATTAAGTAACCAATCAGAGAGTTATGAGTCAAATTACACAGCGTGGGAAAATTCCAAAGAACTTTCCCACGCTGTGTAAAATGACACAGAGCACTCTGATTGGTGGATTTCAAACCAACCAATCAGAGTGCTGTGACAGGTAAATGTAGAGACTTACCTGTCAGTCTCTTCATTTACCTGTCAGAGCACTCTGATTGGATGGCTTAAACCCACCAATCAGAGTGCTCTGAGCCTAATTGCAGGGCGGGGCAAGGCTTTATAAGCCTTCCCCCGCCCTGCAGAGCTCAGTCTGCGCGGAGCCCTTGCCGGGTGAACATGGATTTTTTTTTTGCGCTCGTTTTTTTTTTTTTTTTTATTGCGTCGGTTATTATGTTTTTTTATTTAGCCTTTTTAGGGGCTGAAAAAATAAGATTTAGAAGAAAGAAAACATCGAATGGTAAGTTTTTTTTTTTTTTACAGGTACTTAGTTAAAGGTCCCCCCTCATTATTTTTAGGGTGAGGGGGGTAAGTAGGGGGTTAATTTTTTTGGGGGGGAGGGGGTGACTAGGGGTTTGGGGAACCCTAGTAACCTGGGGGACGGACACATTTTTTTAGGGCCCACCACCCGCAGCTCAGGGAGGACCTTAGGTGCGGGTGGGGGGGTTGTCAAAGTTTACTCAATGATATGGAATAGGGGGCGGACCAAACATCGCATATGTTCGCCCACCGTGGTGAACGCGAATAAGTGATATCCGCCAGGAACTATTCGCCAGCAAACTGTTCGGGACATCTCTAATCATCACTAGCATGTTCTACCTCACTTCCCTTTCAGTCTCAAAAAATACTTTAATCAAGAGAATATTGACAGAACTGCATTCAGTAAATTAATTGCCGTAAATACAGCTGGTACACACACATATTCTTACTTGGACACTAGCCAGAATTTTCCAGGAAATGGTGGATTTTGTAGCTATTAGTAGGTCTCTAGGACTGTGCATTAATATCTGTGAGGTTTTGACCCCAATGGGTCATTCAATTCTCCATAGAATAAGAGATCTCATGGTCTACTCTAAAGCATTGAAAACGTCACATGTGCACAAACACTGCATAATTATATTTAATTATATTGGTTTGTTTAAAATAGTCCCATCACGTTTTTGTTTCTTTTCATACTAAAATATATATTTTTAATTCGGCCATATTTGGTTTCCCTATTTTAAAGTTAAACTATTATTAGCGTAAGCAATTTATACTTTTCCTGTTTTTATTGGTATCTCTTCATGGCTGCATTAGTGTAGTGTTAATTGTCTGATTCTATTGTGTTACTTGATTAACAACTGAGGTCAGGCTAAGGTCAGTCAAGAGTCAACTTACATTTAGGGAGTAGTGAAAAAACAAAACAAAAAGAAACACTCAACAACTCAAGCACTGTTCGCTAAATAAAATCATGATGTCTTCAGAAAGAAATGACATAAGATAAAGTAGTACCTTTTAATATAATTTTAAAACCGGACACCTTTTAGAAAAACAAAGCAAAAAAACTAATACCCATATTTTGACAAATAATGCAGGAATCTGTTCTAAGAAATATACTTCCACTTCCTAAGAAATAAAAAATCAATTTGTTTCCAAGATTTAAAAATTTAAAGGCTTAGAACTGTATTTGCATACAAAAATAATTTTTTGTTGTTGTTGTTTCTTTTGTAAATTATACTACGAGATATTGCTGGTCTCAAGTTTTACTTGCTTAGTATCAGCGATAAGCTTACAAGTTGGCTTCTGTACTTTGCTGCATTTGCATTGCTTAGATTTGTAAAGCATGATGAGACTTCTTGTCAGCAGTGGTAAAGCATTGTCTTTGCAAAGACAGTTGAACTGTGGTAGGATACTTTAGAGTGTCTGAGATTGTCTGTTTCTAATTAGAAAGCCAAATAAATATATTGACTGCATGACAGTGATACAATTCTGAAAGGTATGTAGTCATAATTGGTGGGTCCAGCCAGAAAGGGTCAGGGCTGCCCACTAAAGAGGCAGGTATGTTGTCATAATTTGTCCACTAATTGGCAAGAAAGCCTGTCTAGCCGGCCCTTACTGACATGGCCATGTCTCTAATGATGTAATTGCGCTGTGCTGCCCAAGGACTGATCATTGAGAACCAAAATGGAACAGGACTCTGAATTGGGTCTGTCTTGACAAAAGCTCAACTGTTGGGGGCATGGTGATGCAATTGTATCACTAGTGAAGCCCAAAGGGTAAGGCCTTCCCATAACGCTCACCAGCCCAGGTGATTATTAGTGGACATTCTAAGTGTCAACAAATAGCGCAGCACTGTAAATAGGTGGACCAACAAACTAGTAGTTGTAACAAAACAAGTTGGATGTAGAGGAACAGAAGGTGCTGAGGACTTACATTCTAAGTGAGCAGTATGAGTGCAGAGCACTTTTAAATCACTCGGCCCATAGGCTGAATATAAAGTTTGAACAGTAGGAACAAGTCTAATGTGAGACCCCATAGATTAAAACCGGGATGGCAGGATAGGATTGCAGTTTCAGGACTGTTCCCCCAAACCTGGGACATCTGGGATGTGTGAGGCCTAAATCCAAATATCTGTTGTTCAAAAATGTGAAAATTAAATATATTCATTCAGACAGGCACTTAGAATAATAAAAAAAGAATATATATAATCCTTATAATTGTTTTTTGGCAGATTGTTATGTAAATTAATTTGACTACAAAAAGAGTCAGTTAATCATTCTTTTTTCTCGGATAGGGTGGCTGGAAAAAAATTAAAACTGGTCACGGAACAGCAGTATTGCTGTGAAAATGCATTATTATAAAAGGCATGAATGTAACTTTTACAAAACAATGCTCTCCACAAAGTCAATACACTGAACACAATTAAAAGAAAGAACATTGATTGTAGCAGAATATGTTACCTTGCACAGATCCGCTGATAATTTTTAACTCTTTTGTGGCAATAGAGAAACACAATATCACTGGCATGAATTGTGATGCGGCCATTCCAGCACTTGTGGGGTTAATGGTAAGAATTGACTGCAATCCTATCAGTCAGCCAACTGCATTATTTCACAGTTCAGTGTACTAAGGGTAGAGTGAGTGACCTTTGACCTATCCCTCAATAATTTACTGCGGTTTTATCACTAAATCTGAATCTGAAAGCAAAGGGAAATTACTTTATTTTAAAAAAGAAAGCATAGTAAGGTTGGTAATGTAATCACTTGGAGAAGGTACTCTTTAAAGAATTTCTTAATTGCAATTTCCTAATTGAAGAGTGTTTTGGTGTTTTTTTTTTAGACAAATAGGTAAAAGAAAATCGTGTGTAAAAAAAATGGGTTTTTTGGGGGGGGGGCATAAACATAATCTTGAAAAAAACATTTTTGCGCATAAACATAATCTTGAAATGCTATAATAAAATATAGTTAATATGGATTATTTTATATCCTAGCAAGAAATTCTAAGAATTTATGTAAATGTGTAGAATAGGATGTTAAAAAAAGGTTATTTTCGGTATGTAATTCTAGATGCAAGCTCTGGTGAGCAGGGCTCTATATACCATCTGTTTCTGTATGTGTAAACCTGTCTTAAATGCAGTATATTCTGCCCCCTTTTCAGAGTGCTATTTATCAGTGCTTATATATATATATATATACTTAAAATGGCTTTGTAGTATAAACTATACGTAAACTACACAATCATAAAAATCTCCTTTTGATGTGTGAATGTTTTTTTTTAAATAGTTCCGTAGATTTTAAGATATATGTAACTACACAGCTTGCTTTATCATAGTGGCATGATGAGCGTCCCTTTAACCCCTTAAGGACCAAACTTCTGGAATAAAAGGGAATCATGACATGTCGCACATGTCATGTGTCCTTAAGGGGTTAACTTTCCTGCCATTGTTTGGTTTCCACACCATTCTAAAAAAAATGTTACAAAGATTTAAAAAGAATGAGCACCTAATCAGCAAGGAGAGATCACACTGGGAAATATGCCAAAATAAATAATTTTGTAAAAATATATGTATAAAATATGTAAACATTTAAAGGTTAGCATAGCCCCCTTTCCCTGTAATAGAACAAGCTGTTTAGCAACAGCTTACCCCCTTACCTGTTGGAGTGTCAGCTGACTGCTCTCAGCCAATAAATAGTACACTGTGCAAAAACATTTGCAAAGAATTGACATTATCCAGACTGGTTATGTTGCCTTTGAGACCATATGGTAGCCCAGGAATGAGAATTACCCCCATGATGATATACCATTTGCAAAAGTAGACAACCCAAGGTATTACAAATGGTGGTATGTCCAGTCTTTTCTAGAAGCCACTTAGTCACAAACACTGACCAAAGTTATCATTCATATTTATTTGTGTGTGAAAAATGCAAAAAACTAAATTGAATGCTAATTTTGGCAAGTGTTTGTGACTACTAACAAAGACTTTTGCAAATGGTATGCCATCATGGGGGTAATTCTCGTTCCTGGGCTACCATATGGTCTTAAAGTCAGCATAACCAATCAGGCAAATTTAAATGTGAAAAAAAAGGAAATTCAAGCCTCATAACTGACTCAGTAACTTTTGAAAACACCATAAAACCTGTACATGGGGGGTATTGTTATACCCGGGAGACTTCGCCAAACACAGATATTAGTGTTTTCAAAATAGTAAAACGTATCACAACAATTATATCGTGAAAGTACCGTTTGTGTGTGAAAAATGCCAAAACATGGCATTTGTACTGATGATATCATCGTTGTGATATGTTTTACTGTTTTTAAAAGCTAATATTTGTGTTCAGCGTAGTCTCCTGAGTAAAACTGTACCCTCCATTATACAGGTTTTATGGTGTCCTGGAAAGTTACAGGGTTAAATATAGGGCTTGCTAGCCAAATTCTCTGGACCTCCTGCCTGGGTTGTCGGGCTGGTCCCTCAGATTGTAATTACTTGATTATGTAAAAATAAATAAATATATCTGTAGAATTTAAATATAAGTATATATATATATATATATATATATATATATATATATATATATATATATATATAAATATATATATATATTATATATAGCTATATTTAGATAGATAGATATATAGATACATATACGTATTTATAACGTCATTCTAAATGTATTTTGACTTTAATACATATGTATATTAATTTTAAAATACAGTTAGAACAAATTAAACTGGTATATAATTTTTTTAAATGTATTTATTTATTTTTTTAATTTAATTTTGTCAAATGTATTTATGGATTATTTCTATTTTATATATATATATATATATATATATATATATATATATATAAATTAAAATAATTCTAATATTATTTTTATATTAATATATATAAAATTATATATATATTAATATTAAAATGCACTTTTAATGATGTATGTATGTGTATATAAAAATACTTAGATCATATATATATATATATATATATATATAAGTAATTTTTATTTAATTAAAAACTGTTTAATAACTTTTACTAACTTTTTTTACAGGCATGAGGGGGACAGCCTGAGAGCACTGCATAGGCCGGCTATTCCTGCCATGTGATCGCAAGGACCCCGCGATCACATGGCTTGGGGAGGGAGGGGGGGACGGATCGGGTAGAGGGGGTCTTCCTGAGCTCCCAGGCAGACCCCAGGATTGCATCCCTACCTGGGATGTTCTATGCCGCTTGCCGGCATTTAGGACCACCTAAAAAAGAACGGCATAGAATGCCCGCCGTCCTTAAGGGGTTGATAAAGCACAAACATATTCTGCAGAGTAGTACAAAAATAAACATTAATATGTAAGTGAATAAATCAATTCTGCAGAGCTTTACAATTATAGAACAGGTATATTTAGAGGTAAAGAAGGCCTAGCTCAAATGACCTTACAATCAATGATGATTCGAGGTAGGAGGATATATAGGTTAGGAGTCTTGCCCAAGGACACTTACTGGTAAGGTGGTCTGACTCAAACCTAGGTTTCCCAGGCTTGTTTTCCCAGTTTATTACCGCTACTCTAAGCAGTTGATATACGGAGTTATAGCTAAAGCAGATATTCTATAGTCCCCTAGCCATACAAATTCATACCAGACATGCGTGACTGTGATAGGTTTAGAGTGGGCAGCTGACACTCTCAGTCAATTACAGCCGCCCATTGCTTTATTAGACCAAGCAGCACGGAGGAGATGGAATAATGGGGACTCTTGTTTAGCATTAAAATATAAAAAAAACAGGAGGATGGTGTTTATCTTCCATAAGATAAAGTGTTAATGGTGCCTACTGTGTCCCTTTAAAGTGGTGAAATGGTGCGATAGATCTGAAATTTGAGATGAATGCAGATTACACATCTGTGCAATAAAATTAATATGCCTATGTTTTCTTGAAAAAATAAATAAAAATAGTTTGGTTTTTTTCGAACAAGATCAGAATGTACATAGGAGAAGTTAGGATCACCGAACAAACAGACAAACTAATAAATAAAATATAAAATCCAGGGACAGAGAGGTCTGTCACATACATCATATGTCTTTACATGGACCTAACTAAGGACCTTTACAAAATTATTCAAATTTGACACCGTTACTGTTATGAGTTTTAAACAACGCATGTATTTGCATATCACTTAGATAATGCAGGTATGATATACTAGACAGAGAATCATAGGCGTGCGCACGGGGTGTGCCGGGTGTGCCTGGGCACACCCTAATCCCCGCGGCACGCCTGTGAGTCCTGCAGGAATGCTGTTCCTGCAGGTACTCTGCCGCCCCCAAATGCTTTCCTCCTCCTCCCCCCGTCATGGGGGGGAGCAAGAGGTGATGGACACCTGGACACCTGGACACCTGGACCCCCCCCCCCTCCGGTCGGGCGGCTCTCTCCATACAACAAGCGGCGAGGGAGCTGTGTGCTCTCTGCTCCCTCTCGCCGCGCGCCGTTTGCTGATAATGGGAGCCGGAATATGACGTCATATTCCGGCTCCCAGCTACAGCAGGCAGCCCGCGCGGTGAGAGGGAGCAGAGAGCACACAGCTCCCTCGCCGCTTGTTGTATGGAGAGAGCCGCCCGACCCACTGGACCCCAGGGACAAGTCCACGCCAGCTCTCCAGGTAGGGAGGCTGGGTGGACAATTTTTGTAAAAAAAAAAAAAAAAATTTGTCAATGTGTGTGAGTGTGTGTGTCTGTGAATGTATGTATGTGTGAGTGTCTGTAAGTGTGTGTCTGTGTGTCTGTGAGTGTATGTGTTTGTAAGTGTGTATGTGTGTGTCTGTGTGCCTGTAAGTGTGTATGTGAATGTGTGTGTGTCTGAGTGTTTGTGTGTGTGTCTGTGAGTGTATGTGTCTGTAAGTGTGTGTGTATGTGTGTCTGTGAGTGTATGTGTCTGTAAGTGAGTGTGTGTCTGTGAATGTATGTGTGTGTGCCTATAAGTGTGTATGTGTGTCTGTGAATGTATGTGTGTGTGTGTCTGTAAGTGCGTGTGTCTGTGAATGTATGTGTGTGTCTGTGAGTGTATGTGTCTGTAAGTGAGTGTGTGTCTGTGAATGTATGTGTGTGTGCCTGTGTGTGTGTGTGCCTGTAAGTGTGTGTGTGTCTGTGAATGTATGTTGTGTGTCTGTGAATATATGTGTGTGTGTCTGAGTATGTGTGTGTGAGTGTGTGTACGCGTGTATATATATATATATATATATATATATACACACACACACACACACACACGAGTGTATATTTTTTTGGGGGGGTGGGAATCTTGGGAGAGATCCCACACTTTATTCCCCAGGACTTGACCCCTGCCGGCAGGGGAGATCTCCGGATCTCCCCTGTCGGCTCATGCAGAGCTGGCGCTATCTAAGTGCCGGCTCTGCTCTTAGCCTCCATGGGCCGGCGGGGAGATCAAAGATCTACCTCACCAGCAGCATGGAGGGAGGCAGGAGAGGACCCGGGGAGCTCTAGACAGAAGCTCCGCCAGGTTCCTCTCGCGAGATCTGAGCGTTGCCGGGGCAATGCTCAGATCTCGCGAGAGTGAACTCTAGGCCCGCAGGCTAGAGTTCACTCTCCCTTGGACAGCAAGGATCCCCCCTCCCTACATAAGGTAAGAAGGGAGGGGGTTATTTACTAATCTGCCCCCACCTTCACAATCCCTCCAAGCATACAGCACACACACACACACACACAGCACCTACACACATACAGCACCCTAACACAAACAGCGCGCGCACACGGCACCCTCACATACACAGCACACAAACAGCACCCTCACACACACAGCACACTAACAGCACCCTCACAAACACACACAGCTCCCTCACACAAACAGCACACTCACAAATACACGACACAAACAGCACCCTCACACACACATATCACACAAACAGCACCCTCAAACACACAGCACACTAACAGGCCCCAAACACACATACACAAACACCCTCACACACAGCACACTACCAGCACCCTCACACACAGCACACAAACAGCACCCTCACACACATAGCACACTACGAACACCCACACACACACAGCGCACCAGCAGCACACACAAACAGCAGTATATGTATGTGTGTGTATGTATATATATAGAAGGCGTTATGCCTGAAATTGTGGGAGGGATTTAATGCCTATTTAAACCCGCGTTCCCCCCACTCACCTGTCTGCGACGATTTCGGAAATTCCCTCCCACCACACCCTTTTCATATATCTTTATACCTGGGTGGGCCCTCTTTTGCAGGCCTAACCTCACGTCGGTTTCGGCACACCTCAACCGACTCTCATATATTAAAATTACACACAGTTTTAATGTGCGCCCCTTCCATAATCCCGTACGCAAATATATATATATATATATGTACATGCGGCGTGTGTTTGTGCTTTAGGGTGCACACCCTAATGCAATAGGCTGCGCACGCCTATGCAGAGAATGTGTCTTACAATGAGAAACGCATCAAACTTTGGACTTTGTGAGATTAATATTGTGGCTTATTAAAGGGTTACTCCAACATTTTTTTTTATTAAAATTTATTTTAATCAATAATACCTTATTGGGCATTATTGACTTGTTGCCCTCCTTAATGGTTAAAATTAAGTACATAAAAAGCTATAAACTTACACATATATTCTGCTCTGGTGAAGATCCCTACGCTTGTTTCCACATCTCTTCTGATGTCACAGCTCCACAGAGGGTCCTAATCAAATGCTAGAGAGACAGAGCGTGGGGAGGCATTAGATAAAGAATGGAAGAAGGGTGGGGATGCTATTTGATGCACACTTACCTTTGCACTGCCTGCAAGGGTAGAAGCTCTGTAAATCGGTCGTCAGCAAGCGCTGCGTACTGACGACAGACATATTTTCGATAGACGTCCAGGCTAGCTAAATCACGTGTGCCAGGGGTGTAACTAAACACAAACGTGATTACATATCTAGATGTGAAGTGTTTCATGCAGAAATGCTGCAAATACAGACTCCTACCACCATAACTACTTCTAAAAGCAGAAGTGGGCACGGTGGTTGAAGTAACACTTTAAATAGGACTTTAAAAACCAAATACTCAAAGTCCAAAATCTAAAGCTCTAAAAACAAAAAATTAGGAAAACCCATACCTGTATATTGCAAGTACGGAAAATAACAAGGATGCAAACATCGGTCGTCAATACTCCAGCAAAGCTGCCGTTTGTTATGAAAGTTGTGTAAACCAACATTTATTATCTACAACTGACTCCAGACACATGCTGACACAAAATTAAAGGGAACAAAAAAAATCCAACAAACAGATATTGAGTAAATAACACATATGGATTAACGGACAGTAACAAAACAGGATGAGAGTGGAAGTTCAAAAGAGGACAAAGGGGGAGAGGGAAGTAAAAAAAAAAAAGCAAAGGGAAGAAATAGGGCGTATATACGAGTAAGAATGGCTGACAAGGATGGTAGGTGAAAGGGTTAAAGAATAAAGGATTTTAGTTTAAGTAGGGTAGCAGTCACAAACAGGGGTACCTGAGTTACCTGAGGTCTTTCCACTTATCCTCATCAAGGCCCCAATTATCCAGCCTTGGTCATCCATTTTTTTTTGTTAGAGTACAGTACCCATAATTCTCTGCTAGCCAATTTCAACACCCGGTAGCAGGTAGTCAAAACTGGACATCGAAGCTCAGGGCTGGATGAGCACAGATACACAGGTGGAATAATTCAGCCCAAACACATTAACAATAAGGTTGCCATTCAGCTCAGAACAAAGTGGAATATCATAGTGTATCACAGCAGCATTTATAACAACTCTATAGATGGCTTTGTTCTGTAGCTGCTAAAATGACAAATCATACAGACTACAAAATCTGTTTTAAAAAAAGATTTATGGGGCCTGCTCCTACCGGCGTTGTGATTTATCAAGGAGAAACGGTGATTTTTAAATGACACCATTTGCATCATGTTTACTTTGTGAGAATATACACTGTAGTGCAAGTTTGTGTTATAATATGAAGAGACTCATGCAAGCTTCATAAACCGCCTCTCTATAACCAGCTTGATATTACCTTGTAGATCGTTTTACCATCTACAGCACCCTTTGGCCAATGATGAATGATCTCTTTACTGCATTCATATATTCTCTTGTACATCCAATTTCATAACAGCTGCACCTGCAAGGGGAGATTTCCATTATCTACTGAATGCTTGTGAAGAAATAAGCATACGTTTTGTTTTCTGATAGTATCTTAAAGGCCTAGTGTGAGCACAATATAGAAGATGCACTCCAGACCTGGCTCTACAGTTCTGTGTTTGTTTAAACAACACACTGGAGGCTGGTGATGGGGAAACCCTACTTATATGGAAATCGAGACAACAGTTTAACAGATAAGGGAATAAGGGTGGGAGTATGTCTTCTGCGTTCAGTGACACTCCTCCCAGAGAAGACACAGATTAATGAAAATCACTAATGTACCATCATAAGCAGATTGCATTCAGCATTATTTATTTATATGGAACCGAGCACAATATGTGGATTCCTGGTTCAATTTCCATCGTATATCTGAAAGGAATTTCTATACTTTAATTCTTTTTTATTGTAAGAAATTAACTGAAACTGTTTAATGCAGAAGTGCATCTATCTATCTATCTATCTATCTATCTATCTATCTATCTATCTATCTATCTATCGGTGTCTGTCTGTCTGTGTGCCTGTCTATCTATCTTTATGTCTGTCTGTCTGTCTGTCTATCTATCTTTCAGGTCTGTCTGACAATCTAAAATTCTTGTTGCACCATTTTGGTAAACACATTTTTTCTGTACAATGGCCAGTGCTGTGTAACCGGTTTTTGTTTTGGAAACAAATATGAAGAAAGTAAATTAAAAAAAGATTTTGGGGATTTCAATTAACAGTTGACACAACTCTCCTTGACAGGGAGAGGGGGTGGGGATGTGTACTCAAATCTGATTTTAATCAATTTGTAGTGCAGGAGACTCGGTCTCCTGGGCAATCAGGAGCTGGCTAGTTCGTATAGTATGTTAACCAGCAGTATGGTATGACATGAATACTTTCAAATCCATACTGTGCGTTAAAATAATTTGGGGGGGTGGGAAGAGATGCTATCATTGGCTCTTCTGGTTATAGCATAATTTCCACAGCATCCTTTGCCGGCAATAGTAGTTGTATGGGAATGGGATAGTTACAAGGTAAAGCTGAAATCCATTGTCTTGTTACTGCTGCATTCTGCAGGAGGCCTTTAATGTCACAACAAGGCCTTGGACCCTTACATCTGCTGCACCAGAGGGAGATTGTGTCTCTGCAAAGAACTTCTGCAAGAGATGATGCATTTAAGTTGTTCAATGTTCTTTTTTTGTATGCTTATATATGTACATATTATACATAACAGTGAGCTGTGTGTTTTGAGACAACAAAGTCACCGGGGAGTTCTGGAGACATGATAATATAAATGTTATCTGAATCCCAAGATGGTATTATTTTCCTTTAATACATACTTCAATGTTAAGCATATTTTACGCTACATGCCAGGTTTGGGTTAATGTTAAGGGATTGTGGGGGTTAATGTAGTGGTTAATGTTTAGCGATAGTGTTTTTGTGCTTTATGTTGAGTGGTAGTGTAGTTCATTTTTAGCGGTAGTGTAGTGGTTTATGTCTAGTTAAAGTAGTGGTTTATATTTAGTGATAGTGTAGTGTATGAGTTAATGTTTAGTGATAGTGAAGGGTAGAGTAGTCGTTCATGTTTAGCGATACTGTACTGTAGAGCTTTTTTTTTAGTGATTGTGTAGGGGTTAATGTTTACTGACAATGTACTGCAGTGTAGTGGTTTGTACTTAGTAATAGTGTAGTGGTTTATGTTTAGTGATATAGTGTAGTGGTTAATGTTTAGTGATAGTGTAGTGTAATGGTTAATGTTTACTGACAGTGTACTGCAGTGTAGTGGTTTGTATTTAGTAATAGTGTAGTGGTTTATGTTTAGTGATATAGTGTAGTGGTTAATGTGTAGTGATAGTGTAGTGTAATGGTTAATGTTTAGTGATAGTGTAGGGGGTTAATGTTTACTGACAGTGTACTGCAGTGTAGTGGTTTGCATTTAGTAATAGTGTAGTGGTTTATGTTTAGTGATATAGTGTAGTGGTTAATGTTTAGTGATAGTGTAGTGTAATGGTTAATGTTTAGTGATAGTGTAGGGGTTAATGTTTACTGACATTGTACTGCAGTGTAGTGGTTTGTATTTAGTGATAGTGTAGTGGTTTATGTTTAGTGATATAGTGTAGTGGTTAATGTTTAGTGATAGTGTAGTGTAATGGTTAATGTTTAGTGATAGTGTAGGGGGTTAATGTTTACTGACAGTGTACTGCAGTGTAGTGGTTTGTATTTAGTAATAGTGTAGTGGTTTATGTTTAGTGATATAGTGTAGTGGTTAATGGTTAGTGATAGTGTAGTGTAATGGTTAATGTTTAGTGATAGTGTAGGGGTTAATGTTTACTGACAGTGTACTGCAGTGTAGTTGTTTGTTTTTAGTGATAGTGTAGTGGTTTATAGAAATATTATGGTGTATTTGTGTGTGTGTATTATTTCACATTTATATAACTCATTTTAGTTATATAGGTTTTACATTTGGGGATATCTATATGTATTGGAAAATGACATGCATATAACTCATAAACCCATAGGGATCTAAAGTCCTCAGCTCCTGCAGAAGCTCTTGGGATCTAGAAATCTGCTAGCTAGGCTGGAAATGTAATAAATCTGTGCCAACACCATGCATTCCCCTATCTAATATAATATCGAATATAAAATAATTTTAAAAATAAATATATTTAAAAAAACTCTTCCAGCCAGTTCTTTGGGTAAACCCCATCGGTTTAGTCATTCGTTTGCTTGTCTGCAATGCGTTGCACATCCCCCTTCTCTCTCTCTCTGGTTCTGGTAAAGGGCTCATGGTCCTCAGCTTGCACCCAATGCGACAAGGCACTGCCGGGGACTGTCCCCAGCACCGCGCCGCGAAGGGTTAACGCACGATTGGGAAGATACGTTTCATAGAATGTGGGGCTGCCTTGCCGTGACGTCACTACCTCCAGCACTGGCACCAGCGCTGGAGAGAGCGAGAAGGAGAGGGCTGGGAGAGTGACAGACCAGCCTACTTTAATAGCTTGGTCATGTGACTGGGAACAGTAGTAAGACAGGTGCCTTCAGTTCAGGCTCAGTAAGGGGCTAGTTGCCTGCATGAGTGCGAGCTTTGTGTGTGACTGTGGATTGTAGTTCCCAAGGTTTACTTTGCCGTCATTCAGGGGCTGGATGGCGTGGGAGATGTCCAACCAGGACTCTGTCTGGAGTGACATAGAGGTGAGCTGCTATTAAATACACACACACACATATATATATATATATATATATATATATATATATATATATATATATATATATATATATTTCTTGATCGCTATGCATTTATTATTTAATTTTATTCTATGTATGTATAGATATATATAGTGCTTGTATGCATTCATTTTAATTTACTTTTTTTTTTTTTTACTGATTTTTTATTTGTATAATTTTTTTTATTAAAAAAAAAAATTCTTTGCACAAGAAAAAAAAAAGAATACTATTTCAGATCTGCCAAAAAAAAAAGTCTATTAGTTAAGGCTATCTGAAGTGCTTGCAAATGGCTATTTTTAAGGTTTCACTTCTATGATGTTTAGAGTCAAAGATTAGCTGCTGTCATCGGTGCCTTGCAGTTGGAAACTATTTGCATGTGCTTTTAGCTGTCTCACCAGTCACATGCAATATGTATGCCCATGATATTGATATGAATCAGTGTCTGAAGTCTTTCCAGTGGCCTGCTTGGAAGCTTGCCATACCTATTTATATAACAATTAACTTAAAATAATCTCACTTATTGCTGCTTACATACTTGGATTCTGGATGCCTGAATGCTTTACATAGGCTTCCATGTCCATATAGCCAACTCATTGGAAAGATGCTCTGCATTAAGCATGTACACTGAGTAAAGAAGGATACAATGTTACTATTGCTATTATAAATATGATCCTTTTTTTTTTAATGTGAGCACCTACCTGTGGTTTCAATAATAGGGTTGTTTATCATCTTCAGCTTGGCGGTGATCAGCTGTTTGTGCCTTCATGTAATTCAATGCTATTGTAATGAAGCAAAAGAATAGTGTCTATAGGAACTGTGCAAAATGCTGCTGCATGTGTAAAAATAGGTGGCCATACATCAAATCTACAGCTTCTGCTGGCTGCAATTCATACAGAAGGGGGGAAAAAGCAAGCAGTTCTGTACTAGTCCCTGGAGTATGATGTATAAAAAAACAGGTCCTGCTAGAATTCTGCATGTTTGCACTATACAAATGGGAACCTTATTAGGGAGCTTAAGCAACATATGAGTCTTATAAAACTTTGTTGCAATTATTAAAAATGCTGGGCCACCATAAAGAATGGGACCATAAATATGGCTGCAATACACTGTGGTGGTATGAGTGAAAACACGTATGTTTGTGTGTGTGTGTGTGTGTGCGCTCGTATATGCATGTATGTATAATATATATACATTCATGCATGTATAACGTTTATCCCTGTGTATTATATACAATATGCATGTGATCTGTTTTAATATATATATATATATATATACACACATATCTGTATCTCTGTGTGTGTGTATGTCACATTGGTTTGTCATTCTGTTGGTACTGCATCGAACACGTACACTATTCCAATAATACACTCTATTTTACAGTTTTTTTTACGTTTCTTGGCTTTTTTTTTTATCATGTGTGATATTTTGAGAAATAAGGCAAGCACATTTAATTCAGATCTAATGTAGATGAAGCTCGAAGGCATGATTGCAAGTGGATGACTTTCTGACTCCAAACTCCTAATTGTTTTTGAGTGGCCAGTGTATCCTGTGGGTTGTTGTCTAGCTCCTAGTGTGGGTCTCAGCTGCTCTTTCTTGCTTTTTCCATCATGCATTATTCCTGATGCTGCTAAGAGCTGATTGAGAAGCAGCCTGCATGGAAATATTGAAGATTTATTTTTGTAAACTACTGATCATACCAATAGCTATTTATCTCATGATCACTAGCCAGGATAGGCAACAGCTAGGAGCTACAACCAGCTACAATTCCCATCATACGTTTTACGATAGGGGTTGTAGTCTGCAGAATTTCAAGTCAGACTTTGCCTGATCACTAGGGTTCCGTTAGAAATGTATTGCCACTCGTATTCTGTTTATACAGAAATATTAACTCTTGGTGCAGCTTGGCTCATGCACCACTTATGTTGTGATGAAATTATTGCAGCTCAGTCATGCTTTTTCTACATTAACACAGTTTATGAACCTTGGATTGCTGGTGGGGGAAGCATAGATTGGATATGAGTGCCAAGGGAGCTTGGGCTCTAACAAAAAAAAATGCGAAAACCTTCAGGCTCTCAAATGGTTAAATCTTGGATGATCTAAAAACATTTTATTTATTTTTTTAAATGAAAGGCTGTAAAAAAAAACAAAAAGAAAAACCAAAACAACAAAACATGCACACTTGCCAAGAACTGCAATCTGTCTGCTCATCGAATAGGACAGACTGATGTTCAAATTAATAAAGGCCCACATAGCCCTGAGCCCCAGATGTTTCACATTTTAATGAGAGTGATGTGCGGGGAGATCGCCGAGATTGATAGAGCTATTTCACAGGACACATTTGCAACAAGTTTTCTGTCAGTCTCTCAGCCAATGTGTTGCTGTAGGGCACCCTTTATATAGACGTATGTGTAAAATATCTAGCCATGTGACTCTACAGGGGGAGTTACTTTGATGCTCCCAGAATACAAAGGGTTAATCATAATGTTGTAACACTCCACAAGCCTCATCCCCTTTGGCATCTGACCACCAAAGATAGGGGGAATAAAAAAAACTCTGTGCAAAAGCTAATGGGGATTTAAATATAATTGCAACGCTTCATTTCTATCATAGGAGCAGTTAAGGTAATTTATTGTCTCCATTTCTTAACTGTGGGAACACAAATCTATTGAGATTGAAATAGTGCACATCAATTATTTTTTTTTTAGGTTAACTTAACGGGCTTCCCTTTCCAGTGATTGGAAAGCACCTTTGACATATGTATCTTATGGATAAGCTGTAGAAATGAACAGGTTCATATGGGTGGCTATATAAGGATGAGACAGATGTGGTACAGGTGTTGGCTAACATTTGTGGACTTTAAGAGCCATATAGATGTATATCTATGAGGCAGTATGGTTTGATGAGCTAAAAAAGAGATACATCAATAGATTCTTATGGAAACTATTAAAATGTTGACGTTGATTTGGGACTTGTCAACATGTCAAGTCTGACAACCATAAATTACAAACATAAAATAGCCATTCGCACTCCTCTTCTAGAAATATGCCTTCTATGGATAGGGAACATATACGACATAAGTTGCTGTGCACTACAATTCTAATCATGTTCAGCCAGCCAATGTTATTCTCTGTAGCTGGGGTCCCTGTGCATTTGTGTCTAACCTTTGGCACTGCAGCTGTTAAGAACCTTTCTTCCAGTAGTCTACAAATATTTAATGCTGCAGCTGTTTTAGACTATGTTTCCTGCGATACTGAGCCAAACATCCGGCCCGGCATCATGGGAAACGTAGTCCAGAGCACTTGCAGCACCAATGGTCAGATAGGCTTTCTGTCTCTCTGCCTCACAATACAAGTAAAATGCAAGTATTCAAAAACATTGATTTTATTATCATGTCAACATTGGCAGTGTTTGGGGTTGTTATGGTTTTTCATTTCAGCTTTAATCAATAATTCTCTCTGGAGTATTGGTGTCTTTTTATATGCCTATGAAAAAATGCAATGTAAAAAAGCATGGTCAAATTTAATTTTAAGATATATATGTGTATATACATATAGATTTGCTTGACATGCATTTATAGACAGCAAAGATCTCATGCAGAAAATGTGTTTAAGATAAGCATACCAGCCTCACTGCATACGACTATAGCATCCATTTTAATTACCTTTACACACAAAAGACAACTGCAATTGATTTATAGACTCTTTCTCTCATGCCTACTAGATCTTGTAATCTGATTATAGAGTAAAAAAAAAATGAAAATAGAAAAACTGCATAGTGCATCATTCACTGTTAGTTATTTAGCAGAAACCTATTTTTACTAGACTGTATGCAGCTGGACGTAACACCTAATGATGGAATAAAAAAAATGTAAATATCATTATAATAGTGTTCTTAATGATGGTTGCGTGTGTGTTTATGAAATGTGGCTTCGAGCCATATCTTGGAAAGACATTTTGATGACCCTGGGATGGCTGAAAAATTGCTTAATCTGGACGTCTTCCAATCTGTTTAATCGTAGTGTAACCTTGATAGCCAAAGCACAAAAAAATATAGTCGATCAAAGCTTAATGCAGATCACATGCTACCTAACACAGTTAATATATTCCTCAAGTTTACACGTGTTTCTCTCTCTCTCTCTTTCCCCCCCCCCCCCCCACCCCCCTGCAGTGCGCAGCCCTGGTTGGCGAAGACCATCCACTTTGCCCAGACCTTCCGGAACTTGATTTATCTGAACTTGATGTCAATGATTTGGACGCAGACAGCTTTCTGGGTGGACTTAAGTGGTATAGTGACCAATCTGAAAACATTTCCAATCAGTATCGCAACGAATCGCCAAATATATTTGAGGTATGCCAGTTGTCTTTATCAACCAGACTTCAGGTTGTTTACAACATTGTGTATTGGGATTTCTCCAAGTCTCTCTTTTTAAACATCTTCTTAGATGTCTTTTTATAGTGGAGTCCAAAGATTCGTTAATGTTACCTTAATTAATGAAATTTATTTATGGAAAATGTGAGAAACTAAGTTAAGTGCAGATGGTGGTACACATCAACTTTTGACAACACACCTTATGCTGTAGGATTTTCCAATTGTTTTTTTTTTTGGTAAGATTTCTTTTAACTGAGCAAAATTTAATATTGGGAGTCTTATGTAATAATTCACTTGTAATAGGTAAGTATTTACCTCTAGGGGGTTTGTTCCCTAAAATAAGGGCAGATAAGAATCAACAAGAGAACTAAAATATTTAAGCCCAAATAGACTAAATGGAAAACTATCTAAGACTGAAAATGTCTAGGATTCAACTATTTTAACATAAACTCTGTTTGTTTGGTTTTTGTTGTTTGTTTTTTTCTATGTTTAGTAAATACACTCTTTTGATTTTAAGAAGCTTGTGCTAGTATTGTTATGCTCAGTGGGTAATAATATGTATTTTTATTATAGTATACTTTGCAAATGTGTCTCTATATAGAAGGGACAGTCCCTATTTTTGGCACAAATTCCTCATCCCCTCTTTCCTATGCTGATGTCCTTCTTTTCTAGGAGCTCCATATAATGGTGTGTCTGAATGTGTAACATAGCTCCACAGCAATAATACTTGCAGTAATGTGTGTTTAAAAACACAAACCCTGTTTAGAAATCAGCCTGTGTAAATAAGATACATTGTTCTTCTCTTTTATATGTTATTATTAGCAAGCCATCTAACATATCTGAGAACAGCCCTGCCCCTGGACACACCCCCACTCACACCTCTAAAATTAAAGTGTCAATCTTTGTCCATTTAAAGTGCTAGGAGGTATGGCACAGGATTGTCCCGTGGTGTCTACATACAATGTTTCTGTAGAAAGATATTAGTGCATTTGACAATGGTTTTTTTTTTTTGCCTCTTCTTCCCATTTGCCTAAATTTAAATACATTTCCTGTGGCTTACTTCTGTGCATTGCTAACCCATTGTACCTGGCTGCTGAGTATATTGGTGCGTTGCAAAACTAATTATAAAATCACGTATTCATTGTATTAGAAATAGATATAAAGATCCTGTTTGTACTTACTCACATATATACATTTCAAAAACAATTTACGAAGGAAAATTGAATCTTGAAATATGCATATCAGATTTTTCAGAATTTATTTGGTACTTAAAGAACTTCAGTAAATCTGTTCTCTGGAAATCCTCCAACCACTTAGTAGCAGGAGTTAGTCTGGAGTATTCTGACAAATCTTACTTGGTGCTAAGTGGCAGTCTCCACGAGTTCTCAGCAGAAGTAACTAATGATGTTCTAGAGGTTTGCATTCCCTCTAAAGAATCTAAAGGGTTAGGTTTTATTTTATGCCTATTATAGATATTATTAAGGGCTAGCTGTGCCTTGGGAGGCTGGAAGGCTGATTAAATGTCCTTTAAAGTTTGTCAAGCCATACGCTTTTAAATTGGTTCACTGCAATGTTGATTGTCACTACAATCCTAAACTACTTTCTACCACCATGCAACTATCTACCTCTGCCATGGCATTAGCTGACTTGGCATTTCCTATACCAGTGAGAACCAAATTCTTGGTTGTTGCTTAGTTATAGTGCAAGTAAGGTTTTAGAATACTGCCAGAAAATGCTTTTATTGATTTATTCCTTGAATTTGCAATTGCAAAGCGAGAGGATCCTTTACAGAGACAGTGACAAATACGGTCTACTTTCATGTCTAAAGTGGAATGCCTTAGAAGACAGCTGCCTCAATTGTTGCCCTTGAACTTCACCAATGCTTCCTTTGTCAGTGTAACTGTACACTGGCATGAAAAACCAAGTGCACAAGTAGGACGGAGGCCTGGCCACATGCCTTACTTAGGTTACACCAGTTAGTTGATGGAAAAGTCTTCAGAGCACTTGGCAGCAGCATCTTTTTTTTTTTTTAACCGTTGTATTACTGGGTGTTATACGTGTGTAATTGTAAAATAAAAACAAAAATATAGCGTTTATTGTATTAAACATATCAATATTGTTATTCTGATAAGTGTACTATATTTCCAAGTTGAGATATAAAACATTTACTGGAATTCTCCAACACATGTAGAGAATATAAACATTCTATTTAGAAAGTAAAGTTGTTTCAAACTTTAATGATGCCCTTAGATACCAAACTTAATTTCCAAGACTTTCTCATTGCCCTATAGGATATAATGTCAGAAGGCGATATATGATATAGTAGGGTTGGTAACCTGGTGACACCATCAGTTGCTGCTATTTCGTCCTACTGTTATATTTTACTTACTCCAACCGGTGTTTAGAGAATACATCCCATTGTTACTTAATGAATGAGCATGTTGCTGCAGCAATGCAGCAGTGTTATTGGCAACATGCTTTGTCATTAAAAAAACATTGTACTTTATTTACCTGTCTTAGCGAGCATGCGAAATGCTGCACCTGTGTGTTTAATGCATGTCTTAAGATAAGTTCATTTTTGTGATTATGGCAGAAGAAATCGATTCATTCCTAATGTTCGTGAAACTAAAAACAGAAACATTTTTATACAGACATAACATACAATTATTTTTTATTGTATTCCATATTGTATTCCATCCCTTTGTGAGGATCTTGTTAGCGTTTTCTGGTAGGATATGTACAGAGTTGTGATAGTTAAAGTGGACAATGATGCATGTAAGAAAACACCAAAAACTAAACAAAAAAACCAAAACAAACCAAAAAACCCAAAACAAACACAGTGCTTAAGGGTTTTTGTTAGCATAGATAAAGTGCTGCAAAAATATTGGAGCTATTGTGTGGAACCTCAAAGTGTCCATTTTTTTTTTTTAACTTTTCACTTCTAAATAAAATTACCCCCCAGCAGCATATTAAGCCACTTATTATAACGCATTAATTTTGTTATGTTATCTGTTCCCACTTTGTGACATGTAGTGCCTTGTTAGCCTCTCCCTAACTCTGTACCCGTCAAGGATCACAAATGAGACATTCCCATTTATATCATGAAATGCCTGGTGTGTCATCTGTCCTTAAATGGTTAATTCTGTGTGGTGTGCAAGGCATTTCAAATCGCGTGGCACTTAGAGTCACATGCACAGAAAAGCCTGTTTCCTCCTGCTGTACCCATACATTACCAGCTTTAACTAGTAGCAAGCCAGTTGGTTCTAGAGCATTTTGAATGAAGTACATTTTTGTAGGAGGCTCGTCTAGTCTTGGCGTCATTACAAAAAAAAAAGTAGTAATAAAGTCACAAGACTAAGACATATGGGTATGATGACAACAGGTATATTGTCTGTGCAATAGCAACCAAGTAATAAAGTTGAGATAAATACAAAGACTGTCTTTGTGGCACGCTAGGTTCAGGACGTTTTGGTAAATCTAAACGTTAACATATTTTGGGAACAGGAATTGCAGTGATTCATGACTCCCTGCTGTTCTAAGTGTCAGTGCCACCTTTTCGTAGAAAAAAAATACCCTTCTGATGCCTGTATGGGATTGAACGGATACAGACATCGGAAACTCTCTCTACAGTTGTGTTGATCATTTTTTAAGTCTTGTATTTTCTTTTTAATGAAGATTGGCTCAATATATCCAAATCACCTTAAACTCTTAATGTTCCTTAAGAGATTTTGGAACCTTTTTAATTCCTTCACTGTGGAAAGTTGGGAGCCATTTAGATTTTGATTGCTGTCATCATATTCTTGCTGCATACTTGTGATGCAATATCGAATTGACACCTCTGCAATAAAAATATATATCTATTCAGCTGCTAATTGTAACTAAATACTAAGGTAGATGAAAATACTAATCATTTGCTGGGAAACATTTTTTTTTTTTTTACATTTTCTTTTAATAAAAAATTATTTTAGTGACAGTTCTACTTTATCTATTAGATTTTTTTTTACTGTTATAATGATAAACAGGCTGGACAGTGTCTTTTGCTGGAGCCACAAATTACTTCTATTTTCTGCAAATTTCTATCCTTTATCAGTTTGTCTAATTAAACTGTCAGTATTGACAAGTATTGGTAGACAGGCCTAGTTTATTGACTAATGGATGTGTTTGGAGGTGTTTTGTGACATCTGTAAAATGTAAAATATGGCAGTGTTTTGTAACATTAAAGGATCACTATAGGGTCAGGAATACAAACATGTATTCCTGACCCTATAGTGCTAAAACCACCATTTAGATGGCTTGCCCCCCTTAGCCCCCCTATAAATGTTTAAAACTCACCTTATTTCCAGCACCGTGCAGGTCTGCCAGTGCTAGCTCTGCCCCCTTTGTGACATCATCAAATAGGCCGATTTTTGCATTGGATTGGCTAAAATCGGCACAGGGCGCGGCCAAATGCTGGACCTCCTCATAGAGATGCATTGCATCAATGTATCTCTATGAGGAAAATTCAGCGTCTCCATGCAGAGCGTGGGACGCTGAATGGCAGGGCTGCTTACTGTGCAACCCTAAGCTAGGAAGCCCCTTCAGTGGCCATCTAAGGAGTGGCCACTTGGAGGTGTCCCTAGGGGCAATGTAAACACTGCCTTTTCACTGAAAAGGCAATGTTTGCATTAAAAAAGTCTGAAGGGAACTATTATACTCACCAGAACAACTACATTAAGCTGTAGTTGTTCTGGGGACTATAGTGTCCCTTTAAACCATAACAGCCACTGTATATTGTAGGGAGCCAAATGAGTTTAAACATTCGGAAAAAGTGCAATCTGTAATACGTAGTGACTTTAAAAAGCACAATAAACCTTCTTCCTGATTAGTTAGTCCTTATGCATCCATTTCTAAGTATCACAGATTTTTTTAACTGAGATAGAAAGTAAATGTATAGATTTTACAACTTTGCAAACTAGATAACGGGATTGAGTTTAATATGTTAAAAAACAAGTGTAAAGTTGACACTAGTTCCCATTAGTAAAAAACAAAACAAAAAAAAAACCACTAACCACAAGAAATTCTACTTTAGTGGTATTTTTCATCCTTAGGGACGCCTTAATACCCCGGGCTAGTAAATGTTCTTTGTAGAGTTTATTTTTACAGTAATTCATAAATTGTATAATTGGTGTATCTTGCCATTTTCATATATGAAAATGTTACCTTTAATCAGCCATTCCCAGAAATATTAAAAACTTAAAACAATAGAAACAGCCTGACCTGCTGTCAACATTAATATCCATCATGCTTTGTGGTTCAACGGTTTGCCGACTGATGGGATTTGTATTCGCCCCTCACATCCGTGTACAAATTATAGTTAAGGTGTTACTTTGCTCAAGTGTGAGTCAAATTAAATAAACTGGGAAATCAATGTTGTTTTGTTTTTTTTTCTTTTCGGTTTTAAATCAAAAGCTGAAATGAAAGAGATTAATGCAACTTATTTTTTTTTGCAACTCACAATTAACCTCAACCAATCGTGTGTTTTTAACAATCAGCCATGAAAGGGTTAATCTGGTCTCCTGCTTGCGAAAGGATTTTGGCCTACCCAAAAAACTGCCTGTAGCATTGTTATTTTGTCAACCAGCAGGTGTCACCCTGTAATCAGTCTCACTGCAGGGTGCTGACTCAACATTATTCACAAGCATTCTCACTTAGGAATCCAATCTAAATCCATTGCTTTGCATCCATAGCTTTGCCAGCAAAAAAAAAAAAAAAAAACTTTCACAGATGCCCGAGTTTCAGACATTGAGCATTTACATAACTGAACAGTAATGCCCGGCTCACAAAAAGCATAATACATATCAGAAAGAAACGTAAATTGTTTTACCGATGATTGAAATGGCCTCACGTCATTTAATCTCTTCCATTCCTAGAACCGCAAAGCCAAGGTACAAATGAATCAGTTTGCAAAAGCAGGGGTTGTCATTCTTGGCATAAAAAAGAGATTTGCAGAGATCAATGACTTTTTACAAACGTCAATTTTTTTTTATTTTTTTTTTGGGTGTCATGACATCAATACTTTTTTTTTCTTTCTGTAACTTTATCATTGTAGTACATATAAAAGTAGATGATAAAATATTCTGTAAAACTGCCAGTTACGTTACTATTTCAAGTTATCCATTGAAGTTTTGCAGGCAGGCTGATTAATGAATTACTAGATCTTGCGTAAAATGACTTGGCCTGATTTTTAAACAACTACCACTGTTTTCTTTGCCAGTCTTGTGACTAGCGTTAATGGGTTTTCCCTCACCGAACCTCTATAGAATTTTTTAACAGAGGTTTTTTTAATTTTCTTTTTTTTTTCTCCTTCAGTATCAAATGCTCTGAGAATTATTGACTAAACAAAGTATTGCAGAGAATTGAAAACCAAAAGGCAAATGTTAAGCCAAAATAGGCACGCTAGAGCTTTTTTTTAATTTTGTTTCCGAAAAACGTTCCTACAATTTTGATTTAAATTATCAATTCTCTCCAATTAATGCTTAAGTAAATTACGATAAATAGTCAGACTAACCTTAAAACTGCAATATTCTGACAACTATATTTTGCATAATGCTATGCCAACCGTCTTTGAAAATGTAGGTCATAAACATCATTTTGATGTGGGAGAAAAATGTAATTATTGCTGAATAGTTGGTGGTATGTGCCCTTCGATGCCAAATATACATGATTTATCACACTGCGTTTACACTACCCCAGACCCCTTGTGTTTAGAGCAAGCACAATGCTTAACTCAGGAATGAGCTCTGAACTCTGGAAGGTAGCCTCACAGCTATGTGTAAAAGGTTATTGCTCGGTGAATACTAAAATAAACTTGAGGTTCAGCCGCAGCCAGCAATCATATGACATTTTTATATGCTTCAAGGGATTATGAAGTGGTTTAAGTTTATTCTAATGCTGTAAAAGTAGCTTAAATTGAAACCTTGCTAGTGTGCCAGAGGGGTTTGTTAACTTTTGCCATGTGTCATTAGTCCTTTGTAAGGGAGACCAACACTATGTCTGTATATGCAAAGTTCACAGAGTTTGCTTGTTACTGAGTTGAGGTTATTGTACAGTAGCTTTCCACTGCAGGCTGAAGTGCTACAAAAACGATGTATTTCTCAGCAGCCTTTTTAAAAAGCATACATCACCTCTAGCTGAGCATTATGGGAGTTGTAGTGTCACAGCTTGCCTTGTGACAAGGCTTCACATACCCAAATACATGATGAAGCCTAAGTTATGCATGCCAACATTTTATATAGAATTCTATGTTTGTGACTTTGTCTTGGCTGCTTAAAGGAATTACCTAAATCTAAATAAAGTTGTTATGGTGCCAGGATGCCCCCGAGCGCACTGCTACTTTAAGAGATCAAACCATTCCCGAATGTTTTAACCCCAAAGTATGCCTCTAGTGTTGATCCTCAGGTCTCTCAGGCAGCATCTGGCTACCGAATCTCCGTTTCAGGAAGCGCTGAGTGATGCCAGGCAGGGAGCAGTTGGCTAACGCTCTCAGCCAATTATTGACTCCCCATTCATAAAAGAGACTTGAAAAAGTAATGTTCCTTTTTAAGCCAGTGTTATGAAGAATGCGCTCGGAGGCACCATGGCACCATAACAACTTAATTTAGATTAAGCTAACATTTCAGATGATGTTGAAGGTTGACTGAGTGGGGGGTAAGAGGGGTGACCCCTGGCACCATATTTACTATAGTGTACTGTAGTGGTTGTGGTGTTTGGAATGTTCCTTTAAATTTCAATTCCTTCCAAAGTCTATAGACCTAGAGTATTTATATGCCGCAAAGATTTGTATTTTATGACATTAGTTAATTTAACTGGGCAAGTTTAGGAGACAGGCGAGTCTGTAATTTGTTCCACAATAAATAACAAACAAAACTGACACAGTCAGTCACAGTCAGTCAAGTTATTAAAGTTTACAAGACTAATAAAAAGACTAACTTGGCTATAAAAAAAAAAAAAAAAAAAAAAAAAGGTTACAATAGTCTCAATGTACATTTAACTTTAATGTCCTAAGCAATTTGAAATAGTTTATTTTTATTGTTTGGTGAGCACAATTAACCTTTTGCATGTCTAAAAAAAAAAAAAAAGACACATCCTGCATCACCATTTGAAATAAGTGGCTCAAGAGATTTAAACCAGCCACCATTTTAACACGATTCCAGAGACGGTTTGCTGTTTTGATGGTCTCCCTGGTGTCCTAGCGCTCAATAATATTAAGAACTAAATGCAACACCTATTTGTCATTCACTCAGCCTCTTAGGATAACAATGCCCCAAATGGGGTGCTCTATGTGCCAAATGGTGGCGCTCCTTGGTAACATCCAGAACAGGTGGCTTTGCATGGTAAGTGCAAGAAGAAAGTTTGAGATGTGGTGTTAATATTGTGTATTGCCGTTAAAGAATGTACTCAGATTCCTTAAAAATATATTAATAGATTAAGCCATGCAATCTTTAGTAGCCTGCATGTATGACATAATACGTGCTACATGTCTTACCTAACACTTCCTCCATCCCTGACTGCTATTTCTGTGCAATATTGGCATGAGTGGATGATTAAGTGTGCCATCCCACTGTTTCTTTATCAGGTTCTGTGCCTGTGGTAGTAATGGGTAATTTAAGGCAAGTTTTTTTTTTAAATGTACTGCTTTCTGTTTTATTGTACATTTTTCAGTTTCATTGTCAAGTAACAAGCAAAAACTCTCCATTGAGCATCCATTTCTTCCCAAATGTTCATCTACCAAAGTTTCAATGGAATACACAGCATTAGAATGCATGTGTTTGTTTCAATTCTTAATCAGTGGCGGTTGTTGTAATTGAAAGGAACACTATAGTGTCTGGAATGCAAACATGTAATCCTGACACTATAGAGTTAAACTCCCTATGTAGGTTTCCAGTGGAAATGTGTTTAAACTTCCCTCTTTACCCACACTGCACTGGTCTCGTGCAGCTGGCCCCGCCTCACTCCACCTTGATGGCCAAGGTCATCAAATTTGATGATCTCAGTCAATCCAATGGGAGGTTTTGCACATTCGCAGCAAAAGGCTTTACTGCGCCACTGAGCATCTCCTCATACAGATGCATTGAATCAGTGCATCTATCTGAGGAACGCTCAGCGCCTCCATACAGAGCGTGGAGACACTGAATGCCGTCTGAGTGACTGCCAATAGAGGTGTTAATAGGCAGCAATATCTGAAAAGGCAGCGTTTAAAGTGCTAAGACTGCAGGGACAGGATGGTACAGGATTAAGCTGTAATGGTTCTGATGACTATAGTGTCCCTTTAAAGATGATGGTCGGCTGCCCCCCATGACTTGTAGGACTCCACATTTGTAACCCCATGAGATGCTATACTCTGTTCAAAACCAGCTGCATCTCCAGTGATCAATAAAGCGGAAAATGATACTGAAGATATAATCATGACACACGTTTGTTTCTAACATGCATATCAATATTCCTTAAAATGCCAAAAGACTTGATTTTGTTTTAAATTTATTTTGCAACAAAAACTGTGTGTGGGGAGGGAGGCGCTGTCCCACCACCCCCCATAGGACCAGCCTCCACTGGTCTTAATAAAAGGGGCAACTTTTAGTTTATTCCATAGGCCTCAGTATTGCAGTTGTCCTTCTTCTGCAATCTTTTAATGGCATCTTATATGGCTAATTGCCTTGTACCAATAACTTTCGACATTGAGTACAACCTTCCTGTTTGTCCTTGATCGAGTGAGTGCTGAAAGATTAGGCTGACAAAAATGTACATATTAGTATGAGAAAGAATAAGACAATTACTTTGACAGCTCATATTGTATGATGGCTTGTGTGGCCCTGTGCCATTCTCAAGCACATGATCTCGTCGCTAGAAATGATCTTTCAGTTCAATCCTGTTATACAGACATTCCATAGTACTTGCCAACTCTTCATCTGTAAGGGACAAGGTTTAAAGTACTTTCTGTTTTTAGTAAACCTGTTTTTTTTACGCAATGTTTCTTTATTCCACTGGAATTTTTTATTTTTTTTTTTTTAAATCTATACTACAAAACTAAATTTCTTAGAATCAAAGGCAAAGTCCCGGGAGTACACTGTGTTCTTTAAACTGTCACACATCTAAATACAAACTAGTGTCAGCTGCCTCACAGACATTTAGAGATAACTAGTGTGAGTGTTTAAATGGCCCTCTTTGCCACAGGTCTTCATAAATTCATTCTGGTCACAGTCTCCATAAACATCTGTTTTAGTGTTACAACTATTTTGTAAAGTACTCTGTTCTTCAACAGTATATAAAGTAGCCTAGCCGCACTACTGAAACTATTATTCCTCAATCATTTGTAGCTGTTTTACACAGTGGCAATATATATACATATATGTATATAGTGTATATTGGATTAGCCGTATTAATCCATATAACAGATCACCTGGCACCCCGACTAGGTATCTCCGCCAAAGGACCGATTCCTAGCTGGAACAGGGGATAAACCACAACACTTCTTGCCCTCAGTCGCCGTAGCTTGACTGGGGCCCTGGAACCGCCACCTCCCTCATGGAACTGAATGGTGAATTAGCTCTAGTCCTTACAAGGACTTTCCCCGTTGAATCCCCTGTAAGCTGGAACAGCAGACACAGGAGCAAATCTTCTTTCCCTCCAATAACTGGAAGACACACAGTTTTGGAGTGTAAGCAAGAATCTCAAGTTTAATGGCACACACTGGCCTTTTATACAATTTTACAGGCCAGAGGAACACCCCCTGGACCTGATGGGGCACTATATATATATATATAGAACAGTTTTTGGATCAGCGCTTGGTGAACAGTAGACAACTAAGATAAGTGGTCACAGACAATAAGCCGAGTTATAGTAGTGGTGGTGTAATTCAGTTGTGGTGTGCCGAAACAGACATTCGGGTAGGCTTGTAAAAAGAGAGCCCACCAAAATTGAATAGCATGATAAAGGGAGTGGTGGGTTGGCTGAACCAGGACGTACCGGCTCAGAGGAAGGGAAGGCCTGTGTTTTTATAGGCCATGTAACCCTCCCCTCAACTACAAGCTCCGTCTACAGGCTTAGCCTTCCTATATATACATAATTTCTCACTTGGCCAGATTTCAGAAGTGTTTTACGTTTATAATATAAGGCACACGCATATTATATAGTGAAGTATAATACACTTCAGCTTCTCTGGCCTTAAATTTGAAATTCACTTTGATTTCTCACTTTAGTAAATGTGCTCTACCATCAGCCAACATTTGAAACTTGGAAACATTGGAAACTTGTGTCACCTCTATATACCAGGCAGCACACCTAATTTAGACATTTTGATGTTACCTTTAGTGCTCTTAAAGTGGCACCTTCACTGTCTGGGAACTTTGCAGAATTCACAAAGACCCGTGACAGTGACATTGCCACTGGGGGTCTGAGGCCGGATAGGGCAGGTAAAGGAGAGTTTTACTTACTACCTGTTCCTTGCGTGGCTGCCATCTTATCCTGGCGGGTGTTCTGAGTATTTCATAAAGATTCAATGATTGATAAATATTCGGGGGGCGGTGACAGTGCCGCTTTAAGGTTGAAAACAAAATAAGCAAGCTGAAGAATTTTCCCAACATGGAATTTTTGGCTTAATTTTGCTTGTCATTTCTTACCTGTCATCAGCTGGCCAAAACAAAGGGATTAGGGAATTAAGGACTGCTACAAAATATGTAGAACCTGTTGCTTGGAGAGAATGCATTTCTAAAGATCAAGTGTGCCATCTGTCTCTCAATGAAAGTTACAGGCCTCTGTGATAGATAAGTCACCCCCTTTGGTATTCTAAATCATTAAAATCTCATCAGTCCAAGAGGAGTCATCCCAGTCTTATCAACACCTTCCATCAAAGCGTTCTGGTTCAATTATAGATTTGTGTCTCCTACTTGCCCACGTTGCAGAAGAGCTTTACTGGATGGTATGAAGCAGTCAGGCTCCCACATAGAATTTGTCTTAGGATCTCAGCTACAATTAAGAAGACCTTGATGGGTCATTATCTTCGACACTCGCTAGGACATACCTTTTGTGTAATGAAGAAAAGATGAGTATTATTTTGTAATCGTTGCATTTATCTCGAAGAGACAGGGAGCTGAAGAGGACCATGGTTTGTTGCACAGGGCTTGACCTCTCCTTCTGTTGCAATTTGTCCTTTCCTCTTATGTTCTCCACTGTCAAGGATGAAATAGTGTTAACCTTTTGAATCTCTGAAGCCTGAACAACACACATTTTGGTCTTAACCATTTTAAAGGGACTTTGTCATTAATAACAACCAGAAAACATATTTCCTATTGTGCATTTAAAACTATGATAGTGCTAAACCAATTGTGTCAAGTTTGGTATTTTGTTGTTTTTTTTTTTATTTATTTTTTTAAATTACACAGCTTAAGTTCATGTATTTTTAGTAGGGTATATATATGACTTCCAGTCATGCTAAGGGTCTGTTTTCTTAATACTTTCAGCTAATGCATCTTATCAGGACCTCCTTTAACCATGCAGCACATTGAAGTGACACACTCAAAGGAAAGCAAATTATCTCTGATGTGTGTGTTGGAAAATATTTAACACTGAACTGAAACACACAAACACACACCAACTTTGAAGGGACACTGTAGTGACAGGAATAACACAATTTTTTTTCTAGCACGTCTCTGCCTCCCGGCGCCGTCTCCACCCCCGATCTGCCTCCTTGGCTGAGATCATCAAAAATAACTATCTCAGCCAATCCAATGCATTCCTAGGAAAACATTGGGAAACCATTAATAGCCATTAGGGAGAAAAATAAATTAACCACCTATGTTTCCAGATCAACTATTTAGGCCAAAAATGTGAAATTTCCTGGTCATATCCCAACAGTTCATGATTTACTGAATAATTCTTTTTTACAAGTGATTTGGTAAATAACCCCATCGGTGTTTAACTGGCAATAACACAATATTTAACAGTATTTGCTTTATGACAGAATGTCTAGCAACCTCATTGTTACGGTACACCCAAGTATAAGAGGGGTTAACACCGCTAAGGACGTTCACCTTCCGAAGGGAGAAGCAGCTAAGGAAATCTCCAATTAGCCAAACAGGAAACATACAAAATATTCCATGAACCAAATAGCCGAACAGGAAATCATACGAATATAAATCCCCCCAATGACGAGACAAAGCTCCGTATTGAGGGTCAAGCAGGACCAAACTTCTGGAATAGAAGGGAATCATGACATGTCATGTGTCCTTAAGGGGTTAATCTGGGCTACCTGCCCGGTATTTATGTGGATTTCTCACCAGGTGGACATTACAGTAACCAGTCACACACTTACAGGTGTAAACACTCCCCTTTTACTGTACACAACCCTCCCCTTTATCCTGTGGATAATTGGGAAGTAACTCCATTAGCTCCCAGGATAGAGGCTAAACTCCATTTTACACGTGGTGGAGAAAATGCATTGAAATATATAACATCACAATAACTGAAGGAAATGTATAGGTTCAACATATCCCCAGATAGCTTGGATCTGAGTGCACATTATTACCGAATGGCGCTCAGATCCCATACACATAGTCCAATCGCCATGGAACCAAAGTTTTGCACATAGTCTTTCGGTATACGAATAGGCTCCATGGGAAAGCTATAGCGGCTTCAGCGGTGTTCGTGTAATTCAGTGTCCGTTTTTAGTTCCATAAGATTCTCGACGAACACCGCTGGTCATTCGTACGTCTAAGATGGCCGCCGCCTCATGTTCGGCATACGAACGACGACTACTCAGCCTACCTTTGTCAATTAGGAAGTGTGTGCGGTTAACCACGATGTTCTAATGAGGCCAAGAGGTTAACCAGCAGCACACTTCCATGCTGGGTTGCCGGCCGTTCGGAAGTTCATTCGGTAGTTAGGAAAACAAATGATCGGGGTGTACGCAAAGGCAATTCACCGAACAACCCGACGAACCAAGGGAAAATAGAAGTAGTTCAAAAGACAGAGGGATCTGTCACACTCATCAACTTGCATCCTAATAAATATGTATACTGAAAAATATAAGAAAATAATCACATCGCCTTGGCAGGAGGATAGAAGTGTTATATGGATGTTTTTTTTAGGAATATGAAATTTATATTGATTGTTAATTAATTTAAAATTTAAGGACAAAACAGCAAACTGGAAAAATTCAACTAAGTATCCAAATCCGCTAATTTGGCCTCAAATTTTAAATTCACTTTGGATTCCACCCCGATAGTTTTTTTTCAGCTGTTGTTAGACTGCAGTTCATATCATGCTCAGAAATTTTAGCTTGATGGGAATTGTAGTCTGGTTTAATCATTTACTTGCTAGAGGGTTTACACATTAAACGAACTTGGCAAGAAAGTCTATTTTTCTCCCGTGGGAATGACATAGTCAGAGATGTGGTGCTTGGGGTGATTGCTAATAAGATAATATTTTATAAAACAGCTGGTATGAAAGGATGATAAAGCATGTAATGCAGTGGATAATGCATGCAAGGTAGGGATATCTGTATACTGAAGGGTAAATACCAGTAGGTGGAAGATGACACATGCTTGGCAGTTTGTTTCTATTCACACCTGACCCCTGGTGCACTTTGCCATCCGTAGATCAGAGGTCATGACAGGTGTCAATCTGTTGTCCTTTAGTTGGTATTGATGATCCACGGCTCCTGTTGGCTGTCAGGGTGATGTAGGAGTAGCAGTCTGAGAACAGCTGAGATTTGCAGTCTGAGATACCCCTGGGTTAGACGTTCTCAGACACAGACTCATGAATGATTTCTGTTGGCAGTTGCTAAACTTAAGGCTATTTTAAAGCAGTGCTTTGAAATCGATAAGGCGATTGCATGTGGTTTGTCCAAGGAATGTCTCCGGGCCCTAAAGTATGCAAACAACATGGATACAGCACCGGCCTGAGAATAAAAGGGAAACAATGTATAATCGTGAACCTGTCACCTTAAAAATTATATTAATCAATAAAGCAAAAAACATTCAGACATAGCTTTAAAAAAAAAAAAAAAAAAAACAGAAATAATAGATCTGCTTTTGTGCCATTTTGAGAGTCCCTATGCAGAGCTGAAAAGCGGAGCCTGCAGCAATCTGTGCTCGAGTAAATGCTTGCATCTCTGTGAAAGGACCCACTGATATCATCTAGTTTTTCATTGGACCAAATATCCCGCCACCAAAAAAAACCACACGAACTTGTATAACCCTCAGCCAACTCAGAGTTATTTAGTACATTCCAAATGTGATAATTATCAAGTGTCTGTTACAAAATGATCATATTTCAGATCTGCCCTGATAATCTCTGTGTTTAGTAAATAGACTCCTTTGCGACGAAGACTGACCTTTGGTATTTCAGCTGTTGTAGATTGTCTTTGCCATAAAATCAATCAGTGTTCTACTAGTTGGGATTCTTTACCAACAGTTTGTAAGACTCACCAGGCAAAGTTCATCCAATGTCTGGCAGTGACATTAATGAATAAACGTTAAGAGATTTGTAATAAAAGAAAAACGTCCTTTATGTAACAATATAAAAATCTAATCGAGGCTCAAAGGTCAGTGCAACATTCCAGCATTACTCTAGGCGAGAGAAGTCATACGTACAGCTTGAAGTTACGTAATCATTTGTGTCACTGTACTTGTAATTGTGCCTAAGACCAACTCGCTTTTCAGTACACCAGACTGTGAGCTTCAGAAGGCTTTGGCATCAATTACCTACAGATAAAGACGGGTAAATTTATAGATTTACAGACCTGAAAATGTCACTGCAATGAAAAGGGGTATATTTTAGTTTTTAAGAGGTGACTCTACTTGTTAAAATATTACTATCATCAATTCCCTAAAGTGAGATTTAATTCAAAGTGAATTAACGGTGAATTTCACATTGTAGGCTAAGGTAGCCAAACTGTAAGGATAGCTGATTTAGAGACTTTTTCAATTTTGGCTATTTCTACCTTAAATTTGAAATTCACTTTCAATTCTCTCTTTAGTAAATAACCCAGTGTGACTTTTCTACATTTAGTTTAGATGGTATACCTGCAAGAGTTTGTAGTCTGGACATTGTTTAACTGTGGTCAAGAACATATTTGTGAGCTTTGAACCCTGTGCCATAGGTGATTCCAGCGTGTTAAGAATATCTTATTGGGTTTGATCATTATATAAAATTTCAAGTAACGGATGAAGACCCAGAGTTCATCTTTTCAGTGGTCATGTCTAGAATGCATAGAGCAGGGGTCCTTAAACTCCGGCCCCCCAGATGTTGCTGAACTACAACTCCCATGATTCTCTGGCTATCTATGTAATTCAAAGAATCATGGGAGTTGTAGTTCAGCAACATCTGGGGGGCCGGAGTTTGAGGACCCATGGCATAGAGACTTAATGTTACAGAAAATGTTTCTCTATGCCAGGCTGGCTGAGCATCATGGTAATTGTAGTTAACATCTTTTGAAGTGGGAAAGGTTAGCAAGCATTTCTTCAGAGATATTTGGTATGATGCTTTTTTTTTTTTTTCAAACGATGGGGGATGGACTATTACATCCCTGCTGAGTGGCTATTATAGAATGTGCTAAGTGTGACCTTTTAATTTAGCTTTATTTTTTTTCACTAGAACATGTAAAAAGAATACAAGATGAATCACTTCACCCCTGCATATATACACACTCACAGCAACACAGAGTCTGCCAAAAAGGTGGACATTTAAAGAACGATAACGAGAAAATAGCTAAGTGAATCAGACCTATAAAAAGCCCAGCAATTACCAAAAATGGAAGCATATGCCAGTTATCTGCATCTCCTAGGTTGAACAAGTCTTCTAGTATTTAAGATAATTCTCTAGTGGCTTCTATTTATAGGCCAAGGGTAAGCTTCAGTAAGAGCTTTTCACCAACCTGCCCTTACAGACTAAGCCAATAAGCTGCCTGACTTCCATATTACACGGCACAGATATTAAATAAGCCATTAATAGATCATTAATATAGAAATGATTAACTCACATTGTCGCAACTAGCAACAAAAAGTGAGCTCTCTGAGAAAGGTTATGTGGCCGCTGGTTTTCAAGGATTTGATACACTTTTAAAGATTTTGACGCCTTTCAAGAACTGCTGGATTTTTATTTACATCTAAGTTGTTATGTTTTTCATAAATGATGGCTGCTAGCAGTATGTTCTCTGTAAACACTAGTAATTTGTTCCCCGCAAGTATTACCATTTTGTGATGGAAAACATGTTAGTGGTTTATCAATTCTGAGCACTTATTATCTCCTACAACTGCTAGTTTATTGTTTCTCATGAGCACTAAAAGTTATTTGTCTACAATAACCTCCCCTCCCCTTACTATATCAGTGCAGCATTCCTGTTACACTGCACACAACTCATACACCAAGATTCTGACAAGAGAGTGTCACTGTAAGAGGAGCCTTTATCAGCTCTTGGCATTACAACTATTTTAATTATGGGTCTTGTGCTCAGACGATAGATTCAGGGTGTCTCTTCTTTAAAGTTTGGGTGTCAGGGACTTTGCTCAATATTGGCAATTCTGTAAATGCAAGGTTAGAAGTTCACTAGTGGCACCCAACTCATACCACATCAATTTTAGTTGGTAAATCTTGAACAATCGCTGTCTTGCTGTTACAACTATACCGGTAGTCGGTTGTTTACTATGTATTGACTTAAGCTGACCCTTGTCAATTATTCAATTGAGAGGATGTCAGATCAATTATACTGCTATTTCAACTTGATCAAACATACAAAATGAACTCCCCTAAACTAAAATATTGCATTGCCGGCCTCACAACCTGTGCCATATTTCTATTTTTACGATCTTTTTGGAATAAAGAGAAATGTCGGGTAATATACAAAGTATCAGCATTGTACTGACATATTTCTTTCCATGTAATGTGTCATCTGAGAGATATGGCTAATCAGAGAAACTAATGTCAAGACAAGAATAGTAGGAGCATACATTTTGATGACACAATTATAAGCATCAGTTAGCTAGCACGTGATACACAATTTCTAGTTTAACTTTCTAACTTGTCAAGATTATTATTATATAGTTCTTTAGTTTTATTGTAGTCTCAGACAGGTGTTCATGAACTTTATTTTATTACATAGAACAAATTATATTAACTTTGGTACATTATTTGCGTTCTTTGTTCAAGGATTACTCCCACCACCTTGACAACATCAGTGTTTTGAGATGGTTATGGTGCCTGGAGCTGTATGTGTAGAGTTTTTCTATGAAACACTGCACATACAGAGTTTAACCCCTTTGCTGCCAGACACGCACCTCCTGTAGTGTCATAGGGTCTCAATAGGGCAAGCTATTGTAAAATGTTTTTTTTTCCCCATTATCGGGGCACGGCAAAATGGTACTCCTCACATCATAGTACAAATCCAAAAACCAGGATGCACTCCACAGCTAATAATAATCAATACTTTATTCTCAAACATTAAAGATAAAAAAATAATAACAAATACAGAACAAAAGACAGTTAACAAAGGCTAGAAAGTGTACAACCGCTCTATACCATCAATTGCTATCAATAGCCTACAAGGAAACAAGCCACTAAACCCCCAATGTTTTGGCCCCAACCGGATGCTTCTCTCTAGGGAATAAAGCATTGATTATTATTTAGTAGCTGTGGTGTGCATACTGTTTTTTGGGGATTTGTGCTACTTCTGTTGGCACTTAGGGGAGTGTGCACCTGTGTTTGCACCCTATTGGTTGTGCCCTTGATGGCTGGAGTACCTCTTTTACCATATTCTGATTGCTCCATGATTTACATACTGACCTGAATGTTTTAGTAGCAGCATTTTAGGGTGAGAGACTCTCTCATCCATAAGGTTACATTTTTCAAGCATCCTGTTGCTACTGTTGATCCGGAAGAAGGTCAAAAACCATATACATTGAAATGTTTCCAGTTCTACCTCAAAAAAAAAAAAAAAACAACGGAACAATGTGCAATTGGATTTCTCTCATGTAATCAAGATGTTATTAAAGATGTTTGTATTTGCTTTTTTAAAAACCCTCTTCTTTGTCCTTCTTTGCTATAGATAAAATCTAATTTTACTGAATTCCAAATTGATCATGTTCACTATGACAATCATGTTAGTGACCAGAGACAAACCTGCATTGAATGTATTTGTATACTTTATTATATCCCATAATCTGAGTGTTTTATCCTTTTCTCTGTTCAGATTATTCATTTTACAACGCGCGTCTGCATTTTTTTTTGTTCTGTTCCATTATTTCTTTTTTTGAGAACACATGATTCATGCCCTTTTGATTTCTAAAGACTGCGAGCAGGGCAACTCAACCCTTAATTTCCAGAAGCCTAATCTTGTTCTAACTTCACAAAAATATACCGGGTTGCAGATTATTAAAAAGAGGACCTGATTTCACCTTTAAAATTGATACAAATAAAAATCACACACTACAAAAGCTAACATTAGACAACCTTAGATGGACACGGAAGCAAAACCTATCTTATCGTCAAGAGAGGCACTGTGTATGTAGAGGGGAAGTTTCAAAAATATGATTAACAGAATACAGGAGGATGGTACCAAAGATTCATAGCACCAAAATTGCTACAAACATTTATAAGTGGTTTTGGTGCATTGAGTGCCCTTTAATGCACAAACATAGTGACTAGTCTTTTAATCCAATCTTCATGGGTTCTTTTCCAAAGTCAAGTTGTGCTGTTGAAACAGCCTCCCCTTAGTGATCTCAGTCTAGTTCAAACCATCCTGCTACACGTAATTCATTTATTTACTAATCAGCAAATTACTTCGCGCAGTCAGTAAATGTTAGGGACTGAACACTGATAAGATCATTTGCTTTCAGGTGTTTTCTCAAAGTTGCTCTCAGCATCAAGTATAAATTGAAAAGAGTGACCTTTTGATACAGAATCAAATTGACTGAATTTCTAAAGATTCACTAGTTTCAATTACCATACATTTTTCATATTGGGCCTGCAACCGTTGTGCTGGCTCCAGCAACACTATATCTTATCTTTTGGATTGTTAATTCAGTCACTTTTCAGTCTGATACCCTGTTCCTGGAGATTTTTTGTTTGTTCGCCATATAACATGCTAAGTGTCAAGGACATACAAGATATGAAGTTTACATAAGTAAAATCTAATCACTAATTGACTGGAAAAAAAATAATGGTGCTTGTCAATGGCGCTTTAGGATCACGGGATAGGACTTTTCCTTGAAATTCAAATTCTTTGCACTTATGAAGATAACAATGTACTTTGATTTATTGTTTTAATCCTGTTTCTCTGATGCTTGATGAAGAGTTTTATTACAGTATTCTGTCACCGTCTGGGGTCTTTGCATCGCCAAGTCCCACAATGGCGACATCACTGCTGGGTGTCCAGTGGCCATGGGGGGGCAAGGGAAGATAGGTTACACTTACCTGAATCCTCTTCCTTCGGACCTCTATAGCTCTTGGCAGGAGTCTACAACAGCACTATAACCTCATGTATGCGTGAGTGTACAGCATTGAGGTCTTGGGGGAATCACGTGAGACCGCAGGATCCTCCAAAGAAATAGCTTTTTTTTTCCTACAGCCATCACTGGTAGCAGATGGGGGAAATGACAAGCTTGGCAAAAGATATCTCTGCCTTATTGACAAGCGAAAGAAAAAGTTGTAGACAAAGTAGTGCCTACTTTGTCTCAGTATATCTTTTGACTGGTTTGGAATTTCTGTGCAATTCCAACTGAGTCAATTCAAAAAGATTGTATCTTTTTGAATTGCTCATTTTGGATTTGGGGTGATAGAGTTTCTGTAAAGGGTTCCTCCAACCAAAAAACAGTGTTTTCATAAAGCACTGGTTTTGGTTAGAATAACAATTTCTGAGATGGTCTGCCACTTCTGTGGTTGTTCTCTCTGCAGCCCGATCCTCCATGCCTGACGTCACTCACCATGTAGCGGAAAGGACAGGGGTGGCACTGGGGTGAGGTGGATTGCTGTGGTTTGTTCTGTACTGGCAAATGACACTTCTGAAGGTGGTGTTTCACCAATGTGCACCCTTTTAAAGAGAAACTCTGTACATACAGATGCCAGGCACCAAGACCACATCACAAGATGAAAACAAGAATACTGAAGGGCAAAGATAAATATTTGCCATCTAGGTATAGCTTGGTAATGTACTTGCATGAAAGGATGGATGGATAGGTATAAATCTGAGGAATTTATTGTTATTAGTATTAGGTAAGATTTGCAAGCTGTTAAAGAATGATACTTTGTAGCTACAGCAATATGGTAAGATGAGGGCTGATGTTAAAATGAAGGTTGAGGACTTGGAACTGGCACCTTACCAATTCAATGTTCTATGACAATATTGCATGCAATCAAATAGTGATTCTGTGTTTTGAGCATTTTATGTTTTTAGTATTCTGTCACGTGACCATAAACCCTTTTGTATGACATACGTTTGGAATATAGAAGATTCCACGCTAATACCAGGTACTGATTCCAGTCTAGGGAGATATATATATAATCCCACTCCTGACCTAAATATGACAAAACACTTGTAAAGGTGACAGATAGTCGACAATACTTTAAAATAAAATGTGTTAATACATATTAAAATGCATTCACAAATGGGAAGAACAAATGAGGGCGAGAGCTAGGTCCCTGGGCTACCATCAAAGTGTTTTGGAGTGAAGTGTTGTGTGCATGTACATGGTGTCTAATGTCATGCGTTCAGCAGTGCCACGAACAATGTAGTGTTAGGATTGCAATCCTGTATTCCTAACGCTATAGTGTATCTGTCCCAAGTTAGAGAGGATCCCCCCCCCCCCCGAAATAAGATGAAAAAGGAAAGGATTTACTTACCATTTTCCAGGGCGGAGACTCCTCACCTCTCCGCCTCCTGCGATGTCCTCAAGAAGGCATGGCTTCCTCCGCTATGGTTCAATCCGATGCTCCTAACACAGGAGCACAGGGGACCTGATGCAAATGACAACCACAAGAGGTGGATTTCACCCTATGTTAACATTCCAGTATCTACAAAAGAGCAATGTTTTAAATGTTTTTAAAGGACAAGGATTCTGCACACCGACCAGTTCACTGAGATGAAATGGCCTAGGTGTAATTAGTGTCCCTTTAATATCTCCCAATTTTCTGATGCATTGGCTGAAATTGTAAATCCATAAATTGGTCTCCTACCTTTTATCAAATTCCATATCCCACTTGCTGCAAGAACTGACCCATAAATTTAGGCAGTCGTTTATCCCAGCGCTGTGAATGTGGCTTTAGCATCAGCTGTTTTGATGAGCCATCTGCCTGGCAAAGAGTACCTCAAACCTAAAATTATAACTCCTGTTTTTCATCTGTATGTCAATAACTTCAGCTGAAATCTTCTATATATCATTCAGCCTCCTTTTGACTGTCGTTTTATGGTGTTCTCCCCAAGGAACTGCTTTATAGAGACCATATTTCACCATTTGTCTCCAGGATCCCTACGCAAAACACAATGCCTAGCAGGTTAAGTTAATGCAAATGTTTGACACCATAAAACTATTGGACGTACATAACAAGCTGTAAGGGAGAGCAATTTATTTTATTTTTAATTTGTGAAAGCCACGCTATCTACGGTATTTCATATCTCTGGATGCAGAGAAATTGACTTCCTAATCTATTATTTAGAATGAAGCCAATATATTTTATCCAATTCTTAAATCTTCAGATTCTATTTTCAGAATTTACTGTATATATGACAGATGCATATATTTTAAATGTTGTTTTTTTTTTTGTTTTTTTTTTTGCATAATCTCACTTCATTTTTGAGCCTAATAATACAATATTAAAATGTATTTGTGTAAATAAGATGTTCTAGCTTAAAGAAATTATACAATCTAAAATTGTTTTCTCGTGTGTTATGTGCATCATAGCGGATTGTGCCCTGATGTTTTGCCTAGTGAAATTATTGGTGCTTTATAAATAATTGATAGCAATATCTTGAAATTAGATTTGTGTGTCCTTTCCTATTTGTGGAGAGAAGGATTGATTGAATGGCATTATCTGTCTTTGAGCGTACATTCAGAATCGAACGTTGTATGTTGATGTTGTTCGGTGTGATGTTATGGAATCCTGTGCATATCAGTCGTGGTTGTAAAAAGGTACCACTGACTGACAGAGAGGCCATTTTCGTATTCTGTCACCGAACTGTATGTCCGCTGGTGATCAGCAGAGAAAAATTAATTATTGCCTGCCACCTTTTCTGTGTAGAGAATCTAATTTACAGCCAGTGTAAAACTCATCTGGTATTGCCATGAAACTCGTTTCCACTTCAGATGAGAAGTCATTTGCAATCCATTCCAAGGATGTGTTAGATAATCACCGTACGACAGTACATGCTTATGGTTGTATTGTGGTGGGAATGCAGGTCATTACTCATCACCACTTAGATATTCAAGCTGTAGCTACCATAATTGCAATACAGTAAGAGTGTACAGGATTCTAAATGACTGTTTCTTGGGTTCTGAAGTCAAGGCCCGGTAGCTCTTATGAACATTTCTGGTTTAGTGCATATAGATTTAATCCAAGATGCATTTAAAAGAGTAAATCATGTGATATTTTTATAAAGCTGGAGTTAAAAGTAACAGTCATGTCTTTATGTTGCGATGTCATTTTATTATTTTATTTTAAACGCGTATTGACATTTTTAAAGCAATCACTTACCTACTTTTCCAACTTAACCTTCCAAACAGCCATTTTTATTATTGAGTTTGGATCAGAATGTAAGGTTTCTTACCTAATGCTCATTATTTTGCAACTGTACAAAATCACAGATAGAAATCTCTGCGGGCAGAAAGGGCACATAGTTTTGAAAAGCAAAGGATGGCTGCAAAATAGTGAGCATAATTAACTAACTGAAAAGGGGGTGAGAAGTATATTTATTTAATTCAATATACTTGAATTAAAATAAATAATGTAATACTTTATAATACAATTATAAAAAAAATATTTTTCTTTAAATAGTGATAGTGTTCCTTTAAGTAGGGACCATTGATGCACAAAATGTGTTTTTTTACATGAGTGTTATGAAATGAAATCAGTACAATGTGAAACTTCTAATAAATATGTGGGGGTGCTTAAATGGTGGATCCCCAGATGTTTGCAACTACAACATCCATAATGCAATTCCATTCTAAAGGCTTGCAAAGCATCATGGGAGTTGTAGTACTAATTTACCTAAAGCTTAAATCCGCCGCTCTATGTTTTGCCTTCTATCTAATTTATGCAATGCCGTGAATCCAGGCCATAGGAGATTTAGGTATTTGATTCATAAACGCAATAAAATATGTAAGAAATGGCGTAATTCACCCATAGATTATTCATATGTGTAGGCCGCCACTCATCATTTTTGTTCTCCTTTTTTATTTTTCTCTTTGCTTGGTGAAATATTTTATGGCCCTGAAGCAGTTAATTTGTGAATCCTTTTTCAAGAATAGAATGTTAAATCTCCCACTGGAGAGCTATTTACCTCTGTGTACCCGATACTTTACTCGTGCTCTGTTGGATGCTTATTTGGTCAAGACCTTGCTGAATTTCACGTGAAGTTAGTGTGTCCAATAAATGGCCTCACCATCTGATAACAAAAAAAAAAAAAAATACAGCAAAACCCCACAGAATCACTTACCTGTTTCCATCGACATAAATTGTGAAAAATGCTTATTTCTTATCTCATTTTCGTTTTTTTTAAGCCCATGATGCTTAACATATAAGATCATGGCTGCTGGCTTCTCATTCTATTACGGTTTCATTGGCTTAATTGAGAGGCGAAAATAATTATGTCGATGCAATAACCTGCTTGGAATTTTTTTTTTTTTTTTAATTAAAGGTAGTAACCCTAATTCTTTTACATGTGCGTTCTTATCCTGATTGGCCCATTTCCCAGAGCGAGATATGCTCCGTATCAGTAAATGCTGACTGATATCTAAAGGGTGGCTTACAATGACAGACCTTTAACCACATCATGGTTTAACCTCAAACTGCGATCCGCAAGAAAACCCTTGCAGCACTGTGATATAATTTAATACACTAGGCTCTATAGTCTACCACAGAGCAATTTAAAACCTGCAGCGCAAAATATTTTCTATATACATCATACAAAATAGAATTAACCAGATTACGGAACCTGCATTTTACCTACTGTGTCTCCAAAGAATCAGTTATTTCAAATAAAAATCCCATAATTCCTCAAGCCTATCGTGTTGGCCATCTTGTTCAAGAAATTCAAAATGTGTATTCGTGTATCGCAGAGCTCCACAGCAGGTGTGTATGAGTGATTACAGAGCTTCACTGCATGTGTGCATGCAAATATCACAGAGCTCACCATAATGTGCAGTTCCACTTTAGTAAACCTATTAATGGTTAATTTATGTAAATTAAATAATTTAGTTTTACCTATCATACCCATTCCTATAAATATCTGTGAGAAGGCAATAAATTAAATAGACACTAAAGGCAAGCAGTCTGCTACATCTTAATTAAGTGGTCTGTATATGGTGCCTGCTTCATAAAAATGGCAATGTTTTCATCGCCTCTTAATGCTTCACTATGAGGAAGCATTGGATTGGCTGAGATCAAGATTAATGTTCTCAGCTGAGGAGGCGGGACCGTTGCAGTGAGACCAGCTAGCTGCAGGATGTAAGATAAGTAAAACGTACATTTTAATAACCCTCACTTTGGGGCTGAAAACCTAAATAGGTGAGTTAACACTATAGCCTTAGGAATAAATGTTTGCATTCCTAACGCTATATTGTTTCTTCAACTGTAATCCCCTCCAATCAAGATACTCTCAAATGATCACTCCAACAAGTGTCCTCTCCAAATGATCACTCCATAATTACTGTAATCTTAAACATTTTCGACATTGGCAAAATAAATTGTCTGCTAAATTGTTTCAAAGACATCCTGATATTTTAAATGGAAATAAATTAAGTAAAATGTCTACTTAACTATTTAGTTATAAAACACATTTGGTAACATATAGTCTAGATTTTATAAGTGACATTGTAAAATATAATCCAAAGTAACCACTTTTGGAAACCTTAAAAAAATAAAATAATAATTCATTGTGCATTCTGTGTTATCAACTTATAATTTAGGCTAGAGTTTGCAGGAGCCTCCTGTGTGTAATTAAAGTTCAACTAACAGAGCAGGAGATAAAAACTTCTAAAGTAAGTACACTGTGCTCTTACATCTGATTGTAAATAAAACAATTTTTCATGGAGGCTGTGTGAATCACAGCCAGGGGAGGTGTTGCCTGGGCTGCATTAACAGCAACTAGAGTGATTTAACTCCAATTTCAGCATTGAGACTGCAGGGGCATGACTATACACTAAAACTGCTTCATTAAGCTAAAGTTATTCTGGTTCTTAAAGGGCCCATTTAAATTCCACTTTATACAAACATACTGTTTATTTATTGAAACTTTTTAAAGGGGTGGGCTGTCTCCACCCATGATTTTTATATAATTGCTACTGAAAGTTAAGTGTAGAAACCACTATATTCATCTTCATGCTGGAACTCAGTACCTCCATCTTGACACTCTGTCAGTCAATGTTATAAGCTCCACCCTTGGCATCTGTCCGTCAGTGTAGAGAGTGCATAGAAAAACACTGTTTTTGTTTATCTTTCAATGCAGTGCGTTACCTGGCTCTGCAAGGAACGAACTGGATTGTGATGTCAGTTGCCAAATCTTTAATATACTTTTAAAAGAAAATGGAACATCACATAAAACATATTTATGCAAGTTATAGATGTTTTATTTGGTAAATAAATTGCATTTTGTAGTCATAGAATATAAAATCTCAAAACATTCCATCAACTTTCCAAAATATAACAATAATTTTAACAGTTTTGACATCTTTTCCCAGTCAAGGCAAATGCAATTCACAATCATCTAAAGAGCCAAGGTTAGTCGTCACTGTTTAAAATATATACCAATTTTGAAACTCAAAATAATTTTTTTCGGGCTCAACCTATCGCATTAACTTTTCAAAGTTGAGAGAGAATCATGGGACTTGTAGTTCAAGCATATGCAGAAGTTACAAGTTGTTTAGCCCTGATTACGTTGGTTCATTGTTGCTTTTCTTTTCTAAATGGTTATTAAATCTGTGTCCTTTCCACTGTTGATTGATTTGCTTTTCTGAAATGAGTGAACATCCATCCCTCAGCAGCTAATAAATTTGTTTCTATATAAATAGCAATTTGGGATAATTAGAAGTAATAGCATAGCCAAAAAATATAAAGGTTACCTTGCAGAGTCATTTCAGTAAGTAATGGGTTCGACTGCCATGTCAGTTTGGAACAGGCATGTGTTAGCAAACAAGTGTGCTTCATTTATTTCGACGTTGATTTATTTGCTGTGTAAATTGGGACACGTGCAGTAATATAATGTGACATTAATTGTTTAACAGAGTCATCTTTGTTACGTTTGTTGCTTTCTCCTGGGTGTCTGATTGCTGAAACTGGTACAAAACTAATTGAGTCTGCTCTTTTGAAGACCCATGCCCACGAATGTGTCAGGCTCGAACGAGTGCCAACTTTCCTCTTCCAATGAACCATTTAATAACCAATATTACTCATTCATTACCGCTCAGCAAAGGACACAAACATCTGTGTGGCAGAATATTGTGTTGCTGATATAAATTGTATTCATTTTGTATTGTATGCTCATTTTGCCATTCTATAATGTCACAGTTCTATCTTACAAATATGAAGAGATGTATTGAAGCACAAAAAAAAGTAATTGTTCTAATTTAGGAAGAAGAAGAAAAAAAAAATCATAAATAACCAAAACTGGTAATATGTATTGGGGAAAACTTTTTTTCACTTTAATACGTTTGCATTGGTGTTTATCCTCCTCTTAATAACTTGAGAGCTCTAACCCAAAGTTAAAGCGTCACTGTCATGGTCTGAAGACTTTGCAGAATTCACATCGCTTCTGGGGTCGGGTGGCCGAGGGTGGACGGTAAAGGTGAGATTTACTTACCTGAACCTATTTCTCGTGGTGTCCGCCATCTTTTTTTCGATTTACTCCTCTTCAGCTCCTGGCACTTCAGCCGATGTCACTGCTGTACTCTGAAATAATCTTGCGACCCTTCCATATACCCAATCAGTTCCTTGTTTACAATACACCGCATTGTCTTCTTCCACCTGCTACCATTGTTATAGTATTTATATCATTTGTATTACATATCTTTCCAGTATTGCTGTTGCCCAGTGAAAATCATTGTTTTTTGTGCTTGCCACAATGGTGCTCAATGGCCCACAACATGAAGAAATACTGCTGTTCTCCAGGCACACTGAAGGTTAACAGAATGTTGAACAGGCTCTAGATAGCTATATCTAATAATGTTAGGTTTTAGAATAGCATGTGATTTAAAGCTAATCTGCAAAGGATAAATTACATTTGTTAAGTAGATAACTTTCTAATGGACCAAGAATGGACATATGCGTATTATCTGGACAAGGACAACCTCAAAGCCAATGTTCTTGTGCAAATATACAACACCCAGAGATATAAAGGTATTCATAAAGGTTCTCTGCTCCCAATGCCAAGCTTATGAGAAATGTTGAATCTTAAGGTGCAACAACAAGTTGGTCAGGCTAAATAACAGACTCCCAAAGCTGAGGGTGAGTAAAATCTTGTAGACTTAACACCCATTGTTAAATGTATGTATTCCATGTGAAGGTTCCATCAATTGAGAATTGCAGCAAATGTTCAAAAAGATTAATGGAAGACGTTTTACTACAAGAACATTAGTGTGTACACTGCTTGCTAATTTGAGCAAGGCCATTCTTAGGTTTTGTTCTGGTATGTTGAAAATGTAATGGATACCCAGAAAGATCTAATTTTAAAACTTATTGAGGTCTACAGGTTTCACAACACTGTTTTCGGTTTGTGTTTTGTACTTGTGGAATGATTAAAGAATCTTATATCATAGATGCCTTCTCTCCTTCTTCTGCAGAAGATAGATGAAGAAAATGAAGAGAATTTGCTAGCAGTACTCACAGAGACATTGGACAGCCTCCCTGTGGACGAGGATGGATTGCCTTCATTTGATGCACTGACAGATGGAGACGTGACCAATGAACATGATCCTAGCCTTTCAGCAATGCCTGACGGTACCCCTCCAACTCAGGAGGCAGAAGAGCCGTCACTAGTAAGAAACCTTCCTACTGTTTAACAGGAATTGGATGTACTTCTGGCTACCCGCTGCATGGGTATGATGTAGTCAAAATAAGGTTTGGACTTTACCTTTAGGTAGAAAACAAAAGACCGTAAAGTAGATCTATAAAATGTTCACATTAAAGGGGAAGTATCTCTTCCCCAAGAAAAAATAAATAATCTTTATTATACTAAAGAACATTATTTTGTTAAGAAAAGTCTTTTGATTGCACTTGGGAGTAGCAGCATTTTAACCTTATGTAGCTCCATAACGCTCCCTTTAAGCCATGCTGCTTCCTGATTGTTCTCATTAGTTGATGTGTCCTTTTGGATGTCACAATGTTACATCAACCAGTGGGGAAATAGTTTTACAACCAATGAGAATGTTGCTTGTGAGAGCATGGGAAATACTTTGAAAAGCAGCGTCTCCCATAATGTGGAAGTAGCAACATTTACTGATGGATAAACACTATATGTATATGTGTATATATCCTTTTTTTTTTTTTTTTTTATTTATTTAGGATACTTCCCCTTTAAAAAATGAAAACATTGTTGTGGTTATTGATTTGCCAAGTACATCAAGCTCTTTATATAGTATACACTCCTTTTAAATACTTAATACAGTATTTGTTTTCAATGGGTTTACTCCTCCAGAATATACATACCAATTCCACCCCTTTGAAGGCCAAGATGCAGTGTTTCCAACGCGTTTGATTGGATTTGTTGTCATGTACATATATGCTACTAAAGAAATTATTGGAGGACAATGCAAATTAGTTTAATCCATGTACACAGAACTTCACCTGGTTGCATTATGAGAAGGCCACACAAACTGTGGATTAACGCTTTTCTCTCTAGGGGGTTAAAGAGTGCATTACAAATTTGTCGTTAACTTTAATGCTGAAAGTGATGCACGTCCATTGATTATATTAGAGATTAGAGTAGATATGATATTTTCACACAGGCACATGGATTTATTAATTCTATAGATAGATGTGGGAAATTCACACCTGTCTTTCAAAATATAAGCAAAATTAGCAGAGTTGGGGAAATAGATTCTAATTTACTGAAGTCTGAGGCTTTTTTTGTTAGAGCGTTTATTTTTTTTCAAATTAGTTGTTAATCTACCACAATCCACCATTTGGCGGAATAGACCAATTTGTATTATGTTATGTAAACGGTTTTTCATTTTCAGTCAACATCAAATGAGTATCCGTAAGCAAGCTGTATATTAAACCTACAACCAAAAACTTTTTGAGTTAAACAACCTCCTCCTTCATTGAGTGACTGCCCTTTTAATGTGTCGACAACAACATAAATGTAGTGTAAATACAAGCAGAATCCACACCGCACCTTGCTATTTTTAGTGACATTCACCTCTCAGAATTAAAGGAACACTATAAGGTCAGGAACACACGTGTATTCCTGTCCTATAGTGTTAAATCCAACATTTAGGTGGCCGGCCCATGGGTAAAGCATTGGATTGGCGGAGATCATCAAGGAGGCTGGGTGAGGCACGGCCAAACACCAGCCTGGCAAATCGGCATCCAGTTTGGCCTATCAGCATCTCCTGCATGGAGACGCTGAACTTTTCCTATATAGATGCATTGAATCAATGCATCTCTATGGGGAAATTGCAGCAGAGAGACGCTGAATGTCAGTGCTGCACAGTGTTCAACACTGAGCCATGAAGCAACTCTAGTAGCCATCTGGCCACTAGGGGTGTCCCTAGGGTGTAATGTAAACACTGCATTTTCTCTGAAAAGTCCATGTTTACAGCAAAAAGACTGCAGGGACTGACTATACTCACCAGAACAACTACATTAAGCTGTAGTTATCCTAGTTATTATGATGTGCTATTCATGCCGCCCTCTGAAGTCCTGAGCGCACTACCGCGCATGCGCGCGGTGTGCACGGCAGCGAGCAGAGCTGACTGACAGCTCAGCTTGCGGTCTTTGCCCGCCCCCCCTCTCCTCTCTGACAGGCTGGAGAGAGAAGGCGCGCACACAGTGCCTTCTCTCTCCTGCACACGTCAGACGTATCTTAATACGTCTGACGTGTACAGGGCCTTTTTAGGGCCCTACATGATAGGAAGTCCCTCTGGTGGCCGTCTGAGTGACGGCCACTGGAGGTATTCCTATCAATCAATGTAAACACTGTATTTTCTCTGAAAATACAGTGTTTACATTAGATTGCCTGCAGGGAGCTATAGATCTCACCTGAACAAATACACTAAGCTGTAGTTGTTCAGGTGACTATAGTGTCCCTTTAAGCTGACAGAACACATCAGAGAGAATGTTCAGATACCCATACACTTGCATTGTCAAACACAGCATTCAGCCAGGACATTTATACAAGTCTTAGTCTCTTATATTGAGACAGTGCATCATTTTATCAGCATGGATGCTCATATGGCTATAGACTAACACTGAGAAAACATCCAGACCTTGGACCAAGAGTACTAATTCTCTTTAACACGTGAATTTAAGGTGTACATTTGTGTAAGATGCATATAGATTTGCCCATAGAGCTGCTATGCATTTAGAATCCACAGTACTTAACCAGGGCAAATGTACACTTTCCCATAGACTGGCGTTACTGTGTATTCACCTGTCTTTGACTTTTTCTGCGTTTGACTAAACAAATAGAAAACAAAGGCTAGAATGCTTGCCGAGCATTTGTTTAAATATTCGTTAAGGCAAACGCGTGTATGTGCAATGGGACCAAACGGTCGCCCATCTGTAAGTTTTTGCTAAAATATTTTAGATGCATTTTCTACCCTAAGATGTTTCCCCTGTTTATCAAACAAAATAACTATTTTTTTTTGTTTCCATGGAAACCTAAGTATTTCATCAATAGGATTTTAAAATGTTTGCACTCATTTTGCTTCACTTATGCACATGAAAGACTTTAGTAATACCCAAAGTGCTTTGCAGCATGTACTGAGAAGTGCATTATATTAAATGATCTGTGCATTCACCTTGCTGTGTATCTTAGATAACGGGGCAGAGCTGAACAGCCGAGCAATAAAGCGATTTAACGCGACTCTTTATAAAAGAAACGCTCTATATCTTATATATATGTATATATAGGTATTTATATTCTCTCTCTCTCTCTCTCTCTCTCTCTCTCTCTATATATATATATATATATCATTATTTTTTCAGCATGAATATAAATACTTTTTTAGAAAATAGCAAGATGAGACACACAAAAATATGAAAGAGTGATGTATTTGGCAGCTGCAACAAACTGTGCATTTAAATTGAATATATGCTATGTATTACAAATAGTGGAAGGCAAAATAGAACAGGTTATAGCAAAGTATTATAACATCACTACTATGTTTGATGTCTGTAGAGGAAAATGATAGCTGCCCATCATTGACAATCAAGGAGTAACGCATCATGCAGAATTTAAATTCCTATTTATCCGAGAGGCAGGCGAGGGACCAAGCTTAAAGGGTCACTCTAGCACTGTAACCATTTGATCTCATTGAAGTGGCTTTGGTGTCTGCAGTCCCCTGGCACTGCCTCCCCATTGTTAAAATATCTTTTAGAAGTTTTAATACTGCATGATGGTCCCCAGCCTCTTGCAGCCCAGCCCCCAGTAAAAGTTTGTTTAGGGGCTCCCAGAGACACTCATTCAGCGAACAGAAGGATGGCGCCAGTGGACTCCTTGCACTATAACCACTGCAATGACATAAAGTAGTTGCAGTGCCTACAGTGTCCTTTTCAGCTGCTAGGATATCCCTGGTTTAATAAGACTCTATAATGCAATGGATTTGAACCTAAGGACTCTTCACTGTTATCACTATAATAAATGTTAGTGATTATGGTGGAAATGGTCCCCACTAAAATAAAGCATAGCTGTTTTTTTTTTTTTTGTATTACAGTGCTACAAGTCTGATCACCATTTAGGGAACAGTGACAAAACATTCAGGTTTTTCAAATGTTTTTATTTTTCTTGTACGTTTGGAAGTAAGTGTACATGTCCTATAAGGCACTTAGTGTAGAGTTGTTCTCCCATGTTTCAGCATATACTATATGCCATTATATCTGTGAACAAAAAGCACAGGCTCACAAAGAGTTGTTTACATGCTACCATGCGTGCAAGCATTGCTGTTCTGTACCAAAAATCAGGATATTTTATTTTGGTGTTTTGGGGAGTTTCTTCTCTCGATAGTAGACTGTGCTGAGTTGGTGTTGGACTTTTCACACATTGGTCAAAGTATGTTTGTTCAAACTCTCTGTTTAGTAAATAAATCCTTTTTGGTTTTTAAGCTCATTTGCTATGTAAAATATTTCAATACGCAATTGTAATCTTTGTTGATGCATAACTGTACCCCTCCTCTTTCTGTGTGTTTTTTGTTTTTAGCTTAAGAAGCTCTTACTGGCTCCACCTAACACCCAGCTGATTTACAATGAATGTGTAGGTCTCACTGCACAAAACCATGTCAACCTTAATCAGCGGATCCGAACAAGCTCTACGGTTGTTAAGGTATAAATATTATGTCTGTGAGTGCGACAAGTAAACAAAAACAATAAACAAAAGCAATAAAAAATCAATCAACCAATAAATCCTAAAACTTCACGGAATGCAGTCTAGAAGCCTTAAACAATCGTATAAATTCAAATTATTTTTGAATTACGTTTCCCAGTATACTCAGCCAGCCCAGGGGCTAGCTGTGCATTATGGGAAACGTATCTCACAATTGTGTTCAGTGGCAAGGTTAGGCGTCACTGGAATGTACTGTCTTTGCATGGTACAGTTGCTTCAGGAATGATTTATGACTGAACCTTTGACTTAAAGAGAAAACCGTAAGCTGTTGTGTACAGTAAATAATGTTCCCTGTTTGGGGATAATACAATAACAGTGCTGTGATCCTTCTTTTTCCTGGTACAGCCGCACTCATAATACAGGTGGGGCAGTAAAAACCCTGTTATTGAATCCCCCCCCCCCCCCCCCTGTATTCAGGAGCTGATTAATTCCAGGAGACAGATTTCTTATCTCCCCTGCTATCTATCACAGAGCTTTCAGAAATCTCTTCAAACCTATGTGCTGTGGCTGCTCATTGAAATAAAAGCTGGCATCTGTCCCACTAACGATTAGGGGCCTATTCACTAAACGGTGATTTGTGCACGACTGATAATTGCCAAATGGAGATTTTATTCCGTAGCTCCTGTGTTTGAATCTATGCGGTAACCACACCTCCCTGTTTTGGAATAACATCTTTGCTGATGTTATGAAATACATTATATTTAGCTGTCATCACAAAGATTTAAAACAAATAAAGAAAAAAAAAATAGTTTAATATTTTTTTTTTTTTTTTTTTACATTTTTGTTTTCATTTAATAATGTTTAAAAAGCAAAGAGTGGCATCGATACTGCAACCTATTGCAGCTTTCTTTACTTACAGGCAGGATATGTTTCTGAATATCAAAGCATGTGTTCGTAGAATAAAGCATTTAAACTGATAGTCCAATCTGATGAGTGAGATTGATGAACGTTGCAGTCTATAGCAGCTGATAAACCTGAAATTGCAAGTCTGACTGGTTATTTTGCCTTGAAACAACAAAGAAACATGGTAGAGACAAGATAGTTATTACAGGTTGAGAGTAAAATTGAAGCCGTAGAGAAATTGAATGAGACTTTGCATACGTAAGTTGCATCTGGAAATATTAAATGTAATTTTCTTTGCTTGTTCTGCAAACAATTATTCACAGATCATTGACGTAGTACTTGTTATGTGAACACTTTTCAAATTTAATATAAAGGGATTGTTATATATATATATATATATATATTTATAAAACAAAAGGCTCTATTCACTATTGTTCATTCTTTATATTTATCATTCTTCGTCTTTTCACATCCCTTTCATTTATCATTTTCTTCTTCTTTTTTTTTTTTTTTTTAAGACCGAGAACTTATGGAGCACTAAGCCGAAGAACATTTGTCAACCGCAAAAGCCACAGAGGCGCCCCTGCTCGGAGCTTCTTAAGTACCTGACTGCAAATGACGACCCTCCTCAGACCAAATCAATAGAGAGCAGGAGTAACAACAGGCTTGACAAATGCAGCACCAAAAAGAAGCCCTATCTCCATTCCCAACCACATTTTCATGGTAATTTGGGGACTTGTAGGCACAGATCATCTGGTATTAATTCAGTGCAGGTTCTGCCTATTTATAGACTGTACTTCGGTCCGCCCCCTATTCGTCATCATTGAGTAAACTTTGACCCTGTACCTCACAGTCAGCAGACACATTCCAGCCAATCAGCAGCAGGCCCTCCCTCCCAGATCCTCCCACCTCCATGATGAATAGGGGGCGGACCGAACATCACGCGTGATCGCAACAGCGAACACGCTATGTTCGCTGGCGAACGGTTCCCGGCGAACTGTTCGGGACATCACTATAGATGGACAAACAGGCAAGCATGAACATGCGCACACTCACTCACACACAAACACATACACAAACACACACACTGCAAAACAAAGGCAAGAATCATATAAAAATTTTAATCTCAAAATAAAAAAACTGATCATAGTAAAATATTATTTTTATCATAAATAAATGGCTAAATAGTTTTCAATGCAAAAGGGAATAAACTAAACGTCTTTTTTCGCTCCTCATTTATACATTTTGCAGTTAATTAGTTAAATGTTATAAAGAAGAACATATTTCCTGGTGGAATATTCATTATTTTAATAACAAACAATAAAAATCCCACCGGACTGCATTTTGATTTGGAATCAACAAGGACCCTCCGCATACTGGCTCTCATGGCCCAAACCAGCACTACTAGAACGCAAAGCAATATCAGTAAACTACAATGCATACAGCATCATAAGAATCTTTATCCTGAGGCTAATGTCAGGGAACTCGACCAAAAAGCAGAATAAAAGACATAAAAGATTTGCATCAAATAATATATTTCTTATTGCAATGCTGAGATAACAAAAATGCCATAAAAAAGGGGGGGGGGGAGGGGGAGTTGGTGGACGGACGGCAATGTTATTTTGCCATTATTATTTTTTTGCAAGAAAAAAGCTCAGTATCCCCTAGTTAAATTGGTGACAACTAGACAACCCTGGTTACTGCTGTTTGTTTTGTGGTTTAGCATGTGAGTGTGGATAACAGCTGGTTGGGGTGATGTATTTTAAAGACCTCTGGCACTCAATAGGTTAAGACTCAGTACTGAGCTTAACCCATATAGGGCAGCCTAGGCGGCCTGCAGAGGGACATTCCTGAGCCAGTTATGCAAGGGAGAATAATGCTTCCATTAATACAGATGTACAGACATGCTGTCAATGTGACCACCTTATCAGCGTTTTTCAGCGTTTTTCCATCATGCGTGCACAGGAAAAATTGTATGATGATAAAACACTTTGTTAGGAGGTGTATGTACTCATGGTATATATATATTTAAAGTTTTTACAGAACATCCATGCAGGAAGTGATTCCTATTTTTATGTATTCTATAAATAATGCTTAATGATAATCTGGAGGGAGGCAAGACAAGCAATAGGCTCCACCAATGAATGAGTATGTCCTATGCAGACTGATCTTTTTTCCCATAAACGTCTGTTCAGTATCCTGCAGTAGCTCCATTCATCAGCTCTGAGGATCACAGTTTGGTGAATGGAACTACAAAAGTTATATTACTGTGTTAAACATTTTGGTGTATTCTTTAATGGAATGGAAATGCGGAGAAATTATAGTTGAAAATGGTGTGATAAGATAAAAGTAGTAAATACAAACACAAAATATGAAGACACTGAAGAATGTTTTAGAGGTGCATAAGACTATCCCGAAGTCACAATGGGCAGACTAGATGGAATATGGTTCTTATCTAATGACCAAGTCCACTGTATGTTTCAGTTGGGTACAATCTAAAAAAAACACCCATCTCAGGAAATTTTCCACTGTGATCGTGAATAACGAAGCAAATCTTTTCCACCATTACTCAAGGCTGCTGTACAGTCACTAACATCTGTTTTAGTCTGGTTATTAAATTAATGTATAACCTTGTATTAATGTTATAAAGTTAACACGCAATATTTTTCACCTTTTTTTCATTTACAGCCAGGACAACAACCCTGTCGCTTCCCCTGACGCCCGAGTCACCAAAGTAAGTATTAAATCCCGACAATCTTTATATACAAGGGATGGGTATCTTCTGGTCTTGGCTACAATAGGTCCATTTCAGCTTGTTTTTATGAATATGCGCTGTCTTCCAGTGATCCCAAGGGTTCCCCATTTGAGAGCAAGACTATTGAACGAACCTTAAGTGTGGAGCTCTCTGGAACTGCAGGTGAGGACAGTTACATAACAAACATAGAATTCCAGTTCAACTGAATGTTTAAGAATCATTGCACTTGATTAATAATGATTGAAAACTTGTTTAGTGCTTGCTTACAAACCTTCGCCACTGGGTTATGTTCTACAAATGTGAGCCATCTACTCTTACACAGAAACATAGAATGTGATGGCAGATAAGAACCATTCGGCCCATCTAGTCTGCCTAATTTTCTAAATACTCTCATAGGTCCCTGGCCCATCTAGTCTGCCTAATTTTCTAAATACTCTCATAGGTCCCTGGCCTTATTTTATAGCTAAGATAGCCTTATGCCTATCCCATGCATGCTTAAACCCCTTCACTGTGTTAACCTCTACCACTTCAACTGGAAGGCTACTCCATGCATCCACTACCCTCTCAGTAAAGTAATACTTCCTGATATTATTTTTAAACCTTTGCCCCTCTAATTTAAGACTATGTCCTCTTGTTGTAGTAGTTTTTCCTCTTTCAAATATAGTCTCCTCCCCTCCTTTACTGTGTTGATTCCCTTTATGTATTTACCCCTTAAGGATAGTGGGCTATGCCATCCTTGGGGACCTGGCTCTAAACACTAGGGGACTTACCTGCTCGCTGGCGATCGCAATGGGGGGACTTACCTGCCATCCCAGGGAGCCGTCCTGCTGCTGATCTGGCCCTCCTGGGCCATGTGATCATGCGGTCCTTTCGAGGACCTCACGATCACATGGACGGAATAGCCTCCCATAGCAGTGCCAGCATGGGAGTGCCTGGAATGACAGGTAGTCCCCCTGCTGCCTGAGATAAAGTTCAATAAAATTTTAAAACAGTTAAAAATTAAATAATATATACTTAGATCATATATATATATATATATATATATATATATATATATATATATATATATATATATATATATACACACACACTTACTCATACATACACATACACTGTCTAAGTGTATTTTAATATTAATATATATATATATATATTAATATCAGAGTACACGTAGAATGACATTCATTGAATATATATGTAATTATAATTTTATATATATATATATATATATAAAATAAATAAATACGTAAATGAAATAAATAAATTAATATACATGTGTAATTTTGTTCTAACTGTATTTTTGATATTAAAATATATATATATATATATATATATTGATATCAAAATACAATTAGAACAAAATTATATATATATATATATATATATATATATATATACATAAATATATATGTATATATCACTATATATATATATATATATATACCTATATATAAATGAAAAAAAAATCTAATTATATATATATATATATATATATATATATATATATATTTATATATTTTTTTAATTCTACATATATAATTATATAATATTTTAACCTAATTAAGTAATTCTATTAATTACAATTTGCGGGTCCTGCCTGATAACCCAGGCAGAAAGTCCAGAGAATTTAATTTGCTAGCACTATATTTAACCCTGCAACTTTCCAAGACACCATAAAACCTGTAAATGTGGGGTTACTGTTTTACTCGGGAGACTTCGCTGAACACAAATATTAGTGTTTCAAAACAGTAAAATGTATTACAACGATGATATATCATCAGTGAAGTGAAGTTTTTTGCATTTTTCACACACAAACTGCACTTACACTGACAATATAATTGTTGTGATACATTTTATGGTTTTAAAAAACTAATATTTGTGATCAGTGTAGCCTCCTGAGTATAACAGTATCCCTCATGTACAGGTTTTATGGTGTTTTCAAAAGTCAAATATAAGGCTTGTGTTTCAGTTTTTTCACATTGAAATTTGCCAGATTGGTTACAATGCCTTTGAGACCGTATGGTAGCCGAGGATGACAATTACCCCCATGATGGCATACCATTTGCAAAAGTAGACAACCCAGGGTATTGCAAATGGGGTATTTCCAGTCTTTTTTTAGTAGCCACTTAGTCACAAACACTGTCCAAAATGGGCGTTCAAATTATTTTTTTGCATTTTTCACACACAAACAAATATTAACACTAACTTTGGCCAGTGTTTGTGACTAAGTGACCCTATTTGCAATACCTTGGGTTGTCTACTATTGCAAATAGTATGCCATCAAGGGGGTAATTCTCATTCCTGGGCTACCATACGGTCTCAAAGGCAACGTAACCAATCGGGCGAATTTCAATGTGAAAAAACTGAAAAATGTAACATGCTATATTTGACCCTGAAACTTCCCAAAGCACCATAAAACCTGTACATAGGGGGTACTGTTTTACACGTGAGACATCGCTGAATACAAATATGTGTATTTTTAAAAGCAAACAGTATTCTGACATTAAAATGTCACGCAGAACTAAAAAAAAAAAAAAAAAAAGGAATTTCTCAACTTTTTACATTTTATTCATAGTAAACTATGTTTCATAGCTAAATATTTGATGTTAAATTAAATCCCAATTTCTCCTGAATAAAATGATATATTATAAGTGTGGGTGCACTTGATATGAAAGAGGTAAATTACTGTTGAAAGAGGTGAACTAAAGTTGAACAGACATAGTCAAATTCAAAGTTTTGTTTACGTTTTATTTTGATGAAAATGTGTATGTTTGGCTCAGTCCTTAAGGGGTTAAATGTTTCTATCATATCCTCCCTGTCTCGTCTTTCCTCCAAGCTATACATGTTAAGATCCTTTAATCTTTCCTTGTAAGTTTTATCCTGCAATCCATGAACCAGTTTAGTAGCCCTTCTCTGAACTCTCTAAACAAGTATCAATATCTGATTCCCTTTAAGAAATGTAAATACTCTGTTTAATATAGAACAGAATGCAGTGACAAGGTTTTATATTTCTCTTTATTATCTCAGTGTGAAGTCACAAATCGTTTATTTTAATATTTGTTATTCTGCTATAGGTTGGGTTTCAAATTGGTAACGTTTGTCCCAGTTTTAGATTTTGCAAACGCAATATATTCTTTGCGGTATATTTTGTCAAAATCCTCTTCGTGAAAAGTGGGCATTATTAAATCTCCACTGTTCTACAGAGCAGCCAAAATCAGTAACAAACAGTGTGGCTTCTACAAGCATTAAAATGTATCAATGTCTTGAATTAATGTTGATGTATGAATGTGCCTTAACTGTAACATTTTAAAAAAATGCCCACTGGGAGAGTTTAGCAAGGCCAATTAACCCCTTTAGTACCAGTTGGTTCTGACTTGCAATATGCTGAATATCATCTATTTTCCTTATGTGACGCAGACAAACACTACACAACGCTGCTCTGTTTAGAGCAATAGGCGATACATTAGGACCTGTTTCTCTTATTGAACAACACTGGGATAGCTGGGTGTATAGTTAATGCTGCTTTAATACTGCACTGAGCAAGCTTTGCCTTTGTTTCAATAACTGCTATCTAAATGACTTGGTAATATAACATGCCCTAATGTGACACATTGCACCTCCAGTGATTGATTGGAACAAGCGCGATACAAGGTTATCGCACGGCTAATCTTTATACCCATTTTCATTTGCTGTATCTCAGTGCTGTCCAATTTGATTAGCCATGGCCACAACTCAGGCTGAGTTTTAGAACTTTCCTTTATTCAAATATGAATGATGAGCACTTTTTTGTTTAATGGAAAATCAGCAACTGCTTCCCCAAACGGTCCATTCTCCAAATGAATAAAACAAACAAAACAAAAATGACAGCAAGATAAATAGAAATGATGTGTATTCACTTTAATATTTGCAAAATGCCAACATATCCCCCTGTTAATTCTCCGCAATATCCAGTTTATTGCATTAACAACTTTGTATTTTCTGAAAGACCACGATGAAGATATAGATGTCATTTTTCGGGGCGTACAACGCAGATCAAAAACCACTGCCTAACCCAAAAAATTATGCTTGTTTTCTAAACAATATGAGAACAAATGAGCTTGCTTTGTTTGAGGCGTCTGATCCGGCTATAAATACTTTTAGCAAGACTTTGTATTATACACAATTTTTCTGCAGTGTTAAGACTTCTTCTCTTGAAAGCCATGCTATCAGCATTCCCCGTCTACTGACCTTAGCTGTGTCTGAGTTCACAGTTTCAGCTCTCCTGCATTCTCTCAGTGAACTTTGAAGACATGATGGCTGTTAGGTTTGCTGAACTAGTGTAACAGGCGTCTCCAAGATACCGCTACAGGCTCAGAAGATATATTCTCAGATTGAGACAGGTTTTTTTTTTTTTTTTTGTCCTTTGTTATTTTTTTAGGTTTACTTTAGTGAGCACTCTTTAACCTCTACTCTCAATGGGTTAGTTAGTGGCTTAGATGACAACAGACTGCGTTTTAACTCTCCCAGTACCACAGCAGGAGAGTATTACTTAGTGAGGTTTTGTTTAATGCTTTTGCATTGAAAGAAAACACTAAAAACTGTCCACATACTACTCATTGCATGTGTAAAGTATTTCAATTGGACACATATTTTACACAACAATCACAATGTATTCCACAATGCTGTACAATGAGTTGGTGAATGACATAAATATTTGTGATAAAATGTGCTTGGTGTGCAGTAACAAGAGGAAACTGTATCTACCCAAAAAAGGGGGTATTTAACAGAAAATGAAACAAACTATTACTCGTTCGAGTAAGGTTAATGAGAACCTTACTCGAACCCCCTTACAGTACAAAGCTCAGCTTTGACAGGTGATCATAGTTTTTTTGTGTTATTTTTTTTTTTTTTTTAGATCAGTATTTATTAAATACCTAGCCATAAATCACTTTCATTTAAGATCTAAAAAAATACTAAAAACTAAAACTTAGCTCAACATTTTTAAATTAAGAACGTTACCAAACATATACAAACATGCAGAACATTTTCTAACCCAAATTCTCATCCACCAATCAACAATATGATGACTCTTGTTTGTTACTCCAAATCCTATGTCCCCTCATGTAGTCTTCTTTCCTGTTAGGTATTTCTGTCTATGTCGTTCTGTTGCTCTAAAGTCCATTTTGTTACGCTTTGGTCTTTATTTCACTCTTGTGGTTCGCTGTCTGGGTGTGTTACTGTCTTCCTTTGACTTGATCATGGTCTCCTGTATTGTTTTATGCATGCCTTGTTTGAAGTTCATTTTCCTGTTTGTTATGTCTCTTCGTTTACCCTTCTTGGTGAATTAGATCAGCACACTAAGAGGTCAGGCCACAACCATACTGCTTTCTATGTGTCCAGGAGCCATGAATGCGAATCTGAACGCATAAATCTAGATGGAGTATAGGAAGAATTAGTCAGCCCTGTGTTAGGATGTGATACCAACACAATAATCTATTCAGCACTCCATCAAATACCAGTCTAGTTCATAAGCACTACATTTTTCAAGTATGAAAAGGAGGTTATAGGCTGTACTGTCCCTTTAAGAAACGAGTACGAGCGAAAGAGAATAAGACATGAAGCTTGAGAAACAGTAAGGAAGCATTGTTAGTGTTCTAGAATACCCTGAAGGCCCCTATGTGAGCAAGAGGGATTATTAAGTTAAATAGATTCTTTGCAAATTATATAGTTTCTTCTTTTAATTTAAAGAAGTTGGTAGGGTTTGCGTCTAAGTTACCTGCACTTGTCAAAAACAAACACAATTCAAAGAATACTTAGAAGAGACGAACAATCTCTCTTTTTTTTTTTTTAAAGAATACTGAGCCATGAGTGATACAATGAGTAGCACTTTCATTCCCATAGTAATTCCTTTTGAACATTTTGATTTAATTTGGGAAATCTGAACAGAATAGAGACATGATCCAAAACCTTAACCCCATTGATTGCCTTAGTAAACTATATGTAGAGAAAGGGGGTTGCTTGTCCTTCTCATGTCATTCTCCGTCTCTATGTGGTGCTAGTACAAGAGATCGTATATATAACGAACAGTGAACCATCTATTATTTGCTACACTATTAGCGTAATGTAGTGCGTTAATGTTTAATGATGGTGTTCGTGTAGTATATAACTCAACGTTCAGTGTTAAGGTTGTCTAAAGCCAAACAAAAATGCAGCCAATGTACCCAACACCACCAGCAATACTTGTAAAAAATAATACTGTAAATGTTTAAATAGATGTAATCAGCACTCACTGTCCCAAATAGTAGTTTTCTTGTCGCATCATTAAGGAAAAATTCACATACGGCTCTCAAAATGGAAATGACACTACAGTTGTTAAAAAAAAAAAAAAAAAACATAATCTTCTTAATTAACACCTAATACAGAAATAAAAAAAATCACAAAGAAACATAGCGGCAGACAGTAAAAATAAAACAAGCAAAGTCACTAAAGCGACTGGGGGTGTATGCAGGACAGACACATGCCCATAAGACATGTAGTGGTTAATAGTGTAGTGTTGGGGTTAATGTTTAGTGATGGTGTTAGAGTAGTGGAGATGAGTTTAAGTGATGGTTTAAATGTGTAGCTGTAGTGTATGGGTTGAGAAGTTATTGTGATATATGCACTCTAAAGACAGATACAATAGTATCTTATGCACTGACATTCTCTAACATAGACAACAATGTTTGGACAAACATTCAGCTTTTTGCTCAAAGAATAGTGGTGCTCAATAAAAGTGTCTTTATGTCTTTGTAGTGGGGAATGCTGTTATGTCTCCCTAGCATATTTGTCCTAATACTACTTATAGTAAAGCACCAGTGCCTTGAAGCTATAAAATGTACTTCCACTTCTGAAAGAAAAAAAAAAAGAAAAAAATGGAATTCGGCGTTTTGTGTGTAAGTGCATTGCGAGGGCTGTTTGGGATTGTTTAGCTCTGCAATGAATCATTGCATAGTGTAGCAGTTTTGTACACTGTGTGTCTAAGCCTGTATGCTTGGCTGACACACTCAAGTAATAGAAAATACAGTGATTTATGTTGTTTTTCCTTACATTTATTTGTATCAAGTTTTTATAAAGATATTTTTAGCGGTATGATTCATTTAACAATGTCTGCTGTGTTTAGCCAGCCAATATTATGTTTATATTAAAGCCAGCTACAGGCATTGTGTGACGCTGGTGGCCTGCTGGCCAAATGTGACTTGCATTTGCCTTTGCCTAGCTACAACGTCAAAATCCACCTATTATCTTTGATCATGGTTTTAATCATGTTCAGTCACCACTGGCCTGTGTTTAATGATGCATAACATTGCAAAGTTTTGATGAGATAATTAGTGTTACTCTACTGCCTTTTGACACTGATTTAATGTGATTTCACCTTTTGCTGTTCTAGCTTGCTCTGTTTTTACCTACAATGTATATCTATCTATATGTGTGTGTGATTTTTTTATTTTTTATTTTTTTTAGAATGTATTAGAGTCAGAATTCATTATTATACACAATATAGTCCTGTATGATTCCTAAATGAAGGTAGCTCTGTATATGTTGTCGGATGTCTAAATTCATATACCTATTTCTGTCGGATGTCTGACATCATAGAAGGTGCAACTGAACAGAGAAATTATCTCCATTTGCCTTGTCAAAACTGTCCGCATAGCAGAACTAAGCTATTGATTGTCTAATGTTTTATCACTTCCAGGCCCTTCTACTGCATCATTTCAAAAAGCAATGACAGTCATGTGTTGATGATCATTGTCACAATGGCTCTTCAAAGTTGTACAGTGTAGCAAAGCTTTCACTGCTAGACATAGTTGGATTACTAGTAATGAAGCATAGGCCCTGTGAGTCCATGTTGCGCCTGGAGCGCTGACTCTGGCTGTAGAAGGCCCTTTTTGTGCAAGCAGGGAGATCAAACAGGTCTTCCTGCTTAGCCTATGCCCCCTCACCTGCATTAAAGAGCGTTGTGATCTGCACCAATATTTAATGCCAACCATTTTAAGAGCCCTCTGGTGGTTACCTGGCACTTCTCCATGACTCAGAGAGATGCGGGCAGCTCCCGGAGTCATTAACTGAGTGCCAGACCTTGAGAGAGCTCTTAAAGTGGTCTGCTTCTGTTATTGGTGCAAACTACAATGCTCTCCTACTGGACCACCAAAAATCCAGCTCACTCTTCATTGGACCACCAGGGAATGGAAAGCAGAATGGGGGAAATGTAAATACTCATGCACTACACATGCAACATTCAGCCACACTTAGACACCTCCTCACACAGAATTCATCCACCACATACAACACTCAACCAACACACACACACACACACTCAACTTCTTTCCCCCACGTGCATAAGATATATGCCTCCACGACACAGACAACAATTAGCCAATACACACACCCTCACACATAGAACACAACCACCACTCACACACAACACTAACAGAGCAGAGTCCAGGGCTCTATGAGGGGCCAAAATCTGGCATCTTGTCTAGGGCTCTGGGCAACCTTAATCCAGCCGTGCTGCTAGGACAGTCCTGATCAAATTAGGACTCTTGTCATCTATGCAATTTATATGAGAAAGAATGAATGTACAGAGCACACTTAAGCAGACTGGCTGTTTTTCTTTTCTTTTTTTATAATTTGTAACTAAAATTATGTTTTGACATGGCAAATCAGCTTCTGTTGCACGTTATGAGAACAATGAACTGATGGAATTTCATTGCCATTGTTCTGGTAATATCAGGAAATGCCTTCCTTTTGTGTTAACTGCAGATGTTGCATTTGACATTTCTGAACATCATCCACCTACAAATATTATGCATTGTTGTGTTTATTGGCTGAAATTACAGCCTTTTATTTTGGTTCAGAAAACAATGTTTAACATGGAGCGCTTAGAGGAAAGTCAGCTCAATATGATTCCTATTTACACACCTGCCTAAAGCTAAATGCACATAAACTGAAGGGTTTTATTTAAATACATCTCTATGTAAATGTCAACAACAGTGCCGTGTTTATTTTTATTAATTGGCTTCTTTTCCCTAAGTTTGAACATTTTTTTTGAGCAATGTCGCATGCAATTAAACATACTTCTGATACGTTATCTTGTAGATTAGATTAGATAAGCAAATATACAATACTCTACTGTGCCTTGCATCGCCATACTGTTTAAATTCACTTTTTTTTTGTCTACATTGCACAGGCCGTTCATTCTACATGTTTGATTTATTGTTGTGCGTAGTTTATATTCCTGTACCAAATTCCATGTTATTTAAAGATAAATGTAATAGTGCTTTTGTCAGCAATAAGTGATATACAGTATATAATGAGGTCCACCTCTGGTCGTTCGGAGAAACTGTACCAGATTCCAAGCTTCATATGGTAGAAATGTTTACTTAATTCTGATAATGCGAGTTTGAGACGTTCTTCAAACTTTGGAGGGCCTTTATGAAAAGAATGTCAACATGCAATGTTTGGAGAAAACATGGAAAACAAATCTTACAGGATATTTGGTATAGTTTAAAGGGACACTCTAAATGACATAGCCACTATAGCTTGTTGTAATGATTATTGTGTTGTAATTTAAGGGTGCTTGATTTTTGACAGCAAACAGCTTTATAACTGTTTGTCATAAATTGGGGCCAACATTCTATCTTTACTTCAGCCGTTCTGATAATGCAAAAACTACACTTCTGCATCACCAAGTGTGGCTATGTCCAACATGGATGACATTGATCGGCCTAGAGTGTTGGGTGTTCTTCCCTCACCTATTTCCTGGTCCCTCATCTGCAGTTCTTCTAATGCTAATGTGAAGTTCCAAATGAGCTAATCAACGTTTAGGGGCAAGAACAGGCCAACCTGACCAGTTCTTTTAGTCTATCATTCTTGCCCAAGGGTGAATGCTTAATGGGGCAGTTAACTATTGCACTTGGTGAGCTACAACAGAGGGGGGGGGGGGGGCTCTTTGTCAGTCTCAGCCAATCCTATGGGGAAGCACTGTGATTGGATCAGGCTACCACTTCTGATGATGTCTTCTGATGATGTCAGCACACTAACAGCATGCAGAGTTACACCTTCAGGCTTAAATACAGTAAGATTTTGCTATATTTATGGAGGCATGAGGGGCCCAGGGGTGCTAGATGGTGGTTTTAACACTATAGGGTCAGGAATACATGTTTGTCTTCCTGACCCTATAGTGATCCTTTAAACTCTCTGTATCCTAATAACTATGATGTTTTGGTTATAGTGCTTGTAGGTAATATCTTGTTTATGATAACCTATTTTTCTGCATCTGTGCGTGTGGTGAGTGATGCCATTCCAATATTGTTATATTACACAAAAATTATTCTCCACTTTCGTTCCTGTGCAAAATGGATCTCAGTTGGAACAACTCCAGACTGCATAATATGAGCAAAAGATTCTGAGTGCACAAAAAGTTCCTAAGTGTGAATTATATAGATGCAGTTGTTTATTATAGAACACATTTCAATGCAGTAATCATAAATACTGCTAAGGTTGTGCTCCATTGAAATATGACCTACATAGTGTTGATTGTTTGTGTTATGTGATTCGTCTGACACCCATTACATTCTTGGTAATGGTTGCTATTTGTTGCTGTGCGCAGCAGGCTTCTTTGACAAAAGAAAATAGACAGCAATAAAAGCCATAGTCGGAATTTCATTCTAAAAGGAGGCTCCATGCCTATAGTTTGTGCTAGAGTGATAACAGTGTTTCTGCACAGCCTTTTGTCAGTTTGCTGCCTGTTAGAGCCACCTGTCCTCCCATAAATCTCTCAGTACCGGGTTATAACAAATAAAAGTATAAAAATATATACTGTTTTTAAAGCAACACTCCTACAAACACACTCAAGTGGCATCTACCTCTAGGTCTAAAATAGGCATTCCATTTCCATTTTTTTAATACAGAAATAGGTTACTATTTGAGTACAGAAAAAATGACTAGGAGAACCTATTAAAAGTACAGGATATGTTAAAGCAAAGTTAAGGGAGAAGCACTAAAATCCCCAAATCAATTCACAGAAAACGCAGAATTGCTATGAGAAATGTGTCATTATGGAGTACTTTCTGTTACTTAAAGCCATTCTTAAATGCTTTTGAATACTTAAAGGGACACTATAGTCACCAAAACATCTTTAGCTTAAGGAAGCAGTTATGCTCCTGCAGGCTCAATTTTCTGCCATTTAGGAGGAGATTAAATCACGTTGTTTATGCAGCCATAGTCACACCTCCCTGCAAGTGACTTGCACAGCCTTCCTAAACACTTCCTGTAAAGAGTCATCTCATATGTATACTTCCTTTATTCTAAATTCTGTTTAATTTAGAATTTCTTATCTCCTGCTCTGTTAATAGCTTGCTAGACCCTGGAGCCTCCTGTATGTAATGAAAGTTTAATGCACAGAGGAGGAGATAAAAAAAAAAAAAAACTTTTAAAGGAAGTAACATCTGATTGAATATGAAACCATTTTTTCATGCAGGCTGTGTCAGTCACAGCAAGGGAAGGTGTGACTATGGCTGCGTGGACAGAAACAAAAGTGATTTAACTCCTAAATGACAGTGAATTGAGCAGTGAAACTTCGGGGGCATTATTCCCTCGATTATAATTGCTCTTTATAGGATGCCATTGGTCACTTTAAAAGAAGCCTCTGGTCATGTGATCACAATTGCCATCTTATGAGTTTGGTTACACTTCAGTTAGCTGAGGCCTGTATAGGTTCTGAATAATGTATGGCATTCCTTGTCACACACCTTATGCATGGTAATCTTGTATTTTATTGTGATGAACAGTATCCCTTTTAGATTGTAAGCTTAGATTGCAAGCTCTTGGACCACTTTCCATAGACTATTGCTTGAAATGCTACACACACTAAATCAAGGTCCCACAGAGAAGGTTGTTTGCTCCTTTGTACTGGCGTCTAATCATGTATGTCTCTCTCTTCCCCCTCCTATGATTATTTGCTAAATTTGGAAAGTGTTCTGGATTAAAAGCACTATATAAGAACTGTTAAATAAACCTTTAGAGATGTATGGATAAAATCAGCCATATAAATTTACAGACCATAGCCTTATTGATATTTGGGTTTTTCTAGTGGACTGAAAACAATCACTCTAAACTGAGCTTATTTTTGGAAACTTTTCCAATAATTAATGAGTTATTACATAAAAATCAAATAATAAATTACAAAAGTGCTAAATATCCAAATATGTTTTTATATATATATATATATATATATATATATATATATATATATATATTCTGGAACAGTAGAGCTCATCAGTAATTAAAATAAACCACACTTGAAAAATAAATAAAAAATAATGTAAAACTCTAAAAATTAATGTCTCAATAATTGACTTGTCTATATGTTTTATAAATAATATGGAAAAATAGTGCACAATGTAAATACTGAGGTTTAAATTATTTTCAGAAAATTAATAAATAAATTGTTCTTTTAAAACCAATAGCCTGGTGAGCTTGTAAACATAATTACTTAATAGTACTAATTAGAACTGTTTTTATTTAGAACAAAGTGCACAGAAAGTAATTGAAAATATTATGTATCTCCCCTAGAGCTAATGATGATTATTAGTTTTCTGTTTGCGTTTTAGGTAAGCCAAGAATACAAGTTTTTACAAAATGACATTTTTTTCTTCTTCTGCCTTCCCTACCTAGTCGTGTGCTGTAGTTTAGATGTACATTTTTAATATCTTGAATGCCCGAGGCAAGTACAATGTTATCCCCTCTGAATCCTACAGCTTAATGTGGGAACAGAGGATCAATTAAAACGTAAATCTATAATGGAAATGTTATGTTTCTGCAATAATTAAATACGCTGGGAGTTGTGAACTGCGTGAAACCTTTTAAGTTCGCTGAGAGCTGAGCAGTGTTTGGGCCACTATTCAGGTATAAGAGTTACCGTCTCTTTAATTCCTTGCAGGATACTATTAATGGTAAATTTACATTAATTGGATCCCTCCACCACTTGCAAACATGTAACACAGGTTATTTTTTTTTTTTGAACATACAAAATTAAGCCCTGCGCTCAAACTGCCACTACTCTTGGGCGGCAGCAATGACTATAGAACACAGTACTAATATATACAATAAAAAAACAAAGAAAAACAGTTACATGCGCATTATCCCAAATTCCTATGTATATTTAAATAACTGGAGATTTTTTTCTAGTATCAATCCAATAGCTGAAAAAAACTCCAGTTATTTAAATGTGCATAGGGATTTGGGATAGTGCACAAGTAAAACCTTATTTAATTACTTAAAGGGACACTGTAGGCACCCAGACCACTTCTGCTCATTGGAGTGGTCTGGGTGCCAACTCCCACTACTCCTAACCCTGCAAGTGTAATTATTGCAGTTTTTCATAAACTGCAATAATTACCTTGCAGGGTTAACTCCACCTCTAGTGGCTGTCTACTAGACAGCCACTAGAGGTCACTTCCTGGTTTCTAGCACAGGAAACCTGTGCTAGAGCGTCGCTGGACGTCCTCACGCTGTGTGAGGACCTCCAGCGTCGCTCAAAACCCCATAGGAAAGCATTGAAATGATTTTTCAATGCTTTCCTATGGGGAGACGTAATGCGCATGCGCGGCATTTCCGCGCATGCGCATTAGGTCTCCTCGGCCGGTGGGCGAGATCAGTCTCACCCACTGGCCGACGCAATCACAAGGAGGAGCGTCGCGGAGGAGGAGACAGCGGCGAGGGACATCGCCGCTGCCTCAGGTAAGTGACTGAAGGTGTTTTCACCCCTTCAGTAACTGGGGATTGGTGGGTGGGAGGGAGAGGGACCCTCCAGTGCCAGGAAAACGGATCATTTTCCTGGCACTGGAGTTTCCCTTTAACTCCTTACGAACCAGTGATATTCATGCCATCATAACAATCTGTTTTAAAATGTTTTTTTTTTTGTTCCAAAACAGGATTATCAACACAACTAAAGACTTCAAATCTTTATGGCAGTAAATATGCCTATCCATAAATATATAAGTATATCTTTTGGACCAGATTGTGATGATGGCAAAGTGTAGTGTCTGGTCCTTATCAGTTGTTACTTAGTTGTTTTGCCTCACTAAGTCTAGCCAGACTCACACACCCCACACCAGCACTGTATACGTTTACATTTATACATAAAGGAGCCAGGTAAGTTTAAAATATTTACTAAATGGTTTGACAGCTTACCATGAGATGGCACCAGGGTCTTCAGGCACCATAGTCGCTTTGGTGTGTTATAGATGCTATGGTGCTTAGATTTTCACTTTAAGACCAGGCTCGGGCAAATCCTATTAATGTGACTGTCTAACGTCCTTGTTCCTGGAGAGGTCAAAATAATAATGATGACAAAGTCGTATAGCTCCATTAGTTATGGTTAAAAAGACTGTACATTAGTAATGGTTTGCAAAGTTAATAAACTGTGTAGACAATGAATCTAAAGGGTTGGCAATTATATTGATTTTAAAAAAAGTGAACCATAATAGGTAAAAAAAAATTAAAAAGTTGTCCGTATATGATGATGCTGTTTGATGACTGACCCTGGTGCTTAGAAAATCTATGTAAATGTCTTATGAAAATAGCATGTTTGAATTTATTTATCACACATTCCCACAGAATGATACATCAACCAGATTGGACTATTGCAAGTATTCTAGAGATGCTACTCCATTAAATCTATTAATTAATTAACTTAAGTAGAAATAAAAATCTCTCAAAATCATAACTATTCCATGTTATGACCAGTTGCATTGTCTATAAAGTCATTAAATTGGATGTATCTTTAAAAATAAAACAAAAACAAAACAAAATTATAAGTTTTCTAAGTAAACTGTTCCTTTGATTTGTAGGACTTACTCCACCAACAACCCCTCCTCACAAAGCCACCCAAGATAATCCATTCAGGACTTCTCCCAAACCGAAGTCCTCCTGCAAATCTATGGCACCACCTGCAAAAAAATCTCGTTACATTGAGTCTTCCAATATCCAAGTTATTAACTCTACTAAGAAAGGTCCGGAACAATCAGAACTGTATGCACAGCTTAGCAAAACCTCTGTAGTAATTGGACAAGAGGAGAAAAAAGCAAAGCGACCTAGTTTACGACTATTTGGAGACCATGACTACTGTCAGTTTATGAATTCAAAATCCGAAATACATATTAGCTTATCTCAAGAATTACAGGCCTCAAGACATCTTGAATGTAAGGATTCTTTGCCGGGGAAAAAAATGCAGGTCTGCTCGAACTTAGAGCGAGAGCAATGTCAGAAAGATAATTTTCAGGCAAACCTGTCTAGCTGTCAGAACAGTAACAGAAAACAGCTTCAGGACCAGGAAATACGTGCCGAACTCAACAAGCACTTTGGTCATCCAATCCAAGCAGTCTATGATGAAGAAAACAAAAACAGTAAACAGAGAGACAATAGCTACAGTGACGAGCAGTTTTCTAGACTACCTATGTTTTTAACTGCCGGCCTGGGAATGGATAGTTTGTTTGATGACAGCGAAGATGAAAATGATAAACTTTGTTATTCTTGGGATGGTGCACAGTCCTATTCCTTATTTGATGTATCACCTTCTTGCTCGACGTTTAATTCCCCAAGTAGATATTCAGTATCACCACCATCATTACTTACTCAAAGATTGTGTTCTAGATCACGGTCTAGGTCATTCTCCCAGCACAGATCATGCTCTCGTTCTCCATATTCACGATCAAGATCCAGATCACCCTCCAGCAGATCTTCATCTGGGTAGGTAAAATAGAATCTGAGTTTCTGACAGACATGCACATTTATTCTTTGCAGGTGGCTAGAATTAATAAAATACCTTATGATATCTAAACAGATGAATCAATGTTTCCAAGGTTTACCCAAGGACTCTCAAATCTACAGATTGCTGAGAAGCCCATATTGCCATGTGTCCACCGAACTGCAATGTCAAATAACTGCAAAGGTCTTTGAAGAAACGTGCATAGTTTTTTTGTTTTATTATCAGATAGCTATGTCTGGTTATTTGGTTATTTGACATTGGCAATATGGACTTCTTAACACCTTTTAGATCTGTTTAATTTTGTAAGTTGGCTTTATGTTTCTTTTTCATTTCAGGGATACAAAGTGTTAGCCCATATCTGTATTATTACACAATATAGTATATTGGAATTGAGACCGATAAATGCCTTCGAAGGCACAGATATAGGGCTAATGATTTATAGACGGTCAGGGATATTTATTACTAATTATTATAATGTTTTTATACAGTTTTATTAATATATATATATATATATGTATGTATATATATATATATATATATATATGTTTATATATATATATATATATATTTATTTATTTCATTATTTATTTCATTTCATTTATGGTTGTTTCATCTATAGCTGAGATTAAGGGTTTAAACCAATGTGCTATAGTACATTGTATTTGTTTCTTAATTTAATATTATTATTTAGTTCTTAACGCTGTTCAGCATTTAACTTATAATTTAACTCACACTGCTCCTCATCCTCTACCACCTGGGTGGTTGATTAGAGACCCAAATGATGATGATGACATCCGTACGACCACAGTTAGTTACTTTGTCTATGTTCATTTTTTAACCATCTATAGTGGTTACATTATATCCCTTTCATATTCCACACTCATTAAGTGTTTCCAATTTACTATTTGGCTTTTTTTAGTGTTGTTGATTTTCACTATATATATGTGTGTGTGTGTGTGTATATATATATATATATATATATATATTAGGGTTTGAATGAGTCAGTTTATATGTTCTAATATTGCAACTATGTCTGCAATCTAGCATACATTTCACATTGAAATTCTCATTATTTTTAGGCTGTCTATTAGAAGCTTGCGATTAATTATAACTTTTTTATCTACTGTGTTAATTAGTGATATACATTGCAATTAGAATGTAAATGATATATACTACACTATCTCGATTCACACATACATCTCACTTATTTTGGTCTAGCAGTTAGACCTTCTATTTACCTGCCCTCATAGGATATATTTTTTCTAGTATTTCCACTGTCTATTTATAGACATATGTTCCTTTATATTCAATTGTAAATTACTTCTGAGTCCCTGGTAGCTGACTACAATATTTTAATTGAGTGTTGTCCATTATTTCTATTTGGTGTATATTAATTGATCTAATAAAGGTTATATTTTATTGCAGTAAGGTTGGGAAGTGTGTCAATTCTGTTTTCATTTGGTATTGGTTTAATTACTCAATTAGATGAAGTGGTCTGGGTGCCCATAGTCCGTAGTCCCCTGGTACCATCCCACTGCTAAGAGTTTCTCTAACAGTTTGACACTTACCCAGGGAATTCTTGACCGGCACTCTTTACAACTAACGTTTCGAATTAGTGACATTAATTCTGTCCAACTTTAAACCAAAATCGTTTTCTAAGAGCTTCAGCTTAGACTTCTCAGCCAATGATTTTCATACATGGATGGCAATTTTTTTATATTTCTACAGAACCATGGCTGTCCAGGGGTAAGTGTCAATCCATAAAAAAACAAAAACAAAACATTGACAACATATTAAAGGCCCTAGGAACCTTCTACAGCACACTATAGTGGTTAAGGCACTTAGAGTGTCCCATTAAATACTTTAGCCCATATCTGTATTATTACACAATATAGCTCATACATTGTTTGTGTTTATAGGATAATAAAATGTAGAATCATTCTAAATTTGAATTTCCTTTTTATAAAAATGATGAAAGAGGATATGTAAAACACAATGACAAATTGAAAACAAGCACCAGTTTTTGTTATTAACATGGGCTAAACCTACATCTAAACATTACTTTCTTTTCCAGATAAATCCATGTCGCTGTATCTTTTTCATTCTAATATGTCAACATTCTCTTATTTAAAGGTCTTGCTGCTGCTATGAGACAGATTATTGTATTCAAAAACATTCTCCGGTATATGTACGATCACGATCAAGGTCGCCATATGGTCGCAGACCCAGGTACGGAAATGTTTAATTTGATTAATTCTTGTTTTTTTTTCTCTATAGCATTTTAGATGATGTTATATTGTGCGATTTTGCATGTTCACATCTAACATCTGTATAATTTGTGTAATAACTTCCGCAGATATGACAGCTACGAGGAATATCAACACGAAAGGCTAAAGAGAGAGGAGTATCGCAAGGAGTATGAAAAACGCGAGTCAGAGCGAGCAAAACAGAGGGAGAGACAAAGACAAAAGGCAATTGTAAGCATTAGGTCTTGCAAAAAACATGAATTGTGAACGGTAGTATAGAGTGATTTTTTTCTCGTTTGGTTAATCTCCGCTAGCTGTAATACAGTGCTGAAAGTTGGAATACAATATCGACTGGACAATTGCAACTTGCTGATGGTATATTTGTTTCTCTAGCTGTTTCCATGACCTTACTATGACATATCTCAGGCTTTTTATGGAGGAGTTGCAGCTGGTAATTGTGCCATTCTTGACATTTTTCTCTCTCACTTAAATTAGTGTTGTCCAATTATTTCATGTTGAAACCCACATATGATTCCAGCAGCATTGACTGGTGTCTGACCCCATTAAATCAATGATTAATTCAAAGGAAAATATATGATTTCAGGAAACTGATAGCCATACAAAAGACCTTGAGGACTGCAAGAAAGCCATCAGATGGAGAAAACTTTAAATTAAATAAACTGGGTTCAACAGCTTGATTGATCCATATACATAGTATTTTCTCTGTACATGTGCGTTTTGTGAGTGTAAGAATATGTATTCAATGTAAGTGTGTGTGTTCTATGGCAGCAGCTAAAACACACAGTGCTTGATCATAAACAGCTGAACGCTTGGACAGGCTGAATAATGGCTTGTAAACTGGTGAAGCCACGGGACCGGCTGAGGTTCACATCTTCACAAGGTGACATATGTGTCTGAAGAATTTCCCTGAATAGCAGTTGAAGGACAGTGCGATAAAGAATTTTCACAGTATGGATTTTTGGATGGCCCTCAGTATAGAATGCTGTCATAAGTCACACGAGGTCAATACACGTAAATCATTATCCCACTGATCACTATAGGAAACTGTTACATAGAATTAAGGCTGAAAACTGGAATTTTGTGACTGTCGAAGTGCGTGCTTGCTAGCGGCGCTAACCACATGTCACTTTGCAATCATCAGCCTCCCTTGCGATCAAAGGGTTTATTACTGATAGTTACTTTTTCTTTTATTGTTTTGGTATGATAGAGTTAATAACTGATAGGACTTTATAGATATTCGCATATATTATAAATTCAATATATAAAAGGCAAATAAGCCCTTTTTCAATAATCTATATATTAGGTCCTGGTTTGAATTTGTACATACAAAAAAAAACAAAAAAACTTTATTTTGTAGAAATATACCATCCTTTTTTTTTTTGTTTAATTCCGGTTAATTTATTTGTGTTTTAGTCTTCTGAGATTGCTTACAAATCTTAAGTTGTCTATTTGAGAATAAGCAAATTGGAATATAGGGTAAGAGCCATGCCTCATAAACCAGGAAAAAAATGAGTGAGTGAAGTGTCTAGATTGGCAGACAGAGAGTTGGCTGCCAAGTGAAGGCTGTCAGTATGTCAACCCACTGATTTTGGAACTGAAAATCACTAGATATGTTTTATGATCCTGTCTGAGTGTGCTTTATTATTAACACTTATGTGTTGATATTTATTCTATTTTTAAACCTTTCTTTAGCAACAAATTCCTATGTCCTATGCAATTTCAGTATGGAGCATTTAACAAAATAACCTCTACATAGGGATAAGACAGAGCCAGAATGATTCACCATGATTTTAAGACGCAAGTCATTTTAAACCTTTAGACTGCAAACCCTCCAAAAAGCCACTGTTATGGTATGGTTTGTTTATTTTATATTGCTTGCTTGCTATATACTGTCGTATTTATGCACCAGTATATGAGTAGCACGCAACTACAATATTATTATTAAATTTATATAGCGCCAACAAATTGTGTAGCGCTTTACAATGGGTGGACTAACAAACATGTAATTGTAACCAGACATGTTTGACGCACAGAAACAGAGGGATTGAGGGCTCTGCTCAATGAGGGAGTGGGGTAAAGTGACACAAAAGGTAAGGGAAGTATTAGGGAAGTAGATTGGTAGAATAGTACTCAATGAAGACTTGTGGGGTGTTTTGGAGCCATGAACAGTTCAATTGATATGCTTTTGTGAAAAAAAGATTTTTTTAATGATTTTTTGAAGGAGTGGAGACTGGGTGAGCATCTAACGGAGAAGGGAAGGGAGTTCCACAGGAACGGTGCAGCCCTAGAGAAATCTTGAATGCGAGCATCAGAGGTGGGAGTACGTACAGAGGATAGACGCAGGTCTTTGGCAGAGCGTAGGGGCCTAAACTGGACATACTTATGTATTAGGGAGGATAGATAGGTGGGAGTAGCATTATGTAAAGATTTGAAAGCAAGAACCAGAATTTTATATTGAGCCCTATATCTCACGGGAAGCCAATGCAGGGACTGACAGAGGGGTTAGGCGTGGGAGGTGCGGGCAGACAGGAAGATGAGCCCCGCCACCGCATTCATTATAAACTGCAATGGGGCAAGTTGGGAGCACATAAGACCATTGAGAATGTAGGGTAATAACTGCTTGATCCAAGGATAACTCTGACTGCCATTCTGGGGTCAAGAAGGATTTTTTTTCCTAGCTTGTTGCAAAATTGTGCTTCAAACTAGGTTTTTTTGCCTTCTTTTGGATCAACAGCAAAAAACAAATGTGAGGAAGGCTGAACTTGATGGACGCAAGTCTCTTTTCAGCTGTGTAATTATGTAACTATATGAGAAGCGGATTGCAGTAGTCAAGGCGAGAGAGGACAGTTGCATGGACCAGCACCTTAGCCGCATCTAGAGTTTGCTTTGTAACTCTAATTTCTATGGACTGATCTATATTTGCAGTCCTTTGCAATAGCTTTCAGACCCTAGTACAGTGTTCTTCTATTTCACTGAATTACAAAAGGTATATTGAAATTTTTGTTTCTATTTGATAATTAATTACACTGGAAATGTTATTCAAGTAAAATTCTAAATTAGTTTACAAGGAATATGCTCTAAAGAGATGTGTAATTGTATATGCAATTGTATTGTATACAATACAATATATTTCACATTGTTTTTAATGAAATAATTTTACTATTGTCACTTAAAGGGACACTCCAGGCACCCAGACCACTTCTGCTCATTGGAGTGGTCTGGGTGCCAACTCCCACTACCCTTAACCCTGCAAGTCTAATTATTGCAGTTTTTCATAAACTGCAATAATTACATTGCAGGATTAACTCCACCTCTAGTGGCTGTCTATTAGACAGCCACTAGAGGTCACTTCCTAGTTTCTAGCACAGGTTTCCTGTGCTAGAGCGTCGCTGGACGTCCTCACGCTGTGTGAGGACCTCCAGCGTCGCTCAAAACCCCATAGGAAAGCATTGAAATGATTTTTCAATGCTTTCCTATGGGGAGACGTAATGCACATGCGCGGCATTTCCGCGCATGAGCATTAGGTCTCCTCGGCCGGTGGGCGAGATTAGTCTCGCCCACCGGCCGACGTAATCACAAGGAGGAGCGTCGCGGAGGCGGAGACAGCGGCGAGGGACATCGCCGCTGTCCCAGGTAAGTCACTGAAGGGGTTTTCACCCCTTCAGTAACCTGGGGATTGGTGGGTGGGAGGGAGAGGGACCCTCCAGTGCCAGAAAAACTGATTGTTTTTCTGGCACTGGAGTTTCCCTTTAAAATAAAATTAATGTGAGTGCTACTGTCTTAAAACATCATACAATCTGAAATGTTACTGTAACACTATGTAATTAAGGGATAAGGAGAGAACTGGTCAGTGATTTTTGTAAGACACTGTACGCACAAATACTTTCTCGCACACACACACGCACACAGTTGTAAGGTTGCATTACTCATTTGGGACCTGTTAACATTTGTCTGCATCTTTTAAAGTAGCCAAGTGTAAAATGCCTAATTAGACCAAGAGCCGGGGGAAGGACATAGCAAATTAACATCTATTGATCTCTGTGTGCCATTAAATGAGTTTCCTGAGGTAAATATCACATTTTTGGGGGGTTAATTAGCCTTAGTTTTTTTTCATCATGACAATGAAATACATGAATTTTCTACAGATTTTCGATAACTGAAATTTGACTTATTATTTTGGAGCTTTAATTGCCACATACATTTGTTTTTGAGGTTGAAGTGAGAACGCAAATACTAGTCATTTCACACAACCTTTGTCTTTGCTCACATTTAATTAATTCTGTCATATTATTTAATACCTATAGGTCTAAAAATGTTTTTTTTTTTTTCATACAAACCGTCCCCAATGTTTTTCTAATAAATATAGACTACAGCTCCCAGCATGCTGTACTGTGTTCTAATAGAGTTAGAAGTTGTAGCTGGAGCTCAATGTTCTAGATTAGAACATGGAACTTCACGTCAGGTCCATACACAAAACTGGGGTCCCTTTGAAGACAATAAAGGTGTTAACTCACCTGAGGTGATAAAATACTGCATTGGCTGAGATATATCCAATGAATGCAGCCAAGTAATTTAAAAACAACTCTTATCCATTAAATTGGGGCTACAACATATTCCCATCAGATAAACACTACAGAGTATGCCTCTATTGCTTTGAACCTGTCACCTCTCTTTTTGTTTGAAAACGTTGGACAAATCACTAACAATCAGAAGGAATTTTTTGCTCCATTAGAATAATATGTCCTACCGATAACTGGGTATTATAAGCGTGACCCGCAGCAATAGCAAAATGTTTCCATCCTTTTCTATTGCCATCCTTTTTCTCTGTGAATATGCCATTACTGAGAAAGTAGTTATAGTACATAGCCCATAGTTTTAACTACCTAATTAATTAAAATCTTAATAGCTTCTCTTGAGTTTATACATTCCTGTAATGCTACAGAATATAGAGCTGTGGGTAGTAAGGAGCTTAGCCTTTACTGGGCTACTAGGTCAGCAGTGATACTTGTGAATTCTATTTCCCATAATGCTTAGCTAACACGTACATTCATCATCTTTGTACTGAGTACAATACTGCTGCCACTGATTATTTTAACATTTTTGTAGTCTTTGGAAATTAAAAAAGCTCAAACTGCAGATTTGTCTTAAGCAGGGTACAAAACTTTTAAAACTATATATATTGTCATGTGTTTTATTGAACAATTTGTCCAATATGTAGCACAGGGATATCCTGATCCATATTTAATTACTCCCTATTCATATATAGCTCCTAGTGAATATCACCGTCTTACGTGAATGGGTTGCTACAGGATTACGTGAGATTTAGTGTACTGAGGGATACATTTATATTAAGCAGACTTTAATAAAAAAAGAGTTACCTGTTGGACTTTATATCCAACTGTACCATATTGGATGCAAAAAAAATATCTAAACTAAAACGCTGCAACTGCGTAAATAAAATTGGTGAGCTAGCTTACTCTGCCATTCTGTTGGCTAATCTGTGACAGTCTTTACATTATCTTATTATCAGACTATTTGGACTTTTTCTTAGGTGTCACATATATAAGACACTATAGATAAGTCTAACCCCAAAACAAGGTCAACGTGTGGCATTTCTGCACACTGCAAAAGTGCCTAAGCCTTGGTCTATGAGTGGACCTCTCAAATTTGGTGTGTCAGGCCTGCAAGTCCATTCAACCTGGCATATATATATACTATCCCTCTCTGGACTGCACCACTACAACATTGATGTGCCTTGCATCACTTTCATGCATTCTTTGCAGCCCCATCCCAACCGTCCTGGTTTGTAAAATACATACAATGATCAATAGGAGAGGCAGCTCAAAAATCAACCTGTCATTTTTTATTCTCTTCTACACCCAATTTCTCTGAACTGGGGTGTATGAGTGTTAGCAGACCACAAACTGTAATTGATATTTATACTATCATTAATGTAAAATGAATTAATGAATATGTGCATGTTTGTGCAAATCACGTCATTGGATCTTATTAATTGTGATTTAATACCATATGTGGCTTTCTGTAGGGTGTGAAGTGATCCAACATATTTAGTACCCTACATTCATCAATCATGCCCTGAATGGACTTATTCTTTAAAAATAAAAGCTTCTGACTTTGGCCAGTTGATGTTTTGGAAGGTTGAATTTTAGATCATCTGAAATGATACAAGAAGGATCTGCCTTTCTGTTATAACTTATTTATTCCTGTATTCAACACCTGAAATGATCCTTAAATTAATTAAATTGACATTAAAAGCACGGTTGTGTTAACATTTTCCCAAGACGGTTTTAATGATTGATTTCAGCCTACCTGTTGGGAAAACTCATTAAGGAATAATATATCTTCGACTCCTAGTCGTATTTCTCACTGTGTTTTTGAAACCAGTTAAACAGGTTAACAAAGGCACAATCTATAAGACTCAACGGGGAAAGCTTTGTGTGTGCTGGAAACGGATAAATAAAAAGGGAATTCACATTACCAGACAGTTCGTACTTTGTAACTCAGTACTTGGCTATTCGGCATCGCTAGCTGGTTCATGGAGGACATATGTTTACCAGCGCACTTTAATAAAAGGAATTAGAAATTAAATAACTGCAAAGCAAAGCCTTCCATGAGATCAGTGGTTTTATTCAGAACGATTTACAAATCTTTGTGATTGGGGAGGACTTGATCTCCTGTACAGGTATGTTAGAAGGATAATGTATGATCCTATGACGAAATCTGGTAATACGCAAGACATCAGGTGGAGGATTTTCTTGACCGTATGTGCCTCTTTCGCCAGTTTTTTAAATTGTGCAGAATAATAAATTATACATTTATGGAATGTTCTGTGCACATTTACTTCATTTAGAAGTTGGACCTCTGGAATCAGCATTCTCACTTCCTAGTGCATGCTGGGGTATTGTTATCTCCTTAGCCTGAATCGATAAATACGATTTCTGATCTAAATCAGATCAGATCTGGTTTTACAAAAAAAAAAAAAAAAAAAGCAAAGCTCTGTAATTGTTTTTATGTTTTATTGATTGTTTTTCTTACTTTTAAGCCACATGGCATTTGACAGTAAAAATAAGAACTACAACAAATCGGAATGTTTTGTCTGTTACAGGATGAACGTCGAGTCATCTACATTGGTAAGATGAGGACTAATACAAGTCGTTCAGAATTGCGGGCCCGTTTCGAAGTCTTTGGTGAAATTGAAGAATGCACAGTGAAACTGCGAGATGATGGGTGAGCGTTTCACAGATGGTTTTTAAAGGCAGTTGCCACTCTTGAGAGAATGATTAGCAACAAGTAAGGTTGTGGGTGTATAAGAATGTTCTAAGAGAAGTGACAGATTACAGGGAGTTTGGACTCTTATTTATTTTCTCCCATTCTTATTTATTAGTCTTGTTAGTTGAGATCACTCCCCTCACCAATAAATATTTAACTTTGTGACAGGACAATCACACTGATAAATGGATGCAGTCGCAGTGGCATATGTAGTTCCTTTACAGCAGTCCACTCCTGTTAAGAGGATGAGTTGGTGAATACTGTTTAAGATCTTCCGATACAGATATTTACAACTTTGTGTTGCCTTTCAGAGATTGCTACGGTTTCATCACGTACCGCTACACCTGTGATGCTTTTGCTGCTCTCGAAAATGGCTACACTCTGCGCAGGTCCAATGAACCCGATTTTGAGCTTTGTTTTTGTGATCGAAAGCAGTTTTGCAAGTCCAACTATGCAGATTTAGGTATGGATTTTATAGTGCATGTATACAAATTGGATATTTCGATATATGCCCATACCTATATTCAAAACTATCTCTCTGTCTGGTTGTCTTTCTACCAATATTTTATTAATATCATCCAGTGTTCCAACCAGATTATTTTGCTATTTCTCTTTAATGGTATCATTATGTTATCTGTCTATCTTTTTGTCTACCCTTTCACTTTTTGAAATTGGAATCATTTTGTTAATCAGTCTGTCTGCCCTCAAAGTGTCTCCCTATTTTCTATCCAGATACACATTATAGCACTAGTTTATGTCATCTCCGTGTAAATGGACAGTTTCATGTCTAGCCACTACATTTATTCGTGTATAGATATGGGTTCCATAAGCAGTCTGTCTAGAATGTTATAGAAGATTTATTGTTTGTTTTTATAAGAAGCAGACATTACAGAAATGGTGATATATGGAGTATACATGTACAACTCGCTAATATGGCGATTTAGGTTCCAGACCACCCTTGTAAAGCGAATATCGCTATAAAGTAAATCACACTCTTTTTTACATTTGCTACTGCATATAAAAGCCTTAAAATGTGTTTACAGTTTCATAAAGTACATATGTATTAAAGCTGAAAAGCATCATGTGTACAGAGTGTTCCCTCTTTTTTTCATTTTGCAAAAAGTGCAGGTTTCAAGAGAAATTGACACGTTTATAAATTAACCAGGGCATTCCCCCTGGCTTTCAAGCAGTCAATGGGTCCTGTTACTTCCTGGTTCCTCAGTGGAACAAAACTAAAGAGGCAGCAATTGCTCAGTGCACCTGCCTTGCAAAGACTCCTCATTGAGCTGCATTTTGTAGTCTGTGATTGGACAGCCAGCCACAGAAAGTCTGGGCGGGGTTAGAAGTGGAGGACTTGCAAAGGCTGCAAACAAGAGAACAGGTTTTTCTTACCCCCAATGAAAAATGCTAAATTAAATGCAAGTTTTCATTTGGGGTATATCTAGGAAACAGGGTTTTTTTTATTTTTTATTTATTTTGTATTTGGGCAGTGGAATGTCCCTTTAATTGTGTGCAACTGCACTAGACAAAAAGATAAAAAATAATAAATAAATAAAAAAAATGTTAGCACCGTAAGTCTTTCTAACCTTAAAAAATTGAGACAGTGGAGATTCATCATCTGACTATAATTGAAAAGTGCTGTAATAGCAAAGTGCAGTAAAGTAAGGTATTTTTGTTCTCTGTAGGGTAGATAGAGTTCCCTTGTAATAAAATGAACATATTACTATGAAAAAGGTCATTTTAAACTGAAAACATCTAAATGAAAATCTAATTTAAAAGAAAAGACGTTTGCTTGAAAAAGTATTTTGTCCTTCATTCTATGACTGTAATGCATGTCTGGGAAATTCTACGTTGATTTGTATTCTCCTGGTTTTTTTTTTTCGTTCAATATTTGCATTTGCTTTAGCCCATCTACATGTCAGTGTCCCAATTCAGCTCTGGGACAATAACATCTGCTTTCAAATTCTTGCCTTTAACCCTTTATTTCAATACAATGAAAAAGCAATGGCAACTGTGACTGACTTCATGTTGCATCATAACATAGCTATGTAGAGTGAAAATAGACTCTTTAAAAAAAAAAAAAAAAAAAAAAGTATTTTAACTTAAATTTTGCACATGTCTGTCTATGGAGAACATCTGAAAGTAGGTGTGACACTCAACATATTTTCCAACTGTGCCCCCCCACCCCCAAAAAAATCATCATTGATTCCAAAGGTTTTGTCCATAATAATTATTATAATCTTCAATACATTTTCTAAAAAGAAAACACAAACATACATACCTTTTTAGAACATATGAAATTTGGTAGAACGATATATTTTGTTTTATAATAAAAGGGTTATTATTTATTTATTGTTTTACCATTTTGTCTCATATCACATGTCTAGTCCTTTCTATGATAGTTATCACTCGCTTGTTATATACGTGGGACTACTACAGGCTAGCAATGCATGATGGTAGCTGCAGTTCCACAACAGCTGGAGATAATGGCTGTTGCCCACCAAAATTGTTAAAAAGGGAATTTGAGCACTGATGAATAAATATATTTAAAACCCTGAAATAACAAAAAAAAAACAAAAAAAACCAGTGCTTTCAGTATTGTTTCCACTAAAATTGTGCTCTTTCCTAAATAGCCTTAATAGTCTTAAGAATTCCAAGTCTTACATCTGAGTCTACTACTTGAATATAATACTAGTCTATTAAAATTAAAAAAACGATTTAAAATACATTTTATTCCACAGTTAAGATCTTTAAAAACCAACAACGTACATAGTATTTAGGTTATTTTGAAAGTAAGTAACGTTGGTAAAGCATTTTGCTTGTTCGTATTTCACTGATTTCTTATCTCATCCTGCTAACATCTTAGGAATCTGCATTCACACAAATGACATCAGATTGCATAATACCACCAAACATCGGTATTCATACATTTTGCTGTTACTGCTACTGCTGCTTGGAAAACCAATATTTAATATCAGGTGTTGGTCATATTTTGGTGTCCCGAAATATTTCAGTAATGTAACCGATAACACATTTAATCATAAAACATCTTTTGGTTCCAGATTCAAATTCAGATGACTTCGATCCTGCTTCGACCAAAAGCAAGTATGACTCCTTGGATTTTGACAGTTTGCTTAGAGAGGCACAAAGAAGCCTGCGCAGGTAACATGCGTAAATGCCGAGCTTATTGGAAAGATGGAGAATACCTCACGGACATCACGTCCTTCAATAACAGACCCTTGAAAGTCAAATCTAGGAATTTCTCCTACTTTACAGTCTCTGTACTACAATGGTTTACATGAACACAGCTGCTGAAGACTGAAGAGGCAAATTGATTGTCTGGCAAACATGCATACCCATGTGTGTCAGAATAAAATACTTTTCACGGTGGCAGTTGTGGCGACCGGATATAGAGGACTTCTGCTTTTGCTTGAGAGGGAAAGGCATGAGCCACCTGTCAAAGCCTTGACATAGAAACATCAAGATTCTAATATTTATACTTAAAATATTTTGAAAAGTTGGAAGCTGCTGATGCTTAAGTGCAACATAGTCTTCACTTTTGTTTGATTTCAACAGAAGCATCTTCTCGAAGAGAAAAAAAAAACATTGCAATATAGACGATGCCTTAGTGACTTATTTATTATTATTACTTTTTTTTTTTTATGGGGTTGAAATCAAAGAAGTAACGTCTTTTTCTAGTAATTGCAGCTCTCTGTAAGCTCTTCTAGTCTCCTTTGATTCTGACACCCATGCATTTGTCCAGGTGGACGAACTCTCGCTTCCCAGCTGTTGCCGGAAGGCAACTCCCATCATCGAGATGGCTTGACCCAGGACGATAGGAGTTACAATCCCACCACAGCTGGAGAGCCACAGATTTGCCAACCTCGGTCTACAATGTTGATCTTCCGCGTCAATAGCCTTGTATATGGTCAGTTTCACAGCTTGTTCAGCGTTGTTTTTTTTTCTGATGAGTGGATGTGGTGTTACATAATAAAACAGGAGTCAAAATTTCAGAATAAACGTGTCCAGGTAGTTTTGTACGCTACGTTGTGACATGCAGTAGAGTATTTGCAGATGTTGTCAGCTTTCCCGGCAGAGAAGACGGCAACTCATACCATTGCAAGGCTTCTCTGTTAGGGAGCTGGTTAAATGGAGTATTTTTTATTTTGTGTACATAATGTATGACAATGTTCTTTATTTGTTACAGCTATGCACTGTAAATGCAGCCTTCTTTTCAATACTGAATACCTTTTTCTTAATCAAGAATATTTAAATGTAATTATATAGAGAGTGAAACACTTAATGTATAGTAATCTATTTAGGAAAGAAAGCTAACTTTATGCATATATATGTATGTATATATATATATATATATATATATATATATATATATATACGTGTATATATACATATATATTTGATTGTAAAACAAAAAAAGACGTGTTTGTTTTTTATTTTATTTTTTTGAGTGCACAAATAATGTTTTTAGCACACTCATCTCATTTTTTAGGTGGTCTTCCATGTAAGTGTTTTGTGAAGGATTATACTGGCCTTTAAAAGGTGTTATTCACATGTTGAAGACCTTTCCACCTCTCCAATAAGTGTTTTTTCTTTATACTCAATCAGTCTACACATCTCAACGGCTTTACAAGTCATTACTGATTATCATTTTAATTTCATTTATATTTCAGGAATCAATGTTTGATTATTTGTATGAAATACTGTTGTGGGTGTTTTTTTTTTTTTGTTTTTTTTTTTGTTTTGCAGTAAGAAAACTGCTGGGTAACTCAGCACTGTGTAAGTTGTAGAGTTTGTTTTTATGTCTCAACACTGTTTAATAAGCCAGTAATTTTTATTCTGATTTGGCATTGCTAATTTTTTTTTTTTTTCCTTTGGCGTTTGTCAACATTTTTACAGTTTTACACATCCTGGGCGGACACTGAAATTCCATTCCTTTGTTTACTGTACACATATTATATCAGATGTAATTAATATAAGTTATTACGGTAATATGCTGATTACTAAAGATATGGCCAGTGAAAAGGTATATTAAGGAAGCTATGCAGTTTTATTTAAAGTCGTATGCTGCTGTTCTTAATCTTTCTGTTGCCGTTGTTAAACTGCAACTCTCAGTGTCCTCAGCAGAGGTAATAAGAGTTCAAATCAAAAGAGCTGGTTGGTCACATTATGACATCCCTAGTCAACACACTGCATTGGCATAGTGTTTCACATATGCTATGCCATCAATCTTGAATGCAATTTATTTGTCTTTTTTTTTTCAGTCCTATAAACGTTAGCAGGAATCCTTTACACTGAATCATTTTAATCTTTTCATCCGCAGCTTTTCGGTATTTGTAGGGTAGATTAACTCATTTACTGCATTGCAATCTCCCAAGCGTGATTGCTGAATTTGTATTAAATAGAGCCACTGAATCTCAGCTGATTGAAAAATGAACTCGCCGTGTGCAGTTGGCGGCAGCCTCTTGTATGGCGCTGTTATTCTTTCACAAGTGTTAGCCAGCTACAGATTTTACAACAATTTGTAGAGATTGCTTCTATTATAAAGATTAAAAGAAAAAAAAAAAAACAATTAGTGAATGTAAACAGGAATAAATACATTTTGCTAAATTTCTCTGGATCTGAAATGTAGCCAGGGCCATTTTAGAAAGGATAACGTTAAAATAAAACAATATCCGCATTCATTTTAAAATTTGCCAGGTATCCTACAGAAGGGGGAAAGGGTCTATAGAAACATTAATTAAAGTTTGGTGATTATTAGAATTAACTTGAAAATTTAGGATAAAATAGGCAAGTTGGCACAATATTTAGAATTTGGCGGTACTGCATAGTTTGCGTTTTATTCAACTTGACCATTTTAACTTACATTTTGCAAGTTGGTTCCGTTGGTAACCGCCACGTACATTTTTAGTCAAAACCCCTCTCATTTGATTACATCCGTTCTTCTTTCATTAATAAGTTATGACTACCTTTTTGTTCCTATAGCAAAACAACAACAACAAAAAAATATAAATAAAATGAAGCTGTCACTGCAAGGCAATGCAGCATATATTGATAGCTGCGTCCATTTGTCACCAGCATATTTTGTTCCAAGAGATTCCACTGTCTGTAAAGCCGGAAGCTTGCTAGAGTTTATTTTTTTGGACTTATTTCAAAGTAGATAGGAAGCAATAAAAATAAAAAAAATCTTTTTCATGGGTTTTCTGTTACATTATTAACAGCTTTAATCCATGTAAAGGTTACTGTTATTATTTAAGTTACAATGCAGGTATTTTATCTTCTTTAATTATATGAACGCCAAACAAAAGTTTACAGATTTTTCTTTTCTGAATTTTGAGTACCTTCTGTTGTAAAAAGACAAAAAAAGTATATATTGAAAGCAATAAATTATTTTTAAGAAATCAATGTTTAGTATATCATATTTTGTGTTTAAAGACCAGATGCATTGCCTATTTTGCCTTTAAATTTATATAATCAGCTGTTTAATACATTCTATTTTGCCCTGTATTGCTGAAATGAATAGAAAGAACGTACAATTTGTTTCTCTCTAAACAAATATGATCTCATTTAAATTATTTTATTTTTTGGCAGACCTGACAATTACTCGTAATTTAATTGTAAGTTTACTCTGCAGTTTTTTTTTTATCATTATAAATTTATATTTTTGGGACATTCGCAAAGCTGAATTTGGGAACAAAATATATTGGCTACCGTTTAAATTGATGTAACGGTTTTGTTCTTTGCAAAAAATAGAAAATAAAAAATCAACCTTGTCACTTTCTGTAGGCAGAGTCCGTAATACACTTCTAGATTTTACATAGACTATGTTGGCTGTGCTTCTGCTTGTCAATAGTGCAATATTCTACGTAAACTAAGAACAAGGCGTATACCATTGTCTATGATACCTTAATATCTAAAGTTTGCCTTCAGAGTTTAAACAGCATTTTACATTGTGCTTAATGACACATTGCCAAAGAGAGACATGTAGAAAGGAAATATTGTGCAATTAAAAATTATGCACACCGTTGGGTCAGCTGAAAAATAAAAGCACTTCATCCTTTAGATTTAGATAATGATTATGTGTCCTTTTTGAAATCTGTAATGAGAACTTCAATCGCTGTAGTTGAAAATCAATAAATGACCTAGAATAGCCATATAAGGTAATGTGATGATTCTACATCTGTACCTTTCGACAGACATTGTCACTAATAAAAAAAATAAAACAGTTGGATTGCGCTACTGTAAGATTTGTAGGTGAAAATGTAATTATGGTGGTAAAACTATGCTTATCAGGCAACCGAAGCTTTTAGTTTAGCCCCGTGGGGGCAAGACTCCACCTGCCAATTCTACATGTACTGTGGTTTTATTCATTGTATTAAAATTCCTGTGATTATTTTTTTAATGTGCAGAACACATTGGCCTCACTGAGCTAATAAAGGGAAACAAATGTTTCAAAATCACACCTGTCCTCTCCATTTTTTTTGTTATAGTTGATTTACTACTTGTTGTACTCTAATATTGTGATCAACCTGTTATGTATTGCTGAGATAGGGGTTGCCTGAGCTATTCAGGAATGAACTGTAATCTCAGATACAAGGATTGGAGCTAAAAAAAGGGTTCTCCCAAGCTTGATTCCTCGGGTGTCCATTCTCCATTAAGGGTGAGGGACCCAGGTTTGAGTGGCATGCATTGCCTGCACTGGTTTGACCAAGTATAAAGCAAGACCAGGCTGTTTTTTGATGTGGGAAGAGTCACAATAGCCACTATCAGCCTCCTCCAAACACACACGCATAACACTCAGCCACTACACAGACCCACAACTCTTACAGAACAGAGCCTTGCATCCTACCTAGGGCCCTGGTTAACCCTAATCCAGCTCTGTGGGGAGCAGTGGATTAATGAAGTTAGAAACAGAGAATTCTGGATTCTAGATTTCTAGTATTCGAGACGCAACCTTCGGCTCTCCAGATGTTGTGGACTACATCCCCCATAATGCTCCTACACACATAATGCTGGCAAAGCATCATGGGAGGTGTAGTCCAAAACATCTGCAGTGCCGAAGGTTGCCTATGCCTGTACGGGGATCTGGAACAGCGATTTCAAGGGAATATGTTCAATCAGGAGCCATAAAAGAAAGTAACGCGACAGTAATGCAGGGCAGATTTAGGCCATTCCTGCTTTGATAAGGTGATATAGGTCTACTGTGAGAATCCTTTAGTCTGAATACAGCCTGGCAGGCATAAGCCTTACTACATTTCCAGAAATCCCTGATCTAGGGTTGTGGACTTCAGACTTTGTGTGATTAATGCAGCAAACTGATGTATCTACCTGCAGGCTATGCTTTTTGCATGAACCCTTTACATACATTTATTACACTTATATGTGTTTCTTACAATTTGAAATATATTATCTATGTGTGCACGGATGTCACTTTTAGAAAAGATGCTTTTTATTTTCTTTCATTCTGATAATAAAATAAAACAATTAAAATATGTTGCACTCAGTTTTTTTGTGATTCAAACCAGAAAGGTCGACGAAGAACAATGTAATTGTCTCTTAGATAATACAATTTTTTTTACCCTCAATTCAGTACCACTAAATAGATTAATGTGTAAATCTTGTATCACAATCCTTCAGATTTCTGTTTTCCATCATCTTGTTTTAGCAAACCGGAGGAGTTAAGAGCGAAGGTCAGAAACTGTACACTACTTCCTTAGAGGTTTGTAACATTGTAATTCAAACCTCACAAAGATTGAATCAAAACTTGAATCCAACCCTCAGGGAAAAGTTCCTATGTATTTTTATGGACAGGCACAAAGTATTCTATTTCCATTATACAGCAAAGTATTTGTTAATATTTTCTTCTCTTTGGCTATTGATTCTCCAAGAAAAAGAAGAATTAAGTTCTCCTGAGGCTGCAAAAATGAAAGCATCAAATACATTTCTTCCTTCCTTTTTTAGATTTGACATTTTCTTTGGACCAAAAATGTTCTGTGGAATTGTATTTAAAACAAGGGAAAATGTATTCAAATTTACAGTAATTTTCTTTTCCAAGCTATTCTCCATGACAGCATATAAAATGATTTCATTAAATAATTTAGTTATTTTTGCCCCACACAGCAGATAAGACAAGACAGCCCCCAATTCCGAGAGGGATAGTAGCAAATACATATGGATAAAACGGAGGTACAGGATGATAAGAAGACCCCTGTTGGGGAGTTTCTGTCAGAAAACCTTTCCATATTCATAAATAAGAGATTTACTTCCGGTGTAAATGTCACCTCCATCTCAAGGACCTTAAATATTTCAACTTCTACCATTCGCCAAAAAGGCTGTATTGTGAGGCACTTCCACCAAGTGTGGTACATCGTTCCCATCTCCCGTCTGCATCTTCAGAACTGCTGTGACACATTTGAGTAGATACGGGATAGTCGTTCGGGAACCATGTACCACCTATATTGCAGTTTCCTCAATTCTAAATGTGCAGTGCAACTAGTCCTCCCTTTGTGGGCTAAAAAAGCTTTTTTTCAAAGACTTTGTTCAAGTCAACCTGCCACGCTGCCATGAATGTGCTGGGTTCCTCCAGTGTTGGTGTGTTGAGTGCATTGTAAAGTGAGGAAAGCATTTTCTTAGGGGAGACAGGGGGCTTACTAGCATCCTCTAGTTGAGAGATTGTCGGTGGTGTGGTTTGTCGGATGTTGTGTGATAGTAGTGACTTTAGTTGGAGATATGAAAATAGTGCTCCATAGGGTAGGTTAAATTAAGTCTGAAGATCAGGGAATGGCAGCATCTCCCCCCCTTTCAATAAGTTAGAAGAGCAGGGTGCAACCTTCCTCCATCCATGGGCATTAATCAAAGGAGGGGTTAATGATATGAACACAATAGGTTGGGGTAGATTCCCAACCACATTGTTTTTTTAAGCCTGTCCCACATATTGATCAGGAGACTAGTGATGGGCAAAGCATCCCTCGGTTTTGGGCGGCAATCAAAACAAATATTACATGGCACAACCAGTGTGATTTAATTTCAACCCATTGTAGAGTGTTTATAGTGGCGTGAGATACAATGATCACTGACAGCGGCCTTATAATTTTGATGTTTGGTAAAAGCTCACTCTCTTCTAGTGGTTTATTTAGTATTTTTGTGGCTACTCTAATTTTGCAGTTATCCCCTATGAATTGTATTAGTGTGTTTTAGAGCTTCCCTAAATAAGATTTGGGGAAGTATATTTGTAACGTTCTCAGTAGGTATTGGAGTTTGTGAAGTATAGACATCTTGACGGCTGCTAGCCTGCCCAACCATGTTAAGAAGTTATTTTCCCACGATTTGTCTCACAACAATGTTTTGTAGTTGTGGCAGAGCAAATCAGTAAAGCTTTTGGGTAGCCTGAGCCGCAAGAAGATAACGTAATCAGTTTTCCAGTCCAGAGACAAGGAAGTTTGTAGTTTTTGTAGTGTTGTGCCTGGGATACCCTGTCCTATTGCTTGCGTTTTTGTAATATTTAGTTTATAGTAGGAATGTTAACCATATTTTTCTATATCAGATAGCAGGTTTGTGAGAGAGACTTGAGGTTGGGTGAGAGTGAGCAGAATGTTGTCTGCGAACAAGTTGGCCTTGTAGTCTTTTCCCCAAAACAATCATGCCATGGATAGAGGAATTGCTCTTAATGATTTGCGCCAAAGGCTTTAGTGCTATAATGTACAAGAGGGGAAGTAGGTGCAGCCCTGCCTTGTGCCATTTGTAATTTCGAGTGGGTCAGATAAGAATCCCACATTGAGAATCTGGGCTGTGAGGGCTGTACAAGGCTTTTACGCCAATAAGAAACGCCCTGTACTCCAAATATTATCAGTACCGCCTCTAGGAATCCACAGTGTAGGCGGTCGAAGGCCTTCTCTGCCTCAAGTGAGAGAAGTAGCCCTCCCCTCCTCTCCCTCCCAAGACTACATGATATCTAGTACTTTTCGTGTATTAGCAGATCTCTTTCGGCCCACCACGAACCCAACCTGGTGGTTGTGTATAATGTGTGGGAGTAACATGCTCAATCTGGTTGCATACATTTTCACAAATATTTTTGCATCTGTGTAAAGGAGCGATATGGGTCTGAAATTTTGTGGGAGTGTGGGCGGTTCACCAGGCTTGGGCAATGTGACAATATGCGCTAGGAGTATATCCTTGCGCAGAGTTTTAGTTGAGGTGGCTTCTGTAAATGTTTTGGCTAGTTGGGGCGTAAGGGTGATAAGAGCCATTCTTGATAACAAACACTGCATCAGAGGATTTGGAAAACTGAAAACAGAGTCAAAACAGAGTAAAAATGTAAACATTGTGTGAACATTGAAGGCATCCAAGTTGTTGTGGTACCATTACCAGAACATATGAGGCTATCATACAAAGCACCCAGCGACATTGTTACACTAGCACAAAGTTAAAGCCACCATTAAAGGCAGTAAAAGCATAGACAACATTAAGGAAAAGACAAGCCAACAGCATCCTTTGAGAAAATTAATCTTAGTTATGGTACACCAATCTACTGAGCATGGAATCTATAATTTTAGCACGTAAAACGTAAGACATATCCAGGATGACATCAATATATGTACATAGCTGCCAAAGAGAAAATCATTCAAATGGTGATATAGCTCACACATTAATCAAAAAGACAAAACACAAATTAAAACTGTAGGTTCCAGGCTAATAAAGTAAAGCAACATCATCTACGAGTGTGTGTGTGTATGTGCATACATCCCAACATTCAAACACCAACACTAAACGCAACTTTATCCCTGAATTCAAATATCAACATTACACACATATACACCCCTGCATTCAAATATTAAAGGGACACTAAAGTCACCTGAACAACTTCAGCTTAATGAGGTTGTTCAGGTGAGTGCTACAGCTGCCCGGAGCCTTTTTCTTGTAAGCACTGTATTTTCTGAGAAAATGCAGTGTTTACATTGGAAGCTTGGAACACCTCTTGTTGCAGTCAATCAGACGGCCACCAGAGGGACTTCCGAGTTCAGAGGCCCTAAAAAGGCCTCACGTCTGACATATTCACGCATGGGTGAATACTTCAGACGGGCTATCAGCACACAAAGCACTGTGAACGCGCTTTGTGTGCTGAGGCTGTCAGCTCTGCTGTGGGAGTGGCTAGAGCTGACAGCTGAAGCCCGAAACCATAGGGACTCTTTCTGTCCACAATAGTGGTTGAAGGGGGGGGAGCCCTTATTTTTAATTTTAGGGCCCCCACCCGCCGCTCAGGGGTGGGGGCCGGGGGGGGGACAGTAGGTCCCCCCCTTATTTTGAATTTTAGGGCCCCCACCCACCGCTCAGGGGTGGGGGCCGGGGGGGACAGTAGGTCCCCCCCTTATTTTTAATTTTAGGGCCCCCACCCACCGCTCAGGGGTGGGGGCCGGGGGGGGGGACAGTAGGTCCCCCCCTTATTGTTAATTTGTGTGTGTGTGTGTGTGTATGCAAACACTATATATAGAGAAATCTATATATATAGTGTTTGCATGCAAAGTTTGGAGTAGGAGGGGGCGGGTATAGAAAGCGAGCTGAGCTGTCAGACAGACAGCTCAGCTCGCAAACGCGCATTCCGCGCACATGCGCGGTAAAGCGCTGAATTTCTTCATAGGGCGGCTGTCAATGCCGCTCTATGAAGAACGCGATTGGTGCAGCGCGAAGCCGCGGATGCGCACCACATCGCGATGATGCTTCTCTCAGAGAAGCGTCCTATTGGGCCCCGCGATTTCGTCATTTTTAGCGAAAAAGGGGGCGCGGCATGGCTGGGAGCTCGGCACTAGAACGGAGGTAAGTTTTTAATATAAAAACACCTCGAAAATATTTTTTTTTTGCTGCAAGTACATATAAAAGCAAGAAGGAAGGCTGGGGGACCTGTCTTTCTTGCTTTTATATGTTGGCTATAGAGTCCCTTTAACAAAACACACCAATGCACTCAAACACCAGCACTGCATTCAAACAACACTCTCTGCATTCAAATGCACACAAATACAACCCTACATTCAAATGCCAACACTAAATACAAATCCACCACTGCACTCAAATGCCAACACTAAACACAAACACACAGCTGCCTTCAAACTTCAACTCTACACACAAATATAGCCCTTCATTCACACACATATACTCCATACAAAAAACATGCTTAAATTCTAATGCACAAACACTGCTCACAAATATAACCCTGCAAGCATTCTCACCAGGCTGACATGTCTATTCTGGGGTTGGCCCTTTTTGGGCAAGTGTACATACTGTGTAATGTGCAGGAAGGCTTGCATTGGTGGCTGGTATTAGTCTGAGAACGTCAGCTGACACGCTCAGCCTATCACTGGCTCAGAGTAAAAAAAACATACGGTTACTCGCAATAGTCACATGACGAGGGAGCCTTCTTATAGAGTTTTGTTCTGTTGTCTGTTTTGCAGATGCTGGCATGTTTAGTAAAGAAACATGTTTATATTGGTTATTGGAACAAACTCGAAATGCATTTAAAGCCTGGTTGAGTTGTATAAACATGCTAAAAAAATTAAATATTGAGTTTGACCAGTGTAATATTTATTCCGATTTAAAAAAATCATGTAAAAAAAATAAATCAATTAACTAGACGTTGATTTACAAATAAATAGAAATTAAGAACAAGATCAGTAGAGAGAAACTCCCCAAATTCTCCAGCTGTTTATCCATCCTAGCCATCTTGAATGAAAATATGTAATTCCTTTGTAAATACTGAATAATTCCCAGTTTAATTAGTAAACGTGAAAGAAAATGTGATTTTAATTATACCTTATGCCTGAATCGAGGTTATCCCACAACACCAAATTACCCCAGTTTTGATGGGTTTTGACCTAATATTCTATAAAGGAAAATTGATCTAAACTCTATTTAATAGAACGATATTTGCTAAATGTACTGACAGACACATTGCAGCTGCCAAAATGTTTTTCATCGTCCAATGAAATGTTGAGTAGAGCTGTTTAACTCTTTGTTTCCATGGTATCTAACAACACATTACACCTAATTCAACGGACTTGGGAAAGAATCTTTAGAAAGGAACGAGATGCACTGGTAATTCTTTTGTTTTGTGAATAGACATCTGTCTGGATCTGAATGTGGTTACAGACAGCAGCTCACCTTATTTTGACTGGGTTAGGAACCTTAGTGTTATGGGTGATGGATTTTTTAGGTACATACTTGAAGTTGTGGTAGTGGTGAAAATCATTAAAGGGACACTATAGTCACCAAAACAACTTTAGCTTAATGAAGCAGTTTTAGTGTATAGATCATGACTCTGAAGGTTCACTGCTCAATTCTCTGCTATTTAGCAATTACATCACTTTTGCTTCTCTTTATGCAGCACTAGCCACACCTGCCCTGGCTGTGACTCGCACAGCCTGCATGGAAACAAAATGGTTTGTATCTCCTGTTCTGTAAATGTAACTTTACTCACACACAGGGTCTTGCAAGCTACTAACCGAGCCAGAGATAAGACATTTCAAATTAAACATAAATTACAATAGAGGAAGTGTAAACATGATATGACTCTTTACAAGAAATGTTTAGGAAGGCTGTGTAAGTCACAAGTAGGCAGGTGTGACTAAACAAAGTGATTTAACTCCTAAATGGCATAGAATTGAGCAGTGAGACTGCAGGGGCATGATCTATACACCAAACATGCTTCATTAAACTATAGTTAATTTGGTGACTATATTTTGTAGCTGAACGAAGGTCAAGTTACACCATAGAATATCTGCAATGGAAGAACAGACACTAAGTTTACCAGCACAACTTAACAAATTAACAATCACAATCTGGCCACCTGGATGGCCTGCATGTTTAGAGACAACAAAATGAGCAGATGGCTCAAAAGGTCTCCAGGGCCACAGCCTTCTAACACACCCTACAGCCCATAACATTGACAACACAAAACTACTGTTCCTATCCCCCTAAACAACTGAACATACTCTACAGGTTCTATCCACATACAGCCCCACCTGTACACACAAGCACACAACAACCTTCCTCTCACAAATGCAACCCTACAAGAATCCTTCACTCCACACACAAGCACACAAGCAGGACCCCAGAAACAAGCAACATCACAAATAGCCTACACTCACAAATGCAACACAATAAGCAGCCACCATCACACATACAACCCCACTAACATACACCACCACAAGCAGCCTCCCCACACATGCAAAACCACAAGCACACACATACAACAAACTAGTGCACAAACTAATGCATCTAATCAAATACTCCAAAGGCTGGTTATGATTCAATTGTCACGTTTCCCCTAAATGTCAGCTGTAGGTTTTCTTTAAAATACTTATAAGGTCCAGCCTCATTGCAATAACGCCAGGAAAATTTCTTACCCCATCCATTCACAACAGACGTCTCCCTATCAGATCAGGTATAGGATAAATAAGGTCCTCTACTTAAACCTGTGAGGCCAAGTTACTGTGAGGGCATGAAGGGTGCCCTCTGTAAGTTCTATAAACAAAACAAAATTGAATTTGAACATGTTAATATTTAATCTGATTTAAAGAGCAATTTCAAAAATGTCATTAAAAAAAAAATTGTTGCTTAATAAAAAAAAAAAATGGAAATTAAGAACAAGATCAGTAGAGAGAAACTCCAAACACTGCATCTGGCCGTCACCCTGACACTGCATCTGTGCCACTTTATGGTAATATCAGCCCTGACTTGGAGCAAGTGTGTATGTACAGAAGTGTATGCTGGTACCTTCAGATTAGAGTTGCAGGCCCATACAAAAGAGAGCAAACCATAAATTGAGAGAAAAATAAAATAGTTCACTAAAAATACTTTGGTTGAATGGGGTTAGCAATGAATAATAATAAAAAAAAAGTATGAAACCTCCAAAAGTGTTTTTTGCCTAACCTATAGCTTATAGCGGGGTAGACAACCTTCAGTACTCCAGATATTGTAGACTATATCTTCCATAATGCTCTTACAGCCATAATGCTGGCAAAGCATCATGGGAGGTGTAGTCCAAAACATCAGGAGTGCCGAATGTTGCCTATCACTTGCTTATAGTATATAACAGCTTGCACAACAAAAGTGCGCCCCCTACTGTAACATGAGTTCCTGAAAATCCACCCCAAAGGGCAGAATACTTTGCTTGTAGGATGCCACTTGCTGTTGCATTCTTCTACGGGCTGCTGTCTATCGGCTACTATCTAACTTTATATATATTTTATTGTTAGGTAGATATGTACAGATACTAGTCATCTCATCAAAGAGATAACTAAGAGCTAAATAAGTAGGCACTGGTTCAATACTGTAGAATGATGGGGATTGAATTATGATTAAAGTAGCAAATCTATTAAAAAAAAAAGTGTGTTTCTAGATATAATGCATGAACAAAGACAATCTCACTTACCTTATTTGTATGTATAATGCTTAGCATGCATTAACTCTTAGTTTGTATGCTTCAGGAACGAGCTGCACATTTATACCCATCTTGCCCTCAAGAGGTTAAACAGATGTTCCCTACCTTAAACATCCATTGAATATGCTTCTATTTAGACTGTGCACTTTAGGTCCGGACGCATCACAATATGGACTTATGCTAGGGAGTTTTTCAAGGGCAGAGAAAATGATTATAAACTTATTCTTCCATTAAGCAAGCAGTCATCCTGCAAAGTTGCCAATTTGGAAAAAGCTGTTCCGTTTTGAGGAAGTACTGCTCTATGTTTCTCCTGGGGAAGTTCGGAAGTAGACAATTTTCTGTTATGATTAGATTATGGCCACCGGGGATATCATGGTCTGCGTTGAGGTGTCATTGACAGAATAAGGAATCAAAGCCTTCAGCGAGCTTCTATATGTGCTAGAAGGAAGATCATCATAGTGTTGTGATTCACATCTATTGCTTAGATAAACGTGCATCTTCCAATCACTTTGGATTTTTTTTCCACAATCACTATCATTTACTCATGTTTACTTGTTTTGGGTTTTCCACGAGTGCTGTTGAGACTGTTGAAGATGTTAAGCAGAAACCAGATCAGGTTTTGAAATGGATTTCTGAATTAACAACTGCATGCAAATTGCAGGATTTTACTGACGTCATGATGGAAAGCAGTAATTTTATTAAAGATACAGAGACTCATATTAAAATGAAATAATAAAATATTTCAGATCCATAATATAGGGGGCAGGGCATGACCACAATGCTGAACGGATGCAATGAGACTGAGCTCCTCACAAAAAACGCAATATAAAGTCTCTGATATCATGATACTCAGCAAATGTATTGCCCCTGGGGGTTGCCTGCTAGCATCCAGAAACAACAGGGGACCTTGAAGGAGTAATCCTGCTAACTGCGGCTGAGAGGCTCCAAACTATCAATCTTGCAGCCTTTTGTGGTCCCAACAGGCAGTAGCAGCCGACCACATTGCTGGAACTGCAATGGCTGGATAGGCGGCGAGTTCTGCATCTCCCCATCTGGACCGGTGGGGGTTAACCCGGTCCCCATCGCTGTGAAACCTGCTACTCACCTGCACTCAGGCACTAAGCAACCTTGAGGCTCTCTAAGCTGCACAGTTAGTCTTCTCTTAAGATGGTGGCTGAATCCAGTGCTTGTGATGTCGCATGCTCAGATTCTCTTCAAATCTGGAGGGAGACCTTTCTTGCTGGTCATGTATCTCTGGACAACCTTGGCAAACTATCCCTACAGCTGTGATAATAGACCTTCCTGGTGAGACAGACTGTAACTCACTTACTGGGTTGAGAGTCCAGAAGGGGCCTTACTCAGACATGATCCAGCATCTGGGGGATATTTCCTTGCAAAGGACTCACTCAGATCCTTGCAAGGGAATGAGAGAGATCAGAAAACTGATAATGGTGTACAAATTGTGCATAAAAGAATCAACCATGACTGAAACCAGTAAAAATAAATAGTCTAGAAACCAGAAAAAAAAAGTCAGGGTAATCTTTATTATGTTGTTGTGTCTATAATATATCATGACTTTCTGTCATGACTTTCTGGATGAGAAATCCTGGAATGTTATGACAAGATATGGAGGTTTGTATTTTACGAGTTTAAAGATTGTTTATAACCAGAAAATATACATTTTCTATTGGTTAAAAAATATTTAAAGGCAGAGTCTCCTGACCAATTCACTGACCTTGAATTGCTTTGTAGTTGACTTCCATGATGATGAAAATAAATGAATAAGAGGTCAGCAGCAGATTGGTCAGACCTGGTAAACATGGACACTGGGGTCAGTGGACATTGTGTCATGTCTCTCGTTAAAGCCTGGAGCTGGAGGATGAGAAAGCGGGAGCAATTTAGAACTGGCACGGTGGGACTGCACCTCTGGTCTAGGTTCACCCCCCATGTGACATCACAATGCCCCACCCATATGATATGCCATATGAACTAACGCCAGTGCTGGACACAGTGTGTGTTTACATTAAAAATCCTGCAGGGACAGGCTATAGACACCAGAACCACTACATTAAGCTGCAGTGGTTCTGGGGACTAAAGAGTCACTTTAATGTGAGGTCGAGATTAGTGCCACTAATAATATACTAGATTGCCTACTTACACCAGATGAGGATGATGATGGGCTCTGGCTGTAACCTGGCTCCACTGTTCTGGTGTAGAACAGGGTCTCAGGAGGCTGTTTGTAACTGTAGTCACAAAATTCAATGTTCTGGAAGAACGGGAACCAGCTCCATTTTCTGGGCCCCTTACACAGCTCAAGATCTAAGCCCCAGGGCCTGACGGTGAGTATGCCCATAAGGCCCACCCATAAGTCCACCTACATGTTCCACCCATGAGTTCGCTCACAGGGAGTGGAGTGTGTAGGGGATGTGTTACGTGTTAGTGTAGAGCAGGCTTCCCCAAACTCCAGCCCCCCAGATGTTGCTGAACTACAACTCCCATGATTCTCAGCCTATCTATTTCATTCACATCTGGAGGGCCAGAGTTTGGGTAAGCCTGGTATAGAGGATCTAAAGTGTTTGCTTAAGGAATGTAGTGTATAGGGATACCAGTTTGTGTAGGTGATGCAGTGTGTGTATGTGTGTAGTGGATGTATTGTGTGTTTCTTGTTGTGTGTAAGGGATGCATTGTGTGAATCTGTGTTTTTTTGCATAAGGGATGCAAGGTGTGTTTCTCTGTAAATTAAGAGATGCCGTGTGTGTGTCAGTAAGGGGTGCATTGAGTGTGTGTAAGAGATGCATTGTGTTTCTGTGTGTGTAAGAGAAGCAGTGTGTGTTTGCGTGTGTGTGTAAGGGATGCATTGTGTGTTTCTGTGTATGTATAGTGATGCATTGTGTGTGTGCGTAGTGTGAAAGAGAGAGTTTTTGGGTAGGATAGGGGCTGAGTCCTACCAGCCCCTGTGTGCTTCTCTTTCCCCTCTTCCCCAGCCTCTCTTCCCTCCTGTCCCTTAGTGATCTCCCCTGTTCCTTAGTGACCTCCCTGCCTCCTTTCCCGTAGAGCTCACCCCTCCTGTCTCTTATAGCTCTACCCTCCTGTCTCCTAGTGCTCTCTCCTACCCCCGTCCCTTGGTGCTCCGCCCTATCTCTTAGATCTCTCCCCTGCCCCTTAGTGGTCTCTCCTCTCCTCCCCCTCCCTCAGTGGTCTCTCCTCTTCTCCCACCCTTTCCATTAGTGGTCTCTCCTATCCCCATTAGTTGTCTCTGCTCTCTACTGCCCCCCCACCTACCCCATTTGGTCTCTCCTTCCCCTCCTTAGTGGTCTCTCCACCTCGTCCCTCCCTTAGTGGTCTCTCCCCCCACGTTCTCCTCACCCTCTCCCTAACTTAGTGGACTTTCCCCACCCCCTAATTTCTCCTCACCCCCCCTCCTTTACTGGACTCCCCCCAACTTTCTTCTCACCCCACCCTCCCTTAGTGGACTACCCCCCCCCCCCCATGTTCTCCTTACCCCCTTCCCTTGAGGATACCCCCTATGAAACTGAAACCAGTAAAAATAAATAATCTAGAACAGTACTCCCTATCATCAAGTCATCAAGTACTCCCTACCAGCTAAGGATTAAGGGATCCTGTTGTGTCTAAAGTGTTTTTTTTTTCTAAAAACACCTTAGACACAACTGTGTAATCCCTAAGTCCTTGACTGTTAGGGGGTACTTGAGGACTTGGTAGGGAACCACTGGTCTAGAAACCAGAAAAAAAGGGAGGAGAATCTTTATTTTGAAAAAAGGGAGGGATAATATGCATTGTTGTGTCTAAAAAATATCATGGACTTAGAAAAACCTGACATTTTATTACACAATATGGATGCTTGTATTTCACAATTTTAAAGAAACACTATAGGGTCAGAAACACAAACATGTATTCCTGACACTTTAGTGTTAAAAACACTATTAAGCCCACCTGGCCCTCCTTTGCTCCCCTAACTACAGTAAATATTATTTTTATTCCAGTCTGTTGGTGCTGGCTCTGCCCCTGATCTGCCTGCTTGGCTGACATCAGAATTGTAATCTGAGCCAATAATAATAATGCTCGCCCATAAGAAAAAAAATGGATTGGCTGAAACTGTCAAGGAGGTTGATCAGGGGCAAAGCCAAACACAGCCCTGGTCAATCAGCATCTCCTCATAGAGTAGCATTGATTGAATGCATCTCTATGAGGGATGTTCAGTGTCTCCATGTAGAGGGTGGATACACTGAATGTCAGTATTTCATACTGTGCATCACTGCCCCAGGAAGCACTTCTAGTAGCCTTTTAAGGAGTGGCCAGTGGCCAGTGGAGGTGTCCCTAACACTGCATTTTCTCTGAAAACACGCAATTACTGCAAAAAACATGAAAGGACTGATTATACTCACCAGAATAAATACAATTAGCTGTAGTTGTTCTGGTTACTATAGTGTCCCTTTAAAGAAATGGTGGTGGCATGGCTTTGTTCCTCAGATCAGCAATCTCAGCAATGTGCCCCATATAATGAGTCAAATCTACATACATTGGGGGAGGGGCACAAGGGACACTCCAGAGACAATAACTACCAGAGTGTGCTGTAGTGGTTACAATGCTTGTTGAGTTCCTTTAGTGAAATAAAGAGATTAAAAATCTCAGCAATATAGTTGGAGATACACAAACAGAACCACAATAGTGTACCCCGTAAAAAGGATTGTAAGCAGAAATAAATTAGTTAAAATAAATAGAAAGAGTAGGTTTAACTTATTTATTTCTGCTTACACTCCTTTTTACGGTGCACACTATTGTGGTTCTGTTTGTTTATCTCCACATATACACGGACGGAAGAATTTAGATTTACACCTGTATCCTTCAGTGGGGATCATACCACTTCAAGCGCTATCAGAGGAGCCAGGTTTTACAGCTCTATTACACGTGATTGTACATTTTATAGTTTTTACCTACCCTTGCTTCATAGCTCTACATACTTTACCATATACAATTTGTATTTGTTTATTTTTTATGAGGATACCCCCTACCACACCTATAATTCGAATAATTACCTCTGCACTTGATCCATAGGCGGGGAATATTTCACCCAGGCGCATACACTGGAGCTGTATTGAAGATCCAGGAAAGTGTGAGTGCACATCTTTTATCTTACCTATCACCACTACAGTTTTAAAATACTACACTATTATTTCTTCTCTGGTTCTCTCCACGTATACCTTGTCAAGGATTACTGAAGCTACCCCCTGTTTTTATCCATTTTAAAGAATATGGCCATAAGATTTTCCAGAGCTCAGAATAGTCAATAACAGAGCTGATTTAAAATCAGAAACTAAATAGTAATGCCCAAGAGAGCATGCTAAATTCCAAAAGTGTATTAAGTACAAATTAGTGGAGTAACCGTTAAAATCTTTGAACCATGCCATGCATGGCACGGGAGGCTGCCGGCCCAAATGAGCCAGAACGGGGGATCAGAAGTGTACTGCAACCTTTCACCCCAAACAAAACACTACATATACCCTAAGTATTAAATGAGTAGTATTACTTTAACATATTTTTGGTTACCTAAGAAAATCAATCCATTTATATCTTCTTTTATTCTACTACTGTTGATAACACTGGATATTTTATTATTTACCTAAAACCCGATTCGATTTTACAGTTTGCATTTCTTCATTAATGGGACATTTGTACCGGACTTTTAAACAAGTCTGAGAGAAATGCCATTCACGGTAAGTTAATCTTACAAATTGTATCAGAAAGACAAACATTGCAAGATCTTCACAAGAGCAGAGCTGTGTTCATGGGGGTGAAAGTACAATCTTTATATCTTTTGTATAAAAATAAATAAAAAATAAAACTATTCATAAAGACATAAAGAATGCTTCACATGTTTAATCAGTGAGAAAAGAGCACATTCCTAATCATTTTACAACGCTCAATCTGGCACTATGTAAATGCAATAACTCTAAACTTTGCTACCATCAATGTTCTACAGTTCTACAGTGTTACACTTATTGATTAGCAATCAAATAGTTTCAAACCAGATAGTGTCAAAGAGCAAAGGTAAAAGGTATATATAAATACAACACTCAGAACATGAGACATGTGGAGTTAAGCTAGCATGGTTTACTGGTTAGTTATAGGTGTTTTTTTCTCAGAAAAGTATTTAAAAATACTAGCCTCAAGGCCAAATTGGTCATGTGTTTATCTCATTCCTATGCAAAGGCATGAATCGCTAATGCAGACTAAAGTCAATCAGCCTCTGGCAATTTAGGTCTTTAAAAAACACCATGGTAGTAAAATAATAACTTTAGTTGGCTGCAACCACAACGATTTTTTTTTGTATTGTTAAAGGAATACTCGAAGCACCATAATCACTACATCCTTATGTAATAGTTATGGTGGCAGGAGTTCCCTGGCACCCTCCTAGCGTAATCTGTTACACCTTTGAAGAATACTTTGACAACAAATTTCAGTCTTCCAGGCGCCATATCCAACTGGATGTATTCACCGAACTATGCAGGTCCCAAACCATTGGCTGACAAGACTCAGACGATGCTTTCAGCCAATGAGCATGGCCCTCTCAGTGGACCTAATCAGATTCTAATGCAAGGAGAATCCAGACACAGAGATGTGGCCCTGGACAAAGCCCAGGTAAGTATACAGTTTGACAAGTTAGTCTGGAAGGTAACTCCTTTGGACTGTAGTGGGTATGGTACTTGGATATTTCCTTTAAATATAAGTTGCTCTAAATAGTAAAAAAATATATATATATATATATATATATATTCACAAAACTCTGAATATGCCTGAAGTGGATCTTACCAACAATATTGTAGTGTAGCGCTTAAAAGTAATCAAAAGAAAGTGAAAATAAATATGTGTTAACCCCTTAAGGACTGAGCCAAATGTACACGTTTTGATCAAAATAAAAAGTAAACAAAACTTGGAATGTGACTATATGTCTGTTCAACCGTAAATCACCTCTTTCATATTAAGTGCACCCACACTTACTATATTTCATTTTATTCAGGAGAAATAAGGCTTTCATTTAACATCAAATATTTAGCTATGAACCATAATTGAATATAAATAAAATATAAAAGAATGCGAGAAATTAAGAAATGTTATTTTTTTTAGTTCTGCATGACATTTTAACTGTGAATGTCATAATACTGTTTGCTTTTACTGCAATAAAATACACATATTTGTACGTGTAAAACAGTACCCCCTATGTACAGGTTATATGGTGTTTTGGTTACAGGGTCAAATAGCATTTTACATTTTGTAGTTTTTTCACCTTGAAATTTGCCTTTGTTACATTGCCTTTGAGACCGTATGGTAGCCGAGGAATGAGAATTACCCCCATGATTTCATACCATTTGCAAATGGGGTATGTCCAGTCTTTTTTAGTAGCCACTTAGTCACAAACACTGGCCAAGGTTAGCGTTAATATTTGTTTGTGTGTGAAAAATGCAAAACACTAATTTGAATGCCAATTTTGGCCAGTGTTTGTACGGGGGAACGCCGGTGATCCCTCCTGCCGGTCTCTCCATGTAGCGTGGCTGGGCGGCGCGGAACGCGGGACAGGAACCTTTGTTTCCTGTACCCAGCCGCCGGCGGAATGACAGGAAGTGCTCACTCAGTGAGCATTTCCTGTCATTCCGCCGGCGGCCGGGTACAGGAAACAAAGGTTCCTGTCCCGCGTTCCGCGCCGCCCGGCCACGCTACATGGGCAGGAGGGGAGGGTAAGGACCACTAAGGGGGGTTTAAGGACCACTAAGGGGGGGAAGGGGGGGGTTAAGGACCACTAAGGGGGGGGGGAGTTTAAGGACCACTAAGGGAGGGAGGGAGGGGGGTTAAGGACCACTAAGGGAGAGGGGGGGGTATAAGGACCACTAAGGGAGGAGTGGGGGGTATAAGGACCACTAAGGGAGGGGGGGTATAAGGACCACTAGGGGAGGGATGGGGGGGGATAAGGAGCACTATGGGAGGGGGGGATAAGGAGCACTATGGGAGGGGGGGATAAGGAGCACTATGGGAGGGGGGGATAAGGAACACTATGGGAGGGAGGGGGGATAAGGACCACTAGGGGAGGGGGGGGTATAAGGACCACTAGGGGAGGGATGGGGGGTATAAGGACCACTAGGGGAGGGATGGGGGGGATAAGGACCACTATGGGAGGGGGGGATAAGGAGCACTATGGGAGGGGGGATAAGGAGCACTATGGGAGGGAGGGGGGATAAGGACCACTATGGGAGGGAGGGGGATAAGGACCACTATGGGAGGGAGGGGGGATAAGGACCACTATGGGAGGGAGGGGGGGGGTAAGGACCACTATGGGAGGGGGGGTAAGGACCACCAAAGGGGGGTAAGGAGGGAGGACTACTAAGGAGAGGGGAGGAGGGTGATTACCACTAAGGGGGTGGGGGGAGTAGGGGAAGGTCTACTAAGGGGTTTGGGAGAGGGAGGACCACTAAGGGGTTTGGGAGAGGGAGGACCACTAAGGGGGGGGGGAGTGAGAAGACCACCAAGGGGGACTGCAGAGGGACAGGGGGCCAAGGGAGAGCACTAAGTGACAGAAGGGGAGAACACGGAGGGACAGAAGGGAAGGGGAAATCAATAATTGAGGGGAGAGCACTATGAATTTTTTTTTAAAAAAAAGAAAGCTGTTCCCATCTCAGTCCCTATCCTACCCCACAAACCCTCTCTTTTACACTACACACATACACAATGCATCCCCCCCCACACACACACAGAAACATACAATGCATTCCTACTCACACACAGACACACCCGAAACACACAATTCATCCCTTACGTTCTCTTACATAATTAATGCACCCCTTACAGACACACACTGCATTCAATTACATACACAGAAACAAACCTTACACCCCTTACACACACACACAGAAACATACAATGCATTCCTTACACGCAAACACACACCACATCCCCTATAAACACACTACATCCCTTACACAAATTGCACACATAAAACATCCCCAACTCATGGATGGGCCATGTAGGTGGATTTATGGGTGGGCATTGTAGGCGTATGCCCCCTGGGGGCCCAGACCATGAGTTGTGTAAGGGGCCCTAAAAAATGGAGCTGCTTCCTGTTCGTTAATTGTTGTGAGCACTGTTAAAAACAGTCTCGAGAGAGCCTCTTCTACACCAGACCTGTGGAGCCAGACTGAGCCCATCATCAGCCTCTTGTCCTCATCTGGTGGTAAGTAGGCAATCCAATATATTATTAGTGGCAGTAATCTCTAATTTACCTCACATTAAATGGATACTATAGTCACCAGAAGCACTACAGCATAATGTAGTGGTTCTGGTGTCTATAGCCTGTGCCTGTAGGCCATTTTAATGTAAACACACTGTCTTTTCAGATAAGACACTTTGTGAAGACTGGCGTTGGCCCATATGGCAGAGCATGTGGGCGGGGCATTGTGATGTCACATGGTGGGCTGGACATATGGGGGGGCGGCAAATTTTTTTTTGCCTAGGGCGGCAAAAATCCTTGCACCGGCCCTGCAAGAGCGGTAGCTACTTTTAGGTAACCCTGGAAATAATATATTGTATATTGTTTTACAAGGTAGGTATCTTAAGGATAGCTACAGTATGATGCAATAACATTAAACATTGATGTGATAAAAAATATAAATATTACAAAACATGAGTCTTGTCAACCTCAAAATTACACTATAAAAAGAGCTGCATATAAAAGGTATCAAAAAGTTTGCTTAATTTACTGGGTCTGTCTATGAGTTTAAAGATAAAGTGTGTGAAATTTGGGGGGCTCGTTCTCTTATCTTCTCTTATCTTCTCTTATCTTCTCTTCTCTGTTATGGAGAGTGGAAAACCAAATTTCCATGTTACTTACAGAGTCTGAGCCGGTGAATTTTCCAAATCGATTTTATGTTATCTTGGCTTAAATGTTCTGATTAATTTGTTAAGTCACCATCAATTCCTACTTTTCAAATGCACACTATAATTCCCCTGAAGGATGTAATGCAAATTTCTCCAATTAATATGTAATCAAGCACCTAATGAAGCAGAATAATACTGACCTACGAGACAGTATTTTATTGATATGCGTGATGGCACTGGCTGTTCTTTTTTTGTCCCTTAAGTGCGTTTTCTGTGCACAATAAACATTCATCTTCCCCTACTTTCGCACTTAATTCCCTTTTTTGGACCCATCTTTTGTTTTATACCCAGTCTGACTAGAGGGTTAAGAGAACATGCGGTTTCTATTTGTAGGCTATAATTTTCTATACACATGAATCAGACATTTGGCATATGCAGTGCCTTGTTTTCAGACCCCTTGAAATTATCATTTTTTTCTGAATTACAAATCATGAAAATTCATAAAGCCTAAACACATCCATTGTATGCAAATTACACAGTCTCCCTACAACAATCTTTTATATTGATTGGACTCTCGGCATGCATTTGCTTGGGCCTTCTAGACCCTGCCCCCACCCCCACTCCCTAGCATGCAATCACACCCTCTACACCAACCCCCTTTCCCTTCCCTCAAAAAACCCTCATTCAGATACACAGAATTACACTCATACAATTACAAACACTGATACACAGGAGCACACAATGACACACCTGCACATACACACAGATATACACAACAATAATAAAAGCAGTACAATATCCAAACGCGTTTCGCCAATATGGGCTTTATCTTTTTTTTAATCCATTGATAAAGCCCATATTGGCGAAACGCGTTTGGATATTGTACTGCTTTTATTATTGTTCCCTTATTGTTAATAAATAGATTTTGGTCCTCTTCCTCTGTTGCACCATTATCTTTTATTTACATTTTCATTTTCTATTACTTCTTTTTAACTACCTGTTTTTTTATTTTATTTTATCATTTCTTATACTCCAAAGAATCCTTAGGTGGGGATTATACCATTCGTGCCTGTGTCATAGAGCAGTTAGTCTGCCCTATATACTGAGAGTATATTTTATTATATTTTATATACCAGAAATATTTTACTGAGAGCACTATTGCTGTTTTATTATCTTCTACCTGAGCTCCTGCTACCATCTCATAGAATCATTGTAAAGAACAGTCACCATATATCCCTGAGGCGGGGATTATACCGGTGTATGCCTACTACACTAGAGCTAGTATAACCTCTACTAAATGTGAGTGGATCTACTATATTTAAAAATTTGTATCTATTTTTTGGAACATACTGCACCATCATTGTTTTTTTAGTTTTATCTCCCCACTGGCTGTCTGTTACTGCACCGAAGAGGAGACTCACCAAATATCCCATATCATACCGCTGCAAGCTATCCACACCAGAGCTGGATTAAGCTCTACAAAAAGTGAGTAAGATCTCTTCTATTTTATTTTGATACCTTTTGGATCACCCTGCACCACCACCGGTTCCATCACCCATCACCCTCCTCCATATACCTGCAAGGAGCGGAACCCTACAACTACAGAAACCAACCTAGGATCTAAGTTCCACTATACTGGACTCTGTTGTGTTATTACTACCCCAATCAGGACTTTAATTTATCCACCTTACTTATTGGCGCAGTCCCATCCTTTTGTTTGTTTGCCTTCTCCATTTATTTCAAGGACACGTGAGGGAGTACTTGTTTGGGATTGCTGCCTTGTGGATTTCTTTTTATATATTAGCACTGACTCTATTTTCTGTTTTTTGTTACACAGATACACATGCAGACACACTTACATATACACATACACACAGATATACACATACAAACAAATAGATACACAGACACACAGATTTACAAACAGACACACATGCAGACATATAGACACCCATACAGACACAGATACACATATAGACACACAGATACACATTGACACACAGATACTCATACAGACACACATATTCACATGCAAACAAACATGCACACACACACACACACCCAGGTAGATACACAGGCACACATGCAAAAAAAAAATAGCCACCTTTTAGTTGCAGGAGGCTGGCTAATCATGTTGGGAGTCAGAGGCTCTCACTCTACACTCCCTCCTCCCTCCTGTGCGGCTCGATCTGTAAGCTGGGAGGAAGTGACCAGCTGTCACTTCCTCCCAGTGCTGACATCATTATTGGGTCCCAGTCGCACTGTTAAAGGGCCACAGTGCTGACCGGGCCCCTGAAGACAATTACTATCAGGTGAATGGGCCACCCGATTGGCATCCTCACCGTGCTGTCCCGCTGCCTAGTGATTCTAAAATAAATGATTGCGGGCAGAATGCAAATAGGGCATTTCTGTAAGAAGAGATTATTTTTGTAAACTTTCTTTATTAAAGTGTGTTTAATTTAAATCTCCTGATCTGTAAATAGCCAGCTACAGCCTGTAAGGGCCTCCTGTGTGTGATTAGTGTTTAATTAACAGAGCAGGAGATAAAAACTTTTAAAGAAAACACTTGGTGCTGTAAGATGTGATTGGAAATAAAACTTTTTTTTATGTTAGCTGTTTCAGTCACAGCCAGGGACGGTGTAGCTAGGGCTGCATAAACAGAAACAAAAGTGATTTTACTCCTAAATGATAGAGTATTGAGCCATGAGACTGCAGGGCCATGATCTATACACCGAAACAGTTTCATTACGCTAAAGTTGTTTTGGTGTCTTGAGTATCTATTTAAAGCCAAAATGAGGTATTTTAAATACATATTTAAAGGAAAAACTAAAAGAAAAATACTCACTGCAGATGTCTTCAGATCCCTCATATTAATAAGTAACAGAGACATATTTCTTTGTAATAACAGCTTTAAGAAGGTTATTTACTAAAAGTGAGAATTCAAAGTGAACTTCCAATTTAAGGCCAGAGAAGCTGGACTGAATGCACAGCTGACTTAAATATCTTTTCTAGAAAGACTAATTTGACCTTAAATTTAAAACTCACTTTGAATTCATACGTAAGTGAATTATTCTGTAAATCTTTTTGGATAAGTATCTGGCAGCATTGCACACTGGATCGGAGTATATTTTGTCCATTCTTCTTGGCAGATTTACTTCTACTTTCAGATTGTTTGAGTGGCACTTGTTGACTGCAATTTTCATATAGTGCACATCATCTGAAATAGGACTGAGATCAGAACAGTGGCTGGGCCCATAAAGAATATTTTTGTTCTTGACCTTTGCCAATATTGCTCTTCATTGTTTTTGTGAAAGTTCAACTTTCTTCCCAGCTTCAGATTCTTAGCAGATTGAACAGATTCTCCTGCACTATTGCACTACCTAGTCCTAGACCAGAGGTGCCCAAAAGGTAGATTCCCAGACGTTGTAGAACTCCCATCATGCTTTGCATGTCTTTGAATGCCTTTCGAAAGACAAAGTATCATGGAAGCTGTAGCTTTAAAACATCTGGGGACCCCTATACTAGACCATTTCTTGGCAGTGTCTGAGTGGTGTGATGTAGCCTCCACTATTAGATAATAGATCCAACAGTGCTAACTGCGATTTCCAAAAGTTTTGTCTTTACTTACTTTGTACCCTTTACCTAACATATGAAGTATGAACACTATATCTATTATAGCTACATTATCATAGCTTTCTTTCAGAGCTTCAGTTTGACAAAAAAAAAATCCTTATTCAAAGTGGGACTTTTATCCAGAGCAAAGGGGAAATCACTTTATTTATGGAGCTCTAACAGGAGAGGGGAAGAATGTTTTTTTATTATATTTTTTTAGACTTTTTTTTTTTTTAAACCAATATCTTCTTAAATGAATTTTTTTTTTTAGTTGAAATGTTTTAGATTAAGTATTAGAGAGAAAGAACGTTCCATATTTTTTCAGTATAATGTGAGAATTGGTCAAAAGGTCTGAATACTTTTGTAAGGCGTTGTAATATAGTAATTATTTTAACAGGCAGATAATGTATTAAAACCCATTACTGCATGGGCTGTGACATCATACTTGCAATTATTACCGCAAAGAAAGAATAATAATAATACATTGAACACACTGAGCACATGCACTGGCCTTCCCAAGATTATCAGCAGCTTTTGGTATTGAATAGCTGTCTGTGGCACTGTAACTAAACTTAGGCAGTGCTTGCACATATAATGATGATGATACCATTCCATCTGCTTTGTCACAATTGTCCGTCTAGATCAGCAGAAGGCAACCTTCAGCACTCCAGGTGTTTTGGACTACATATCACATGAGGCTTTGCCTGGATTATGCTGCAAGAGCATTATGGGAGATGTAGTCCACAGCATCTGGAGTTCTAAAGGTTGTCTACCCCTCAACTCTAGATGTATGAGACTTTATTTTCTTCTTGATCTAGGCATTTCATTGGATCAATTCCCCAATGTATTTAGTATCATGGTAACTGGTGATACCACCCTTTATGCGTTTGATAGGCTACTGTCTGAAACTCTCTATCCATCATTAAATTGAGACTTCCACCCCTCAGCACCCACATTCCTAATAAAATTGCCGGTCTGGAGTGCTAATATATTATATATGTATATGTGGCGAAACCAGCTTCGCCACTGTGAACTGGAGAGGCCTGGCTGCTAGCCTCCTGCCCTGCGACTACGGCCCCTGGACATATTGTACTGGAAAAACTATATTTGGGCATGTAATAATGTATATTACTGCTACTGGGCCTTTAAGGGCCATCCGTGGATCTATGGGGACTTTTGGGATACTGTACCTTTAAGACTGTGGAGCGTAGTACAGTAATCCTGCCTTTAATATTTTAATGTCATGTATGTATTTTTGTATGCAGTTTAACCTGGGATATGTATGCAGCATTCACCTGATTGTTCGGTAGAATCACTCCATTCATTGTATTGAGGAAACTACCGAACAACCAGACCACCCAGGACTAAGTGTGCCTCCAATTACCGTTTGCAACAATGTTGCAAACGGATAATTGGCAATCAGTGTAATGTATTCTTTGTCCTCTGGGTGGCCGCCATTCGGGAAACAAACACGTGGCGGCGGCCATCTTAAACTACCGAACAGCGGTGTTTTGCCGTCGAGTGTCTGGAACTAAAATCGGACACTTGACTAGGCAAACACCGCTGAGCCCTCCATACTTCCAGAAATTCGTATAAAAACTACCGAATGACCAGCCGTTCGGTAGAAAGAACCCCACAAACAAGGGAATTCATTCAAACCCTCTCCAGGCTCTATAACACAGGCAATTCGTCTGTTTTCATTCCCTTGTTTGTGACCGACCGCAGGGCCAAAATGCATGGAACTGTTTTCGGATACTTTACCCATGCGGTCGGTCAAACCTTTGGAACCTCATATCATCCGAATGACCTGATTCTTGGATATGTTGTCCCCCTGAATAAGGGCTATCAGGGGATACCTGTTTTGGAGGTGTAGCATGTGTATTTGGGGTACATCCAGGAATTGGGGAAAAGGGTGTACGGCATGGGTCGTCAACCTGGTCCCTACCGCCCACTAGTGGGCGTTTCAGGATTCCAGGTGGGCGGTAGGGATTTTCAATTTTTTTTTTATAGATTGGGTAATTGATTGATTGGGCAGGCGGGCGTGCGCGACCCGGCGGTACCCTTGTGACTGGGTACCGCCATCACCACTTGCGGCCCCGGCGCCGCATATGGAGGGGTCCATAGGGTGGCCCATGCTGTCAGGGCCACCCGATGGATGTGGATTGTGAGGGGGCCTGGTCAGCGCTGGGCGCTTTAACAGCGCGACCGGGCCCCCTGTGATGACATCATCTCTGCTGGGAGGAAGTGATTCCCTGGTCACTCCTCCCAGCATACTGAGAGCCGCGCGGGAGGAAGGAGTCAGAGTGGGAACTCTGACTCCCATCCACCTGAGCCACCACTGGACCCCAGGGAAAGTCACCCTCCTGCACTTTAAAGGTAGGAAACAGGAGGGTGACCTAAATATAATGTGTGTTTGTTTGTGTAAGTGTCTTTGTATGTATGTCTTGTGTGTGTCTGTATGTATGTCTTGTGTGTGTCTGTATGTGTGTCTTATGTGTGTGTCTTGTGTGTGTATGTATGTATACATGTGTGTCTTGTCTTTGTATGTATGTCTTGTATGTGTCTGTATGTGTGTCTTATGTATGTGTCTTGTGTGTATGTCTGTATATATGTGTGTCTTGTCTTTGTATGTATGTCTTGTGTGTGTCTGTATGTATGTCTTGTGTGTGTCTGTATGTTGGTCTTATGTATGTGTCTTGTGTGTGTATGTCTGTATACATGTGTGTCTTGTCTTTGTATGTATGTCTTGTGTGTGTCTGTATGTGTGTCTTATGTATGTGTCTTGTGTGTATGTCTGTATACATGTGTGTCTTGTCTTTGTATGTATGTCTTGTGTGTGTCTGTATGTGTGTCTTATGTATGTGTCTTGTGTGTGTGTGTGTATGTCTGTATATATGTGTGTCTTGTCTTTGTATGTATGTCTTGTGTGTGTCTGTATGTGTGTCTTATGTGTATGTCTGTATATATGTGTGTCTTGTCTTTGTATGTATGTCTTGTGTGTGTGTCTGTATGTGTGTCTTATGTATGTGTCTTGTGTGTATGTCTGTATACATGTGTGTCTTGTCTTTGTATGTATGTCTTGTGTGTGTCTGTATGTGTGTCTTATGTATGTGTCTTGTGTGTGTGTGTGTATGTCTGTATATATGTGTGTCTTGTCTTTGTATGTATGTCTTGTGTGTGTCTGTATGTGTGTCTTATGTGTATGTCTGTATATATGTGTGTCTTGTCTTTGTATGTATGTCTTGTGTGTGTCTGTATGTATGTCTTGTGTGTGTCTGTATGTGTGTCTTATGTATGTGTCTTGTGTGTATGTCTGTATACATGTGTGTCTTGTCTTTGTATGTATGTCTTGTGTGTGTCTGTATGTGTGTCTTATGTATGTGTCTTATGTGTATGTCTGTATACATGTGTGTCTTGTCTTTGTATGTACGTCTTGTGTGTGTCTGTATGTGTGTCTTATGTATGTGTCTTTTGTGTGTGTATGTCTGTATATTTGTGTGTCTTGTCTTTGTATGTATGTCTTGTGTGTGTCTGTATGTGTGTCTTATGTATGTGTCTTGTGTGTCTTGTCTTTGTATGTCTTGTGTGTGTGTGTCTTTGTATGTATGTCTTGTGTGTGTCTGTATGTATGTCTTTGTATGTGTCGTGTGTGTCTGTCTGTATATATGTGTGTATGTATGTGTGTCTGTCTGTATGTGTATGTGTCTTTGTATGTATGTCTTGTGTGTGTGTGTGTGTGCCTGTCTGTCTGTATGTATGTATGTATGTGTGTCTTGTGTGTCTGTATGTATGTATGTGTGCCAGTCTGTTATAGTGGGATACCTAGCTCAGCCTTCCTACTGGGCATTGCGATAAGGAAGGTTAAAAAAAGGGGGGGGGAGGTGGGGGAGGGGAATTGAGGAGGGAGAAGAGGGGAGCTGACGCACAGATGAGAAATCATATTATGCGCAAACAGAGAAGTCGACTGAATATCACCGAAAGAGGAGACCTTCGTTTGTTCCTTAAGAAAATCGAACCAGATATCAAATATTTAGCCTTGCAGCATCAACCTCAAGGATCTCATTAATCACTAGTAAAGGTAATTTCAATTTACTTTATTGTTTTCTCATTAAACTTTATAAAGTTAAAAACATTATAAACATGCATTAAGTGGAAATAAAAAGATAAATGTACGTACATTTATTTTTTTTAAAACACCCTCCTTTCGAAAAAAATATTCTGCACTTGCGCGAAAACTGGTGGGCGGTAAGGAAATGTTTTCAACCAAAACGATGCATTAGTGGGCGGTAGTTAGAAAAAGGTTGACTACCACTGGTGTACGGTATAATTATGTTAAGTGCTAATCTAAGGGGAGGAAATGTGTGGGAGGTACATCCATGTGATTGGTTAAATTCATCCTCCCCCTGGGAGTGTCCTGTATGTACTTGTTTGTAATAAAAGCCAGACTGGGTGTCCCAGTCTAGAGTTCTTGCTTAACCCTCAAAGCGATGTGTCGTCTCGGTCTTTGGGGGAATGGGATTGTATGCTGACTGCCAAGAGTGTAAGCCGATGTCTGCTTTTCTTGTTCAGCTGTTCCAGTGTTCGTGTGGTTCCAGTCGGGAGAATGGTGTTTGCAGTAGCTGCCTGTGCATCTGGAAAGGGGATTATCGCCTAAACTGGGTTTTATCCTCTTGTAAGGGAAACGGTCCGTTACAATTGGTGGCAAGCGGCGGGATCGTTCCTACAACCAGAGGGACAGCTACAGACAACACCATTTCTGGATTACAAATTGAGGGCAACGCTAGTATCCGTACAGCGACCCTATCTACAAAGGAAATCAGGAAAATGGAAGGAGACAGAGTCGCAGCTGCTGCAGCACCTCCGAGGGAGGAGGAGGAATCCGAGTTTGCCAGGGAATATAGGAGCAGGATGGCTCTATTCTCACCAGCCCGAGCGGAGCGGATGGCAGACCGGGTCTACAACGATGTACAGGCGTACCTCATGCTGCGAACGACGCAGAGGAACCAACAAGCTGCGGGATTGTTCCCACAGCCAGAAGGACAGCTACAGAACACCAATTCCTTGGAGTTACAAATTGAGGGCAACGTTAGCATTCGTGCAGCGCCCCTGGCAGCAGAGGTATCCAGCGACTTGGAGCAGACAAGTATGGAAGGCTCTGACGCTGAAGATGATTTTATGGCCAAGGTGAGGCAGCAAGTGGCCCAGTATGGGGGTTATATATCCATGGACACATTCCAGGGGATCTGGAACCAGGTCATGGCTGAGCAAAACTCAAAGATGGACGAAGAGTATGATGAGCAGGAAGAGTGGTACAGCAGCAGAGTAGAGGCTGCATCCGAGGAGGTTAGCCGCCCCCCCCCGAGGCGGCAGGAAGAACCCGAAGTAGGGGTCCTCATAGATTGGTCCTGTGAGGAACCACAACAGGCAGGTGGAGATGGGACCGAGGTCTCTCTACCGGCCCTACAGGGATGCTGGGCAGTCGGCCCAGATCCCCAGCGGCAGTGTGTAACCCAGGGAGCTGATGGTGTCGTCCATCCTCCCCAGCGGCAGAGTAAGTCCCAGGGAGCTAAAGGTGTCGTCCTTCCTCCCCAGCGGCAGATTGTATCTCAGGGAGCTGAAGGTACCGTCCTTCCTCCCCAGCGGCAGTGTGTGTCCCAGGGAGATGAAGGTGTCGTCCTTCCTCCCCAGCGGCAGGCTGAGTTACAGGGGGCAGAGGTTGTTGTTCCTGCCCCCCAGCAGAAAAGTGATATGCCAGGAAGGCAGTGTGAAGTAAAGGGAGAGGAGAGCAGCGTCCTCCCTCCCCAGCGGCAGTGTGTGTCTCCGGGAGCTGATGGTGTCGTCCATCCTCCCCAGCGGCAGGCTGAGTTACAGGGGGCAGAGGTTGTTGTTCCTGCCCCCCAGCAGCAAAGTGATGTGCCAGGAAGGCAGTGTGAAGTGAGGGGAGAGGAGAGCAGCGTCCTCCCTCCCCAGCGGCAGTGTGTACCCCAGGGAGCTGAAGGTGCCGTCCTTCCTCCCCAGCGGCAGTGTGTCCTGCAGGGAGCAGAGACAGTCAGTCTCGCACCCCAACCGCAGGACAAGGGAATGAAAGGGGAAACAGCTGGTCTCCCTTTTCCCCAGCAGAAGGAGTGGCAGGGAGAGGAGCCTGCTAACCCCTCTCCCCAGCAGCAGTTCACCGTCCAGAGAGAGGAGCTTGTTATACCCTCTCTCCCACGGCAGCCTAACCCACCAAGGGGAGATGTTAAGCCCCACAACTGTGCAGATGGGACCGTAGTCTCTGCACTTACAGCACAAGGGATAGGGACGGTCGGTCCTGTTCCCCAGCCGCAGGGTGATGGATCCAAAGGGGAGACAGTCGGTCTCCCCCTCCGGCAGTCGAGCTGTGCACCTAAAGGGGAGACAGTCAGTCTCCAGCAACCAGGCGCCCACCAGACTACTCCCGTGGTAGTGCTGGCAACCGGACAGAGTACCGCTGGTCTCTGGCCCCTCAGCAACCCACCAAGGCAGCCTACCAGTCTCCCACCCAGCAGTGGTGAAACACCAGAACCTGGACGAAATTCTTCCTCACCCAGATGTAGTAACCGGTTAGTGTGGGTGGGCTGCTCTGTTATTTCTGTTTTGTGGGTGGGTTGCTGGACTAACCAGGGCACTGACCGGCAGAAAGTCAGGTACCCTGTTAGTCTAATTGGCAAAGGGGAGAAATGTGGCGAAACCAGCTTCGCCACTGTGAACTGGAGAGGCCTGGCTGCTAGCCTCCTGCCCTGCGACTACGGCCCCTGGACATATTGTACTGGAAAAACTATATTTGGGCATGTAATAATGTATATTACTGCTACTGGGCCTTTAAGGGCCATCCGTGGATCTATGGGGACTTTTGGGATACTGTACCTTTAAGACTGTGGAGCGTAGTACAGTAATCCTGCCTTTAATATTTTAATGTCATGTATGTATTTTTGTATGCAGTTTAACCTGGGATATGTATGCAGCATTCACCTGATTGTTCGGTAGAATCACTCCATTCATTGTATTGAGGAAACTACCGAACAACCAGACCACCCAGGACTAAGTGTGCCTCCAATTACCGTTTGCAACAATGTTGCAAACGGAT